>NC_134187.1:13798515-15085791 GCF_964188355.1 Buteo buteo | reverse complement strand
CATGCATTTCTAGTGGAAGATTTCTCCCTGTACTCAAAGATTTTCCATTCTGTAACAAATTGATTCACCTGATACTGTTTCCACTGACTTCTCCAAAGACTATTTCCAATGTAATAAAGCTCATTATTAGGAAAAGTTCTGAGGTTTTCAACCTAAATTTTCTTTTGCTTAGTTTCATCTCATTGTTTTCTTACAACCTACGGACCCATGCTAAATTGCCTTTAGCTCCTCACTATTTACCTACTGTCTGATTGTTCCTATCTAGGCTAATATTCATCCAACATTGTTTTTGCTTTTCCCTTTTATTTCTGCCTCTCAGAAGCATTTCTGCTCTATAGGGATTGAAACCTCCTTTCAGGAGGCTGTAATTTGAAAAACTGCAGACCATTGAGGGCATCTGCACACACTGTGGTGGAAACCATGAGTACACACGACACTATATACAAATGGTGAATCATAACAATGAATAATACCATGAGCACTTAGAAAAACTCCATGTACTTCTGATTGTGAAACCAGTTCGATGAATTTACAAAAAAGCTTATGAGGGAAACTTTGGCTTTAGAGCAGAATAAAATTACGTACTTGTGAATAGATCTGGGGTAATCTACACAAGAGCACTGACTATTACAGTGACCTAATCCTCTTATTTTGCCTCTTGGAGAAATGCTTGGATCTCAAACTTACTTAAGCCATTTCTTTTACATCCAATCTGCACTAGTTATGCCCAAACCAGCAAGGCACAGTACATTTTATTTTGCTAGATCTTTCCCATGCACTCAAACTGTGAGTGCTAAATTCTTGCCACTACTCTATCTATGTTGAAATCTTCTGTCTTGTTTACCAGTCTTAAGAGCTGTGTTAAGAAGCTGTTGACTGGTCTTCCCACACTTCATTGGTTTCGGTTCACTGATACATTATTAATAATTTTTTTAGGTGTCAGCACCAAGATAATCCTAGGAGAGTATTGAAATTATTTCTATTTTAAAAATGAAGGAGTGACACAGAGAAAATAAGGACTTGGCTCACAAATGTGGTTACGCACCTATCAAAATCAAACAGCTGAGTCCTGCTCAATCCCATCCCATCTCAAGGGTTGATACAGATAATGGGTAGGCACATTGGAGGCACCTATTTTTTTCCATTGATAAGAAAGAGTGTAGAAAATTAGATGCTTCAGTTAAGTAAGTAAAAGGGAACTAGTATGAGGCTTAGATGTTCAAAGTCATGCAGGAAACATATGGACAGAGAAGGAAACTCTGCCCAAATAACCTAACCATGGGATCATCCTTCTTCTACTGAGTTTACTGGAATAGTGATGATTTATACTTGGCGACTGCATATTTGTTAATGGATAAGCTGTCATTCCTTATTTACATGCAGATTTCTCTCCCCAAGAGTTTAGAATGAAATGTAAAAGAAAACCCAGATCCCCAAACTATCTGCAGTGTAATGAGAGAGAATGTTGTAGATGACAAAGTCTGGGAGTATGATTTGCAAAAATGAAAATGCCTTCTGAAATAATTTCCAGATTGTTCTCTCTACTGCTTATAAACAGGAAAGGTATACAATGTTAAAATAATGACTCACTTGAATTGTTTATTAGACCCTGGAAACAAATCAGTTTCTTTTAAAGTATGCAAGTCCAAGTGAAATGATTCACTGTGATTGTTCTTTGATATAAACTATGTTCCATTGGATGGCCAATGTGATCTATATATGCTTTATGATATTCACGATGCTACTTACTACCTGCAAAGTGCATTTTACCCAGATGTTCAAAAAATATTTGAAAAGGATTAATTATTACCTTGAAAAAGAAGGACAAAATAGTTAAAGGATTTACGCATGATCCCACAGTTCTTTTCCCCAAGAAAGATGATTCACCTGTACCAGACCAATGCCAAGTCTTTTGGATGGTGTTGCCCTCTTTGCAACATAGCTATTGTGAATTACAATTTGAATGTTAAATTTAAAATGCATTACTTTGGCACAGTGGAATCTCATTAGACATAGTGAATACAAACAAGAAATTGGGTAGGGAAAATATTCTTCCCTACATCTCAGTAATCAGTCTGTGAAAAATATTCTGAGAAACATAGAAGAAGCTGACAATAATATCTTTGCTACAGATCCAGCTGTCCTTCTACGTTTATTACTCTGGCACTGAAGTCAATGGGAAAATTGCCAGAATAAGAAGGGAGCTAGGACTGCAGGATCTGGTCCTTATGTGTAAGTTTAATCATTTTCTTCCATCTGCTACTGATCAGAAATGTGGACTCTCTGAGCAAAGACTGAAGGGGAGGGGGGCACTTTCAGCAGTAATAGGCAACAGGCATGTTTTTGATGGCAAGGGAAAGAGCTGTGCCCTTCATTTAAATTACCTGCATATAATTATGAAGTTATAATATTCTACTCATACACCATCCTTGATGATTCTTTGGGGAAATTCATGAGAATGGCAGAAGTGAATCACAAAGCTTTTGGTCAACAGACTTCAGGAAACTGCTGGAGTCCTGAGACTGCTCTGCAAGGATTTATGCCATGAAGCACGACCAGGATGCATTCCAAGGCTAGTGGGCATTTTAGTGCATTGGGTTTTTGCAGCATCAAGCAGGCAATGGGAAATCTAAAAGGCATTTATAAAGGGTAGGGGAGGCTGGAAGCCACAATTAAAAAAAAAGAATAAAAATCACACCCCGATTGGTATGAAAGTATGTAGGATCCATTCAGAAAAAAAGCTGATGAAGAAACATTAATACAGGCTCCAGAATTACAAGCTGAGATGAATCAGAGCATTTCTGGCCTGCAGACAGTGCTGTTATTAAGAATTATTGCTCAGTGTAAAGAGCCAAAAAATGTGCTCAACTCTGTATGAGTTGCAAATAAAGACAATCCCTGCTGGAGGATTTTTCAGTCTAGGATGCTGGTCCTAAATACTGCTCTTCACAGCCCTCTGTGTCTATGCAAAGGCTGGTTAACTCTCACAGGGCACAGAAGTCCAGCCACAGCAAGACTGTCAGCAAAAGAACATTGGTGACAGACATGGTAAAAACAGAGCTCCTGGTGGGACACTCGATGGCCTGAGGAATCCCTGTGTTAAAGAGCCAGCGAAAGGCACTGCTGGAGGGTCACTCTGGTCTTAAATTGGCTGAATTACTTCCTGGAAGATCCCCTCACTTCCTACTAACTACAGAGGTGCCTGAGCATGAACACATGCTCAACATCAAGGTTGCTGTGCCTGATAGTAGAAGAGACGGATTTTCCTTCCACAGCCAGGTTAATGCAGTGTTCTTGACTGGAAATCTTGGATAAATATGACAGATACCCTGGAAAGATCCTATGACAAAAAGGATCATCCAGCAATGAACGGGAAAGCACAGTCATCGAAAATATCGTGGGACCTCCTTGTTCTGCACACGGTTGCCAGGCAGAGCAGAGAGACTTCAGCCTTCAGGGAAAACTTGGACAAATATAGCAATAATAAAATACAGGGCTTTGTTTTTAGTTTGCATGGGGCCCCAGTAGGAAAGTTGAAAACCTGCTGAAAGAGCATCTCATGAAGCATTAATAATAAGTTATGCATTGAGTCACTGATTACAGCAGCTCCTGAGAAGAATTCCTAAAATAAAAATGTATTCATTATTATGTCCCTGCTCAAGCTTCATGCATTCTGGTCCTTAGATTTTTTGGTTTTAACATATTTTCTTTAGATTACTTAAATGCAGACAAGCATCGGTTCTTTGTTTTATAAAGGGATTAAAAGATTGCACTCAAATATACAAATATATATATGCATATATGAAGTTGACTTGAGAGATAATTCATTGACACAGAAAGAATTTGTTTTCTGTGCCTCCTACGGTCAGCTTATTTATAGCTAGTATTTGTGTACCTAGGTTATGTTAGCATGGTGCTTTGCCAAAAAATTAGTATTCAGCCTTTTCATTCCCTCACATATAAGCCGCTCTTGAGAGTGAAACCTCCCAGTTTTAGCAAAAAATTGCATAAATCCAGTGGCTTGCATTACCATCTGCTCAATCATCTTTTCTGGATTGTAAAGTGGAAAATGTCGGATTTATAGAAACCACATGCAAAGATTCATATTTAATTCTGCCAAGATTTGCTGTCACAGCAGCCTTAAAGCAGATATGCAAGCCACACAAAACTCAGTCACTATCCTGGTATTTCTGACAAGGATGTATAATCAGGAAAGTGCATCTTTTATTATAAAGTCTCCTGATAACTTAAAGTGATTAAAGTGATCTTTTATTTCCCAGTGGGTCAGTGCTGTTGAGATGGATTGTCTCACCTTCATGGAGATCTGGTATAAGTGCTGTTTGAAATACAAGGGACACAAGCAAGTTTAGAATACACAGGTCAAATTTCTGCAGTAATTTGGAAATTTGGTCCAAAGACTGCTCCAGATGTTCCTGTTCACTATTCTGTTTACTATTTCTGCACCACAGAAATTGAAACAATGAATATTTATCTTGGATCACTGAAAATATCATGTTGGTTTTGTATTGCAATGAGTTCAGGATACAGTATAAGGATCCAGAGTGAAGAACAAAGGAAAAACATTGTAAAGAAACCAAACAATAAAACACATCCAGCCGTGTCTCATAAGGCAGCATTGCCTCCTTTTATTATTTTTTAGCGGTGTCTCCATTTAGAAAAGAGCCATCCTGTACTACAGGATTAAGACAATTCCTATTCAGAAGAGCTCAAAACATGCAGTCAAAAAGACACATAAAGAAGTTGCATACAATCACTCGACAAGTGGCAGATGCAGCATCACAACCATTTGTTTCTGAGGGCCAGATCCTATCTGCTACTGGCAACACAGGAGGAAGAAATCTGAAGTATCACTTGGTTATTAAAAGACCTCCGGCTGGAGCCCAGCTTGGCTGATGGTAGTCAGCCCTTGTGAATATTCATGCTGTCTTTAGTAATACTTTCACACAAGGAGAGGAGGGGGGGAATTCTTGCAGGATGTCCTCTGCCGCACTTGATTTCAAAAGGAGGCTTCAAGTCCAGCTCTGAAATGATTGTTATTCTACTCGGATGTTGTCAGAAATCACACAACACTTCCTCATCAGCTATGTTGGCAACAGCAGACATGGTGATGTGTACTTGAATTTAAAGCTACGTATATTTCAAAAACAAAGAGGAAAATTGATCATTGAACAGACTTGATTTCCAGTATTCAGAATGGAGATTTTTTTCTCTTTTTCTGCTATTATAATGCAATTTTTAAGCCTCTGAACTTCACTCTTACTTTGCATTCACATGATCCACTGAAGCCACAGAAATGTTTGTTGTGAATCAGATCAATGGTCATTGTTATTCACTGTTGTGCGATAACAGGAATCCATGCTAGATGTTCCAGAGGAAGGTGTCAGTTTTTCCAAACATGGGATTAGTTTTGCATGCTTTATGTCATGCAACTTAAGGGTCAAAATCTTTTTTAAACATTTATCCTAGTTTGTGTAAATAAGAGTGACCTTCTTTTCTACAGTTATGCAAAGAGCGAGCAAAACCTCCCTTCAGAGAGCCAAATTATAACTTTGCTGTCATAGCTGTGATTTTGTGTAAGACTGATTTTTTTCTGCACTGTGGCAGGGAGACCAGTTCCCTTGACTTCAGCAGACATCCACATTCTGCTGCCATTTAAGCATGGTAATCCATATCCTCATTTCCAGTATCTGCCTTACCTTTGTATTCCTATTACTTCTCATCAGACTGACTAAGAGCTCAAACAAAGATTTAGGCTTTGGTCTACTGTTAGTCGCACTCTGTTCTGACTTTTACTTATACAATATGATAGGACTAGACTAGGAAGATCATGCTGGTGGACCTGACTAAGGATGGGTATCCATGCAAAATGTTATTTCTGTTAATTGCATAATTGTGCCAGTTACAAATCTGAGGACAGTGTTTGATATACAGCTTCTAGAATGACTAAAGCAAAAAAAGGAAGGGGATATAGCAGTGATTTGCCCATTTCCTGGTTCTGTAATTCTTTCCTCTTTGGGGTCATAAGATTTTTGTATGGTAAGACTTTCTGTGGTTATTACCCACAGGGTGTATTCATGTGACACGTGGAATATTTTAACAAAACAGGTAGATTCTACATTTTCCAGCTATTAAGTGCCAAATTTACCTTTATGTCTCTCACAGTTATGTTTTAGTCATAGTACTAGGGAACTTTTTGCCTTTCCAGAGGAAGTTTTTACACATATGATCTAAGACTTTTAGATAAAAGTGATAAGAGAACTGGCAGGACTTGGACTTTAAAGTGGTAAGTCAGGAATGGTAGGATGTTCACTTCTAACAGATCCTGTCCCATAATGACAAAGGGAGGTCTTACCACTCACCAAGATTAAATTCAGATTTTTAAATAAGGGAACAAAGCTGATCATGGGCTCAACAGGGCTTTTTTATTTAGTTTTGGTAGCACCCCCTGAAATGCACCTGAGTGTCACCTGATATTTTTAAGAATATTCATAACAGCATACCGCACTGCATGCTCTGATGCTGGAATACTTACCTTTTTTTCATTTGTATGTTTGAAAGAAGACTTCAGAAGCTCCAGGAAGGTTATATACTGGAATCACAAAAATAGAATTCTACTTTTTTAACAAAATAAACCAAAGCATAAACAAAAATGAAAGGTGGGATTCTTATACTACCAGAGTTTCTAGATGTGCTATTTCTGGTATCAGTCCATTATTATTATTTAATATAAATAAGGTTAATATAAACATGAAGTCCTCAAGGATTTACAAACTAAATTAGATTTTCATGGAGATAGGAAAACAAACACAGACAAAGAAAAGCAGACAACCTCTAAAATTACTTCTAATGATTAAAAGTAGAGAAATAAATACTTCTGGTAGGCAAAATTAGGATGAGTATAGCTCATGTTGCATTGAAAATGAGGAAGAGAAATGTGTACTGGAGACGAAGCCTTAGTATAACCAGGCAGCATACAAAAATGATAGTACCATAAAAAGAGAGTGATTAAATTCATGAAAGACAGCTTGCTAGCATTTAAAATTTTAGGAAGATGAAACTGAAAAGAAAAATCATTCTGACTCCCAGTCTACTGATACAATTGAAATAACATGAAATACAGTTTCATTTCTGGGAATCACACATAACATTTTCATGGCAGAGCGGCTGGAGAACAGCTTATGGCAGGCAACTTGGGGTCCAGTCTCTGTTGTAATATATTCTGCAACCTGTCACAAAGATCAGTCCCTCAGTTTCCCTATGTACAAAAGTGGAATACTGCTTTACATATATTTTAACTTTTTTAAGACCTATATATGCAAATTGGGGTTTTGACACTTAAATGCACACCAAAACATCTGATCACACAACTGCAAACATAAATTCTATAGACCAACTTTATATAACTACATTTTCTTGGGTATTGATGTGCAATTCTGTTGCACCTCTTCAGAAAATATCACCTCTGTGGTGTAATTGGAGACGGTGCTAGAGTATTAATCAGTCAGCAACATGTCACTTAACAGTATCAGTTCCGGAGAGGAATTTGCTGTTGTGCTGCAACTCAAAACAGAGACAACTGTCAGAGGCTGAGAGCTGGGACTCAGCATTGTCATTCAAGTCTGTGCATTCAGAGTGATGCTATTTTTTCTGCCTAAGCAAGTCTGAACTTGCCCAGGGATTTAGTCTGTTGACATGATACTATTAAGAACTGAAACTTATTCAGCTTAAGTTGACCAACTCTTTCCAAAACAGGGGTCCATGTGTTGGTTTCTGAAATTTAATAGAAGGCAATAATTACCCTTTTGCTTAGATTGTCTATTTAAAATTGCCTACTCTTTCTTAACACAGATCTTTATTACTGTTACCACATGATAGGGTTGAACTGTTCTTTTATTCATAGGATTTTCTGAATATGTAAAAAATTTTGGATCTGATCCGAAATGACCATATTACTTGTTGAGTTCCAAATCTTGTCTTGATATATAAGGCTGAAACAGATAAAGCTGCAGAGCTCTCTTCTGCTGCAAATGATTCAACTTCCTTTTTTCAACTAGTCCTTAAATGATTAAGATCTGTGTATGGAATGTGATTACTCTGTTTCTGATAGGGTATACAGAATTTGTACCAGTTGTTACTGTAATTAGATAATTCTTATTAGATTGAACTAATTCAATCATTTGCCATACTTGCACACAAAAACCCACGTGCCCTTGAATAACCTCAAAACACATCCACTAACCTAAATGCATTGCTATATGTAGGAGATGCAAGGCTGCCACACAGAGCTTTGCAAAAAGATAGAATAAAGAATAAAGAAATTTTAAAAAATTATCTTTACTACTCACCCCAAGCCTAGAACCAGACATTTTCTCTTTGAAGCAGATTAAAGCAATTTTATGGCTATTTTAAACAGCAATAGCTGGTGGTTTCACTAATGTGCATTTGAAACAGGGCTAGCTCCAATACAAAAATATGCTAGACATATTCTGAGTGTCTCTTTTGAATAGGGTTAAGAAAAAGGGACAGCATGCAGGATTTAACTTTCACAACTGTTGGCTTCTAAAGACTTCTTAACAGAGTGAGGGATAGATCATGTACTTGCTAAGTCTACTAAAGGTGAGGTAAGTTTAAATCCATAAAAACCTATAAAGCTGCTTTCTAGTGGATCTTAAAATCAGGTCCTAGTAATTTGAGCAAGGCTTACAGCTAAAATTAATCCTAAGAAAATGACATCCTTAACTACAGAATAGTAATAAACAACCATACTGTGCACAAATTTGGGGGAAGTCTGCCAAGTGAAGTGGGACAGTTCAACGGGTAATATATTATTTTGTTCGTCCCATATACAGTTGCAGATGTGTTTTTTGTGCTGGGAGTTTTGAAAAATCTGGCTATTTCACCCTATATCTAAAGCCCATCTAAATTAGTGGGAGTGGTTTGAATTAGATCTGATCTGTCTTGATTCACACATTGGTGCATAAGTAACTTAAAATCTCCTCTTTTTGAATATACTGACCCCACTGACATCCTGAAAAAAATCTGGAACAAATCTTATAAAACAGTCTTATACCAGAAATGCTGGAATGGGTATTTAAGATAATACAAAACATTAAAACCTATATGATATATTTGTTTCATCTGATTCCAGATTCAGAAAGTGTAAGGAATAGAAGCAAATCCAATGCAGGCACAACTTCTTTTTAAAAGCAAGGAACAAACATAAGCTAGAAATAATGGTAGGAAAACACACTAGTGCAGCATATCACAGCAAGATCTCCAGGTAAAGCAGAGATCATCATCACAGATAATGACCTCAGTGTGAGCTCTCAAGTACTATGTTGAAGCTAGAAAATGTTGAAGCTAGTGCAGTTTTTGGATGCATAAGTAGTGATATCTGTAAATTAGGAAAATGACCTTCCCTCTGCACACAGAGATGGTAAGACCTTTACCAGAATATTGTACCCAGTACTATCGTCTGAAGAAGTCTGGAAATCTTCAGGAAGATACAAAGATCAAGGAAAGAAAATATGCATTGTGTCTCTACACTACCAGTACTTCAGAGCAACAGTTCTATTTTACCTCCTAAATGTGTGCAGCACCTAACACAGTAAGGCAATAGTCTGAGCTGGAAACAATCCAACAAATTTTTTTATATATATATATATACACATATCTTTATGATGACAGGTGAATGCATTTTGAAAAATCTGATTTCTTCAATGGAATATGAAAAATGTAGGCACTTAAAGCTATATTGCAATATTTAGCATGCATATTGATTTTGACATTCATAATATAGAGTAACACTGGTTCATTGTAGATATGACAAAGTGATTTTCATATTACCTTTGTTAAATGTGATGCACGCACACACTAACTTTTATTTGAATGTGAAACTACATGGATTTCCAGAATAAGATGGATGTAGTCTTTGTATTCACAAAAGGCTATAGGAAGCTTACTTTTATATTTCTTCACTTATGGGAAAGCTTATTTTCATATACACATAAATCACATTAGGGATGTGATAATTCCTTCTCCAGTGCTAGAATGAATTTCTGGAAAACTTGTGAGCAGACAATATGCCAAACTGAATTTAAACCGAAGGGCAGTCCTAAAGAGAAGGGGAAAAAAAACCCCAAACCAAAAAAAAAAAAAAACAATCCACACCTCATGTTCTTTACAGAATAGCACTACAGTGACATTATCCCGGTGGCTATTCTGAGCTGACCTGTTACTGGCTACCAGCTGATCTAACATCAATCCTGTTTACTCTACAGGAGACATCTGGGAGCACTGTTGTGCCCTATGACAAATTCTGCACTGGGTTATCTGTAAGAGCTTCCAGTGGGGCACTGGGCAAAGGTGCCACCCCAAGACCCTCTCCCCCATGCTTCTATAATGCAATTTGGTGTGGTATGTTACCAAACACATAACCACACAACTAAACAGCACTGCTGCCCATTACCTTCAGAAAATCACTGTCCAATCCAAGGCCTAAGCTTACACATACATTTTGCTCGTCTAATTATATCTCTTAGTTGTATGAGAACTCCTGTCACCTTCCCTAGGCAGTTTGAACTAATCAGTGAATATAATCTATAGCATATAGAAATGAAAGGAGTAAACATATTACAATAACTAATCTGAGTCCATGCTAGTGACATTGCAACCCTATATATATGCTAGCAAGATTACCAGTATACAATCTGGGGATATAGAAACAGTGTTTGTTTACAGATACACTCAAGCAAGTTGAATTCATCAAATCAGTTAGTCTTTCTGTTGCTTTTGTTTCTCTCATATTCTCCTTTTTTCCCCCCAGTTAAATTATTGTCTTCCTTTCATGCTTTCTTTTGGATATAGCTAAGAAGAGTTAAAAGGAAACCACAATAATGTGTGCATAGTAGTATGGGGAAAAATCTCATCACCAAATAATTCAACCACAGTTCTCACGAGTGAAAGATAATGTAGTTAGATAATGATAAATCAGTCCTAGAAAGATAAAAATATACCACTTGAATCCTCTAATTTCCTGTTAACACGTTATGATCTATTATATTAGCATTTTTTGCCACTGTAAGGAAGTGTAAGGTAAAATGCTGTTGCAAAAGTGTGTGATACACACTGTACCGTAATTAAGATGACACATTGCAGCCAAGGAAATCTTAAAAGGCACAGTTTAGTTACAGCTGATCTGATGTTGTCCTGAAATGGCTAAACCAGGCTTTTTACTTACTGTTAGTTCTTTTGTACTAGCGAATGCATGTTTTCCATCAATATTCACTGATGCATTTGGCATTAGCTTGTGAAGTTATGAGTAAATCCCAACTCTCAGAGCAACAGCATTCATATAAAGCATAATAACTCAGTCTGGAAGATTTGACAGAGAGAAACAGGAATACGTGTCAGCCATTTACTGATCTGAAAGGGCAGAAACAGAATTAACAGTGAGATAAGGCAAAAAAAGGTTTCCTGAAATGGGCTGGTACCATATGATTGATGATTATAAACAGAGCACTAAAATGCTTCTGAATACTTTTACAATATTGCTTTATTGCTACTTCTTCCAAGACCTTCCAATTAATCTCCTGTATCTAGGTCTGTCTAGTACTTATTGGTAAGGTTTTACATATTAATTCCTTCCCAGTATAAGCATTTAGTTAGTAAGATAAAATAGAAGCCTAATCTCCCCAGGTTTCTGCATTGTCAAAAAGATGGTCATTTTCAGACCCTGATTTAGACTGTAAATGGGATCATTGGTCTCTGGAAGTAATTATTCCTCTCCATTGATTACAGGACTGAACAGGCAAATTAAAATTAAGCAACATGATTCCAGTCCTGAGCTCTGTAAGTCATGGCTTGTCAGCTTCTTCTGTGTCATTGGAGCGGTAGTAAATGGAAACCCTAGTCCAGGAAAAACCCTCTAGGCGAAACTGTTTTACTGCTAATATCTGATATTGAAAGATATTCATATCTGATGCTACTGAGGAATGCTATTAGCCTGAGGAATTAAGAAAAGAGTGAGACAAGGAGCAAGATAACAATGAAACACTGTGATTGCCTTTTCCCAGCAGCTAAATAATATTAATACATGATGGCCCTAGCACATTTTAGTTTAAAGAAGTTCAAAGTACTTTATAGGTGTCAGTTAATTTTTCAGCTAACTCTTGTAAATTAAGCATTTTTTACCATTAAAACCTATGCTAAAGCTGTATGAAAAGACAGGGACTTTCCATCATTTTTGTCCTTTTCCATCCATTCAACAGTTCTCCTTCAGAGCACATATGAGTGTCCTTTTTTTATTGATCTGTTAAGTCCTCTAGGACAGAGTGGGCAGTGGTTGCTGGAGTTACTATAGCATCTGACTGTCTGCAATGCTGTAAGATGGGGCAATATGACTAGATAAGGTGAGTCCCTTCTTATCTTAACTGCCACATCACACAATCCACTAACAAAATGTGTCAAGCCTCATTTTAAAAGACACTGGAAAGCTATGGAATACAACATTTAAAACTGTCTTTGAGGAAGATTTTAGTGTAATTAAAAATGATCATGGAACCAATGAAAGCAAAAGTATTTCATTCCGTAAAGAATGACCATTCCCTCTCAATCAGCCAGACTGACCGATTTATGCCATAATGACAGAATTAATGAATAGCTGCTTATGTAGCTTTTGTTGTCTTGCCTCATTCCTCATAGACCTATCATAAAGCATTGCATCAACAATCTAAAACATTGGGGAAACAACCTCAAGAAATCAATGAAGCAGAGTTAAGGGGCAAGTTAGAAGACAGTTAAAAATATTTTTTCTTTATAATGCATGCTCTACCCTTGAGAAGTGATTTAATCATCAGAGCTGTGGGCCAGATTTGTTCTCTGCTTCCTCACCTGGTAAATGTACCAAGGGCTGTGTTTCTCTCCAGGAGCACAGAGGTCTCCTTCTAGACCGCAATGCAGAGATGAACTTATTTGGCCGTTGCACTTCCAGCCTGATGAGTATAGTAGGTCTTGCAGTCCAGATGCCAACGTAAAGTAAGAACTGAAACTTCAAGCACTGCATTAGCTAGCTTTTAGGCAGCTGTCTGGTGGGATCTATTATTCCACTTTAGGGACCTGTGCCCCTGCAGAATCTTTGGGGGAAATCAGATATTCTAAAATGCAACCCGTCAAAACCTAAAGCCCTGTTGTGGATATGAACCTCCAAGTCCAGCCATCTGATAGGGAGGACAATGTTAAGTCTTGCGTTCACAGTTCATCCAAACTCTTGACTTCTTTACAACATCGCATGCCTTATGCTGGCTCAGCCGTGTGTATACTATTACTTAAAAAAATCCCAATCCCATTCGATATTATCGCCCAGTGCCACATAACAGCTGTGCTCATTTCATCCTGTGCAGAATCTTCTGATGGACCCTCAGCTAGAAAGCATTGATTTTGATACACTCTAACACTTCCTTCTCCCAAAGGGAATAAACTGCCATGGCATTTTTAACTCTTCAAGTTGTGTACAAATTGTTTTAAATAGCTACATAACAGTACAGCCTAAGATGCTGAAGAGCTGTTAACACATTTAAATTGTGGTTGTTTCTAGCCACACTGGCAAGCATGGTGGTATTTTTACTGTATCAGTCATTGTATGTACACTGGCAAGGTAGAAATGAGTCAGGGACTGCCCTGTTGTAACAAGCAGACCACAAAGATACCATAACATGTGAACTAAAACAATTCTATCGCTTGTGGAGATCAAGGCCTCCACTTACATGCGACTCAATGTGCCTAATTGAACCAAGCTCTCACGTCCTGTGTACCCTGTGCAGAGGAAACAGGCAGTTAACTGAAGGTCAGCACTCTCATATAACTGTCTCAGTAAAAAAGAAGATAAAATCACAATCAAGCTGCTAGTTATTTAAGATAGGAAACTATGAGGACTATTGTAGGCCATGTTTAGGTCATCAGAGGAAGTATTCAAGGAGCACATTCAGTACCTGAAAGGCAAAATATTAACCCTGTGCTTTACTGACTCAAATCACAGAAGAGAAGTCTCTTTCCCTTTGTATTTTTGTTTACAGTTTCTGCTTCCTTTTTTAGAGAGAAGACACTCTTCATCCTGAAAGACAGTCTGATGCTGTACTTCATCATTTTGCTGTGGGTACATTTGAGTGTTCATGCAGCTGCATTACAATATTTTCTTTAGTATGTCCATTGTGATGTAAAGCAACATTATTAGCAGAGATAGGTAAATAGGGTTCTACTCACTAATTTATATGTAAGGGATTATACAGATTTAGGGAATGCTGTAAAACAGAAAAAAAAAAAGTGTGTATGCTAACTTGGGGCTGTTATCCACCCCCAGGAAATGCTGTCAGGATGGGAAGCAAGCAGCTATGGATGCCAAGGAAGCTCTCTGAAGATAAGACTGACTCTGGGGTCTGTCCTGGTGAGCTCTTTGGGATGGGAGAAGGATGAACCATGAACCATGTTCCCTGCGTGACTACTCCTTCCTCTGAGTACTAGAGGTAGCTTTATAGAGCAGAAGGACAGAAATCTTAAATTCTTACCTCTAAGCTGATATGCGTGCCTAAGGCTAGAACCTCTTTCTTCTCTCTAAATAGTCTCTCAGAAAAAGCCAGCTTGGCTATGAGTGTACTATCACTATATGTGATTACTCAGCACAAAGCATATAAAACCCTGCTGGATCTTGTTGTCTTTCCCACAGGAGAGGTGAAGAAGAGTCCAGCACAGCTGACTAACTCCACACGGGCAGGGGCATAGACTTGCAATCAGTTCCTGCACGGCAACAGGGAGATAGGAATCACAGCAGCAGCACAATAGCAAACAAAAAGAAGTGTTAGTTTTATTTGTTCATTTTATTTTGATGTCCATAGCCTTCATAATGTAGTACAGGAATGGGAACAGCCCCAGGTGAATAAAACAGAAACTCAGTACCTAAACCAGCAATAAAAATGTATAGATGTGGGAACAAAGGGGTCCCACCCGAATCCTCCGCCTAGGCTGCTGCTCTGGACAGGAGGTCTCAGCTACAGCCAAGCCCCAGCTTTTACTTCTTTTCAGACAGAGACACCTTCCCACACTTTGATTTCAGATGATGGAGGGATAACTGTTTTCTTATCCCAAGCACATATAAAATGTGGTTTGGGTGTTTTTTTGTGTGTGCTGGAGGGGTGAGTTCTGGGCAGTTGTTTCAAGCAGTGTAGGTCAAGTTTTAAATAGCTACCCCATGAAAACTGAACTTTCCACTTTTTATTGCTAAGCACCCAGAATACTTTAGAATAACTGTAGAAAAAGCAAGCCATAAATCACTTCACAGACTCTGTCTCAGTCTCTTTCCCTCTCTGAAACAACTGATATTGTGCTGAAAGTCTTCATGCAGTTTCTGAATCTTAAGCCACTCCTTTCCTGGGAAATTTTTTTCACCGTGAGAGGAATCAAATGCTGGAACAGGTTACTTGGAGAGGTTTTAGGTTCTCCATCTGTAGTGATATTCCAAACTGGATATGACCCTGAGCAATACTTGAACTTAACTTCAAAGTTGGCCTTGTTTTAAGCAGAATATTAGATCAGATGACCTCCAGAGGTCTCTTCTAGCCTAAATTATTCTGTGAGTCTATGTGACTGAGTAAGATTGGTTATGTGATCTGGGCACCAGGAGAACTAAAAGAATAGTAATGTTTCCTGAGTCTGGCATCACTGTATTTATAAACTGAACTTCACAGAGGATAACTCACCTGGAGGAATAATTGCTGCATCAGACATGAACTACTGTGTATTATTTTAGAAAATTCAGTGCACTCCATGTTTGCCATTTCATTCTGGAATTTCATGTGATCCTGACGTTTAGTAGCAGACAATTGAAAAAAATATGAAGGATATTTTTTGCTGAAAGTGAGAAAGCAATATGAGCATGTGCCATACGTCTCACTGAAAAATAAGAGATTTATGATTCATAAGTAGTTTTCTATAACTTTTTCCTCTAAACAATAGAAGAATCTCCTTAGGAAGTTGTGCAATGAGAATACAGTTCATGGTTTCAAAATAATAGGGGACTAATTAGTACAAAAAAGTGTTCCTACTTCCAATTAACATGATTCTAAACCCCATCCATGCTAGAAATAGCACAACAAGCATACAACAGATTTATCTCAGTGGAATTACATCAGACATAATAAGTTTACCTAGATTAAATGACTGATAAATGTCAGGATGATGTATGGCATTATTGATGTAATAAAAAGGATTCTAGCCACTATAAATAAGACATTTTACACAAAGGTTTATTGACTATTTATGTTTGGGATTATCAAAGGAAGGACCTTTTTTCTGGTACGAAAACTATACTAAAAGATTTCCTTATAACTTTTGTATTATCTATGAATCTAATTGTAGTTGTTTAGAATGAGTATGTTTTTTAAATGGATAACAAGATCCTTTTTAGGTTTGGATTGTGATGATTCACATTTGATAGGGTTATAATTAAATTACCATACTCAGCTTAACTGCTGGCACAGTAAATGCTGCACTAAAGGGGAAAGTTAGAACATTATGGCAAAGTTTGTAAGCCATCAATGATCTCAGAGGAAGGGCGTTTCTTCCAGTTGTTAACTTAAACAAAAACAACTGAAGACTATACACTGGTCCTGGAGAAGAACAAAACAGACTGAGTTTCACAAAGTGCACTCTAAATATATTACCCTAGAATACCTTCTTTGCGAACCAGCTAACCCCATTTTCAGTGTTGGTCTGCTGTAGAGAAGTAGGCTTGCCCCAACAAAAAGAGCTGAACTTATAACAGATCTGAGACTTTATCAAATGCAAAGGTGATTCAGGCATGTTGCCTCTGGACTGCCTCTGTCTCTTTACAGCTCCATATAGTCAATTGATTTGATCCCTCTCCCTTGCCCCCCAGGGAGCACCACAGAAAAAGAGAAAAAAAGGAAAAGCCAATGGTTGAACCAGAAACTATAAGGCACAAGTTCAAATTATGTTTTGCCACAGGCTTCCTATGTGATTACAGACTAGTCAGTCTCACAGGGCTTTAGCAAAGATAAATACAGCTTCTTCACAACCTTTAATATATTCTACAGAAATGGAAACCAAATTAGTATCTGAGACCTTTTTCCTGCCATGTTTCATGATGGTGGAGGGACATGAGGAAGACATGATCTTCCCTTCCCTATAAGTACATCTAGCTCATTTCTCTCTCCATCCTTCTCTGTCTATCCTCCATACCCTGCACTAAATTCTGGACACCCATTGCAGGTTTTTGACAATCCTGAGGGCAGAAGTGCAAGACGCTGTACTAACAAATAATATAGATAGCTTCAAGTCTCCATCCCCCTCATTGCTCCTTTCAGAAAGAGGTTTTACACGGAACATTTTCTTCATTTGCAGATCTAGGCAGGATAATCTGGGCCAATGGCTCCTGCTTCAAGTAATTATGAAGGGCAAAAAACTATGTTCAGCTAGGCAGCTCATGTTTCTTTCATAAGAATGTCTTCCAGGATTTCAACTGTACTGGAAAAGGACAGTTTTTTAAGTGATTAAAGGGAATAGAAAATGTATCAGATTCTGCCCCAAAACTGTAGGACAAGTCCTGAAGTCTATTAACCAACACTTTGACATTTCTGGTTTTGTGATCCAACAACCAGGAAGGGACAACTGTCAAAATAAAAAAATAAAAAAATAAAAAAATCTATTTTTATATGAGGTTCTTGCTTCAAGCATCCATTGAGAAAGATAATTGGTGAATGCTACTATGAATGTCCAGTTCAAAAAAAGCCTTGCTCTCAAGGGACATGTTTTTTTGAAGATTAAATTTCTTCAAGGAATCTTGAAAGGAACACCCACCGTTGAAGCAAGCAAATAGGGTATCATACAAAAATCCACCCCTGTCCTCTGGAACCACTGAGGTCCACATGTTCATCAGCTGTATAGTGGTGCTCTCATTATGAATAAAAAGCATTCAATGTTTTTTTCCTGCATCCTACGCAGATTTCTGTATCTGCAAAGATGAACAGAACAGACGGGCTGAAGAGTAACAAAGTGCCAAAGACATAGCCAGATTAAGTGCCAAGAGCATAGCCAGAAGACAAAAACCAGGAATATTAGCTTTTCTTTTTCTTTTTCTTTTTTTTTTAATCTTAGTGTGGTCTGAAATGTTTACTTTATTTGGTCCTTGGAAATAGATGTGTCCTTTGAAAACAACATAAGTGATCAAGATAGCAGCAGCATGAAGACACAGGTAACACTGCAGCTGAACATGGCCTGTGTATTCACAAACTCCTGGCTGAGCTGGAATATTTTCCACAGCAGTGTTATTTCCAAAGTTGCTTCCTGAGCAATAGAAGGATAATCTGGATTGTTCTAGCAAAAGATAAATAGCAAGCTACAGCAGAGCAATTTATTCCAAATATTTTACCCCTTGATTTCTTTAATCAGTTGTTAGAATCTCATGCATCCCTCCATTATTACATGCCAAACAAGAGAAATTTAAAGCAGAAAATGTGATTTCTTTTTCTTTGATGTAGTTGAATAAATTAAGGTTTTGAAAAGTACCCTAGAGTTGCTATTAACATGGATTTTTAAATGTAGCTTGTAATAAAACAGCAATAAGTATTTCTAGATTAGAATAATCTGACTGAAGTATTTACATTGGTCACTGGCCTTTTTACTTTGTGATTTAGAGTACTAAAGAGATTAAGGTTTAATTCCTGTTAAAAGAACAGTTCTTGCAGTAGCAGTTTCTGTCAAGAGAACGCATAGCTCAGAGTTTTAAAGGCCATCATCAGTTTCAAGTCTTGGAAATTTTATTTTTTCTTTTACTACTTTGTTAGTGATCTAATGGGACCTGCTCTGAGTAGGAGGTTGGACTTGATGGCCTCAAAGTGACTCAAAGCAATGGAAAATTATTATGGGACCAATGACAGTGACCTTACATAGAGATTCTGGTGCATATGTGAACATAAACTGCCAGTGGAAGAGAATTATGTCTACTGTCTCTCATTTCCAGCTTAATTTAGGTGCTAGAAGTGGATACTAATACTTAAAGTGTTCTCTGTGCTATGTGCCTTTGACTGTAAAATGTGCGTTGAAATGTACACATACAAACACACACATTCAATTGCTCTCAATGTGTGTGTGTGTGTCTATATAGATAGATATAAACATTATATATTTAAGGCTAAAAGTTACATTGCCACCAAAAAAGGCATTTAAGTTGGAAAGTGATACGCTCTGGGTTGAGTTAAAACTTAGACATATACAGCTGTAAAAGTAAAGAGATCACTTGACAATTGCTAAATAGCATCACCTGTTGGCTTGAAGTCTGCATCCTTTAAATCAGAACTGGACATGGTAAGCCAACAGAATTAATATATTTCTTCTATGTGTACATAACCACATCTAATGGTGGTTATAAAATCTTACAAACAGCTCATGATGACTTGGTTTGGGTTTTTTTTTAAAAAAAAGTTGAACCATATCAACATCTCAGTCAGAATAAAGGTATTTCAAGTCCTCAGCTAACCCACACGGGATCCTTCCACCCCCAAAAGAAAAAAAAGGCTGGTACCTCACATCTTGGTGCAAAGTCATAAACCCTTAAGTTTCCTATGCAGTATAGTTAGATGCTGATCAAGCTAGATGCTCTTGATGAGGAAGCTTATTTCCTCAGTTTCTTTGTCTTCTTTCAAGCCAACAGTAGATCTGCAAATCCAAACCAGAAGAGGTACCTGCTGAGTAAAGATTTTTTTTCCAACTGATAAACCAGTTGAGCTGAGTTGACAGCAAATTCAGCACATCAAAAGCAAAGATGCAGCACTGAATGAAGGGAAATAAGTATCTTTGTGCATCAGATGAAAGAGAGCACTATTGTCCTGATCACAAGTTTTGATAAAGTATTTCTACCTCAGTTTAACTGCTACTTATTGCTAGTGGGAAGTAATACTCTACCCAGCCTACCCCATGAACACTCAGAAGCAGTGTGCGCTTATGTTTGCATAGAGCTAGTTAAGAAGAACCACATGGCACATCTGCTATGCTTGATATCAAATCACAGAAAGTTTGATGAGTGTAATAAGTAACAAGAAAAAAGAATTAAGAGTTCTTCAAATTGTCCTAGACACATATCCCAAACATTGAAACACATTGCCATGCAGTGTAAAAAAAAAAAAAGACTCGTACAATATTTATCTGAATGAAAGAGCTTTATAGCTTTTTTATTCTTTTAATGGAGGTTTGTATGTTTATGTGAAGAGATGAAAGATGAGGGAAGCTGGAGAGGAGGAGCAGAATGCGAAATACACCACCAGATTAAGGACTGGGAGCATAGCCATAAGAAAAACCAGGAGACAGATATGGATATGCTTTTCTCTGGTTCTGTTAAAGGGACTTGAAGCTGTGAGCAAATAAACTGTCTGCTGTTGGATTCTTGATATAAGGGAAATGGAATTTTGTATGTCTTTTGCAAATAAACTGTAGAGCATCTATCACCAGTTTCTCATCCTAGCTACAACTGGCCCTGTCCCAGATTTTGAATAATCACTTCGGTCAGCAACAATTCACATCAAAAAGTTAAAACTTAAAAGCCTAATGCTGTGCCCTCTTGGAAGGGTTAGAACATTGTTTATGTAGGTTTCTACCTTGTTTCTGGCCTTCCATATGCAATTTTGGTCTTTTTTTTTTTTAAGTACTGGTTTTTGCATTCATCCAATTATACCCCAAAATATGAAAAGCACATCTGACAACTGGCGAGACAGAAGAACTTCAATGAAGTTTTATGGAATCGCTATAGTGATTTCAATCAGATGCTGTTATTAACTAGGGTACTGAGAGTATTTCCCCTTGAAATATTGAAAATAAAAAGATACAAATGTTCATAACAGCTTAGAATGAATAGGAGATATTTGCTGCAACTATTTAACTATTTTTCTTTTTATTCTCCACTAAAACTCTATGTTATTAAGTTACCTTAACACACTTGTCAGTAAGCCTTTTCATTCCACCTGCTACAAGTTCCTGCTAAGTGAGCATATCAGCAACAACCAGACCCCAGGTCAGCTACACAAAAGTGGGGAAAGAGAGGGTGCTGGGTGCTGGTGTTCACATCAAAACCAGCTGTAGATGATTTGATCTTGGCAGAATTTGCTTTTACCAGTGTAACTCCTGCTATGTGAAATATGATTTCAGCTTAAGTAGTTAACAAGGGTACTGATCTTCTAAAGTGCATTGAAATACATGAAATAGGAAGCACTGTGCAAGCTGATGCAGCTTTAGAAAAAGGAAAAAAAGACCACACAGAACAACTTTCAGTAGACAAGTTCAATTCTTGAAGAAATAGGTGGATCAAGAACATTTTGAGGTGACTGTTTGGTAAAGGAGCCTTCACCACAGTAGTAGCGCTGACAAGAATTACTGACAAAGAGACACAGAATTATTTTTCAAGTGCATGTTTCAGCTGTAGTTTTCCTAGAAGCCTTTGGATCTACAGAGGATATTTCTGGTTTTGGTGGGTGATTAATAGAGTTTCCTTAACTTGTCTGGATCTGGAGTGCCAACAAGACATCAGAGATCTCCAAGGGTGATTGAAGAACATGGTGTCCACCCTGAACAAGCTTTTTGAAGTCAAGACTGCATTACCTAACAAACACATTCATATGCTTCCTGCAGATGAGACCTCATAGTCAGTCAAAAAGTTGCATGCTCCATTCTGATTTTGTTGTTGCATATTCCGTATTGATTTCCCTTTCCTGAGCATGCAGTAGTTGAGGACATCAGATATAATGAAGTGTTCTGTACCTTTTCTCGAAAGATAAGGATGCCAAAAGACCTTACTGGAATGCCTTTATCAAATTACAACTGAAAACCCCCAAATACCACAAGCTATTATTTATTCAGAAAACATTATTTATTTTTAACAAAATATTAAACTAATTGTGATTTTTTAATTACAAAAATTGCAACTGACATTCAAAATAACCCAAATGCAGGGGTTCTATTAGTTTTTAAATTTCAGGATTTTGTTTCTTTCTTTCTTAAAAAAAAAATAATAATCACCCTATGGACAGAAAGGTATTAAGAACTGTTTACCCCTTTCCCAACTTTTTCCATTTATGAAATTTCAAAATTTCTCACATGTGGGAGAATGGATGGGAAAATGTACAAACTGCACTCTGTTCCTTAACTTTCAAAATTTTGATGAAAATAAAACTTTGTCTTTTCAGGGCCAAGCAGCCTTTTTTATTTTATTAATTTTCTGCAAAACATTCTTGATAAAAAGAACTTCATATAATTTATAAGTGTTGAATTTACAGTACTAGCTTTAATGAGAAACAAATGATAAAAGATATCTCTGAAAGCATTTCACACTGAAAATTTATTTATATTAAAATTTGGGATTGGATTTGGGACAGTGGTAAAATGAAGTCATATGTGAATTATATTCCTATGTATATATATGGATTTATGGAAATGGAAATCCGTATTTGAGTCATTTAGAGAAAATGCATGGCAAACAAGCTCTTCTGTGTTTCATTTATACAGAAATATAGAAAGCGAGATAACACCAGTGAAGATTCTTTTACTAAAGGAGTGTTAAGCTGCTGATCATCAAATATTCACCGGACGCACTTCTCAGTTGCTCTTGATGACCTCTGAGTACAGCAACAACAAACAAATGGTTGTTCTCTCAGCAGGTTATTATAATAAATGTTTTTTACACCTGTGCAAATTTATTTCAACCTGTAATGAAAAGATTTGATTTTACCTCAGATTGACTGGATGATTTGATTTCTTTATTGAAATTCTTAGGGGGGAAAAAAAGCTTAATTTCATATGGAAAAATCTAAGCTTTGACATTTTTGAGATTTGGGGTTTTTTTAATGAATTCACCTTTCAGCAAAACATTTCAGGGCTATCCAATTTGTGTTACAAGGCAGGGTGGAGATTTGTTTTTTGTTTTTAACACTAAAACACATTCTTAACTCATCTGACTATATGAAAATATGCAAACAGCAACAAAAAGCTATAGATATCTTAGGAAACTTTCTTGATACATTCTGAGTGGCCACTGACTTTCCAAAATTACAAACAGATATTTGAACTACTTTTTCATAAGATTACAAGGTGGTAACCAGATATAAGAGGTATCATTCCCAACTGCAGGGCCATAAAGCTCTTCCCATTTAGTGCTATATCCACTGCTGGTTAGCTTAACTGTTGTTGTATGAAAGCACTATCCAATTTTGCCTAGTTTGCAGTAAGATTCCTGTTGCAAGAGGTGGGGGTGCCTGTCATCCTTTAAGGAGAATTCCAGACCACAATAATGGATTTTGTCTTAGCTGATTGCACAGAATATCTTTCTCTGTGAAATGCAAATTAAAATTAGCTAGAACTTGGGAGACAGCAGCAGAACTTCCCAAGAAGGAAATCTTATGTACAGGACAAAATATGTGCAAAAGAAGAAGGCTTTCAAGATATTTGGGAGGACTTTATTTCTAACAAGCTTTTCCCCCATGTCAAGTAACCAGTAGAAAGAATATTCTAAAATAGACACTCTTATTATGATTTAAAACACTTTTTCTTAGTCAGGAGGAACAGACAAACAAAATTCTCAGCACTTAATTTGTTTTATCACTTTATCCATTCTGGTTAGAGAATATAATTTTAACTCATTTAAAGATAGCTACCTAAAATGGCTGTGGCTCTTCCGCCAAGAAGGGAAAAAGGAATGATAGTGGGAAATGCAACAGGAGAAAGATTCTCAGGAGTCAAGAGGATGTCCAAGCCGCAAATACATTCCAGTAGATCACTAATGAGTGAACATGTCTCATGTCTTACCGCCTGCTATAATCACTCATTTGATTTAAACAACATTTGGTTCCAATGTGTGTTTCATTTCCAGAAGGCGGGTAAAAATCTAGCTGAAAACCATATTCAGTGTTGTCTTTGCTGTTTTGATTAATTTCTAGGGAGGATGACTGTGGTTTTGGTTGCTTTGAACACTGGCATGAAGAGTTTCCACAGTTTGGCTTGCAGTTTACTATGACCAAGTTTTGTGGCAGCTAGATTCTTTGTTAAAACCTGGTTGAAACTCAAAATTTGATTTCCACAGGAAATGCTGACATTTGGGGAGGGGAGAAAAAGGGCAAGCTCCAAATAAAGTTGAAAACTAATCATTTTCTGAACTCTGTGTAGAGGGAGATTCCAGGGGGTAAAAATTGCTTCAGGAAGAATGAACTGTTGAAGATTGATTCTGAGCAACAACCTGGGTGGCCCCTGGAAATTGAGGACCATGAGATCATCTAATTTCAGAAAATCAAAGTTAGTCTGAAGCATTCAATGTGTTGAGAAGAAAGCCCAGAATCCCTTGACACCAGTAGGGCCCTGTAGCATTTCCAACCGCATGGTAGAAGGACTGGGAAAGTTAAAATTGAAAGTCTCAGATCATTTAAGAAGATTAAAATTTAGTAGTGCAAGGGCTGCCCAAAGTTTCCTGGCTCATAGCACAGGATAGCCTTGAACTGGAGATCCTGGACTTAGAGGTTGCTAAAGACTCTGCTAGGCAGAAACAGGAATGCAACCCGCTTCAGTCACCATGGAAGTTCAGCGTGGGGAGACACTTTGTTGCAAACAAAATATTTGTGAAGACCTTGTTTTCAACTCTGAAATATCAGCCAAAACAGGCTCACTCCATTGTTGATGTAAATTGGCTGCTTTCAAGCATATTAAGGACCCTATTCAGTAGGATTTGCATTACTCTGCATGAGATGTCATTTGAAACTCTTTTGTACTGTAGGAATCAGTCCAGGGAACACACAACATAAATGTACAGTCTTGCCCACAGCTGTAGAAAGAATGAAATTTTCAAAAAAAAGTTTATCTAGAAATCAAGTTCCTTCAGTTCTACTGAAGAAAAAACACCACTCCCTTTGCCCTCCCAGAAGCATTCCCCACCCCCCGCCCCCATTTTTCAAACTTTAATTGAAAAAAAGCTATTACGTTCTGATTTGGTTGCTAATCTTATTTCCAGAGAAGTGACCAAGAAAGACTCTGCAGTAAGTAAAAAAGGAGAGTAGATTCAAGGAAAGACTCTCAACCCTCAGCTCCTTTCAGTGAAAAAACTGAGTCAACTAGTCTAAAACTGAACTTGTTTACTTGCCAGCCTGTGAACAGTAGCTGAAATACATAAAAGTCAGACAGAATAAATTCTAATCCCAAGGTAGCACACAGTGGATTGCAATTACTTTGATTTTAAGATAGGTCAATATGGCAGTAGATCCACTGAAGAGGAAAAGGTCAGTTCTTGACAAATAGCAATTCCACTAGCTCTGTGCCTACAGCAGTAAATTGTCTCCACTTCCATTCAGTTTTCTTTGGTACTTATTCCTCTTTCAGCCATGAAATAGTTCCTTGTTCAGAAAATTATGGATTGGCTTAGCTTTCAAAGCCACTGTTTTTCATATTTGGTGGTGATGCAGTGAGCACTGATGAACTTCCTCACCGTGGATTGACTTGCAATATTTTCACAGCAACTGACATTATTTGGGGATATTGTCTATGCTAGTCCTGTTAGTAAAGCCATTCTTAGCCTTGGTACCAAGGTAGCCACGTGCTGTGGCTGTGCACCTCTATCACCAGCTGTGTCTCCTCTTGCAGAGAAGAAACAAGGCAATCACTCAGTTATTCTGTTCATATAACTCAGAAAACTGTCTTTCTGTTGAGAACAATAGGACTCATTCTTCTCTTCGTTATACAGTCCTTTGCTGGGCTGACGCCACTGAGAGGCTTTTACACCACCACAAAACTAGTCCTATACATAGAAGCAGTCCTGGAAAATCCTGGAAATAATACCGAGAGGATTCTTCTTTGTAAAAAAATCCATTTCATTCTTTTTAGGATTCTGTTCTTATCATATTTCATCTTGTTGTCTGAACTGCAGAGACATGGAAAAATAGTTACAGGTCTTGACTTTTTTTCCCTAGGATAATTTCAGCAAAGTGGATTCATGTTTCATGTTTCGAAGCCACATCCAGTCTTGAAACACCCATTCCCTTACAGTTTCACGATACTGCTGTATCCAATCCACCTCTAAATACAATAATGATATGTTCTTGATTATCTCCTTATGAAACAGAAAAAGTTTTAATTCTACCCATACCACATAGTTTAGATTAAGTATCTAACTTTGGTACTTTCAAGAAGAGCAATAGAAACTGCAATGGTATTTAGCTGCAATACTTCTGACATTTTGAAGTGTTGAAGTTTGTGAGGAACAATCTCCAAACAACTGAAAAATCCCAAATCCCATGAAAAATATATGTGTATAGACACGTATGCATGCACATACATGTATGCATATGCACATATATATGTGCAGAATTTATATTGTGTTCCAACATGGAATGAGAAGAGTCTCCAATATTTGGCTTAAAAATCCTTCTAACACATGGATCTTATTAAACTGTACCTCATTCTAACTGTGGCTGAGCAAACAAAAGTGGTTCCACATGGCTGATAAAAAGCCTGATCAAGAATAGGACAGAAAAATGTTTCTACTTGTTTTGCTGCCTCCGGAAATCTGCAGATCGAAGACTGAATTATTTTGCTTCTACTGCAATGTAATCACTGAAGTCTGACCATATCTCCATTCAAATGAGAGCAAAAATGTCAGATGTATTCAGCGAAACAAAGCCCAGTGATTCCAGATTGAAACCTAATGAGACCAATAGCTACACATGCAAGCCCAAAAGCTTTCCTTCCCTTACATCTTACAATCTATATTCTTCCCACACCACTGTGAGAGTAAAGAATTTGGAAGATAAACTAATATCTTTGTTTAGAGGAGTGAGCTCTAAATACTACAACATTTACTTTTTATGCTAATTATAATAAATAAATATGATAAATGTTTTATATGATCCTTCTTAAACTCACATAGTTCTTCCTATAAGGAAGAGATCTTGTAAAATAATTTACAAGTTCTGCTGGAACGTAAAGGGACACCTGTTTGCCAGCAGAAGGTGCACTGTGCAACAGCCTAAACCAGCACTCTTATCTCTTCATTGGATGCAGTTACAGTTACACACCCAATATATCTCCCCTACTTCCTGACAAAGTACTGAAGCACTGCAGCTTACTGTGCCATGTATGAGAGAAAATAGCTCATGCCTAATCTGCTGATACTGAAATACAAATAGCTACTCACATTGTACAACTGCTAATATGTGATCAAATATTTCTAAACTTAGATCGTTATAAATAGGGAGTGACAAGGAGAGTCTAATAGAGCTATGTAGTACAAGCAAGCTTGTAAGAGATAGAGCAGACAGCCTCATGAAATGAGCCCCATGAAATAATGCAAGACAGGTAGAAGGTAGTAATATAATTACTCATCTCAAATGGCGCTTTACTTCCTGGAAAATGCTGCTGATATCAATGGAGATATTTCTGAAATTAGACACTCCTCATTAAGATTAAAATTACAGGTATATACTAATACAAAAAAAAAAAATAGAATCATGTTTAACAATCAGGGCAGCCTTTCAAATCAAGCAACTGTTTTTGTTTTTTTAACTACCAAAAGAGAAGTAGGGGTGAAGGAAGCAAACAAGGGGATGGGCAACTTGGATAGGTTGTGCAATAGATCTCCATAAACTGTTCTTGGTCTTCTCCCATGTCCAACTTTTCTTACAGTTCTGTTTCTTAAGCTCTTCTTTCCCCTCTCCATCACCAGTGAGTGCCTGTTCATCTCTGCCCTCCTGTCTACCTGGCATTGCTTCATTCCTCCTCCTCAGGACTTTCTCTTTATTGATACTCGGTACACTTATCCTTGATCTAACATTTATCTCATCATGATTCAGAAAACTGTATAGAGATACTAAGAAGCAGATAATGAGGTGAAAAACAGTATGGAGACAGATTAATGGGATTTTGGTTGGTCGGTTGGGTGGGTTTGCTTTGCTTTATCTGCTTCTACATTGCTCTTTCCCAGAAGCCAGAGTCAGGATGGAAAGAGCAAGAGTGGGCTATGAATGGATCCTTGTAAGGGGCCTCAGGTACTCGCCCAGGGAGAAAGCAGAGGGGCTGAAGAGAAGAACTTTACACAAGATATAGCTCTGTCCTGGAAGTGCTGAAATCCTGTTCAACTAAAACTCCATACTTTACTGGTGTGCAAAGTATTAGCTTCCTCAGTGCAATTCAATCAGATACAAAATGACAAATGGAAGAATCTGTCCCTATATTCCATTCTATAGGAAGAGTGCATGTTATCCTCAGGATGCTCTGTAGGACTAACTAAAAGAAAGAGAGTAAACCTCTCATGGATGTCTTGTTCACATAAGATCTGGTGATACCTGTGGGATCACAGTATTTATTTTACATCAATTATCAAATACTGCATCTCCATTAAAGCATCTTCCATACTAATAAGTATATATGAATATATGCTATTTCATTAAAATAATCTTGCAGTTGTGTCTTTTAATTAAATTTCAAACTTAAAAACTTGCAGCTCTAGTGATTGTCATTTATCAAGTTTGATAAAGGCGGAAAGCTTAAAAAAAAACAGAAACCCCACAATATTTCTATCTGAGACTATGAGCTACGTAATGAAGCAGACCCCTTGAAGCAGAACTAAGTATCTTAGAAGAAAAGTGTAAATTCAAAATTGTTTTTCAGCATGGCCAGAAACAGTTATCAGAACTTCCTGTCATAGTAGCAAATATCGGTCTGATCTTCTGCCACAGCAGGAGGAATTTTCTCTGCTGGTTGTGCTGAAGAAAATGGGCAGAACATCATGTTTTTATTCCATATTCAGGCTTCAAGGCAGGAGGAAATTCAAAGGAGCTGGGTTTCCTCCAAAAGAACTCCATCTTCTAGCATCATTGTCATCAGTGTTAACATATACTATTTTGAGGGCAAAAAAGAGAGAACGTGAACACATCCTAGCCTTCTCTCTTTAAGAAAGAATGGGATCAAGGAAATTCAGACACAGCAAAAAATAACATGACTCTGATTCATTACCACTAGGTCCCTGAAGTTCGTTCATCCATGGGGTCCTTCTTACACTCAACCATAACAGTTAGACAGTCCACCCTTTATTTCAACAGTCAGAAATTATGAAAGTCTAAAATGTTCTATGATCTTTTGTTTGACAAATCTTTTCTGAGCACTGCAAAAACAGACTAGCAATAGAATCATGCTGTAACCTGTAGGAACAAATGATACACTCAAGGACAACAAGAATTTTTGAAGACAAGGAGAGGACTAAAACTTACAATGTCTTTTTAGAACACAAAAAAAATACTTTAAGTAGGCAATGTACAAAGTATCATATAACATACAAGACAAATGCTCTGCAGCTCATTTTCACCACAGAAATAAAAAGAATGCCAACATCAGTAATGAAAAACACTTATAGAACAGTGAGTTGCCTGGAAACAGATAAATGTATTTAAAATTTCATACTTTCTTGATGAATCTACAGAGAATAATGGGAGAAAAGAAATGTAACTTCCCTAAATGTTTTTGCATTGCATTTATGTGGCAAAGTTTTGGCAGTGGGGGGGCTACAAGGGTGCTTTTTTGTGAGAAGAGACCAGGAGCTGCCCCCATGTTGGACAGAGCCAGTTCCAGACAGCTCCAAAATGGACCCATCACTGGGCAAAGCTGAGACCATCAGCAATATTGGTAACATCTCTGTGATAACATATTGAAGAAAGGGTACAAACCTTGTGAGAGAGAGGAGGGAGAAAAAAATGTGAGAGCCCCAGCCCTGCAGACCCCCAGGTCAGTGCAGAAGGAGGGGAGGAGGTGCTCCAGGCGCCGGAGCAGAGATTCCCCTGCAGCCCGTGGTGATGAAGACCATGGTGAGGCAGGCTGTCCCCCTGCAGCCCAGGGAGGTCCACGGGGGAGCAGATCTCCACCTGCAGCCCGGGGAGGACCCCATGCCAGAGCAGGGGGATGCCCAAAGGAGGCTGTGACCCCGTGGAAAGCCCATGCTGGAGCAGGCTCCTGGCAGGACCTGTGGATCTGTGGAAAAGAGCAGGTCATCTGGCAGGACCTGTGATGCCACAGGGAACCTACACTGGAGCAATTTTTTCCTGAAGTACTGTACCCCATGGGGAGAACCCATGCTGGAGCAGTTCTTGAGGAACTGCAGCCCATGGGAAGGACCCACATTGGAGAAGTTTGTGGAGGACTGTCTCGCGTGGGAGGGACCCCACGCTGGAGCAGGGAAACAGCATGAGAAGGAAGGAGTGACAGAGATGAATTGTTATGAACTGACCACAATCCGCTGTCCCCATCCCCCTGCAGCACACGGGGAAAGGGACGAAGAGGTAGAAGACTCAGGAACAAAGGAATGAAGTTGAGCTTGGAAAGAAAGGGGGATGTGGGGAAAGGTGGTTTTAGGTTTGCTTTTGTTAATCACCATGCTAGTCTATTTCTAACTGGAAATAAATTAAATTAATCTTCCCCAATCAAGTCTGTTTTCCCATAACGATAATTGGTGAATGATTGCCCTGCCCCTTATTTCAACCTATGAGCTTTTTTCACCCTATTTTCTCACCCTATCCTGCTGAAGAGGGGGAGTGGGAGAGCAACCAGCCAAGGTTAACCCACCACAGCTCATTTCTGGAGACATAAAGAGCAATTAGAATGACAGAATGAAAAGAAATAATTTGATATATTTAGAGTGGAAATATTTTGCACTTTCCATTTCCAAGTTTGTTTATGATGATAATAATGAATAATATCAAATGTTGCTGTTAGAGTTCTTTGATAAGAATCATAAACCATTTTCTTTTTAAATGACATAGGTACAGTACTTGTATTTAAAGCATTCAGTCCACATCTGAATAACAACCTAACTGAAAATTCTGTAAATCACTGGATTCACTTGTGACTATTACAGTTATGTAATAATTTATAGACCAAATTATACAGGACAGCAACTACAAAACATATCAACCAAAACTGATACTACTTACAGAAACCCTATTACTTAATTTATATAGGAAGAAACAACTGCTATGCCTCTGATTTGTTCATTACAGCTTTTCTGCTGCGTTAACAAACTTACCAGTCAAAAGTGACACTCCATATTTTACAGCTGGCATATTTGATCACCTTTAACAAATGTGTTCATCTTTCTTTCATAAAAAGAGGTTATATAAATCAGCTCGACCCTCTGAGCATTCATTGAAACCCAGAGAAATAGGACTAGAAGGGACCTCAGCAGTTTACCTAGTCCACTGACAAGATCATCTACTTCTACATGATCCCTCAGAGATGCTTATTTATCATCGAGGGAGATGTCCCAGCCACCCAGGTATTCTATTTCAGATATTCCGAGTGGGGAGAAAAGGGAGGAAAAGACACAAAGAGCCCAGGGATGGAAGCAAAATGGGTAGCAGAGGTTTGCCCATGGTTGGGGAACACAAAAAGTGTTGTGTATGGGGAAGAGGAAGTAGGAGATGGGAGGCACATACCTTTAGAAAGAGGAATTAAGTTGCAAAAGCAAGGCCTTAGTACTAACGGTTTAGGATCTTGTATCAGCTCTGTTAACATGTTAGTGATGCTTCCTTGCAGTTGCAACAATGCCAAAACCAGGGTGGAAATGAAAGGGTAATGGAGAGAACAATTTCTGCAGATTACAGAAATTATTGTCATGCTGTTGTTTTTTAGAGCCTTCACTCAGGTGAGTATTTCAAAGGGAAATGCAAACACAAGACCTTGTATTTATAGTTCAGTTCAATTTTTGGTGATATTCATGGACAATTTAAATGGACTTCAAATAAGAATCATATCAGATCCTTCAGGACAATGTCTGCTTGAGAGTCATCTGGGTTTTTACACAGATATTTGAAAGCTGGAATGCAGACTCAAAACTCAGAAGTGCTAATCTGGAGGGAAAAGTGCAGCTGCTCCATCCCTCTCCTGTAAATCTGCATGTGCACCCTACTCTTTTTATACAGCTTTTGGACACATTCTTACCTTTCTATGGGATCTATATATGTAGGGAGGGTACAACACTGAAGTGAATTTCATTATGCAGATGTGAAGGGGATAAAACTGCTCTTAGTAATTTTCTAATGATATATTTAAGTTCTGAGAAATTAAGTTTCATTCATAATTCAAGACTACAAATATGTCAGACCACCTGATGGTAAATCAACTATGCATATCTAATAACAGTTCTGCACTTCAACAGAACCTGCTATAGGAACGAGGGATACAAGATTAGGACCTATTTATAGACCCTATTTTGGCTGGCAGAATATAGACCTAAAGGCCATGTGATCAGATGCTGTATTATTCCAACATAAATGGAAGGGGATTAGACAGCTGCACGAACTCCTCCATGGAGCTGGGTAAAAGAACATCAGGTGATACTCAGGCAAGTCTGAGAAGGTGCCCTGCTCCTGGCATTCCCTTGAGCCAGGGACAAAAAACATTGGCAGATATTTGAGAATAGCTCCAAACCTGAGCTGACAATGCTGAAATGTCAGCTGACATATTGCTGACAATGAAGAAAATGTGTGTAATTCCTCTCCTTCCCTATTTCTCCACAAGTTTTATTATATTCTTACCCAAGGCTGTGCATTTTCAGGACCAGTTTAACACTACAAGGTGGGAGGGAAGGCAAAGAATCTTAGCATACAAAAGTATATTAACCTCCAGGGTTTACTGATCCATCAATTTGGTAGGCTACTACTGAAATCAAAGGTCAATTTATGCTTACTAGAGGTCAGTAAAGTGTTAGGAGCATACTTGCCTTGGGGCAACAAATGGACTTTGCAAACCAAACTGATAGGAAAATGGATGTCGTGGTTTAACCCCAGCCAGCAACTAGGCACCACACAGCCACTCACTCGCTCCTTCACCCTCCCAGTGGGATGGGGAGGAGAATGGAAACAAAAAAGTAAAACTCGTGGCTTGATATAAGAACTATTTAATAACTAAAGTGAAATAAATTATAATAATAACAACAATAATAAAATATACTACTACCACTAATAATAATAATTAAAATATCAATAATTAAAAGGAATATTACAAACAAACAAAAAATAAATAAACCCCAAGAAAAGACAAGTGATGCACAATGCAATTGCTCACCACCTGCTGACTAATGCCCAAGCGGCAATCCAAGCCCGCAGGCCAACTCCCCCTAGTTCATATACTGAGCATGACATTCTATGGTATGGAATACCCCTTTGGCTAATTCAGGTCAGCTGTCCTGGCCATGCTCCCTCCCAGCATCTTGTACACCTGATTGCTGGCAGAGCATGGGAAACTGCAAAATCCTTAACTTAGGGCAAGCGCTGCTTAGCCACAACTAAAACATCAATGTGTTATCAATGTTATTCTCACATGAAATCCAAAACACACTGTACCAGCTACTAAGAAGAAAACTAACTCTATCCCAGCTGAAACCAGGACAATAGAGAAATTTTGAAAACCCTGAGGAGATTTTAGCATTTCAATGGTCCTGAAAGCTAACAGATATTTTCCTTTGGGGTTTCAGTTTGTCCCCAGGATATTTTGGTATGGACAGCCAATTCAAGGATTAGTGCATATATTTCCTCCTTCCAGTGTGGGAGCCATTTGTACAGCTGCTGCTTTGGGAAACATTCAATAATCTTTCATTCTGAAAAGTCATAAGCACTCATGGAAGCCAAGAAGTCCTTTTTGGACTTCCACTGCCTCTTTGCTTTTGCTTCCGCACATTTGATATGCACATGCAAGGCACAGAAAAAGCTTTGTAGTGAGTTTGTCGAGTTATAAGAGTGAGAAATCATGGAAATAACTGGCTGCAGTTTTAATGCCTCTTAATTCCCAAGGCAGAGCACTAACAGGACAGATGCATTCAAAAGAATGAAAGCGGATGAGTCTGGAACTGAAGCAGGGCCTAACATATGGGAACAGATAAACCTGTCTATAGAAAAGAAGGGCGCGTGGAATTTTGCCAGTAGTCAGCTGAAACTGGCTCTGTTCACAGCCTTGAAATGTATATAGTCTCCTCTCCAAGCCTTTCTTTCTGTTTGATTGCTTCTGCTTCCAGTCCAGAAGACCAATCAAATTCCAGAAGACTATTCTATTGGGTTTTTTTTCGCCCACCTAGTAATAGGATGATCTGGAAACCTTATGAGAACCGTACTTTAACTTGGCAGACAATCAGAGCCCAAGCAGCGCCCAGTCTAAAACCCTGAAGTCAGTAGAAAAGCTCCCCGTGCCTGAAGCCCAGGCCTGAAATGCATTTAGAATTCCCATGCCTGCTTATGGCTCCAATGGTATACTTGATCAAGGAAACATAATGTGACTTCAGTCAGACTCCAGCTAGGATAAAGCATGCTGCAGGGACCAGGGATAAATGAAAACCCAAATTTCTGAGTGTTTTTCCAAGCCAAACAAAGCCGCTGAACTTTCTGGGGTTTGCTTGGCACTTTCAGCGCTACTGGGAATTTGAGTGGTGCCTGTCCAAGGATAATTGACTCCCTCTGTACACTATTGTGATTCTCAAAAAAAGCTGCATTTTTCTCAATCTTTCCAGGCATAGTCATGTTCTTAACAGAGACTGGACAGAGCAGGAAATGGAATGGGATGTTCTACAAGATCTAGATTAATGTCCATGAAAAGAATCCCACAACCCTGGACCACCTCAACAGGTGATGACCCAGTTACATTAATAATTCATTATAGGATTTAATTCTCCTTATTTACACATGGTACTCCCATTTCGATTTGTTTGAGTGGTTTAGCCACAGCAGGAAAGAGGAGATTTAAATCTCTGGTTTCTGCTATGCAAGTTTTAAGAAAGAAATTAACTGTACTGTACAAAGGCAAAAGAACTCCAAGCTACAGAAGCTGACTACACTGAAAATAAAAGCAGAAGTGGCATCATAGCAGGGAGTTGTTACAAACACAAGCCACTCTTTGTTTTTAAACTTCATGCTTTATTAAGGCAGGCCATGATTCAAATTGTTGATGAAGTGGAAATTTTCACTTGGTTTAGTTTTGCCAGTTCAGTAAGTTTGCCACCATTGGTACACTTTTGAAAAGAAAAAAGATAAAGGCAGATAATCTCAAGGTATTTTACCAACTACTATTCCAATCAGTATATTTGATTATTTTGAGTTTGAATGCTGTGCTGATACTCAAGTGAATTAACTCTTTTTTTCTCAGTATCAAGCAGTTAATGAAAAATCTTATTAATTTTGAGAGTCTTAAACTAATGTTTTCTCCACTGTGACCTGAATGAGCCAATCCATACCAGCTAGTCTGATCATCTTCTCTCTGTCCAGGATCCTTTGGGAGCAGATGATGAGAGGAGCAATTGCCTTACCAGTAACTTATGCTAATTAAGTTCTGCTAATAAAATTCTGGAAAGAATTCTTATTAACAGTTTTACTGTTGCTTTTGAGGTACAAAAGTACTAAATATTTTTCATTCTACAGAATTCCAAACAGAACTTCACCACAAGCACATACATTTGTTATTAGACTGCAAGAATGCCCAAAGCATGCTTGGCTTTTCTGGTTTTCCTTTTTATGCAAAAGAAAATGAAGTGAAAACAACAAAATTAAAACACCAGTAACTGCACAAGATAAGAAATTTCTTATGTCCCTATGGGCATCCAGACCAAACACCATTATTATTACTATTATGGCATTGCAGCAGATTGAGTGCTAGCTAATTGCCTTTTCTCTAACTGATTTTTTTTTTTTTAGCTGGGAGCATGGAGGAGGTGGGAAGAGGCTGACTTAAAATTCATAACATCCCTGTGATAAAAGAACCCCCAAAAGGCAACAGCTGCCTAGAGAAGTGAAAACATTGCATCTTCAGAGGCCATTCAAGCAGCGTATGTTTTTCGTCCATGAGCTTGTCACCTAGACTAACAATGAGTCTAAAGACATTACATGCAGTTGCCAACAAATGCCAAGAACACACTAAAAGTGCAAGAGTGTATATGCACAGAGTATTACTGATCGCTGCTATTGCAACCCTCAGTCCTACGAACATTGTAAAAGTTCATGTGCATTATACTCTATGATAAACATTATGAAAGTTATTTAGTCTAGGAGAGGAAAAAAAAAAAACAAGCAGGAAATCAACATTTAAAAATGAGGAGTCCTGCAAACTGCATCTGAGTTTGTATATAAAAGGTAAGGCACAGGATACTGGACCGGAGACCCCTCCTAACTGCAATGATACTGGGTGAGAAGCAGGAAATCAGCCTTAAGATAAAGGCAGGTAAATGAGTGAATGAAAGGCAGAAGTGAGCCCAAGCCTTTACAAGGAGGCAGAAAGCTCGGTTGCAGCTGACTAGAGGCAATGGCTGACAGGAACAGCAAAAGCTGGTCTGCCTGCTCCCCAGGCCAGCATCAGACCTCCCCCCAAGGAATTCACTCGTCCAGGCAGGGTCATTCGAGGAACGCTGAAGCCCAGCTTTTGTATCCATAATACAGCAGATAAATTCTAGCTGAGAATACTGAAGCACAGAATTACACTTTCGGTTTTAGCTACTTTTTCTTAACCGCTCTTAAGTCTTGTCAAAGCTAGGTGCCTCTTTTTCCCCTTCATCTTTTCTAGAAGTTTTTCTGGGCTAAGTTATTTAGTGCACTGTCTCAACCTAGGTGTGTCTCCAGTAAATAAAGCAGGGAGTATAGGCATCGCAGAGAGTTTATGTCCCAAAATGTGGCTTAGGGGCAAACCAGCCAGTGTAGGTGCTAGTGATGCCAGTTGCGAGATCTAGGGGTCAGCTCACAGAAGCATGGTACTTTTAGGAAACAAGCAGAAGAATGTGTCAGGGCTCTGGGGAAACACCAAAAATACTAATCTGCTAAAATTTGAGTCTCAGATTTAAGTTTAGCATCACTTAACAGTGTTGTCTCCAAAACATGGGCTATTTACTCTATTTAAGAGATGCTTTCAATGCCTACGAAAGACCTCAGCACACCCATAACCTGAGCTTTCATCCTGTTTGCTCTTATACTAATGTCATCTTCATTGATGCACTAGCAAAGAGGGACATAGCTTATTTATCCCTTATGCTAAGTCTCATTTCAACAAAGTACTGATGTACAGATTTTTCCAGGTAATGCTGCAAAAGCTGTGTTACTGAGCACTTCGCCAGGGAGACGAATAAGCCACCCTGTGTTGTGAAGTCAGGGCAGATACCAGGACACAGGATACTGGGACACCACACTGGTCTCTGTGGCTCTGATTGTCACATACCTGCATCCCCTGGATTCCAGACTGCGCAGAGCCAGAACAGAGGCATGGATGAGAAACATAGAGCTGGTTTTCTGCTGAGAGGTGAGGGTGGGAGGAAAGAGGGATGTTCGCAGTAGTGTGTCAGGGTGTCTGATGATAGAGTTTCTGTAAGGGCTGATAAGTCATATTAAAAAAAAAATAGATTGAGGTCATCCAGTCCAACCTCCTGCTCAAAGCAGAACTACCTTCAAAGTTAAACCAGGTTGTTTAATACACTAACATCAGAGGGAGAGACTGCCCAGACTTTATACTACAAAATAATAGAAATAGCAGGTAATAGTAACACATATTCAACTAAAATCCATAATTGAATCTTAGCTTCTTTTTTTTTTTTTCTTTTCAGAACTAGTTTGCAAAGAGAAGTTCTCCCTGTGACACAGCTTACCATCGTCTATATCTTCATCCTTTGTTTCTGCAACCTTTCTTCTGGCAGTGCAGGCAATGAATGAAGCAAGAGGAAGATAGGGAACTGGAGACATGAGTTCAGACCTGGTTTTACCACTGCTCACTGAATGGTCCTAGCAGTCTACTGCAGTTAGAAACAAGCCCTAGCCAGAATATAAACCCTCAATTTGGAAAGCATCACAGTCTGAAGTTCTCCCACTCCCCCCCTTCCCAGCCCTATATTTTAAAAATTTTCCCTACCTATAATACAGGGATTTGCTACCTTATCCTTCACACACACACACACCCACAGTAAGACATGAAGTGTAACAGGGGAATGCAGAGGTCTGGCAATGTACAAAGAGGAAGCAGTTTTATTAACAGAAACTCTATCTCCTTCCTTGATGTTTCCCTCGCTAAAAATGTTTAATCTTGTTTATGTGACAATTTGCTTCAGCCTTCTTGAATACCAGGACAAGGTATTAGTAACCGAAACTTGCATAATGTAGTTCATTACTCAAAATTACTGGGTAATGAACATTCAATGATATTGCTAATGAAAATTAGAGAGGATTGGGTTGAAACTTTATGCCACCAGCAAAGGTGGGGCATGAACAACACTACCCTAGGAGTGATTCTGTGACTCAGATGTACAGTTCTTCCCTCAATTCCTCCTTGCTCCTGGCACATAGTGGTTGAGGTACTCCAGTTGTAAAATATGACCCACCCTGCACTGGCTCATCTACTGTTTATATAACCCTTTGCTTTGTGTTTTCCAGATACGTTGCAAAAGCAGTGGACAGGAAAGTAAAACCAAAGACTCCACTTACTTTCCCCTGTGTAGAACAATAGCCAGGTAGTTACCTAGATAAGAGCTGAGCATACATTTTTCAGACAAGGCAAGAAAGGAAACTCAAATTAAGCAAGGGGGGTGGGATGGGGGGTGGGAGTGTGGAGGGGAGAAGAAATTATATTTAACTATAGATTTGACAAGACAGACAGAAAAAAAAGCCCAACAACTCCGAGCTTCAGAGAACAGACAAATGAATATAGGAGAACCACGTTGTTGCAAAATGAGAAAATATAAAGCTGTAGGAAAAACTACAAAATTACTGAGATAAAAAAGCTCAACAATACTGGGCATTTTAAGTGCTTTACAAACAAAATATTAATGGATTAATAACTTACAGAAGGGAAATGACACGTAAAAGTGATCTCAAAAAAATGCAAATTTTTCAAACGTGTTAGAAAAAAAGGTCTATTTTTTAATTATTTCACTTGACTTTCCAATTCATAATTCTATCTTTAAAAGGAGGAATAGGAAAGTCTATAAAGGCTGTTTTCTGTGCCATATTCAATTGAACCTTTTCCTCACCCCAGATCCACTTCTCCCACTGCAAATTAGTTTGACAGATTCCTGGCAGGGCTTCATCAACTTTGCGTTTCTCTGGAATTAGCAAAAATGCTAATTTGGGCAGTTTGCTGCTAGTGCAAGTTTTTTAGCCTGGCTGAAGCTCCAAGGCTATTTGAGATAATATCAAATCAAAGAACAAAGGGGCACCTGTCATGAGCCCCAAGTGAAGGATACAGATAGCACTTGAGGAATTAAAAGGAGATTTCTTTACACCAAATGTTGAACACTATAACCAGAGTGCTGCAGGAACAACTGGGGTCCCTAGCTCTAAATCAGAGTGGAGAGGAGGAGGGAAGAGGCAAGGAAATGTGTTGCGTTTCTTTCAAACAGCATCTGCCAATGAAAGGGTGGGGATGGCCTTAGATAAGCTTCCTGATCCACTTCCACTGAGACAGTCAAAACAATAGGGTGGCAGAGTCATTTGCAGGCAATGGGACACGTACATCGGACTACACCCCTTCCTCTTGGATGAGGTTATAGCTGCGCTCATACGGATAGCCCTCAGCACGAGACCACCTGCTTGCAGGGTGCTGTGTCCACAGCTGATGGCAGCATGGGCACAACGTGACACCCAAACCCTCAAATCACAGCAGTGGGAAAACAATCAAGCAAAAATCCTATCAGCAATGTGACACAAACAGCCTTCCCCACCCTCTGCTGAGTCTTACAGATTTGCAGTACCAATTTGTGGTCCCGCCTGTAATCTTTTCCGATTAGCCCAAACTAGAGACTGCTCTAATTCATTGAAACAGGTTTATCTTGAAAACAGGGCCAAATGATCCCCCCCCTTTTTTTTTTTTTTAATTGTTTGGATTTGGGGTTTGGGGTTTTTGTTTGTTTTTAATATTCACATCACAGAACTTGGACCCCAGGCAAGACTACAAGGGGAAGTTGCTAGTGCTGCATCCTCTATAGGAGCATCTAGGACATAATATACGCAGACCCCATTGCACAGTCACAACCTCAGCACAGCACCATAGTGTAGTGCGTAGCCAGCACAGGATATTTCCAGCTAGTTTGAATGTTTGTGACAACAACACAGATTACAAAGTGGGGGAAAAAAAAATCCCTGCTAGCTAAACAGGTGTTTATCCTACTTTAGGCTCTGTTTTTCAGGCAAAATTGTCTTGGTAGGACAGTTTTAACCCTTGCTGGTAAGTAGTATGGATATTTTCAGATATTACTGCAATATTGACATACTCCAAAACTTACATATAAAACTACATAAATCTCAAAATACAAAGAGCAAAAACTGCAAGAAGTGCGTCACAAAAATCTCCTACCAGAAAAGACTGATGCATACTCAGTATCTGATATTTCTTAAGAATGTTTATACTTGCTGAGAAAATTATTACACTTTCTGACATTGGTTGAAACTAGAATATTTTGAAATAGAAATGGTGAGGAGAAAACAATATCAAAATATGACTGCCTTTTCATCCATTAGCTGCTGCAGTTTCTAATATGTGTAGGCTGAATTCAAAGCTAGAGCAAAATGTCACAGTAAGCCAAATTTAAGCTCTAGCCATTTCTCCAAATGCGGGACATACCAGAGTTTTTCATTAACAGCCAACTACCTCGGACGTTTGTCAAATAAAAATAAAATAAAATATTTATTCTGCCATTATGATTCCACAGGCATCCATCAGACAAGACAACTGTCATCTCAAAACTTATATACATATGCACACACACAATCCTAAAGTTTACTTTAAAATTTTGCATTTCAACTAACGTTCTCAGGTGAAGGTTCACAAATCCCCATGCAAATGCAGGTCTTTTCCTCCTGTAAAACACATGGTTATGTTGTGGAAATCTCTTGCCACAGGGTATTGTGTGATGGTTTACCCTGTTTCAATCCCCAGGCTCCACAAAGAGGAAAGAGTGAATTAGGCAAGTATCACTACATTCTTGTCCTATTCTTATATATCTTCCTATGCATCTCCTTGACCTGGTCAAGGTCAGGGGAACTGATCTGGGTGGACCCATGGCCATTCTTTTGCAAGGTGACAGCAGCAGCTCTAAGGGAATTGTAAGTGTTCAAACTTATTTTAGGTCCTACTTCAGTGTGGATTTTACTTTATCATCAGTGTAAAACCTGTGTTTCCCACTGTTTCAGAATCCCTTTGGGATCAGCATGATTTTGGTCTTTGTTTTCAGGCTATCACAGTCATCTTCCTATGGCCTTACCCAAAACTAAGGTCTTACATAGAGGATTACATGTTCATATGACCCAACACTATGGTGATTTTAGATAATACCATGCTTGTAAAAGATATAATCCTCATGTTTTGGGACACATGCCAAGGAATTACTGCCTGACATTATAAAGAAACTTTCCTTTGGGCAAGTTACAATATAATTGTCCCTTTGCAGGGATTCTGACACTTCCTTCCAAAGTACCAGGAATTAACATCAGAAAGGAAATATTGCTAAATCCTGCTTTTCCAAGGATTAAAAGATAAGCTTGCCAAATGTCTCAAGAGACTGAAATAGAAGATAAAATCCTACTATATAAAATGAGATGTAATTTTAAGACAGGCAATGTAAAGTCAATAACACTTTTGCAAAACTGCCAGGCAATCATGATCTTTAGACTTGCTTGGAAAGGAGTACTAACTCACCTCAGGCAGACAAGTCCAAGGAAATACTGTAAGAATGTCTGTCCATTACTGAGGTTAACTGAATGTTAGTGCTGATATTATTTCTATGAAAAAGGGAAAACAGAGGCATTCTAAGTGTCAAATCAGGCATGTATCTCACCTTGACAGGCTATATAGAGGCCCTGCAGAAAGTCTTTAACATGACTTCAATTGTGAAACAGGTTGGAGATGCTCTGCAGAGAATGTTTTTTATTATATGGCAAATTACATGTTATTATGAAAGTATGAAGAGGTTCAAATTACAAATCATGCAGTCTTGGAGGGGTGAACCAAAATATAAACTACTGCAGGAAAACAAAAGAACTCTTTAGGGCATTTGGTATGCAAAATTATATTGGGCAAGTTTAAGACTGTATTTAAATCTTCTTCTAGGAAAAGGAGTTAACAGAAATGTTGAAGCAATACTTCAGAGCACTTCTGGACTCAAAGACCCCTTCTTGAATAAACTTATAAGAATTACAGTAGCAGTCGTAGATGTCAAATGGTAAAAGTCACATCCATTGGAACAGAAGTTTTCTTTGTTAGTAGGGAAAAAAGAAATTTCAAAGCATGTCTAAAGAACCTCCATGGTAGATATAAAGCCCTCACAGAGACCCTCTGTTTACCATCTAGGTCTGCCAAAGCAGAAGCATAACTTGGAGCCTTGAACCAAAGCAAAATTCATCTCTGAGAAGCCCTGTCCAGCTGGGGAGTATAATTGCCAGAACACAGACAACCTCAACTTCAAATGTGATCAACACTCCTGAGAGAGCTCCTGAACCAACAGCTTGGAATGGAGTTATGAGTCTATTGATTTTACTCTGTAAACCTATTTCCAGATTCTGTAATCTGTTTGTATTGGGTTTATGTGGCAAGGTTTTGGTAGCTGGGGGGGTTACAGGGGTGACTTCTGCAAGAAGCTGCTGGAAGCTTCCCCTGTGTCTGACAGAGCCAATAACCCACCACACTGTTGTTTGACTTTTGTCTTAGTAGAAGAAACCAAGATATTTAACCTTTATCCTTAACTTGTAATAAGCATGAATCAACACCCACAGACTTCTCTGTCCTAGGGGGAGAGCAGAAGGACCTAGATTTTTTTGAGTTTGCTTCATCTGCTTCCTGTTAGGTTCTCAACAGTGGGAATTTATCACCATACTACAAGGCTGCTCTGGGGACTGGTTGCACAAAATGACACACTCATGGAACGTTACCCTTTCCATCAAGCTGTATCTCTTCCAAGGGTTTGAAAGTAGCTTATGAAGCCTCCTCATCTAACCTCAGCTCACATCTGTGCTTCAAATCATATCAAGCAGGGACCTGACCCTGGCCTCAGGGAAGCACTGTAACCACTAGGCTACTGTGGACTAGCCAGGTTTGAAAAGAAACCTCAAGAAACCTCACCTTAAAGCAAAGAAATAATCTCAACAAAGATTTGTCAAAACAAACAGCCACAAAAAGTTTCAGTTTCAACTCATGAGCATTTTGAAACATAAACATGTTTTGTGGCAATATCCTACACAGCTCTAGTTGCTTTTCACATCATAAGTACAGACTAAAATGAGACAGAAAGCATTTCTGAGGAAAAGTCATCTACGTACAGATGGCTGAGCTGTGACCCAGATTCAGTCTACACCAGTGGAAACCCGAAATAACCCTATGGAGTACAGAAAGATAAAAATGACTCTGGTACTTCAGCTGTGACAGGACTAGCAGTTCAAGAGTCACAGGGTGGGTTTTCTACACTTTATTACTAATGCATGTTTCTTACGAACTCTGGAGGAAACTTAGGACTTCCCACACTACACACAGTCTCATTGGGGAGGGCAATGGAGGTAAAGATGTTGATGGTAGAAGCCATGCACATGCCTTGACAGCTAAGTAGCTCTGCCTCCAGAGAAAAGATCTATTAAAAAAAAAAGTCTTTCTACTGGAGATTCATTGATAAGTTGAATATGAACAGCCAGCCACCAACTTTATAGGCATGTTGGCTTAATTTAAGAAAACCAATGATGGCAAATTACTATTTACAGAACCTGATGGTCTGACCAGAAAAATGTATTCCAACATGTGGCAGACACAGAACAGAATGAGTGGCATTACCATTGACCTCAAGACAGCGTGCTGTGAAGATGCTCAGCACTGGAAAGATTTAACTTCACAATAAAAGGAAATGCTGTATGTTTCTCATGTGTAGCAACTCTGCTTCTGCTCAGTGCGTTGTGAAAAATATTATCTAAATTGATAATAGATTCTTCCATCATAATAGTTGTATATCTCTATGTGGTTTGGTAGCTGTTGACAACATTAAACTTTCTTTGACTAATAGAGAGAACAGACACCTCTTGCCAAAAAAAAAAAAAAAAAGAAAAAAAAGAACAAATCACAAGACCTCCACTGTACTAGCTACCAAATTTTAATTAAAAAAGCCCACAAAACCAACAAAAAACTAACCCTTCTTTATCCTCCCAACTCCCTGCCAATCTGCCCAAATGATGGCTCTTGCAGTTGAAAAAATGAAGGGTAGGAAGCCCATTTGTGCTGTTGCATCCAAGATACCTTAAAACCTGTTCCCTTGGCTGGGATTGCTCAAGACCTTAGCAGTATGTTGCCTATTCTCTACATATTGTTCCTGCTAGGTCCAGCCCAACAAGCAAGTTTAGATAATGCCAACTAGATCACACTCCACCTAGAACATTTCCCAAAGGAAAGATGATCCCCTTTTTTTACTTCTGTTATCTGAGGGGTCTAGGTTAAGGTTCTTTCTGCCCTAGAGGTAATTATCTAACCTCCAGGTTTTCATGGAAGATTGCATTTTTGTTCAAGAAGAATAGGGAAGCTGGGTGCAGGGAACAATTCTTTTAGTAGGTCCTTTTGATGTTTTTTTGCCTTGGGTTGAATAGCTAAATATTCACTGCAGCAAAAGAGACGGGATAGTAACAAAGAAGACTTAAAAATTACCTTGTTAGGACAGCCATAGTAGGACAAAGGATGACACTCAGCTCTGCTCTGGACACTACAAAACATACAAATGCTGGGAGGGTAATTCAGTTCCAAATTCTGGTGGCCCAGATGTCTACACATGAACAGGTTTCTAAGCTTCCTATGTAACCAATAATGTCTAGAGAGAAATTTCAGTCACCCTGATGCAGACCCCTATTCTGGTCAAATGAAAAGCTCTTTGGACTTTGCTGTATATAATACAATCCGAGATAGCAAGATGACCTATAGAAAGCCACTGCACCCTATTCTGTATGTCCAGCATCTCAGATGACTGCCCTATTTTCTCTCACTTTGCAGTTAAAGAGGAGCTAACACCACTTCCTCTTCCTTGTGTGTTCGTAGAGACTAGCTTGGTATGTACGATCACCTACCCAACTAGGTCAGGAAGCAAAATAAGCTACAAGCACCCTAGTTCATGGATCTCCAGGAAGCTTCAGCTGCAGTTAGCCTCAAAGGTGTTAGAATTTTTGGGGAAGTGAGAAACAGGTTAAAATTGAGAAGACTTGAGACTGAATCTTCTGCAGCTTGGATTGCTAGGGAGTGGAGGGAAGAGGAATGGAGAAGTCAGCTGACCAGACCATGCAACACAATCTGTTATGCAACCACAAACTTCTCAAGTGCAATTCTCTGAAGTAAAAAACCAGCAATATTAAATTTGCCTATACATTTGTGTCCTGATGAGTTTTTTATTATTCAGTAACAGCTGCTGAATTATGAACTGCATTTTACTATTCCTTCTAAAACCTTTAAACCTCATATGAGGTATTTTAAATTATACATACTTCATGTACAAGAAAATTATTCAATTTTTTTTAAATAATCCCAATACAGTTTTAATTATTTTGCACAAAAATTCTTAAAATATTTTTCAACAATACATGCTATCCCAAAAGAACTTAAGAATTTAATTTTAAAGATCTATCAGTATCACCTCCTTCATGGCTTCAGATTTTATAAATATTTGCAGGAATCCTGCAAAATAAAGCTACATTCCCCATTGCATCTTATACTGTCACATATTCTTTCTTTAATATACGTTGCCAGGTAAATATCTCTTCTTTATTAACAGCATGGATGTACATCTGTTCTCATAAAGGTTTAGTATCCAGAGAAGAGCTATACAAGGTAAATGATGTTAAATTGCTCTTTTGTAAGAAACAGCTTTAATTTTTTTCTTGTGTGTTTAGGTGTATGCTTCATACTGTAACCTGTGAAACAGTAATCAGTGCATGGTAAATGTATATCCTCTTAGAGATAAGTGGAACAGAAAGAAAAGTGGAGAAATGAGAAATTAAATTACTATCTTCACAATGTTTCTTACTAATCCAAGTCAAAGGCTATTTTCTGCTCAGCTCCACCTTCACACTTGCTGTACCTTCAAAAGAAAGTACTAAATCTGGACTAATGACTTTAAACTCTAATTCTCTCTGTAGAGGTAGAGAGGGTAAAAATCACTGCCACATTAAAGCTATTGGAAAAGTGTCAACTGACATCATTTGAGGACAGTATCTTAAGTAAGGGTCTTTGGCAATATTAAAATAATATTAAGCCTGGTAACAGTATTGATAATTTCATCCACACAGGCTTAACCAAGGAGCAGTGTAGTCCAGCCCAGCTGAAACAGTCTACTCCAAAATTATTTGCTTTTGCTGTCTGAACATCAGTCAGGGACACATCAAACTGATTTTAGAAAGCTACCCAGTAGAACACCTGCAATCTGTGGGAGGAAAGAACACCTGCTCTACTGTGATTACTGAGAAAGGAAGTCAGCATCTTTTAGTGTAAAACAACTCTTTCTTCAGATCAAAAGTATAGGAGAAAGACAGTAAGTTTTTTGTGTGGAAGTAGCGTCAGCACAGAGAGACGACCAGCAGGCTTGGACGCATTTTCTCTGAAAAAAAAACCAAACTCAACCTACTTGAAAACAACCCTGAAATGGAGGCTTCTACAATGATTTCAATAGAGTCTTTGTGGTATTACAAAGAAAGAAGTAGACTTCAAGTATAGAATTGGGTTAAACACACACAAAGCAATTTACTCATTTTTTCTTTCAGTCCTCTGAAATGCCCTATTTTTTTTTCTATTTTTTTTTTTTAATAATTCACATAGTGAAAGAAGTCTAGTGCTATTCATACAGAATCCAAAACTACACACATTTGATCCAGATAGGAATGGTTCTTTCTGAAGGGTCTTACATCACGGAGTTGTTCTTTCCACCTCTAAAATCAAGCTGCTTCTCATGAGAAACGCTGCAACTCATGTTAAACAACATATGAGGTCCCATAGAAGTGTTTATTAGGAGTAGCCCATTCAAATCCTCATGGTATATAGCACAATACATAAGCTCTCTTCATAGATGTTTTCCCTGAGAAGAAAACAACAAAGTAGCTAAAAATGGCTGGGGTCCTTACAAGGCAGTGTAAGTTTTCAGGGGCATAACTTTTCTCCTCCTCAAACCAATAGGCCTCCAGCCCAACCATTTGCTATTTGTTGATCTTTTATTAAGATAATTCACATAAGATTGAATTTCAGTTCCCCACCTATGAACTTATGACAAGTTTTCAGAGATCACCATTCTTTTTCTTTGTGTCTGGGTGGGAGGTAATTTCTTGCTCAAAGAAAGAATGAAGTTGAGGAATGTTCTACAACAGGAGACAAGAAAGATACCAGTAAAATTCTGCTCTCTCTTCTGTTTTCCCTTCTTTTTTTAACATAGTCATACATGTGAATCTGCTGTACTTTAAGAGAGGGAGGAGGAGATTATGACCATGAATGTATTTAATTGTCTGCACAGACTGAACTAACTTTTATAGATAAAGCATTACAAATTTCCAAGATTTTCAGCACACTTGACAGAACAAGACAGGAGAAGAATCTATAGCTTTTTAAGGGGAAGAGTCTAGTTTTCTGACAAGAACTTAAAATTATATTTTTGAATAGTACTAGTATAGAAAAAGAAGAAAATTACATGTAATGCATTTACAATGTGAGAACCAAAATACCCTGAAACTAAGTAAAGTATTCAGAGTAAGTAGTTTAACAGATAAGACTTTAATTAAAAAGTGGTGATTCCAGTTACCTGTGAAAATGAAGTATTGGCTTTATACTCAGCTTTAACATATGTTATGCAACATGTCAACTAGTACAGATGAAACGTGCTCTTGCTTCATTGTTATTACAGTCAGGATATTTTTAAACTGTCCTTAGTACCTGAATGGCTAATGTTTAACTAACTGCTTCAGTCTGGGAGGTCCCAGCTACTTCCAACAAAAGCTAATAAAGGCAAGCTGTATTTCAGCTTTACCTCCTCTACGTGACATCTAGAATCTTATTTTCAATTTTTTTCCAGTAAAGGTCTATGTAGTTTATGTACATAAAAATTTATATATATATACATGTATATCTGAATCATTATTTTACTAGCATAGTTAAAGAAAACAAACCAACCAAAAAAAAAACCAAACAAAAAACCCAGCTGCTAGTACTGTGCCTTCAAGGAAGCATTGCTGGAACTGATCATCCCTAAAAGCTATGTTGTTCTGGATTGCTAATGCTTGCAAAAATTCTGCCATTTTTAGTTTCCTTTTGGATATCCAAACTTTGGTGCAGATTAGATGTGACAGGGTAGAGGAAAAAAAAAGGGTAAAATATTTTTATATGATTATATTTCAAATTTTTTCAATATTATAAAGAGATTGCTACTGTTGCTACTAACTGTAACATCAATTTACTACTTCCCCACAAGTTTTCAATGCCTTCAGTAAATTTAGGCTTGGGCACCACTATTTCTTGAGGCTAGCATAGCAATGTCTGTGCCCAACAGCACACAAAAGAGTATTATATAGAGCTCATGTCCAACTGCCTTCACTTTGTATGCAGGTACTCCATCTGTGGCTGGGTTAGCTTTTTAGCACGTGAATGAGGTAAAAACTCATGCTTCTGCAGCCCAAAGCAGACTTTACTGTTCTACTCAAGGGTTATGTTGAAGTAGTGAAAATAACTCTCTGGGTCCTACGAAGTTATATGTTGTACTCTCCTTAACAGCACCAGGGACAACATAGCTTATTTTGTGGAGGGCCTTTGAAAGCAGCTGCCTGTGGGCTGCACCCTGTGCCCTTGGCAGGTCAGATGATGCTCTCGCAGGGCCGCACAGGGTACAAAAAGAGGGACGCTTACACTGGCTCAGCCCAAAGTGTCCTCTAGCTCAGGACCTGGTGCCAGGTGGTGGCAGCTCCTGGTTGAACTGCCCCTGGCTGCAGCCAAGCTGGTTGGGGCAGTGCCAGGAGGAGGAAGCTTTCCAGGAGGAATCCCAGCCACTGCATGGCTCATGTCTGTTCTTTGCCCTGTGCTGCCTGGGTTGAGCCCCTCTGGGCAGCATCCACTGCCTCCTGGGGTGCCTTCGGGGGGGCGTGGTGGTGCGCTGAATGGTGTGCTGCTCAGTGTTGCCTTCTGGTTTATGTCATTCAACTTTTGGTTCCTATGGCTCAATATTTTTTTTTATTTTTTTGGTCTGGGCCCTCTTTTTCCTCCCTTCTCAGTGTAAGACAGCTGTATTCCTTCCACAAATCTCATTACAATTGGTGTCAGGCTACTGCTTGGCCATGCTCTTCATGCACAGACCTACAGGCAAGAGAATCCAGGGATGGGGACTTTACTCCTGTCCAGGGAGTTCATCCTGGTAAACACCAAGTCTACAATCTCCTCTCATGTATCTTTTCAAAGCTCAGATCCCGCACATGAATCACAAACAGAAGAGACATAAGAAGAGCTTTAAGCAAATTAACTTATTAGTTCCATGCTTCTTTTTTCTAAGCATTCAAGTTATCAGTCCAAATGGCTGCTCACTGAGTCATATTTCTCCCTCACCATTGTGTTTATCAACTATTTAATTTACAATGGAAAATCCTTTAAGCATGACCTTGTCTCCTGAGGCCCTAATTCAGCAACATATTTAAGTGTGCATCAGCATGCAGCCTTGTTCAGTGAAATACCATCAATTTCTTTGATAACTACCACACACCTAGTACAAACAGCTCGCTGAAATGGGACCATTGTACTTTTTGTGTACACAAGTAATATTTTCAAGCCAAGTGAAAACAGAACCATCTAAAAGTATATATAGTCATGAAAGATACAATTTGTTATTGTGGGAAAGCATGCAGTTAAGAAGCCACATATTTATGAATGACTGCCTGTAATTAAGTCATTCCCCTATTATAGACTTGGGCAAAGATGATTCAATATTACTTCCACTTACTGCTGTAAGATCATGGAAAACCAGAAGACTTCTATGAAAAAGCAAACCCAAATAACCTAATCTAAGTATTCCAGGAGATTGACTATTCCAGGAGATTGATTCAAATGACAAGAGAGAGAAGGATAAAGCAAACCAAGAAAAGATCATGGACTTCAGTTATATTTTCTCTATCATCTAATTAATCTTGCAACTGTCCAAGGAACATAGCATTCAAAACAGAACTATTCTCGTGAAAATGCAGGGAACAAAACAACCTTGCATCCCTGGACATAGAATTTTCTTCATTTCTTGCCATCAGCAGACTGAGACACACAGGGCAGCCCTGGCAAAACACTAATGTGCAGAACACTGGTAAATAACCTACAAAATCTAAAATTAGGAAAAAAAAAAATTAGAAAATAATTCCTGGCAGAATAGAGTACCTAGAGAGGCAATGATGAAGATGAGAGATGCAACACTTTTACTACTGCAGAGTTCAGACTTCTGTTTCACAAGGGCAATATTAGGATCAGTTTGTTAAAACACCCTGACAAAGATTGATGATTATGTTTTAGTCCTATTAACAAGAAGAAGGAAAATGTTATCTGTGCATTTTAACTTTAAATGCAATTTATCCTTTACATAGGTTTTAGTCCAGATGTAAGCAGGGAACTCAGGCTTTCTAAAGACAATAGCTTTCTCATTGTGTGATGTTTTTAAGCAGAAGCAGACTTCTAGTAGCCCACCAAGGATAATTTATAAAATTTGATATACAGAAAAAAAAACCAAATAAGTGATCTTTCAGAAGAAATGCAACTTTCTAAAACAAAAAATAAGAAACTTAAAGATTGTAATGAGTAGACACTCCTTGACTGTGTGTCTTTAGGGCAAACTGTATGGACCGGTCCTCTGTCGCATACTACTTAACCTTTTTACCAAGCATCTGGTGACTGGTAAAAATGGTTGCTTCAGGAAAAGTGTATTGATGTCACAACATCAGGTGTAGAACAGGAATAAGGGCAGAGTGAAAATGTAGGAACCTGTACACTGGGGTAACTTTGGTCCCTTCTAATAAAATACCCTTTATGCAGGTTCTACCTGCAGATTAGGATAAACAAAGTGAAGCCAGGTGAGGCAGTGGATAAAAATTCAACACAAGCTTTTAGTACGATACAGTGACAAGTATAATTAATAGGACTGTCTAATGCATGAAAGAAGTAGAAAGAACTAGAATTAGAAGGATAAGTACAAGAATGCACAACACAATTCTGGTGTCCTTGCTTCTTATCTGTATGAGATTGTGGAAACTTCCTCACTGTTCAAGTTGAAAAAAAAAAAAAACCCACCAAAAAATGCAAACTAAGACAATGATTAAACAACCACTGGCACATTTGTACAGGTGTAACCAATCCTGGTTTCAAGTATGAAATAAGTCTATATATCACTTCCCTACATCTCACTTGGCCTTGCTTTCTAGGACTAAAAGGGATGCTGAAAGCTGAATAACATACGCAGGAGAGCCATAAAGGCAATGGCTACAGTGATGAGTAATTCAGCACAATGGTAGTGGGTTGGTAGATCAAGGTAGTTCTTGCTGATGCTCCTACCTCTGTGTTAACCTTCCTGGGTTTTACTTAGGACTAGATTTAAGAAGATTTCCTAAAGAACCTTTAACATTTATGTGATTTGAAGGTGTCTGAAGGACCTGATGTTCCCATAAGGAGGCAGAACGTATTTCATATGCAACTGGAGCAGATCTTTCACATTAATTTTGCCATGAGCAATCTGGTTTGCATGCACCACCACTACTCTGTGAATCTACATAGCAAGCAGTGTTGATCAGGGGGCCATCTTACTACTCCATATCATCCTAACCTGCACAGCCAGAGTATTTCAAGTGCTGAGCAACTTGCCTTACGTAAAGATGTCTACTTAGTTTCACAAAATGAAGACTGAAAGAAGGCTGGACATATTGTAAAAGCAATATTTTTCTCCTATAAAGCTAAATAATGAAATATTCTTGAATCTATTCAGCAAACGGCTTGATTATATCCAGAAATTCTTAGTTTAATCCTGATTAATTCAAATTTAAAATTAAATGCAGTCTTTTTAATGATTGCCACTGTTGAAACAAACAATTTGATCCCTTGGTATTTAGCTCAAGTAGCATTAGCCATCTGATACAGAGATCACATAGGGGTAGTCTTGAAAACTCTGTCAAGTTTAGAGGTACATGAGGTGAAGTACTCTCTGCACCCTCTCCACTGACTGCAGCTTTGACTGGACTCCCTTTTGGTGACTAGAGCTAGACAAGATGAATTTTCACGTGATGGCTTTAGATCCAAACTAAATGTATTCTGGAGGGTGTACTTAGGAAAGTCTTGCTTTATTGGACCCTGTAGAGTCCTAATGGCTTGAAGTAGCCTGTTACAGTCAGAAAGTCAGACTAGAAGATCTTTACTGGTTCTATGAATAGGCAGAAGCCATGACAATTGGCTCTATTTACAAATGACCCACATGAAAGACTGTGCATAAGACTTCAGGGACAGAGAAAGCAGGAAGGCTAACAATTTTTCTGGAAGAACAGAAAATGCGGACCAAAGACTCCTGCTGATCTAGACAAAAGCATGAATACAATCAGCTGCTCTTCTTTTCTGTTAGCAGCACCTAAATCTCCTTGAGAGTCTTACCCTGTTCCTACATTTTATTTGCTTTATTTCAAAGAGGAGTTAAATAGGCTTCGAAACTTCCTCTGTTCCATTCATCCTAACACAAGATTTAATTACTGAAAAGGTGGTGCTGGGTTTTGTCTTTAAAAAGGAACAGTTTCAGGTGAAGCCGAAGCTTTCACAGTTACTCACATATCTTTAATGCAGGGTGTAACAAGGCCTTCAGTACCAACTCTCCAAGTACACTCCCTGCTGTGGCATTCTCACTGCCTCAAAATAACTCAGTGTGTAGTGCAGAGATACTAGTCTTTAATTAGAGACCAGAACAGTTTCAACATATGGGTCCAGATTCTATTCAAAGCAACTGTACTACAAGTGCACAATCCACCTTTTGTTGAGTTCAGCAGAAACATAACCTCCTGCCTTCAGTCTAGATATAATACAACCCTCCCTGAAATCAGCGTAAGTCACAATGGGGTGAATAATGAAGACTCAGACTATTAACTAAAATAACTGTTTATTGAAGTTTGTAAAACCACTTTTCTTCACCCCTTAATAATCAGGCTGTCAAAGTCTGCGGCCAGGCCCAGTGGTTCCCATTCTGTTCCTACAGAGTTTTCTGAACAGCAGCACGGGCAGTTAAAAAAAAATCTGAAAAAATGCTGAAATTTTTGTGTGTGTGCAATCACTATAAATAAAATTCATTTTACAATCAAAAAAAAGAATCTGCATAACATTAGAATGAAGTAGTATGATGTGAGCTTGAAATATTGTAGGACTTTCACTGTAGCAAGATCAAGGGTGGATCTGCTAAGAAGAGAGAGCTCTCCCTGCTGCAGGATGAATGTAAGTAAGGTCCAGGCACTGGGTTTGGACATATAGCTCCCTGCTTCCTCCTTCCACCCCTACCTCCTCTCCCCAGCCTCCCACCTCAAATTAAAGTCTTTAAGGAAGAGAAAAACAAATTGCTTTGCTTTGGTTTTCTCTCCAAAAGCCAAGTTGCCGGGTGGTTGTTTTCTTTTAGATCTGGCAGTCCCATCAATTGCCCTAGCTGCCTTGGCCAGGGCACAGTGAACTGCCACACAGTCTGGTGCGCTGAAAAGGCTGGAGGGCAAGTGACACATACTGACTGTGTGTCCAACAGTTATGATTAAGGCAATTGGAAAAGTAGCACATACCAGTGTTTTATTTGAAAAAGAAAGAGCTGGCAAAGTCACTAAAAAAGGATTTGTGTGTTTGTTTTCATTTTGACAGGTAAAGGTAAAGCAGCTTATGGCTTTCAAATTTCCTGACAGTCTTCATAGGGCAACCGTGAAGACATTAAAAGCTCCTTTAAACTGGGATGAGAGCAGTAAATGAAGCTCTTTTCTTTGCTAGCACTGGCTGTTTTAAGAGAGTTATATGGAAAAGAGTGGGTTCCCTGAGAATGATAAGTATCTGTTCAGATTAACAAGGTATTTTAGGGTGTCGTTATTACATGGCAGGAAATAAAGTGTGCTGCAGACTGCATGAAGAGAAAAAGCTTTTCTCCTGAAATGCAGCATCCAAATCTATCAGGAATGCTACAACTAGTGGACAAAATATTTCAAGGAAAATAGGATTTAATGGGCTACTTCATTGTTCATATTTCTATTAACAAATATCGGCTTTGCTGTCCAGACATCCCACCACAATTCGGTAAGCTGTATACAGTCACGGTGTATGACACATTTAATGAAAAACCTTCTTAAACAGATCAGTGCATATAAAAGAAGGTTTCCATGATGAAATACAGCCTTCACAAATGGTCCTAAATACAGTCTAGCCTTTGGAGAGTCAGTGTGTCCCTTTAATCTCTTTTTTCTTCCTATAGCTGCTCTCTTCCTTGAAGACACTTTTTAGAGAACATTTTCCTTAAAAAAAAAAAAAAAAGAACGAACGAAAAGCAAAGAACACCTGATCATCTACACTGCAGGCATTCAATTCTACCCTGATAAAAATTTATCTATTCGACAAATGAGTTTATGATGCTCATTGTGCTTTCACAAGACAAAATCCTTCATCTGGAGAGGAGAAAAGACACTTTTTCCCCTACTGAAAAGCTAAGATTAGAAAACACCTACTACGTGAGAGAATTAACCAAGAAGAGCAGCATACTGTAAAAGCAAGACAAAAACACAAATAGCAATAGCAGCTTTGCAAGGGGAATTTTGTTAGTAATTTAAGAGATGATAACTTCAACATCAGTTTGAAATGCTTCACTGTATCTATACCAATTTTTTCCTATGATAAGAGCTTTCATGCAATTAAAACAAGTCCATGCTTCTGAAAAGCCTTGTAAAGTAAAAAAGCTAGAAGATCCTTACTCATAAAGATTACCCAGTGAATACACTTAAAGCATCTGAAGTGAGAGCTTGCATTTTTCAGCTGTGTTTGTATCTGTTCAGATACTCATCTGTTCCCTTGTGGTGAAAACACAAAATGTACAGTAATATGTAATGTCATCCTTTAGCCACAACAGTAATGGCTCATGCCCAAGTAAAGCATTTCCTTTTGTAAAAGAGATGGTATTCATTTTCTATACCCCACTTTGCTATTGGAATTGAATGGTCACCAGGTTTAAGCATCAATTCATCAACCCTTCTTACCCAAAACACACTGCAGGCAACACAGTGCAGCTGTCCACACTGTGATCCATCACTACTGCATCACTCAGCCCAGGACATTTCCATCACTTCTATATTCGGGGTACCAAGCCACCATTTGTCACTTGGAGCACATGTGACTAAGCAGTAGTTTGACTAGGAAGAAGAGTTGAGAAGATCAGATTTGACTTGAGAAGATCAGAAGGAGACTGAAAAGTTCACCTTTGTACTGAAAAGTGACATCCCGTGGGTTACCCTGAAGGGAGTTTCTCTTCAGTTTGAAAAAACCGTCCAATCCTTAACCTTGAATGAGCTCAGTTTGGATCACTTTGACAAGCCAATAGCAACTCTGACATCAGATACTCCTAACACATTTGCTCAGAAAGGGAAAACTCCTACTAGTTCTTTATAGGGCATATGGAAACATTAAACACACCTCAGAAGGTGACATGGACAGAGAAGTGCCCATGACACTGGGAGAGCCACTGCAGTGTGCAGCATGCACTGCAGAGTGCCTTCATTAATCAGGGCACCAATGGACAAGAAACTATCTTAAAGATGATCAAGTGGCAGAGGAAGCTTTTCGTGTGCCACGGGATCAATACCACTTTTCCCACCTGGTTTGATGAGTGCTTTGCAGTGCAGTGATGTGGCATTTATGCTTTGCACCACTATTACCTGTTACAGTCTATCTGACAATTAAGCCAGTGGGGCACATGGCAAGAAGGGAACAAAATCTCACACTGCCTAGTGGCTTCCAGGTTTTTGCTATTATCACAAGTTAAGGAATTTGCATTTGAAGCCCATATACTTCCAGTTGTTGGAGGTTTTCTGTATTAAAGTTAAAATTTTAATGAATATAAGCAATGAGCAATTTAACGGAAAGGGCTGTATTTGATAATGTGAGATATTCTCTACACAGTGCAGAATGCTACTAGATCTTTAACCTAATGTGAGAATTTTTTTCCATTATAGTGAAATAATGGAAATCTTAGGAGCATATAATCTGCTTTCAAAGAACCCTTCAAGTCTTTATAAGTTTCTCTCAACTGAACCTTTTATGGTTCACTTGTCATTGGTTTGTTCCTGCTGTGAGTGTTTACCATTCCTATAACTGAACTGCCATGCATGCCTGCATACGTCTATATATATGCGCATACACACACCTGCCTCCTCAGATTTTATTAATGCAGCTGTGTGTGAGCACATAAAAAGCTGTGTCATGCACAGCATTTAGGAGCACTGTCAAATGTATTGGCTAATGAAGAGCGCAACATATGGCATGTTAATTGTCTCACATTGGAGCTGAGATGAGCAAGCACTGAGGAAATAGATTCAAGCTGACAGTACTTGTGTCAGTTCTGGTGTCTCAAAGTATATGGTTTCTTAGCTGGGAATCATGGATAACCTGGAAATGGGAAACATGCTGCAGCAGTCCTTATCAGGAGGCAGCGAGGGCATACAACACTTCAGTGTAATCACACGTGGATCTTATCTCTTATTTATTTTTTAATTGACTAAGACATTTCTGGTCACTTTCTAGAAGTGCAAAAGTAGATGTGCATAGATTAAAAATACCAGTAATAGCTAGGAAAATAGCCAGGAGGTGGGGTTTAGCTTCTCTCACTACCTAACAGATAAATCCATGTTCTTCTTCAAACTGAGTGTTTTCCTCTTTACCTCCACTACTGATCTTCTCATCAAGTCCAGGGAGGAACAGATCAGTACTAATGACACTATAACCTCTACAATCTCCCCAATTATCTTTCAGTTCTTATTGGATTCACATATAGAGAACAGCACTATATAGCTGAATCCTCTGTGACAGTCACAGAGAGGCTCTTCAGCATCCAAAGGAAAAGGTAAATCTAACAGCATCCAATTCAAAGGTTTCTACTTCTAATTCAGACATACTGAGTGGGGGTGAATTAGCAGTGAAAACAATTTGGAAGCAATTGTTCAGCGTGTTGGGACACTTTGCCTGTCTATGCTGCTTGCTGTAACTAAAGAGTTTAGCAGCTCTCACTCCCAGGACTAAAACACTATGACCAATTATTAAAACAAGTGTTTTGTGTTGGCATTTCAAATAGTGGATGTGCTTTTTGTAATTGCTTTGCCTAGTCAGTGGAATGCTGTCATCACTTATGCCCGCTGGTGCATAAATTTACAAACATCATGCAAATGCACTATTTGTAATAAAACTGACTAATGAACTTTAAAGGCCAATTATTTGTACATGTCTGCTGGCTCAGAGTAATCATGCATCATTCAGATTTACACTTACATACTTGCTGTAGTGCAATTTTAATCACTTGTTAATCTATGGTTCATGATAAGCATCACGAGTAAAGCTAGATGGCAAATAGGTTTCTCAGACTGTGAAGGTCTGATACATCCAAGATTGCGGTAGAAAGCAAAATAGAACTTGGAAGCTCTTTCAAAAAAAGCATACCACAATTCAAGTGACAGGCGCCTCCCAAAATCCAAGTGCCAAGGGGTAACCACGGTACCATTTCCTGCAGGACTCCAGTGGGTGCCTGTGCCCCAGTCCCCTAGGCAAGCTGGGACACTGCTTGAGGCCCTCCTCCTACAGTGGCTGTGCATCAGATCTATGCATCTGCGTAAGGATGCAGACTGTTTTGTTGATTTTGCTAGCAGACAACAGTGAGAGGATTTCTGACAAACTCACTGGGCATTTGGTTTCTACAAACAGTTTTTCTGAGTATCTGAATCTGGTATCTTTTTCTTTAGACATTTGTTTTCCTGATGTGGCTTCCAGAACGAGGTTTCAGACAGATAGATTGACACCCTGTTGGCCCATTTCCACATCTGGGTATTTTTTTTCTGCATTAAGTTTTCTTGCTTGTCTTTGTCTTTCCTCAACCAAATCGGCACTATTGTAGTTGTTGTGATAACAAAGGATTATGATGAGATAATTAAATACATAAAGCAATTATCGTCAGGAGCTAAAGGCTGCCTGCTGGCCAGGCAAAGATGGCTCGGATTCAAAGCAAGTTCCTTGCTCTCACTGGTCTCAGACTGGGGGGAATCTGCTGGCCAGACTGGAATGAGTGTCAGTGATTTACCACTTGCAGAGGAGCAGAGTGAACCCCCTAGGGGCTACTCCTGACTATGTCACTGACCTTGGGTTAGTCCCTTGACTTCTCTATGCTTCCTCTTACCTATTGCAATGCTTAACTGTCTAGAGTGCAGATTTAGAAGTTTAATTAAGCTTTGCAAAAAAGTTTAAATCCCTCAATATGAGGCTGTTCTTTTTTTGCTTTCTTTTCTAATGTCCCCTGCACCAAAAATAACAAGTAAAAGATGTGAACTCTTAGAAACAAACACCTAGAAGAAAGCTGCTGTGCTGCTTGCTTCACTCGGCATTCACCATCACCCTGCCAAAAATGCGAGTGCAGACCCACTCCTGCTGAGGATGCTGTTTCCGCAGTTACTGGGGTGGCTGTGAGAGCTCGTCACCTAGCTGATGCTGCATGTAGTGACACTGAAGCCCCCAGGAAATTCTTCAAGAGAACAGTTTGTTAATGTCACCACTAAAAACTCTCATTAGAAAAATTGTTGCTAAGAGTAAATGTCTTCCATTTTTATACCCTTCTTTCTGTCTCCTCAGAGCCTGGTATTTCCACTGGGAGCAAGGGAAGTGCAAGAATCTGTCATATTGTCATAACAGAAAGAATTAAAAGAAACTGCTAGCTCTGGGAAGCGTTAAGTCTTTCTGTATTTATTTTTTTTTCTCTCTTACCTAGTAAAGAAAATGATAAAATTTCACCTCAGGAAAGAGAGGGAGTTAGGGGTGGGAGGGTGGAAAGATATGGGAATAAATGTCACAGGTTCATTAAGAACCAATACTAGGACAGTGAGCTAGAAAATAACTCAGGTCAAAAAGCAATTGAGCCTTTTCAGAAAGCCCCAGGCAAGTGGAAAAAAACCTGCCTCAGTAATACACATAAGATCAAGGAACACTTCATTAAATCAGTTTTTACGTGATTCACTGGGAATCAAACTGTGCCAGCCCTTGCACAGACAATTGCTTTAGTGCAACAAGGAGAGTTTTAGGGAGGTGAGGGTGGAGGGACATTGCACATGGACAAAACTGCTCCGGGTAGTGAGGGCAGGCTGGGTCCTCTAAATCCAGTGCTTCCTTCCAAGAGCTCCCTTCTTCCAGCCCACTGAGCAATTCCTCTCTGTTCTCAAAACTCATTCCTCTCCTATTTTATTCAATATCAATGCAAAGCAACTCAAGGAGACTGAGTGACACTTCAAATTAAAATACCAGCAGTGCCTTGACAACCGACAGCCCTGTATTTCCTTACATCTAATCTCAGCAGAACTGTTTTACAGTATGCTGCTTATAGGTTCACCATCCCGAGAAAATGCTGATGGAGTTGGCCTCAGGCAAGAGAGAGGTTCGAGCAAGTAAGAAGTGGAAACTTTTGAGAACTTCATTCAGTTATGACCTTATTTTCTATTGATCCCTCCAAGTCACAGTTTTCAGTTCTTTCTGGGCATAAATTCAGTTTCTGAAGGGTAACACATCTCCCGCTACTGCAGGAATGGTCTCTGCAGATTGCTGGCTTCTCTAAATGTCCCTGGAAAGGTTAAACATCACTGCTCGAATCCTTTCAAGGTCTCTCATCCAAACACTATATAGCAGTTGAATCAACAAAGTCCAAAATAAAACACAATGCATAAACCAACAGCTATCTCTCCCAAAGGCCAGGTGATTTCCTTCCTCACCAGATCTTCCTGTTTCTAGTAGTTACTTCCCACTTTTTCTAGGCATAGTTTTATTAAGTAAGAGAAATATCAGCTCACATCTAACAGCTCCCTTCCCTCAGATCTTTTTCCCATGAGCTTTCTCCAGATGAACAGCAGATTGTTACAATCATCTGACCTTGTGGTTGTGTGTTAATCTACTCAGATGTGGTCTGCACCTAAGTTTAAAGGGACTTCAGAGAAGGCTTGTTGATGCTAAAAAAAAAAAAAAAAAAAGGCATACTCTTCCATTGTGTGTCCTACATCTGGCTAACAGATGATGCCTTGCTCTAGAGAACTAACCTGCTGGAAGAGGTCCCTGTGTTAGTGATGCTGTGGTGGGTGCTCTGGCTGGACTTGCCGGAAGATTTGTCCTCAAGAAAGCACCCAAAAGGACATCCAGTTAGTACAGATAGGTTTTATGAGACTACAAACAACCCTTGAAACATGGGAAATTCATCTGCATGAAGCAAAAGAAATTATGAGACTCAAACCCAAGTGTCCTCTCTGGCTACCTGGAGGAGAGCTCCTTCTCTCCAGTCTTTACTCCATCCTTCAATTTCCAGTAGTTTCCAAAGTTGCAATAAACCACCCAGTCCCTTCCTGGTCCGTAGGAATGGGATCTCTCTGTCATCTTTGCAGTGCTCCCTGCTCTTCTCAGGAATCTCCCTTTGCGCTGCAGGCGGGTACAAGGACAGGGACATTCCCCATTGCTGCAAGCTTCTGCCTGCTTAGTGCGTTCAGATGCATTTGGCTACCCAGTCCCTATTGCAGAGGTCTCACCTGGCCCAGAATAAACATCCAGGCCACAGCAAGAAGGCGGCTTTCCTGCCTACTGAGCCAACAGATAGTAATGAATGTAAGCAGACAAATATAAGTGATGCCATCCATCCGTAAACCACAATTACAATTTAATTTACTAAGGAAATCAGCTGACGAAAAAGCAGTTCCTGATGGTTTGGAAGCGAGCAGTCCTTGCACAGCCGTGGAGGATGGTGGCTGCACGGAATCACTCTGCTCCACAGCGGCTCCCCAGGGAACACAACAGCACAGCAACACTCCCAGCTCCAGACCTCCTTTGCAAGACAACACTTGTATTTCTCCCTCTCTTTTTGCTGCCTTATCCAAAGGCATGACTTAGAGGAGCCCCCGTTTTGAAGGCAGAAGCACTACCGATAGGAAGTGAACAATATTAACAATCGTCCCAGCTCTGATGGGGAAGTTTCAGTGTGCCCCTTCCTTTACCTCCAGCAAATCCAGATTCTGGGGCAGTAAACCCCATAACCCCTGTCCTAAAGAGTTAACCTAAGCAAACCAAATCTCCAGGGGAAAGAACCAGAGAACAAACAAGTAAATCATTTGTATAACCGGTGCAAAAGATGCTCTAATAAAGAACATCATAGTTTTGTTACTGTTATTATTGAGCTTAGCTTATGCAGACTGAATCATCTTAGTTTTTTAGATTCTTGCACTTCTAATGTTTGTGCTGGTTATACGCTGTTTATGATGTAAGCTCTCTTTGTTCCGTATTTGGAGCCAGATTCTCATTCCTTACACAATGTCCAACTTTCCACCAGGGATCCATTATGGTTTTGGTAATCCTTCTTCCAACACACAACTATACCACAGCCTCCCAGTGGCAGTAACATGCCAAGGCAGCACACACACTACTGCTAACCAACTAACCACTGTCTGTGTGACTCATAAACAACAGTAGCACTAACATTTCCTCCCTTACTATTTGAAAATACATCCTTTTCCTCAGCACTATCAACAGAACTCAACATAAATTTAAGTAAGTGCAAATAGCATACCAGCAGCTGCTGCATTTAGCAGGAATAAGAATGATGCTTCTTGTGTTATTTTTTTTATTTACTTCAGGAAAGAGTTTTTAAGTAATTTTTGGCATTCAGAAACAATATATAGACATGAATGAACATAATAAGTGGTTTATGTTTGCTTCTTGCTAAAGTAGCCATTTTTCTGTTGCCCTGGGAGGAAAGTTAGTTTGTTATTCTGCTCAGTGGTTTTCTTTTAAAGGTTCATTCATTTCAGTTTCTGAATAAAAGTGCTTAAGAAAACCAAACCCATGTCTGCCTGTCTTTGTTATTGTTCTTATGAAGGTATCATAGCGCACATCAGCTTCCCGAAGCTGCTGACAGCTTGTCTGTTTTGTGGCTGTTAACACCTTGGTCTTACACTTGGACATTAATTCATGGGACCAGCTAAAAATATGTGGAAAATTTTAGTTTACCTTTCCTTTTAAAAAAGAAACACACAGAGCAACAGTAACATACATGCCAGTAGAAACCTTTATAAGTCTGTCATTTTATTCTTAAAAGCAGCTTTCTGGTTTCTTTCCTGCACAAGTGTTTATTTGATCAAAAGAGTTTATATCAGCCTTTCAATGAAAAACAAAGCACTTGGGTACTATACAAGCTACAGAGTGATTCAAGAAGTACTTCTGCCAGCCTTGCATAGAGGTTGGAGCATATCCAGAAGCTACTCGCTGGACTGAGCCACAGTGCTCTGCCCAGATATACTGCTTTAGACTTTAATGACTTCTAGATGGAAGAGCAGAATACGGAAACAGCCCTTGTGACTTTTCTAAAATATAAAGTCTAAAAAATTGTTTCTGTTTATTTGATAAGACTGGTGGAAGGATGCTTTTCACCTGCAGCCTCCATAGGATGTATTGGGAGCGTATCAGTGATATCTACATACAGCAGAAATGAATAAAACACCAACTCCACACCTATCCCAAACTTTTAATTTTTTTTTAAATGTCCTGTTTTAGACTGGACAAAAAAAAATAGTTCTGCACATTTTTTCCTCAAAGGAGTTGAGGAAACTTCATCAAAGTCCCCAGACTGGCAAATATTCCAATGAGTAAAGTATTTTCTGGGACACAGGAGCACAACTTTAAATTTCCCCTTGGATTCATCAATCTTGTTCTTATATATCTCAGGAAATGCTCTTTACAGTGGTTAATCATATTCAGGAGTCTCACTTCCTAAAATTTCATCCAGAAATACTATCCCAAACCTGGCACATGTCTCCTGATGACTTGCATCACTATTGCTACGTTCTTGAGGAGCGTTTCAATGTCAGTGAATTATTTATTAAGAAAATTGGTTTAAAAAAAGGTGCTGGCATATCTACTGGTCTGGTCGTCCACACTCAGCCATGAATGAATAACCCTGTTCAAGATCATGCAAGCTCAGGAAAACCTCGTTTTCCACCCAGGGACATGCCAATGCAGTACAGTCCCTCTCCCAGCGGGGAAGTTAATTCTAGGTCTTCTCAGTTGGCCAGGCTGCTCCTGGGCTCTGCAGTTTCCTTACCCAAACCCTGAGCCTCTGCTTCTCACCCCCTATATTGACATCTCTTGTCAAGTGAGCATGTTTCCTTTAACTTTGTAGCTGGGCCAGTTGTGATCTGTTCTTTGACAAGACCTCCAGGTTTTGTAAAGCTTGCAGCTTCACGTTATGTTTTTTTGGACAGACTACTGGTACTCATTGTAATACAGAGGAGCTCCAAAACTTGGAGCTGCATTTCTTGGATATCTTGGATTTCTTATATATACAATTTTTAAAGAAGAGATCAGAAAATGAAGGCTTTTGGAAATTTTATTCAGCATTACATTAAACCCTATGTATAAAGCAAGGCTGTGCAGCAGTCAGGAAATTCCACCTCCCAGATGGCGTTTCCCTTGCTCAGAGTTGCTCTGCGGAGCCAGCCAGGGAGCTCCGGCTGCGTCTGCACAGGTTTCAGGTAAGCACGGAGCGTGCAAGCGGATAGGCACGCTGAGAGAGCGGAACGGAGCTGGTGGCCTCAGAAGTCCTGCACTGACTGCAGCTGTGCAGTCCAGAGCTGCTCTGCAGTCAGGGCGGGCGGCAGCCCGCTGTCCTCTGGGGTGGGATCTGGCCATGGACCCCATCACATCACATACATGCTGGCTCTCCCTGCAACAGTTTCTGGTTAAAAGCAGTTGCATAAAGTTACAGCTGGACCTTTTACAGTGTTAAGAAAAAAACAGAAGAAAGAGGTCAGCCTATTGATTTTCACATGATCCCGACCATTTAGGAGGAGTGGTAGGTGGTTTATTTCTCTCCCCTCCCTTTAAAGTTCAGTCTTTAAATTACTGTTCTAGTAAGTTTGTTTTGGTTCTCTCCTCAAGGTGAGACACCGCAGTAAATTTCCACTCTAAAAGGCTTATAGTACATGAAGTTCAGTAGTGTACTGTGCAGACCTTTGCTGAGTATAGCCAACTCACAGCAATAAACTCTTTTGCCTTGGCAAATTCTGCTTCTTTGTAGGAGAAATATTATCAGGACCTAGCAAAAGGCACTGCATTAAAAAAAAAAAAAAACGGGAGAGGAAGAGGGAGAGGGTGTTGAATGCTAACAAAATACATGCAACTTGAAGTGTTAAAAAGTCAGTTAATTTAAATATTTCTTTTCTGTATGTAGGCAATCATATAAGAGCAAACATCACAGCCTTTGAGATCAATGCTGAGTGAAATAAGGCACTAGTCATGGTGCTCAGGCATAGCACTTTGCTTATGTCCCCATTCCAATCACAAAACTGGCAATATGTGAGCTGGCTTAGACTTAGCTTTTGTTTTCAGTCATGATCTAGCTAGAGTGTGGGCCTCTGTGTTAACTGATGTTGCATCCTTCTCTGCCAGGCTTTACAGTAGTGGCTGAGACAGGTGGCAAAACTTCATAGGCTGCAGCTAGTTTTGTGTCCTTGGTATATCCCACTTAATGTTGTAAAACAGTTAACTGGCAAGCACAGGTATACCAGCAGCAGATGATGATTCCTACTTGTATAATATCTTCACAAAGTCATGAGAGATGCAAGGCTAAAAGAGAAGTAGAAACCCAGGGAGAAAATCAGCAGACTTCAACAGATTCAGTAGAAAGATGCAAGTGGTTACTCAAGTTGCACAGCTCCCATAGGGCAAAGGAAGCTGTCTGGTACAAACTGATTGCTCAGTTTTAGAGAAAGGAAGACAAGAAATACAGAAATAAAAGAAAGAAAGAAAGAAGAAAGGAAGGAAGGGGGAAAAAAAAAGAAGAAATCAAATATACACATTTGAAATGGTACCTGGTAAGTATACAAAGGAAAAAGCATTTCTGAGACTGTCCATTTTAATGTGGTTTTATGTTTTTTATTTTCCAAAATTCATTTTTAGCCTTTCCTTCTTATTCAAGCTCAGATGCTGCACAAACAATGAAATCTTAGGCAACTACTCAGAAGTCTGAAAAAAAATATAATAACAACCCAAATAAACAATGGCTAATAAAAATGAAGTCAGATTCAACTCTCCAAATTCAGTTTGGTTACACCAGTGTAATATTTTGCATTTAAGCTAACATAGCTAAGTAATAATTGGCTCAGTACTTTTGAAAGTTCTTTGGGGTACATTCTTAAAATGGAAAATTAATTGTATGTGAGGGGTCAGGTAGAGGTTAAATTTATTAGAAAAGAAAAGCACAAAGGCCCTGAACCTGTTGTCCTACAGGCCAGGACATCCACCTGCACAAGGACCAATTAAAGTTATTGCATCAGCATGCAAATACAGGAATCAGCTCAGGCAGGTCCGATGCTGCAGGAACAAAATCCTTAGACACTGTGTATAGGTTATTAGCATTTGTTATCTGAAAGCTGAGTGACGCACTATAACCTTCATGGACAAAAATAAAACTGTTTTGCCTTCGGTTCACTATTTTCTGAAAAAGTTTGTTTTGCACACTCATATTGACAAACAAACAGCCAGACCTGTTTGCAAAAGACTAGGACCTCTCCTATATGGACTAGTTCCTTCTACTAATCATTTCTCCAAGGGGGAAAAGAGCTCTCATACACAATATACAGATGAGATTGTGTTTCATCGTCTCTGTAGCACTTGTAATCAAGCTTCCAGTCCTTCCTGTTTTGAAGACAGTAATTTGATGCAGCTGTGCTTTTGGCGCAATGTAGTGATGTAAATCTGAGCTTGCCTGGTTACTTTGGCCCTTAGCTATAACTGAACTGCACTTTGCATTTCCAGACCAATGCTGGCTTTTATGTAAGCACTTCTGATGAAGGCTCAATTACTAGGCTTTTCAGAGATTATTAGGCTATTCAGAAGAAAAAAACTCACAAAATTTCCCATTGCTGTCCCCCCTTTGTCACCTAGCAGAAGCCTGCTCCTCTGAAACCAAGATTAATAGGGAAAGTTTGGCGCGGATGACAAAACCAAAATATTACTGTCAAATATTTACTATGAAAAAGGTATGTAGCAGACTACATGTGGCATATAGCATTAGCCTAGATTCTTATTAGAAATTCATTGAAGGAAACAAAACATATTATAGGCGTGTGTGGTCACAGAGCTGTATTTACATGTCACTCTGGACCTGTTATGGACCTAATGAAATACCAGCGGCCATAGCCGGAGCCGACAAGAGATGAGGGAACTAACATACTCCTTTAGAGTGCAGCATTAGTAAAAGGAGCTCCAGACAACCCCTTCACTCCTCCTTCCCTCTGCCAATACCTCATATTGTAAAGAACTGGCTGCAGCAATGGCTAAGTGACAGAGAAAAGGGGTAACTTTAAATGGGACTGCTAGGAGAAGCCCAGGAACTGTGTTCTCCGGCTCCTGAAACTTAACCCTCCCACCTGCAGCGTAGCTTCTGACTTGAGCTGTCATCCTAAGTAAAATCCCTCTCTGAAGGTGGGCATACAGTTTTAAAATCCATCCTAGGTATACTCAGGTTATTTAAGTCTCTAGGTATGATTTCAATGCTAGGAGTTTCTTTAAAGCTTTTAGGCCAGCATTCTGATTGCTAATGTTAAAATACAGGTCTCCCAGTTTTGTTTTGTTTTGTTTTTTAAGAGCTCTCTCTAGTACCTGGGGTTAAAGCATAAACATCACAAAAACACTGTGTTCAGCAATTAAACAAACTTGAAATTGTTTGTCTGTTCCAAATGCTGAAATCCCTCACTTCATCCAGTCATGCCCCGACCTTCTCTGCTGTCAGTATGGCTTAGGTTCTTCAGGAGCTTGCAGAGCTCAGTCGGAATGAGGACCCATGGCACTGTACCTTGGTCTTCCCATCATGTTTCAGCACCTGAGCTTCTTGGCACTTGAGGCTGAGAAAGCCACTCCTTGCTCAGATTTCCAAGGTACAGGCTCCACTCAGAGATCTGGCCCAAGTGTTTTAAGGCGGCAGTTCCCTGCCAGTGCCCAGTGAACCTGTTCCCAGCTGACATGACATGGGCTACAGTCGCTTTTCTTTTAAATGAGAAGGGCCTCCATCTTCTGAATGGTTGCATGCTCTTTTGGCTGGAGCTGTAGAGGAAATTCACCTTCCTTTTTCTTGCTTTAATTTTCTGTGGTTTCGATTTATTTATTTTTATGTGAGAGATATTGTGCAATGTTGGGCAATACCTTCCTAGCTATGTCACTGTTCTTGCCAGTTAACATTATTAAGGCTGCTGCTAATTTCTTCCCTCTGTCACGCATTCCTGCCTCTTTCCGAGGTGAGGTTGGAGTGGAGGTTTTCCCCAAGGAGGAAGCGCTGGTGCTGTGCAGAGCCGCAGGAGCCACCCTAGCTCTGCACTGGAGTAATTCAGTGGGGACTATTCACATCAAGCATCTGCCCTGCCACCCAGCTACATGCCTCTCGAACATCTCCAGTGGAGCCAAAAATATACTTGTGGATCAATTCAGCTCCCACTGAGTTTGATGGAATGTTTTCCATTGATTTCTAATGAGATTTGGATGACAAACATTTCTGCACAGAAGACTTGTCTCTAGCCTACGGGGAGGAGAAACTAGCATGCGGTTTCTCTTTTTCAGGTAGTGCTATTCCCCCAAATCTTGCAAATAATTGAGTATGTGGCCTGTGTAGAAAGGACACCTGCCGGTCCCTAGACTTTAACATTAGCAGTGTCGGCTCCCCAGCCCCATGAGTGTAGCTATTCAGTATTATAATATTCAAAATAATTATACCTTTGAAATACTTCATTTGAAGTTGCAATGACTTTCTTTCATGAACTGTTTCTAATTATTGTACTTCAAGTGACAAATTAAATGTCATTTAAAGCAATTATACCAAATACTCAAAAAAAAAAATTATTCATAGGTATGTCAATTAATATAATTAAGTCAAAAGTTACATTTCACAGCTGATTCAGCTTTTCCATTACAGCCTTGAAATTGCTCTGGAGTTGAAAGCAACATTTGAACAAATCTGTTGCAAACCTGAACACTGAAGGACTTATTTATTTTTATGCATTTATTAGACAAGCTGGGAAAAGCATGAGTGATCCTACATGAATAAGAAGGAATAATATAGTATGCTTTTTCAGAAGCTGGTTTTTTCCCCATTTAACTTCAATAATTTTGTTTGTCAAATCTCTATAAAGGAACTCATTGTTCCTGAGCCTCCACACTTGCTTTGTGGAAAAAGCAAACAAACATATTCTAAAGGGATTTATATGTTAGTTTTGGTTTCACAATGGATATAATGTGGAGACTCAAGTGAGGCAACAGCATGCTACCTTGCATCTTTCTAAATAGCCCCTAAATTACTGCTACCCTTTCTTGAACCACTTGATTAGTGAGAATCTGGGATCAGGATTCTTCTCTTCCTCAGAAAGAAAAGCAGGTCACGAAGCCTGATTTCTTTGATGTGCAAAGCTCTCCATCTCTGAACACAGGCAGACCAAGGGAGTATAGTTTTCTTTGCTTATTGCTCTGAGTGTTCTCAGTGTACTTCAGTGTTCTTCTCTATCTCGTATTTACACTTCCCAGACTTGCTTTCTTGACTGTCGCAGAAAACACCTGGTCACCTGGTTCCTCAACCCTGCTATACTCTGATGTTTTGGTTGACATCACCCAGAAGTTACATGACCTTTATTGAATGCAAGAGGGCTGATCAGTCCAGTCTTTAGCACGCAACAGTCCCCAAACCATTTTTGCACAGCTGTGTTCAATGTTACTGATAGAAAGCAGCCAATGCTACCTGGGAGATCCCTGTACCTGACAATTGGTGCAAAGGTGCACAAGAAAAGCCATGATACTGCGCAGAGAGTGCATTAGTTACCCGCAGCGAAATGCAAGGCAGCAGATAGCCCCCCTCAGTCACCTTGGGAACAATATTGCAATCACCGGGTATGGCAGAGGACCCCGAAAACAACACTAAAGGACTTTGCTTGCACAAATAATTTTCTTCCAGTAATTTTTTTTACAGCATTGTCAATTAACAAGATAAAAAGAACAATAGTGATACCAAGCATACCTGTGACCTTTTCAATCCTCCCATGATTTCTAAGGTTTTCTTACACTAAAATAATGCACTTATGGTCCAAAAAGCCTATCTACAGCTCTGAGAAAAAGTGCTGTACATTGACAAAGTTAAGAGCAGAGAACATGAGCCATAGATAGAATCTAGAGTTCTTGAAAGGTGCTGAAATTACAGCACAAGAGGCAGGTGGTACTCATTTATTCACAGATCAAATTCCATGTGTTTTGTCTTCTCTCCTTGCTGGTTAGTTTCCATAATCGAAAATAAAAATCATCTAAAAGGAATGTATATTTTTCTCTTGCTTTCATATGAAAACATTACTCCCTCATGCTCTTTTAAAGGATGAGTTACAATGTTTGACCTACGGCTTGTAGCCCAATGTGGGATGCAGGTGCTGAAATACCATAATAATGATGGCCATGGTGTAAATACCCCTATAGATAAATACTTACAATGGGGAATCCAGAGACAAAATGAGTGTTTCAGAAAAATAGCACTACAAGAAACTGTGAAAGACCAGGGATTAATTACTGTGACATCCATGACATCGATAGCCAGCGTTTCATGTTGCCACAGTGGTGACGTGAACAGTTTAAAAAATAAATGTAAGCACATTTTTAAATGTGCATGTCAAAAAAAGATTCAATCTGGATGTAAAATGAGAGATCTATGCCCTTTTAAATGATAATGAAGAAATGTGCATGCATTTGGCTTTTCTGGAAAGCTGGCTGTACTTGCAGTTGATATTGAACTCTGCAAAGGAGGGAGGTCAAAAGACCCTTCTTCAAACAATCTGTTCAATGAATAATGATAAAACTTAGTGACTCCAGTATATGCTGAATAATACCTGGCCAGCTGAGGGACTCACACTGAAAAAAGTGGAATGTGACACCTATGTTTATTTTATTAAAATATTAAAAGTATCTAAATGTCAAAAAGAGATAATAGACCCATGTTTTAATCTGGAAAAAAATAAAGCCTAAAAAAAATCTCTGAAAATGCAAAGGTATTGATATGCAAATTAGCATACTTTCATTAACAGGCAAGTAGGATAAAGATTTTATAATTAGTCTCTTGAGACTAATAGGGTGTTCAGCTATCTCTTGGACCCATACTTCTCCTTATGATTTGTCACTGCTACTTAGAATTAAAAAAATCCAAATAAAAAGAAGACCTCAGAAAGCAGAATTCCTAACTAGGAATATCACAAAATTAGTTTAATAGGTATTTATTCATGAAAAATTAGGAAGCAATAAAGGGCAGATTTTTAAAAGTTATTTTGACATGCAGCTGCCCTTAACACCTTGCACCAGTCCTGTAAAAGGTTGCTTTACTTCAGTAAGACAGTAAGAAAATATTTTGAAGGGGCTTTGGGGATTCTGTGAATTTAGCTCCTGATCTTCATTTGGGCTGATAATACCCAAGTGAAGACAAGTAATGAAATCAGCAGCAGAAAAGCGTTGGCATTCATGATACTGCACTCATCACTTGACAGTCTAGGGAGACTTCAGATGCTTCTCTGTTTATAATGAAATGCCTTTTTATTATCATGCCATTGTTTCAGTTCCAACTGAAGGGCAAATGGTGTGCCTAGAATTTATATATATAATTTTTGTGCATTTTTTAATTGGTTACATTGATTTGGTTGACGGAAACTTGAGAAAATAGCTCATCTCTGATAAAGAACAGCCAGAAAGCTGGGGCATGGCTTTGCTAAGTTATACACTCAGTTGCTTTAATGGCAGACACAATAAAAATAACCTAAAAAAAGGTGAATAGATACATCGGCCTCCCCATCCCAATTTTCTTCCATAATTTAAGAGTACTAGAGTCTTTTCCATCTCTTTGTCATCCATTAGCATAAGGCTTTCATTAACCTGACCCCCTAATATTCACAGTAGGCAAGGGATTCTAGGCAACATGTTCACATAATGGGAAGGTCTTCAAAGATGTGATATCAAAAAAGGTCTAGCAAGCCAATCTGAAAGCAGCTGGAATGAACAACCTAACTCTGTTCAGTTTTTCTCTTGCTAGGCAAAGCATTCACATTTAAGTAGTTCTCAGGTGATTTTTATTCACCACGGTCCTAATACTACACCAAGCTCCCTCTACATTGCTCTGCTAGGGCAGAAGCAGCCTTATGGTTGGTGAAACTTGGCAAAACAGGATAAAAGCGCTTTACTTATCCTTGATCTCCCCCACCATTTTTGCTTCCTAACCAGGCAGGTGTTGTATACATAAGAATAACTAAATCAAATATATGTGAATTAAATTATAATAGTGACTGAAATTAGCTAGAATGTCTGACAACATTTGTCCATCTACAAACAGAGCCTCTTTCTCATAATATTTATTGAGGCATTTTATCAAGTCAGAACATTGCTCCTCCTTGTTGAAAACCCAATGGACTGAGCTTCATTCCCCCATCTTCTGTCTGGCTTTAATGATACCTGTTAATTACAGGTTACTTTATAGACATTTAATTAAGCCTAGAAATAGTCTTACATGACAGGACATATTTCCTTGTCTCTATCTGGGATACAGGTATCTAAATTGTGGATAGCACAAGCAACTTGTCTATGAAATCAGGGCACACAAATGTGATTGCCAAGCATGTCTTTCATGCCAAATTCAATTCTCAGTCATGCCTACATGAAGTGGGTAAAGTGCTGAAATATAAAACTTGGGAAAATATTTCACAAATAATACCTTCAGTTTTCTAAAACTTTTAAATGGATGAGTGGCCTATGCAAAATATTATGCCATTACCTGAATAAATTCCTTAATGAGAAGGTTGACTAGCATATTTCATGAATGTGCTCTACAAGTTGATTAGCCATGAAAGGAAAGTTTAGCCGTCTCTCCCTCAGATATCTTATTTATAAAACACATTAAACATATACCACAGATGGATACCAGTACAAAGTTAAGGTTGCTTAATTGGAGCTTTCTGGCTGCTACAGGCCTGAGGTTAAGTGTAAACATGCTACTAAAATTTTTCCTCCTGGTGCTGCTAGGGAGGTGCACACACATTTCTTCTTCAAAAAACTATTTAGGGTAGGTTTGCCAAATCTCTATCTAACTGGTACACCTGTCAAAGTCCAAGAAGATTTTTCCCAGTGTCCTCACTGCTCTTCTCCAGGTTGACTGTGTGGATAAAGCCAATACTGCTTTGTAGGGAATTTCAAAGACTGAGGTATGAAGAATGGGGTATAATGAAATCCTGATGGACCATTACGTATGGCAAAAGTAATGATTACTTGGACAAAGCACAAGCATCAGTAATAGTAGTCTTTCCTTGTACCTGTTTTAAATGTTAATTACCTTTTCATCCTTATAGTAAACCAAACTGAAAAAATATGAGTAAATTTCATAACAGAAGAATCAAAAGCTATGTAAATATGAAAGCCTTATCTCCTGTCAGCCTTAAACAATAATCTATTTTCTGAGTCGCTCTGAAATCCTGATTTATTCCAGTTCTCTGCATCCCAATGGATTTTTCAGATATTGATTTGAATATGACTGCACACAATTAAAACAAATTATTTCCCAAGAGTCTATGAAGCTATTTACCATTTTACCTCAATAGCTAGCTGCCACAATTTACCAATCCAGAGCCTTGCAATTTTTTCATTTGTTAAATGCATTAAAACAATTATTTTTGTTTCAGTTGTCAGCTATGAAGCTAATATGTATTTTTTTCTTCCTCCGTATTGTGCATTTGTTCTGTTATGTGTTAAATGGCAACTGTCATTCTATATTAAAATACTTTTCTTCTTTGGCCTTTAAAGTCTACTTTCCCGCACAGACTACTAAGCAAGTTTCCAAACAGTCTTGCTTAATTATAAAGACAATCAAGCAATGACTAAGAGTGATTTGAACTGAATATGGGTGTAAAGAGAGTAAGATGTGTGCATAAAGAAAGTAAGAAAACAGGTATAAGTTTAACACAGAACAACAGTTCCTGGGCACTTAACCCAAGGCAACTAAACCTTTGCTTTTTAAGAGCTTTTAAGTATCTATCATCAGCCTTATGAAAGATGAGGTGGGACTCAGACCTTTCAAATGATCACCTAGCCTGAGCTTAAATGTTAATTAACTCAGAACCAGTCTTTCTAAGCTTTCTGCTTACTAGTAGAGGTAGATGGCTTTGAAGGTCTTCAAAGGAAAAGTATCTTTTGTAAAAGCAGTAGACAGAGTTGTTCATGTCTGAAGGCCTCAAAGTCAAGAAGCCTTGGCATCTCCATGAGTCAGTTCAAGGCTCCTATACAATAAGTAGCAGTAAGCTCAGGATTTCCCAGCAGGAACCTCTGCCTGCTGAGGATTCAGACTGCTGAGCTTTCTAGACAGTAAGCATATATCTTATGATGCTGTAATTTAAACTGTAAGTTCAAAGGTTCAGAAGAAGGAAGAGGAGAGGAAAGTCCACCTGGCACAGATGGATTATAGGATGTTTAGACAGCAATTGTAATCAAATGGAGGAAAGCTTTAAATTTCATTTGGACAGGACTGGGGATAAATATCCATGGAGAAGGTAGATTCCTACACACAGACATGGAGTGTAAACAGAGGAAGTAGGAAACTACAGTAGTCATAATTGAGACAAGAGGAAGAATAATGGGGAAAACAAATATGTTTATGCACAAGTGTCGGGAGTATGAAAGCTAACAGAAAGAACTACAAGTGTTAGAGCATCTGTAAAGCTATGATATACATGACACCAAAACTTGGTGATACAGAACACTAGAACTGTTACAGGAAAGCATGGCTTGCCTGATAAATACAAATAGAAGAAATGGGGTCATCTAATTAAGATTATATATAGTCGTTATGAAGTTCAAGAAGATACAAGAAGCAGACTTGCTGAAAATCTCTCGGTAAAGACAAATGGTTAAAAGAAGAGAGTTATTAAGGCAAATGTCCACCATGGATCACCTAATCAAAAAGCTTTTCTTTTTTAAGCAGCTATGGAAAGCATATTAAGGGTAGTAGCTGGAAATAATGGGAAGCTGTGTCAACACTGGTCTATAGGAAAGGCAGTACAGAACAAGATAAACCATCCTTCAAATTCTTAGGGGAAAAAAAAACCACAAAAAAAAAAAAACCAAAAAACAACCCAGAGATAAATTCTATTTCCAAGTTGTAAGATCTTATCAGGGTCACCGTAACACCCTGAAAAATGGGGAGGAAGATTTTGATACTCTCCTTCTTATGCAGAAAAACAAAGAGGTACTGGCCAGTAGGGCAATCAGGACTTGTAACTGCCCCAGTGCATGTTAGGTTGCATTGCCATTTAATATCCGTCTCCACCTAGGAATAAGCTACATTACTATTGCTTATTTGTGCATACAGTGCATGGCTCTCAAATTATATTTAAAAGAAAATTTACTGAAATTCAACATCTGTCTCTGTATAGGTTGTGTCTCAAAAGCATCTGTAGATATCAAAGATAAATAATGCAACAGATAACAGCCAATCAATAGCCTCATTAAAGTAATTGCTGTGTTTAAACAGGAAATCTTTTGTGGTATTTTTATACTCTGTGTGGTTGCCACTGAGAAAGGAAGTATATGCGTGTATATATGTGTGTGTATACATAATTTCAGTTCAAGAATTTTGTTCAGGGAAAAGGATGCCTGGAGAATGTGACAATTTTAAATTGTTGGGTCCTAACTAAAACTATCCTGACACCTATATGGTTCACCCCTCAGGAGCACTCATGAGTCTGCAGAGTTCTCCTTCACTTATCTGCAAAAGCCTAGATACAGGCTTGTGATGAGATGGTTGGTCAGAAATAGAAATTGAGGAAAAATACTTCAGCTGAAAATTTTCATGGAGAAATAAAATCATTATTCTCAGGAAAATTATGTGTTGTAAGAATGGAAAACTATGTGTTGTAAGAACAGAAAATTAATGATATATTAAAAAAAACCAACAACAAACAACAACATCAGAACTTGTAGGTAGGGCTTCCTAATAAGGTAATGAGAAAATTAGTGCACCACGTGAGATCAGGTTATTGCTGTACAATGGTGAACTGCCTCAAAATAAATAAATAAGAGACAGTAATCATACAAGCAGACTTACATTGCTGCATTAGTTAGTCTCTGGTGATCTGATTTTTAAAGCATCATCTAAAAAGTAGAAACAAATCCAATGAAGGACAAGTGTAAAATGGGGAAAACATGTCAAATTAAAAAACAGGAAGAAGAAAAGAAGAAAGCACAAAATTGTTTTAGGAGTAAGTGTAAAACTGTACCAGAAATAAGAGGAGAACAAAGGAAGTAACTATCTAGTCCTACATGGAAAATTATAACACTGGCTGGTGCAGAGAAAGCTACAGCAGTCCACACCTTATTTGCATAATTTAAAAAAAAAGAACAGAAACTCAAAATCAGGTTAAATCTTAATTAGATAAGTAATAAACTTACTGTCAGCTCAGAATAGAGGAGTGCAGCCAAGAGTTCAAAAAGAAAAGGTGAAATCACTGCTTTCCACTCCATGGCTTGTGGTAAAATTGTTGACTACAATACATTCCATCCATGGCAATTTTGAACATAGATAAAACTGAGGCCAATGAGAACAAATGATTGTGTTGCCACAGCACATTACTTCCTCGAGATTGATACCATGAGCTAGGGACAACCAAGATTAAGAGATTTTAGATAAGGTAGCTGTGTTAAACTCAGCAGGCCCTAATGGGTCACTGGAGAGCACATCAACAAGGCCTTGGAGCAGTCTCTGAGACGTTGACCATTATCTTTCAAGGAGAGGATAAGGTAGGGAAAGTCGCAGAAGGCTGGGGAAAGGCAAGCAATATACCTGTCTTTAAAAAAGTGATCATGATAAGCCTCAGGAATTACAGAATGGTATAGTTTAAACCCTTGAGAATTTTTGGAACAAATTGTTGGAAACTATTGGCAAGTGACATAGAAGGTAGTAAAGTGATTAAGGCAGCCACTGTAGATTTAGCAAGGGCAGATCATACAAGCAGATCTTTCTTTTTTTAATAAGTTAACTGGCCTAATTGGTATGATGGAAGGCACAGATGGGATAGATCTCAATTTAAGAAGGCTTTTGACATTGTCTTATGCGTCTTCCCCATATGCAAGCTAAAGAATTATGTTCTACACTTAATCTATCAGGTACATTTATAATTGACCATAAAATAGCTTGGGATGGTGTGTGTGTGTAGGGGAGGTCACTCGATAATCTATTGTATGCCAGTTCCAGTCAATGCTGTCAGCTAGATTTTGGAAAAAAGAATTCACATATAAAATTTAAGTATGACACCCCTTCCATACAAAAAGCATCAGGTGAAAGGACAAAAGTATTCAGAAGACAAAAAATTGAAATTACCTCAACAAACAGCATTTTTAAATTCAGTTAAGACAAGTACAAAGAATTTGTACTTACAACTTTGTACTGTTAACAGTGTAGCAGGAGGATCTGAGACTTGTTACAGCTCACAAACTAATCGTAAGTCAACACAATGTCATGGTAAAAGAAGGTGAATCTCCTCCTTGAATGCATTAAGAGAAATGCTGAATCTCAGATATGAGAGAGCTGTTCTATTTGATGTGGCCAGTGATGCCAGGGATGCAGCCACTGAAATAGCACATACAGCATTGGACTTTCATAAAAGCATGGAAGTGCAGCGTAGAGATCTCTGAAAGAACAGCAGCAAACAAAAGCTTAGAAAACTTGACACACAAAGCAAGGCTAGTGGGAGAGGGAGCTGACTCTCAAGAGAAACCTGATGTGCAACATGGCAGGAGAAACTTCAGCCATAAAAGAGGCTGGTAAGGGGACTGTGATCCATTATTTTGTATGGCTCAAGGGGGAGGGTTGAGGAGGTATGTTCAGCAGAGAAGAAGAAGGAAGTATACTGAAGGTAAAAAATCCGCTTCTTGGTAATTGAAAGAGAGGTCCTGGTAACCAAGTGGGTCTATAGACCCTCCATCAGAGGAGACAGACATCTGTCAAAAATGATTTGTGTTTTCTTGTCCTCCTATGTCATCCTGCCTCAATGTGGGTGTCATGGTTTAACCCCAGCCAGCAACTAAGCACCATGCAGCCACTCACTCGCTCCCCCCCCACCCAGTGGGATGGGGGAGAAAATCAGGAAAAGAAGTAAAACTCGTGGGTTGAGATAAGAACAGTTTAATAGAACAGAAAAGAAGAAACTAATAATGATAATGATAACACTAATAAAATGACAGCAGTAATAATAAAAAGATTGGAATATACAAATGATGCATAGTGCAATTGCTCACCACCCGCAGATCAACACCCAGTTAATCCCCGAGTGGTGATCGCCCTTCCCCCCCCCCCCCCCCATTTATATACCAGATGTGATGTCCCGTGGTATGGAATACCCCGTTGGTCAGTTTGGGTCAGGTGCCCTGGCTGTGTCCTGTGTCAACTTCTTGTGCCCCTCCAGCTTTCTCGCTGGCTGCAGATGAGAAGCTGAAAAATCCTTGACTTCAGACTAAACACTACTTAGCAACAAGAAAACATCAGTGTTATCAACATTCTTCTCATACTGAACTCAAAATGTAGCCCTGTACCAGCTACTAGGAAGACAGTTAACTCTATCCCAGCTGAAACCAGCACAGTGGGAAATTAAACTCAGTGATTTTTTTTTTGATTTTTTTTTTTGAGATATAGATACCTGCATCTAATCGTAGACATGCATGTGAAGCACGCTGCACCTCAAGGCCTTCAGTCTTTTACCACTTCAGCTGGGAACCTGGACCACGGTCTCTGCTGTTCCCTTCTCTTTGTGCCTCTGAGTCTCCTCCCCTGCACCTGAGCAGAGAATGGGAGGCTGTTGGTCACCTGCTTTCTGTTCTTGGCTGATGTCTTGAGGTCCCCAGTTTGGAAGGAGCCTTTCAGCCTGAATCTCTATGAATCTTGTTATGTCTGCTTTGAAATCAAATTAACAAGAGCTGTGCAATCATCTCAGTGAATGATTGACCATGTCCCACAGTACACATCCACCTTTATACTACTGTATGTACCTGTGTGGTGGGGAGAACAGTGTGCATTATTGAATTTTGCCTCAGAAGAAACAGTGCTACATATTGAGTTATCAATATTTCCTGCCAGAAGATAAAAGTTTCCTCAGGATGCTTTCACCTCAAGCTATGACCCTCCTTAGGTTTTGTGATCTTGTGTTTCTTTGTATGAAAGAAAAAGAGCACTGCTTAATTGAAATGACTGTGCCAAGCACATCCAGTGTCAGTGGCCTGTGAAAGCCTGGATGTCCTTGAGTGGCATTTATGGACACCTTATCTGCTAGCTATTTACATTCATGCATTAGCATGAACAAATGGAGTGTGGCTGCAGACCTGTGATGCTACTTCTGTATGTTTACTGGTTTATGCTTTGTACTTCTGTAGAAGCACTTTCTTCAGTCTTATTGTCATTAAGCTTTTATATATGTGTGTGTGTGTGTTTGTGTATTTGTCCAGCTTTTCCTGCCTTGCTGTTATTTCAGTTTATTAATTATTCAGGCTTTTCAAACTGCCTCATACTGGATAAATCCCTCCCCCTTTATTTGAGGATGATAAATTGAGCTATTTAAAGAATGACTCATTACAAGTATATATCCTGTTGGTGCCACCACCCTCCTACACATAATAATTATTGAAGTTTGCAATGTGACACACAGTCAGCACTTTCAAAGCAGGGTATCAGTGCTGGCGGTTGCAGCGCCTGAATACCTTACTGGCACTGGTTACCCATGGCAACTAAAATGATCTATTTGCGGTGATAATGGCTTGTTGTTCTGTTTGATAGTTTTGCTGTATGCCTTCCTGTTTCAATTTCAACAGGAATCTATAGATGTAAAAATTCATTTTAAATAAACAGAACAGTGAACAAAATTTCACTCTTGGTGTTTGTGCAAATGTAGAGTAACAGGAATACAACATTGTCTTGTTGCAGATTTTATCAAGGTAACAAGCCCCCCCTGAGTCTAAACTAATGAAATTAAATCATTCCACCTTGTCTATAAATGTATCCTTTTATTGTTTATTAGTAAGCACTCACCCTGGAGGTTTTGGCAAGTGTAAGAAAGTAGGAGAGTACATCATGACTTCTACTTACTGCATGTCTTTATTTGCACATCATCCTGATTTCTTATTGTCATTAATAGTATTTTAAGCAAACTATCCCAGAGGTAGGGAAGATAATCACTTGCTTCTAAGCTGTTAGTACAAACTTATTTGGATATAACACACAGTTTGATTTGTAAGCTAATGAACATTTTCCCCACTACAAGCAGTTGATAATTGGCAAGTATTTTTAATTGGAATGCTGAACTGCAAATATTTTGGATTGTTCAATCAAACTCAGTGTAACCATGATGTCTTTTGGCAGCTTTTTATACCATAGCATGCTTAAGACCAGAATCTCTCCCTCTCCCTCTCACAGCTGTTAGATATCCAATAACGGAAATGAAAGTAGAAATACCAGAATGGCCTTCTTTTTACATCGCCATTAAGAGCAAGAGCCTGACAGCAGGGCTGGACACTGCTTTTTGGACAGGACAGCCATGCTGCCCCTCCATCTCTGGGCAGCTGTGCCAGCTGCTGCTGACCCTGCCTGGGGAAGACCCCTCCATCTTCTCTTCTCTGAGGGTGCCTTAGAACTGCAAAAAGACATTTTGGTCCCTCCAGCATCTTCCTTCTGTTAAAGATCCTTACGAGTCTCACTGCAGATCTAAAGCCTTTTTTCTCAGGGCAGGAACAGTCAGCAATTTTAGGCATATCTGCCCTCATTTGGTGGCTGTGTTGCCACCCCATCACCCACTGATCCAGCCTGTGGTTATTTCTGGTTCCTGTTCAGGAGCAAAAAGATTTTCTTCACATCCAACCTATGCACCAGCCATCCCTTCATCTTGGGAATCAAATGGGATTGCTTATAGAGTCAGATAGAAATTTTGCTCTATGTTTAGGGAATACTGATGTGAATATAAGATTAATTTACCAGTTGAGGGTCATAGAGCCTAGGGAGAAACTTTTAAGGATTTTCTTGTCCATTTTATTGACAATATCACCTTCAAATCAAGAGTATAAATCCTGATGCCCTTAAGCTGGTGAGTTTTAGTGAAGAAAATGGGACTTAGTCCAACTATGATCTAAATAATGTCCTCAAAATTTGGCCTTATGGCAAAGAAGCTGCTTTCTGTGGGTTGTGGTTAGGGTTGTGGGTTGTGATTAGAGTTTATTTTTTTCTAGCTAGGCTCACCAAGCTTTCCCGTAGTCCAAACATCCACAGTCCTAAGGAATTTAATTCATCCTTTCACAAGACAGCAATGTAAAATTCAGGAAGCCTACATACTATTGTCCCTGAAATAAAAAGTCTTCTCAGCGTTATTTTTAGTTGGGTGTCCCAGAGAAACCGGCTGTTCCCAGGGAGATATGAAGCAAACAAAGCATCTTCAAGATGTGTGGGTAAAACACCTTGTGATAGAAGTTTGGGTTTCTTTTTTTGTGAGGAAGGAACAAAAAGGTGATGTTTAGGCCACAGTACACCTATATTAATGCAATTTAAAGATTAGCCTTTCCCCACACATATAATCACCATCTTTTACTGAAAACCTTTTGGTAAGGATTTAATTTTTTAGTTTTTTGAGAAACTGGAAGATCTGTTCCTCTGTCAATTGTTTCTGTCTCCATCTTAACAAATAAAATGTAAGGAGTCCAGCCTTAGTTGTAGAGAATCCTGTGCTATCACTTATGTCAGAACAAAACTCATGGAAAATACTGCTATTCTGATTTACTACCATTTTACACCAGTCTTCTCCTCTTTTTGCTCTAGCATGATCAATAGCCTGAAGTGTACAAGAAAAGCCTTATTATACTAGGCTCTATTCTACCCATTTTAAACCCAGTGCAATGGTAATTTGATTATGCTGAGGCTGAGATCAATCTAAACTCTACTGCAGAACACAGATCATCAATTTTGATTTCACTGACCAAGCACCTTCTCTACTGGGAAGCTTTATGAATGATGGACCACATCAATGAACACTTACTCCGAGAATTGCTCCATATGTTGTAGCACAGGGATGATTCACCTCATTCATTCAAGGACTGCTTGAGTGAAGGGAAAGAATGGTAAGATGGTTGGTCATATATCAGAGAGATTTTGTGTATTGTAATTTGCAGGCTTACAGGTGTGGTATTTCTGTGTATTGGGTACCCTAAAGAAACAGAATATGGTAACTAATACCCAAATGATTGGGGAAAACTAGTGGCACTGCCGAGACATTGGGGAACGTAGGTTTCAGTGTCACCAGTATAAGCTGTGATTCTTATGTCCCAGGCCTTTTTGTTGTTGTTTTATATCAGCCTCACTTCTGTCCCTGGGAAAGTCATGGAAAGCTAGAAAACAGCTTTGCAGAAAAAGACCTGGGAGTCCTGGTCATCAGCAAGCTGAGCAGGAGTCAGCAGGGTGCCCTTGTAGTAAAGGTGGCCATCTACATCCTGGGCTGCATCAGTGTAGGCAAAAATGTAGCCAGCAGCTCTAGGGCAGTGATCCTGCCCCTCTATTTAGCACTTGCAAGACCACATTTGGATATTTTGTCCTGTTTGCAGCTCCTCAGCAAAAGAAAAGTGCCACCATACCGTAGCGAGTCTGGTGAAAGACCACCAAGTTGTAGCACACAGAGTACAAGGAATGGCTGAGGGAACTGGGTTTGCTCAGCCTTAAGAAGAGACGGCCAAGGGAGTTCCTTTTGCTGTCTGAAGCTATCTGTTCGGAGCATGTAAAAAAGACAGAGCCAGAGGTGCAGACTGGAAGGAGGAGAGGCAGCAGTCACTAGATGGAACATAGGAAACTCTAACCTGATAGAGGGGAAAATTGGGGTGAGAGTAGTCAAGAATTGGAGCAGGTTGCCCAGAGAGGCTGTGGGAACCCCATCCTTGGAGATACTCACACCTTGATGATACAAGGCCTTGAGCACCCTGCTGTACTGGACTGGGCTTGAACAGGAGGTGCAACTGGGGGTCCCTCCAGGGTCCCCCCCCTCCAACCTACTCAATGCTGCGATTGTCCCATATGTTGTTCTGTTTTGTTGCAATGATGATGTGTTCCTTTTTCATTACAAAAAATTATTACAACTCAGAGCCTTTCACAAGGCTATGTAACACTGTGTCCCACGCAGACTACATTATACTTTCCATCCTTACAGCAATTTGCATATCTTAGTCAACATCTGCACGAGGCAACTGAGCAGTTGCAGGCCATGCTCTGTCCCCGAGTCCAGCTGCCATATTTGGTCCCCAGCCAGATTCTAAGCTCTCTTAGCCTCCAGAATTGGCTGATGACACCCATATTTCCCTGTGGCAGTTTTTGGTCTATACTGGCTCCTGAGTCATGCCTGGGAGCTGTTTGGCTGAGTGCAAGCTGGCCTGAGCCAAAACTGTGCAAGGGCCTGAGCTAAAACTGTGCAAGGGCCTGAGCTAACAACAATACAGATGACCAAGTCCCAGCACCTGTACCATAAACAGTGCCAGTTTTTAAAAACTTAACTTCTCTAGGATGGTGTGCAAAGGAGGATGAGCTGTCCATTTTACTGCTTGAAAGACAGAGACATCTACTGTAAACAATGCTAAGCAAAAAAAAACCAAGTTCACCCATCACACAAAACTGATACAGGCATCCCTAGTAACCGGTTGTGTGTGGTTTTGTTTTCTTAAGCAAACAGATGTGCACTAGTAAGAGAATATCTGTAAATATTGTCCTTTCAGATTTTTTCTTTGTCTTGCTTCCCCTTGCTGATTTATTCTATGTATAGAACACTGCTTGAATTAGGAACACAGTATTGATAACATCCAAATTATGTGATTATTCAGGTTACTCAAAACACACAGAAAGTGACTTACAGGGAGACACCTATGGACTAAATGAGATATACAAAAGGTTATTTCGATGATTCTTATGCACACAGCTGACACTGTGTTGCACAAAAGTGAATTTTAGGGCAAAAATATGGAAAATTATGTTACTGAGACATCATTATATTTCCACATTGCTGGTAAACTGACAGGGGGATTGTAAAGAAGGAAATATAGCAAAGCTCATCATGTTTTGGGAGACAGTATTAAATTAAGCTGCAACTTGAGCAATAATTAATTAATGCAATGCAGAAGATACAGGGTGGAGATCTCAAAACAACTCAGCATCAGCCTGACTTTGTTCTGATTGAAGTCAAATTGACTTGTTCCCAGTGACGTCAATGGGAGCAGAGCTAGATCAGTACTGAGTATTTCTGACAACCCAGTCTTTAATATGCATTGGCCCAAATTGTCAGGAATCATTTGTGGTTTCGGGTGTCCAACATAAAGCACCATAATAAGGTCTCCTTCTGAGAGAGGTGTTCAGCATTAAGATTACCTGGTTCAGTAAAAGTCTGGTACCAAAAATCACAAATCTAAACAGTTAAACCTTAGTAAAATATGTGCTATAGTGTCTCCCAGTATCTGAGATAAACTGAAATTATATTTGTGTTCAGTTCAAGCAACCAAAGTGCTTTGATTTTCAATAGCCTTCAACAATGTATTTTGTTTTGATTCTTTCATTTCTCTCATGGAAAATTACGATTTCTGCAGAAATTGCTTTTTCTTTTGAAGTGATTTTTCTTAGAAAAATTCCCAAGCAGCTCTATTAATTAGACATGCTCAATCACACCAAGGAATATCAACATGTATTACAAGTGCCCTTGAAGTCAACATGGAGAGTAAGTTTTTTTTAAAGCAAGCAAATGTTTTGTTCTTTTCATTGCAGTGACATTCGATATATACTGGATAGTCACCAAATTCAGGGGCAGATATGATTCCTTCCCTACATGTCATCCAGCCATAGCGGATCTCTCCCTCCCAGTTTCTTCAGACTTACCCTTTCAATTTTCAGAAAAACACTCAGTTTGAATTTGCACTGCATTCTCAGCTGGTGTAAATGGACTAATCAAACCATGACCTCTTATGTGTAAAATATCTTGTTTATTGTTCTCATTTGGAATCTGTGCTCTAGTACAGCATCCCACTGACTTCTCCTGGCAGTCACATGAAAAGATACACAAATGAAGCAAGGTGCATTACACAATACTTCACAGAGGCTTTGAAAAAAGGCATACACACCAGCATTTACATCTCTTTAGAAGGTACACAAAAACTTCTCTTCTAGTCCATCTCCAGACTTCCAATTCAATGCAAGATCCATCCGAAACTTAAATCGTCAAGCCATAACCATGAAATAATGATTATGTTAAGCAGCTGATGCCCACTCAATATTGTCCTCAATATTGATGTGAAATACAAGTTTCAAGAGAGGAAATGCAATTACAATGGGGGAGATTCCATTCCTCTTCTGCCAATGTAGCAATCAAACATGGAAGCTTTTGTCCCATGTACTGAATTTCTTACCCTTACTGTTAGCTGTGTTTCAACTTTGTTATTACCTGGATAAGAAAACAAGCTACTGATGTGACTACACATGTCCTAACCCCATGACACTTCTAAATGCAAGTCACACAACACATATTATAGGTGCAAGATTGATAAGATTGTATCTGGATATTTTTGTGTCTCTTACAGGGCCCCACAAAATGGTTTTTTATCTTTCCAAAAAGCAGCTTTATCTACAAAGCATGTAGCACCTCAAACAGCAGAGGGTGCTTTGTAAGCAAATACAAAACACTTGATCTAAAATTATTGCTGTAGATAGATCCTGCAGCTGTGTGGATGCTTTACTACCAGCTCTATTCATGAAGTGGCAAATTCAACGACTTGCTGCTTATTGGAATTGTTTTGGATGCTCCAATAAATCTCCTGTGAAAACCACCCCCAAAATTCTACATATAGGGGATAGCTCCATGTTTTTAAATAAGGTGAACAGTATGCTATGAAATAATGCATTATTCATAGATTCATACTGCTGCAAAAGCTTAATAAAGAATTTGATTAATAGTCCAGGCACATGTACCACATATTTATACCCTGGTATGCATACAAATGTAATGTATAACATTAGATACTTGTAATATCCTCTTGTCTTTTATGCTTTTTAAGCATTTATGATGCAGAGCAGTTGAGTCAAATTGCAAAACAAAGACAAGCACACCAAATTGTTATCATTCTGCAAAGCAGGTGGGTGGTCATCCTTGACAACGAGCTCTATTTCACCACCATTGTGCTGATTTGGAAGAGTTTGGCGGGGGGGAATGCTTGCATGGCCAGAGCTGCATATTATGAATGAGATGTGATCATAGGATACCATCTAAAGTATAAAAATGAATCTTCCTGCAAAATCAAAAAGAGCTGGTCTACTCTGCACATGACAAAAATATTTAATCTTTTTGGCAATCTGCTGCCATGTAAGGCATTCAGCTACTCTGGGTGAAAAGAGAGCACTTATTCCTAGGAAGTTGTGAGCTTTTGAGACAGTTATGTAGGTATTTGGTAATGGACTATACATGCTAAAGAGTGCCATATGGAACTAGAAGTAAAGCTATGGATTCTCCACAGGAACATGGGGACTGATGTTATCTACAGTGTCATAAATGTGCTGACCTATGTAAGAAATAAATCATAGTTTTGAGGAAACTTTTTTGAGAGAGGGAGGTTTTTAGAATGCAAATTTACAACACCTTCCAACATTTGCTGCTGCCCATTCATCTGACTTCTCCACACTTCTTTCACACATAGTTGACTGAGTCCTCTTTTTTATAAATCTCCTTTGAGTTAATTTACATGTTTACCTTTTTGTCTTTCTTCGATAGATTCACTTTCCCCTCTTTAATGTTGCCATAGACTGTTCCCATTGCATTTCTCTCCCAACAAGGGAAAGGGAAGTTCAGTGCTGAGCAATGAAAAGAATGGCAGTGGGGGCAAACAGGTGGGAAAAGGAGGACAGGGTGAGGGAATCATTAGATCTTCAGTGCTAGCATTTATCACAACTCTGCAGTTACAGTTTTGAAACTACGATGACTTTCACCAGCTGAGGATCTCATCCAGAAAGCTTTGGAAGGAAAGGTGGAAGAAACTAGGCTGTGGGCCCATATGTTTCACCTTGTTATAGTGACAGAAGTGATGGATGGTATGTTGAATAAAGAGCTTGAATGAAGGTAAAACCAGAAGATGTCAAAGACATGGAGAAGCCTGTTTCAAAGGCATCACTACAGAGTTGAATCATGTAAATAGGAAAGATTGGAATAGGAAAGAGGACCAAAGGTGTTGAGACAGAAGTACTATCTGGCACAGTCCTTAGAACACAGCAACAGGCAGATTCACTCAGGATGTCATTGGGGAAAACCAGTTACTGAGGTAGAAAGCATACCACAGAGTACAGAGAAATCCCAGGACATGAGTTCTTTCACATCCAAACATTTTAAACTAGGGACTTTTAATTCATAGTTTCACATTCTGATTTCTCTTACACTTCTGCTTATAAGATCCATTTCTGCAATTGAATTTCCATCGAGTTGCAGCTTCTGCCTACACATACCATGACCACATCATGACCCCTTAGTTCAAAGACAAGTTCAGAGCTGGAGTGGACCATCATGTTGCACTTGTGTCAGCAATACATCCTCAGCACAACAGGTCTCAATTCTCAGCTGTATTGTATTTTTTTGGAAGTGATAATAAATGCCTTCAAGTCCCTAACTTAAGTTATTGCATTAGCCACTTGTCCTCATGACTAGAACTTTGCTGTACTTTTGTATTCTGAACTTGCCTTTTTTTTTTCCCAGTCATCTGTTGCCAGAAATCTCTTCCATATTAGGTCCTCATAAGACACAATGAATAAACTTTTTTTTTTTAAATAAAGGAAGCAAGAGTTTTAAATCTTCCATTGTAGACATCTTTCATATATATTTTTATATATATATATATAAAAAAAATTACAGCTCTTTTCAACAATTTCTGGTTAAGCATAAGTTTTGAGATGCTGATGAATCACTGGCTGCAGTATTGCACCAATAACATTTCCTTGTTATTGTTACTTCCTGGTAATGAGGCTTCTTCTGCATTGGACTACAGAGGACATGAGTGATGAGAAAGGAAAAGCAGTAAAAAGTGGTTGCTGCTATAAACAAAAAGAAAAGGCAATATATAGGTTTGTCCTGTTGGTAGACAGGGTTAAAAGGTGTTACACAGCACATCTACATTAAAGATGAACACTGAATACAAAACCATGGGGAAGTTTCAAAGGGAGAGAGCACTCCAGACTAAAATGAGAGGGAGGATCCAGCATTGAACCTATACTGTGGTTATGGAAGGGCATCAACAAAGAAAGATACAGTGAGTAAAAAGGAGACATTACAGTAAAGGGGATATTACAGTTTTGACAAATACTGGGATTGAGGAGGAGGACAGGCAAGGAAAAGAAGAGTTAGGGAGATGAGTGATGACATGGATGGCAAAGGGAGGGGGGAAGCAGTGGGACACAAAGGCAGAGGAAAAAGCTTGTTATGGCAAGAGTCACCAGATGGCATTGTTACACATAGTCTTAAAGGTTATTTTCCTTGGCATGTAAGCAAGTTTTTGTTTCAGGAAAAAAATGGTGTGTTTTATCTGTTATAAATGTCTACAGAAGGAGTTATAACAAGCAATGGAGCTAGAGACAATGTTAGAGATGGAAACTCTGGAGGAACTAGAAAGGAATCCTTGATATTAAAGTAAAAAAAAAAAAATTACTAGTTCTTCATGGGTGACTTGGTTGACCCATGACTGATGTATAGGCACAAGAACTGAGCTAAAACTAAAAGCAAATCCACCCCCCCCCTTTTTTTTTTTTAAAGTAGTGAAGTAATCTATAAGGCCCTGACAGCTCCTATCCTTCAGTAGAAATGCAATCTGATGATATCAGGAAGGATGTAAGGTCTGAAGACAAGAATCAAGTAAATGGAGGAGAAGAGTATGAAGTGGAAAAATAGCAACATTGGAAAAGAACAGGGAAAACATTAGATACAATCAATGAGTAGTGAAGCATATCTGCAAGTCAAGGCAGTCGATAGAACAGCAAATACAGAACAATGAAAATGGCTCAAAATACCATGTAGAAGTGATATGCAGCCAAAACAATGCAGGTACAACATTAGAGTGTTGCTTTGGTCTGTTCTAAAAGTGCTAGCATATTTAAATAATACAAACTGCACTAGAAATGAGGATTTGGGGAGTAGAGCATTGTTGGGGGTGGGAAAGACTTTGGAGTAGAGGGTGCAAGCAACATCTGTAACACACACTACTTGCATTGCTGCTGAATGGCAGATTTTTGCTTCTATAATACAAAACAAAACTATTCCATTTAATACCATTTCTGCCTGGTTTTCAAGCCTATTTCAGGGCTTCTTGCTTCCCCAGTTCTTGTGCATAGTCCAGTGATAGATTTGAATTCTGTAAATAAATAAAACCCAACAAATGGCTTTTAAATGATTGCCCTCTTGCCAGAGAGCAAAATCCCTAATGAAGAAGTCCAAAAGACGGTCTCTGAGGCACGCTGCTTACTGTTCCAAAGGAAGCTGGGGAGAGAGGATGTAAACAAGTGTATTCCCACCCTCCTCCAGGCAGAACATGCACAGTGTGTTCATTCCAGATTTCCCTCCTTCCTGTGGCCTGACCTTTATCATAATTCACATGACAAAACAAAAGCCTAAGAGTTCTTCACAGTCTTGACTGCTCATGGAGCTTCCCAGAGAAGCTCATCTGTCACAGTGTAAGGCTCTCTAGCAGAGAGTACACTTCAAGCACCTGTACATTCTGCTACAATAAAAGTAAATTCCACTTAATTGCATATTGTAGTAAAAATCCTTCTGAGTGAAATCTTGGGCCCACTGAAATCAGACCTCTGCCCTCTTTCTCACTTGATGGGCAGCCTCTGCTCTGAGCTCCAGCTGCAGCACAGAGTTGTCCCAGACATCTACAGCTCTGCAGCCTGCCCTTACAGCAAAACTGGGAACCCAAAGGCTGATTGGTAGCAGGGCTAGCTCAGCTAAGCTAAACTAGGCTAAGCTCTACAGCTAGCTGGGTACCAGCTTTCCAGGGTGATGTCCTGGAGCAGACTGTGCAGTATGTGTACAGCTACCTCCACGGGCTGTGGAGACAGCCCTGCGTTCCCTTGGCAGCACTTGCTCTCCCACTATGGCCTAAGTGATGGTGGTCATTCAGCCCACTAAGGCTCAAGTCAACTCTTATCTTAAGGCTTTCAACCTACAAACACCGCACAGCAGGGAAAAAAATAGCATGTAATTGAAAACAGGGTAAAAGAATAGGAAGAAAGTATAAGTCAGAGAGTTCAGGGTATCAGAGCTAGAGATACTGAGCCTTTGGAAGATGAAAACAAGCTTGGTCAGGAGAGAAGGACCACGCAGATCGCCCATGACGGGATGGGCTGCTCTCAGGTGAGATGGGCTACCTTTGCTGTTGTCCCACACTGCTCTCCTTCTCAACTTCTCCTGTTAAAAGAAACGCTCCTCTGTGCTCAGCTAGATCTTATACCCACCTCCATACCTCTTTCCTGTCCTCAATCCTATTCCTTTTGCCCTCCTTGCATATTGAACTTTTGAGGGACATCCTCAACACCTAGGAAATCCAGCACCCAGCCCAGACTAATCTTACCTGCTTTCAGAGCCCTCTTTTTGGATACTCAGCTGTGCCTAGCCATCCTTCCCACTCTACTCTGGGAGTGTTTCCAGAACTACCTGCTCTTAGGAGGGCCATATTTTTAAATAGCATTAGCTATTTTCACCTAATCAGGGCCTGCTCTACTTAAAAGCCTATTACACCTGCTGGTATTTAAAGTAACTTTAAAAAGGAAACAAAGCACTAATACATGCTTCTGCCCATCTGTTCTCACCTCCACATGGACCATTTAGCATCTCTTTCTAACATAACAATTAAGAAGTTATCTTGTTAGGACAGAAGACAAAAAGGAACTGGATCATACTTGGAGGGTCTCTCAAAGGGAAACATTTTTAACTCTGTAACAAAACTGGTTGGTCAGCAAAATTTGTGAGCAGCAGTTTATATTTCTGTAATAGTATTTTCCTAGGTCTGGATTCCATCTCTTCATATTTTTGTTCTGTTTGGTTTAGCTGATCCCAGTTACATAACTGTTCTCTTTAGTCGGTAAACTTAAAGGTCAATATAACATAATGTCAAAATCAGGATTATATCATAGAAGGGGCAACATAACAAACTAATATGCTTTGAGCTGGTGAGCCCATGTGATGTGACTGACTGGTTCCTCCCCACTTCCTATCTGTAATTGTCCTGTGACTTGCATCTCACTGATACAAGCCAGAAGAGAAGGATCTGTGCCACTGCTCAGAGTTAATGCTTTGAGATGCCATTAGATCCCAAGAAAGGAATGTTTTTCAGATTACTGGAAACTGAGGAAACAGGGTATGTAAAGAAATACAAGGGAAAAAACAAGGAACAATGGTTGTTAGGAAATTCAACAGTCAACAGGTATGGTCATGCTCTTTCAGCCCTCAAAAATGTATCTGAATGAAGTACTGGATCACTTCCAAACTAAAATAATAGTAACAAGGTACTACAACTATACACCTCCTATACCTTGTAGAGACCTCTTCCACTGTATATGTTCCAGGATGTCCAAGTGCAAAAAATATTTTGTTTCAAAAAATAAAAAAGCCAACTGTATATTTTCAAAGAAGTAAAACAGTGAAAAGTCAGTGAAGAAGCTCGCAAGTGGCACAAGAAACTCTCAAATCCTCTAGGTAAATGATACTATTTCAGAAAGAAAATTTGCAAACAATAATGCTCTGTATGAATTTAAGAAACTTCACCTGAAAGGAAAAGTATCAGGATATGGGTAATTTCCCAGTTCTTCAAGAGTATCAATCCCATATCACTTGCATTTTCACACAGGAAAATATACATTGGCTTATGAAAAGGAGATACCTTTTAAGTAGCATGTTGCTACTTAACTTCTGCTGTTCACTTCTAGTCATCTGCAAATGTAGTCTCAGTTCACCTTAATTTTGGCACATGCCTTTCAGACTTCTTAGAGTTCACTGGAATTTGTCTACATGTTTAGAAGTTTTGCAGTATTAAGAAATAAAGCAGATTAGAGAGGCTGCATTTCTTTCTATGAGTTTTACAGTTCTAGAAGTATTAGTAACAACTCATTCATTTGCTGTCGAAATTTTAGAGATGGCCATGAGCAAACATGAGCACAGGAAGATGAGACTTAAAAGGTAGATGACGGACAGATCTTAGACAGAACTCTAAAGATAAACTCAATCACCATCACTGCTACTCACTTACTTTTTTTGGTAAAAATACCAGAACCATTTTTCCATGTGTAAAGCACCGTTCATCTTCCAGCATAGACACAACACTGTCACATTACACTCTCTAAATCATTGCTGTTAATCTAGTTTAACATCACACTTGCTGCCTTTCATGAACAGAAAAGCTTGTCTGTGACTTTGTCCACAGGTCACGTTCCAAACCCACTCAATTTTGCATGTATTAAGGACAAATTCACAGCAATGAAATCCTATTTTGACCTCTTACATGAGGGGACAGAATTACAGCTATTCCATAATGGGGACCGAGTTTTGGTTGACTATGATTTCCAAGTGCTTGACTTAAAGCTGAGACAAATCATCTGATGGTAGGCCTATTTTGTTATTTGTTTTGGTGTACAATCTAATATTTGCTTAGGCTAATGATCTGAAAATCTATAATGCATTGTCTGCCTGTGAAATATTTAATGAATCAGCCCCAGATCATAGCTCTTGTTTTTGTTCTCTCTTATCAGGTGAGAGATGGAGTCCATAGAGGGAGATGATGACAATAAGCTCTCTAGAACATACCAAGTTGGGTGATTCAGCACAGTGTCTCCACACACTGTAATTAAAAGGCAGGCAGACACATATTTTCAATAATGTGAAGGAAAGTGGTTTCTAATTGCTGGGTTTTTTCCAGTTGAAATACACTTGTTTAACCTATAGTGCAATCCATCCCTTCCTACCATTATGTGTCATCAGTGAATCTGAAGGTTTATTCAAACTCTGCTATACTCCCCCAACCATTTCATTCAGGGAAGCTTTAAAGCACATGTTAGCATTCTGCAGAATTGTCTCAGACCATCTATACAAACATTTTCAATATCTTTACTGAAAATTCAGAAAGAATGGACAAATCCATCTGAAATCAGGTCTAGGAGCATTTAATGATTACATATGAGAACCATGCTATCATCAATCCTATGTGGAGTATATGCATCTATTTACACCTCTCTGTGTAGGCGGAGTGGTTTCTTCTCACATACCCTTGCAATGATACATTTACATACAGAGCCTACTCACAGTTCATATCAACTCTGAAGCATTTGGCATCATGTTGCATTATATTTAATGTTAACACTTATGTTAAGGAAGGATATACCAGGAATACAGAACAGTAGTGTAAAAGCATTGCTTTCTTTCAGCTTCTCTCCCTTTCTAGCTAGCTGTCACCACATTATTCTGTGCAACAAAACACTAATTTATATTAAATTTTAACTTTTTTTTTCTATAGAGGGTAATTAAGTCTTTTTTCTCCCTTGCTTTTATTTTGCTGATTCCCAATGATCCAGTTGCTGTTTAGTCCTGGGAAGATGTCATTAGCGTGTGAAGTTTTTTTTTTCATTCACTAGTATTTGTACACATGAATACATTTAGGTTTGGACTTAATCTAATGTTCCGGAGCCACACATTTCATGACCTTTGCAGAAGCAATTATGTTGGCTAAATTAACTGAAGAACCCTTGTACTACTGCTGATTCAGGGGATCTTGAATTTTCAGCCACTTTTCAGCAAAGGCCCAGGAAAGAATTTCTAGATTGAGATTAGGACCAGAAATTAAATCAGAAAAGGGCAATCAGCACAAAGAGAAGTATATAATTTTAGTAATTTTTTTCCTCTCAAGTATAAAATAAACATCCCTTTTAAACAAAGAGATTCTTTCAGCCATAACTTAAAACATGTAGATAAACCATGCATAATCAAAAAAGGAAAAGGGTGAAGAGTTACCCAAGGAAGAGGAGCGTTCAATATTGGCATTTTGACCTGCATTGATAGTACTTAGGTACTAACAGAGGCTCCTATTTTTTGAATACTTTGTCTTAAAGATTACTTTACTGAGGAAACCATGATGGAGCTTAAAGTCTTAGTAAACATTATTCCATTATGAAATATTTTTCCTATGATCAATGTTGACTAAATAAAGCCTTGGGTTGTGAAGGAGCCTGCACAGAAGAAAATTTTGCTGGAGCTTATTTTGTTCCTAACTAATAAGGGGGTAAGAGAGCTCATCTGTATGATAAGTCCACTTAGTGATGTTCAGGTCCAGACTTTTATTGAAAAAGCCCCAGGCTGTGGAGCTGTAACAGGTAGATTGGGTGAACAGACCTCTGCTTGGTTTCTGGTGCCTACTTAGTTTACAGTCGGCAATAAATATTAAAGATCATCCTGGCAGGTCACACAAATAGCCTCAGGCCATATCTACAGTGGGCATTTGTTCTTTTTTGCAGTCATTGGTAACCATCCCGCGGACCTGCTGCACCAACGCTGTCCTCAGGCTCGACGGACAGGGCTGGAGCGTGAACAAAGGTAGCTTACGCTGGCTGCAGGCAGAAAGAGCAAATCACTGCTTGTATATAATGGATCTGCCTGAGTCTATGTGCCTACAGACACAGAGGTAACTCCCCCATACAAACAGGGACAGAGACCCAAACTAGACCTCTCTTCCTTGTTGACATAGATTTACCTCTTGATTCACAATTTACCTGGCAATTCCTCTGCACACCTTTGAAACACTGAGAGTACCTAATTCTGAAAGCAGGCTTGGTCCTGCTCCTAATGAAATCATTAGAAATGTTGCCACTAACATTGATAGGTGCAGGACCGGGCCTGTAGCTCACATGCATCATGTTTCCTGAAATATTAGCTAGACCATGAGTTGCAGAATGCCACACAGCGTCCCTGCCAATCCCCGTCCCTCCAGGAGCTGTTTATGTGAAAAAGAAATCACCCTGGCACTCCTGATCTGCTTTAGCTTACCAGTAGTTAAGGGACTTCATGACTTTATTTGAATGAACTCTATAAGTAATTATCATTTCTTGCACTTGGAATTGAAAAAGTGACTTGGAAAGGATTTTGCTTTTGTTTTGAAATTATACTTGCCTTCTTCCTGGCTTCTTTAAGCACATCGCAGTGAAAAAGCTGAAGTTTTTATTGTGTTTTTAGATCATGATATTTGACAGCTCTTGGCCTTCTTTCATGTACAGGGAAGAATCGCCTGACTGTTTCACAGAATGAGCATTAGCTCCCGCAATTTAACAGCTAAGGGCTCAACATACCCACTGACTTCTTTCCTCCAAACTACTACTGATATAAAATAGATGTGAACAAGGGCACCAAAAGGTGAGGAAGCAAAAAACTTGCCTCCTACCCTTTCCCTTCCTAAATGCATTTGAAAGCATGTCTCCCTTAAACAGTCTTTTCTTCTACCCCATGTGAGCAAGTTAGGTGGAGTAAACATGTCTGTGCAGTGATAATACAAAGACAGCCATGTATCATTTCATCCCGAGGGAAGGAGCATCTGGTGCATCACAGATTTGTCAGGAATTAGGTTGAGAGTCACAGTACTATGTTTTTTAATCTTGTTTGACTTAAAACTGTGTTTTGTAATCATTGTAATAGAAAGGCACCGCTGAGACACAGGGATTAGCCATAGAGAAGAAAAACAATAGTACACAAGGCTCTTTGATGTATTTCTATTTGAATTAGAAAGTGGCACTTTAACAGCTCAGAGAGCTGCGTATAAAATCTCAGCTTAGCAATCACACTGTCCAGCACTTGAACTTCTTGCAAAGCATTGTCAAAGACAGACAGAAGCAAACCCTGAGCAATTTAGAAGTGCACTAAAGGATTCAATATGCAATAAATCACAAGAAACATGGATCATATTGAGTGGCTACAGCTATCAGTAATGTCAAGCATGTGAGTAGAAAGGAGCATTTAGTAATGAAAAGTTTAATAGAAGACATTTAATGAAAGAATGCCTGTTCTTTAATTAGAAAGCGTGGAAGGGAATCAGGGCAAATACTACATATGACTTTAGACTTCCTTTTGTGTGATTTTTTTGAATCCTGGCTTATGAACACAGGCAGAATGATCATGGAGACCTTCCGTCTGTGGAACATAAACTGGGATTTATCACCCTAGAGGAACTGCCACTGTAGAAATGCCTGTTTCAACATTGCTAAAAGCTGAACATATTTGGCAGTGGAGTAAAGCATTAGGAATTCTTTAAAACCCATCTTTTGATCCAAACTTGTATTGTAAATAACACAGCAGCAGCTGCAAAGGATTCTCAGTTTCCACCATTAACTTGGTAGGCACTTTTTCTTTCCATAAGTACAGTTAAAATTTGCTGAGCTGATTCCACAAAGCTTATACACATCCTTAAGAGCAAATAAAAGCAAAATATATGCTTTGCATTATTATTATTATTAGTTTAGTGGATCTGCTCCTACACATATTACACTAGCAAATCCTTCTTAAAGAATAGAAGTTTTGAAAGAATTTGAGTTAGAGAATCAAGGCTAAGTGTACACTGAATGGTTCCTTTCTGCTGACAGTCAAGTTGCATGCCATCAGCATTCCATGGAAAAAAGGAAGTGTTTAATCTGGAGTTTTACAAGTCAAGTTTTAAGGAGACAACATGGCCCAAACCTCTCCACTTTGTGCCATGTAAGCTCTCAGAAATCAGATGGTCTGCCTGAAAAAAGGGCTAATGAGGCTAATTTTGGAAAGCTGCTTTAGGCTGCATCAGAGAGAAAGATCCAGAAATTTAATTTAAGCAGAAAACCTAAGACTGTGCTCCCTGAGGTATGAGCCAGTGATCAGTTCAGCTGTGGCCAGTTCCGTTTCTATCCATGCTTAGCCACACTGCTCTTTCTTCCAGTGCTAAGCAACTCAATACCTGGTTCCTGACTCAGCATGCAAAGATATATAACCTAGATGAACTCTTTGCTATCTGCCAAGGGATTGCTCTTTCCTTCTAGCAGAGGCAAAGCCTTCACTTTTCCTTAGTAGCTTAGTGTTTGACTAAATAAGTAGAGTTCCTTTGCTCACAAGAAAGAATTAAACCCCGCACCATTGCTTACTAGGAGAGGACACTCACCACCCAATTGTAGATTGCAGTAGTGTGGGTGCATAGCAGACACGTCTCTCCTCATCAGCTTGATACTCCAGTGGGCCTGTATCCATTAAAGATCATTGAGTACAGTTACTTGCCAGTGTGAAGACATGAACTTAGTTCTTATTCCAAACATATGAAATAAACTCTTCTTGAAGCAAGGAGTACAACTCAGGCTGTCTCCATTTTCTCAGGAACCCAGGCTATTGACCATACACTTGGAGAAGCTGACTCCACTGAACATGAGAAGGTAATTTTTTTTTTTCACCTAAGCTGTCTTCCACCTTTTCTTTTTCATGGTCAGACAATGACCAAGTTACTTCATGGTCCATTGAAACCTCTAGGAACTGACCATTTCAGACATTAAACTTAGCCCCTCCCCTTTTCACAAGCCAACAGTTTTGCTTATAACTCGAATCTTTTTAACTATCAGGAACATCAAATTATCTCATAAAGCATGAGGGTTTGGGTGGATCTCTTGCAGGAACTCTCCTGGCAAGGCTGAGTGCTTCCTATGCCCAGTAATGAGGACAGCCAGGTACAATAATATGCTGAAACCATACAGGAAATGTAATTGCAGCTAAGAAAGGTTTACTCTGCTCCTGGCAGTAATCAGAGGTGAATTAGATCCTTTTTTATTTCTGCAGAAATTCAAAGACTGCCTACACAGAGATAATGCTGGGTCTCAGCAGAGAACTGATGGAAACTGAGAATCTAGAAAGATATGTAAGGAGGAGTTTGATTTTCTTCTTTTCTGACACTCAGGGAACACAGTAATCAGCAAATATTTGGTATATTTAAGACAGCAAATAACAAGATGTCTTCTTTTTCCTTTGTTCTGTCACAAAAACCTTGCCCTTCTTAAAATTTGCAACACACACATTATTCTAATTCTGGCTTCTATGATTTTACCCTGAACTCTCACTACTCAGTAAAGCCAGCTTTCACCTGTTACATGACAATTTTGTAGCACATGTACATTGCTAGCTGCATCCAGGGTAACGTTAAGGTAGTTGGGGTGGATAGCTTGTTCATTAGTAGAAAAGGATTATATATACATGTCTCTCTCTCTCTCTGTGTATGTCTCTAAGCTGTTTCAGGTCCAGTCTGAGCATTTGAAAACTTACGTGGATCAAATGGGTGTCTAAAATCTAGATCACAATGAACAAGCTCCATGTAACTTTTTGTCAGGAGCAAAGGCTAGACATGGTGCATCACCTGTTCTGGTTGCCACCAGAGGACAGAGCTGAGGCATATGTTAAAGTAGACTGGTGGATCCAGTCAGAGAAGCTAGTATTATTTTTCAAAAAAAGTTGTTGACAGACTGCCATTCAAGAGCACTATATGCAGCTGGACAGAAAAGTAAATGCAAGGAATATCCTATAACCTACTTAAACATGAGATACCACAACACCTATCCCTTGACCTTTCTGATTCTTAGCTGGAGATTGGAGAGGTCACCCTTCCCATTTCCCTTTCTTTCAAGGTAAATTCAGTGAGGCTATGCCAGTTTTCACCTGATGGGGATTTGGATCACTGAATATGAGACTAATGGCTTCAGAAAACACTACAGCCTTGGCAGCGATAGTAAATACTGTTTCATGTTAGCTATGTATACCTCACACACTTAACTCTAACTTACTGTAAATAGAATGAAGAGTGCCTTGTTGCTGAATAATTTATTACACATTAAATATGGCCCAAGGCAATAGAGTTTTCAAGTTCCACAAAGGCCTTATATATTTCCTGCTGTTATAATTATGTAAAGGAAATACTGTCAGTCTGAATTATGAAATATAGATTATCCATTCAGCAACAGTTCAAAGATATATTGTGTGTGAGGGTAGTGAGCAAAGACAGGGGATTTCAAACATTATGTGTACTCTTATGGTAGGTACAGTATCTGTTTAAATGCCTCCTTGCTGCATAGCAAAGTTGCAGAAGATGAAGAGACCTTCAGTTACTCCAGCAAATGGGCATGGCTGACACTACTGACTCATTTCCCCTTTAGAGCCGTATTTTTTTCTCTTTTCTTTGTTTCCTACTCTCACTTTATCCTTCTTTTCATGTTTAATGAGACATAAAAATACCTTTACTTCACTGAGCATCTTTCATCCAAGCAGCTCAAAGAATACCACATTAAGGCTCACAACACCTCTGTGAGGAAGGCAAGAGGTACCCAGAGATTTTTTCCGCCTACCATAAGGTGTATGTATCTCTGAAGTGGAGGGTAGTAACTCTTCCGAGAAGCAATATATCTCAAAATTACACTTAAACAGCACATTACATTGACCTAGTCCTGCAAGGTGCTGCACAACAGATCCTCAGTCAAGAAAAATACTCATTACTTGTGCTTAAATTAGATGTGTAGATTTGTTGGAGCTACTCGCTCTTAAAATGTCAGATGATTAAAAGTTTCACTTTACACCTCAAAGAACCAAACATTTTAGGAAATTAGGATCAATGGTTTCTGAAGTCTCAGTGAGACCTGAAGAAAATACCAATTGACATGGATAGATTTTCAGCTATGGACAAATTTTAAGAAGGATACTTTGCAATTCTGCAATGATTTCCATCAGAGTTCAATATGAATTATAAAATTTATGAAGCACATTATCTCTGTTTTACAAATGAGGAAGCTATGCACAAACAAATGATGTGATTTCCAAAGGTTGACAGCAAACTAGCATGGTAGAAACAGGAACGCCCTGCTGGCTTCCTGGCCCCAAATGTTCACATTGGGTTGTATTTCCTCTCATACACTTTTTAGAGAGACTTATATGCTGACTCTTGAATCTAGGCAAAGATAACCATTGATTTTAATGATGGAAACTCTGATCTGGGATATTTTTTTTTTAAAGCTGTCTAGCAGGGGACAAAGATATTTTGAAAATTATAAACACGTAGATTCGAACATATTTTTCTCTTGATTATTCAGGAGTGATTTTTTGTGTGTGTTTATGTTTCTTTGCTTTTTAAAACAGATGTTTAATGGAAGGCTTTCAGAAAACCCACACCTTTGGTAGGAAGTTTGCTAACATTTCCAGATCCTCCCAAAACATTCTTGGCCAAATGGAATTATGAAACTTTCCTATGATACTTTTGAGTGATGTATCATGATATCTATAGAGATGATGCATCATAAAATTTTTGTATTTCACAGGATGGAAAAAGAAATTATTTGACAATCAATGACATGCTGACATTTTAACACAAAAACTGTTTGTGCTGAGTGACATTCACTGAATGCTGGATCAAATGCACTTTGTTCTATATATGACATATATATACCTTTAGTCATGCAGTCATGGGACTTCACCCTCTCTATAACATTGTTTGAAAGGAAAACAGGCTGAGAAAGCAATTCCAGCTGTGACAATGCAGGTAGGTTGGATTAAGTTTAACTGAATCAGAAGTGCACTGCAGTCACTGGGAGGGGAGAGTGAGAGAAGGCATTCTTGGCACCTGTGAAAAATAGCAAAACAAGTGTGATTTGACTAAATGGCAGATTTAGGGAAGGGGGCTTGATTTGCCCATACAGCCCCTCTGCTCTTCCTTGTACTTAAGCATTATGATTGAGTATTTAATTATATTGATCATGTACTATTTTTTTTTTAATTCTGCAGAATCACTGCCTCATTTAGTGGGTGGTACCCAGTAAACAAGGCAGCTGCTCAATATTCCTTTTTATCCACTTTATTCACTGTGTGTGGTCTCATGCCTTATTTAGTTCACAGAATCCCAAATCAGCCCTGGGTCTGGAATTATTCACCAAATAGTATGTGATTATGCAATTAAAGACTGTATCAAAACACACAAAAGGGTACAATTAGGATTGCATACAGTTTAATTTAACTTAGTTGAATTCCCTACGTTTTGAGTGCTTGATTTTTCCACCTTAATAATCTTCTTTCAGTAGTTTTGTTTTTATTTTTGCTAACCTTCTGAGGAAAAGTCTGTGGTGGACCTTTGTAAGCCTCAGTTACTAGAACTGTAAAGTTGTGGCCTAAATTGTGAATGGTTTGCTGTGTGGAGCTAAAAAGCCTTAATTCTCAGCGTATCCCCAGAAAAGCCTCAGGACTTTCTCTGCTGGGTCATTGCCTGATGCAGTAGTATCATTCTTTCCTATGCCATTCTCCTAGCAGAGCCTCCTGAGAAACAACCTCACCTTTGCTGGAAGAGTAAAAAAGGTTTATTGTAGAGCCTACCTAATATAACACTGTGACTTACACAAGGAAACCCACAAGGGTCTGGAGAGACATGACACATCCCATTCAACAACCCCTGGCCAGATGGGGATACCTCAGGTACGATGGCATCCCTGATCACAAACTACAGACTGTGCTTGTGGGTTTCCAGGGACATCCCTTCTTCCTCATTCAGCAAACAAAGGGTATAAGCTGGACCTCTATAATATTACAGATAAAAGACCTATCCTATCACCTACTTCATTTCCCCTGTGGTTTTCACATGTTTTTGCCTTATTCCCATATATAAGGGATCTCACTGTTAGCAAGGCTGTTTTTTCATGCTGCTTACCCCCCCCCCCCCTTTTTTAATCCAAGTCTAATTATACCCAAGTATGTCTAATTATATCCCCTAATAGCAGGCTAAATAATTTCCAACCCTTCTTGGCTTTTACCCTGTTCAAATATTTAAAACCAGGGCCAGAATCTCATTTCTACTCTGCTATGTCAGAGAGTAAAATTTAGCTTAGACCAATGGAGCTGCAAATTCACAGTAGTGGCAATGTGGTGTGAGAAGAGGGCAGTGTCTCATACTCCAGGATAATCCTAAAATACAATCACTTCAGTAATTTGGGCCTAAGTTGATTCAATTTGGCAATTTTCCATAACCTAAATTTCTGAGGCTTTGTGGGGTCTGGGAGAGATGAGGTGGAAGGGAGCAGGAGGATTAACTCATCAAAGGGTAAACTGATTATTTTGAATTTCAAGTGCAGAGGCTTTGGTAAATGAATGCACAGAGGGTTCCAAGTGCACAATTAGAAGCACTGGGTTGTGGGCATTATAAAGGGCTACCTGTTAATTAATTATTGTCACATATGTAATGTGAATTGTTAAACCACAATTACTCTCACATTAGGGTATAGCTGGAAATGTCAGCTTTGTTCTTGCTTTACATGACCTGGTGCAAGACACAGATGAACATTCATCTAACTTGTGTAAAGTAGCCTGTGTGCTAGCTGCTGCTCACATTTTTTTTCCTCTTTATGCTGGCTGTCTTCCTAAACATATTGCAAAATTCAGTGTCCTCCACTTACCACCATTGCCTCCTCTTTCTCCTGTTCCACCTCAAGCGATGAATAAAGAAAGGCAGCTGAACTTTCTGCCACTTTACATATTCAACAACTATGTAAATTCACTCCAAACCCACCCACTCGAGACCACACCTCGCCAGTGGCCTGGACTTGTTCCCACAGAAGGAAACCTAAGTAATCCCATTGACCAGTATCCAATATCAAATATCCCATACCAAAATTGAAAAGATAAACTAATATTAAAGGAGCATTTCTGTTGATTAGGAGCTGAAGTCCTTGTTCTGAGGTAAACACAGCAGAACACCTGAAGTTCTTGTTTCCTACCATTGCAGGGGAGGGTTAACCATAAATTTAATAGGAAATTACATCTTTGGAATAGGATGTTGAGGAAAAAATATATAAAAATAATTTTAGTCAATATTCAAATATTTCTAGATCTATCATAGGAGTTCCTTTGGAGGTTTCATAAAGATTGGTCTTCAAGAATGTATATAACAGACTTGTTGAACAATATAGTATGAAAATATATGAAAAATACAGCATTTTCACTTTTGTCTTTGACTCAGACTGAAATGCCTGAGAATATACAGGTAAATTAGTACACTTGTAAGTTTAATTTTCAAACACAGCTTTTAAAGAACTGTGAACTTTGTAGCTTTCCTTTTTTTAAGTACTTTTGTAACAGGGATTTGTAAGAGGGATATCAAACCTGAGCCTGCAGGTTGGGTCTAGTCTGCCAAACCTATTCACCATGTACGTCCCGTTCCTTCATGGTCCCTTTCTAATCAGCCCCTTAGAGGCAGGCCCTTAATAAACACAAAGGTGTCATCTCCAGCTGAACAAGTCTCTGAAATGCAAATGCAGGAAAAAGGGCAAAATGTCACAATATGTTTCTTCAGCTCTTTTGCTCTTGGCCTAGATTGATCACTGGTGTGACCCAGTACTACCATTCTTATTATCTTAATTTGATTATCTGACAAATTCATTTCCAGTCTCCAGAGGAAAGCATGTGGATTACACTGACCAGAAGGGTGGACACCCAACTATTCTGAACCACTAACACAGTCAAAACTCACTGAGATTTTCTCTCTCAACTGCATTTCAAATGAGGGATGAGGAAGAAGGAGGAACTGAATTACTTTATTATTATTAATACTATTATTATATTAATGTCTTCTTTATAGATATATTTTGTTCCTAAATTACTGCAGACTTGGAGTGGACTGCTCTTTCTCAGAGAATTCCACAGATAACTTCCTTTTTTCAAATTAGCTGTTCAAAACTCTCTGTCTTCCAGGGGAATGTTGTTGCAGAGCTGACACTAGCAAACATTATACTTTGAAAAGGCTTTTTTCTTCATCCCCTATCTCCAATCTCCGAAAACATCTCACCTTTGGAAAAATGCAATGTATTGAGTTTGTGTGGCAAGGGGGGGCTACAAGGGTGGCTTCTGTGAGAAGCTGCTAGAAGTTCCCCCATGTCTGACAGAGCCAGTGCCAGACAGCTCCAAGATGGACCTGCCACTGGCCAAGGCCAAGCCCATCAGCGACAGTGGTAGTGCCTCTGGGAGAACAGATTTAAGAAGGGAGGATAAAAAAAAAATTTAGGCAACTGCAGCCAGAGAGAGGAGTGAGAACATGTGAGAGCCCCAGCCCTGCAGACCCCCAGGTCAGTGCAGAAGGAGGGGAGGAGGTGCTCCAGGCGCCGGAGCAGAGATTCCCCTGCAGCCCATGGTGGGGAAGACCATGGTGAGGCAGGCTGTCCCCCTGCAGCCCAGGGAGGTCCACGGGGGAGCAGATCTCCACCTGCAGCCTGGGGAAGACCCCACGCCGGAGCAGGTGGGTGCCCAAAGGAGGCTGTGACCCCATGGGAAGCCCGCGCTGGAGCAGGCTCCTGGCAGGACCTGTGGCCCCGTGGAGAGAGGAGCCCACGCTGGAGCAGGTTTGCTGGCAGGACTGGTGACCCCGCGGGGGACCCACGCTGGAGCAGTCTGTGCCTGAAGGACTGCAGCCCGTGGAAGGGACCCACGTTGGAGAAGTTCATGCAGGACTGTCTCTCATGAAAAGGACCCCATACTGGAGCAGGAGAAGAGTGTGAGGAGGAAGGAGTGGCATAGACGTGTGATGAGCCGACTGCAACCCCCACTCCAGGTCCCCCTGTGCCTCTGAATGGGGAGGAGGTAGAGAATTCAGGAGTGAAGTTGAGCCCAGGAAGAAGTGTAGAGTGGGGGAAAGGTATTTTAAGATTTGGTTTTACTTCTCATTACCCTACTCTGACTTTCGATTGGTAATAAATTAAATTAATTTTCCCCAAGTCTAGTCTGTTTTGCCCGTGACGGTAATTGGTTGAGTGATCTCTCCCTGTCCTTATCTTGACCCACGAGCCTTTTGTTATATTTTCTCTTCCCTGTCCAGCTGAGGAGGGCGAGTGATAGAGCAGCTTTGGTGGGCACCTGGCATCCAGACAAGGTCAACCCACACCCAAATATGTAAATATATAGAAATACATAACAGTGACATCTTAATATCATGGAATTTGCCACATGAGGAAAAAAAAAATCTAATGCGTTTTTAAAAATCAGTTGCATTTACTTTGAGACTACAAAGTTTACTACATTCCCATCCTAAGCGTATTGCTTTTTCTATATGTCACCACAATGCAAAGCCCAGGGTATGTGGGCACACTGACAGTCCTAACTTGGTTAAATGTCTTTTATGTTAACCTCATCTCTGATTTTCAAATGTTGTAAGGATTGGTTTTGGAATACTTGTTATTTGTTTGCATTTGTGTTTACCTGTGTATATTGAACCTTTATCTAGCATCATGGAGATCTTATCTAGGAATTTCTATAGAATCCCATGATTCTCTTTCACTACTTAATATGCACCTAACGTACACTTTTCAAGCACAAAGTCTGGACCAATTCTTTGCTTGAAGGTTTGCTCATGGTTCTACAGTAATTCCAAACTCTGCAAAGGCTAAACCAGATGCTTTAGTCTTTGAGTGAAACCTTTGCAGTTCTGCAGACTAAGTTAGTGACAGCTGATGAACTCCTGATATAACCAGTAGGTTTATATATGGATCATAATAAATCTTCCAACAACAGAGTACAGTGTTCCAAAACTTTGGACCCTGCATTAACTTTGCACTATTTTATTTTCCAAAAAACTTCTTGCATTCATTCTGCTCACAATTTTTATGGTTGGCATGGTAACTGCCTAAAAATGTGCTAGAGGCATTACAGCTCTAAGCTTTTCTTGTAGCCTACGATGCTTAATCAAAAAGTTTGCAATACATCCCAGTACTGTAAGTGGTAAAGCTAAAAATATTGCTCTCTTCAGAGCATAAACAACTGCAACATGCTTTCAAAAAGAGTTTGTGCTTACAATGAAATGGAAAAAACACCAACACTTACCCCTTTATCCATTTCTGCACTTCAGCAGCGTGCAGCAATCCTGGAAGTCTTGAATGCCTGGAATTGAGTAAATTTTTCCTTTACAGCACTATATACTTTTAAGATTGAGGTGAGTATGTAGGTTGAAAGAGTTTGCTTGCTTTAATATGTGACAAAGATGCTATTTAAAGCTATGATACTGCAAATGCATACACATGGAGGGATTTGCATAAAAGTAAATAGTAGCACTGAACTCATGGGGATGACTTACAATAGCAGTAACCTCTATGTTCAGCTGGCTACAGAATTTGGGCCTCACCCTTATAAATCATACAGGTGGCCAAATATTTTCTTAACAAATTACTGGTATTGTAAATATTCAATATTGGAAAACACAGATGCAGACTTAAAGAGGGAAGATGGGGACTGTGAAACCGTCACAACACTTGATGCAGAAACATATAATGCCAACAAAGGGCTTAACTGCACATAGCTATCCTCCATATAAATCCACACCTGTCTAAAGGATGGTACTGAAACTAGGGCTATCATAAAAAAAATAATTGTATGAACATGGAGCATGAGACTCCTTGTATTAATAACATGCACAAAGTGGTTCTACCTTTTGCTCCAACACATAAGGCAAACATCTCCTCATAGGGGCAACCTTGAGTGTACCCTCAGCAAGTTTGCTGACAACACCAATCTGTGTGGTGTGGTCAACAAACTGGAGGGAAGGGATGCCATCCAGAGGGACTTTGACAGGCTTGAGAGGTGGGCCCATGCAAACCTCATGAGGTTCAACAAGGCCAAGTGCAAGGTCCTGCACATGGGTCGGGGCAATCCCAAGCACAAATACAGGCTGGGCAATGAGTGGATTGAAAGCAGCCCTGCGGAGAAGGACTTGGGGGTGTTGGTTGATGAGAAACTCAACATGACCCAGCAATGTGTGCTCGCAGCTCAGAAAGCCACTTGCATCCTGGTCTGCATCAAAAGCAGCGTGGCCAGCAGGTCGAGGGAGGTAATTCTGCCCCTCTGCTCCACTCTCATGAAACCCCACCTGGAGCATTCAGCTCGGGGGTCCCCAGCATAAGAAGGACATGGACCTGTGGGAGTGGGTCCAGAGGAGGGCCATGAACATGATCAGAGGGCTGGAGCACCTCTCCTATGAAGACAGCCTGAGAGAGTTGGGATTGTTCAGCCTCGAGAAGAGAAGGCTCCAAGGACACCTTACAGCAGCCTTCCAGTACTTAAAAGGGGCCTACAAGAAAGCCAGAGGGGGACTTTTTACAAGGACCTGTAGTGATAGGATAAGGGGTAACGGCTTTAAACTGAGAGAAGATAGATTTAGATTAGATGTAAGGAAGAAGTTCTTCACTGTGAGGGTGGAGAGACACTGGAACAGGTTGCCCAGAGAGGTTGTGGATGCCCCATCCCTGGAAGTGTTCAAGGCCAGGTTGGATGGGGCTTTGAGCAACCTGGTCTAGTGGAAAGTGTCCCTGCCCATGGCAGGGGGGTTGGAACTAGATGATCTTTAAGGACCCTTTCAACCCAAACCATTCTATGATTCTATGAAATGACAGCCCTTACATGGCTTGTTTATGCCTGTAATGTGGGTGAGAATTTTACCTATGGGAATACATTCCTTTTTGGTACTATTAAATATGGGTCTGTAAAACCAGGGATCACTCCATAATTTCTTTCTAGAAGATTGTAATAGTCCACATTTATGCACCCTGAATTGGCATGAATGCACTCAGTGTGAGGCCAGATGAACCCTGCTACTTATGCAAAAGCGTTTTTAGAAAGTGTGTGCCTGGTTTCTAGGGCTATGGCCCAGCCGTGCATTCCCTAGGACACAGCAAAAGTAATACAGCTATTTGCAAGGTGTGTTATCTCTCCTAAGACACTGGTCTTCCTGTTCTTTCTTCTGTTTCCGAAAATTTTCAAACAGGGATATTATGTCTATTCCTCTGTAAGAGGCATGACTAGCAGTGCATTGGTGACAGCAGTGGTAATGGTGGTGATAGCAACCGATGTTGACTCTGAAATAGTTGCTTATATTTGCTGGAAAATCCTACGCTGTAAAGCCTTACAATCTTAATATCTGGCAGTTTCAATGTTTTGATAGGAGTCAGAAGTGCTCAGAGCTTCTGAGGGTCAGGTTTCTCAGTGAGGTGTCATGTATGACTTGGGTAATCTGTATTTGAACACCTTGCTTTGAAAGGTTTGGCCTCATCACTTACTGTTGTACTCTAATGAAAATAAGAAAGGCTTTTTGACTGTTATGTACAGCTCTAATGAAGGTATGTGTAAGCCTGTAAATTTTTTTTCTGGTCTCAAGAGACAAACAATTTAACTGCAACAGGGTAAGGTCGTTTTTATGATCCCAGCTTTCTGGATGCAGTTAGTTTCCTTCTCTGTACATCACCAACTTCTTGCAATACCTTTGATAAGACAGGGACAGAAAAAGGGCCAGATCCACAAGAGTAAATAAGTTCCATCTTCCACAAGATGAAGTAAAGATACATACATGAGAGTGATGGTCTCGTAGAATATAAACAGAGAAGAACTCAAAACCTCCAGTGTGTTTAATATGTTTACTTTTGTTAAGGAAACACCGTGTGCTTGTTTGCAAGAGAAACCTTCATTCAAACATACAAGGGGTAATGATCTTACTGGTGTGAGTAGACTCTGTTTATATAGGATTGTAGGAATAGGCTCTTAAACAGCATCTTTTTCAATTTTTTAAAAATCTAAGTTTCTTTTAAGAACAACTTTAAGGTATTACTAAGTATTACATTTTCACAAGAAGGCATAATTCTGCTCTCCATTAAAACTATAAAGCTGCTGAAAAAAAAATATTATTTCATAACTTTTTTTACTTTTTAATCTAGTTTTCTAAGGAATAGGGGCCAACATAACCACAATGCACTTACCTGTCCATCAGTTTCACTATCATTCTGTCTGCCTGGCTCCACAGATAGGTTTTGGACCTCTTGAAAAATTTCAGAGAAATAGAAATTTCAAAGGTATCGTATTGCTAAAAGTGTTTTGAAAATATGGAACTGTGTAGGACAGAGATATGATGTTAGCTGTCCCCAGTGGTAGTAAGGATGCAATGTGAGCTCACTCCTGATTATACATCACAGCATCCACACAACAAAACAGAAGTGTTGCAACCATTACAAAAAATTCACCATGAGTTTGTGCCTTAGTCAATGTTGGAGAATCTATTTATTAGTTATAGTGTCCCACTGGTGTGGTTTCACTGAGTTGTAGCAAGAGCTGAACTGGTCCTCCAATTTTAGTGGAACTCAATTAAAAGTTTTACCTCTGTTTCCTGTTTATTGTCAGAAAATATTCCACAATTTTGTAAAGATGCTAATTTTAAGTCCATTTTGATTGTCTACAACTTTGTCTATGATACATTTCTGTCCCATGAGCGTGATGGACATTGTTTGAAGGATTTGAGGTTCTCCTGCAACTGCATGTGCTAGCAAAACCTCAATTTTTTCAATACTCAGGTAGGCTGTCACCCACCCCTAAGGGGACATAGGCACCACTCCAGCTTTGAGCTCCATCCAGGTGAAGGGTATGGCTGAACTGAGACTTCAGTTGACGGTTCTGTGATCACCATGGCTTGTAACACCATTCAGTGGAAACTATAAAAAAGGCACTTAAATCATCCTTTACAAATAGGTCTTCTAAAATCCAAGGGAGCATCCAAGGGAGATATTTTCATGACGTTGGGTTTCTGCTCCTACTGGGAGAGACAACGTTTCCTTTGGAGAGAAGCAGGGACCAGATGGGAGTTGTGTTTTTCCAGATCTTGTCCAATTCACTTCAAAACCCTGAGTATACAGTGAGGTACTGCTGACTCTTAAGATGAAGTAAGTCTCATCTCAATTACTGGTCAAATTTTACCAGGAAACTATTAAAATAATTTCAAGCCAATTCTAGAAATATTAATTGATACAGAAAACTAAGGATAAACCTAGAAGAAGTGGGAACTTATTCTTAGGCCTTATAGTGTTTGTAGATATTTAGCATTCCTCAATCTGTGCAGCTACTATTTCATGAAAATGAGACACACTTTGCAGTTGAATTGCTCTTTAAGCAGAGGAAGTTCCCAGTAGCTGCATGTCTAACACAGAGGTTGAAATCAAGGTGGTGGCTCCGCTGACTCAAATGAAAGAAGACGGTGGCTCCCATGACAAGAAGAAAGGCAGTGATCCCTTCTTCTCCGGGACTCTAACTCACCAACCCAATCCTGAATAATGATAGTCTTGGGATGACAACACTTTAAAACCACTGCCTTTCATTTACATACACTTAAAATACACCTAAATTAAAACAGGACCCCCCCCAGGTTTTTCTAAAGATTTAACTATCATGCTTGTGAACACATATTTTCCATTTCAAATATAATTTGATATATGTAATACATGGGATAATTTGTCAAGAAGATTGCAGGGGTTATTTTAACTTTTTCCATAATTTGCAACTCAATTTATTTGGCTTCTTCAAGGGTTAAGACTTTCAGGGGCATGACTTTCTGTTAAATGCTACCTGTGCCACATTAGCCAGGAAAGCCTCTGTCCTTCAGTGGGTCTGATTCCTGCAAGACAATCCACTATACAAACAGTCCCAGACCCTGCAGACACGTAACCAGGTCTACTCTTAACAACATCAACGTGAAGTTACATATGTGAGTAAAATATGTGGATATGGGCCAGGGTAACGTCAAGGGACATTTGCCAGATCCTAATTGAGCAATAAGACAGGGTGTAGACTCTGATCCCATGCTTTGGTATGCTGCTAGGCAAAGGGCAACAGCTCTGCACTATCACTCAACAAGGTGTGCTGTCATTGCACAATAACTCCGTACTGTGTGCTGGGATGATTATAGAGTGCTATTTTCAGTGTATAGAAGATATTTTATTTATGTATATTTTATTCTGCTGACATGCAGAGGAAATAGCTGCTTGGTGAATGTCACATTATAGTAAGTACATAGTCTATTTTTAGCTAGACAATAATGTGAAAGGTACTGTTGTTTATAGGCCACCGTAGGTGTGCATGGTCTTACATACAAAGGCTGGATGGAAGACTTAAAAAAACCAGTGCCTTGTTTCTGCAATGAGTCCTGGGCATGCGGAATCCTACCTATGTGTGACACTGTGGAGAGGAGTTCAGTGCCTTGCTACCTCCAACACTAAAAGTATACCTATAGCAAAAAATTCCCAATGCATTTTGTGAGGAAATCCAGGATATCTAAAAAGATAGCTCTGCTCCTTGGAAAACAATTTCTCATAGGAAGTAGCATGAAATTGTTTTCGGCTTCACAGTTATCTTGTTTATTTTGCTAATCCTCACAAAGATTAATAAAGGAATGATGAGACAACAGCAAACTGTAAGCACAGGAAGAGACTATTGCCTAAAGCATCTGGATATGATTATGTAAACATGATGTAATAAGAAAGCTGAGAGATTTAAATTGTGAAATCTCTTTTATTCCCTCCTAAAAAAACCACTCTCTTAGAACATTTACCTTATTCCCCAAGTATCCTGAGTAGTTAAAGCACTGCAATTTTCACTGCAAGTTCCTTGTTACTATTGATCAATCTGCCTTAGATTTGATCTTTCACTCAAAATTTTCCCGGCATGTATTCTGGTATCTGACCCTTTAATTTTGAGAGAGAGAGGCAATTATAAGTTGAAGGGGATGTTATGTATCTAACTGCTATAGGTACTATTTTCCTCTTACCTGCTGGTAAATACAATCAATATTTTGAACATTTATTATATGGTATGTTTTCTTTTTTTCTGTCACTAAAACAGTGACCTCTTCTTTAAGAGCAAGAAGCTGAATATTGTTCAGAGTGAGCTAGGCTACTCACCCCAGCCGACAACTGTGCTACTCACTAAAATTTCCAAGAGATAAAACTTTTAAGAATACTGTTCTATCATATATAAATATTAGTAATTTTAATATTCATCCTACTAGTTTTTAGCTTTTTCCTCCCTCAGCAATTCCATTTTGTACAGAGTGCTAGCTGTACAGATTAATTTTTTTTAGCCTTTTTGTTCAAAGCAAGGACTCCAGTTTTATTAACAAATCACCTTAAATCTGTACTTTGTATAAAATATATATTAAACTCATTTTGACTTCTTTGTGGTTCTCTCTCCATGGATAATCATTACAGAGCTTGTCTGCATAAGGCTCCTGCGAAATTCTGTGATATTACTATCTGGCAACTGATGCAGAGACACCTGATAATGTCTAAATTTGATCCTTATCTCCAATCAAGTGATTCAGGTAAACAGAGGCAATAGGAAGTGTTTTGCATCTCCTAAAGCTGACCCACAAAACGCAACATGCTGAAGGAGGCTGTCCAGAGTGAGTCAAAAGGAATCCTCACCCATCCTCACCCTGCGGCATGTAGTCCCTGGAGCTAGGGGTATATCAGGGATGTGTGCGTAATTGAGCAAGCCTTACATCTTTCAGGCTTTACCTGAGACAAGTTCTTAGACAGCCAAAGAAATGGTGCTATTCACTATGGTTTCTATAGCAATCTACTGGGCTTGGGTGCATACTTGGGAAGGGGGGGACCGGCATTCAGTCTGAACACATGCAGACCCAAAGGTTCCGTAGGTCAGGACAGTGCCGTGCCCAGGTCATACACAGCACATGCTCATCGTCGACCTTCTCTTGAAGCCAAGCCACCGGGAAACCCCAAACTGATATTGAGAAAGATGCAAAGGGAGACCAATGGCTCAGTAACTTGGATACTTTATTAAAGCAAGAGAAATATGCACCTATTCTGTCATTTTGTGCCCATCTAATAACGTAGAATGGCTGGAGAGTCCAGAAGAGAGAAGGAGCTGGACTGGTTCCTGTTTGGCACTTCTGCAGCATCCCCTGTAATGCATAGAAAATCCTGCTTAGCCTCAGTAGCTCTTGGCAGAACATGGTTATTGCAGAGGCCTCTTCTGTGAACTTGGGTCACATCTCTACTAAGCACATGCAAAAGGAGAATATTTTGGTGGTAGGAGGCTAATGATTTGGCCAGGTAGGTTTGTTTCCTGGGGCCACAAAAACATTTCTCTGGTGGTAGGACAAAAAAACCCCCTCTCTTTTCCTCTAGCTTTTGCTGCTTAAGCACAGGGCTGAAAAAGCCTACCAATGACATATGTGAGGCCAAACATAGACTCCATTGTCCCTTTTTTTTTTCCTCAAATGCCATTTTAGCTGAAATTTTCCAAAAGGAAACACATAAAAAGAGGCTGAGACAGATGTCTGGCAGGGGTATTTTCAGTTCAGTTGGTTGGAGTCTGATAAAGTTATAAACAACAAAAAACAACATTCCTCTTGACTAACACAGTTAGTCAACCTTAACAACAGACAGTCAACTAACTTTGCTCATAATCGTAATAAGGAACTACTGAATGCCAGACTATTACAATTTTGCCCATAATATTAAGATATAATAGATAATTACAGGTATCAAGATGGGCAGCTGTTTCTCTGAATTAATATTGTACTTTCATTTTTTTTTCATTTAGATAAGACACCAAAAATATTAAAAATGAGTAGTCATTCATTATATAATGCAGCAGCTGAGCGGTAGGTGGAGGAATAGTTGTTTGTTCCTACTCCTAAGCAAACACACATACAGTTTAATTTTTTAAATTCATTTTATTTTGATGGCAAAAAAGTGATCTCTAATGACACAGAGTTTTGACTTCTTTGCAGTTTTTCCTGTTTAATCTCTGAAAGCTGATGTAGCTCATTCCAATTGCCCACAGCATCAGCTTTATTCTCTTGAAAGAACTTGCTCTCTTTTTAGTTTTCCCTTAATGTTTTGAGCCCTTACCAGAAATGGTAATCTTCTTAAGGTGTTGGCAGGAGCCATAAAATTCACCAAAAACAAAGCTCATATCTAACCAAGTATCCCATTATCAGGACCACCCAAGAGATCCAGATTTGTCACACAGTATATTCCTTTATATGATTTTCTAGGACTAGCAAGGAAAAAGAATTTGGGGTGTTGATTAGTCAGGTTATGAAAAGATTATGAAGATCACCCTACTTAAATAACACAGTCTTTTGGCTGTTTTGGAGCAAATACATTCAGGTCTGTCTGTTTATTATTACAGCCAGTCCATTTATCAGGGTTATTTGATTGCACGCAGCCATCCTGGTGCTCAGTCCCATGCCTTGCACTGAGGAACTTCCCTTGGTAATTTATGACCAGCCTTTGCCCAAACTCCCCTCTCTCTGTGTGTGCTGGCCCTGGGTCCTGTGCCAGATGGAAACCCCACAGGACCTGCGAGGTGCTACTGCACCTCTTGGTTATAAACCTTTCTCCTGAACACAGCTTTGCCAGCCGAAGCCTTGATTACTGCAACACGTTTCCCGGACTAAGCCACATAGGTGCGTAGCTGTTACCCCGTGATGGGATGGGGAGGGCAGAGCATTCCCAAGGAACTGGTCTGAGGATGCCTGGTCTGTCCTGCATGCAGTAAGAGCCCAAAAATCAGTTACGAGCATCAGTTTCACTGTTTATTTCTCTTTTTTTAGAGAAGTGAAAGCCCAGCATGGGGATGGCTCTGGAAACTCTGAAGTATTTTGATTGTTTCAGCACAGGTTGGGAGTTGCCGCTGTAGCACCTATTGAAAAAACAGTGGTTTGCATCACAAGACCAGGATGAGACATAGTGATACTTGAGCTAAGTCACTGCCGCTTCCCAGCACAGTTCAAGGTGATGACTAGTCCCAGAGCAGCTGGCATCCCGCTATAGGAAAGATCACTTCTTTCACTGTCTTGTACAGTAGTGATTATAATCTGCCAGATCAATCTTTCCTTTCCTGGAGCTGAAATCTCTGTGACTGACAGAAGATCATATTTGGAGGCTCCACAGTTCTGAAATTGGCTTATTCTGGAAATCTGCCAGTGTCACAGCCTGGCAAAGGAGAGGGATCAGAATTACACTTGGCTATTCAGTCTTGCAAACTGTTGCATCACCGCTGCAGGATGTTACAAGCTTTTGAGTTTAAAGGACAGCTCTTTACTTTAGTCTTAGGTTCATTTCCATTAATTTCCACATACCTAAAACCTGGAAAAAATATACAGTTCTCAAGTCCATTGCACTTTGAAAACATAAAGTTTCTCTGTTCAGTATTCCTTTGTCCATCTTAGCTGAGGAAACAAGGAAAATAAGTAATGTGAAATGCCTGTAAGTAGCAGACTGGGGACCCACATCGAAAGATTAGATGACAACAGTTATTCATTCATGCCTCGTGAGACAGAAGTAAAATGACTTTATGTTCATTTCCTCCCCACACCTCCACCCTTTTCTAAGGTTAACAGAAAGGATTCCTGTAGTACATAAGTTATTTTAAGATCTTGAACAACTTACAGATCTAACATCTTTTTCCATGTGTATAAATAACCCCACCTGTTGCAGTATCATATATATGTGATCATTAAAATAGATGCAAGTAAAAAATAGTAGTATACTACATTTCAATCTAAAAATTATTCTAGGAACAAAGCACAGATATGAGACACAGGCTTTTCCTATTTCAAAATTATAAAGGGGATTCTCCAGTCTGAGGTGGATTTTCCAGTGTCAAAAACCTATTATACACTCATCAAAATTTTAAAAGTTACTGAAAATTGAAAAAACCAGAATTTTTTCTTGGCCAAGCTGTTGAAGTTCATAAACAATGTTGTGTCACTGTGCAAAGTAGGGGTTGCCACAGTGGTGCCAGGGACGTGTCAAATTTTTCTCAGCTTCACAAATTCATGTGTCCTCTTTTACTGTTGCATCTGAAACAACCGCAGTTCTCCAGGAGTTAATGAAGTGCTTTTTCCCCATTTTTTCAATAGAGATCTGAAACACAAACTGAGAAAGCTCAAAGATATTTTGTGATAAAGTAGGCACAAGACACAAGAAGACACAAAATCTGCTCCAAACTGTTTGCAGGCTGATCCTAAGTACAGCGGAACAGCCACACTTCAGATAAGAAAGAGATCTGAGACCAAACTTCCTGCAACTTGTTCCCAGTGAACTAAAAAGCCATGGTGCGAAGGTGGTTATTTTTAAAGTGATATTTTGGCTTCTTTGTTTGGTGGTCATATCACATTTTCAGCACCTAGAAATCCTCCACTTATGACAGTGTCTGAATGAAATGTTGTTACTGACATAACAATTACCTCCTCACGATGTAGCTTTCAAGTTATGACTTAATGTTGAGAAAAATGTGGGCTAAATGAGTGAAATAACTCCAGTACCTTCAAAGGATGTGGTTAGAATAGTCTGTAGGGGTGGGAAGAGAGTTTTCCTTTGCAGTTGGTAGAGCAGCAACAGCAGAGTGGCTGTACTGCAGCTTCTGTACTGCAGCTTCTGTACTGCAGCTTAGGGCTTTTAGCCCCTGTCTGCTGCACCCACACACGATCTGGTGCAGTCACTTAAAAAGCATATAGCAACCTCTCAGCTCAAGAAGTCCTTTCAAAGCAAGCTTCAGTCACCCAGGGGGCCAGCAATCTGTAGAGGCTGCTTTTTCTATCCCTGAGATAGAGTATCACATTGGCTCTGCTGCACTGGGACCACCCTATGCCTATGGTGGAGAAATAGGATTTGCTTTTCATTAATTCTGTTACCATAAAAAATTCCTGTAGGATATTCTGTAGCTAGAACACTGAATCATTTCTGAAACCTCCTATTCAAATATTTGTTTTATATGGCAATGGTATTAGTAATGTGCAAGTTTTATGCACTGCTATTTCCTCCCACACCCATTGAAAACTAACAAGAGCCAGCCTGTCAAAATAAGCATGTGAATTATAGATCAGCTATAACATGCTTCAAATAGCCAGTGTTCCAGCCTAGGTGATACCATGTAACTCTGCTCTCCCTGTGCTTGTAAAATCGCACAGTCTACAATTCACCAGAAAAAGCCTACAAACCGAAGTCTGGATTTATCCCATCTCATTGGAGATACTTCAGTTGGGTGCTTAAGAATGGAGAATTTTCTCCTATGGTTGATGGAAAGAGACAGAAACCATCCTTCTAGCTCACCTAGGATTTAACTGGTCCTTAAAGAGGGCCATTGCCGGCTACCGATGGAGCCCGAGGTGTCTCTGATTTCAACTTAGGTACCTCAGTTATATACTTCATTTTCAAGAAGAAGAAAAGGAGCCAAGGCTACCTCTGAAGTTCCCAAAAGCTTGCAAGAAGGCTGAGCTCCCTCTTTCCAGATTGGCCCCTTTTCACAGACTGCATCCATATGTTGCCTTGGAGGTTGGCTCTGGCATTACTCTGTGGTGCGAGCTGCTCCCAATACTGAGCACCTAGTATGTGTATTGTCCTGTAGGCTATATTCAAAACGATCAGGAAATGGGAGCAAGTAATGTGTCTGCAATGTTTGCTCATGTGGGGTAATAAAAATGAAAGCTGACTCTGAGGAGCTGCAGAGGGGCCTTATGCTACAGAATGACTGGGTAATAAAATGGCAGAGGAAATCCAATGTTGATAAATGCAAAGCAGTTCACAAGGGGGAAAAATAACCTTAACTGCATGACCCAGCAACTGGCTCTGCTCTGGTCTTAATCACTGAGGGGACACAGAAACCTTGGAGTCATGAATACAGCAGCCATAGTCACAGGCTGTCACATTCAGCATAGCAATTAGCAGTGGTCAGAAAAGCAAGTCAGTATCAGCAACTATTAGAAAGAAATACAGAACAAACCAGAAGCCAACAGTGTGTCACTATAAATCCATACCGCTGCTGTATCCTGAATATTGAGTGGGATTCTGGTTTCCCATCCCAAAGGGTATAGCAGAAGCAGAAAACTAACAGTGAAATGAGATCTTTTTATAAAAGGAATTATTAAATAGACTGAGATTCTTCAGCTGGGAAAAGAGATGGGATATAATACAGGGTCTATAAAATCATGAATGGCAGGGAGAAAGTAAGTACAGAATTACTGTTTGCTGTCTCCTCTAACACAGTAACGAGGGGGTATCAAATGAAATTAGGAGGCTTGAATGACACAAGTTCAAACAAAGAGTTACTTTTTCGTATATACAATTAAGTTATGGAATGCCTGGCCACAGGATGCTGCGGTTGCTAAGAGCACATGATGGCTCAAAAGCAAATCAGAAGAAATCGCTGAAGAAAAATTCGCTGATGGATATCAAATAGAAAGGCACTGCTGCTGGTTCAGCGAACAAATGGGCTGCAAATCACTGGGAGAGGGGCCCGAGAGACTGGTATGAGAGTGTGTCATTATATGCTTGCACTGTTCTTGTCCTCTCCCACGGATATTTGCTGTTGCCCCGTGTCAGAGGAGATCCTGCGCTAGATGGACCACTGGTCTGACTTTGCGTGACCATTGTTACGTTTTTAGTGTACCTACAAAACTCCTATGCCTGAAGATGAGAAAAGATCATTCTAAGTAAGATCATATACCTCTTTGTCTGGTTGATGTCATCACTTAAGCAAATGGAGTGTGAAAAAATGCTCATGGAAATCCAAACAGGAAGCACTTTGCAAACAAAAAGGCACAGGCTGGTGCCTGCAGAGCTGCTACTCTTCATGCTCCATGGGACCTGAAAGAGACCTCTGCTACCTGCAGCCAGGGCACAGATGCAGAAGGACAATGAAATGAGCTGATTCTTTTTTTTTTTCCTTCTCCAGTTTATAGCAGATCTGACACGTATCATTTGAAAGCTAGGACACACCTGAGCAGTAGCAGCACAGCACTGAGCCAGAATCATGACAGTAACTCTCCCTGGCTAATATGTTCTGATGAAACCCAGGCCAACACTCAAGGAAAATTCTCCGGTTTTAGTGCTCTCACAGACTTCAGTCTTCAGTGCCAGCAGCATGGTAACACTGACAGTGTATCATGAAATAAGGCTTTTTTCCAAACAACCCAGAACTGGCTCATCTAACCAGCCCTACCTCTGGGTGTAGGATGACCTTCCCCATTAGCCTTTTAAAAGCCTTTCACTATATATGGCACTTTCAGTCTTGGCAAGATAATTCTGAAGGGAGAGCAAAGGGATGTCTCATGATGCAAGTACTAAAGCATTCTTGGATTTTCAAGAACAAATACACAAAACAACTTCCTGACTCAGAAAGAGCTGTATCTTGCATGGGAAACTTCTGCATTAGACCTTATCCTGACAAGGAAATATTAATCACAAAATTTAGAGTTTGTATAGGTAGAAGTGATAATGACTTGGTTTTATGTTTTATGTGCTTTTAAAATGCATTTTACATGTTTTACATGTCAGCAGGATAAAGTCCTAACCAGTAAAATTTATATTCATTGCCTTAAAAGATCCTGTTCCACAAAGCTGAAAAAATGAAGAGATGTATCAGTCAGCCTAGAGGAGAAAATTTAAACGAACAAAAATGTGAATAATAATTTACAGCATCTCAGAAAAACTTCATTAGATCTTCAAAAAGCCACAATTAAGAAAGACGTGCACACTGGCTGAAACCAACGTCCTTCTGAGGAAGGACTGGAAGAAAGTTAGTATTTTGCCAATACTTCTGCAGACAAAATAGAGCAACCAGGTAACTATAGGCCTGTCAGTTTGACATCTATTCCAGGCAGAGTGATGGAGTTGCTGATAGGAAAGTAGTCAATTAACAAAGTATTAAAACAGTGCAATTGAATTAATGGCAATCAACACAGATTAATGGAAGAAAGATCTTATCAAATTAATGTGCTATTTTCATAAGACTACAAATTTGGTGGATAAAAGCAATTGTGGTAATATTGTATACTTTGACTTTGGATGCATTTGCCATACAGTATTACAAGAGATTCTGACAGAAATCGGAACTAATATGCTGAACACACCTGGCCAACCAAATTGTTTTAAAGCTGGCTAGCACTGGATCTAACAGCCTCATGTGATGTTGGGCTATCAGAGAGTGCATTCTGCCGGGACTGCTTATCAGCCTTGTGCTTATTAATAATGCTATCGGCAACGCGAAAGAAAGCAGTGCCTTTGCTAACAATATTTTTCAATGAACCAAAATTCGGAAATGGCAGAAGCGGATAATGCCTTTTCAGCATTGCTGAGAAGCAGGTGCAAAAGAAATAACAGGTGTTTTGCATGTAACCCAACAGAAAGGATCTATTTAAGAACAAGTATCTCAGGCCTTACTCAGATAAGAAGAGTTCTTCTTTGTGAAGCTGAGACTGAAAAACAAACTGGGGGTCTAGGCAGACAACCAGCTGAGCCCCAGAGTCCTCTGAAATCACGTTGTCAGAAGGGCCAATGCAATCTTTTTCTGTGTGCGGAGGATAGCATCAAAGGTGAGTAAAGAGGTTGTATTACTGATGCATTTGGCATTGGTAAAAGCTATTAGAATAATGTCAGTCCTGATGTCAGCAGCTCAAGAAGGATGTTGGCAAATTGGAGGTAGTTCAGAGAAGAACCACAAGAGTATGAAAGAAAAGAAAAAAAAGGCTGTAAAATGGAGTGACTCCACAGGGTAAGTCTATTTAGACTTAGTGTATCAAAGTAAAAGCTAAGGAATAACTTGATCACAGTGTAAGTGCTTTCATGTGGAACAGACACTGTCTAATAGGGGAGTTTTCACTCTGGTAGAAAAGTATACAAGGAAATCCAATGGAAAGCCGAAGGTGTATAACTTCAGTTAGATTAAGGATAGGCACCTACTGCAACCATTTACCTTTCAATGTGATAGAGCTGGATGTCTCTTCTGTCTAGTCCTTCTCAAGTCCTGCTCTTGTTCAACAGGAATCAACTCCAGGTGAGCTGATGACCCATGTTGAAGAGTCAGAAATGGTCATAAGATGGTTTATGCCCTTAACACCTGTGAATGCAACTGTGCAAAACTATTTCAACATACATTTTTAAGTAAATAAAACAAAGATGTTTCTGAATGAAGAATGGGATCCAAATTTAGCTAATGGGAGTTTCTTGCATACATCAAGAAGTTCTTTGTGAGTGATGGGGGTGGTGTTTCTTTCTAGATCTGCTTTGGGAACCTGCTCATTTTTCGGTGCTACACAGAAAGCTGGCAATGCAAGATTGCAATGAGGTTTTGGAGAACAACTCCTAAAAGCACATCCAGTTGTCTTGTTTCCATCTCACATTTGCCTCCACCAGCATGATGCTGATGGGTGCAACTGAGGTAGCAAAACCTGCCTAAGAGGGTTCTGGTTCAGGTTATGTGTTTGTCTGGAAAATAACTTCCCAAGGCAACTTATTACTAAAGTGAAAAATGGATGTTATAGCTCCCTGAAAGGAAAGAGACATTCCTGGCAACTGGCTTGAGTGTGTTCAATCCCAAAAGGTTAGGAATAACTGGTCATAAATATTCCATAGTTTCTCTTGCATATAAGAGTTTCCCTGGAATGTGCCAACATAGCGCTTCTCTTCCTGATCTTACACCCATGGGTGTGCTCTACTCACCTGGCCTATTTCAAAGAAATAAGCCCACCCTTTTTCTTCTCTTAGCTATACTAGTGTAAGTTAAAATGCAGGGAAATATAAAAGACATGCTACTTACATCTGACCAGTAAGGGAGTGCTTTTCCTCAGGCAATTTCATGAAGCTAAAAGAGGGGGCCGTTCAGAAGAGGATTCCACCACGTAAGATTGATTTCAATTAGTGAGGGATAACATTGATATGGATATACATAACACAACCACATTTTAGCTTCTATGAATGGTACCATCTATGAATAATGAGAGCTAGTGGTAACAGAGAAATGGAAGGTCTGACTGGGGTAGCCAACAGCCCACAGTCTTGACAGTCTGATTTGGAGCGCAATGTTGTGATTTAGAAGGTCAATTTTCTTTTGCTCATGCTATCCGACACCCATCAGCAATGCATCCGACATGAAGATGGAGATTTCTAAACTACCAGGAGTAGCTAGGCTGGGAACGTACTGTGGTCATAGCCACAGCTAAAACCTGGGTATGTAACACATTCACTTTGAAAAATCTAATACATTACTGGGATCCAGAACCAGAGACAAAGATCACTGATTCTTGAGCCAAGCACTGCTTTGCCTCTTAGCAGAACAGAGGCAGAGATTTGTCCTGCAGACCACTAAGACAATTCTTAGGTCCCAGGTGAGTAAACATATGAAGGCAAACCTCACACCATGTCAGTTAACAGCTTTTTTTTCTTTACAATATCTGTACAATATAACAAGAAGGCAGCTTGCAGAAATGTTGGACCTGCTTCTCTCTACCTTATTTAACTGGCTTCTGTACATAAATTACTTTCTGGAGTGTTTTTTTTATTGCACTGTAGTCAGTTGTAAATCTTGCACTGAGTTATTCAATAACACCTTTTTTTTTTTATTGTTTGAGTGAAGAATGAAGCCTAAGGCTTGATTCTGACTACAGATATGGCACATAGGTATTTATCCTTACATACTTTGTTGTATCCTTATTGCACATGCATGTAAGCCCCACACATGCAGTTCATGCAAATGGCTACATTTCTTGTCAAGTTACCTTTTGACAGCAGCTTATTTAATAAAAAATGGACTCACATACCAAAAGTCAAAATCACACCTCTTTTTAAAGAACAGATGCTCGTCTCCATGTCTTTGAATTGCCCTTTTTGATGTATGGAGAAAATATTTGTCTGTTTACTCTCCCATGATTTACCATTTTTCTTAGCCTTCCTTACTAACTTACTGAAGTTCTAGTGTAAATTATTACAAAAAATGATTACAAAAAATAGAAAACCATATCCAAGTTGGCATGGGGATCCAGCCTTGACAACTGGTGGGGAGGTACTTGCAAGCATATTTTGAGCTAGCTACTTGGAATAATTTTGCTGGAATGAGACTGTCTTCTCAATATGACAGTTCTCAACACTTAATAGCTGTTTAATGTTCCCAACAGGCTCAGCCCTGCACTCTGTAAATCAGCAAAAAATAAAATGAAGGTCTTTATTTTACCACTTCAAATATGATTATCCTTTTTGTTCTGGCTTGTGTTTGTATGCTGATAATATATTTTCTGTAAAGGGACAAGGAGCAGACTGACCTGGAAAAGGAAGTCTTTTTTATGTAGAAGTGTCTTTGATCACTCACAAGACTTGTGCTCTGATCTAAGCTCATTGACATCAATGGAAGAAAGGCTGCTATTGGCTTGGAGGGGAGGGTTGGCTCCTGTCCACATGGAGTCCATATATGCAAAAGCAGATGCTAAAAGATAAAATATATTGAAAGTCAGAGTTACAGAAATAATACTTTTCTTTGCACGAGGTTAGATTTATAATGCACTTTTCACTTAGTATTTTTTTCTTAGTCCCTGACACAGGAAACTCCCATTTCTACATCTATCGTTGCTGTTTACCTGCAGATAAACCTTGGATACAGAAAAGGGGAGAGCTTGGTGGATGCTTTCCATAGCATGAAAATGGAAGGCCTTCTCCATAGACTCTCCTGGGACACTGAAGAATAGAAAAATGAAAATAAGGCTTCTTATTAACCACCCCCCCCCGCCCCCAGCTGCATTTCCCTCAGGAAGAGCCATTCCAGAGAGGGAACTCAGCACTATAGTAATGGAGACGGTCATCAAAGAAGTGGATAATTGCAGAGTCTGTTTAAAAGATAAAGAAATTTCTAATGGGATTGTGTCTCTTGGTGAGAGTTTCCAGACAAGGTAGATCAGCACAATGAAGTCCAAAGATGAAAAGTCAGTCAGTAAACAGTCCTGAAATGAATCCTCCCCAGCTCACTTGGGGGAAAGAAGGCAACCTTCATTCTGACATGTATCAGTATCTTCAGCAAGGTCATGGGGAGCTCGTGACAGTTTTGTCATATGCCATTCTGCTGGCTACTTCTTTCGTACCATTGATTCAGTAACTGGTTTATATTCAGAAAATTTTTCTCATTCAATTGAATAAGAAAATTTAATGAAATTATATTTGCCACTACCAACACAGTTTATTTCAAACAAGAGTCTCCAAGTACTGTGAACATGACATTTAGGTTTGGGCCAGCCAACGGCATCCCTCCAGCCCAGATATTCTGGCCAATATGTTTCAAGTCAAGCATCTCTCTCCCATTTGGTTAATGCCTCCTATGTAAGCACCACAGCTATGCAAGACAGGCAGCAGTTAGACAAAACCTCACTGCTGACTTGGTCTTCAGACTTTGATCTGACTTTTAGGACCTGATTCCTTTTCACATGTTACATGTTATGGGCTGACGTTGCTCTACAATTCCAACTGACTGACGTAGACTTAGATCAATAAAAACAGGCTCAGGATTTTGTACACCTAACGTCTCTATGAGGCATATAAAGATTTGCTCATTCAGAGCTTATTCCTTTAACATTGGACTGAAATGGTAATATTTTCATCCACGTATCTGAGAGCAGAAGCAATGTTTACGAAGTGTTAGGTTTGGGGAAAGATGCCATAGAAAAGGAAAGTAAGATTATTCAAATATACTGGAAGAGCAAAATTCATCCCATGGATAGATAACTGTGTCATTCCCACTACATGTATCCTTCCATGCCTCTTATGGTAGTAGAATTAAATCCAGAAACCAAAATTTATAACCTCTTCCTTCCAAACTTGCATATTTATGGCAAGTGTATCCCATTCCACCCTGAATCACTTCTTCAGTTTCTATTAAAAATCAGGAGTTTCCAACTAGAGGCTTAGGATGGACTAGTTTTTTCACCCCTTTCTCTTTCACTCCTTCCTCCTGCTGGGCTTGGAGTCTCTGGGTAGCCTTTCCAGAGTTGCTAGGGACTGTGGCTCCAGCTGATGCTGGGTAACTAAGAAAGTTAAACAGAAAACATTGGTCTAGAGAACAAAGGTTGATGCAAGAGCCTAGGTCTCTCATGCTTTGTCATAATCAGAAGGAGTATGTAGGGGGAGAGGAAGGGAGAAATTGTGTAAAAAGCCATCTACTAAGAAAGAATGTTTGATTTGGATCACAGGATGTGAGACTGGAGAATGTATTGCATAACTTCATGGCTTGTCCTTATTTGCAATGATTCAGTATCCGGCACTGCTCATCCCATTTCTAAAAATGGTATTGAAAAGTTACAGAATACTCAGAGGTGATGGGAATAAGTGAGGGATGGGAGGAAAACACCTTTTCATTTTTCAGCAAATAGCAAAGACCGGGTCTGAGGTCATCCTACAGGTCATTGCAGATCACTGATTCTGTGTCCTTCCCCACTACCCAGGGGATATTCACCGGGTCAAATCCCCTCTGTTGCCAGAGGCTCATCTTCTCCATGGCAAACTTAAGAGCATGACAATCCTTTCTCAGTGGTATTTATCTTATAACTGCATAACAGGGCACGTACAGCATTTAGTGTGGAGGACAAGAGATGAGGCAGGTGCAATGCTGTGGAGGGATGGCTACCCCTCACCACGGCCATTTCTGAAGGCTCCCCTGTCAAGACTAGCCTCTGATGGAAGAATCCCTACAGCCTCTTTGGAGCCCCGTTCAGAGGTATTTCTCTCTACCCCAAAGCTGGCACCTCCGGGACAGCCTTCTCTATCAGGGTTATTTCATTATTAGCATGCTCATTTCTCCCTACCCCTTGAAAACAAGCATCATCCAAACCCTTAGGTCCTCACCCCAAAACAACTCTTCTCCCATTTCTGACCCTCCCCTGTGCTGATGTTGCAAAAGGGGAGCCAGGACACGGCCAGCCCCTTGGCATCGCCCTGCAAAGGCTGCAGCTCTGGGACAGAGCCCTGCTCCCCCCCTCCGCCCCCTTCTCTTCTCACTGTTGTTGGGTTTTGGTTGGTTTGGGGGTTTTGTTGCTTTCTTTTTTTTTTGGGGGGGGGAAGGTTTTTTGGGGTGGTGGTGGTTTTATTTTTACAGTTAAAGGGATTCACAACCAACACCCAGACGAAAACTAGGGAGTAAATGCCAGGCTCCTTAGGAGTTCAGGGAGCCACTCATCAAACTTTAATATATATCCAAACTCCTGTTATTTAAACAATGAAAGGGCAGCGGATGAAAAAACCTAGCAGACCGCAGTGGTGCTGGGCGGGGACAGACCAACCTCATTCATGGCTTTCTCTGTGCAGGGAGAAAGGGTTTACGTTTTCCCTCTACCCCCCCCCCCCCCGCCTTGTCTTAATTTTGGGACGGATTAAGACAAACCCGGAGCCGGGAGAACTCCTCCCACCCGACTGCACCGGGAAGCAACCGCTTTTGCTCCCGTAAGTACGCGGAGACCCACGCTGCCCGGAAAAAACCCGATTTCTTCATTGAGAAAAAAAAGCACGCCCGCCTCGAGCTCCGGCGCCAGCCCGTGTAATAATTAATAACGCACCCGGCGTCCGCGTCCGGGCCGTGGGGGCCGGGCTCCTCTTTTAGGGGCGTTCATGCCATTATTAGTGCTGTTGTTATTTATTAATTTGCTATTCTATTGAAACTAATCAGTTAACACCTCGCCCCCGACCCCAAGGGCAATCAATCCCCCGAGAGGCTGGACCTGCCGGAGCTCGGGCGACGGGGGCGGGGCGGGGAAGCCGCGGTCGGCATCCCACTGGTGCATACTGGTGCCCACTGGTGCAAGGGGTCCCGGCTCGGCGGGCCGCCCCCAGAGCCCCCCCGGTGCAGCCCGGCGGGGCTGCGGAAGGACGGCTCACCTTGTTTACCCCGTGCGCGGCGGCGCCGGCGGGGAGGGGGGGGGGGGCGGCGGCGGGGGGGGCCGGGGCGGGGCGGGGCGGGCGGCCGGGGCGGGGCGCGGCGCGGTGGGCGGCGGGGCCGGGCCGGGCCGGGCCGGGCCGGGGCGGGCGGTGGCGGCGGGGCAGTCAGCCTGCGCGCTGGGCACCGTGCGGGCGTGCGGCGGCCGGCAGCGAGGCACGGAGGCAGCCAGCGTCCCCGCCACGTAAGTAGCTATTAATACGCCGGGGGGAGACGATGCCTTGCTGAAGGGGAGCGGCGCGGCCATCCCTTTCCTCCCCCTTGTCCTACCCCCAAGGGGGAGAAAAAAGAAAAAAAAAAAGCCAAAAAAAACCGAAGCAGCAAAATCTGCTCCCTGCAATTTCTTTTTTTTTAAACGATTCCAATTTATTCCGCACTCCCGGCCTTTCGCTTATTGCCCTTCCAGCCCCTGCAGCAAGAAGTCAGCCCCCTTCTCGCCGTGCTGGTTTTTCTTTTCTTTTCTTTGTGCGTGAACTACACTAAAACCGCCGCGAAGGCAACGAGCCCGCAAACAAAAATCCCGCTGCGCAGTGGAAACGTGCGAGCGTTCCTCTTCCCTCGCCCGTGGTTGCACTTTTTGTTCTGTCGAGGCGGCCACGACAACGACAGCGCGTTTCTTTTCGCCAGCGCGGAGCGGTGCGCGCTGCCCCGCGTTCCGCTGCCGTTCCCCGTGCCTGCGCGGCTGCCGCCGCCGGGGCCGGGGCGGCTCTGCCGAGCCTCCCGCCGAGCCGAGCCCTCTTTTGTCGGCCCGGCCGCTGCCCGCTCCAAGTTAAATGCTCCCTCGGTATTTCGCGGGGCATTTTCGGAGCGCCCCGGGCGCCAGCGGCGAGGCTCACGCGCCATCTACAGCCCGGCGGCGGCAGCGCGGCTCTGCCTCGCCGTAGGAGAGAGAAAGGACGATCCCCGCTGCGCGCAGCGCGTTACCTAACCTTTTGTTTTCGCCCGCCCTGCGCGCCCCGCGGGAGCAGCGGCGGCCGCCGAGGCCCGGCCGCGCCGCTCCGCGCCGCCGCCGCCCCCCCCCAGGCACCGGCCGCCGCCGCCCCCCCCCCCGCTGCCGCTGCCGCCGCCGCTCTGTTCCGCGCCGCTCCGCTCCGCGCCCGGCCGCCGGCGGGAACAAAGGGCCGCGGGCTGAGCGCTCTCTCCCTGTGCCCAGGACGCGGCGCTGAGGCTGGTCGCCCGCCGCCGCCGCGCTCCCGCCCCCCCCGCCACACAAAGGCAGCCGCAGCTGGACGGGCGAGGGACCGCGCTCCACGCCAGGGCTCCGGTGCAGCGTCTCGGCTGGTCTTCTCCATACTCATGAACATACAAAGGTCAACCCCTATCACGATAGCACGGTATGGGAGACCGCGGAATAAAACCCAGGATTTCGAGGAGCTCTCGTCCATACGGTCCATCGAGCCAAGCCAGAGTTTTAGCCCGAATCTAGGGTCGCCGAGCCCGCCGGAGACCCCGAACTTGTCGCATTGCGTTTCTTGCATCGGGAAATACTTATTGTTGGAGCCTCTCGAGGGAGACCACGTTTTCCGAGCCGTACATCTGCACAGTGGCGAGGAGCTGGTTTGCAAGGTAATACCTCTCCTCCTTGTTCTCCCCCCGGGTTAGCCTGCTGTCGCGTGTTGGTTTCCCGTGTCTTGCAGGAGGGCCGAGCTCAATTATTAAACAGTTGAGAAACAAAAGGCAGGGAGACAGCGTTAAAGGCGCATCCTGTAACTTTTCCCTCTCTCTAGACAATGGCCACGTTATAGCGGTGGCCCGGAGCCAGTTCTGCCTTTTCCCCGGAGGATATTGTTCTGGAAAGAGCCGTCCTTTAAGTAGGTCTTAACGTGAGTTCAGATCAGGAGAAAGCCTCATCTTCCCCACTCTCACTTTTCAAAATGGAGTAGGGAATCCCCAGCTAATTTTAAGGTGTTGGGACCTGCTGGCTTCCTCGATTTTTCCTCTCCCTTGTTCTGTGAGTTGGGGTACCGAAGAGGATGGAGAAGCGGGGCGGGGGGAGATTGCCAGCAGCTTTGTCTTAGAAGTGATTTAAAAAAACATCCACGTCGAATTAAGCAGCCTGAGCTCCCTCACTGTGGAGGTTGTTTGCAAACAGCATCCTCCCCCATTGCACAACCGAGCAAGAATAAAACCTGCACACCTACGGTTTTTAGAAGAGCAGACAAAATAGCTATCCCACTCCTCGTAGCCTGCCCGCTTTTCTCTGCCTCCTCCCAATTTGCTCCTACTATTCAAAGGTGAGCTATGGGAAAAAGAAACCCCTGTGTGTGCACATCTGTGGAGGGATGTTTTTCTCTTTTCGGGCTGAGGGAGTATTTTCCTTTGTTCCTAAATTCTGATTCTCATTGTCTGTAGTGACAGACTTATGCCCGGCAAACGGAGGCAGTACCCAGTAGTTGTTTTTATAACTACGTAGCAAATTGCAACCTTGCAAGGCACGCTGCAGTGTTTGTATTGTTCCCAAAATATGGAGTTGTGCCATTTGGCTGTCTTGGGCAAATTTCTGGTGTCAAACTAACTGCGAAACGGAAAAGTAGACTTATTACGGCTTATTTGTGTTTTGGGGATTAATGGTGGTATTACTGACTGTTTCATACTTTCTCATACTTGATTCATAAGAAGTTATGAACTAGCCTGTAGCAGGGAAGTGAAAATAATTGCTTCTGTTCGCTATTTGTAAAGGTTGGAGTTCAGAGGACAATTTAAATATGCTTACTGATCGAGTTATGAAACCTGATGTTAAGGCAAGCTAGGACTTTGTGTGATTATTTAGGGGGAAAAAAGGGCCCGTGACACTGCAAAGGACTAATATTGCATGCTGAACTGAATGCTTTTGTTACTAAACTGAAACAGAACATGAGAATTTCTAGAATGAAAGCCCTGCTCGGTGCAGTAGTACAGTAGTACAGCACTCTAGGACATTGGCATCTTTTCATGAAATAAACAGAGCCCACAAAGCTGCTGCTCTGCCTGAAATTATAGGTGAACTTGCATAGCAAGTAGTAACGCGGGGGCTATGCTCTTCTTTGTTTCCTGTTTGGTTTGCAGGATTAAGGCACTGTTTTGATAACAGTATGAACAGCGTAACTGCAGCTCACAAAGGGTGGACTTTATTTTTTTTTTTCCTTCCCTTTAAGCTGTATGTTTTTGAGCCGGTCCTGACATTTGAATAGTATCAGTTTTTCCATATGTGCGAGGCACTACTAGCTGTGCTCCAAAAATACGATCTCAGCCTGAATTGCTAGTTTGTGAATACGCAGTTGTCAGTCCTGAACTCGGCTTAATTTAATGCGGGCTTTAAAATGCCTGCAGTATCGTGACTACTATTTGTCAAGTAGCCTTCCGGCTAAGAGACCTGCTATCTGGTATCTTATTGAAGATGCTCTTAGAGATTGCTTGCAGAAACATTGGTTTGGATAACAGACACATACTGATGATTCTCAAGATTCATTTGGCTGCACCCACTGACTATACAGATGCCGTTATTTGCTTCAAGGCTCTGTGGCATCCAAACAATGGTAACTTCTCGCTTCCAATTCCCAGCAAGAACTAAATCAAACTGCAGCTTATTGGACATTTGCTGAATTGAGGCCAGGGATCTTAAAAGCTGTGATACAAAGAAGCCCTTTATAAAAGGTATGGTAGACTGTGGCAGTATGATAGCTTCCCATCTCCCCCCTTTCAAATGTAGTGCTGGTACATATCCAGACCTACTTACTTAACGTAGTCTGAGAACCACAAAATGTAACTAATTTATATCAGGATAATCTGGTTAGGAGAGAATTCCGGAAAGGCTTTTTTTTCACATGAGGGTTTGAGCTGCGTGAACGTTTCTACTTAAATTTTATTTTATAGCAGCCGCTTATACAAGAACCATTCACTTACAATGCAGTAGTTACAAGTTTTGAGATCCAAATGTCAATGAATTCTCCTCTGGAATGAATTACACACCAGGGATTTTAGCAACACTCCCTCCCCACCCCGGTTCTGCTTCCCTGGTGCACTGTGTCGCCAAAATGCCTCAGTGCTAATCTCCCCCCGTCACGTAAAATGTGTTGGATCTGTTTGGCAGTCTGCCTTTAAGGTTGGTTTTGCCTGTGCCAGAGTATAGCAGCACAGGTGTGGGGTGGGGTGAGAAAGAGGTGTGCGAGGAGGGGGTGTCCCAGTTTCTTGGGGTTTGGGTCCTTTTCTGCGGAAGGAATTTGTTAGGATTGTGCTCTGTAGCGTTAAATGACTCGGGTTTTGAAGCCTCAGGTAGAATTTTGATCGAATGGTATCTCTCTCACTCAGTTTTGAAAGCTTTTTAAAGCTTCAAAGAAAGCAGGGAGATGTGCTTCTTGGAGAGGATACAGATACCCGCTATTGGAATACAAATACTAGAATAGAAAAAGAAGAAAAACAATTGCAGTTTAAACCAGTTGGGTAGAGACCTATACCAGTTCTTCATTTTTATGTTCAGTTAGAATGACACGTGACTACCTTAAATTCTTTTTACCAAAGTAACAAAACACCCAAGAGTAAGTTACATATTAATCGAATCTTTATGCTGGTGGAAATGCTAATTCCTTGCTTTGTAGTACCTCTGGAGCAGGTATGATTAAGAATAACAATCACTCCTATGAATACTTTGCTCATATTCTCTTTTAGCACACTGACTTCTGTTATTCTCAATGAAGTCTTTATTTTTTCTTGTAATGCGGGCATTTCTCAATTGACTCAAATACTGAATCATTTGTCATCACTAGATTATAGTAACTTTTTATATTTGGGTTTCCCAGCAGCCGTCTTTAATTCTTACAGCTCATTCATAAGATCAGTGATAACACACTTACTAGTAAAGGGACACTTTGCTTTTAGTGGAGCACTTGATTGAAATGCAGAGAGTTCAGGGTAGTTTTGTCTTTGCCTTTTGAAGGATGTTTGTCTGCACTCCAACAGGCAGGGCTATTTCCCGGGTTGTCCTTCTGATCTTATAAACAGCCATTGTAAAACTGAGACTTTGAAAGTGAAAGTGACTTTGCTGTTTGTCGGAGATGAAAGAAAGACAGGAAGTAAATATGAATAGCAATAGATGATATTCTAAACCTGAAAATCCTTAAGGCTTTAATGGGTTAATAAAATCAAGAGAGAGAGGCATTTGTATCAGGGTGCATTTAATATGATGGCTTCTCTCAATACAAAGCTACTGGCTGTATTCTCTATGAGTTTATTTGGATGGAAAATAGAAGATAAACACATTTCCTGAGTACTGCCCTTATACGTCGCTGGTCTTCACAGTTTAATTCAGATTACGTTCTCAATTTGATGAGCTATTAGCTAATGAAACTATATTCTTGCTACAAGTTTTGAAGACTAGCCTTTCCTGTCAAGGTTACTCGTATCTTCTGGCTGCGGCTGTGTAGTCTGTTTTGTTTTGTCCTCAGTGCCTTGAGCTTGTGACATCCTGTTTACATCGGTGCAGCTTCAACAGCAGCATAAATTGTACTCAGAGATGGTTCTGTTAACAGAATTAGATGTACCATAACTTCACCGTCCTCCGTGTCGCTAACCCTGGCTTTACTGTCATTATTTCTGCAGGTGTTTGATATTGGCTGCTACCAGGAGTTATTAGCACCATGTTTTTGTCTGCCTGCACATAAAAATATCAACCAAATTACTGAAATAATTCTTGGGGAGACAAAAGCGTATGTGTTCTTTGAAAGGAGCTATGGGGACATGCATTCATTTGTTCGTACCTGCAAGAAGCTTAAAGAAGAGGAGGCAGCCAAACTCTTCTATCAAATAGCTTCTGCTGTTGCACACTGCCATGATGGTGGACTGGTACTGCGAGATCTCAAGCTGCGAAAGTTTATTTTCAAGGATGAAGAAAGGTAAGAGTCTCCTTTACTTTACAGGTGGGGGTGCCTGAGGTCAGGTATTCAGTTACAGGATGCTGTGCCCTTCATTGTCACCGTACCATTCGTTTGTGGTACGCAAGGTGTTACACCTTCTTTATTTTCCTCTGCAACCTGATCACAGGATGGATGTGCCATTTTACCTTCTGGCTTAGGCTTTAAAGTAAGTATGGAGTGTGGTTTGCATCTGTGCCTGGCCTCTGCATCTCCACCTAGAGGAGCACCCTCATTCCTGAGGAGGGGACATCTCTGGGAGGAAGGCGCTGCAGAGATGGCTGGTGTAAGAGCTCCGCTGTCATGAATGCTTGCTGGTGTTAAAAGAGGAAAGGAGCAAAAGATCCAGTATGTTAAAGAGGGTTGGGGACTGAAATAGCTCATTCCAGTGAGGAGGCTTGAAGAGGAAGAACAGCTAAGTGGTTAATGCTGACGCAGGTTGGAGGGAAGGGCCATCAGTGCTTCGAAGGACTGCTTTGAGGACAGCTGCTTGCTTTCTGTGCTGGAAGGGTCTGGAGGCTGCTTCTGAGAGTATTATGTGGTCACTACTCAGACTAAAACTGCCCTGCTGAGTGGGTGCCTGTTTTTAGTATGAGCTGTTGTGGTACTTGGGGAACTGCTTCTTTTCTTTTCTTTTTTTTTTTTTTCTTTTTTTTTTTTTTTTTTTTATTATAATCTCCTCCCTGCACACCCTCCTCTCAATAACTGAGTGGTAAATGATTTGGGGAAGGAGTATGGGAGGACAGGGAATGCAGTAATGCTGGATGCTCTGGGTATATTGTTGAAGTGATATTCCTGATGTTACATCATGTGTTTGCTTGCAACTTCCACATAAGGCACCGGAGTAGTAAACACTGCCAGAGTAATGTCAGGCTTTCAGAGAGGGATTAAATTGGAAGATGACCATTATGAAAAAAAATGAAACTAAATGGGGACAGGGCCTGCCTTTGTGCTTCTTCATGTCTTGGTAGAGGATGGGGAGATGTTTTTCCCTTTTAGTTAAATCCTATAAATTGTCTGAAAGCTTGTTCAAACTGTTGCAGAGTGAAATGGATGTTCTGGAGAACTTTGTTAAAAATAACCGGTGCATATCAATTCTATTTGGGGCTGTTTGGGGAAGTTATAAGCAACAGCTGAGGCACATAAGTTTTCTACAGGCTCAGTAAGTCCATGATCTGAGAATTAGAAAAAACTAATACACAATTCAGTCAGGAAAGAGAAGTTCCCCTGGCCATAAAATAAGTGACATCCATCTACCCTGTTTTAACTATTCTCTACTGAAATTTTATCACAAGCTGAGTTTTGCAAAATAAACTTCTCCTTTTAATCTCCTTACAAACTGAAAAATAAAAGACATCTTTTCACTTCTTAATTCAGTTCAGCAAATAGCTATTCCTTATTTTTCTACCACAGCCCCAATATATATGGTTACCCTTTTCTTATCTTCAAATAAAAAAGCCTAAAATGAAACTAGCTTAATGTCCATTCAGGCGAGTAATGCAAAGCTGAGAGATGTAAACTGCACTTTCACAACTTTTACTCCGAGTTTAATAATTAAACACCATTATAGCACCTCTGATGCAGATAAGAAGGAAACTTGTAGAAAATAGTTGAGGGAGGGATAGTTTTCTGTCATAGCTGATAACGTCCTAACGTTAAAATGGATTTTTTTTTTCTTTTCCTGGGGATATATGCAAACTTCTGTGGTTTTGCATGAAGGACAGGACTTGGAAAAGCCGCTGCAAGTGAAGGCAGTGTGAGCTGAGGGCAGTGCAGTGGGAGCAGCTGTGGGCCTGTGCTGAATGCTTTTGAACTCCTACCCTGCCGCTTACTAGGAACTGAATGCAACGTGAGGCACAGGGCCAAATCCTTTAGCCACCCAAGAAGAGTGGTGCGTACTATAATAGCAGTGTTTGCTTTTATGAATGTTTTTAACGTAACTGTCATCTGCAAAATCATACAGTTACTCACTTTTGAACAGTGTCTTCTAATTATACAATAAGTCACTTTAAAGGTCAAAGAGGACTTGCAGGTTATTTTTAAGATAATCGGAGTGCGGTTTTCTCTGGATGTAATGTTGATTTGTAAGTAGAGAGGTATTGTAATCCTTTCTCTGCTAAATAAACAGAGATGAAATTGTGCGAGATAGTTGCTGTTTGGTTCTGTTTCTGTCTTTTTTCACATGCTCAGATCATCAGAATGTAATCAGTCATCATTTTCAATCTGCTGCTATACTTAGGCTGAAAAATCTTCCTGGTCCTTCCGGGTTCACGGAGATGTTTGTGTGTTGCTCGCACCCCTCCAAGCTCACATTTCTGTGAGGATGCCGGCGTGCCGAGCAGCTTGCTTTTCAGAAGCTGCCATCGCTGGCAGTGCCTGGGAGACGGGTGCTGCACAATCTCTTGCTCTTTGATACTGGTAATGAACCAAGGGGGAAGAAAAGAGGTGAAAATGATGCTTTGAGAAGTATGTGTGAACTCCACTGCTGCGTGTCGCCTGTTCTTCAGAGCTCTTTCTCAGTAGTTCTTTTCTGAACTATTTCTTCAGGTCTGTTTTTCTGCAGTTCACCTTTAGTACCTACTGCTTTGAAAGTTTCTCTTCTCAGAGACTCTCACAGCTTTTATTTTGGTAGAAGAAAAGATGGGAAATATCCGGCATGCAGGCAACACATGAATGGAAAACTCGCTGCTTCCTTTTTTTTTTTTTTTTTTTTTCAGTAAGATACTTGTCTGCTCTTAGCTGAGAGCTGCCAGACTGGAGGAGCTAGAGAGAATGTGAATAATACATGGAAGCAGTTCCATTCGTTCAAAAAAGAAAATCAATTAAAGCATTTCTTAGTACATATTCCTTCCATTGATCCTAATGGTACCTGGTAGTTCGATATGAAATTGGTGCTCCTGGAGTTTTGCAGACAGGTGCATACTGCATTGAAACTCTTTCCACCCCACTCCCATTATCTAAATTACAGCTGGAATTTGCAAAGATTCAGTCTCCTGACCAAGCAGTGTCATGAGTGCTCTTTGCTCCTACTGATGTCGCTGCTAAGAATGCATGTGATGTTCTCATGATGTACTAAGTCAAAGGTAGACTGTGATGGTGCGTTAAGTCTTACTCCTGCATGTGTGTAAATACATCAGCACTTAAAATGAAATCCAAAATCCCACAGTGTGGAAACAAACAAAACCAATTTGTCTGTGTTTCAAGGTACTTTACCTATAGCTTCTTTTAATCCTGAACTGCAGAAATTTTGAAGATACGGTAAATTGCATTCCATGAAAATGATGTGTGCTGTTGCCAAGCACCTTGGGTCTTTTATGGTGGTTTTTTGTTTTGTATAAAAGAAGGTTAGGGGGTTGTGTTTTGGGGGGGGAGGTGTGTCTGTGGTTCCATTTGTAAACAATAGGTGAAATAGCCAGTCTTGTAGTATTGAAATTTCAGAGTTAAGCTTCTTAAACCTGCAGCTGATCTTGATGAAGCAGAACTTCTAAGGCATTACAGCATGGCTGGAAATGTTTTGTAAGACTGGATTAGCAAGCAGCAGCACATCCATTAAATGAGGGCAGTGACTTTCAGAGCACTGAAAATATGGAAAACAACACTGACTTGCCATGCTGAGTCTCACCAGACTTTCTAAATTAGCTGTAAGATTCTTGAATACTTTAAAAATTGGGTCCTTAACCTTCTAAATAAAACTTGAATCCAAAACAGTGGAGGTGAGCTAAGGTAAAAATTGTGGGTTTGTACGTTTTCTGCCTCCGTCCATGTTGGTAATTTTTTCTTGTCCTAGCTATTAAGCCAGGTCAGTGTTGATGTTGTGAGGCTCTTGCTTTTGATTATTTTTGCTGTGGTCATGTCATGGTATTTACAGTTTTCCTTGTACAGCCTGTCCTCATAGTAGGCCCTTGGGCAGAGCGACTGTGCCCTTCTAGCTGGTGTCCCACAACGATGTTGCAGAATGGGCAGGTCTTTTTGGGTTTTGCTAAAAATAGCACTATATGCAGTATATAGCTAATAAAACAGTTCATCAGTCTGATATATAGCAGATGCTTTGAGAAAGAGCCACCTCAAAGATCTCAGAATTAAATCAAGCATTTCTGTGTTGGTTGTTCCAATGGTTTTCTTAATACAAGAACATTTCTGCTGTCAGGGAATTATTAATTTCTTTAGTGCGTTTTTAAGCCTTTAATTATATTAAAATACTAGCTGTCGTAATATTTGAAGCTTAAAGACCTTGTACATTCATCATACTTGTTGAAGGGAAAATTAAAATAATTTTGGTATTTAGATATTGTAATTTTCCTGTATTCTTTGAGTAAATATGAGGCAGGTGGGATTCAATAAAAATAAATAGAATTTGACAGTTTTTGCTCTGCACCGGGAGAATGCGGCCAGTACAATACACTAATCTAGAAAGCCTGTGTTAGCATAACATATTTATTTGGTGCTCTTAGAATGCTTTTTTTTCTTTTTTCCCTCTAGAATTTCTCAGCTTTGAGTGGATGATGCTTTAAGGTGACCTAGTTATGTTGTTTGCAATCCTAGTGATACAAACTTGATCCCACAAAAAAATACGGAATGCATATACCGACCTTTTTCCAAGTAGACCTTTCATTTTCTTATAATTGGTAGTAAGTTTCCTTCCCAGCATTTGTCAAATTTTAATGCGGTCAGCTGCTTTTTCCCTGTGGTGTTAGAACTTGCTGTTTTACTTACAATTCTATAGAGAACAGGTAAGTTAACGCTTTCCCTAAGTCCTAGAAAGAGAGTGGAAGGAAATCAAACAAAATAGGAGTGCTCTTTAAATACCAGAAGATTTAGAAATAAAACCAGTCTTCATCTGTTTTTGTCATTTAAGTACTTCACAGTACCCTGAATGGGGCCACAGGACCAAAGAACATAACTTCTTCAATAGTGGAGAACCATAGGTCAGATTTCAACCCAGAAATTACTATTCCTAGAATATGGGGAGGAAGGCAGATTTCTTCACTGGCAGCAAATCTCTGCTGTCAAACTTAGGACAGAGGATGAAGCAGTTGCACAACTGTTTTCCGCAGAAGGGTTCGTGCTTCCTTTTGCCTTCATGTGGTTTGGCTACTGAGCCTCTGTTTTCTCCCGGTGTTTCTGGGAGCAGTGCACTCTGGATTTCTTGGGTATGTGGTACCCTTCCCAGCGGGGCATGGGAGGCTATCTGCAGATGTCGAACATCACAGCGGCCCTGTGAAGTGATAAATCTTCCGAGGGCATAGATGGTCATAGAGGTTAAGTGCTGCACCTAAGGTCATAAATGAAAGCAAGAGCCGGGGAAAAGTTGGCTGCTGGCTGGCCCCGGGATGAGAGCAGGAGCTCCAATGGACCTTGAGTCAGCTTAAGGCCCTTCAGTGAGACCTGAGTGGTGAGAGCCTTTGCTGTAGTACCCAGCTGTGGAGTTTGCAAAGGTTTCCTTGGGCCCTGCTATATTTTGGTATTTGGCTCATAGTTTGACCTGTATCTTTTCTTCTTCACACTGTCTTCACTCTTTTCCCTTTGCAGCTTCATGCACTCGCTCTGCTGAAGGGTGCTGTTGAGGTGCAGCCCAGTGCCATGCTTGGAGCAGGAGGGGAGTCCTGCCTGGGGGCCTGCGCTTAGGCTGGCCTGCACTGCTGCAGGTTGTCCCCATGTCCTGCCCAGCCTCCCCAGCCACGCTGTCTTGACTTTCTGAGAGGTGCCTCTGGCTGAACAGTGTGTTACCTGTTGGCTGCGATGCCTGCCATGGGTGGGTGCCCATCATGAGATGCCCATCACAGGATTGATCTTTCCACTGATAGATGCTTTGCAGTCCCTGGAAGTAGATGTCTCTTGAGACATCTTGCATTAAGAGTTCAACGGCTGGTCATTTTGAAGACCTGAAAGCCTCCATCCGTAGACTCGGTGCAAAATACTGCATGTTGACTTTTGAGCAGAGATTGAGGACGTCTGCAGATGTCTGTGCTGGGCGTGAGGGGGGGAGGCAGGGAGCCTGGCTAGCAGCAGCTGCAGTGAACGGTCATGGGGAAATTCTTCTGCTGCCTTTTCTTCTAATTGTCTTTATTATCACACTGTGAGATTACTTCAGGCTTGGGAGGGAGAGGAAAAGTGGAGATTGTAAACAGGAGCCAACCTGGGGCATATTTAGTCTTAAGCACCTGCTCTTTGGTAGATGTATATTGCTTGGAGGCAGGTTTACAGACATCTAAGCAAAAGGTTTCCAGTGGGGTTGTGAAATAATGGCCCTGCTTTATCTTAGAGGTGCTGAGCACCCACTGCGGGCTCAGAAAGTGTAGGGCTTTTTTCACAATATGCAGTTATGTTAACAAAATAAAATTTTGGTCTCCTTTCCCTGTGCAGCTTCACTGTGCATCGTATGAAAAGACCTAGAAAAGATGGCGAACACAGCATACAGTTGGCAGCAGAGCCTTTTAAAACTCTGACCTTCAATGTGATCTAAAAAGCTAAAAGTGAGGTGAAGTAGCTGCTCTGAGCCAGATGCTCATCAAATAATGGACTCCTCGCAGTATTGTAACCGAGCCCCTCTGTGGAAGGGTCTGCATCAGATTTCAGATCCTGCACCCCAACACATACGTTGCTACCTACCTACCTACTTTTTGGGTTACGTGTTGTCTCCTTAGGCAATACGGGCATGGAAGAAGCTAAGCACATGGCATACAGGACAGGCTGTTGCCAGCAACCCTATTTGAGTGTTGTAAAGCTGAGGTCTTTGGGGCCCCAGCCCTTCCTGGAGGTGCGTGAGGGGGTGATCTTGGACCATTTTTTTGATGTGGAATTCTGCAGGAAAAAAGCCAGCTTAAAACAAGTTAAAAGCCCTAAGTTGCTGGGTCCTGCATGTCAGGAGGGGGGTACGCAGCAGGGCTGAGTGTGCTGGTAGCATCCCTGTGGAGGAAGGGTGGGGGATATGTAATTTTTAGAGGCTTCCTCATTCTGCGGAAGTACCAATGAGGGAATCTTCCCTTAGGAACAAGGTTCATCCTGTAAACCAGTGCTGCCTGCGAGTCCCAGTTGTCTTTTGAAACATATCCTTGAGCCTGTTTCATTATGCAAGAGATGGTTTGTCTGACAGCCTTTGTGCAGGGTTTGGGGTTTTTTTTTCCCCTGAAGTTGTGTAGGATGTTGTGTGGTGAACTCCCAGGCTGTGTGCTGTTACGCACTGGAAGGGATCTTACAGTGAAAGGAGCAGGATTTAAATTGATGGCATAACATTTCCCCTCTGATCCCATATGCCTCGCTGCCCTCGGAGGAGATAGGGTAGTTCTGAGTTCAGAATGAGTCTTTGCACCAAGCTGCAAATCATCTGCACGGAGTTTCATTAGCCGCCTTCCCCATCTCAGTGTCTCCATGACGGCAGCCTACTTCTGCATTATTTAGGAGAGATTCCCTTAGTTAAAAAAAAAGGCAATTGGCAAAAGATAACTGTTTCCAATGTCAAGCTTCCCTTTTATTTTTTTTTCCTCTTCTTGTGACTCTAATAGCATGATTGCATTCATGCTTGTCTCTCTTTATGATGGGGTGCTAGCAACTGACCTTCATTAAATGACCTGTAAATTATTGGCCACATAGGAGCAATCCCTGATCTGCTGGACAGTTGATGGCTTGAGTGCCTCTACCTAGGGAAAGGCTTTCCTGGCCTCAGTCAGAGTCATGTTGAAATATGAGATAGCATTGCTTGGGTGCCTTCACTTTTTTTTTTTGTGTGTGTGTAGGGAGGAATATTGTGAGGCACCTCTTTCCTTTAGAAGTTGCTGGTTTATATTTACCTGCAGACATATTAATAAAATGGCAATTCAGATGGCAGCAACAGTTGTTTTCTGATCTCTGGAGGTATGAGGCTGCTATATAGAATCTGTAAATCTGGATCATCTAACTTGGACCCACCCTGAATAGCAAGTTGATGGTGTACCTGGAGTGGCCATAGCAGGATGGCTCCTTCCATCTTCTCCCAAAGCAGCTGATGTGCCTGTCATCTGGGGGTGGTGCCGTACTAAAATTGTGGGTCTGGTCTGCAGTTAGGGTTTCCAAAATGGTAGTGGTGGCTCAGCTGTGGTTCAGGTGTTATTTCCCATACAGATGGCTTTGGGGACAGACTAGAAGCAACTGCTTTCATTGACTCGGGCATGGGCTCCTTTACTACTGACTGTTTATTCACTGCAGTGGAGATATTTTCCTCTGAAATACTCAGACTTTCAGTCAGTATTTCTGCTTTAAATGTTCCAGACTTTTTTTTTTCTTCTCCTGCCTTATGAGCTTAGAGCCCTCTGAATAATTCCACTGATTTTGGTATGGAAATTGTGTTTGCTTTTGGAGAGCAAGTGTGAATGCCGGGTTCTTACAGCCCTGGCTTCTGTGTCAAAAGGCAGGATAGCAATTTGCCAGTAGCCCCTAAGCTCTGCAGTGAGGAATAATGCGAATCACTCTGGAAAAAAAGTGTAGGATGTGCAACAAAGCTGTCTGCTAGAGACGGGTGCTAACTCAGGAGGTTGCGTTGAAGAATCTTCTGGAAGACGTTTAATTGATTAGGTTTTGTTACATTACTGAAGAGCAAAGTCTGAATGCAGTCAAGTAATGAATGGCATATTGATAAGAAATTCAGAGTGGTATTGTTTTTCATGGGTTTCCCTGACGGTTTCTATGGGGACAAAGACGCATTTCCCGTCTGAGTGCTGCTGCTGCCCTCTGATTGCACTTCTGTGGTTTCATTCACCAGTAATGGGGAAGCATTCATAGGCAGAATAGCTTCCCCTTTTTAAATAGCCATGATTCAGGGTTGTATTTTTTTTTTAATGCATTAGACTAATGCAGTGTTTTATCAATGATCTGATAGATGCATAATGCTCTTTTTCCAAGTGCTTATTCAGGGTCTGCATTAAAACTTGAAATTATGTACTGTAATTACGTAAGCCTTGACAAAAGTCTTTGTTGCCCTACAGTATGTGTACAAAGTGATTCTCATCCGGCTTTGGCAGTAGTTTACATTTGAACTTTAGGGATTAATTTTGTTGCAAACATTTCAATGGTTGAACTCGAGTGCTGATGCTTTTGGAAAACTTTTTTTCTCTTGTGGGGGTCCTTCAGTTGACTGATGTGAGTTAATTATTTAGAGAATAAGAGTTTTTTTAGAAATGTGACTTAAAAGAGAGAATGATTTTTGTTTGTCCTTTTTCTGCTCTGTGATGGGAGGGCACTTCAAAGCTGATTGTGATTTCACATCTCAGTGTTTGGTTTTGAGTCTGTCCCTTGCCTGCCAAGTGTCGAATTTATCGTTGTCCGGTTACTCTGCAATTGGATTCACTCCCCACCCTTTGCTGTGGACGTTTTGTATTCTCAGAAACTACTTGCAATTTTGAGGGTCTGTTTGTTGTTGTTGGCTTCTATTCTTTTTCCTGGATATTTGATTTCAGTGTTTCCTCTGAGAGAGAGTGTGTGGGGGAGAGAGAGATTGCTTCTCATCCAGTGTGTCTCTGCATTTCTGTGTATTTAGACTCCCCTCTTTCCTGTTCCCCTCCACCCCCCTTCCCCCCCCCCCCCAAAAAAAAAAAAAATATCTCTGGCTTGCAGAAAACAGAGCTCTTTTAGGCAATGCTTGAAAAGTGGAGGAAGGGAAAGCCAGCCAGAGCTGGAAGCTGTTTCTCGCAGAGATGGGGTGCTGCGTGCTGGGAAATAGCAGTTCCTGAGCCAGGCTGCTCCTTTTTGATTGCCTGAAAAAAACCAAACGTGAAATGACTGCGAAAGGGGAGTGAGACTTGCCATTTACACCTGTGCATTACCCAATTGTAGTGGGATTACAGACTGTTCTGTATGGGAGGCTGAGGCTCGTGAAGTCATCCGTCACTGGTGAAAAGAGGCTGGAGTGGGTCTCGCCAGCCCCGGTGCTGGCTCGCGGTGAGGGGTGCTGGCAGAGCCGAGCCAGGGCCCTTGGCAGCAGCAGCTCGTGGGCACTTCTGTGCGTTGGCTGTGCCGAGCCGGCGAGCCCTTCCCTTACTCCTGCACTCTCCTTGCTGTCAGGATGGAAAACCTGCGTTGTCACCTTCTGCAAAGACGCCCAGCCTTACAAATGAAAATGGGAACCCCCGAGTTGCTTCTGGTGGTAACTGGGAGGGGGAGAAAGTCACGCTGAGGCTGTGTGTCTGGCACTACGTGCTCAAGAGGTGCGGCTCCTGGAGTTCGCGAGGGAAACGCGTGCCTGCGCAGAGTGCTGTGGCCGGTGCCCTACCTGCGCTGGAGCACCGCCTCGTTGCAGAGGAGCCATTTCACCACTCGCACCTTGTATGCGAGGGTGTTACTGGTTGAGGGTTTGGGGGCTGGCAAGGAGGGAGGAGGAGGACTGAAGGTTGTGCTTTTGTTTAATTTGGGACCTTTTGTTTCCTCAAAGCCTGTCAACTCAGCAGGATGAAAAACCTGGTTAGAGTGTTTGCTTCATTTGGCCACAGCTTATGGAGGAGCAGGCAGATAAGGGCCAGCTGTTGTTCCATTTGCTTACTTAAACAAAACCTGCTGTAGCATGCACGGAGGGCTGCAGGCTGCAGCACCTTGCAAGAAAAGCAAGACAGAGATAAGGCTTTTGTATGCTGCTTCTGTTTTATTATCAAGAAACGATTTCTCTTGTTGGAGAACAAGGTGATTTTTTTTTGACACACCTTGCAGTCTGCTCTTTGTTGTTTTGTACTGCGACCATTGTAGAAAATAAGAGATTAGGGAATTCCAATAATTTTCTGTAATATAAAAGCTTCTCGTTGAACTGTTTCTCTAAATTCTTCGGCAGCTCTCAGAAATGTAAAATAGGATGGGACAGTAAACAGCGTTTCCCTGCGCTGTTGACCCTGGGATGGCAGGAAAGCATGTGGGGGGGGTGAATTCCCTCCTGTAAGTTGTTTATAAATAGCATGCTCTGCCCTGCTCCCTGTGTGTGTGTGTTCTGCTTCTGTTAGCAGGAGTGAGTCGATGCTTTCCTGCCTGGCAGTTCAGTGACTTAATGCATGTTTGAGTAGCTGGCCTCACTGTTTTATTGCTACACATACTTTTCTATGGAAAAACTGAGGTGGGCTATGCAAATGGAACCACAACTCATGTCCCTGCCTTCCCTTTCATTTCCTCCTCTCTGTTCCCGGCCCTCCTAGGTGTGTTTTTTCTCTCTGGGCATTCCTCCTCGCTGCTCTTCCCATGCTGTGCAGGTGCAGTAACGTGTCGAAGCTGAGCGCCATGAAAGGACTCTTCTCTAGTCACTCTCCTGTTTTGGACCCTCTGAGCTCTGTACCGAGGGAAATTGCTGTGGTCTTGATAATGGTAGTTAAATTTCTCCTTGCAGCCAGCTTCCTGTGTGAGGTATTGCTGCTGTAAAGTATTGTTTGAGTGCTAATGAGGGGTTGTCCATTGCCAGGAGAAGTGCTGTTAGGCTGGCAATGGGTAATTAATCAGGAAGCAGGTGTGTTGTGCAAAGCCCGTCAGCATCCGCACTGGAGGAGAAAACACTGGCCTATTTAAGAAGAGAAGGAGCTGCCTTGACGCACCGTGCTTGGAAGCCAGGTATTCTGAATTCTGTATTTATGACTTCCTGATTCGAGGCACGTTGCCAAAGGGGCTTTCACCTCTGCTGGTAAACGTCTCTAGCTGTTGAAAAGGTCCAAGTGTCATTATGAGAGTTTATGGCACAGTTGCCTCGGGAGTACTCCGCGGAGTAAAATGCTCTTCTGTTGGTTCAAAGAAGATAGTGCTGAGCTGCCCTGGAACCCGGTCTAAGCCAGAGCTGGCCCAACTGTCTTTTGCAACTCGGGCCTGAGCAATGTTGTCTTCTGTAAACATTTAAGAAACAGGGCTCTCCTTGTCTGTTTTAATGCCTGTTAAATGATGTGCTTTAGTCAAGAGATGCGAGTTCTGCTTTCTGGGATGAAGTTCAGTCCCTGCCTGTGAATGTCTGCGGTATGGGAACGTGGCCATGACACAGGGATAAGAGTGATCCTACAGACCGGTGAGGCTGAGGGACGAGGACAGTAGTGCCTAAAGTTGAGTTATGATCCTGAGTTGTTGAAAAGAAAGCCTGCACTACTGCTAGGTCGCTCTTCCATCCAGATGCACGGGACAAGGCCTGCTGCGTTGTAGTGATTCTGCTCTCAAAACTAGTCATTGCCAGGAAATAGTCGAAAGGCTAATCAGTAATCCTTTTGGATGCCTTTAACAGGGACAGATTTTTAAATATACTTACAGATGATAGCAGTGAGAATTTAAAAGGAAAGAAAGGTAATGTTCATCTAGTGCTATGACAAGCAACTCAGCATCATTTTCTATGCTCCTATGTGATATCAATAAGGGAAGAAAATTCTCTTGCAGCGATAATTACTGCAGCACGATGACAAGTTCACGGTGCTTTGCAGGCAGAAGGAGTTTGCAATCTAGGTAAGGCATCCCTGTCATCTCTCTACAAGCCCTTTTCTAGCCTTCTCTGTTCATTCCAACGAGAGGATCTCCTTTGGTTCATCTGGGTAGATAAGCTTGCTGTTAATCTTGGCAGCATTCAGCTCACCTGACCTCCCTTTGCCCAGAGGTCTATTTAGGAAGACTGAAATCTGTTAAAATTGCTCTTCCTTAATGCTGGGATAAAGAAAAATGTTGGTTGGTCAGAGGGATCATTTAGGGTCAGAGTGACCATTTTATTCCTGTTGGACCTTGTGGAGTTACAGGTGCAAGTAACTGCTCAGCAGTGTGAAGGTGTCAAAATAACCTTGTCTAGTTAGGGTTAGGCTTGTATTTGGGCATGCGTCCTACACTAGAGTGCAGCCAACACAGAAAAAATCTTGAGGTTTAGGTCTCCTTTTGGAAATCATGTCTATGTAAAATTTACCAAACACATGAATATGGCAATTATTTTTAAGACCTTGCTAGTGAGTTTACCGGACATAACTGTATTTGAAATCTTGTAGCTGTGTGTGTGACAATATTCCCTATATGTCTCTAATATCTCTAACCAGTATAGAAGAGACAGTATTGCTTATCTGTAACAAGTGCTGTGAGTGGGACTTTAAACTCAGGCACTCCTGCGGTTGTTGAGTTTTGTAGAGTATTACTATTATAACCATGTAACTGTAACAGCCAGGAATTTGTGTTTTGATGTTTACTTACCTTGATGGTTTTGGTCTTTTTTGCCTGCAGGACTAGAGTGAAATTGGAAAGCCTAGAAGATGCTTATATTTTAAGAGGAAATGATGACTCTCTTTCTGATAAGCATGGATGCCCAGCCTATGTGAGTCCAGAGATCTTGAACACAAATGGCAGCTACTCTGGCAAAGCAGCGGACGTATGGAGTCTAGGTGTCATGCTTTATACCATGCTAGTTGGACGCTATCCTTTCCATGACATTGAGCCTAGTTCCCTCTTCAGCAAGATCCGTCGTGGGCAGTTTAACATTCCAGAAACTCTATCCCCCAAGGCGAAATGCCTCATACGTAGCATACTGCGTCGGGAGCCATCGGAAAGGCTGACTTCACAGGAAATTCTGGACCATCCGTGGTTTTCTACAGATTTTAATGTATCGAATTCAGGATATGGTGCTAAGGAAGTATCAGATCAGCTGGTGCCTGATGTCAACATGGAAGAAGACTTGGACCCATTCTTTAACTGAGCACAAAGACTGGTGTTCAGAAGGTACACAACCTGGAGATGGACACATGAAGGAGCCCTTCCTGACCGTGTTAAATCACATCCTACATCAGCCTAGCTTGGTAGCAAAAGACACTCAGAGGTCCTCGGATTGAGAAGGAACCTCCACAAGGAGCTAATATAACAAATGTAGCATGGGGACAGATTGGGGGGGCGGGGGGAGCTTGCTATCAGGTTAGATTGATTTGGAGGAGAAAAGGCAGCATGGAGCAATTGTAGCTTCTCACCTTTTTGGAGCCAAGGAGACTGCACATGCCGATTCTGGTGCAGCTGTATCACTCCTGTTTCTGTTCCATTAAAAATAGTGGTAACTCACAACAAATAGAAACTTTTTTGCCTCAGCTCACATCTTGGCATCGCACTGTTAGATATTTAACTTCAGCCATTATTCAGGGAAAGTACAATTGGCTAACATTTTTTTAATCAGATGTCTAATAATTAATGGGATTAATTTAAGAAAAAAATTAGGTGCACAAAGACGGACATGAAAAGTGGGTGCTAAAACCAAACAAAATTTCAGTTCATGTCTCTTGATAGCTATTTTCAACTCATTTCTTCTAAATAAACTACTTAATATTCTTGTCAGGAAATGACATTTTAATGCTTTGTTCCCTTAAGGGGAAGTAACTGTCATTTAACAAGCTGTTCTGTTTTGTGTCAAATGGTTTGTTGCAGGAAGCTATTATAACTCAAACTTCCAGATGCATTACTGCTATAATAGGGAAAAAAAAAAGAAGAAAACTGTATAATTATTTTTTTTTTTAAGATATGAGATACTGGCTTCCATATCTGCCATGCTGCACGTATATGACTAGAGGGGGCAGAAAGCCCTTAATCGTGTCTTTATCTGAGAACCGATCTCTTCTTTAACTGACTGGCCCACGTGTAAATAGAGGGCTCTTTATTATTGAGGAAGAGTATTGTGGGTTTTTTCTTTGAATTCCTCTCAACTTGGGAAAAGAATTGTTTGGGTTTGATTTTTGTTTATGTCCAGAATAAGAAATAAGAGGGTATTAATAAGCTGAACATTTATATTACAGATATTCCTCTTGAAACATACACAGTAATATGCACCTTTTGTATTGTCAAGACTTATTCTATTTATTGAAGAAAATGTCACAGTAGTGATGTATTAAGCCAGTACTTCAATTACGGGTTGACTTGGGATGACATGTTACATGCTGTAGTTAACACACTTCTTTTCTGTTCAGGTATTTCTGTCCCTAAATAACTTTTTATTTAGCTTCTTTTTCTAGATAGCTTTATTTGATTTAGACTGGCAAATGTTTTTATTACTGCTTTTATATTGCTGTATGATATTGAAATCTCTTGGCATAAATATTTGTGTTTCCAGTACCTCAGTTGTTCTGATATTACTGCCTGTATACGTTTTGTGAAGTGGTCATGTTTTTTGGGTAGGTACATGTGGACTCTGTAGTATGTAAATGTTACTTGAATTTGTGCTTAATTATAGTATGTGGCATGTGCGTACAGCTACTTGGCATTTGACGTATGGATGCTATTTGCCTGCCTTGCAGGAAAGTTATGGTCCCACTCTCAAGAGGATGATGTTTCACAGTTCTTATCAAGAGACAAAGCTAGCTGCAGCTGACCTGCCTTGGTTCTATTTTGGTAACTAAGAATATAAAGGAGTAATGTTTTTACACTCTGAAGATGGTGCTGTGTCAAGAAGGACTTTTTTTTATTTTATAAGTACCTTATAGGAGGAAAGATTGGTGATGTGCATGGTGGGGTTTTACTGCCTCTGGTGCTTTGTCATGTATTTGGTTTAATGTTTTTGTCCTAATCTCTTCAATAAATAAAATTGTGCATATTTAACTAAACTTCACTGGTGAACGATGTTCTTACTGAATGTCTGAGGTGCTGCAGGAGTTTGTTTTGTTAGGATCATTTAGCTGGTATTTTTTGTGCTGCTAACAAGCTCTTGCCAGACCTGTGAGCTGAGAAAGCTTAGCACTTATATTTACAAGGTAACACTGTAAGCCTTTTCATCAAAAATTTTACTGTTTGCTATGAATGAAACTGTCTTTTATTTTGTTTGTTTTCTTTTGGCTTGTCCCTACCACTTATCAAGCCCATTTACCTTTTTCAAGGAGGGTATTGAAATGCAGTGAGAACTATGTCTTTTTGGTGATGGAGGCTCTTTGGCTGATGAAGAAAGAGACCAAAATGGAGCAAGCTGGCACTTGCACTTTCCAAAGTCCTAGAAAAATGTGCATCTTGCATTTGCACCTCAATTCTAGAAAGGATGGATCTGGAATAGCACCTCCTAATTTACTGTCTTTTATTTAAGGCCAGGTTCTATTTCTGTCGTTCATCTTGAATACTAATTTATAGATGCAGATAGTGAGATGACAGAAGTGCATGTGGAGTAATGAGGTGCTTTGTGAACACAGCAGGACAGATGAATCCTGATCTATTAAGAAAAGACCACTTGAATTGGGCTTTGATTTGAAACAGGATGCAGTCTGTTTTCAGCAGTTCTATAGTTTGAAAAAGCTATAAGCGGCTCATGATCACCCCTAAAGAAACCCCCAGCCCCAAATCTCTCCACCTGAAAATAAGAGTATAGCACCAAAACTGCTAGCAGAGGGATTACTGTTGGGCTGGCTAACTTTGTACTACATGATTTCATCCTAGGTAATTCCTGGCATGTGTTGAATATTTCAGTTGGTAGGTTGAGAATTAAAACCGTTGATTATAGCACCAACCAGAAATGTTATTAACATGTAGAAAACACTTGAAGATCAGTTTTTAAATGATCTGTATGCCTGCAGCCAAAGTTTAAATTACTTGAAACTCTTTCAAATCAAACTCCCACAATAAATGTGCTTTATAGAAAAAAGCAGATTGTAATCAGTCATAGAGAGAAGGGGAGGGGGAGCAGTGAGGATTTCCCTCTCCCCCACTAAAACTTATGTGAGCGGCTTCTGTTCTGTTTGGGTGGAAGTAGTTAGACCTTATTTTACAGCAACCAGCACGCTTGCTTTTTCACTGCCAGTAATTACATGAAAAATGTGGCTGACTAATGATTGCTCGTTTGCAGTGAATTTTTTATTCAAGGCAAAAGGTTTCTTGGTGTTGCTGTGGAAGAATCCTTTGGCAGCTGAAGTCAGCTTTATAAAATCCTAAAGGGGTGCCTTGATTTTGCAGCTTCCTTGTCCCCAAAGTGAAACCTGAGAGGGGGATCTGTGATTCAAACAGCTGATTTCTGGCTCTTTTTTTAATTCCTGCTTCATGGGTGCTGTTAGTGGAGTATGGGTATAGCACCGCTTGCTGCAGAAATGCCTCAACAGCTTTCTTAGTAGTGCTCAGCCGTCGATTTGGATGGCAACTGCAGTGAGATGCAGGATTTTGCTGAGCCGAGACTGTCAGATGGGCTTAGCTCCTCCCCAGTCCTGGGGAAAGGAATGATCTTCTCACAACTGTGCAGGGTGGAAAGCTATGTCTACAAACAAAACCATTTCACAGAAGGTGACCCGATGGCAGACTTTGGGAGCAGAGACCCCCCAGCCCCTCTGTCTCCTCTACCCCTCCCAATTAAAAAGAAAAAAAAAAATGTATTTTGTTATTTACCACAACATTTATTTTTTCAGTGCAGCACTGTTGTGATTTCAAACTACAGGCTTTTCCTCAGGACTGCACAAACAAGTGAGAATTATTCCTTTGGCACCATGATGTTATAGAACCTGATCCCTTAACCTTATCGAGGTGTGCACGTGTTACGGGGATAAACAAGTCAATTAAAAATGCATTCTCTTAAAGATTAAATAACCTTGGTAAACCTGTGTTTCTGGAAAGAAAAAATTGGAAAAAAAAGCCCAACCCAAGCCCCTAAAACCCCAAACTGCACTTTCCTGGCAGTCAGAGAGGAAGGGTATGAAATGTGATGCCAAGGAAAAATTATTGGGAAGGGGAAAAAATAATACTCCTCATCCTGAAATGATTATGTTGAGATTTGGAAATGTATGAGTGAGCTCTGTGACTAATAGCATAATGAATACCAAAAGAATTAGTAATGATCAGTTCTTTATTCTTAAAGTTTTGTCTAAGGTTTCTATGAAAAACTTGCTAATTTAATAAGTGACAGTACAGCTAACAACTTAACTAGCTTGTAACTTTCCTATTCTTTCAGTAGAAGCAAATGTTGAAAATTGGTAACACGATGAGACAAATTGAAATCAAAGTGTAAGTAAAGCGGGGTATAAATGACCTGTAATATGGTGTAATTCCACTGGAACATGAAAAATGACTGAGGAAAATTTCTTTCAAAAAAGTAAAAAAAAAAACCACCAAATTTAAATCAGGCCAGTTCTGGCACTGACTTTTGACTTTCCCAATGTCCTTGAGAGTTACATTCTTGGTACCAGTTACCATGCCTCCATTTCTGCTTTTTTGACTTCTGAATTAAGCCAGTTGAGGCTATTTGCTCGAAATTGTGATCCTCCTGAGATGCCTCCCCAAAGGCCTCTTATACAAGTTTGAAACTCTAGGCCATATTTGGCTTGGAAATTTTTAAGTATATTGGTGAGTGTATGTAAATGTGAGGAAAAACGTGTTTACAGTGATGATTGTGCAAATCCTGAGAAATTAATCAGATATTATTTGAGCTGATGTAAATGAGTGGAATCCATTTCTTAAAGGTCTAAATGAGCCTGAGTTGTGTGCTGAGAGGTGTCTTTTATTCCAGTTATTATTCAGTTTAAATTCGTTTAGACTCCTCACACAAAATGGCTCACTACAGGAGTGGATCGCATTGTTCTGGTTCTCCTGCCTCCTTCGCACAACATCCATAGCCTGCAGGGGAAGAATAGGATAATCTTGGTGTGGCAGCTTGTGGAAAGTAATAGGTTAGCTGCTGCATTTATTTCTGCTCAAGAGATTAAGGCGTAGTTGCAAAGCTGGTGCTGACATCATTCCAAGCACACAAAAAGCTGACGTCAGTTATACAGTATATTGCAAGGTGTTTATCTGCATCTGATTAGGTTAGCAAAACGCATACTGCAAAGGCAGCACACAAAGAAGTGTGTTAGTCCATGCTTCCTACTTGCCCTCTGACACCGGCGTTGGTCCTGGAAAGACTGAAACACTTTGTGCTCGATAAGGCCCCTGTAAAAAACCTGTGGAGGTGCCATTGGTCTTGACTTTTTCCCATCCTAATCTCCAAACATCAGTGTTAAGCACAGAGTTTGTTTGAGGTGGGTGTTAGGCAGCCCCTCCTCGCAGGGAAGTCCAGATCTGAACTTTTGGCCTCCACGAAGCCAATCAAAGTGACAAAGTGACAAGGGATGCTGTGACACGGCAACGCAAATGCCAGTCTTCTCTTCTGCGTGCTCGTCAGAGTGTGTGTAATCGGTCAGCGAGGAAGGCAGGAGAGCTGCCGCTGGCCGGCGAGTAGCAGGGTGGGAGGCTGCCGCCCCTACCTGCCGCCCCTGCCTGCTGCCTGGAGCATGCAGGCAGCACTGGCTGCTGCCACGGGAGTCCGAGTTATGCTGCCTTTGCTCCTCCCGACTGCAGCAGTGTGCTGGAGACGTGGAGGGAAGCAACAGAAAACAGGTATCTTCCTCCCTTCAGTTGTGACCAAGTGTACCCTTAAAACCAGACGCTTTCACCTGTAACTGTAAATACCTGCACTAAGAGGACACCTAGACTAGTGTGCTCTACGGGTCAAGCCAAATTCTTCAAGACATGGGGCAGAGGTGGATAAGTGTCTGGTTTCTGCTTATACTGAGACCTGACTAAAGAACCCACATGCATTGTGCTATACAAAGAGGTCATTAAGTGTACACTTATGCTCTATGCTTACCCTTAAAAGGGCAATTTCAGCGTTTGATCTGAGTACCTGGCTTGGATATTTGTGTGTGCTTCCACAAGAGGAGTCTCATTGCTCCGTAAGGACCACTGGTCCCAACTAGTGACCGCTTGTCTGATGCAATCCAGTCGTTACTTCAGTCTTCTTTTTTCTTCCGAGTTAGTTAATTCATTGTTTCTCTCATAACAGTTTATGGTTAAAATTTGATCTAATTCAGTCACTAGAAATAAGGATAAAATTTAGGCATGCATTTTAGTTAGAATTAGAATATCATGGGTTGGAAAAAAAAAAGTTCAATCCCATGCAGTTACGGTTTAATTTTAAAAGCTCAATATCAGCCTGCTAGAAGAGGGGAGTTCATGCTTACTGGTCACCAATGGGCATTTTATTACTTCATATTTTGTTGTATTCTACTCCCTCCTATGCGTAATCACCATAACTGCAGATTATTTGTAATTTCTAAGTATTTGTAATTGCTAAGTAGTCAGTTTAGTTTTCACATTAGCAAGAAATGTGCCTCATCCGCGTGAACAGCCTTTAGAGCAGCTGTAAGATGGAGTGTATCTGTGGGTAAAAATTGCAGCTCTTCTAGGTACCGAGTTTCTGTCAGGGTTCCAGCTGCGTTAGGGCAAAAAGATTTTACTACATACAAACTTTTTATTAGAATAAACGTTGCTTCAAAAATTACATAACATGCCTACTGTCCTTGGTAGCTCAAATCAAGGCCAATCAAATCAACATGCTCAAGATGAGTAAGTACATGCATATTTTACCAGTTGTTACTTTTTACAAACTCTATAATTCAGTCAAAGGAACATATCTTGGAAGAGCAATAGCATGATTGCAACAGAGATTTTATGGCAGAGAAAGAAAAAACATCTTTTTTTTTTTCTTTTCAACATGATGAGAAATGTCAACAAATCTGTTTTCTTGGTACTGTGTAGAATATCGAGTCTTTGCTCTGTCTGAGGAGCTGCTAACATGAATAACCAGTGATCTCATGTAACCTCAGGACAGCAGCGAGATTTGTCAGAAAGTTAGCAATGTGCTGTCTTTAATTTAAAAAGGAACATCAGGCAGGATGAAATGCATGATTCAGAGAAATCCACTGACACTTTGCTATTGACTGCAGCTGATAAAACTGAGTAGTCAAATCATCTGATTCCAACCCTACTGATTGATCAGGCCATGACTATAACCCACATTTTACTGCAGGATGAAATTTTTCCAGGATAAATTTAGCTGTTTGTGGTAAGCCAGGACAAGGTCATTTTTGCATTTATGTCTTCAGAGCACAGGAGATGCAGAGTGATTGTGTCTTTCCTCTCTTTTTTTCATCTTGGAGTAGTCTGTCTGCATAGGTAAAGGTAAGGAAGATACTGCCCTTTGCCGGTTGCGTAGGAGAAACATTGCTGAGCTATTCCAGAATAACTCTGCATGCTGACCTGTCAAGGGCCAAGTGGTATTTTGAGTTCTACTTATTTGCTAGTTGAGCAAGGGAAAGCCTGTGCCTTTATTTTTCCATCAAGTAAGCTGGGATTGTACAACTGATTTTGCAAAATGCCTTGAAATCTATTGATAACATACTTCCATCATTTAACAAGCATATAGTTCTGCTCCTTCTTCTACAGTTCTCCTTCAACAACATCATCACCATTTCTGTAGTTAGTAACACTTAGAGAAATTAAGTTTTTAGGTTTTGGATAGTCTTGCCTATAAATAAGTCCCAAAGATAAGAAAAGTAGCAGATATAGGGTATTGTATGCAAGCAATCATAGACTTCTAGTAATCTGTTTTCCTAAATTGCAGATCAAAGAAATCCCTTGGTCATTGTGTTTAAACAGTTTTATGTTCAGACTTTTTCTTTTCTGCCAATACACTTTGCTTTTATTTAGGACAACTGCAATTGTAAGTGATGCTTGCTACCTTGGGGTTTGTGCTGCTAGGTCACTCGGAGTGCATTTGGAGGCCACGGAGGTGAGCACACCATAAAAGTAAGGGAGAAAGGTGTGTATTATATCCAAAGGCTCTCTGTCTCAGAAGCACCAGACTTTTCTAAAGGGTAGAAGGCTTCTCATCCTCTTTCTAATGGTAAGTGGGATTAAGAGACTCTAAATATTGCTGCTCCCATCCATAAGTAATGTTTCTACTATTGTATCTGTTGGATGTCAATTGTTCAGAGAAGTGGCAAAAAAGTGTCTAAACCACATCTTCCAATATTTCTTTGCAACTTCTTGACACCATCAATTTACTGTTGAGTTCCAGTTAGCTGAATCAATAACAGGTATAATCCCTGGAGACACAGGGAAGTCCTTCTTTCAGAAGGTTAGTAGACAGGCTGTAGGCTTCATTGTCTGGGGTGGCATCACCGTGCTTTTGCTGCAGAACTAGACTGAAGACTGTGATATTTAGGGCAATTTCAAAGCTTGTTCCAAGATTGTTTTCACAACGAAAGGTTACCCTGTCAGAGCACAGCAGGGGAGGCTGACCGCACTTCTGGAGTCAGTATAGACAAGCCCAAGCTTTGTTCTGCCTCTCATCTCTTAAATCAAGTTCCTCGCAGAGGGGCAGAGAAACCCATTGCCAGCTTTACATGTACAGGGAGGACAAGGGCAAGATTCACACCATCTAATGCTATTGAAGCTGGGAGTTAGGGCTTACACAAGTGGAATCTGGGTGTGGGATTTGTCCAGCTAAATGTTGACAACTATATTTCTCTCTGCTGACTATAAAAGGAGCTCAGTATGACTAGCTCAGGCATAGATGTCTAAAGTTAGATGGGATTAATCCTCCCTGCTTGCCAGAGCCCCAATTCATTTGCATACACAGAAATGTCTTTTTCCTTTTGAGATACACCAGTTATCCAAGACTTCTAGACAAGGCTTGCAGATGTGACACAGGAGCTATGGAAGAAGGACCTCTTGTGAAGAGAGAGGTGGAGGTGTGGTGCCCTGGAGCATCTCAGATGGCAGTGGGTGGGCACATCTATATAGGCATCGATGTAGGGTGGTCCAGAACACCTTAACTTTTGAAAACCTAAGGTTCAGAACACTATTCTCTCATTATCTTGAGAGTTTCCTAGGTGTCAACAATTGGGTACCTTTAAAAATGTAAATACATGTCTAATTTATGTGGGAAAAGGCTTTCCTTCCCTCTTACGAATTGGCCACTTGTGAAACAAGCTTGCAAACGTTGTTGGCCCAGAAGGGTTTCAGGCCAAAGGAGACCCGACCCTTATGTAATATGTGAGTAAGGGCTCAGCCATGGGCATATGTGGGCTGCTCTAAGCCTTTTACATCAAGCAGTCGCTGGACAAAACCCAGAAATAAACCCAACTGTAGAGAGACAGCATAAATCGTCATAATAAAAAATAGTAATGATGAATGTTGATATATCAAGATATACCGGGGGACTGAATAAAAGATGAAGAGGAAATGCATTTATGTACTTTTTATAACATGTCACTATTTTATTTTTCTCTTGTTACACCTCCCTGTAGGATGTGCACCTAATGAAATCAAAACCCACCACCTGTTAAGCAGAGAAATTAAAAGCTTTAGAAAAGCATTTCCCATTTCTTTCCTTTAGTGTCCACCAGAGGATGTGCTCTCTGGCTCCAGAAGCAGCTGGTGTAATTCAGATAGCTCATTAAAGGTGCCTTGTGATCCTTTCTGTTGTGTACATAGCACTTTAACCTGTTTGCTCTTAGACTTTCTCCCCTTACCACTTCCCTCAAAAACAAGTCGTTTTTTATTTTGGAGAGAGATCTGCGTGTTGTCAGAGAGGAAGATTCAGATTGGGCACATCACAATAAACACAACACTTGCAAATCTCTCTGGTTTTAGGCAGTAGGAAAATGAGTTCCTAGCATTTGCTAATACTTCTCCAGACAAGTGTGTTCATTAAACAATGTTAATGTTTTTCTTCTCTTAAAAGCCAAGCTATGGTATGAGGCAGCCTTGTGTTTAGCAGTTGCTCACTGAGTAAAAATCCTATGGCAACCAATAAATGGAAGCCAAAAAATGTTGCAATATTGTTTTAGAGGACTCATCTGCTTATTTTTACAGTTAGCCTTGCATAACCTTCTGCATTTTTGGACTCTGCCTTATGTAGAATATTTCTTAAATTTTCCATTTATTTCAATTGTACACTGCACATTAGGAAAACTAAAAAAATTAGAAAAAATGAGTCACAAATACTTTCTCTTTACGATGTTATTCTGCCCTTCTATAACCTCTTTATGTACTGCCCTTGCATAATATTTATTTGGTGTTATAGTTTTGCTGAGGATCTAACACTAATTTTTTAGTCTGCAAAGCAAAGACGAAAACAGTGTCATGATGGTAGCTTGAAATGTGTCTGCTTCCTGGGATTTAAACAGGCAGACACAACAAATGACAAGCGTGGCTCCCAGCTGACGATCAGAGCTGGGTTTGCAGCTTGAGCCATCCCATATCTATCACAAAAGCTTGTGGGGTTTGGCAAGGGTCTTTTTGTTTTTTTCTTTCATTGTGGAAATGCATATTTATAAACAACGAAAAAAAGTCTAACGGTAGATTTAAAATTACATATAAAAAAATCCATTTAGTATCAGTGCAGCTCAGGCATTTGGTGTATGCCCATCTCTGCATTACCCTGGCATAACTAACGGTTATCACTGGAGTATCAAAGACTATATCTGTAAGATTCGGCCTTGATACAGATATGATGTCCGAGCAGTGATATATTTCACTCTCTCCTCTCCCTAAAATAGCAACAAAATCATGGCAGTCTGTTCATCTTTAGCTAACAGTATTGCAGTACATGAATTGCTTCAAGACAGCTCGCTATAGATCAGCTGGTTCATGCCTGATGTTGTAACCCCATCACCCATGAGGAATTACACACGTAACTGTTGCAAAATTATATTCTGAATGAATAAAGGCTTGGAACTTTGTCTTTCTTCAGCAAACAGGACCTTATGTAAAAGTGGAGATGGATGAGTTTGCGTGCCTGCATGTGTGCATAAGGGGGGGTGTGTGTGCACACATAAATGAACAAGCCTAAATAAGAGGGGGGGTGGGGACAGTACCATCCTGCTTCTCGCATGTCGCTGCACCAAGCTGGATGAGAAGCTGAAACAGGAAATAGGGATGTATTCCCCAGTTGCTTCAGAGCATCACAGCTTATTTCTTCAGCAAGAAGAGCTGGGGAAAGGTTTGGCATTTCTCTAGGCTGGAGGTTTGCAACATGCTGTGCCTGCTGTTTGAGAGGGAAGCTGATGGGAGCTGGCAGGAGCCTTTCCTTCACCTTTTCAGGAAATCCTTGCCCATGCAAATATACAAGTTTTGTAACTGAAAATTTGTGTTACCTACTGCATATGTATAAATATAATGGGAACCAACTAATTCAGTCCTTGGATTCCTTAAATACTCTCAGGTGGGTTTCAGGCCCCTGAGCTTTAGGCCTCTGCAGGAAGGATGTCTCAGTTCCTGTACAGTTCATGGAGACCTGGTCAGCACAGCCCGTAGAGCCTAGAGAGCGATTCATCTCATCCCAGAGTAGACATCGACATTTGAGCAGATGAGTGGCACCCTACACCCACTGCCTGGGAACTCTTTTGGTTTTTAAAACAGGAGCCAAAACATCTAGCTCAAGTACAGATGGCAACCTTGTAGTCACCAGAAATCATGAGCTGTATCTTACTTCTAGCCTGACACAAAGTCTAAGATAGTCAATGTAAAAATTTACATTCCTGTTGGTTTCCATGGGCCTTGAACAAGAATATTAAGCATAGGAAAGAAAAGAAGTATGTGTACAAACAGGTATTTTTCTACATACAAGTATGCATTTATAGATAATAAGGTACAGTATAACTATTCATATGCTAAGCCTATTAAAATGTGTACTTGGATTGCAAGTTCTTTGGGACAAGGACAGTTTTTTTTCTCTATGTTTGTATATAGCGGCATAATAAAGCCTGGATATGCGTAGGACTGGGGGTCCTTCTGACTACTGAAGTAAAACTAATATATTAGAATGGTTGAATAGTTTTAGGATCAAATACAATATGTCCTATCTTAGGAGATCATCAGCATCCTATTCTTCAGACAAGGCATCTGCTCTGTTCTAATTTAATTCTTTTGGGTTTTTTTTTTGTATGAAGAGAACAAATTTTATGTATGAATTTTAGCTGCAACTGACCTAATATTGCAAAACCCATTTCTCACAGAACCTAAGCAGGTTTTAACCCAGCTTTTGAAAGGAAAGCAAAATATAATAATCTACTTCAGCAACTGTATTCAGAAGATAATCTATTAAGGGTAAATGAAAACAATGGAATAATTTTCTTTTTATGGTCTTGCTCTGAAAAAAGGTCACATAAAAATCTCATACACTGAGGTATTGTTTGTCATTGTAGATGCTCTGAGTATGCCTTGTAATAACAGTCCAAGGAAAACCATCCAGTATATTTTCTGAAAATTTTTTTTAAAGCAATAATATTTTTAGCTATATCCAACACTATATTACATTATATATTATATTACTACACTTAAGAGCAAGCAATCACCTTCTTCAGATTTATGAGAGAAAAGAAATAGCAGAAGATTTTTGAAAAGTTTAAATTTACTGGTTTGATAAGAGTGGTTTACTGGTTTATAAAACCAAACAAGGTGTGACAGTGTCAACAGTGATCCTTCCTGATCCACACTGACGCTTCATGGAGCTCTGTTGGGTTTATTGCTGTTGTTCATTTTGTGAATATATTTATTTATGCTCAGTCCTGACTAGCAGTGGAAATACTGCCAGGAACAAGGCTTTTGTCATGATAGTCATGGTCACGAAGCTCTAGCTGCAAGATGCCTATGCCGCCCTAATGAGCTGCCCACATCGCTTCATCTCCGACATTTGGACCCAATTTCAAACACTCCAAAGAAAGAATTCTCCGAAGGTGTCCTGCAGGGCTGCAGGCAGCCTGCAAAGCGCCTGCTTGGGGTCTCAGAGTATCTTCTCCCCTGAAGCCAGCACTGGCAGACCCGGGTGGGCATCAGGCTGGAGTTGCTACGGGGGTCTCCAGAGCTGCACTGCGACCGCAGTAGCGGGCAGGGTGTGCAGGTCTGTGTCGTTTAGGAGAGCCCAGAGAGGCAGTGCTGTGGCATGGCTCACTTTTGCTACACAGACCCCATCCAACCTCTAGATAGTTTCATGCAAAAAAAAGCGTTGCGAGGGCAAACTCTGTATCTTCATAAGGTGAAGGTATGTGGTGCTCTCCTTTATAAACCAGTATGATGTTTCTTGCAATAGGAAATGCTATCATAAAGGTATACTCTTGCAAATTGCCTGTACTTAGCACTTGCTGGAGGTTAATGCAATACATATTTACCTATCTATTAATTACAGTAGGTTAATTATAATCCCCCTTCCTTCTGGGGTTTCTTTCACTTCATATTTCTACTTAAAATGAACAGCCTTCATGAAGGGGAGGTTGTGAATTAGGGTGGGAAGAGTAAAGGTTATTTATTTTTTTAAAAGGTTAATTTAATTTTTATTTTAAATTAAAATGTGAAATTAGACAGAGAGGCATGCAGAGCACTCTCTCCTCTCCTCTCACAGCTGGATACGTTCCATGGTCCCTTTTTTTTGTTGTTACTGTGTCACTTTTCTCACCTCCCATAGCAATGCACTATTCCCAGGCAGTAGTCAACACATACAAGAGTTTCATAGATTCACCCATGACATCTTTCCAGCTTGTATTGTAGTGCTGTCTCCTCTTATCTTTTAACAGAAGTTTTGTAGTTTTAGTATTTTTCTTAAGACCTCATCTTCTGGAGTTTTTTTTCTTCTCTCCCTGGTTTAAACTTTGTATTTATGTCTCTTATGATTGTAAAGTAAAGCTAAAATGGCAGAAATGCATAATGTATCCTCAGATGTGTTACTTTTTTAAAAGTTCGCAGTTTTTAAACACCCAATGTGTGTTTTGGAGGCCTGACTTGTTTGTTATTTTTAGTGTGAAGCTGAACCGAACTGCAAAAGCCAAGAAATTTTATAAGCACTACTCTCTAACTACTGTGTTGTAATCTTATTTCATTCAACTGCTGAGGGCTTATATGGAAACTGAAATGACTGCAGCCCTGGCCAGGTACTTTTCTTGTCTAAAGATGTTCATTTTTTCCATACCGTCACCATTTTTGGGGGTATCTATGTCCAAGGCCAACTTTTACTGGTCACTCCAGGTGAGATACAGAAGGACAGAACAGGAGACGAAGCTTCCCTGTAATTTCTAGACCTCTCAGAAATTATATCCTTGAAGAGCAGTGGCTTTTAAAAGTTTTGTGGTTTAGTGGTTTTAATAATACACATTATTGCTTTGCAACTCAGTATTCCTTTGCAAAATATCCCAAATATCATAAATAAATATAATAAAAATGATGCACATTACCAGGGCAATTTGAAAAATACTTAGATGGCCATTTCACATTGGGGACTTTCAGGAGTAATGGTGTTTCACTCCCCCAAACTTGTGATCCTGTTTCTGGCCCATGATATGTTGGAGCTAGTTGTCTGTCAAATTCCACACGTGTGTTTGGAAATAACTCTGCCTGATGCTGAGTTTTGCTATCATTTGGGCCACGGTACTGAATAACTAACCACATGGTTATTTAATATTTAATTTCCTTTGTAAGTATTTTGTATTGTTATTTAGATTTATAAACAAGATATTATTGAAATATATTACATATATGTAAGTTTTACATATAATTAATAGTATATAATATACATAAAACTATATATTTATGTATGAGTGTAATTTGAAATTACGTATGCATTTATATAAATGTATTTATATAGAGAAAAAAACAGAGTCCATTCTGTGGTCTCTTCTGTTGAGCTAGGTGAAGAACAAGTTGTTCTCATGCTGCATTACACAGGGCTATTTCATCAGCCTGCACTGTGTAGCCCTTTCATATAAAAAGGGCTAAGCAGAGTCACTAGTGAGAAAGGAGCAGGTTGCAAATGCCTTATCGCACAGATTTTCCTTTCACACTGAGGAGCTGCCGGGGCAGAATGACTCAGGTGACTGATGGTATTAATGCCAACAGGAAAAAAGATAAAAATTTGGATGGAAGGAATGCAGCAAACTGATAGAAAGAACTTCAGTCTCCATAGTCATCCAGCTACCTTCCTGATCTGAATCTAATCATTTTGCTTTTCCCTTCCCTTCCCTTCCCTTCCCTTCCCTTCCCTTCCCTTCCCTTCCCTTCCCTTCCCTTCCCTTCCCTTCCTTTCCCTTCCCTTCCCTTCCCACACTTGCTCTTTGTGCTGCCTGCTGTCCTGTGAATGGTGCTGTGGCTCCTGAATCATGAATTGAGGGGTGCTGTGATCTGAGGAAGAAAATTATTGCTATAGAAAAGCCACTATTGCACAGTTTCTCCTCTTCAAAATCCATGGTCTGAAAGGGATATATCCCCCCTCTTCTATTCCCCACATATTTGGAGAGTCACACAGAAACTGGAAACAGAGGGCAACTTTTAATTTTCGTAATTGTTGCATGACAGTTAAGCTATAGCACAACCAGTACCCCCAACTCTTATTACATTCAAACAAACTTGAATGCACTGTAGCAGAACTTCATTTAGACTTTGTAAGATTTGGCCTTTTGAAATCAGCATAAATTGTAATGTTCCAGTCAATAGTTTGTCCAGCAGACAGCAAGTCACTTGATTTTGCTTTAGTATGTCTCAGTCATTTAAACAATAAGGCTTTTCTTTGCTAAAGTAGGACTGGTGTGCCTGCAGTAAGAATAAGGTCATTCTAACAGTTTTGCTTTGCTTTTTTGTTCTATATAGCAGTAGTTTGTAAATGTATTAAAGCTTGTTTGGTAGCAAAATGTGAACCACGCTGATAAAAGAATTGACCCAAACTACTCAACCTCAATCTAATAGGAGCAAAACACATCAGGGAATTTTTGCTTATCTGTTTGGGGGTTTTGTAGGTTATTGTTTCACAGCTGTTTAGGTTTTGTTTTGAAGAATGTCTGAAAGCAGGACTGTGAAATGCTGTATGACAGGGAATTCTTATGATATTTTTCTACCTGAGCATGAGCCAGAAAGCTCACAAGAAAGGTTGTTTTCATCTTTCCTTGCCAACATAGTGTCCTGGTTTCATCTGGGATAGAGTTAATTCTCTTCTTGGTAGCTGGTACAGTGTGTTTTGGATTTCATGTGAGAATAACATTGATAACACATTGATGTTTTAGTTGTGGCTAAGCAGCGCTTGCCCTAAGTTAAGGATTTTTCAGTTTCCCATGCTCTGCCAGCAATCAGGTGCACAACAAGCTGGGAGGGAGCATGGCCAGGACAGCTGACCTGAACTAGCCAAAGGGGTATTCCATACCATAGAACGTCGTGCTTAGTATATAAACTGGGGGGAGTTGTCCAGGAGGTGTGGGTCACTGCTAGGGCATCGGTCAGTGGGTGATGAGCAAGTGCATTGTGCATCACTTGTCTTTTCTTGGGTTTTTTGTTTGGTTTTTGTTGTTGTTATATTTCTTTTCATTACTGCTACTATTATTATTATTATATTTTATCATTATTATTGTTAGTATTATAGTTTGTTTTACTTTAGTTATTAAATCGTTCTTAACTCAACCCATGAGTTTTGCTTTTTTTTCCAGTTCTCCTCCCCATCCCATTGGGAGGGTGGAATAATGAGCAAGTGGCAGCATGGTGTTTAGTTCCTGGCTGGAGTTAAACCACGACATAGAGTTAAGTACTAACTTCTTTACGTGGTTATCTGAATAAGATGTTGTTAATTATTAATCAGCATCAGAAAAGGGATTAAATATGAAGCCATACATATCCAAGATACTTTTTAGGTGGAGGGATGGGTTTGCTGACATTAACCTTTTGTATCTTGATTTTCTCAGTCCTGTTTCTCTTCAACATACTGCAGACCAGATGCTGTAAGAGAACATACATACACTTTAAAGGAGAAATGGTCTTTGGCACAAAGCTCCTTCCTAAACCAGCATCAGGATATCCCAGCTATTCCAGATTAAAATCAGGCTGATTCCTCTGTTTTTAGGAGTATTCTCCATTACTTGCAATTTTATGTTTTACATACAGTACTATGGCAATCACAAAAATCAACTTACTAACATAAACCATAGGCATATATTCTGCTTCTTACTCCTAGTTAATTCTAATCAGTTACATATTTTCTGAGAACTAGAGACTCTTTTGGTTGAATATCGTAAGCGAATTAGCCAAATATTTGCCGACATTGAGAAAAACTAAGGCTGAACCTGCCATCTAGGTTCTACTTGGATTTTTGAAAAGTTCTGTGGTGGAAATCTTGCACCTGTTGAAGGGAATAAAAGCCCAGTCATTAATCTCACTGGGACCAGAATTTAATTTTAGATGTTCTATAGGTCCACTGAATGACTTTTCTTTCCAATTCCTATATGAAAATCTTTAGATTTTCAAACACTTTAAAACTACTTAGTGCTCATCAAAAGTAACAACCATCTGCTCTCTCAAAATTTGGTTCATTATTGAGCAAAATGGTTGGAATAAATCTTTTAGGTGTTTTTTTCGGACAAAGTGAAAAAAAAAAGGAGGACGTTGATAATTTTTTTTCCCTGTTGTCTTTCTATATGGTTGCCATATCTCATTCCCTCTGAATACTGTGGTATGCATACAGATGGGTGTGTGTGTTGCAGTCCTCAGGATGCCATTCTCTTTAGTACCAGTGGATATTGAGATGAGATACTTCATATTCAGCTTAAGTCTTGCTTTCATTTAAAGTCATCCCACGCTCTTAATTATGCCCATTTGGCAGAAGCTGAATCTCTGCAAACCAGGACCTCGGGTCTGGAGTTTCTGTGGTCTGTATCTGCGTAGTTTTTGTGGTTTGGTTTTTTTTAGAAGAGAAGAATGGATGAAAGAAAGGTCCTGTTTTTCCCTCTCATTTCTAAAGGGAAATTAAATAACAGCCATGGCTCTATATTATGGCCTTCCTTTCTGCCTTGCTTTAATTTTAGCCATCTTTTGCTGGTTCCTGTTATATTTAGTTCCTGAACTCTTAGCACAATAAATGTTATTGTTCATGGGGAGAATGAGTTGTATAAATGTCAAGTCATCAACAATCAGCTGGCCAATTGCCTGAAGCCTTTTTTGTTTTCTTCATGGGACATAACTGCAAGTACTTATTTGTACGAATGAGTCTTACACACCTAAGTAGACTTATTGACAGTAGTGGTGAATTGAATGAAAAAAAAAAAAAGGGTTGTGCAATGTCTTTGAAACCTATGACTGCAGTTCTAGTTGTCACAAGTCTTTAGCTGATGGTATAAATTCACTTGCTTCTGGCTACATATACATCCTTATACAATTTTTACTTTTTACGAAGGCAGATAGAAGAAATCAAATTCTGAATTAGAAAATTGTTATGCAAGTAATTTCAAAAGCAAGGAATGATGTGGTTAGGGCAAAGATAGAGGCTTTTGAAATGTTTAGTGAAAACATAAAATGGGATCTGTCTTGTCCTATTAGCATCTTGCTGATTGTTGATTTCTTCGGAAGAACATATCAGTGTAGAGAAATTGTTATCTTTCTTGAGACACCAAACCCCAAGTTCAAGACTATGGAAGACAGACATGACAAAACTGACAATGTTCACACCATCTAAAGATGAGGAAGGAAGCTGAGAAGTAAAAACTAGTTATTACAGAGCGATATTATGAAAGGGAATAAATATTATGCTTCCTGCAGTAGCAGGAACAAGCATTAGTATTAATTTGTTCAATAATAATGAATAAAACCAGTAGTAATAAATATATGTACAATACTTTCCAAGCAAACATTCTAGGAGTCTCAAAATAAAATCAAATTAAAAATCGGTAAACACATTTTGAAATTGATTAAAGTTGCACTTTTAGGCAATAATTATTTATTTTTAGAGATGCAACAAGATCACAGCAGGGGAATTATCAGCATGAAATGACTGGTATCTGGGGAAGTCTCATGTGCTGATTCCCGAATTTACTGTCATGAAAGATCATCTGCACTTCCATAGCTGTCATTACATGGGATACTTTCCCCATCTTGTTTGATATGGCATGTTTCCCTTCTTCTCAGTAATATTAATGCCTCTTGGCTGCAGGGTCCCTTTCTGAAGCCACTGAGCAACACCTATGTTCCTCACCCAAGGTGGGATTCAGTTACCTAAACATAGGTGTCTGGCACTGTTTGGGACACCGTAGACTAGCCTGCCTAGCCTTCAGCTGCTGATTGAGAAAATGCAGGTCTTCTGTAAGGTCTGTGTCATGTCTGTCACACTAGTACATCTTGTGCATCTCAAATGTCATAAGACACTTGCTTAGGTCTCTGATAGTGTGGGTGTTCACATGTGAGCTAGGTGTCTAGGCTACCAGTGGAGTCCAAAGAGCCACTCATCTTGTTCTAGGCACCTCCACGTGGCCCCATGAAATGCCTCACAAGCCCTACTGACATCTTCAGCTTTACTTCACCAGGATGTAACCCCTCACTTCAGTCCTATATACTTGCCCCCAGGCTACCTGCTCCTTGGCTCAGCAGCCAGCGCCCACCCATCAGCACCCTGGTACCCTACAGGGTCTGTTTTTTCCAGCCTAGTGCAGTCTGAGTGCAGCACGTTCTGTAGAGAGAGGGGGGTTTTGGCTAGGTGTTGACTAATAGCTTGGTAACTGTCAATGACAGTCCCTCCACCTCATTGTAGAAGGATGAAAGTGCTTTGTTGAAAAGAAGCTGATTGTTATTTCTGTTTCAGCCCTCCAAAATCTGTACAGAGGACACACTACAGCATATGGAGAAGAAAATCACTCATGCAGGAATTTTGAAATGCCATGAGATTTGTTTTTCTTGTCTAATATCAGTTCAATAATTCTGCCTTTCTGATGTAAAGTTGGAACTCTCATCTCCATTTTGTGAATCAATTATATTGGGGACACTGTAAGAGGTCTGTGCAGTGACTGGAACTATGTGAATACTGAACAGAAGATTTGTTTCCCAAAAGTTAACTTGACATTTCCTCATCTTCTCATCTTGTTGTTTAGCTTTGGTGCCTTATAAGAATATATTTCTTCTTTTTCCTTCTTCTAGCAGCTGGAACTGGTAGCTACTTCTCACAGAGGGGATTTTTTTTCCCCTTTACATCCTCTTTCAAGGTGAATTTTAATAATAACTCATACGATATGAACAATTTGTCTCAGTAATTTTAGTATTTTGTAAAATATCCTTGCGTTTTTACATTTAAAAAACCCCCAACCTATCAGGAAAACCATATTCAGTTTTTTTCCACCGTGGAAACTGTGAATTATTTATAACAGTAGTTTGATTATATTAAAAAGCACAATCCCAAGTCTGCAGTACATTACTGGCTCCATTCCTTGCCTAAAACAGGCGTGTTTATATTTTTCCTCAGTAAATATGTGATAATTAAATGCAAATAGACCATATTTTTCAAACGAATTCCCAACCCTGGAAACTTGGATGATGATAATCTTGCCTAATAAATGCACAACTGCAAGTGAAATCAAAGTTTACTGAAGCAGAACATTCTCAGCCGTCAGTAGCAGCCATCACTTAGTGAAAAAAACCCCAGGATTAATATAGACACGTCACTGAAAAATGGATAGCCCTAAGGTATTTTATAATCATGGTATACACCTAAGTATTAATTGAAAACACTGTGCACTCTTTATGGGATGTTCTCAGCTAATCCATTCCTGTGAATTATTAGGCTATATTGAAGTCATGCCTAAGGCTGTCATCAGTTCTCTTGCATGTTCCCCATTGTGTGTGTTACCCTCTGTTTCTAGGTCAGCTTTTCAGCCTTTTCCTCTCCCCTTGTGAAAGAAAGCAATTTCTCCCATGTATCTCCTTTATGAAGAGAGACACTTATGTTCCTTGGCTGGCAATACCTGGTCTTCTCCCGCTCCCGTACGATCTGAGGTCCTGAGTCTCCCTTGGGGCTAATGGAAGGGCTTTTGTATTGCTCTGCTAGTTGCATCCCAAGAAGTGGCTCTGTTTCCCCCTCCTTTTTGATGGATTGGGTCCCTCTGCCTTCTGTCTCCCAATCTGCTGGGCTAAAGGGGGAATATCAAATCCTAGAGAAGAGACGATCAAAGAAGGGACTATCTCCTGTCCAGCCTGCAATGAGAAACTGAAACCCCCTCTGCAACCCTCATTCCCTCATTCTTTGCTCATTCTTCTCAGCATGCTCTACTTCTACACAGCTGTTTTCTAACATCTGGAAATAAATTATTTTATACCCTTAAGAAGAGCCTTGAAGTGTGGGATCTCATCTCAGTGGCAGAATGCTGGCAAGAAGCCGAGCATTGTCTTTGTATTACCTGGCTGGATGCCCTCCCTGTCCCAAATAACTCAGTTTTCCTTGCTGGGATTCCTGTAGCTGCATCCCCCAAGACTATATTCCTGAGATATTTGGAGAAAGGCCTAAGAATATCTCCCTTTCTTTACTTATGACTTCCCCACATGAAAGTATTTTTTTCCCCCTTTATCTAATTCTCCTTACAAGCTACAGAAAGAGGCTGTGTTTCATTCACTCTTAATGACCTTAGGAATGGGCAAGAATATAATACAGTGCACAGGAAGCATGAATTTAAGGTCTGATGGCTATTCCTTCTGCAGCTCTATCCTTTTCATGCATCACTGTTTTCTTGCCTGAACCTGGAGAAAGAGAGCAGTTGTGGGGGAGGAAAAGGCAGGTTCCTGGAAGAAGGAGTAGCTGACAGGATGTTGCTTTTGTTGGACAAGATCCGTCCTGTTGACAACAAGGAGGACCCAATAAGGCTGAGGGTTAGCTACCAACCAAGCAGCATGCTGCCAATCAGAGTTCGGAGGCCAAACTTTCATTCTTCCTGCCAAGAAAAGGCATTTAAATAGGGACTGAAGTATGATTTCAATTTCACTCCAGTTTAATGCAGACAGCAGAAAAACACGGTGACTCACAATACATTCTTGCCCCTACAATAAATAAAATTTCCTCTCAGAAGTCTGCAATTTTGAATCAGTAGAGAAGCATGGTGAACACTCGGTCCTAGGATGTACACGACACACCAGCTGGATTTTCATTCTAGGAAAGGCCAAGAACTGAATGTGTTGGAAGTTTGCGAGAAAGGCCACAATTTACGTTAATATTCTGTTTCCTTCACAGATGAAGAAATAACTGCTTTTAAAAAATATTAAAGGGAAATAGCTGATCCTATTCCCGCAATGATAAATCTTAAAACAACCAACCTATGCCACAAAGCAGCCACCTCCTTACCCCCATAGCTTGTAGCTCTCTCCATGACATGTGGTGAGGGGAGGGGGGTAAGGGGGAACAGCTGAAGGATGTACTGCCACAGACAAGGCTGTAAAAGTTACTGGGTAAACTACAAATTCATTCCATAGCATTACTACACTAAACAGTGATGGGTAGGGGGAGATTGTTTCCTTTCTCTGTCCTCCCTTTCTTGTGTTCCTAATGCCTGATCAGCTTCTCAGTCACATAGCCAAGGCCAGAAGACTACCCAAAAGTTGGCAAGTGTATTGGCCAGTGGCATTGTTTGTTCTTTATCTGTCTCTGAAGGTGACCAGGAGATATGAATAACAGCTTAATTTTGGATTTTAGATGCAAGCCTGAGGTTCTCACTTTATGTAATGCTTTCTGAAATGTCCTGAAAAGAACTGAAGAGTTAGGCTGAAGTCCAGGAAAGGAAATGAATGGCAGAAATGGTACATAATCTCCCCTGACATCCTGTTAACAGGGCCTCGTGCTTAGCCCATGAGCTCTGCCTTGCAGAGCTGGCAGGGTGAACAAGACTCTGCCTACAAATGTGTTTTTGCAGCCTTATCCTGGTTTGCTGTGTACCAAACCCTTTGCTACATGCTGGGGTCTCTGGGCTTTGTTGCTCTGACACTGGGCTGGGAAAGCCACATGCAGTGCCCCACATCCCATCCTCCAGTGCTGACTTTCTCTGCACTGGAGCGTGGTGGCCTGTACTGGCATGTGTTCAAGTCATATAGGCTCATGTCTCTTCTCAGGCATTTAGAGCCTGGTTCAAAGTCCACTAAATGCAAAAGAAAGGTTTTAACTGATGTCAGGAAGTTTTGATGGAGCTCTTCGGGAAGAGTTGGGATGAAGGACAGGAAGTACAATTTAACGTTTGGGGTTTTTTTTCCAAATTATTATTTATTTATGAATATATTTATTGACTTCTTTGATGTTTTAATCATTGTGGAAACACAGCAACCTGATGGATCCCTATTAACATACATTTAAATACAAAAGGGGCAGTTTATTTTTCAGCAGTTTGAGCACCTGCAATTCACATTAGCTTCAGCTGGAATTCTGTGTGCTCAGCAAATTAAACGTTCAGTAAACAATGTTATAACAGCATTGACTTCAAGATGAAATCATAAATGCATGAAAATAGGACGAGGCCTATAGCTATTTGTAGCTATATTCAATCTGTTATGCCTCTCAGCCCTGGAATAGAAGGTTGGAAAAGATCTCAGCGGCTGTGAATTAGCTCAGCTCTGCAATTATAGCACCTGAGAAGATGAGAGCTGGTACTTTACTTATATTAGATACACAACCCAAAATTGTCACATAAAAGGAGGATTAAATTTTTATTACAATACTAAAATCAAGTTCATCTTAGAGCTGAATTAGTCTGATTTGCTGAGTCCTGCAGGCCACCACCTTTCTTGTTTGATATGCTGAGACTACTGATTCTCCATTTCTGGTGGGAAGAATTGAGAAGGTGTGATTTCATGCAACCTCATTTTGTTTCTGCAATATGCCATTCCCCAGAGATTTCCATTTGTGGTGTCTACCATCTAATATCCATGCATTTCTAGCAAAATCATAGTGCAAAAAAGAGCAGATATGCTTAATAGACAAACTCAGCCTAAGTATTTGTGCATAGTGAGTAACTTGATCTACTGAAGGCCAAGTTGGTCCATTAAGAGAGACTCCAAGGACCTCTTAGGCCCTGTTTTCAGGTCAGTCCCAAAGTGTATTAACCTGCCTTGAAATGCCTGGGAGCTGTGGGAGATGCCCACTGAATATGCTAACAAAGGGAAACTGGAGAGCTTAAATGCAGCCAGAAAAGAAACAAAGCCAATTTTCTATCTACTTGGGAAGATATTACTGACTCAAGAGATTATACATACCAGGAATGAGATTTTGACTCCTGCTCTTGGAAATTCCCCCAACAGGAAAAGGCTACATCCTTCCTTGGATTTAAAAAGTGTTGTGAGAAAATCCCGTCATTGTGCCTGCCTTCCCAACCTCATGCAGAGAGTACCAGGGAGTCATCAGAAATATTTCAGTGTACTGACACAGGTCTCTGACCTTTTGGAACATTATGGAAGTGTATGATAAGAGCTAGTGACCAGTTTGGAGCACTCTTTCTTGGCTTCCTACACAGACACAACAGCATCTTTTTCCTTTTTTATGACACTTCACAGAACAGTGGACTTTGCGGCAGAGAGGAGCTGAAGATGCCCCAAACTGCCCCATTATCTACTTCAGAGGAGTAAGAAAGCTAGAGGATGGAGAGCATATAGGATGTCTGCGTAAAAAAACATAAATGTACACAATATAGAGGAATAAGGTTCAAAACTACCACCCTGTAAGTTTGCAGAAATTAACAACACAAAAGTTACTTAGAAATGGGGACAAGTGCAGATATAACATTGGCTGGGTTGGCACAGAGTGTCCTGGCTAAAGTGGCCAGGCTCCAGATGAAGCCCTTCCTGCTCAGCTGGGACCCAGTATGCATTTATGCCCTTCACTGACCGAAGGGCAGTCCCTCCTACGTTTGGAGCAATCAGTTTGTTTATCCAGTGCTGGGAGCACTTGCTATCACATCTCTTTCAAAGGGAATTTTTCTGACTCATGAAAATTAGGGAAGTGCTCAAATGAAACTCTACTATTTATTATGAGTGCCTCCCTCAGAGTCCCCTGCTTCAGGGCCTGTGGTAGGACCCCATTTCTCTTTTGCAATCTCTTTTCTAATACTTCTTTCAGTAAACAACAGCTGACCCTCATAAGTGCGTGGAACTGACTGGCCCCAGGCCCTCTCATCTCTAAAAAGAGTAAGCTGTGCTGTTGCACAGATAGATGCATGTTCTTTAACATGTTTTATGGTTGTGCTTTGGGGGGGTTGGGTGTACAGATAGTTTAGGGTGGAGGGGAACCTCATGAGACTCTCAAAGCAGGCAAGTCTTGAGCTTCTGCAGCTGGTAGTTCTGCTGTTGTTTCCCTGAAATGAAACAGTCTTGCTGGGATTTTGCAGGAACCAGGAGTGAGGGTCAGATGGACAGTCAGAGAGGTTGTAGTTTTACTACAGAAAACAAAGAATAGGGAAAATCTGTAAAGTGCTATCTGCTTGTGATTCACCTCTACTACACAAGAGAGAGTATTTCTGAGACCCTAGGCTCTTTAGCCTGATTTTCTGCTCTAGAGAACTCAATGTGATCATTTACTTGGGACAGGAAAAAGCGGATGTGGCAGAGTCTGATTGATTTTCCACCAAAGAAAGGAAGAAGACGACCACACATGCTGCTGGATAAATAAGGCACCAACATGCCATTAGATATCTAACTGGCTTCAGAACTACAAAGATGTGTTTATTATTTACAAGTTTTGCTGTTTGCACAATGCTTGCCCAAGGCCTTTGTGGCCAGGTTTGAATCCTTTTTTTCTTCCTCCCACTGAGCAGTGGTTTATTTTGTTACAATTCATTTCCATACCTCATGTGAGACGGATGTCATTGTTTGCTCATTTCCCTTCTATTTGAGATTTGGATAGTGATCAGAAGGGATCCTTGTACAAATCCTACAGAGCAGATCCTATCACCGAAATTGGGGACATTCAGATCTGGCAGAGCCTTGACAGTTCCTCATTGAATGCCATGTGCTTTCAAAGGAAATTCACTGGTATATTGGTCAGCACTGGTGGGCCTGCCGCTGGACAGAGGTCTCAAAAGTAACTTTCTTCAGTATGGTGTTTAAATCTGTGGTCTCAACCACTGATGCTAGAAATTCAGATGTCATTAGTATCATGCACAGTGCATGAGAAGGTATAAATGAGGCATAAGATGAAGATAGGCTCTATATACATTACCTGTTTCTAATATATAGCTCTAATGTTGCTAATGTATATTTAAATGTGCTCCTAGGTGAACCTTTTTACTTTATTTTGTAGGCAAGAACTAAGCCACTCTTTCCCTCTGCTTTTAGCTTCTATTTGTTTCCTATGTACTGAACTGTTCTGTATTATTTGGTGCTGGGAACTAAGGAGAAATGAGTAAATTCTCAAAATAAATCAAATATATAAAGATGGGGGTGATGCTAAGTCCTCTTATAGGTCTGTATGGAAAAACATGCTTGAATATGGAGAGCAATTGTACCCTTACTGTGCCTGGATATGGGAATATATTTTTAAATAAATGTTTTATCTGTCAGCTTCTGTAAGAAAGGAATTTACACCAGAATGGGTAGAGTACATGCTTGGAGGGATAAAGAGCTGTAGCTACACAAACATGCACACAATAAGGGTTAGGCACTTTTGCCTTGACTTTTAGGAGCTATTGGATCTGCCTGAGAAGATTCCTTGTATTCAGAGGCCAGCAAGTGTCCCACCAGTGGCCAAGGACTGCCTGTGTCTGAATTAAAGATGCAGATCTTTAACACTTATGTAGGACTTCATTCTGATTATTGACAAATGAAATTACTGTAGCATAAAAACATGTTATCTAGGAGTGATGCTGAATCAATATGACTCGAGAATAAACTGGACCACTTCACAGATAGCTCAGCCAAGACTTTTCAGCTCAATTTGAAGTCAAGATCAGAAACACAAACATAGTTAGTCAGCTCATTTTTTTTACACAATCCACATGGAGATCACTAAAGTACCCTTCTGTCAATCAGAAATGTCCTCATCTGCAATTTATATGCAGTAAAGATTATTGCCTTCTGAAGAAAATATTGTGAGGAGCTACTCAAAGCAAATTATCAGTGCTCAAGAAACTTGGAAACAGAACACCCATAGCAGGAGATGGACATGATAAAAATGTGCAAAGCAACAATTGAGATAGAGATAGGAGAAAATAATTTTTCAGCCAACCTGTAATTAGCTTGTGGAAGTCACAGCTACAGAGAGTCAAGGGCAAGAATATAATTAGATTCCAAAAGGGACTGGAAATGTATATTGATGTAATTAATTATAACTCTGGATATATTTCCTAAAGTTTTGTTGCAGCAATATTAAACCTCATTCTTGCCCCTGGAGGTCCTGTGTTTTTGCAGAAGGCCAAAGAACACGTGGACAGGAAACAGCCCTTAGGTAGTCTGCAGTGCACAAATGACACTCCTGAGGGAGAAACAAAGGTGCCGTTATGGCATTGAGCAGTAGGGCCAGTAAGGTGCTGGGTGGTCTGTGTGTGTGTAAGACTGACACAATAATGACTTAGACTAATACTCAAACATACAGTCACAGACGCCAGATGGTCACCAGCTGGGAGACAAGTCTCATTTTTGAAATTGTACATCCCTTGTGAAATATCTTTATCTCTATCAGCCTCTGTAAACTTTATTTTAACAGTCTGCTTTGTTGGCTGAATTTAACAGTACACTAAGTATGGCAATTATAGATACTGAAGTAAATTTAAGTTACAACTGGAAAGTTTTTCAAAGGCAACTATTATAATTAGTTTACATAAACTAAAGGGCTACTGTAGTGTGTATGCAAAGACCACATAGAGAAAAGCTCTCCAATGTTGCACATTCATTTTTCAGTGATATGATGCAAGCTTAGGTAGTGTTCTGGACTTGACAGTGTTTTATTGGGGGTTATTCTGTACTTTCTTATCACAGAGGAAACCAGCTAATACTTTCCTTACTACTTCAATACATAGCTTAGTAGCTAAAATATTAGGAAAAACAAAGTAATCAGGAATGGGGTGGTGCAATCCCAAAAGTAAAATAAAACCTACACTGGAATACTAATAAGCCATGTGATGGAAATACTAAAGGTTAGAAATTCTTTTGCAAATGGGGAATAATAACTTTCTGCAACTTCCGTTCTTGGCAGAAGAGACTTGTGATTACATTTGCTATGGGAGGTCAGGAACAGTCAGATGATGCCACCTGACCAGGTTACTTGATGCTCATAGCTAATTGGGCTCAGCTTCCTTGGGATCTGCTCTGCTTGGTTCCAAGGGTAGTTTTGACCCAGAAGACCTAATATGGAAGTGTAAAAGGTACTTATGAAAAGAATGAGAATGTGTAGCTGAGGTAATAAACACGGGCACACATGATCCCCTGACCTGCTCACTGAAACTTAGGCGTGCTTCAGGGCATTTGCTAGTTGTTTTGGGTGGGATTTCTGCTTGGCTAAGGTAGCAATTTTTTTTTTTTTTTTTTTTTTTGTGGTTGGAAAACACTGGAAAGATATTAATAGATGATCTCTGAGTAGTTCTGTTTCCATCTTTGGATTTTCCATGTATGATGAAGCAATTTAAACTAAAAAAAAAAAAAAGATATAGCAAAATAGACATCTTTTGTACCAGCTTGATATGGTTATCAAACTGTGAGTGAACCAGGTCTGACTGTAGTTACTTGTCCAAGCTGCAGAACAGTCCCATCTCATAAAAAGACTGTTAGAAGAAAAGAATAGGTATTGTAATACAGTACAGAAATACACTGGTAAACTATGTGAGGAACCTAGTATCTGCTTTCAATAGCAATATAGCCTTGAACCACATTAGGTAGCAGAAAGCTAGAAAGCTTTGTGTCTCAACAGTAAAATGTGCCTACTAACAAAGCACAGGCAGATAACTGTTTCAGTCTTACAATGCCTTTGGAATAACTGCTTTCCATCAATGATCACCAAATGAATGTTAGACTGGAGTGTGGTTTACCCCTTACAGATCTGGGCTACAACCTTCTTCTTCCTTTAAGGAACCATCACAATTGGAGTCACACCTTAACATGGACTTGCACAGATCTGATTCTTAGTGTGAAATACTTCAGTATTCTTCTAGAAAAGATGACTTGATTTATATTATCTGTTTCGTACTTCCAGCCTTAAAAAATATTGCTTGAACAAGGCTCAAAAAAAAAAAAAAAGGAAAAAAAAAAGAAAAAATTGTGCTTATTTCCAAAGGGGCTGTTTCATGAACATCCCTTTCCATCTCCTTCCTGGATCCATAGAGAATTTTGTATGCATTTTGCATCTCCTCTTTTACAACAAAACAGTCATCAGTTTGATTATTGCCATAGATTATTTGAAGTTGTTCATCAGAACACCTGTTTTATCAAAACCAAGCTGGTTTGCTTTCTTCAGCAGTGGCCTGAGCCTTTGTGGTAGTAACTCCTGATTTATGCATGTTGGAGTTGCCAGGGGCCAGCGTCTCACTGGCTTGTATCCTCATTTACTCTAAACTCAACTGGAGAGAAATATGCTTCCTCCTGTCACTCTTTCAGGCCCCAACTGGACATGTAGTTAATTTGACCTAATAGGAAAAAAATTTAGAAATGCTGAATGCACCTTTTGCCCATCCCCTTTTTCTCCTTCCTAGACTTGTACCTCCTCAGGGTAGACTTTAGTAGACTTGAAGGAAATAGAAAATGTTGGAGTTGACAGTCCTCGTTCCATTGAGAAAATTATGAAATTCCATTAACAGCATGAGCATAATGTCGGGCACGTGCAGTTCTAGCAAAGTACAGCTGGTGCTTAAATCCTCACCAAGCAATCAGATGCCTTCCTCTGTACATGCTGCTTTCAGAGAGATATTCATATTTCATGTATTTTGCCTAGCACTTATTAAAGGGATGACAGTGAAGTTCATTGCTTTCCTGGCTACCCACTCTCAAACTTACCATGCATTAAAAGAAATCTCTTAATTCTGTTAAAAGTTCTAGGCCAGAGCACCTGGGAACCAGGAATTATTGCTGAGAGCAGCAACTCACTAATGACATCATGGTAAGAACCTCACACTTGCAGAGAGCCACTAGCCACTCACGAAAACAATAAAAACCAAACAGCATCTCTTAAACTTTCTGGCACAACCTTGACTCAGGATGCAAAAGAATAGTTAAAATAGTTTTGCAGCTTGTGCTTCCAAGTTGTTTCTTTACAGACCCAAAAGCATATGCTAGACAGATGTGTGCTCAGTTTGATAAGTTTGCATATGGTATTGATGATCTGTAGGTATCAGAAAATTCTTCGATTTATGTAAGTAGATATGTCCAAGTAAAGGTCTGTGAATATTAAGGGAGTGTAATTCAGAACCGATGTAGCTTATGTGACTGGAATATTAGTATTCTGCCTTAGGCTTCAAATATGTAGGATATCAACAAGAAATAATTATTTTATCTGTGTCTTTTTAGATGTCTCATTAAGATGCAGTAATTAAGTGCTATTTTCAGCAACATTTTTACAACAAAGTAGCTTTAAAAAAATCTGTAATTTCTTCAGATTCTTTTTATTAATTATAGTGTTTTAGCCATTTCCATTGCTTGGGTTTATACGTTATGGGATTTTGAGTAGGGGGACGGAGTCTTCAATGGAAAACTGTACATTTTACTTTCAGAAGTATATGAGCCCTTGTACTAAAAAGGCACCTATTCTTATGATCTTCCAAAGGACAGTAAAACTTCCATCTGTAAATATAATAAAGAAAAAATCTGTAGGAAGTCTTTCATCATGCTTATCAGAGACCTCTCACGTTACACTGTTTTGCAGTCTGAACAGCATGCAAAATTCCAATGTGGGAGTATAGGAATTAGTTCATGTAAGAATTTGATTAACGTCTAACAGAGTTTCCATAAGTTCCACTCTAATGCTCCCTCAATTTTTATTTATCACAAAAATGTACTAAGAATTAACAAATTTTAAGTTTATTTTGCAAGCATCCCTATTGGTTACATTAAAGCTGAAAGAATGTCTTGCTCTTACTAAATACTATGGTTTTCCTTCCAACAGATCAAAGCAATGGTGAGCAAAACCTGAAGCACAGACTGTGTGCAGAGTATCTTCTTTTAAACAGTACTTGCCATTTCAAGGAGTCACTTCTGAGACAGGGAACTTCAGCCCTTTTCAAACAAAGTCTCTTTGGGACAGGAGTGTTACAGAGCTGTTAGTGACTAACATTGCTCTAATTCTCATGGTCTGCTGGGGGGGCAATAGCTACTTGGATTATTACCCTCATTTTACCAACAGGTACTGGAAGCCTATCAAACATTTTCAGCCCACATGCTTTTGAGGAGCTTGACCCAAACAATTTGCCCAGGGTCTGCCAGGATGTTTGGAGCAGAATATACTTGACTTGTAAATTAGCCAGTTAGGCTTCAGAAGAAGTCTTGACATTAACACAGGGCTAAAATTCCAGTTGCTTCCAGAGGGTGAGGTGCTATAGCTACAGATCTCCTCTGGAGTTCATCACTTCTTAAGGATATGAAGCAGCTCTGTAATGTGCATCAGCTGTTAATGGTTAGCTGAGGACTGCCCAGCGAGGACTACAGGAATGTGCTGTGCTCCAGCAGTGGCTGAAGCCCTGATACTTTTTCCAGTCCCTGACCTGCCTGTCTAGACTTTCTGCCATATAGCTGCTACCACTGCACATAAGCTGGCCATGCGTGTGTGGGTGAAGCACCCTGCTTCATTTTAGCAAAGATAAAATACACTGACACTTAAAACATGCAGCTCAGTACTCCTTCAGGCATTTTCCTTGACTTTGACCCATATAGAGAAATTCCTCAGGCTGCTTTCATTTTACTATTGTGGTTTCACACCTCTGCCCAACAGCAATGAAATTAAAAACAATTAAAGTAGAAATGTTAAGAGAGGGGTGAATAATTCACAATGAAAGAGGGACCTGCCAAAACTAGTCTGTCTCTCTGTTCATGGGAAGTCTGCAGGCTGGTCGTAATTTCCAAACATTTATTTATGACTTTGGTTTGCCTGATATTCTCCTGAGAATTTATTTTTACGCTGTAGGAGGTATCACACAGATTTTGCTTCAAGTATTTGAACTGAAAATCTGAGCTGTGTTAGTTAATTGTGGTTGCTCATATGTAGTTACATGAGATGGCAGGAGTTCAACAGCAGTGAAAGCAGATGAGAAGTGGAAAAGATTGCCTTGGGATGAAGTCTCTCTGGGATGGGCTGATGAACTGCATATATGGAATTATTTTAGATTTTCTAAAAACTATTTGGCCTGTAGGAATCATAGAATGGTTTGGGGTGGAAGAGGCCTTTAAAGATCATCTAAGAAATGTAGGCTTTACCTAGTGTAAAATGAGGACAGGATCAGACAACTGCAAATCTGTTGGCTACATGCAGAGTGTAAATGCAGTTTTCCATAGCTATGTTTCCATAAAAGAATTATATTTATATGGGAGGTCTTACTCTTCCTAATGGATATTTTTGTAGGACACTGTCAGATCATCTGAGTTTAACCGGCCTTAAGCTAGGGCTATAATAAGATGGTTTAGGGATTCTTCCCTGTTGTCTCAGGTGTAGGGGCATCTAACACAAATTCATTTTTACATTTGTGCAAATCCCCATCAAACAAGTTTGGGAGTATTTGCTTAGCTTCTCTGTTTTTCTTACAGGAGGAACATTTGCCTCATGTTACTGCCACTGATTCTTATTTGAGGCCAAATTATTTTTAGTAGAGATAAATCTTTTATGGAACTGAATTTTTTATTAGTCTAAGTACAAAATATTTATGTTCCATTACATATTTACAGTCCTATTCATGAAAAAATAATGGTCATCCTAAAGAAGTATTTCCATGGGAATTATTAAAAAGAAAAAAAAAAAAAAGAAAAAGACTATTCCACTGCAACTTTTTCCCTACAATAAATGAAACACTTGTAGATAAGAATTTACATGAGGCAGTTAGCAAGCAATAGTTATGCACTTGCCACTTTTAAGTTGTGCTTTGAAATTCACGTTATGTCAGACATGATCATAATGATTAACTTTAATGCTTAGGGTAGAGACTAACTTTCCCAGCCTTCTTCACCAGAAAATTTTTAAGAGAAGTAATTACTGCTTGCTGTTCTATGTCTACTGTTGCAGTGAAACCAGTGCTAAATTCTGTACCACACATGCCCAAATATCTGAAGCATTTCGTTAGAGGTTGAGCCAAATGGATTTCTGGAGCAACACTATTGAAATTCTGGTCAATGAGCCAAGCAAAGCACATAAAAAAGTGTTTAAGCAGTGGGGGTAATCCTGGGAGTTCAATGGGACTATTTTCATGGTGCAAGTTAAAGATGTGCTTACTTGGCCGGATAGGGGCCTTAGTGTATCTCAGTGCACAGCACCTACGGGCCTGAAAGCCAGCTGAAGTTAATAGAAGGGCAGACTCTGACTTTGAAAGATTTTGAGCCAGCCCATGAGTGACCTAGTGTCGTTCATGGTGTCCAGTAGATCACAGCAATTAACTCAACTGGATGATGAATAAAATGGTTCCCCAAATCTGCAAATTGCCCATTTTTCTCTAGCTCTCCTTTTTTTGTCACAGGATAGTGCTCGTTGCCTGTAACCACTCCAAGATCACCCCATTCAGCCTGAAGAATTGACCTAGCTCAGAAATTGAGGTTGGTAGCCTCAGATTATTTTCCATGCAGTACATACAATGATTTTCTGGACTGTAGGAAGTTTCTAGCTATGATGTTTTTCTCTTCTGGGTATGAGGCACATATGTGTGGGGTAAATCTTTTCTTTCTCATTGACCCCTTTTCAATAAACCAGTTACTCAAAGAAGCATTTCCCTGACTAGAATTTATAATAATATTTTTCATAATGCACCAAGAAATCCTTTGTCAAGCAATTGTTTCCTGTTTTAAATTAGAAATGCAAAGTAGAAAAAAAAAAATTAAAAAAAAGAGAAATTTGCTTAGGGGACTGGAGGGGAGAGAAAAGAGAAGTTGAGCTGAATATATTCTGTGGCAAGTTTCCCAAATAATTTTTGCATCAGATTTGCTAAACGTTTCTTTTAATCTGATGTCAGGTCACAAGTTCTCTTTCTCCTTTGTGTGCCATTGAGACATACTATCCCAGCATAATGGTTTTGTGTTGTAAGGGGCTGAGGTGAATACACACAAGAGTGTGTGTTCAGAGCTTCCAGGTAACGTGCACTCAGAGCATTCGCTGCCTCTTCACTGGCACTTGGAGCGCTCAAGTTCCTGAGAATTCACCTGATTAGGTCAGACCTGGAGCTGTATACATCTCATTCACCTCAGAGATTTGCAGTGAACTTATATATGATCATTTCTCTCTACTTCAGAAAAATGACTCCAAGATGCTTTTGTTCTGACTCTCCTTCAAGTGCAGGAAGTTGAGTCATGGCTGTTTGGAACTGCAGGATCGCAGGTCATGTCCTCGTGTTCTCAGTGTATCCATATGATTCTGTTTTTTTTTCCATGGTGTCAGAATGAGAGCAAAGAAGGGGTCAGTCCCTTTCTGACTGTGCTGTTGTTTCCAAGTGAGATACATACATGTAGCCTTTATATCTAATTTAAGTCATGAAATCATAGAATCATCATAGAATGGTTTGGGTTGGAAGGGATCTTAAAGATCATCTAATTCCAACCCCCCTGCCATGGGCAGGGACACCTTCCACTAGACCGGGTTGCTCAAAGCCCCATCCAACCTGGCCTTGAACACTTCCAGGGATGGGGCATCCACAGCCTCTCTGGGCAACCTGTTCCAGTGCCTCACCACCCTCACAGTGAAGAACTTCTTCCTTAAATCTAGTCTAAATCTACCCTCTCTCAGTTTAAAGCCGTTACCCCTTGTCCTATCACTACATGCCCTTGTAAAAAGTCCCTCTCCAGCTTTCTTGTAGGCCCCCTTTGGGTACTGGAAGGCTGCAGTAAGGTCTTCCTGGAGCCTTCTCTTCTCCAGGCTGAAGAACCCCAACTGTCTCAACCTCTCTTCATAGGAGAGGTGCTCCAGCCCTCTGATCATCTTCATGGCCCTCCTCTGGACTTGCTCCAACAGGTCCATGTCCTTCTTATGCTGGGGACCTCCGAGCTGGATGCAGTACTCCAGGTGGGGTCTCATGAGTGTGGAGTAGAGGGAGAAAATCCTCTCCCTTGACATGATTCTTTTGGTGCAACCCAGGATACAGTTGGCTTTCTGGGCTGCAAATGCACATTGCCAGGTCATGTTGAGTTTCTCGTCAACCAACACCCCCAAGTCCTTCTCCACAGGGCTGGTCTCAATCCACTCATTGTCCAGCCTGTATTTGTGCTTGGGATTGCCCTGACCCATGTGCAGGACCTTGCACTTGGCCTTGTTGAACTTCATGAGGTTTGCACAGGCTCACCTCTCAAGCCTGTTAAGGTCCCTCTGGATGTTAATCATCTTTTGGGTTTTGTAGAATATCTTGCTTTCCATCTGTCTGCACTTTCTCTTGGGACACAACTATGTACTTATATCCTTGTGTAAGAGTTGAATTTGCTTTCTTAAAGAAATAACATGGGTAGAACCTTCTTTGAAGGAGCAACAAACAGAATTGAGGAGGAGGTAATGTGAGGTGAAAGGGCAGCAGATGATAGCTTCTTTTGCAGGATAAAACAACCCTTGAAACCTAGTTTTAAGAATATGTAAAAAGTCTGTTTTGAATTTTCTGTTCAGATACATTCACTAATTTACAAACCTGAAGACATGCAGTTATAGGGACTAGGAGGTAGTTAGGGAGACTGGGATTTACAAAGATTTTCAGCACAACTGCCTCATCTGTACAGCTAGGAATCTGGTCTATGGGTTTTGGCAAAGGTAGGCTGTGATGGGTTCATGTGGTCCTCAGCAGTCAGCGTGACTAAGCACTCCAGAGTTTGTTTCAGCTATTGAGGAGCCCTGCAGTAAATGGGCTTTCAGGTATGCATTCACAAATTGGAGCTGGGCAATCTGGCTGAGTTCAGCTTCTTTCAGTGGTTGGGACATTGCCTCTAACACCATAATTGGCTATATAATAGCTCTGAAGGTCCCACAAGGACACTATTCCCTGGTCCCCACCAGCCAGACCTGTCAACTCTTTTCCTTCTTCCACTCCCACAGTTTTCTCCCTCCTTATGTTCCCCTCCCATCCACCAAACTTTTAGTGGCCAAGACCTCTCTGATGGTCTCTGATCCTCTGTGGCAGCCCAGCTGGTCTCCCTGATGTGTTACGTGTTGCACCACTTCAGCCTGTGTACAGTCACAGGGTGTGAAACTGTGGCTCAAAATCTTCTCATGATAAGACACCCGTAACCTTTTCTCACCAAATGACTCAACCCTGTCATTCTTCTGCCATATTACTCACCATGCCAGATGCATCTTCCTCCTATCTGATCTGAGCCAGCACCCTCCTGCTCACCAGGAAAGAGGTTCCGTGAGAGAGGTCCCTGTGGCAGGAATGTGTGGAGGGTCATACTGCTCTGTGGAAAGCATATGGTTTTGGAAAGAAGGTTCCCATGGAGATCCCCTGTTACATTTTCCTTCAGGTTCTCCCAGACCTGAAATGAACCTCAAACCACTTCTTAAAGAATTCTCTTTCCTGAGATTTGAGCTTATTAAAATGTTGCCTGAGATACCAGTAACAGTCTTTGCGGCAGGGGCTTTTGCCTTGCCCCTGCTGAGGCTTTCAAACAGTATAATTTTCTTTCTTTAACTAGAGGGTCTTTGGCCCTGAGCTGTTCTCTTCACCCCCAGCCTCTTCTGAAGCAAATCCCAGGGCTTCCTACCTGAAGTCAGCTAATAGCCGAGTTTTGTATTCTCATCAGGAAGGAGCAGTGTGATTAATTCTCCAGTGTCTCTTCTGTTCCTCTGAGCTCTGTTTCCTTATGGGGAATCTGTAATGGAGCAGGGTGAGAGCCAGCAATGAACTCCCTTTTCCTTAAAATAGACACATCACCTGCTCCACCTTCACATTATGGAATAAGCCATGATGAGAGCAAAACATGCAATGCTGTCTCATCATTGAATTGCAGTCTGGCTTTTGTCATCTTGCAAGACGTGGAGGCAGTCTGTAATAAAGAAGATGTGATTCAAGAGGGATGTGGGCAAAATACTACAATTAAACAGGCAAAATCAGCTGCATAAATGTGCCTTCCAAGGCAGCACTCCCTGAAAAGATTTTGATTTACAGTGTGTCAGAAAGGAAGTGCACATCAAGAGCTTTTAAATGTGGATGCCTCCTGGTACAAAAGGGGGGGCATTCACAAGCTGTGATGGGGAATGTACACACCACATTCAGTAGCACTTGTAGAGGTTATTGTACTCTGTAATGCCTTGATAAACCTAAATGCCATAACCTCATAGAAGGGAGCAAGAGGCTTAGGAGCTGCAAAGTTTTGGGGAGCTCCCTATTTCTTCCTCTTGGCTCCAGAGGAAAGCTGAAGCAGGATACCTCCTTGCCTCAATCAACTGTCTGAAATAAGTGCAAGTGACCCAGGTCAGGAGGGTGCAGGGGAAGAGAGACCACCAGAGCATGGTCTTCTCCTGCAGCTCCTCAGAGCCCCTGATTTGTGCCAGGAGATACAGTCCTACATCTCCCACAATGGCTGTTAACATGATTTGTGGCTTGGCAACAGCCATCATAAAAAAGGTTAGAGCCTCTCAGGGCCATTTAGTTCCTTCTTCAGGAAGAGCAAGTTTTTGTTCCTTCAGAATTTGTTCTTTGGGTTTTCATGCTTGATCTGTGATCCCCAAACGGAAAATGCATGTCACACAGACAAGCTGCCAGTGTTATCATGGAAGTACATTATATGCCCTTCAGTAAAGGAGAACTGCCTATCTGCAAGAAACACTTCATTTTCTCCAGCTGGCAACAAAAGTTAAGAGGGTTGCCTTCTGATTCAGAACAGATGATACATAAGCTCTGGGAATGCAAGTGGTATGGCTTGAGCTCACTCTATGTGTATTGGGCTCTTTGGAAGGTGTATGTTTGTATCTTTTATTAGTTAACTTCACAGAGAAGCGTTGAGCCGTCCTGGCATTTCCTGTGACAACACTTCCATCTGTGTGTACTTTGAGCACTGAGGAATTATTGTGCTTGGAAGGTCATGGCAATGTAAAGGCAGAAACTTGGGGCTCATCTATAACTTTAAACTGAAGTAAATGTACTGAGTGAAGGCATTAGTTAGTTCAGCAAAATCTTAGCAATGACCATCAATGCTGCAGTATAAAAATTGCCCCAGTTCCCAGTGTGGATTGTGGCAGGCTTAAGCACTGACAAAAGATGCCGGAGGTCGTGCACTCTTTTTTGCATCTTTTTTCTCCCCCAAATAGTGCAAAAGCCTATTGTCTCCAGTAAAGTCAAAGGAACTTCTTTCACTTTTGATCTTATAGATCTTGCTGCTGTGAATGCTTATGCACATTCTCATCCTTAACTTCATTATTACGAGTACCAGAGCAACACATCAAATACGAATTTTTCTAAGTCTGGAATTTCAGACAAACACTTCTGTGCATTTCTTCAGAGGCTGAGTGGTTCCAGAAAGATCAGTAGGTCTGTTTCTTTCCAAAGCTGGAGTAACATCACCAGTCAACATGAGTGTCTAGATTGTGATATGTGGAATTAAAATATAATTTTTCCTCCAGAATTCTGTCTTTGAAACTTCAGGACTGTATAAAATACAGAAGTCCAGTTATAAAGAATTACATTGATTATGAAGGCTCTTCATTGTACATTAAGTAAAAAGTCAAAGAGAAGTTCCTGGTGGCTATCAAGACAAATATTTTCAAATATTCCATACATGTGCACTACTCATAATTCATTTTGAACCATATGCATAAGAATGATTTTTAAATTACATTTAAAAATTTGTTTATTGAGTTTTATACAAGAAGCCTACTACTGAAGAAATGACTCTATCACTGGGTTTAAAATAGCATGTGAGGAGGGGTGCAGGGAGGAAAGAGGACTTAAACTACTTCCCAGAGAACAGAACTGTAGCAATCACAGTGTAATTGATTATTCTTTCTTATAATACAGCAAGTGATAAAAGGGCTTAATATATATAGCCTAAACGGAAGTTGACTTGAATAGTTATATACTCAGCTTCCTGTGCCAGACATTTAATCTAGTCAGGGCTCCTTTTATATAAAAGTGACTTGTTTGCTTTCTGTAGGACATTTCTACTCTTTTATGTGAAGTCTTACGTGTCTGGAGGATTAAAGTTGCTGCAGTGTTTTTAGAAAATAATGACTACTAAAAACTCTCAAGTAGTTGGGTCACTAGAGGAAAAAATGTGTTACAAAGGGATTTGAGCTATGAAAATGAATAGATATAACTGAAAAGATAAGCAAGAAGGATGCTGTAGTTCTTTTCTGGCTCCTTCTAATGAGGGAGCTTCAGGATGCTAAACATTTATGAGCTTTTAGTTTTAATTTTAACTACGCTTTAATATGCTTTTCTTTGTTTTTCTATAATGATTTAAAATGATACTAATACTTTTATCTCCTTTTACTGAAAACCTTTTATTCTTACCTTAGATGAATGAACTAGCAGTGCAAAAGTTTACTTTTTTAATTGATAAAGATAAGAAAAGTGATAATAAAATATAACAAGCTGACTACACGTAACAGTGAAAGTGAAGTCCTGGCTGGACAGGTGATGTCAGACTCCTCACTGGCTTCTCCATGGCCAGGATTTCTTCCTTGGAATTTGTTTTAACCCCAGCTTGTGGTGCAAAACATTTCCTTTAATATCTTTACTCTGTAGGATTGGCTCCCATGTTTCCCCTATTTTTTTAAGGCATGGCATTTATTGCTTGCATGTATACCAGGCTGAGGACCAGTCCAGCAAAACACGTAAACTTGTATGTAGCATTGTTTTTATTGTAACGTGCATTTTGCTCAAATTAGTAGCTTTCTCCACTTCCTGGATTCAGGCAGTTATGCAAAAACGCTCATTTGTTTTTTCCAAAGACGAATAGACCTATTTTAGCCAAGAAAACATAAGGAAAATATTGATAGTTGTAAAAGGTCATAGATAAAGAAGATACCAACTGTATTACTTAAGAAATTGTGTGTGTGTGTATATATATACACATGTGTATACATATGTATGTATTTACATCTTTTAAGCTAGACTCATCAATTTAGGGGAAGAAGATCAAGGGGAAAAATGGGCTGACTCGTGATCTGAGTCCTGTGTTAATAGCTTGAAGGAAGCATATTATAATCTCAGTGGGAATGCCTATGCTGTTATGTTAGCTCCTTCGTGTTTCCACAGCCTGTATGTTGCCTTTCACCCTGGCTCAGTGCTGGGGTGAGGTAATTGATCCTTCAGGCATAGATTGGGAAAACTTTTGGTTTGAGATCAAACTCAGCCCTTACAGGCAGCATGGGTGCAACTGGGGTCATGTGCTGTTCAAACTCAAGCTCACTGTCAGGCCTTGTAAAGAAGAAAGGAATAGAAAACGCTAAAATCCTGCACATGTACTGTTTGGGGAAGGGATATTAGGGTTGGCCATACTAGCTTTTTATGCAGGAGGTCCCATGAGCAAGCTCTGTTACCTCTGAGCAGGTAACAGGACCAGAACAAGAAGGAAATCTGCTCCTTTGAAATAGCACTGTAACGAGGTATAGTTTATCCAACCAAGGTGTCTTAATCCTTTGTAAAATTACCAAAGGGATCGAACAAGACTACGAAAATTAAAAGCAATGTTGCTTAGCTAAAAACACAAGCTAATCTAATCTTTTTGGATAAGACAGATAAATCCCAGTAATTTAGCTATCATATTGGATATGTAATTATTGGCATCAGGCTATAGCACAATTAGATTAGGACTTTGCTTCCTGCCTTTTCCAGAATATTTGGTAATGAAGCTAAAGACAATTTGTCTGTGACTGCCTCCCCTTGTAAGGAAGCCATACAAATCAACTATTTAGCTTTGTGATTAAGTGGTTAGATTGAAAATGTATGAAGATAGCTGAATTTATACACATTCCCTTATTTCTTTTATCTTGGTTTATTTTATTAACACAAGCCTATTTGGAGCACCCTTATTTTCCATCTGGCATTTCATAGCTGCAGTAAACCACTAACCAAGTAGCTGGCTGCCCACTCTTCTGGGCAATGGGGATAACTGCCTTGTTTTACACCTATTCTGAGTACGTCCACCTGCCTTGTAAAGCACTGGGTCTGCCCAGCTTCTGGCCTGAGGAGAGGCTGAGGAGGAGGAAGCACAGCAAAACCCTTCCTCCTTGTGAGCCTGTGGTCCCTGCTTGCTGTGGCACTGGTATAGCCACTGCTGGCTGGTTCAGAGGAGACAGCTGCTGCCTGACAGGAGCCAGAGCAAACTCTGAACTGCACAGAGGACCCTGCAGTGTACCAAAGAGTCAGTATCTTCTTTTTCACCCTCTCTTTATAACTGTATATTAGAACTTGGGGAACTCAGCACCACTGATAACAAAGGCTTGGTAGAGCTGCCTTTAGGCTTAGCTTTAAAATTGACGGTGGTTTTATCTCTTTGCTGCTACTGCCTTGTCACCATCTGCTGTATTTGCACTCAGTTGTCAACTGGGACTTGTGCACGTGCACGCTGCAATCCTCCTGCTTTCGCACAGCAGTTTGCACGTTAAGGGCTGACAGTTCGCATGTTAAGGTAGGTGGAATAGCATTGCAATTTGCACAGCCCTTGATCAGCATCCCCATGCACAGCACCGCATTGCTTGAAATTTAACTGAAGTAATATCATGATGTTGAATGAAGAACTGTTCGCTCAGACCTTTGGTTATATGCTGGATGCACTGGTTTCTTGCTGTAAAGGCGATCTCTTTGAAAGCGAAATAGGACCCTAAGACACCCCAGTTGTGGTCAGTAAGACCCCAAGAAACTCTCTGTTCCTGTTTGCTGCATGACCTTAGGCATGTCAAGATGACCTTTTTTGAAACTGTTTTTTCTATCTATAAACTAGAGAGAGCAAAACCTGCCCTTCTTTCCAGCTCTAAGGAGGCAGAACATTTTATGTAAGAGCTCAATGCTGTTTACTATTACAAGCTATCGCTTGGGAACATGCCCTCAGTGGTAGGGCAGACTCCTCACTCCCAAAGGCAAGAAGGCATAGGGAGCTGAAAGGGCCTGGAGGCTGAGGGGCTGAGGCAGTGGTGTGCCAACCTGTGGCAATGGGGAGGAAGGAAGAGTTAGCTGCGTCCTCTGCCGAAAGAAAGGGCCCGGAGGCTACTCCTGATTCTGACCTCTCCTTGGGAAACGGGAGCTCTCGCCTCCTTCCCTTTCCCTTCCTGTCCTTTCTCTCTACTCAGGCTCGCCTGTGGAGGCTGCGGTAGCTTAAGATTAAAAAGGGAAAACAAACTGTATGGCATCTGATGTGGTAGCAGCAAGTATTTTGACATTTGAAGAGTGCCAGCAGGCAGCCAGGCTAGTCGCTGGTGGAGATGGGGATGGAGTGACTGCCCTGTCCCCTTCTGTGCTGTGTGTGACAGCCAGTAACCTGGAAAAGGGCTATCACTAGTGATGGGCGCTGCAAGACAGAGATGATCACAGCAGACTTTATTCTCTGTTACACACATCTCTTCCTGCACTGGATGATATGATTTTTCAACCCCACAATGAGGAATGGTGCCTTTAAATTTTACTCGTATCTAAACATTTATTGGTAGCAGCAGTGCTGACCCAAATTGTCATTTAAGGAGCCCAAAAAAGTCATAATCCAAACACATTTGGATCCAGAATGTGAGCTTGAATTTTCTCTGTTTATTACTCTATAGAAGCACTCACATTAGGATTTTACTAATAGAAGGAGGCAGAAATAAGAATTGTTTAAACAGGCTTTTAGCACTATGGGGTCCCTGACTTCCTCTTGCAGCAATTCAGAGCTTGCTCCCTATCTTCAAGGCTTGCTTACTGACAACACATGCTGGTTAATTTAGTGGGTAGTTTGCTAATGTCAGGACATAAAGCTACTGCCTACAAGTTCTTTATGAATATTTCCACTTCTAATAGTCTATACCAAATACACTGGGTGCAAAGTTTATAAGGCAGTAGCTGCAAACACAATGGTCTGACACAGCTATTCCTTCAATATCCATATGTTTTGCCATAGATGTTTACCAATAGCTCAAGCAGAGAACCCAAAGAGTAGCAATTAAAATAATCCATCCTTGTAATTTAAAGCTTCCTGCTTAAGGAAGTGGAGGAGCATTATTGTCTCCGGATTTAAGCCTGCTGAAGACTTTCAGATTGTGAACTCAGGAACCTGAGGGAGGGCAGAAAATTTGAGTAAGCACGTTACCACTTCCTCTGGAGGAGTTGGTTGCTGTTCCAGTGGTATTGTAACCACTAAATGTCACAGTGATCTCTCTGGTCCAGCTCAGCACTGCTCCGCAAACTCATCTTTTTACAGTCACTGACTCAGCTTTATGAGTAGCTCATGTACCTTTTTTGAGTTCAGTAGGAAACTCAACTATATATTTAGGGTATCTTATAAATAACTCCCTGCCCTCTACACAGTTGAGACAAAAGGAGTTTTTAATTTCTCATTTTGGTAATGATTTACAGCTGTTGTTCCGTTGGGCTTACAAAACATTATACATATGCTTCACTGAATGTTTCATATGTATATATTTATATATAAACAGTGAAAAATTACTTCTGAGAGTCACTTGCAAACCCACCATATTTTATGCAAAACCCATGTCTTGCAGATATACTAAACAGTCCTTGCTGCTATCACAATTAAGCAGACCAATTCTTATTCTTCCCTCTCTCTTTCTACACATATATATCTCACTAATGAGGATAGAACTATGATTCAGGATGACAATTTTTGGACAGGAGAGCTATTTTTCAGTGGCTGATTTAGCATCTATGAAGGGCTGTTTATTCAGGAAAATGCTTTGCTATATTTTCTTTTAGAAAAAAAAGTAAGATTACACAAGGTTAGGAAATTTTTTTCTAATTTAAATTCAGATTTTCTAATCTTGGCAATATGCTAGCCCCATTCTTAGGGTTTTGTTTTTTTGGTTTGGGTTTTTTTTTTCTTCATTAGCATCAAATAATCCAGAATTTTTCTTTGTCTCAACATTTCAATTGGAAAATGAAGGTGAATGAAAAGGCAAGAACTAAGTGAAATTCTCCCCTGCTGGAACCAGGGCTGTGACTTCAGATCTGCTGCGTGAAATGAAGCAAGTCACTTGGCCTGTGCCTCAGCTTCCCAGTATCTGAACGGGGGCCATAACTGCTTTTCAGTGCGATGCCTTGAGAGTCACATCTGAAAAGCACTAAGCGTGATAAATATCCAAGCGCGTGATAAATATCCAAGCACGTGATGCCTGACATACAAAAATACCATGTTGTTTAATCACTGGTGCCTTATGGATGTTCTTTGACATAAAGACAGCAGCTGGGTCTCTTCAAAACAATCCAAAAAAGTCTAATCACTAATGATTTACTTGCTATTCACAAGAGGTGTTTTATGCAAGTAATTACACAGGGACTAGGAATTTGAACAGTGATGTGATCAAGATTCATCTGCATGATTGCAAACACTTTAAAATTATTTTTCAAATATTTATTTTTAATGAAAATTAAATTAAAAATTCTTAAAGCCTGATATTTAAGATCATAATGTTTTTTAAATGTTTAGTGGGAGTTAAAGGAAGTCTGGGAGTGTGGAATACTTAATACTAAAAAGGGGAAAAATTGGCTTGTGCTTTTATTACTTGCTCTCACCCTCCCCCTTAACAGGGGTAGAGGAGGTCACAGAGGATCCTGAAATGATCAGTGACTATCTGCGGTCACTTTCTGCATTAAGGGCACTCATGTGCCTCCCTACCCATCACCCACTACTGGCTCCCACAAGTGCTAATAGTAATTAAATGGAGCAGCCAGTGTGAGTAATAACATTAAGGAATGAAGACAAATCCGTTCAGTGAGTGTAGGCTGGTTAGCTCTCTTTTGATTAAGAACTTCTCCTCTGTTGTGTACACCTCTTTTCTCTTTAAAGGACTAGCTCTCTCTGCTGACTCCGGTGACATTTTCAGTCCTACTTTCTTGCTCACCCATTTTCTGTTTTTAGTATCCCCACCTATTTGTGTGGGCCAAACAGGAAGGAAGACACTACAGTGAGCTGTGTGAAATTCTAGACTTACTAATACTTTTGGTATAACTTAAAATTCATTAAGAAACTGGTGTGCATTGCAGTCGGACTAGTTGATCGTTGTAGGTCCCTTCCAACTGAACTATTCTATTTTCTATTCTATTCTATTCCAGCTGAGTGGGAAGCTTGGACCTGGTAATGTAATAACCCTGTTCAGGAAGGGTTTTAAGCATAGGTATGTATATTTTAAAGCATGTGTACAGACTTGTGGATGGCAGTAAGTACCTGTAATTCTTCCTTGGTTTTCAATGGAGCTTGCTATGTCTGCACATGCTTAGGTGTCTTTTAGTGATACTGATACTCCTTGTGACAGGATTAGAGTATGTGATTGATGGGTTTTTTTTGGTGTGGTGGGTTTTTTAATTGCCAGCTGCTCCAATTTTTCTTCTAAAACATTAGCATTCCCTACATTATTTTGTCTTTCACTTCATACTCTTCCCCCAGTGCCCATGCTGTCTGTCTGAGCGAGGAACACCTCCTTTCAACCTGACTTCCATTTCAACTCAGCAGGCACCGCAATCTTTTTCTTGGCTCCTGGTATCTCATCTAATCAGACACCATGCTTTTATGCTGGCTCCCTACATCTGCACTAGGTATTTTGTTAGACTATCAGGCAGAACTAAAAGCTTCCAGCTTGCCTACCTTCTTCTCTGCCAAATTGGAGAGAGGGGAGGAGAGAAAGGAGGGGGAAAGCGAGTCAGTGAGAGCCCTTTAGTGTGAGTCATCTCTAACTTCAGTCCTTTCCCTACTCCTATGGAAGTGCTACTTGCTATCTCTAGTGTGCATGAAGATTCAGCACTTTGCCCTGCACAAAGAGAATTCCCAGACCCTTTGATAATAACCTATTCTTAAATAGTGGATATATCTTAATGGTGAATTGCAGGCAGTTTAAAATAAAATGAAAAAAAGTTCTATCTCACCAGGCTGGGTAAGCTTTTTGTATATAACTCTTGCAGCTAATACCAAAACAATAGAGGAAAGACAACTTCATCTCTAATAAAACTTTCAATTTTAGTAAGGGGTTCTGGTGGTTTAGTAATACAGGGAAAGGATCACAAATTTCAACTGCATTTATGTTCCACTTTTCACTACTGTATATCTAGTTTCAGTTACTGCACATTGAAACAACAAAAAGTTCTCAAAAATTTCTCACAGTACTCTGATGCTTTTGGATCTTCTAAGTTGCATGGAATAAGCAAAAATGGTGGCTAAGGCACACTTGGCTGGGATTGCTGGTCAGCACGTAGCAGCAGTGAATAATGCAATTGGTGGCCACATAAGTAAAGATGAAAAGAGGTAATAGCATCATGCTCATGTAAAGTAGCACCTTGACTAAAATGTGGGTTCCATTCCAAAAATAGCATAGAAGTACAGAAGCTAAATGATGAATGTGAACAGGGCATAGTCTGGGGCCCAGGTACATCTGATGGAGAGAACTAAGGGGTCTGCTGCATATCTTGCTTCACAGCTGTTCCCCTTCTGCCTTCTTCGCCTACACTGCCACTTTGCAGGGAAGCATATATCTCCCCTTCTCACCACGGCTGCATCCTCTTTCTGTCCTTGCACACACCGGAGAGAGTTAGATATTTATGGGGAAGAATTACAGTCCAGAACAGCCATTGCGCGACATACTCAAAAGCCACAAGAGACCATTTTCTGTTGGGTGTTGACATCTCAAATTCTTTACCCCACAGCTGTCATTACATATAGTTAAAATAAACCACAGATCAGTTCATAACACACATGAAAAGCTGCTGAAAATAGCTAACATGCTCTGTGGTGACATACATCACCCACTGATTTGCTTAAGACAGTACAGGTCAACAACACAGGTTTCGTTATATCTGTTTTGAAGTTTTACTTTTGTAAAATTGTTTTTAAGAAGATAAAAAGCATTTTTTATAGCTTAAGCCTGTCTCAGTCTTTCAGGGTTCATGGAGAAATGCACACTCCAGTTTACATAATTTCCTGACCCTTTGCTACCTACTTGTTCTGTTTGAAGTGAATAAGTCAAACTCTAATGTGATTATGTGGTAGGATAATAATACAGAGCTCTTCATCCAATTAAATTGCTCTGTAAGGTGTGTAGCATCTGATAAACCACAGACACTACAGCAAAGAAAGAAACCCTTGTTTTCCCTTTCCCTTTTCTTGTTTTCTGTTAGTTGACCCTTGTTTCCATTTTATGTCATGGGATTATGTTAAGCACTTTATGCCCCTTGCTTATTTTTCCTGGGAAACCAGTGCTTAATTGTGATTCCTTTTCTTTGTACAGGTCACTGCAATGGACATTTGTTCTTGCCTTCTATCTACTGCAGTATTTCAGGTCAGTTCTTTCTCCAGTTTCTTTACTTGGTGCCAAGTGCTGTATCACTTTCCTCAGCAACCCGCTAAAGCTGATTCCCCTCTGGTTAGCCTTGTATAAACTGGGAGCATTTCAGGTACAGGCAGTGAACCTGTGCCAGGGCAGAACAATGCAGATACTAGTGTGGTGGGATGATACAAATTGTAAATCAACATACATGTGGCCTTTGCCATCATGTGGCAGCTACAAACATGTAGACACAATAACTTCACACGGTAACTTCAATCCAGGTTGTATTTGCTGCAGATTCAATGTGACCAGGAGCAAACTTCATACTAATATACAGTATTTGCTTAGTGTAAGATGTCCATCACTTTGTACAAGATAATAAATATTGGACTTCATTCTCATGGACAAAAAAATTGTCACCTCTGGCCTAAAGACATGGTGTTTCCCTATGTACAAGTCACCGTTTTCTCCCATGTGTTAATTTGTGTGAGCAGAATATAGCACAAACTATAATTAATATATGTGAAGGTTTAAGAACTGGCATTTTTCCCAAAATTGAAATGATTGTTGGGGTAGTGAAAACATCATCTTCATGTAGGCAATACTAAAAAATGATGGTGGGAATTGTTTATATCGTTCCTCCCAAGAACCTGAAAAGTGATGACTCCTTAAAATCCAGAAAATTGGTTGCTTTAATAATAAGCCATTTAAAAGACAAATGAAAACACTCATGTGCTTGAAGTCAATGACAGGACACTTAAAAAAAAACTTACCAGGAAAGAAACCCATTGTGAGATACTTCTATATTCTTATTTAAATCATTAATAACAAGTCTGCAGAAGACATAACAAGTTGTGGTAAATCATGAGGACAGTCTAATGGTACACAGTGGTGTGAGTTACCTACTTAGATGTTTGCAGGCTGACAGTCAGAGTAGTACAACTGGGAGCACAGACTGAAGATTGTATCAGCAGATAGATATTCACAGATAGATATTGATGTACTTTATATACTTTTTCTTTTTTTTTTTTTTTTTTTTTGAGTCAGTAAAGGAGAACAATGCCTTCATGGATAACCACCTGGCTGAGCTCTGTGTTCAAGACTTATCATGAAAGACTAATGATGTCTTGGGATGTATGGACAAGGGAGTATTAAGTAAGAGGAAAATTATCTTGTCTCTGTACTTAGCATTGTGTGTGTCTGGAGGACAGCACAAAAGGAGAATGGTGTTCAATCCAGATGTCAGGTGAGGGTGAATAAATAGAGGATCTGAGGCAGTGTTGGATTCTCTGTTTGACATTGTTGAAATGAGATTTACATACATTTCTATCTTTGAATTCAACTCTAGGCAAAATCCTGTCATCTGTTACGCTAAGTATTAGACTGGATAACCTTTTGTGTATTTAGATGCCCTAAATTCCTCTGTTCTTTCCTTCTTTTACTTTGAAACCTTTACTTACCCTTTTTACTGTTTGCAGCTACAGGAAATGCAGCTCTTCCTCCACAGTAATATTTCACACCTGAGTCTTCTCTGCCGCTACTCTCAAGCAGTCCTGTGGAAATAATTGAGTCTCGTTTAGGGGACAGGAGGTTAAGCATTGCCTTAGGTTTGCCCACAGCACTTGAAGCTCTAAATAAAGATATGGTTATAATCAAATCTTATGCTTCAGGGCTTTTATGACTGCCTGTAAGAATGGAGAAGAATCTTTTCTTTCTTTTTTTTCCCCCTTCCGTTTCCTTAAGAACAATTGACCATTTTTATTTCAGGGGTTTGCTTAGCTTGTCTCCTGCCTTCCTCTCTAAAACTGATGAAGATGGCCATTTGTTGAGGATGAAAATGGTGAAAGAGCAAGCAGAGATCAGGGTGGAAATGGCAAGCCTGTTCTGGAGGTGAATATACTAGAGAGCTTTCTTCGCACATTTAAAGTCTAGCCAAACACCATCTTTGGGGAAAAATATAGATTTTGCACCTGGGAAGAACAGCTGTTATAATGGTTTCTGGTTTTGTTTTTCTGTCAGTGGTGTGGATTAGTATCTTCTGGGCATGCCCTCAGTTATGAACTGAATTGTCTTCCCTGTCCTCTGCCTGTGGAGCGGAACTGTTTATTCCCCTGAGGACAGAAATAATCCTTCTGTCCTTTAGCCTAACAGTGTAGTTCAATGACACAGTTAATCAGGGGTACCTGTTTTCATGTAGCTAAGCATTGCATTGGTTTAACTGTACCTGCAAAGGTAACCTAAGTATCAAAAGAGGAGAGAAATGTAATAGCCTGTCTTATTCAGGAAGTCAAAATAGATGATACAAAGGTCTCTCCTGTCTTTAAGCTCCATGACATAAAGAAATGGCAAGTCATCCCTCTTTTTTTTTTCACAGTTTGCAAATATACTTTATTTTGTCTTTAACCCTGAACTGGTTCATTTATTATTTCATTTTCAATATCACAGCTTGAAGCTATATGGCTGGTTCTTTCTTTTTCAGTCTGTTCCTTTCACTAAGTGCATGTCCAGATTACTCTTTCATGCCTCATTTATCGTGGCTTGCTGTACAAAGATATCAAGTGTTTCGTTAGCTAGTTTACTCATCCTGCTGCACTGCAGGTTTTCTGAGGCTTTTCTCTGCACTGACTCTCTGCATGTTTCCCTTTGTTTCGCTGCAGCGCCACAGATGCCGTCTCGACTGAACACGGTCCTTACAAATTGTTTTGATCTCTCCATTTAGCATTTGTATGTTAAAAGTGACACAGCTTAAAAATGAATGCATGGAATAAAACTATCATTTCTTGCTGATACAAAGACATGGAAGCTAAAGGATGAGTGTTAGGATTACATGCCTTTACGCTACATAGGTACGAGCATGTGAGGTGCCGGGAGGGAAGCCAGGCTGTGGCCAGTGTAGAACGGCAAGCTGTGCAACCTGCTTGGGACTCTGGTGTGGGGTGAGATAAGGGGTCCCCGAGCTGTGCCTCTCTCCTGTAACTGGTTTAATGTAGACACTTAAGTCTTGGATGCTTAAAGCTAAAGAAGACATGCTTCACCTCAGTTGCTCAGGTGTGACACAGGGGCCTGAGGTAATACTTTTCCCCTGTACTGAGGCTGAGCCCAATGTGAATGCTTCAGGATCACCTATCTCCTTGAAGCCACCTTTTGAATTTCGATGCAGCTTATGACATCTCTCCCTCGGGCTTATTTTGTTTAACTACCACTTCCTTTCGGAATTACTTCAAGTCTCTCTTTCCTTTGCTGTACGGCTGAGGAAAGTCCCGGGGAGATGGGTACACTGTGCACTCAGAGACAGGGATGCGTCTGCTGGAGTGAGCTCTGAGAAAGCCAGATGGGACACCAACATCATGCCCTGCACGAATGTCTCTGTCGTGGGACTTTGTGGAAGGCCAGTCTGCTCATTTAATCTCTCCATGACTTAACACAGGGCTGTACAGACAGATCTTCTATCCCCGCCCCCCACTTTTCCTGATTTTTAGTTTCTGATATTTCAGCACTTATAAGGAAGGTGTCCTGCTGTTTGGAGATCTTACATCCAAGGAAAGTCATACATCAGCTCTAGGTTGGTCTTAATCTAGTTCCGGCAACTAGTATAGTTTTATAAATCCTGCCATTTCGCTCTATTTAAGAAACAAAACAAGCTAGTGTTTGGTTCAAGTGATGGGAGTGGACATGTTTCAACATGCAAAATAAATCACCAGAGTCTATCAACCAGTCAAGCACTGTATGTTTTTTTCCTTAAGTCAAATTACCTTCCAGAGGGATAGAAAAACCTTTATACTTTAGAGAAGTCCAGATGCTTAATTTCCAGTAACGTAACTCCCTCTCCAGCATGTTTTTTTATTAAAGATCTTTTAAAATTAATTGAGAGTTAGCTGCTGTTGCATGTGTGGGTGGAGAATCAACTCTTAGCTCAACAGAAAAAAAATAAAACAGATGTAAATCAGAGGAATATTTTTATTTTTAGTAAACTTGAGTCTGTGTGCAGAGATGGGGCATATAAGCCATATATTTGCAGTTATCTAAACTGACTTTAAATTGTACAGATTGCAGTCAGGGGCATTTATATCTTTGTCTTTGGTAATTTTAGGATGCTTATTCCAGAAGACAGCTACAGGCAAAAAAACCCCCTCAACTCTAAGGCTTCTAGAAGACTGTTCCAAAAATGTGGGGTTTAATATTTAATTGTTTAATTAAAACTAAACTTTCATTTTAACAATGAAAGAAAACACTCAGTAAAAGTAACAATTTAGTTCTTGGAGAAGGTGATTATTTATCTCAGACGTTTCCTTGTTGCTTATCCTTATTACTTGAATGCAATAACTTTTGTGTTTCCTTTAATAAAAAATCCTTGCTAAAACAATAAATAACCCAGTTTTCCTTTATTTGGCAAGCAATATGCTCCATTTAGTTGACTTCTAAGGTGATGATCCTCTTGAATTTTTGGGTTTTAAGTGGATGCTTATGGAATTTCTTCCTCTGACATCCTGCTGACCCTCAGGCCTTCCTGTCCCTGAGATCTGGGTACAACGGGTCTTCCCCAGGTACAGATGAACCCCTCTGTGCAGAAGATGAGATCCTGGTGGCCCTTGGTGTCTTCACTGCCCTGTGCTTTGCAGTGAGGAAGGGAAAGTTTGCTGTTACCTGTCCAAAATAGATAAAGTCATGAGAAGAATGTAATGTGGTCCAAGGCGATATTAATGTTTCTTTTCAGTGGCTACCCTGTACGGAGAAGACTAAGGGGTTTCTCCATCATCATGGCTTCAGCAGATCCAGGCTTGGCAGAGAAAGATGCAACATTGCCAGTAAAACCAAGATGCACTGGGGAATCCCTGAGCTTCCCTGGTGTTACACAGAACTTTGGGATATCTGCAATGGACTTGGACTACAGCTTTGAAACCATTTCCTCACAGAGGTTCCGCAACACTTTTCCGCCATCAAGGAAATATGTTGCCCTTGTAGAACAGGTTATTCCAAGGAATAGGATTATGAGGCCCTCTGCTTCTCTTTGCGGGGGGTCATTATCTCTCACAATCTTTCCCTGAGGCTGCTGGAAGACAAGGATCAAGATGCTAGCAAAAGTGTAGGATGTACATAAGCAACTTTCCATTCAGTTCAGAAGTAAACAGGGAGGTAGTCATCATCACAAGACACAGGGATGACATGAAGCCTTCAAGGTGTGAAACCCTATGCTCTCTTCAGAATAGGTTCTTAAAAACCTGATTCCAGCCTAGACAGAAAATACAGGTAAGTTTTACTTGGGCTTGCCGCAGTTGCAAATATGTAATTGCTATCCCACTTGCATTTGGAAACCTCTTATTTCTTATTGTCTCTGTAGGGTTTTTTTTGGGGGGGGAGGGTATTTGTGATAAGCACTACAACATGTTCTTCCCAGTTCTGAACATATTGCATATCTGGTCTGGCAAACTGGAGGAAACTCATAGCTTTCTGCTAAGATGATCTCAGGAAATGTATGCAGGGGGCCTCTGCAAACATTAATTACGTGGCTGTTCCCTGCAGACTGCCGTCCCTCCTAGTATGAACTACATATGAATTACAGCAGGCTTGTCCCAGGATGTCAAGCTGCATACTTGTGCTCTGCTTTGGGATGTGGAGGTGAAGGCCCTTGGCTGTTGTCAACAGAACTTGCTCCAGGACCAGGAGAGGTAGATGCAGTAGCTCTGGCTATCTGCTGTAGCTAAGGACTCCTCTGAGCTCTGTGGATGTATGCCTCCTTCAGTTGGCATTGCCTCAGGAACTTTTGTGGACCTCTCCATTTTTCCATATAATTGTGTTCAGAGAAATGGTTCACAAAGAAAAGATGCCTGTCGGAAAGAATGAGGAGCAGACGCACGGTCATGCAGAGAAGGCAAGATGAAATTCTGATCTTGCCTTTATAGCAATTTTGACAGTTCTCTGACTTATTCTGATGTGAAATCAGTGTAACTGAGGTACCCTTAGGGGACTTATAGTTTGTTCTGATGTAGAAAAGGGAATTTAAGCTGTGTATGCATAGTCAAAGAGGCTACTCTGACTCTGTGACTATTTTAACATCGGATTGGTTGTCATCCCTGTCTTGTATAAGCTTCCTCTATGACTGCTTCTTCCTCCTATCATCACTTCTGGATTAAGGGTAAGACTGTTATTCTGCCTCCCTTGTTTCTCCCCTTCCACCCTGGCTCCCAGATGGTTACCTTCAGGATGGCAGAAGAAATACGTGTTAAGGAGCTAGACCAGCAAGGCATTTTTGTTGGAAATTCTTGACTTGTCAAGGCTATGGCACTACTCTGGAGACATACTCAGTGATGAATATTCCAATATCAAAAGCTTCTGAAATTGTTGACAGAGCCTATCTGGCAAATTTTAAAACAGAAAGATTGGTTTGGCTGGTTCTTTTAATTGAGTTTTTGTTTTGAAATTTTGATCTTCACTAAAAGGTGAAGAAAAAAGCAAATGTCAAAACTGAAAGCAAACAGCTTGTTGTTATTGAAAAAAATCAAATTGACCTGATTCAAGTTGTTTTCAGAAGAACAGCTTGCAAAACAATAACAAAATTTCAATTTTTTGTTTCATTTTGGATCGGAAATAACAAAAAACTTAAAAATTCTCCCATAACAGGAAAACTTCTTTTCCAAAAGCCTACCACACCCACTCTTCCAGCAGCCTTCTGGAGCCAAGGACTGCAGCAGGCATCTGTGGAAGGGAGTTCAGTGGGGGCTGGAGCACGTACAGTGTTTTAAACACTGATAGTGCAATAGCAACGAAACCTGCCTTTTCCAACCTGCCTAGTGTAAGCGATGGATTACCCATTCCTAATCTGACATGGATCTTGGATTTGCATGAAAGACGTCCAAAATTGAAATGATTAAAAAAAGGATGTGCTGCTAACAGTAGGCTTTGAGTAGGATAACTTCTGGCCCTTCAACTAAAAAGAAAATCTTTCTCTTCCTTTACAGGGATTCGTTTTGCCTAGCTGAATTATTCAGCCATGGCATAGAAGAACTGTACCCTTTTATGAGTTTTTCTTTGCTACCTTGGCCTTTTCTGTTTTGTATGTTCCTTGGCCTTTCTGAGGCCCCCACGTAAGCCCATACAGTGGCTTACTATATGTGTTTTTGCAATCATTTTCTGCTCTGCTTATCTGATTGGGTTCGTTTTGAGCTATTTGTAGACAGTACAAAAAGAGACCAGATTAAAATCAATGCAGACATTGTGTTCCCACACATACCCTGTATTCCTAGGTATTAGAAATGGGAATGAGTCATCCAGCAATACAGTTAAGTACCGACAAATGGTTGTCTAAACCTCTGATAAGTAAAACCTCTTTGACTTATTGCATATTTTCTGTCTCTACATACTGCTGGTATAAATCTAAGACAAAAATCTACTCTCTGCCTCCCCAAGGACAGAACTTGCAGTCTTTGTTCAGGTATATTTTCCAATGAAAAGTGTGGGAGTTTTGGGGACTAGAGCACCGAGACTAAATTTATGTCTTGGGACAGAGAAAAATAAAATAATCCTCCCTTACGGACAGCACTTGTCGGCATCAATGCAAATGCACATGTGTCTCTGCAACCAGAGAACAATGATATTTTTAAAGCTTTGTTTGGTAATGTTGCTTCTCTCCAACTCAAGGGATGTCTCACTTTTTAAATCATGCTGAGCACACCAGGTTTTAGCTGTTAAGAAGTTAACAATGAAATGAAGAAAAGTGACAATTGTGATAGGAAGAAGAATAAAATATCACCTGAAGACAACTCAATGTTTTATCTGTAGTGTTTATTTTAAGCATATTCCTCGAGAATTGGGTTTGTTTAGCTGCAGGGCTGTAGTTAAAGTCTTTTTACAACAGAGGAAAGACAATTTACTAGATATACTATTTTTGTGAAGACTAGTATAGGAGTTTATTCTTAAGGCTGTGCTTAAATGAGAAACAGGCACGCAAAGTGATTATTTCAGAAAAACAGAAGATCCCACTGAATAAACCCCCCACAATTATTTATTTAACATTAACACATCTACTCCAGTCAAAGGTAAAATTCACTTGCTACTGCTGGAAGGAAGGTGGAGCTGGCTTCTCCTGACTTTTCATAGGAGTCTCTTACAGTCCGTCTTAATGACTGGAAAGAAAAAGAGCACATCAGTCCTGCTTCTCCACTATGTGCTCAAAGCCCTCTAAGTTTACCTTCTAACTGGAAATTATTTAATTCCTAACAGACAGAACTTTTCACCCATGTTCTCACCAGCTGTGCGTGCCTGATAATTTTTTTTTCTCTTTCTCTCTTTTTAAAAAACATGTGCAAGAGACATTGAGATTTGTTAAGATTGTCCTGAGCTGGACATTCAAAAAGCATAGGCAGTAAATGTGTAAACATACTCTCTCAAATCTGCCACATGCTTCACTGTCATAGCTCTCTTGTTCCAACTCTGGGATGCTCAGGAGCAGAAGCAGCAAAGTAAGCAATGGCTCTGGTGACAGCATGTGGGAATTAGTCTGAAACTTGGGTGTTTTCTTTTTTTGTATTTGCAACATAAGACTTGAATGCAAGCAAACATGCAAAAATAAACCCTCACCCTCTTCTTCCTTCATCCCCAGCTTCTGTGCTTGCATCGCCTGTGCCATGGGTCCCTTTAAGCACTCCCCACCTTCCCCCCTTCATGACCTGCCCACTGCTTTTATCCACTCCTGGGCAGAGTTTTGAAATTCTCCTTCTCCCAGAGGCAGCCCTGGGCTATGGCACCCTGTGTACCTACTGTTCTGAGTGAAAGGCATATTTCTTTGACTTCTCTAACAAACAAATAGCATGTGCATTTAGATTTTATTAAAAATAAATTCCGAAAGAAAACACTCTGTTGAACACACGTCTTCCCCTGAGGAGAGAAACGGAGAACACAAACATTTGACAGATGTTGGTCACATTGCTTAGTGCATTACTGGAAGGCACTGAAACACTGTGGAGATGGGAGCAGTATTTGAAATGGCATACACAAGAACAAAGATTTGGAGGGACATTTAGTCTACTACACTTCACTACTTTCTCACTTTTCAGCTCTTGAAGAAATTTGCAGAAAGTTATAATGAGAATAAAGAATAATCATAAAATGAATTTTGTCCCTAAAAATGCTGCAAAGGTTATAGCAAACTGAGCTATGCTCTTGTTTTGATCCCTGTCTACTTTGCATTTAAAGATTTGGTTAGGGGTTGTTTCACAAACTCCCTGCCTGTGTAGCATACCATCCCCTGCATGTAATGTTCTTTGCTTCCCAACCATTCATATTCAGAATTAAAAAATAGAAATGGTCAAGTGGAATTGACCCTTGTGTACTGAAATAGCATAAGTTGTAAGTTCAGCCTCAGGAAATCTGGTCTTTTGGAACAAATACCCAGTAGATGCTGACACGCTTTAAAGCTTTTATTTGTCTGCCCAAACAAAACTCTCTGCAAAGCGTCACACCCTTTCATATTCAGCTGCAGTTTTTCTTTTTGCATTCTACATTAATTTATTTTATTTTTCAGAACCCATGTCAGCTTTGTGTTATCTAAACATTTTGGCAAGACTTGATATATGCAACTTTCCTCTTCGAATAAGCAGTGTGTAGCCCCGGAAAAGATTTCTACTGGGTCAAGAGAAGAAAATAATTTGACACTATATTGGGTGAGCAAAAGATAACTAATGAGTTAACTCTTTATATACAGTGAAGCAGATCTAAAAGTTAGAAGCATCACAGGAAAGAATAATCTGAAACACAGTCAGAGAAGGTATTTAACACTCGACATGTTGTACTTTTAGGGTGCAGATACTTTAACTTGCATAACCTAAGTTAGTTACTGAGACTATCGAAGCTTTTTCTCCACCTCAGTGAAACACAACCAATCCAACTTTAAAGGCACCTGTTTTTCCAGATGTAGAACAAAAATCTTGCATTTTTTGTGTTCCATGAGAACTTCAGTATGCAAGTACTCAGACCTTTACTCAACAGAGCAGTATTACAAAACCGAAACTCTTTCACTGCTTCATATGTTAACATATGATCCATCTTAAACCAGGTCAGAGAGCAACATCTTAACTAGATAAGGCTGAGAATGGGACATCAAACATGCAGTACACATAGGGAAAGAGAGCAAATAGGAATGCTCTAAAGGTGCCAGAGAAAGCCTCTGCAATTCTGTTACCTATTTTAAACGTGCTCATTCAATCTCATTCTGATGTGAGTTGTCAGAGTACAGGAAATATATATATATTTTTTAGATATCACAATCTATCAAAAATACCCAGTTATCAGAGAGTGATTCTCCCACTACAATTCTTGAGAACTCTTATTACAGATTAAAACCAAGGAAAAAAAGTTCTTGTTGCTTCTTTCCCAGAGTTTACGTAACCCAAACTAACTCCTCAGTTTGTTTTCCAAACTAAACCTTACTCCACATGCTAGGATTATTCCTGTGATTTGGAAAGAAAGTATGTAACAGCATCTCTTGTTGACATCTGTTGCAATAGTAGCTCTGCTAGAATGCTGTAATGAATTCAAGGAAAACTTCTTGTGCTGGTTCCAAGCTATGTTGTGATTGCAGAGGTACTGCTTCTCTGGATTATTTTGTTGCTTACCTTATGATTTAACAGAGATTTTAAAGCAAGGCTGCTTGTTAAGGCCTATCATCAGCCCTGCTTCTTCAGAAGCTTGGTGCCTCCAGGGCTTCTTTCACATTTCTTTTGTTCAAATGAAATACTTTGCAGATCACCACAATAATGAGTGAGTAGTCACTGCACATCATGCTCTGCCAGTAGAGCCAACCGGAGATTCTCAGTTCAGCTGCTGCCTTTACTGCCAAACTCTTTGTCTTTACCAGAACTACCTTCTTAAACATGATCTATCAAACCACTCCTCTGCTTTATGATGAGATACCCAAAGAAGAGAGATGTTAATATGTGTTTCTGAGGACTGCCAAGAAAATCTTAGCTATTAAGTGCAGCTTTTCTAAAAAGGGTGACTGTCTGGCCTTGTTGACCTTCAGCTTCCCACTTTTTACAACTTGTTAGCATCACTTCCCACTCAGATTAGTATTATAGTCTCCTTCTTTGAAGGAACCTGCATATTTTGAAAGGCTCTAAACCCAGTAAATGTCAACCATTTCTTTTGATTTACTGCTTTTCCTTCCTTCCCACTTGTCCTGGGTTTGGCTGGGATAGAGTTAGTTTTCTTCTTAGTAGCTGGTACAGTGTGTTTTGGATTTCATGTGAGAATAATGTTGATAACACACTGATGTTTTAGCTGTTGCTAAGTAGCACTTAGCCTAAGTTAAGGATTTTTCAGTTTCCCATGCTCTACCTGCAAGCAGGTGTACAAGAAGCTGGGAGGGAGCATGGCCAGGACAGCTGACCCAAACTAGCCAAAGGGGTATTCCATACCATAGAACATCATGCTGAGTATGTAAACTGCAGGAAGTTGTCTGGGAGGTGTGGATTGCTGCTTGGGCACCAGTCAGCAGGCGGTGAGCAATTGCATTGTGCATCACTTGTCTTTTCTTGGGTTTTATTTCTCTCATTTTGAGGGGAGGTTATATTCCTTTTCATTACTATTGTTATTATTGTATTTTATTGTTATTATAATTATATTTTATTTTACTTTAGCTATTAAATCATTCTTATCTCAACATATGAGTTTTACTTTTTTTTTATTCTCCTCCCTATCCCACTGGGAGCAGGGAGAAGTGAGCGAGTGGCTGCATGGTGCTTAGTTGCTGACTGGGATTAAAACATGACACCAGTCTGCCTGCTGAATCCTTCACTGATGCCATTTGTCTGTCATTTTCTTTCACTGAAACTTCTAATATACTCCAAAACTGTTTGCGAGATTTCACTCTGGTGCTGTGATGAAGGTGATGGTCTCAGCTGGCCAGGTAGAGCGTCCACGTTCTGATCTCTGTGCCCATTCAGGTGGACAAGCTTCTTTCCTGCTGCAAATGGATTTGCTGACACTAATTGTTAGAATATGTTTTCCACCTTAAGTTTTCCATTGGCTTTATTGGCTTTGGATGAGGCCAACACAGAAATACAGTAAAGTCAGATCATTATAAGCTAAGAATAGATAGAGATCTTCCTCACCCAAGCCCTTTCCCATGGAACAGAGGTTTTCAACATGGGAGTCATGAAGTAGTATCAATGTTGCAATTATTTCACTCTTCCGACATTATTTAATGCAGACTTTCCTGCTTTCTAACCTGAGCAAAGAAATCCTGCTCATGAGCTGAGGTGTCCTGCTGCTGAAAAGCTTGAGCATCTCAGCTGGGCAGGCTGAAAGGCTTTCACCACTTAAAAAACAGCCTGTAAAACAGAAGAATTATAGCATTAGTGATGAGGAGAGGTTCAGTTATTTTACCTATTCCAGAGTTGAGGAATATTCAGAATTGAATCTGAACTTTTGAGTTAGGTTCCCTCATATACATGAGCTATCATTACCTAGCAGCTTTGTGTGGAAAGGAAGATTGGCTGCAACATTTGTGTAGCATGGGAGAACATGATGGCTCCTATTTGCATTTCCATAAACATATCTTATCAGTGTTTTTTTCTGATAATAGAAGCAAGGAGTGTGTTCATTTTTGTTGATACTGGCTCTTTGTTTAATATGACAATGCACCAATTACCAGCAGAGCACTATAGGTTTAAAATTAATCTTTCTGTTACAGCCCAGCTTCCTTCTACGAATGTTACCTGTTTTTTTCCAGAGGAGGCAGGGTGGAATCACAAGTCACTGTCCATTGCATCTGACAAGGTTTCGTTTCATTAGAAGGAAGCTGATTGCCCTTAGCTGCATCATGGCAGCTCCAACAGCTGTTTGCAGCCCAGCAGTATTATGCTGCATGCAGGAAAGGAATGTGGTGATACTTAGTCCAGATCTTCAGCTGGTATAAATCTGCATAGCTCCTCAACTCAAAACAGATCTCTGTTGTTTTATGGGTTCTGAGGACACATCAATGCTGCAAAATGAAGTGTGGTGCAGAAATCACTAAAAAGGGGAAAGTCTGTAAAGTCAGTAAATCCACATGACATAGTACAGCCCATTCATGGAGTGATCTGCTGAGCTTCATAATCAGGATAGTGCTGGTCTTTTTAAAGCCAGGTTAATCAATAAGCTTAACCCAGCTGCAGGATATTGCAATTGTGGCTGTAAAGCTTCAATGCTGAATATGCTCTCAGTCATGTGTTTTGATATTACAGTCCCCAACATTTTCTGGTGCAAGGTTATCATGTGCAGAGTTTAGGCCTTGGATTTCTCGGTATGTGCTGGGCTAGATGTGCACTCTGTTGTTGGTTTATGGCTTAAGATTTCTACTGTGTACATTTCCTATAATTGAAATGTTGTTCTTCATTTTAAACAGTGAGTTTTTCTTCAAGGGCCCAGTCATTGGATTCTGGGTTCTTCACTGCAGCCCTCATTTATGAGACTGTTTTGGCATCTCCTGTGCCCTTCATGATTTCCAGGCTGTCACAACTGGAGATGTGAGGGATAACCACAACCACCACTGAGAACCTTCCTACCTTTGATGGTGTAGCCTGGAACAAGTAGGGTCCATGTTTTCACAACACCATCTTTTCCTTATCTGCTGAACTCTAGCTCTAGTCATATTTTCTGGGTAGCTTTCATAGTTTCTGCTTGTTGCAAAGAGGGCACTCTGTTTTTTTTTAGCTTTCACCAGAGCACGCTCCATATTACCTGCCCATCACGTGCTTTTTAACCCTTTCTTTCTAAACACAGGTGTTACCCTTCTTCATTATACCCTTTGGAGCTCAGGTTTACCACATTCCAGTTTTGATTCTCACACTAGCTGTTACAACAGACAGACACTTTTTTCCCAATTTTGACTTCTCAAATGAAATACTGACCCTAGATTTGTGTTTATTCCACATGGCACCTTGAAAATTAAGTGAATGAGAAGACCTCCTGAGGGCACACAATTGATCTAACTTGAGGAGATGTTTCTTCAGAGGAAGAATCCAACTACACGTAAGACCTGCAAGGAAATGAGTGTTGTTAAGTGTTGTTACTAAGCAATAACTTCTACCCTTCTCTGTTTAATTTTTAACTATTTTGATTTCTGCTGTAAAGAGAAGAGCCTGGATTGCACATCCTACCTCCAGCAGCTTCCAGCAGTTGGGGTTGGAGCAAGTGTTCTTCACTGGGTTTGGATAGGGGACCCTCCATACCCTGAAATGTGGAAGTCCAAAAGAAATTAAGGACATAACTACAATGGATAATGCTGTTCAGATGATCTGATTTACTTTTTGTGGCATTTGTGCCTGTAAAGAACAGAATCTACACAGACAGCACATAGCAAAGAACAACAGCTACCACATACTCATCCCCATGTCTGCTTTTGGCAACTACCAGCCAGTTACAGGGGCTTGCTGGGAAGCTCCCATGGCTGCTCTAAAAGTGATCAAGGTGCTCAGTACCACTTGTGCTTCATTATTTTGTCAGAATTTTGGAACAGGTGGGATTTATTTTTGTAGGCAAATCATCAGCTAAGAGGAAACAGTTGTGCTCTGTGCTTATATATTTCTTGATGTTTTGCTGGCTCTTGCTTGGAGCTGTCATACTGACATCATTGCAGTGAGCCATGGGTTCCTACAGCAGCTGCCAATTAGAAACAGAATGAATATATCATTCTTCAAATGGAGGAAGTTAACAACTGGCCTTTATTATTATGTAATTAAGTTAAGGATCTGGTCTTGATCTTCAAAACCTTCAAAGTGTTTGGCTCAAACTGTTTCTGGGATGGTCTTTCCTTCCCTAGCCAGTGACCACTAACATCACTGCTTCCTGAATGAAGCACAAAAGAAGCTTGCTTGCTTAACTTGTTTTTCATAGCATAAATTATTCAGCAGACATGCAAGGCACAAAAAATAGGAAACAAATCCAACATATACAAGATGTTTAGATAGCCAGTAGCCAGCAACAATTTCTCAGGGACAAGAGACAAGTCAAAATTGAAGAAAAAATTCAGATATAAGCCACCTTAGGAGGGCATCTACTGCTATGTTTTAGATCTGTGCTGTTTGTAACTTACGCAGGTCTCTCCATGTTGATGCACAGTGAGAGAAACTGTGCCCTCCCTCACGTTTGTACATCCCCACTGGGACTATGTTGGTGCTCCATTTACATCTTTCCCTGCTGAACCACTACTCCTTCATGGCACTTGCACACTAAATCATCTTTTCTATTTTTAGGTTTTCCGACTTACGTCCTGTGAAGAGCAGTGGTGCACTGGGTGTGTTTGGTTTAATTTATTTATTTCTCATCACTTATTAATGGTGCATAACACATGTATATGTCATTTAGATGCCTGAATTTATCCTTCATATCTTTAAAATTATGTAATGAAGTCTCAGCAGGCTTGGGATGCTTCTGTTTATGCTTTTTTTGTGCTGACTTGCTTTTGCTGCCTTTAAAAGTCAGTGGGAATTCTGTCACTGACTCCAGTGGAAATGAGAGTGTTTCCAAGTGAAATATTCACCCTGTATTCTCACCCCACCCCCAAATTTTCTATTCTGACAATTATTTAAATATGACACCAGATCTTACTACTGTCTGAAATACCCCTGGAAGAGTATGCGTTCTTTTTAATTACATTATGAATGAAACCTCAGGAAAAATCCTGAAAACATGAGAAGATATTTTCTTAATGTTAAAGACCTTAGATGAATTCAGCAAACCAAGGCTGAACTGGCTTTTCTACCTCAATCTCAATGACCCAATTACCGTTTCCCTCTTTTAAAATAATAACCCAAATTTCTGTTCCATTATGTCGTTACAAGACTAAGCCTCAGTTTAAGGTTATCAGCTTTAGGTAGCCAAAATCTTTCATATACAGCTAAAAAACTGAACAAAAAGCAGCTGGATTTCCAGGTACTGAGCACTTATAATTTTCACTGACTTTACTAAAAACTGTGGCAGCTTGGCACTTCCAAAAATCAGGCCAGACTTCTGAGGTTCTTTATATATAGTGATGTAGTGACCTGATTTTCAAAACTGTTGAGTGCAAACAAGTTTTAGTAAACCCAGGGCACCTTCAGATGCTTCATAAATTCAGATATTAAGCTAATACTTGCATAAAATCAGCAAGAATTTGCTGAAGTATCCAGGGATGTAACAGAATATGAATTTGGTCTCTTGGGTTCATTCCGTGACACTGGACATGATTTACACATGTAGATCCCAGAGTGACACTGTTAGGGTTTAACCACATCCTGAGCTTTTCTTTTGATTACTTTTCTCAATGAACTTTACAATATGCAGTAACGTTTTGGTACAGAGAGCAATGACACATCCTGTACCAGAACAGATATGAGCACTGATAATAGAACAGAGAGGTCTTTGTTCCTGTATTTGAAAAACAACCAGCTACATTTTTAATCTGTTTCTTTGAAAAACTATTTTGTGCTCCATCTACATACAGTGTATAAGGGAATAGATTTGGGTTTCAAGAAAAAAATCTACATTTTTCACATGTTGCTCCAGAATCTGGACCGATAAGATACGTCTCTGTTCTTTAGCCCTTCTGCATACATGTGGGTGAGCTCAAATGCCCACATAACCTGTAAAATTATTCTGCTAACAGAGTGAGGAGTTAGTGAATGTGGTGGTTAATCTCTGCCTTTCCCCTCCCCCCACTAAAACTGAAGGATGTTCCTGGCCCACCCCCCAAATTATATTTCTAGTCATCTTGTTCTGAAAAATCCAGTATTGGAAATTTTTGGTCCTCTTTCCCTCTGCAAAGCCTTCTCATCTTTTTATATATCCAAAAATAATTTCTATGCAACTGCCCCAGGTGCAGAGATATCTTTTTTTAAACTAACCTGTCCTTTTTTCTTCACATATTTTTTCTTTTAGAAAAAATAAAAAGACTCCTTTGGGACTGGACTGTTTGCCCCAAATCAAGGAAAATTAGTATGTTTTTCTCATGATACTTTATTACTCTGGCCTCTGGGCCACAATCAATATTGTCATTTTGCCTGAAAACCACAGAGCTCACAATCACCATTTTCCTTTCCTTATTATTTTATTTGATGCAATTTCATTATTATGGTACTGGTCTTTGGTCTCCTATAGACCTGTTCTGTAGGAATCACTGTGATTTTGACAATAGTATCCAGTTTATTTGTCTGCTAAAATCTTTAAAATCACTAGAAAACACTGGGGAAGGCAGGAACGTCTTTGCCACCTTCTGTCTTCAAAAGCAGCATTCTGAAATTGATTTTTAAAATTTAATCCAGTAATTAATGTAGTGACTTTAGCTGGTTATATTAGCCATTTCAGGATTGTTTCCTATAAGATTAAGACCATCAATTCTCCTTTATTTTCCCTGCTCAGGTAGTACACAAGTCACATTTTACATCTGAACTGTTCAGAAAGATTTTCTGTCTCCTGTAAAATGCAGCATTTTGACCTGTCTCAGTATTGCTCTGGGCACCTTACTGAGCTGTAAGTACATGGCTGTGCCTGTGGTATTAGGAGTTTTTTAAAAACTTCTGGTTTACACTAGATTTGTTTCTACACATTAGCAGAATAAGATCCCAGCAATATTCCAAAATTTAAAGTCACATCATCAGCTTTGTTGAGATATCAGTTGGGCCTTTGCCTAGGAAATGAAAAAAGGGCACAGACAAATGGAGAGTTCATGGAAAATGTGGAGTAGCTATATCGTAGTTTTTATGTGAGACTCATTGTATCTTTTAAACTCTGCCCTACTTGCTACCTAGTTGACTGAGGGCTGTCTCTCCCTGGCTGGGAGTAAGTCAGCACTAGATTAGTTTGAGTGAATGGAGTTATGCTGGGCTGGGCGATGTTGGGATGACACCAAGGTCCCATAGAGCTCATAATATGTTACAGCAGAAATGCCCCAAAGAGACAGCACTGAGAGATGTCGTCTTCTGCGTGGTTGGGTTGGGCTGTATGAAGGGGAGAGAGGGGAGCCTTTGGTAGTTAAGGGATCACATGAAAGGGGGACAGAAACCATTGAAGGGGTGCCGGCTGCAACATGCATGTTTTGTAGGAGAAGCCAATGAGCAAGAGAGCAGGATCCCAACCTCTTCACAAGGCGCTGGCCAAATGTCAGATATTAGGAAGTGAGTCTGTACTTGGTTTATTGTTTTACCTAGATTTAATTGTAAACTCAGATTTTGCCGTACCAGGTGAGTACTCAGGCTCCCAGGCTGCTGCTTTGGCTGCTTCTTGCTTTCTCCTTCTGGCCCTGTGAATTCTGCATTTCTGGCTGCACAGGCAGGACAGAAATCCTTCAAAAATAGGGAAAAAGGCAATCCACACAAGCCTGACACTTTGGAGAGATGGCAGGGTTTGCTCCCCATGGCCGAAGTAAGAAAGGGAGAGAGTTTTCATACTGGGCACAGATCTTTGGGTTGTATTTTGGGAAACAGTTGGTCCCAGGCGCCCTGGCTGCATTCTGCAAGAACAGAGTCATTTCTCTATCTTAACAAAGAGTATATTAAAAGGAAATGTTTTGGTGCCCAGACTCAGGATACAGAGTGCTCCAGCTACACCACACATATTTAAGGCTGTCCTACATAGATCTGGTTTTGATGGTGGTGAAAGGACCATCCTTCTCTTCCTCTCTGCTTAGTCCCTGGTTTTGTAGCCCAGTACTTGCGAGTTTTTGCCAGTACAAGTAAAAGGTCAAGGGCTTTCTGTTGACCTGACAGGCCAGGGATTAAAAACGTGCCTGGACTTGTCTTGGCGTGAGCTGTTTTTAGCTTGTTTTTGCTGTGATAGCCATTGCTTAGCAATCAGCTAACTACTGCCTGCATTTGTTTTAGTTTAGCTTTAGTTTTTGGTGATAGCAAGTAGTTTTTCTCTGTGGATTGACCTGTCTGTCACTCCAGACTGAAGTGTGGCATGGAAGAGTGCTGGTTCCTGCTCTCGTCCTCCCACCACCCGTCGTGCTCTGACAGGGTTTGTCTGATCATGAAGGTGCACTGTGTCAGGGAGCTAATTGTCTCAAAAATAGCCATTTTTGACAGGAAGTTTCCTTTCCAGCTACAAACACCTTAAATAGTATTGCTGCTCCTGGCTTTGGTCTGGAGGAAAGGGCGATGTTCAAGCACAGCTTTCTCCTTGGTATTGCCATCACTTGCCCCATCCAGGGATCTGAGCATCTAACCCCAGGTTATGAATTCTCTTACAGGATTCATGCACCTCAGATCTTTTGCAGATCTAGGCCAAAGAGATTTTTTCTAAGGTCCTCGTTTAAATTCTAGCAAGGCAAAGAACTGCACAGACCAGCACCTCAACCTGCAGGCTATGGTTTCTTTCCCTCTTGTGTAACATATTCTTTGCAGTCTGTTTTATTTGGAAAACACTGGTTTGAGCAGTAGGCCTTTGCACAACTTTACTTTTAGAGGGAAAGTTTCAAAATATATTTGTTCCTACTATTTCAGAAGAACTTGCATTTTTCTTATGCTAGGAATAGTTGCTCAAAAAAGAAGAAAAAACACTGTCAGGAAGCCAAAAACTTTGCTAGTTTTTCTTTGAATATAACCCCCACCCCAAATTATTCACACAGTTCTATTTCTAGACAGAATTTTAAAGCCTTGACTACTTCAAAAGGAAAATACTGCAAATTTCTGCTAATAGGTTATCTCTGTGAAAGGGAAGAGACTGGTAATGAGTAACCTTTCTCTTTTTCTTTTGCTTCAGAACATTTTAATTGTGTTCCAATTACTTCAACATATTTAATATACTTCCAATATGTATTTGTACAGTATGCAGGCAAGTGATTTTCCAAAGCCTTATACAATATAGTGAGTCATAAATGATTGCTGTTCCCACTCACCCCGATCGAGCGTGAGTCACAAAGTGGTGAAGTCTGTCTCCCCAGAGTGCTGAGTGAAATCCACCTGATTTCAGCCAGTCGGTACAAAGCTGACAGCTGAGTGGCATGTGGAGATCCCTTGGCTGAACGGTGCATGTCTGCCTACACATCTCTTAACTGCTGTGAAAAAGGGGCATATCGCAGCCTTTTGGGGCGTGCTGTGTCGTAGCGATTTGCTGATCCCAGCACGTCCTGCAGCCGCTACGGGGAGGTTCTGGCTGCGGCTGTGCTCCAGCTGTGCACCCTGTCCCTGGGTTACGGGGGTGGATTTCCTAACCGCTCTTCATCTGGCACTGAAGTTTCCAAGTTTTGGGGCTATGCACAGGGACAGATTCTAGTTTGACTCAGTACCTCCGCATGGCAGTCACCCCCTCAGCTGCGTCAGTGGGATGGCAGCAGTCGCCGCGTGGGTTTTGGCAAGTTGCTTATAGCTGTGCACACACAAAGCCTCTGCTCCCCACAAACACGCGCTACGTGAAGAGAAGTCCCTTGAAATCAGAAGCCTCAAGGTGGGTGGGATTTGCTTCCTTCCGTCCCTGGAAAATTAAAGCTATTTTCTTTCCACAAAGGAAGAAAATATTCTGTGATTTGGTAGTGTAGTGAAAAATATACCTTTGAACGTTCATTCCAGGATCCACATTAACTAGGCCACAAAATGGTCTTCGAGCATACGAGACCAACAAGTCCTTATCTTCTGTTGATAAAGTTTACCAAAGTATTGTCAAGGAAACTTTTCTACCTCTTAATGCACTCAATACTTATTAGTATCGAGTATTGACAGGTTACTGTGAATAATTAACTATTTGAACAGTATCCCAGTATATTAACTATTCCTGAACAGTCAGGCAACATCACAGCTCTTCCTGCCTGAAGTTTCAAGGGTGCAGATGTATCACTACTCTTTTTTGCTAATATATGAAAATAAAAAGAAGTTATTAATTTTAATATTCACAAACACCTCTATACTGCCGTTTTTAATAGCTGATCTTTTTTCCGCTGATTTTTGTGAAGGCTGCCTTTCAGAAGGGACTTTCAGAAAATTGACCAGCTCTAGCAATGAATGAAGGATCAGGTAGGGCAGCAAGAGTTATCTTTTAGAAAACTTTGTAATGTACCTCTAAATAATTTTCTTTCTACATTTGAGCTTTCTAACTTGCATCCCTTAATAATTTTAACAACAACATCAACAAAAAGTCAGGGATCAAAACTGTATTCCTCTAAACACATAGCAAATAGCGTTTCCCATTGAAAACTTGATAGTGTAAAACCCTTATTATACAAATATTTTAACATTTTCATAACTTTCTTCAGAGGAATAGTTGCACTAGTTTCAGCATACTCTTCATGTACTTCAAATGTGATTTACCTCACTTAGTTTTGATCATTTTAATGCTAGATGTCTAGTCTAACCAACTTTCCTCTACAGTGAATGGAGAGAGATATTCGCCTCCGGAGGGGTGATTCATACCTCCTATCTTAGACTTCTACCTCTCTCAATTGACAACAGAAGTGTAGCCTAGACAACTGTGTAGATTAGATTCCTATCTCTTAGATTAGGTGAGATAAATCCTATTCTTGGCCATCTTTGTGCATGCAAATTTACAGGATTGGAGCTAAATTGTTTAAATGCCTAAAGTACCTGTGGAGGCTGATAGACTAATTGATTTATTTCAAAACTTTCCACACTGTGAGTACAAAACAAAGAAAAGTCATCTAGTTCTTTTATGGAGAAAAAAAAAAGGAAAATATAGAAAATATTTTAATATTTTCCTCTCAATTGTAAGAACATGGTAATAATAAAGAATAACAATGAAAAATACCTATAGTGCATAAATTAGTAACAACAAATGACAGTGAAGGGGTAAGTTTGCTCAGTGCGTTTAGGTAATGCCCCAAACATAGCCTTGAGTTTTCAGCAGCTGTACATGGCTTTAGCTACATGTTTTAATACAATAGGTCAGAATTCACATCTGAACAATTCCTGCTTCTTTGTCCCCAGATTTCCCTTTCTGATGATTCAGCCGGCGCCCTTCAGGCAATGGGCAGTGTGCAAACTAACAGGGCGACCAACCTTCCACATATCAAGAGTCAAGAAAATACAATTTACTGCCAAGGGCAACAGGCTTTAAAATGTGCTCTGTTTAGCATTTTGTAGATTTTTTTTACTGTGAATGCTAACTGAATAACCTAACCAAAGTACTGGTCTATGCATCGGCAATCTACTTGATGATAAGCCAACAAAAGAGAAATGCAGAAAGATTAATCAGAGTCCTCAAATTTCATTTATTCTTCCTTCCACTACCTCTTCTTTTCTAGCCTTAGACCTTCTTTCTTCCTTTGTTCCTTAGGTATCTCCCGCGTCCCTTTCTGACTCTCTCATTCCTTGGCTTTCCTAGTTTCACCTACCGTTTCTAAGAGCAGAGTTCATACATTTGGGCTGGCTGCGCTAAAGATCTGCCAACTCAGAAATTGTCTGGATGGGTAGCCATTATTATGGTTTGGGCAGAAAGATGCTGCAGCTGCTGCTATTTCTCTTGCACCTTTGTCTCCATCTACCTAGCTGAAAAAGAAACAACTAGTGAGCAGTCTTTGCAAAAGCCATGTCTTCAATGTAAATGAGAAACCTTGGCTTGCAAGATGCCATTTGGCTACCAAGGAGCTGCATGACCATGAGGTTTAGACTTAGATGCATGTACATAGATTTAACCTGGCAGTATCATAAAAAATGCATTTTTAAGTCTGATCTGTGGACCCAAGTCAATTCAAAATGTCACAGGTTTATTCCTCAAATTCTGAGGTGTTTTCCTAGCACCATACAGCCTGAATGATCGTATTGTGTACAGACTTCACCCATAGTATTCTGGCAGCTGCAGGGAAAAGAAAGCAATTTATAGTTTTAGTTTCATACACATCAATTCAGAGCAGCTCTTTTAGGTATGATGTGACTGAAGGCCTTGGCAGAGGAATAAGTGAGAATGGGTTTTGTGGTATCAATGCAAAATGTGTAAATAAGGTGTGATTTACTCACTGTGATTATTTAGAACTTTACTGCAAAGTTCTGTGTATATCTATTGCAAGTACACATAATCTTGTAAATGGGGATTTAGTGCTTGAACCATTTTAGCTCTGCCGTGTAACCCAATACTAAGGACAGAGTCCACTGAAAAGTTCCTTTATACAGAATGTAAAGTGGATATAGATTATCTTGCAATAAACTGCTTAACTTAATCTTTATGTTCACATTGCATGCAGGTCCCAGGCCTTGGCCTTTGTGCATGCTTAGTTTCTTAGTCAGTTTTCAATCAGGCAAAACTGTAATTCACTAAAAATTATGAAAGAAGAAACTCTGAATATCGCCCAGACATGAGATGAAAGTCTCTTTTCCGAAATGAATTGGCATCCTAAAAGATGCATTAATTGCACATCCAGTATTTTCAATTTTTCCTGGGAATCAAAATCTCTAGACTGTACTTCCCACAGACTTTTTGTGCATATGATATGCTTTTCCTTCCTTTCACAGTCTAAATCTAAAAGACAGTGTGTGAGAAGATTAGGAGTATACTTCATTTCTGATTGTTTTTGTGGCACAACTGTATAAATGGAATAATTTGGGGAGCAAGGCAGAGACTTGATACCAGCTGGAGAGGCAGCTGACATGGGTCAGGCAGTCATTGAACATTAGCATTCCTGGTCGCTCCTTGCAGGGTCTCCATTTGTTCTGTTGACCATCTCAGGAGTTCAGCCTCCTCCCATGGGCACCTGAAGTCCCATGGTAGAAATATGGAAGTATGTGGATGTGCCAGGACACAGTTACTTGGGTTGCCTTCCTACATCAAATGTCATTAGACTCATCTCCTGCCCTCAAAAGGAGTGGTTTTTTATTCCTGCCACAGATAATTGTTGGGCCTATATGGAGCATTTGGTGCACGTTTCTGTGCCACGAGTTTCAGCTAGTTGTCTTTGAGTCATGCAATTTCTTACCCAGAAGAGAGGGTGGGTCCCTCCTCTGCTGATGAAAGAGCTGTACTTGGAGTGTGGAAAGAACCTCAACTTGAGGTGACATGTCTTTTGCCTGTATTTCTGCATTAACCCTAAAGTTGTTAAACTTCCTAAAAAAAATACCCCAAGGTAAGTGAAGAGGAAGGACTCTGAGTGATTTGGGCACAAATTGTGGAGTTTGGGACACACATTCTTTTACCATACATCTGGTGATACAGCTCTCATGCATTTTGTCAAGACATGAGCCTGGGTTGTCTGGAGTATCCTGAGTGGGTTGTCCATCAGAAAAATAATAACCATATTAACACAAGCTAATAAATCTTGCTTCTTTGCTGAGCAAATTGCCTGGGTGGGTGGAGCTTGGATAAATGTATGTATTTTGCTTCTGGTACTCTGGTTAGCTCTTTCAGAGATAATATAGGTATTTCCACATTGTAGCATGAGAATAAGAAATATAAATATGTATAAATATATTATTTATATAAATATATAAAAATAAATGTGTATAATTGTGTGTTGATGTGTATCTATAACTATTGATGAGTGTGTTGAGATATATGTAACAGTTGATGTGTCCCTGCTGGTATCAAGGCAATAATAGTACTTCCCTCTCTCACAAGGGGCTGCAGAAAGTACTAAAAATTGTGAGAGACTGTCATGATGATTGTAACCATGTAAATGTATATAATTGTGATGTGAAATGTATGATTTTTTTTTTCATAGTTATTTTCTCTGCATGTACTGAATAACTTTTCTTCTAAAAGCTCTAAGGTAGGGACAGAGTATTTCTTACATCAACATTGTATTTTTCCTCTTCATTTTTTCTCTGCTAAACAGCTTTTTCAAAAGGAAGAGACTATTCAGAAAAAGCTAGTAAAAATGCTGAGAAATAAGAGCATGAATAGATATTCAAGAAACATATGCACAATTGGAGAGATTCCAGCAGAAATCAGCAGGAATGATCAGAGATCTAGAAAACATGGCCTTTTTTGGAGGAAACACTGAAGAAATCAATAGTTTTTAGTCTAGATAATCCTCAAGAATGTAAAATTTAACTGCAAAGGGGATAGACTATTCTCTGCTAGGGAAAACTACCACAGAAATAGTTTAAACTCAAACAAGGAAAACCTTAAAGGCAGTTTAGAGAAAATGTATAAATTGTTTTTCAGGAATTATTTCCAAATCTATTTCCACACTACTGAAGGGAAAAATCTTAAGGAAGGAAGGAAGAAAGAAAAGAAAGAAAAAAAGAAAGAAAAGGGAACTTTCTGTTTAGAGACATAACTATTCTAGGTTTTGAAATATAAGAGCTTTAAAACACACTATTTCAGCTGCTGTCTTTAAAGAATCCTCACTGAGGTTGGTGCTGAATAGGCCAGACATCTAGAGGCATTTCCTTATCTACTTCTTACGGATACCAGGTGCGTACCTGCCTGTACATCTGTGCAACCCAAGCATTTTTTTTCTTCAGTGCTTATTTTTTCAATGCTGACTCTTCTTGATGTAAATTTTACATTACTTATGAGAACGTTTCTATATTCACGACCATTTAATCTGCAGACTGTTCTGTTCAGATTTGACCATTTGACCACCAAAAACATTTGTGAGCATTCATTCCTGCTCTGCATAGATGTTTGCTTAGAAACAGAAGTTTATAGGGTTTCTACCCTTCAGCTTTCTGTAGTTTCTCCGAAATTTTCACAACTGCCTGTCTCTGTCATTGATGACATAGTAACCTATAGATCTATATGTGTACTAATACAGGCAGATTGTCTATGTCTATAAAAATATAAATAGATTTCCTTGGGCTAATTATCTCATATCTAAAATGCCAATAAGGAGGTGACCAGAGGTACCACAGATGATTTCCTTTTCATCCTTCTCTATAAATTTCCCTTTTATTACGTGACAGGAGCTAAGTACATACACTAACTAATATATTTCAGTGTGCTGAAAGGTTTTATCCATACTTTGGGAGCATATATGCAGATGTCTTTTATAATTATCTACCCCTTGTTTATATTAAGGATAGAAAAGCCCATCCAGAACTAATAAGTAACATAGTATAATTTAATGGTAAAACAGCTGAGACATTATGACAGCTTTTTCTTGCACTTATGATTAATCATTTTTCTATTAAGGCTGCTGAGAGCAGCATGAAAGCAATTCTCATCCTTTGTCACTGCTGATGTCACCAGTTTCAGCTTAGCACTTTCAACAGACATCGTGCTGTATACTTAGATTGAAAATGCAGCCCAAAGGCCGCTAGCAAAACTGATGCAAACCTGTTGTTAAGCTCTCCTCTGGAAAGATGTCACAGTTTGTCATATTGATTTTAATAAAATCTCTTGGGTGTTGGGCAAAGTTCCCCTGAAATACCTGTTTCAAGTTGGAAAGTGCAGTTGTCAGCATAGTGTCAAAGCTGAGCAGGGCTGGGAAAGGTTTAAATTCTGGCTCCTAATATCCAGCACATCCATTTGCTCATGGGAATATATATATATTTTTACACTCTAATGCTTCCTGTACACAACCTGTCTCCCACCCTGGCAAGGAAAAGCGTTTCCCTGCCATCCCTAGCCTCATGGCAGGTACCACTCATGTTGGACCACAGAGCTCCTCTCTCCCAGCCGAGTCCTCTCCCTCTGCTCCCCTCTGCTCAGCCAACATGCCTCTGACTGGGGTTTTGGCTCATCAGCCATCTTCAACACAGACATGTTCACAGCCTGCTGGTTTTGAAATTGTGTCCTTCCTGGGCTTTCAACATATCTGAGGGATTGCTGTCCTCATTCTCCCTTGTTTCTTGATAGGTTCCAGACCCAATGTTGCGCTCCAGATCTGCCTCAGCTAAAGTCTCACTCTGACCTTTTTTTCCCAGTCACATCATTTTCGTGTTGCTGTGAGAAGCTACTGTCTGCTGTCTTTTCTCTGCCTGTGGTACCCAGGTCTCTCGTCTGTTTCTTAATTTTTCAAGGAAACGCTTTTGGACTACTGCCCATGCTGCTCCTCATGCTTGCTTTATAAAGCTCTCCAAAGCTGATTTGTTCTTTTCAGGTCTTCCATGAAAACTCTTCTATTTTAAGATTTCTATCAGAGTTTGCCAGAGACCACAAGGCCACACATAGAGAACGGTACTGTCTTATTGCTCTGTCTTCTAAATCTTTATTCAGTAGTTACCTCTTCCAGTCAGATCTAGTCAGTTTGGGGCAGGCACCACTGCCAGTTAGTGTTTGGTATATTGCTGAACACCACCATAACAATACTGCTGGTATACCAGCATAATTCTTTGTGCACTGGTCAGCAAGTACGACTATAGCACTTTCTTTCTCTAGCTGGAGGTGAGTTCAGGGTGGGTAATATAAAATCCTGGAAAAAATTTCCATTGGTAGAAGTGATGCCTTACTGACAGGGAATGTCTTCTCTTAACCTGACTATGACATAGGCATTAACAATGTTTTCCCTCTTTCTGTGTTGCTGAGAAGAGGAAGGAATAGGAGAATGAATGCACTTTTTGTTGCTTGCCTCAGACAGCCGGAGGCAAATGAAGCTGACTTTCCTAATCACATAGATACAAAGTGGGTAGTTTCCCACACAAGAAAACCACCTACATGACTCAAAACTCCTTTCTGTTCAAATGCTTCTATTATTACTTGTTTGGATAACTAGGAATTTCAGCAACACTGAATATGATTCACCCTTGACAGGGAGAAGGGAACATTGTGGCCAGCTTTGTGCCACGGTAGGGACGGTCGAGTCACATAGTGGGGCATGCGGGTTACAGTGGATCCAACGTGATTCCCAGCTTGCATGGCCAACATGGAGGTTTGTGGGAGGCTTTATTCTCTGTGCAATCTACCTCTTGCTATTAGTGCAGTTAGGAAATGAAAGTCTTAATACTGGTAAGTGCTGAGATCCCTGGCTCTAGTCCAGACATGTACTAGGCATGTGTGAGTCAGACCATTCCTTTGGAATTAATGATGTGCTTAAAACTTAAGCACATGCTTAAGTAATTTACTGAATTGGGACCAGAAAGTTTGGCAACTTGCAGGACTGAGCCCTAAACTAATCCAAGCATGTCTTTATTTTTAGTAAAAGTCCCTTCCCACCACTCCTAGCCCCATCCTCTTTAATAATAATTTCAGATTTTTTTTTAAAAAAAAAAAAAAGGAGAATTATCTGCAATAAAAGTTTCACTTTAAGGTGATAATTCAGATTTTATCTATTTTTTACTAGGCTCTACATATACTACCAGATATCCTGCACAAATGTTTTTTCTGACTGGCCTACAAAAGCACCATAGTATGGGCATAACTCATAGCATAGATTGGTAACATATGTAACTCAATACAAAAGACAGCAGAGTCAGAGCATGAAGGACTGAGATGCAGCTACCAAATCCAAAGAAATCTTCCATCATGCCACCTTGTACTATATCCGGGTTTCTGTTTACCTCTGATTTTCATGCCCAGTTGACAAGCTCTGAAATGAAACTAAGCTACCTTACATTATTGCAATTAAAGCACAAGTTGTTAGGCTGACAGTAGTTTAACATTTAGGAATTTTGACAAGAAAGTGTTTGGTGCAAAGTGTTTCAATGAGAAAGATTTGCATTCAAATACAGAGATGGTTTAGCTGTTACACATCAAATTCAGAATATTTAACTGAGAATTAGTTAAATACTGGCATATTTAATCAAAGTTTCTGTAGATTATGCTAAAAAAAAAGTTCCCTGAGAATAACATTTCCCACTTTGAAAAGTGTTTTGTAATGTAAGAAGAGAAGCACAAGTAAAAAGTCCTCTGCTTGTAGTGTTATGCCTACTAGTCAATATCTCTTTGCCTGATCCTATTAATTCCCATGGTATCCTGAATTATCTGCATTGGCATTTCAGTTGGAAATTCAAAGGATAACAGACATTTTGGAAGGCTGGGAAAATTTTTATATCAAAACCTAAGGACTGTCCTGTATAAAAACCCTATGACCTAGAAGTGGATTACATAATTTTTTCCTTGAGTAAGGTGTAGGACAAAATGTTAAGAAAAGGCTTCTTTTATCAGAAAAAATAAAGACCTCTTTGTTGTTTAGAGATAGCATAATTTTTCAAGAAGGTACAGCATTGAGTAGTCTCATGATATTATCTGATCTGTTCTGTTGTTACAGTGTAATGACTCCATATTGCTACACCTTTGAAGACAACACACAGGCCTGGGAGTTAGTGCTGTACAAAGCACCTTCTTACCTGTGTGAAGAGAGAAATACATCTTCATAAGCCATAGCTTTGGGAATCTTTTTTCTTTGGGTGTCAGAACAATGACTCCTGTACTCTGAAGTAGTTGGCCAGATTTCATTTCATTACAGAGCTACATATATCACCTGAGTACGTATGCAGGAAATCTGTCCTAAAGCCAGACTCCTTTGCATCTGTTTATTTAGTTTGAGTTAAAATGAAAACAACGGTATTGAGCAAGAGTTTTCCTGTCATACTTCAGAGCTGAACTTTTCTCAAATTGTGCAAGTGAAGTCTTCCATTTAGCTGCCCTGGAACACTTGCGTAAGGTTATGGGCTCTCTTGTGTTAGCCTGTCATGATTTGCAAACTACTGTGGCAATCAAAGGCCCTCGCCTAGATTTTTTTTTTTTTTTTTTTTGTGGTTCTAAACAATTTCTAATCTTTGCAGACTGATTCACAGAGTCATATGAATAAAATGACAGGATGGAGTCTTGGTTGCTCAGCTTCTCACTTATGCAGCACAGAAAGGGCTGGATGACTCTCCAGGGGGACCTGGCAGACCTCAGCACGTATATAAGGACTGCTGAGTTGCTGTGTAAATGAAAAGTTGTACAATCAGAGCCCAGAGTTCTCTTGCCCTGGAGGCTCATGAAGACAAGCAGGTTTACTTCACACAGCATCCGTCCTCTGCTGGAAGCTGTCTCATATCTATTTGGCTGGGTGCCACTCTTCCTACTACACCTCATTGGCCATGCAAGTTAGAAACAAGCACCTCTGGGAAAGGTACTCCTACTTCTAGGGCAAGCCCTAGGTCATTTCTCCAGGTTTCTGGCACACACTGAAAACTTGATTTCTGAGACAAGTTTATGTATAAAATCCCCATGTTTATGCATAAGGAAAAACAAAGCAACTTTTTTTTTTTGTTTTGAAACTTAAGTGACAAATGATACTGGTGCTAATGGGCAGGAAGAAGGGGATGTGAAGGATTGTCACCTTTTCTAAGGATGCTTCCTTTGTTAGTTATGTGGTAGTTGTCTTTCATGGGGTTTTATGGAGTTCTTGGCCACCAAAGTCAGTGATGTCTCCTTGATTACATGGGTCAACATACAAGACATGAAGAGAAAGAAATAATGCCCCCTTCTTTTTTTATCTTTTTTTTTTTTTTTTTTCTGGAGATACATAAAGTTTGTAGAAGTAACAGTTTCTGGGCTCTTTAGAGTTTTGGGGCAACAATGATCTTCAGTCTCTACTATGGCTGGTAGCTTAAGAAACTTCCTTACAGTTTCACACTTCTTTGTGTTTAATACTTCTCAAGGTCAAGTAATACTGAAAAGATCCAGTGTCCTGTCCACATTTCACATGAATTTTTGCATACATAACACCTATAAACTGACAAGTCTGGACATTTTTACTGTACTGTATGCTGAAATTTGCAGGCTGCACAGACCAATACTCTTTCAATATACTGGTTAAGAATTTGTGGGTATAACATCAGATACCTGTAGTTTTTTGACATATAAGGAGTTATAGCACTTCACACTAATTAATAACCCAGGCCAGTTTCTTTTGCAAATGAATGCTGACAAATACAATTCAGAAGAAATCTGTATTCACAAATTTGATTGTCACTAAAGACTGACAAATGAAAGCAAAGTTTCAGGATGGTAAAAAATGGTCTATGCTCTGCATGAAGGGTGTGTGTACTGATTTAGGACTTGAGACTTCAGTGCGTGGCTACAAAAGGGCTGGTACTCAAAGGAGATTTCCTTTTCTGCCCTTTCTTTTGAAGTGTGATATTGTTGCAAGGGAAAAATCACATCCTGCAATACCTACAAAGAGCCTGGCTGTACCATCCACTGTTCATGTCAAGTAGTGTCTTATGTAAGAAGTTCCGTTCACTGCAGTTTAAGTACGGATGTAAGTGAAGATTATCGAAAGCAAGCAAGGTTTGCAAGAGCAGGCCATAAAAACACACACACAAGGAAGACTATTATAGAGGCCAAGAGCCATCTTTATTCACACCTGGCTATGTATTTTGAGAGTAGTTTAGAGGGAAGAAAAAAGTTTTCTCTAAACAAGTGAATAAAAATACCCTTAAATCACAAAGAGCTCTGGCCCTGTGTATGAAATGTGAATTCCTGTTTACAATAGAATCTAGGGATAAGAATATTTTGAAGCTATGGTGGAAGAAAAGAAGAGAAAAAAAAAAAAGCTTCAGTGTGGAACTTTAGACTTTTAGGCATTCTTGAAAATATTGGAAATGGCAGTTTGGAGATTTTTTTAAGCTAAGTGGATCATGACTTTCCTTGGAACAGAGACTTTACAAATTCCTTTTTGACTGTCATCTGCAAATCATTTGACTGCTGGTAAACAGAACCCTCTATGTTGTCCTGATAACAGGGGGAAGGCTGGAAATAAGGAATTCCACCCCTAAAGCTGTTAAGGTAAGTTTAAAATTGATGTGTATTGGATCAAAGGGTGGAATATTTTCCAGATGATCCTCTGTTTCTTCTGAGAAAAAGAAAAAACCCCAACAACACAAACCCCAAAATAATTTCCAAGGTGTTAAGTTTCAGTTACTGGGCATGGGGATTCAATTTACAATTTTGTGTCCTGCTAGGATGAAACCTAAATTGCCAGTAAAAACCACATTATATTCCTTGCTTGTTCTTTTACTACAAATGAAAAGTTACAGTCCATCAACAGCTATAGAAGTCTGATTTGGAAGGAAAAATCAAGCAAGAATAACCAATTAGGAATTATTTTTCTGTAATGTTTATTTTACAACATACTTATATATGAAAATAACAAGGCCAGAGGAGGTTCCTGATTTAAATGAATCCTTAAATTTTACTGTTGGGGAAAGTGGAAGCTTTTAGTATAGGCACAGATTATACTTCTACGGAAGTATTAGTCGTTACAGCCTTGGAAAGTAAATAGGAATGTCAGCACAAATCAGGATCCATTTAAATTTCAGTATATGTAAGCCACAGAGGGAGATGTTTCTGGTATTTCATCTTCAGCCCCCTAAGAACTTATTGTATATGTGGTGAGTTCATTGGCCTGTGTAAAGTGAATGCTATGGTCTCAGATCCGTTCCTAGGAAGCAGTGACTACATCAAACAAATAACAAACATCATCATTACCACCACCAGTAACTTCTCTTCTGTCTCAGTAAAATAGGACAAGGATAGGATTATGATAGAGAAGGAATGGTGTTTTCACCTTCTGTGTAACAACTCCATATCTGACTTAAACATAAATTATTACAGGAAAACTTCTCCTATCAGCATCAGTGTTTCAAGTTTGGGTTTATTTGGGGGTCCCAGCCTACGGTGGTGTGTGCACCCCTGGTTGTGTGACACGGGGAGGGAAGGTGTGCTGTGAGCATGGCTGCATGTCCCCCCTGGTCCTTGCTCACTGTGGGACTGCAGCAGCTTCTTCATGGGTGCTTAACAGGGCTTTTTCAATTAAAAATAAGATTTTGACCTGCACATTTAACCTCTGTAGATGACTAATTGTGATCAATAGATTTTCTGTTGTGGTTTTGTGTAAAACTCCAGCTCTAGCATCCCCCCTGGTCCTCTTTCCTAACATGCTCGTCTCATGTCCATCTCTCTGTCCCTAATGTGCTCATCTCTTCCTATGCAGCGGTTTCCTCTCCCTCAGAGTTTGGCTCCAGCAGAGGAGAGTGTTGAAGGCACAGGAAAGGCAGCTGCCCTGCTTTTCGGAGAGAGCCTTGACTTTTCTCAAAGACTGATTTATGATTTATGATATGGCGTGGCTTGTTTCTGATGGATTTCCGTGGGAACAACAAAGGAGACATATCTTACAAAAAGCTTCTTTTCCATCCCATTTCAAACTTTTGCTCCAAAAAGATAGAGAACTGGAATTTATCAAACAAAAGATCACCAGAACTTTTGTTGTATAGGTCAAATGCCATGCTCTGTACACCATTATTTTTGGAAGGGCACTCACAGATTTTTTTGGCTGAAATAAATCCTCAAAACCATACATCCACTGAATCATACAGACTGCAGTGAAAATGGTTAATGAGGAATAAAGGCAAAACAGAGCCTTTAGAGTGGAATTGTTGTTGAACTGTTACTATATTTTGGTACCGTTGAGAAGAGACCCTTCTGTTAGCAACCTTGCATTTAATTATACTAACAAAATAATTAAAACCCCCTTACCCTACCCTAAATATCTAAGATAAATTTGGCACTACAGCATACAGTAGAATACTCCATGAATCCAGAGAAAAAGGGCTTTTCAAGATGGGGATTTTATCATTCATTCTGGTAAGTTCACTCTTCACTGAAAACATGGGAAAAAAATGAATTAAGAACTCTAATCACCAGCCAGCAGGAAATACAAAAATAAATCTAAATTGATGGCTATGCTCTGTGTCTATATGGCTTCCTTTGCAGAGAGTATCTCAGCCTGAAAATTCTCCAAACTCATTAGTATGGAATCTTAAATTCCAGTAAAATTCCCCCCGTCCTGTTTTGCTTGACCTTCTGCTATTGCTGACCTACTGTACAGCTCATCTCGGGGCTAATTCTGAGCCAGATATAAGTGGGACAGATACTCTTCAAATCTGTTACAACCAGTGCCACCTTTTCCAGTTTTAAGTTGAAGCTGCCAGTACAGACGGTTGCAGATCTGTAGTTTCAAAATAAGTGTAGGGCATGCTCTTTCTCCTCATTCTCCTCAAGAGGGTAACAGTTATTTTCATAGTTATTCCCAGGAGTCCATTAGTAAATCTGAATATCTCTGTGTTGGGGTCATAGGAAAGATTCAAACTGACATTCCTGACAAATGCGTCACTAGTAAGGTCCAGTCTCTTTCTGAAAAAAAATATTGACAAGTATTTAAGGTGATATTTCAGAACATTAGGTGTTGGCTAAACATAGCATGTTATCACGACATTCTTTATCTGATTAAAGCAAGACCTATGCACTTTCTAACTGATGTGGAGACAGTTTCTAAGACTGTGTTGTGTGTTACTACATATTGTATTGCAGGAGGTTTGCTGAGGCTCATATCATCAGAAACCCATATTAGTGCATTATACACCCTGGTGCTGATAGTGCTGCTTACAGCCATGATATCATTCCCACTCTCAGTCTCTTGATGCTCTCAATATACACTTATATTGTCTCTAAAGTCTATTAACCCTTTTAATGAACACATCTCAGTTTGTTTTGTTCTTCAAGAGGAGGTCAAATCACAGATTTCTGCTGAAATCTCAGTTTGCATGATTCAAATTTGAACTTGGTAGTTTCAGGCAGATACAGTCATTTTCATTTCCTCTTAAACTGGTGATGTTTTCAAGCAGTGTTGTATTCTATAGTGTATTTACATTAAAAAGAAATATTCATCCTATGACAGGAGTCTCTTATGATACTAAACATTGTACAAATTGTTGCAGCTATTTTAAATGCAGTCGTCTTTGTAGAATCAGTAAGTGCATTTTCAAACTGTGACTTTTTTTTTAAACTCCAGTATGGTAATGATTATAAAGAATCTTTTTTCCCCTTTAGAAAATGTTCTGAGTCTCAAACAGGCTAACAGGTTATTAGTAATTGATTTACTGTCCTCATTACTGTATGGCATGTGGCAGTCATTTTCCTGGCTGCTCATCACAAACATTCAGGAGGATTAAGTACTGAAAAAATTCCATTTCTAGAACACTAATGGTGATAAAAAGTACTAATGTTTTATAAAGTATTTTTTTTCTGGCAGGTTTTCACATTCAAACATAGGGAGTAAATCATATAAAATTAACAAATTGCAGTTGACAATTTATTTCAATTAATCATGATTTACAAAGGGAACTTCTAAGGAAATCCAAAATAATATTTTATAGCTATCGCTCTATGACCTTCTGAAAAAAACCCCTCTGACTACATGCTTCTACAAGGCTTACCATCGTGTCTCTGTGTCTGTGTGTGTGTGTGTGCATACAAGTGCATACTGGGTCTGATTGTCTGCTTTCTTATTTCAGTTTTATGTCCTGCACCCAAACTGATTGCTGATTGACTGTAAGGGGTTACAGAGTGAGGTAAATTTTAGTAGTAGATGCAGCTTTGAAAGAACATCCGAACATTACTTTTTATCCTACTGTGTGAGCAAACGCATTTGGCATATAAAGTACCTCACCAAGCTGCCACCGTATATCGCATCTGGTTGATCGGGGTTCACGTTGTTTTGTCATATCATAAAACATCAGCTCTCTCACTTCAGCTGTGAGAAGATTTAAGGCCGGTAAGCCTCGTCTTTCTCTGCAGAAGCATAATTTCCTTCTTTTCTGAACGGTTCCCCTTTGGTTCCTCATGCTTATGTCCTTCTTCTGCAGCACTGGAGGAGAAACTGAAGGAGGGAGAGGATGTAATGGATATACAGGGAGCCCTACAGATGTGGACATTATTGATTTTTGGAGACTGCACATGAGACAGGGAATATTGCAGAGGGGTGGTGAGACTCTGAAGCGCCTCAGGGCCAGAAGGGATGGTGCCAGGCTTGGGCAGGCACATGGTCATACAGAGAGGGGGGCTCATGGAGCTACAAGTATGGGCACAGAAAGGTAAAAGTAATTTTAATGTCTCTCTGAGAAAAACAATCATGTACTCAGAGGCCAACTAGGGGGCTGCTTAAGAATGAAACCAGCAGAAGAGAATTTGAAGATATTAAGATAAGGCAGAGATTGACAGACCACCAGTACGCTGACACCATAGTTTCCCTTGGAAGACCAGAAACCTAATATTTTTGGCAGAAGCTTGAATTTTGTCACCAAATTTCCTAGTTGCAGGGTTTTGCCTATAAGCAAGAAAGCAAGTGGAACGTAACCACCACATAGTCATACTTCATTTCTAACAAAAGTGAATTAACTTTTAAATGGGACACGTATTTATAAGAGCCAGAAGAAATAGGAAAAACCAAGCAGCATTATCCAAATATTTCAGCATTCTCAAAGCACTTTTGTTCCTTAGTTAACATCTGTAACATCCTGGGAGGCTAGCAACCATTTCTTTTCATTATTTGTTAATTATCTTACCCAGCATTACCTATTTAAAAGTTAGCTGCCTATTTTAAGCTCTTTGTCTAGACTCCTCCTGTATTCAGTGAGGAAAGACAGGTCAATTGCCCTCACTGCCTCTCTTGCCACTGATACGGAGAGTTTAGATTAATAATTTTTACTAACTCTCTAACTTTCTGATGCAGAAAATTCACTGAAAGAAATTGTACCCTTAGTAATTGGTGAAGCATAAGAAACTGAAAGGGAAGGTAAGAAAGCATGCTGAAAATAAGATTGGAGAACACAGGCACAATTCAATTAATGGTGCATTTTAATTAATAAGTACATAAATAATCTAAGAGGTAAAAAATAATTATAGAGACCAGAGACAAATTGAGACTGACTGTCTGGCTATCTAAAATTTAGATTCTACTAACAGTCAAAGGGGAGGTGACTAAAATCTTAGCACCTTAGCTCAAACTCTTCTCTGAACTGTATTCATGTAACATACTGAAGTTACAAATACTGCATAGGTGTGAGGACAGAATTTGAATCTCTTGTAGTGTGGTGTGAGAACATTCACTTTCATTACCTGGAAACTGATATGATGGGAATAAAATAGAGTTTAACTACATGATTTTTAAAATTCTTGGAAAATCTGGAACATGGCTTTTCTTCAAGAGTTGTGCAATGTTTGCTTATTGGTAAAAGAGAAAAAATACGTGCTGAAATTCTCAAAGTTTCAATCTGCAAACAGCTTTATTTCATTTGGCAAAGGCTGTCTTTAACTGTTTAAAACGGAGTGTGCATCCTTCTGTTCTGGCATATGGAAAGGCCAGAACTGGGGAATGGAGCTTCACATCCCGCCTGGGACTCCTTGGATGGCCAAGCACAGAAGCATCCTCTCCAGCAATTTTAATTCATAAGGAAAGGTGATTAATTGCTAGACTAAGCTCTGCTCTTCTTTCCAATAAACTCACAGGAGCTTAGATAATTTCACCAGGAGCAGGTTTGGGCCCTTTGGCATTACTGGCAGGCTATGGTCCTTTACATTCTTCCTGTATCTTACCTTCCCTTTTTTAATCTCCTTCAAAATTTAACAGTTCTCCTTTAAATGCTGGAATCCTGCTACCCATTACTATGGTTACAGCTCCTGAATCTTGACCCATTTCACTTTCTTTTGAACATAGAAGTAATAACATTAGCAAATACCACTGTGCTGAGTTCTCATCAAACAGGATGCAACATGCTAATGCTAGCTGGGCTGTAATGGATATCTGTGCAATACCAGTAATTACTCTCATTTAGCATATCTGCAGTTACTAGACTTGTCCTTCATGGTACAATAAATGAAAAAAAAATATTTATTCAAGCTGGGATGAAAATCTACAAGTCAGGTTAGAAAAAAGATTACCATGAAGACATTTCTTTTTCATTAAGTATTATTTCTTCACAAAACAAACTGCAAACTCTTAAATAGTTTTATTGGTATTAACAGCAGACATTTGTAACAAAGCAAGAAGATATTTATATGAAAATGTCAACCAGTAGTCCCAGACTAGAGATGCACTAGTCTGAGCAGGAAAACAAGCACTTGTTATCATATATTACCATATATTTCACTTTTATAATTACTTTCACCAGAAGATGTGAGGACATGTGTCAGGTGAAATGCACTTAACCGCGGTGAGATAAATTAGACCCCTTCTCCATGGGCTCCCATTTCCTTTTGCAGCCACAGAAAGAGCAGCAGGCTACTTTGTAGGGCAGTGATGTGCAGGGCTCAACTGTTATCAGACAAAAGCAGCACATTTTCTGCAGTTAAATAGTAACACATTGAGAGTCTTCTGCTTCATCCCACCGGTGCCCTCCTCTCCTTTTTAGTCCATGCTGTCAGTGAGCACTGTGTGGCAGGTATTGCTTGCTGGAAGGGCTTGCTGGAAGGGCCACAGGTTTGTGTGGTGAGTCATCTCCACTCAGCAGCATCATGTGTCCAAGTGAAGTCTGACAGCTGTGTGGAGGACTGGATGACTTTTTGTGATGAGATTGTGACAAAAGACAAAAAAGGTTTTTATTTAAAGCTCACATTTCCTATGATAGTAGAGCACCCTGTTGTGTTTTCTCCTCTAAAGCATTTCTACCATATTATAAAATAGTAGCTTTTGGGGGAAGAAAGTGGTTAAGCAAATGCACACAGCAAAGTGCACTAAAGACCCTTATGTCTTATTTGCAGTTAACATGTAGTCAGTTCTAGATTATCGGTGCAGTAGGGTGTGTGTTTGTGTTGTCATAGTGGCGAAGGGACTATGAAGTTGTTTTTGACAAAATCTGCCCACGTGCTCCTGAAATATGTTGGCAGTCCAGGATTCATGATGTGATATCTTCTGTGCCCAAGTTTACCACACATTCTTATGGTTTGCATCACTTTCCCATTTCGGTAGGTGCACTTTCATTTCAGTGCCACAGTTGTCATCTTCCTCCCTATGCACTTGTGTGCACCTCAGGGACATTGCCAAGAGAGCCTGGGGGAATGTGTGCACACATAAGGGATGGATTAAATCAGGGGTGCAAAGCTATTAAACCAAACATGCAATATGACTGCTGCCAGCAGCAAGATCTGGAAATGGGTTGATGAGAAGAAGCACAACAGGAAGGTTGGTCTGAAACCGTTTTTGCTATAGCTGTGAGAAAAGTGTTGCACATCTGCCCCACAGATGGCCAGAGCTGGAAGACCATTTCTGAGTGTGAAGTATGCATTGCTGCTTCAATTTAGGATATATGGAGGCTTCAGACTGAAGTGTGATTGTAACACATGTAGCACATACCAAGCTAGTTTTAATCTAAAACTGCATACCATAGGATACAGCTGCCAAGCAAGTATTCAGGTTTATGTGCAAGCATACTTTGCTCACAGCAAAACCAACGTTCTGATGGGTTTTCTGCTATCAGTACAAGAGCAAAGGAAATGATCAGAAGATTAGAGATAGCCCAGTTATGTCTGTATGTGCACCAAACCTATGTCCTAATTGCAGCGTAGACGGGGAGAATCACCTCCGTCAACCTGCTGGTTATGTTACTTTTGATCCAGCCCAGGATACAGTTGGCTCTCTGGGCTACAAGCGTACATTGCTGGCTTATACTCAGTTTTTCATCCACTAATATCTACAAGTCCTTCTCTGCAGGGCTGCTCTCAATCCACTCATTGCCCAGCCTGTATTTGTGCTTGGGATTGCCCTGACCCACGTGCAGGACCTTGCACTTGGCCTTGTTGAACTTCATGAGGTTCGCACAGGCCCACCTCTCAAGCCTGTCAAGGTCCATCTGGATGGCATCCCTTCCCTCCAGTGTGTCAACTGAACCACACAGCTTGGTGTTGTTGGCAAATTTCCTGAGGGTGCACTCAATCCCACCGTCCATGTCACTGACAAAGATGTTAAACAGTGCCGGTCCCGATACCGATCCTTGAGGAACACCACTCGTCACTGGTCTCCACTTGGACATCGAACTGTTGACTACAACTCTTTGAGTGCAACTATCCAGCCAATTCCTTGTCCACTGAGTGGTCCATCTGTCAAATCCATGTCTCTCCAATTTAGAGACAAGGATGTCATGAGGGATAGTGTTGAATGCTTTGCACAATTCCAGGTAGATGATGTCCATTGCTCTTAACTCATAATTTTTTACTGTGTTCCTGACAAATATAGGTTTCATTCATTTTTACTTCAGAGCTACTTAAAAGCAAGTCAATATTCGATAGCCACATATGAAACTAGGCACTGATGTCAGAAGTATTCTGATGGTACAGATAAAATATGCTTTTTCTCTAAAGCTATACTGCTGAGACTTAGGGCTCTCTTTCTCTCGTCAGCATGTGTCATATGTAGGTACCTGACCAAAAAACCAACCAAACATTTTATTATAATTAAAATTTCCCCTTGTTTCTCCCATCCACATGGATATTGGAAACACTTTGTAAATACAAGAAGAGCTAAGCAGTGAGGCAGGCTTCAGAAAGTAACCAAAGAATCCCATTTCTCTCCTGAAAACAGACATCTATCTTAGGAATGGGCTAGACAGACTTGTCATGGATAGCCTAAGCACATTTAATTATTCCTCAAAGCAAGCAGATAGACTACTGGATCTTTGAAGTCTCTTCCAATGCTACACTACTATGATACCTTTATTTGTTTTTATTTGTGTTAAAGGGATTAAGGCTGCTTTTGCTGAGCATTATACAGGACCTAGAACAAAGAGAGCTCTTTCTCTGATGAATTAACAGTTTTCCTGCCCCTAGGGTCTTAGAGTTCAACTGCAGACAAGACTACACAGATTAGGAAAACGTAAAAAAAAGTTCAAAATGACAATCACAGCACTCCATTTGGCTTTTCAAAAGCATAACATTATTTTCTTATCTCCTGTAAGGCTATCTCTCATTTGCCTACTGTAAGTGATTGTTAGTATAAGAGAACTATTACAAACACATCAAGATTAGTGATCATGCTCATCTGTTTTGCAACAGAATTTCATAACTGTGGGTAAACTGCTGAGTAAATTTTGTCCCCTTCATGAATCTCTCATTTTTCTTTGATAGCTACCATTGCATCAGTGTAATTGTATAATTGTTAACGTAGAACTTAGCAGGAAGAGCCCATTTTTTCAACACTACTTTGAATAATTGAAATTCAGAGCTGGCCTTTCATTTTGATCTAGTATTGTAGACCTGCCATCAGTCTCTGGCCTACGGGCAACAGTGCTGAGAAGGAAATGAACTACAGTCAACATTAAACTTTTTTTTCTCCCTGTAAGCTAATGAAACATGTAGAAAACAGAAAACTGGCTTGCAAGCAAAATCAGAACAATTTGTTGTCTGTGTAGTATGAAATGGGGCTTACTATGGGTCATGTGTTATTACATGGGGACATTCACTAGCAGAGGAGGGCAGGGGGATGCATACTTGTCACTCTGGACAGTAGCTAAATGCTGAGCCAGGCAGTGGCTGTAGAATCCTGTGACTCTGCTCCGAAGAGAAAAGAGGATTGTTGTTGCCCCAGGTCCATGGCACTGGAGGCCAAGGATGTTGGACTGGGGTGTAGCCTTCTGCTTGACAGAAACTGGGGGAAAAATAGTTGGTGCAATACAGGTATAAGGAGTTTCTAGGAGCTCTTTAGACAGATGCAAGGTTAACAGTCCAGAAAGCACAGACATTCCTTTGAGCTCAGGTTATGGTGTTTGATGGTTCCTAAGAATGTTTGTCCTGTCTTTCTGCCACCAGATCCATTTTCCTAAAATTTAGTTTTAGGTTATTGTTCTTCACTGATAATATGTGAGTATCTGCATTCGATAGGAGGCTGAGTGCCCTCTACATTGGTGTGATTTGGAGACCTGCTTCTCTCCAGAACATATACATAGCTTTTATATAGAGCAGAAAATAGTGCTGAACCTCAACAACACTCCCACACCCACTTCTCTTGAAAGTAGCAATGAAATAATACAGATGAATTTATTTAATCTAAATTATTTTCAAATCTTAAGAAAACTACAGTTGCAGTATAGCACACACAACATGAACATTTGCACTTTCTTTCCTGTGCTAGATTAGGCATTGAGTTATGATATGATGAGTTAAGTCAGGAGAACTTGAATGGATTCTAAATTAAAAATACATTTCCATATGTAGATGAGCAAACAGTTGTTTTGACAAAATATATTATGAGTTCAGCTTGGCATCATTAAAATAACCCCACCAACCCTTTTTCCTCTCACAGTCCCTTGAAATGCAAGAACACCTTATATTTTAGCTGTCATCTTAATGGTAGATATTATTATAGGGGAAAAAGAGCTAATATCAACTGCTTTTAATTTAGGCAGCATTTCTTTTACATGAAGACAGAGAATTTTTCTTCTATAACCATTTTGACTGGAAGTCATAGGGCCCTTGCCAAGAAGTTTCAATTATGCTTTTAAAATATAAATCCTAGGAGTCTTGAAATTACAGGGTGTGGGTAGCGATATGTTAAATGTTTTACAAGTGAGGAGAAATTAGTGCATTTTGACTTATCCTCAGTGCTGTTAAGAAACAAAACTGTTCTTTTGTTGTAGGTAAAAGCAGTTCCTTCCAAAGAAGTCTGTAAAAACTGGAAAGCATTTTCATATAATTCTGTGAAAATGACACACAGATAACTGCAGAATGTAGAAAATAAAGCCAGCCGCAGAGCCTCACCCAGGACATGTTCATCAGGAGGACATGGTGTAAACACACCGTAGGACGTTTTGGCTGCTAAAGCAACCATGGGATTAGTTGGGGTGTGTTTTAGCTCTACCCACCTAACACATTTCCCATGTGGTATTTGGGTGGGGGAAATGAAAAACTACCCCCTTGTCAGGTATGAAACTATTTCCTCTTGTCAGTTTGAGGTTAAGTGTATGGCTTGGCCGTTTGGGTGGAGGACACTAACAGCTGCAGCCAGTCTTGAAGGAAAAGGTATTTCAGTTGGGGCAGGGAGGATTTCTCCACACCTTAGAGTTGCTCATATCAATACTGTTTGGGAAAAAGATGCTGTGTCAAAAGATAGTATAGAAGACTATTCATAAAGCCTTCTTTCAAGCGCGGCAAGTTACACTGCAGTTCTGCTGTCACTAATATTATGTTTGTTAGTGATCAATAGCAAAATCACTCCTGTATGAAACACATGTGATCCAGCTTGGCTGTGATCGGATGGCTGTACTTCTGTCACGTTAGCCAGAGTACAGATGCCAAAGTTTATTTTGGCATTATGTTTTTTTCCAAAGACAGGAAAATTATATCAGCTCTGGTATTAAGATGGAATGGTGAAGATAAACAATACCTACCCTAGTATGAAGTCCGTTGGTACAAAGTTAACCCTTCAGCTTTTTTTGAACAAATTTGAGCCAGTTGAATGAGATAATATAGAACCAACGTTTTACATCATATGACTTTGCCTTTTTGAACCACTGTCAGGAGCCCTAAAGCCAGCATTTTCTGTCTCATACACCTATGGTCTCAAGTAATAAAACACACATAGCTCATAAAGTCCCATTATTATGGGTGCATAAATCAGTGCACTTCAGAATAACTGACAAACTTGCCAGGTAAATATAGCAAGGGTCACATTCAGGGTTGCTATTGACATTTGATGAAACAAGAATACAAAATATTTCAGGTGCCTCAGTCCTTAGGGTGGTGAGTTTATTACATTTACCCTCCTTTCACTGTTCAAGTAGAGCTTAAAACCTAAGTGGGTAAGAATGAGAACTTAGCTTTTCATTTTGGTGAGGTTTCTCTAAAAAATTGTGTTGAATCCTTCATTTTTCTTTAATTAGCATTAACAATAATAAACCGTTAGTACTTTTCTAACCAAAGCATTAGCCTTTGGAGTACCATAAGAAAGCAAGGGGAGTTTACTGTTCCCAAGTGAATTATTTTAGACTGTAATCTGTGGGAGGCAGGGAATAAATTCCTGTTGCAGTTCTGAATGCTGAAAGCAAAATGGTCTACAACTGGGATTCCTAAGCACAACTACAAAATTACAAATCAGCAACAAGTTTTAATACAGCCATGGCCTAATTAAAATTAGTACGCAGTAGGCTACAGTATGACATTGGAGAAGCTGATGAATGGTGGCATATGAAAAAATCACCTTCTTCCATCAAACACGAATTACTGAGCTCAGTTCAGGGGTAACTTGGGGAAATGTTAGGCACCTGTGATAAACAGGAGATGAAGATTAGGTAATTTAATGGTCTTTTCTCTGAAGTCTGCGAATCTAGAAGAACTGATGAGTAAAGAAAATGTGAATTGTATACACCAAACTGTAGACACTCACCCTAAGCTTGATGCTGTTTTTTTCTTTAAGGTTTCTTTTCCAAGGTGATTATTTATAGAACTGCTGGGAATTTACCTGGATATGGTTACATTTCCCTGTGAGGCTCAGGCAGCAATTCCCAACATTTCTAAGACTTCCCTGGAGCCAAGGGGAGCTAGAAGTACCACGTACCACCCGTAAATTGAATGCAAACTATGTCAAAGAGCAAAGCTCATGATCAGAAGCTACTATTAAAATTAGGCATTACCTTCTTTCCCCTCCCTCTCCCCAAGGTCATCCAGAATTAGATTTCAGTGATTCCTGTTTCCTAATCTTCTGTTCAGTGGGGCATGTTTTGTTACCTTGCTCTTGACATTTCACAACTATTCAACAGGATATAACAGCTACTACAAAACCTGACAAACGAAATTTTAAGGTAATCTGAGAGATTTCTTTAAGCCGGTAAGATTCTGATCTTGCAATTTGTTACATGTAGATAGGGCTCTGTACAGGATAACACTCACAGGGAACAAAGGATTAGGGATGCATTAATGAATATGAAAGGCGTAGGGTATTATAAGCACCACAGCTCTTCAGTATGTGACCCCTATCTTTTGTCCTATTATATCTACTTCTGATATCTGGTAAGAAAGCCATGATCCTGACCTAACAAAGACATCTGTGTGTTCTATTCATAAGTCATTAACAGATTCTTAGAATAGAACACATCAAAACAATTTTGTATTTGGGGTTTTTTTTTTCCAGACCATCCCGACTAAGCAAAGAACATTTGTTTGTGCTGAAAGCTGAGCTCATATTTAAGTATATAGCTAAGCAGCGGCATTAATTTTTAACTTCCTTTATGAAATGGTTCAGAGTAAGTAAAGCTCAGTAATCCAGAAATAACTGGGAGATAGAACTTGAAAACTTGGCCCAGTTCGTTTTTAGGATATAAGAGATAAATCTCTGAATCTGAAGTTACTTCCCACCCTTCAGAGTTAAAAAGGTCAGGACACATCCTTTCATTCTGCAAACATGCTGACCCAAAGACAGAAAAATGCTTTAAAAATCAAATCTGAATTGCTGTTTTTCTTAGGTCATGCACCCAGATTTTAGGAAGATTTACTGTCAGAGTATTTAGATTATCTGACAAAAAGAAGTGTCACGCTTGCTAATGTAAAGAGTATCCTTGTTCTGTCAAATGGCCAGTGGCTGGTCTTCCATTTTTCTGCTGACCTGTGAAATATACTTGTAAAAAATCAGCAGAAGTCATTTATACACTAGGGGGATACTCTGTAGAAAATTTCAGCAAAAAGCTTTGGGGATTTATGTGTCAGACTAAGGCATCAGCCTCATGTTCTATTGAGGCTTCTTATCTTTATCCCACACTACCTAGTAGAATATAAATCTATAACGGGAGAAGTACCACAGATGCTGTAGTTTACAATATCTAGAAGAAACAACAGAGGCAGAGGAGACATAAAAGGATAATTTTGCTTATACAAAATAGCAGCCTGAAAAATAAAACCAGGAAAACAAACAAGCAGATGGAGAAGGCGAAGTCTGCAAGACACAGCTGTGCAAAGTATTTAAATATCCAGATGCAAAGCAGTTTAAGGGTCAGGGACAAGGAAAGGATGCAGAATGCTCTTAGCAGCTCTGTAGCATGATTGAATAGTCTGCTTTAAAATTTCAAACACATTAATGATTGTTGATTGTCCAGCTCTTTGTCAGATTTAAATGGAATCTTAGATTTTGATAGAAATCCAAGCTCCTGAGACTCCTGAGCACCTTTTAATATGGGTTTGTTACTATTTATGTGGGAGTACAATAATTAATGTGTAGGAAAAAAAGCTTTCTCAATTGGTCTTTACTGAATTCTCTTTTAGCAAAAGGAATAATAAAGCATTTTTTTTTAGAATGGTAAAAATTGTTTTCTGAAGCAGTTACTATCCATAATAATAATAATTTATGCTTTTACTGTATACTGACTTCATCTAAGGGATTCAAGTGCTTTATGAATGTTAATTAGGCATTTGCAGGCATCTGTTTAGGCACCACCAGTTGCTAGATGATGATTTTGGAAAAGATTCCACCTGCCTACTTTGCTTAGTTTGCTGTAAAGGGGGCTGGGGGGGGGGGTGTCTGCATACTGAAATGTGGGAAAGATGCCTTTTGCTCTAAAATGTAGCCGCAGTGGAAAGCGTTAACTTAGAATGAGTTCCTGAATGAGATTTTATTAGTGCTTTGATTATCTTCCTGGGCTTTGGACTCCCTCCTGAGCTGGCAGATGTCCCCTCACGTCACGTCAGTGGCTGGAAGACAGATTTTAATTCCTACCCTCAGTCGTGTCTCAGGTTCTTCAGTCATTTTGGGATCCTGTTCAAAGCTACAGATCTATTTTATAATCCCTCTACAGACAGGTTCAAATGCCTCAAATGCTTTCTTGCTCACCATGGTTCTTTCCCCATGTCCTTCACTGCCTCCCTTATTCTGCCTTCATTCTGCTCTGGGTGTAAGATGGCCAATGTGCCTGTTGTGGTCCTGCACCAGTCTGGCCAGAGTCAGGAGGCAGGCATTACAGCCAGTTTTGTGACTCAGTCACCAAGTTATTCATCCTTACTTTGCGGGGTGAATAACTGCATTTAAAATAAGCCCCAAACTCATTGTATTTTTTGGTAAAGGCTTCTAATCTCCTTACAAGGGACTTCAGAAACAAGGTAAATAATAAAAGAGAGCCAGGGGCAATGAAAACTGAGCTAGCGAGTCACGTGGGAACTACAGTCTAGTATAAGCATGGTACTTAAATAAACATACCGCAGTAGCCTGCATTCCTCATAGGGGAGACCTGCAAAGCACAAAGAATATTGTTTTCCTAAATTGTGATTTCATAATTAAGGCAAGAAAGTGCATTTAGATGGTGAAAACTGTATTTCCTGTGACTAGAGAGACAAGAAAAAAAAAAGGCAATATAAAAGGATTTTGATAGTGCTATGTAAGGACAATCTTCTGATTACTAACTGTAACTTTTAAAGGGTATTAAAATCCTATTTCAGTGAGGTGGCTGGTTTTAACTTGCAAGCTCTTTCTGTAGGACTCTAAGATAGCAGCTTCCATTCACCCCCTCATATGTTTACATTAAACAAGGTGCTATGTTTTCCAGTTTCTTAAGGATTGTTTTGCATGCTGCCATTACAGGTGGGCTGAATATTAAAGGTCTGATTCTGGCTTTTCAGGGTCTTTCACTACATACAGACAGGAGGAAGCCCTGAGACCCTGGTCACACCCTTAGGTCCTAACTCTCAAGAAATGCCATTGTCATACAAAAATCACCCTATGAAAGCTGGTTTGTCACCAAGCAAGTTTGGTTTAGATGGATCCAACACAATTAATGTCATTGTACTGTGGATGGCTGGGTGGGCCAATTCATAAAAATTATTCATGTGAGTAACGTGGGCAGAATCATCCCATGTTTTATAATTTTAAAGATTGATTTTAAAACATGAGAACTTTGCTGGACCAGAGCAGATCATCTTCAAGGTGTATCACTAGCAGTGTCTTAGACGTACCAGAATGGTGCTGGGCTGTTCTGTACCTTGACAAGGGCAGCAGCTCCTGCGTCTGTGCTGGTCTGTAGAGATTGTATTAAGACTGTAGATGGCCTAATACTATTCCAGAAAGCTGGAAGCTTCATCCTGGTTTAACACAGTACAGACAGCCACTGCCATATCTGCAGGGGAGGCCTGGTGGAGTACACGGGGTATCTGGGAGAAAGCACCACTGCTGTTACACAGCCTACCAAGATCCCTTCACATCTGAGAGGTACCAGTCTGGTCCCAGGCTGGATCTTGCAGCATTACTCACTTGTGTTTGCACCACACATTGCAGTTCTCTCCATTGGCTAATTTGCCCAGAAACCTGAGGTCAGAGGCAGTGCTGCAATCCAGAGCCCAGCCCCAGCCTGGCTCGTGTGCCGGCACCTCTGCTCCCCCATCACAGCACGGACATCCCAGCTCTCCTGGTGTAGGCATGCTCCTCCTTGATGGCTCACGGTGGGTTGCAAACAAGTGCAGTTCAAGAACTCCTGCTCTACATGTAGCTGCAGCATCATTTCCTTGTTATGAAATGAATCATGCTTTCATTCTTCAGACTGTTACCAAAAAAAAAAAAAAGGAAAAGTGTGATTGTGAACTACATTCATTTTTCCTTGCATTCAAGAAATGAAGCTAAAGCCAAAGCGCTCCTGAACATGGAACCAATTATTACTTTATCAGCTACCCAAGGAAAACATAACCACCAAGGAAAAAACCCCCACATATATACTAGGCAAAGCTACCTCAAAAATCTGTAGACTACTTTTTTTTTTTAAATTCTTAAAATCCCTCAGATCCCACCTCTTTTTCTCCTGTTTCCTGTCATTGCCATAACAAACCTTTTTGGCAAGCAAACAAGATTTCTTTTGTTGCACTGAAAACTTTGCACATGATTAATTTTTTTTTCTTAGAGAAAGCCTCAAGCCAAATATTGTTTTCAGAGCCTTTTCTTCCTACGTCCTCTCCCCTCCCCAAATCCTTTTTCCTGAGGGACATCCTTGTTCATGGTAGCCTACTATAAACAAAAAAAAGATTATATCAAAGTAATTGCTTGAAATATAATTGATGACAGACTTCTTCATGTGCAACACTTAGCAATGTCTTTGCATGTACATAATACTTTTGCACACTTTGTTAATGCCTGAAAACAATCATCCTTTGGAAGAAAAAAAAAAAAAGGACAAAAGGAAAACCACACAAGTTCCTTACTTAAAAGAGCTTGGAAGCTTGTAAGGTACAGCGGTGCTTTTCCAAACATGGTCTGTGTCTGCATCTCACCAGTTTCTTCCAGCAGATTTTGGTATCTCGCCCCTTGCAGATTTTGTGTTTGAAAGGTTTTATCATCCACCTCTCCATATGCTATCACATATTTCTTGATAGTTTTTTTTCACAGCATACTCAGAAGGCTGCTTGGGGGCCTCCTGTTTTTTGATCAATCTGTAATGTTTTGCTTTCATCCATTCCTATTTGGAAGTCTGTTTTCTTGTTCATTTTTTATTGTTTCCATTCATAGTTTTTAAAATTGAAATAGGTATTGTAAGAAAAGACAGAAAGGAGTATTTCATCAACTCTGGGCCTCTCCATCTTTCTCTGTCCATATCCAGCTGGGCTCCATTTTAGCAAACTACCCAAATCTCCCACAAGGACAAGTCAAGATAATTTGCAGTCACAGCAAAACTAGGTGACCTTAAACTGTGTACTTTGGTTACTGCTAGTAGTCTAGCTGTAACAACAGAGACTGCTTACCATGGTACATCTTAATAAAATGAGGTGCAATTCCAAACATTTTTTTTATTATTTGAGACCAGAAGTGTCAAAAACAAACCAGGAAAAAAGAAACAAAAATAAAAAAAATATAAAAGAAGGATTTTGAAACAATTTTGCTCAATATATTTTGGGTTTTTGCAAAATGTGGCTTGTGTTATTCATCATTAATATTCTCACCTCTTCTCTTGTGTAAAGCTTGTATCTTCTTCCTCTAAAGGCTAATTGAACTAATTTTTCTATCATGCCAGAAGGACATCTTGTCCAGATAAGACTCAGGGGATATTGTGAGTATCTCTTAATTTATGGATTTATGATTTGTGATGATTCATCATGGAGACAATAAATGATTACTTGTACTTAAGCACATGAATTCATGGTTAATGAACATAGCCACGTGATGTTGCTATTGTTCTTCACTTTTGCCCTTCTGTGTGTTCTACTTATTCATATTCAGTCTTAAACTGAAAGTCTCATGCTTTGAGACAGTGGTTGTATGAGACTAAGTACAATGAGATGTCAACCTTGATCCAAATCTTCTTGTTCTAGCTCACTGCAAATAAATAATAGTGACAACAGTAGTTTAAAGACAGTGGGTGGGATCCTGTCCATGTAACTAAGGAATATAATTACACTTTAATTATAGACCCTTAGGGTGAAATTTAATTTCATGTAAATTTAATTGTTTGCTACAGAGATGTCTGCATTTCAGCTATTTATTTAGGTTTTCTCTATATTTATTGGAGAAAAAAAGACACTTAGAGGCAAAATTTTGATCCATTTTAGAATGAGATTCATCAGTCCCTCCAAGGGAACAAGAGGATCTTTGTTGTGATGGAACATAGATGAGTTCAGGGGTTTCTGCCTCACTAAGCTCACGTTGTTTACATGTGGAAGGCAGTTCTCTAGGAGAAATGAGATACCACTATGTGGCTGGTACCTCAGATTGAGATTTCAATAAGGTTATGAGTACCAACTTCTGATCTCATGTTGATGGAAGTCTTGATACTGATGGAAAGGCTTGAGAAATCTGTCTGTGCTTAGGTGTAAGACTATCACAAAGTTATTAGCTGGAGAAGAAGAAAAGAACCTCGTAAAGAAGCTGGGTTCTCTCATATTGATATATCGGGAATGCGTAGTCTAATAATTCTAGTTGGGCTGAATACAAAATTTATTACTTCATGACTAAAATAATTTTCCTTTGGAAATGTATGTCCTTCTCACAGATCCCTTTTTTCTACTAGGTAGGACAGACAAAACATAATTGGGGCAATCTTTGTAAGTCTAGCAGTGTTTTGTGAAATACAGAAAAAATATATTAGGCTTACATGAATTTTCTTTCCTCAGTGTGGACTTCTGGCTGAGACAAAAGTTTATAGTTGGGCTTATGGACATCTGCAAAAGCTGTGGAAATCAAAACTGGTGTGAACAAGGGGCAGATACTACTACGAGAGCTGCCTTTTGTCCTTCAAACTTTTTCAGGGCTCTTGTTGCATTTGTGGCAGAGTATGTATCAGCAGATCTGTCCAGAGGATCATTAATTATCCTTTGTTCAGCCTGTTCCTGGAATAACATCTCTGAATCTCTTGATCATATTCACAAAACATGCAGAAGGTCATTTCAGAGTTAGGGTATCAAGTGTACAATTTAGCTTTGGACTTAGAAGAATCAGTTAATAGTAACTCTGCAAATTCAATAAAACCACACTATCATAAAAAAACACTAAAAGAACAGGAATAATTATGCATTGAGTTTTTAAATGTAAATATCAGGACTACCAATATTTTCACGTTAGTGTGGATCTAAATTAAGCTACTCTGAACTCAGCATCCCTAAGTGAAAATGCTGCTGGTCATTGGAAACTTGAAAATCTGATCCTACATGGCAATGAATTGTCTCACTATGTCTCTCCTTTTCTTAGAATAGCAACAGTGTTCACGGTTGCACTGTGCACCTTGAAGAGCAGCAGTTTCTTAACGACTTCTTTCCTCTTATCTACAGGTGACACTAATGTCTTTCACTTATTAATATGCTTTTCTTTGACCATATGTATATTATTTGACAGGAATACGGAAATGTTGGTTGGAAAGATGCAATTTAATTGCATCTAATATAATTAGAAGGGCATGATAGCCATATTAGGACAGGGAGTAAAAATCACACGAGAGAAGAAAGATACATGGCTTTGATTTCACCCTCTAATTAATTGCATTGGCCAAAACCACAGCTGTACACCATGAAAGAAGGCTTAAAAGTGATTGTGTGATGACAGTTATGTAGCTATTGCTCATTTATCTGAAAGCAGCAAACTTACTTATGTTCTGCAACAGCTTTTTCTAATATTTTTTATTATTTCTCTCTGCATTGTAAAATGATATAAATACAATGGCATCAAGCTCCAAAATATAAGTAAAATCTTTACAGACATATTTTCTTCTGCCTTAAGAAATGATGCATGTGTTCTTTCTGCAATACTTCACTAATTCAGATCTACTCAGAATTTTTCAACAAAAAATAACAAAACCTGAATTTTTACCCATTGTTTAACAAATTATCTGAAGTGATTTTTTTTTAAAAAATGAAATGAGAATCACTCTGAAAATATTTGTTAGTTTGAAAACATAAAATATTAGTTTGAGTTTGCTTTATATTTTTGTGGATTAATCTTATTAAGAATTCTCTTATTACTGAGAAGTCTAGATTTAAAGCAACTCAGTCTTCTGCGGACATACAGTTTTCATTCTGTGGGTTAAAAACAATGTTACACATTCAGTCTGCTAATAAGCTTCTCCAAATCAATGAAGTGGGGTAGTATAACTAAGCAAAACATCACTTATGAGGAATCCATGAAAAGGAGGCCATTTTCCATTGAGAGTTGTCAGGCTTAACATGGGACACATGTGTGTAAACTGCAGCCCAGACATACCTCTTATTTCTGGAAATATGTGATAAATCATGCATACCACTTGCTCTAGGACTTCACCGGTAAAACCATTGTACAATTTTTTTTCAGCTTTGTGCATATCTAGAGAAGTTGTCTGAAAACCACATATAAAGGGAATCAGGCTAACCTTCAAAGATTAGGCTATAGCAAAGTGTAAGCAAGGAGGAATTGGAGTAATTTAACATCATTCATAGGTACAACTACATATGTGCATTGGTCTATTAAGGTGCTTGGCTACCTGGGCACTTCTACAGTTTTCAGGAGATGATGTGAAAGTAATTTCTGATGAAACCACACAGGCCATTTAGTTGAACTAGCCTTAATTTTAATATTTTGCCCCTTTAGCTCTTTAATACTTAAACTGCATGAGCAATATGTAGTAGTTGCCCCACGAGAGAATTAAAAAAAGAAAGAAAAAAGCAAAAGAAAAGAGAGAAAAAGAGAAGCAAAGATAAGGTTCCTTCCAGATTCAAACAAAACTGAATGACATTTCACAAAAAGTTTCCATTTTGTGCTTTTTCATGCAAGTATTAGATCAAAATGTTTGGACATACTAACTTTTTTTTCCCTTTTCATCTTTTTTTTCCCCCCTTAAGATTTCACAGCTTATTTCCCTAATAATTTGCTGCAAAAATGCGATCATGTTTTTGACAGCAAAATCAATTCTACAAGATAGAAAGGAGAATCACAGCACCTCAGCCAAAAGTAAAGCACTTAGATGAGGTGCCAAACGGAGGACTCCAGTTGCTTTGAGGCGTCCCTCCAAAAACGGGCACAGCAGGGAGATGCAGCTATTTCCAGGGTAGCAGCCTCCCAAGGGCAAGTCAGGTCAGGGTGAGTCATGGGCTGGAGCTGCCTGTCCCCTTGAGTCCAGCAGCTCCGCTCCCAAACACTGTGGCTGTGCACTTGTCATTCAGCAGGATGAATCTGAGCCTAGTGATGCTGCAGAAGGGTTAAAGACCATTTGGGCTCCTTTTGTTTCTTGGGCTTTGCTGGTGAATGTAAGTGACAAAAAACGCTTATGTACACGTCTAAAACACATACAGTATCTGATATAATGTTGGGTAAATCCCTCTAATCCTGCCTCTAACAAACATGTTACACAGTCATGCTCAGCATTACTTTACGAGTGAATTCTGAATGCGAGCCTATATTCCTCCAAAATCTGTAAAGCTACAAAAGTTCAGAGGATTAGTTTTGCAATTTAATCTATTTACAGCTCAGTTAAAATGTACACTCATTTGAATTTGTCTGATGGAAATACTGAGCATGACTCACAAGTTCCATAATTTGTATTTTATTAAACCCTGTCAAAATACGATTTATGGCTAACCCAAGACAGCCTTGAGACACGAAAGCAGAAATCTTTTGTAGGTGTTATATGACAGATGTTAGTCTGAGTTTGTTTCTTGTGTTCACAATCCATAATTTGCATGAGAATAAGCACTCTGATTTCTGCTAATTGATACTTGCCTCTAACTGTCATGTCAATCTCCTCCGTGGCAGGGCAGGCACCTTCAATAGCGCGAGTGCCATCCAAAAGTAACATTGCAAATGCACAGCCATGCACTAACCTGCCACCAGTTTCAGCCCACTGCTGAGGGAGTTTTAAATTCAAGGGAATCCTTTTTTAGCTCACAGCCCTTAGAAGAACTATACTGATCTAAACATGAACTACATACTTCATGCTATTCCTGAGCACATGAGCAGGATTTGCTAACATAGAGAAGATAAGAATAGTAGGACCAAGTCTGAAAATAGAGAGGGTAGGATGTCCCACGCTCAGGTATTATTCAGTAAGGATGAAAAGGGCCTTTCTGTGCATTCAGGGAATCAGTCATCTATAAAGCATACAATGAATGGTAGTCCAATTTTAATTACTGGTACTCTAGCTATACAGCATTTGAAATTTTCTATATTCCACCTTCTAAAAGTAGGTTTCTGAAAGAATTCTCTCTGTAAGTGCTGTAAGGATCCAATTAGAGGCAATTGCTTGATTTCCAAATCCTTTTGATCAGCCTTCGGTAGTGGCCCACTTCTGAATTCCTCAGGAGCTTTCAGCTGCATTGACAGTCCAGAAATAAAGCCTCGGTAGGATGTCACTTGATGCTCTGAGCTCTGATACACCCTCTATTCAGGTACCTGTACTAGACATTATCAGGCCACAGCAAGGGTCTTTTGCTAACAGCAATAAAGCTGTCTGAAAAATAGGAGGACTGCAATTGTTAAGCACTTTCCAAACCTTCAGCTTTTTAAAGACAAACAGCCAAGTCCTGTCTTCAGAGAATTACCGTGTCTTGCTGAAATCAATAGAAAGCTCCAGGTTTTACCTTTTTGTATGCTTAGGAGATTCAAACAAGATGTATTCATGATATAACACACATACAATTCTCCTTTAAAAGGAACTTGCAGAATAAGCACTGCACATCTTCCTGGAAGAGTGTGATTTACATCATTATGTTAGAGAGCAGTGAGGAGAATTTTGCTTTTCTTTTAGCCATTAGGCAAACAGTGGGAATAACCCAAACACTTTTTATAATCAGATGGAACAGGTCAATACCATATCCAGTGAAATGTCCTGCTCTGTTCACAGAATCACATTTTCCACATTTTCACTGTGTAGTTCTTTCCTTCTTCTGAAAGCCTCTGGTGATAAAGAGCCTGGGAAAACTTATAGATTTCAGCAGTCATTCCGGTTTCAAACGGACAATATTGGGCTAAATATAACAGTCCACAATTCAGAAGAATTCCAAGACTTCTGCCTGGTGACTGATGTTTTCTTCTGCCTTCCGCTGATAAGAAGACACCGTTTGCAGGATATTAAACACCCTCTAACTTGGATATAGCACCTTGGCTGCAACCTCAGTATTGCACATATCTGAGATTATTTAGTGTCTTTAAGGAAAGAGGCAGACCATATGAAAAGTCCCTTCCTCTAAAAAAAAAAAAAAAAAGTAAAAAAATCAGTTGTGTGTGGTAAATACCACCTCGTAGTATGCCTTTGAAGATTAAGACTATCTAAGCAACCATCCTTTCAGAAGTGAATAAGTTTTTGGAGTTTCATCTTGTGGAAAAGTAGTCTTTGAAACATAGCATAATTCTTTTTTCATTTGCCTTTTTTACCTATGACAAGCCAAACCTAAAATCTTGTTATTCTAAAAGTTTGGCAGGACTCTCTGATGCCATAGTACTTCAACAAAAATACATTTTTCAACAATATTTTTCTTCAGTTTTCTTAAAGTTTGAATGCTATACCATGTAAATTTGTCAGGTGTTTGTGAAATGTGTGTATTTAACTGCTTCCTTTCTATAAAAGTATATATTATTTTTACAGCTGATAGTCACTTTGCTTTAAGGCTGTTTTAGTTCCAATGGGAATGAAAGAACATGCTGGTCAGATGAGTTAGTGGTGTCAATATTTGTATAGCGACTGGTTTTAATGGGGAGAGTTCCTGTAGGATTAATTACAGTAATAAAATAAAAGAGCTAACACTTCTGTAAGGTTTTACATCTTCAGTGCCTGTGATATCTAACCTACATGTGAATTCATGATGATCCATGCAAGTATAAAGAGCTATAGCAATTTACATCAACTGAGAATGTTATAGTTGTATTTTAAACTAGCACTTATATAACAGAACTTATTTAGTGGGAAAACTTTTCTAAATACAATGCCAAAATGTAAGTGGAAGATGCTTTTAGGAAAAGCGCAGATGAGTTAGAATAAATGATTGAGTAAAAACCTTCTTTTTAAATAAGTCTATGCTGGTTTAGCCAGCATATCTGCAGCTTCTTCTTTAACATCTTGGTCTTTCTTTGTGACCTAGTGGCAATCTAATGTTCAAAACCAACCTCTGTTATAAACAAGTTTAATTTGATGAGTCACACACTATTAAACGTTGTTTTTAAAAGCATCTACCAAGGTAATATGAATGGACTCTTCAGCTACTCCCACAGACTTTTGAAATAGCTTGTCCCAATTCTTTCATGATTTATATTGGTATAAATCAAGAACAATGTGTTGCAGAGGTGTAAAAATTGCTTAAATGAGGATGTAATCAAGGTAATAGTGTGGGGGTTTTTTTGGCAAATCGTTTTGGCTAGTACATATACTGTAGATGATAGAAATCTTATCTTTTTCCTAATGTAGAATTTTAATAGATCTCTTTGTTCCTTGCATGTTTCTCAAAGGAGTGGAAAATTAATAGTGAATATTGATACATGAAAGAATTAAATCTGTGTAAGACTTTGCTAAACTCTATTTCTGTCGTCTCAGTTCTGTCAGATCATCTCATCCCAAGCATTGAAAAAAACCAGTTAGTAGAACTGTAGTGTGGCCTTTGCACCAGCCAAATACTGAAGTACATGAGCAGTTACACCGATTTGAGGAAGATGATTTCCTGAATGCTAGTACACTTCCAGTAGGGCAAGTTGTGTATTTAAAACCATGCATGACTATAAGTGCTTTTTGAATCTGAGGTTTGAAATGTGTATTTTGTATTCTACACTCTGCATCCACAACTAGAATATTTCATGACATTTCCTGGATTCATTTAAAAAAAGAAAGTTGTTTTCCCAGATTTTCTACAAGAGAAACCTGAGCCTGTTTTCCCGGAGAGGGAAAAAAAAAAGAAGCATCAATTAAAGGCTAGCTTCCCTACAGCAATACTATATTTGGTCAAGCTCCATGACTCATCTTTCCTAGAAATACTACAATGATATCACGAAGTCCATTTCCTTCTTGCTCCAAGTAGGTTTAGTCTCCTAAGTATACAGGGAATTCAGTTTTCTGAAAGCTCTTTGATTTCTAATGCAGCAATGTTTCATAGTGCATTGCACACGTAGCAGAGCAAGTGTTAAGCAGCTCTTGTCTCACTGTAGTCATTTTAAGCCTCTGTTTTCTCCACTGCTTGAGCCAAAAGTTGTAACATCAACTCCAAAAATAGCTCATGTAACCTTGGTACAAAGGTCTAAAGTGAAATTTTGTAAAAAAAGCATACCTTTTTTAACATCCTTTAAAGATACTTATGTAAATCTTTCAGCTGTGTTTAAAAAAAGTCCCACCCCTTGACCAAAAAATTAACTTGGAGGCTGAATTCTAATTTTTCATTCTGTGATTCAACACAGCTTAAACTTGTATATAGGGATTCTGGGGTAAAAGACAAGCTGCCATGGTTGTCCCAGCACTGGCTATACATGACTGCTAGCAGGAACAGGTTGCAAAGCAGACCTTTTTCCAGGAAAAGAAGGTATAGTCTAGAGAAATTTGATATTATCCCTCAAAACAGTTTAGAAGTCCTCTAGCAGTCCTCCCTTTGTTACTGAAGAAGCTGTTGGAGCCTGGGTTTAGTCCCTGTGAAGCTCCATGCTAACACAGACCTGTTGGTTCTAGAGCTCAGGCTAGTATACCACAGCCCAGCACTGGAGTTGGAGTGTTGTGGAGAAATGCTAGAAAGAGAGCTGGCTTGGGCATCCCCATGTGCCACCGTCTTCTCAGTGTTGCACAGAAACTTGACAGGCAAAAGTAGCTATTGAACCCAGTCCTTTTCAGTGCTTAATTAAACACAGGTTGTTCCCTACTCTCAATGCTCTGCTTCATTTTCTCTACATTTCCAGCTTTTCACAGGAGCAAGGTTAGGGTCCTAAAGCCAACAATCTCTCTTGCCACAGTTAATTTTTCTCAGCTCACAGACCAATGTGTTTTCTGACATATTCTTTCCCCAGTGCCATTTTTGACAAGAGTTGAACTATTTTAGCCATGTCTTCCTCTAAGAATTCAGAGACAGATATCTGGCCTAAAAAATTGAGCCTGAACTGCTGATTTTGACAAGTGTACAATGAATGAGAACAGGGTCTCATGGTGAAACACTGTCAAACAATTTTCCTCTAGCTGGGGCTGCTGGCTCAGCCTACTGTATTATTTTCATTTTTTTTGTGAAGCCTCTAATTTCATGCATTTTGATAGAAAGCAGTAATAAAAGATTTAAGAGTTGACCTCTGGCTTTGAGCAGGTGTAGATGAATAAGTCAGTTCTCTCTTGATATTTCCTTTCTTTTTTTATTTTGCAACTAATCAGTGTGTACTGGATGCCCTCTTTCATTATAGAACCATGTCTCCCTGCTTTCATATCACCTATGGTATTTAATTCAGTTTTAAATAATTTTGTTCAGCCATGGTTAACCCTTGCCACCGCAACATCTTAATTTCCTACCCTCCTCTGAAACAGCCACATGCTACAGCAAAAAGAGTCTTTGTGGTTTTATCTTCATTTGCAAAAGCAGCTGGTCTCAACCTGTCCCTATGCTAAGCATTTCATCTCATGCTGAGAGTGTTGCTCCACTTTTGTTTTATCATTCTAGGCTCTAAGAGGGTCCTGATAGACCACAAAAATCCCAGCAATGCAATGGAAGGAACTAGCTCCTTAGCAGCAATCTAAATGCTTTCAAACGTCAATTTTCGTCTGCAGCACAGCAAGAGGCTCTAGAGATTTCTGGCAATTAAAACAATGCCATTAAGGGGCATGTCAGATAAAGTCTGTCATGTCTTTGCTATCTGAGGCCTCATTACCTGCGTTGTTCAAAGTTGATCATACTGTCTGCTTTGAAGAGAGGGAAGCCCAAGCCTGCAATTACTTATCTACATGCTCGAAGCCTGATAAGGCTTGGTGTTCTTTAGCACCTCATTCACTAGCAAAGAAACATTTCTAAGATTTATAGTTTTCAGATTTGCATTTTTTCAGTCTTTGCCAATGGCAATATGACCTTTTTCATCCTTTTTTGCCCAAACTATAGATAACGTGTCTTCAGTTGGTGTTCTGTCACATGATGAAGGCATCCCCCCACCTCAAGCTGCCCAGCAAGGGGTTCAGTCCTGGTAAATCTCATTTCTTGCTCACCTGCATCAGTGCTGGGCTAGGACAGCCCCAAGATTTTATTTCAGTTCCCTTTACATGTGGCCTGTAAGGTTGGGGAACCAATAACATGTGTTCCTAGCACTGCAGCAGGGGAAGGAGTTTGCTGATGAAGCAGTAAAAATGACAGTGTAGTAAATATGAAATCTGACTGTGAAATGCTGCAGAACTATGTGATGATAGTGAGTCAAAGCAGCAGATAAAATATAATTTTAAGCACTGAAGAATAACAGTAATGTTAATAAGTGTAATGTACATTGGAAAAAAATTGCCTGTACTATATGTAATTGGTTATAGGCTCTTAGTTAGCTGTTACTACCTAGAAAAGGGATCTTGGAGTGTCTCTAGTCAGAAATGCAAATCTCAGATCAGTCGTCAGCAGCACTCAGAAACAAACTGCATGAGATAAAGTATTAGGAACAAACCCAAAAATGTTAGGAACAAATCAAAAAGCGTTTCTCTCCTCTCCTCTCCTCTCCTCTCCTCTCCTCTCCTCTCCTCTCCTCTCCTCTCCTCTCCTCTCCTCTCCTCTCCTCTCCTCTCCTCTCCTCTCCTCTCCTCTCCTCTCCTCTCCTCTCCTCTCCTCTCCTCTCCTCTCCTCTCCTCTCCTCTCCTCTCCTCCTTCCCTCGCCCTCCTGTCCCGTCCTCTGATAGGTTATAGTCAAATGAGAAAAAACAAATTACAAAAAGTATGGAGAAGAATATTGGCCAACTCTCGTACAAGTCCTAAACAGATTATGACTGTACAGCCAGAAAACAGATGATCAAAGAGGTATATAGTATTTGTCTATAAATTGCACTAAGAAAAGTTATTCATGATTCTTATAATACCAAAAGTAGAAGGAACTATACAATGTTACCAGGTGGCAGGAATAAAACAATCTGGAAAAGGTTCATGCTCATACTACATGTATAGAAGTTGTGGGACACATTTCTTTGAAACACTGTGATTCTCAAACTTTACCTGGCTTCAAAAGCAAAAGTACCCATTAAACACAGGATGACAACTCAGGCACAGGGAGTCCCTGAGCCGCAGGTCGCTGCAGCCTGGCAGGTGCCAACGAAGCACTGCTGTGCGCTCACCCAGATTCCATGCATTCCCACAGGGACTACTAGTAGGCCAAAAGTTTTTTCAGGGTAGCCCAAAATGACAGTTCTGCTGTCTACTACAGAAATATATTCCACTTCTGGTATGTGTACCATGGATTTTACATCTCATCCCTCTATTGTGCTTCTTTTTCCTGTTTAGATTAAGGATATTAAGACCTAATATGAAGAGATAGAGAGTGCCAGAAGGTGGCAAATTTTATTGCTGGCCAAAAAAAAAAAAAAAAGAAAAAAAAGAGTAATTCCTAATGTAGACTTGGAAAAACAGATATTGTGAGCTACTGATTATTACTGCATTCTTTTCTTAATAAATGCTATTGTTTTCAGTTCTGAAGGTCTCTTGTCAAATCTCAGTGGTGACAGGTGACATTAACAGAGTACCTCAGCCACTCAGCTCATGCAAAGCTGTTATCTAGTTTTTTTCAAGGGCTCATCCATTTGTACCATTTACAATATAATTTAAAACCACTTTTTTTAATTAAGTGGACAAAATGGCTTATGACGTGAAGAGAAAGTGTGTGTATTACTGAGAAAGATACGGATTTAATCTGTGTTAAAGATTAAAAGACCACAATCTATAACTCTTATTCACAGGTATAGTGCTATTCCCTTTGGCAAATCATCTGAGAGGAAAGGTTGTTTAAACTTCTGGACAAGTCACCAAACTGGTTATAAACCTCTGCTTTGCCACAGATTTCTTGTGTGTTAATTCCTAGCTGAAAAATGAGGGTACTACTTTTTCTTTCCCCCTCATTTTCAATAATTTCTTTCTCCAGTCAGTCAAGCCTATTTCATTATGTGTAAGAGAAGCTCCTATCAAGACAGAATTCTGATCTTGTTTGAGGTTCTTAGGTATTGCTACAATATCACTGATGTGAAAAATTAAAATAATAATTTGTCTCTGGTAGTTTTGCATTTCAAATGTATTAATTGAATATTTTTCTGTCATAGGACAGAGTAACTGAGAACTGGGATTCTCTACCAAATTTACAGTATTGCAAATGTTACACAGGCCAGCTGAACACAAGCATCTGAAATTTATCAGAAATTCATTCAGCCGTGTTTTTTGTTGTGTTGGAAGAACGATACAATTGAGCAGTTCTGTAATTTCATCAGCCTCTTGGATATAACCTAATTTAAAATTTATTTTACTGAGAAATATTTATTCAAAGATTCAGGAAAACAATATAGAATGTAAACCATTAAAGCCACCCTCAGTTTATATCTTTATATTCTATTAACTTTGTACAATGACTCCAGATTTTATCTGGTTTAGTTTAATTCAAATAAAGGAATGAAATGCAGCTATTCTGTTCTGTAAGTTTTGAGAGAATAGAAGCAATAAAGTGTATAATCTAGCAGAGTTGTTTGTTTTGATTTTATGTGTTTATTTTTATGCGGTTTTGCATTAACGGCTTCAAGTATCTTTCCGTGTTGTCTAATAGTGATTTAGCTCCCAGTTCTCCAGAAGCCTCAACTAGAAGCACCTGACGAGTCCCACTGAGGCCAGGCTAAGCCATGTTTGAAGGTAAACTTGTGTACGAGTCTATGCAGTCCATCCCTCTCATTAGCACCTTTCTGCTATGTTGTTGAGTCTTGCAGCCCATCACTGCTAGTACATCTCCCTGAGCGTGAGGTCCTCAGCACTGCAGTGCTAACTGCTGCAGCCCAGCCTTCACCACGCAAATTCCTTTCTGTGTTTCCGGAGATGATTGTTCCAACAGCAGCTGATGTTTTGCGCTTCTGCCGAACTTTGTCTTCTCTACTCTACCTCTTTTGATGCCTGTCTCAGTAGCTTCCTGCTGCCTTTTTCCAGCCACTCTAGACTTCCCCATGGAAACTTCCCTCTGACCCTGCAGCGCTGCTTGCCAGCAGCTCCCGTCCAGCTTTCCTCAGAGCCCGCCCCAGCTTACCCACTCCTAATTTACAACCCAGACCAATATCTTCCTCAGTAATCACTCCCTTTTGGCTCCTCTCCCTCGTCTCTGTCTCGCCTGGCTCCTTCCCTTCGCCTGCGGTAGATGTCCTTTGCTCTGCAAACAGCCCTTCTCCTTTCTCCCTTCTTCAGTCCTACCTGGCTCCACTGCTCTTCCCAGGTGCTTGTGGTGGGGAGCAGGCAACGTAACAGGTCATGTCTGTGACAATGGCTTTTGTTGTCAGAAGCTTTGTTCCAATATCAACACGTTTGGCACAAAATATACAGAGTTTGGACAAGAGTATCATGGGCCTGGTCCAATTTCCACTGAAGTCAGTGGAAGTTTTTGCTCTGACTTTAGTGGGTGCTGGATCAGACTCTGATGGCTGGTGACTAATGCTCTTTTCATTGTATATTTCATACTGCAAGCATCCACAGAGGAACATGACCCAGGGAAATTTAAGGTACTTATTTTTCAATATTCGTTCCCAACCCTTGGCAACAGCAGTCTAACACAAATATTGTTTTTAAGTGCTATTCAAGGAGCTTGTTTATCTGTATTCTTCACCTAGCAGCCTAGAAAAACAAACTTCCAGTTTAGAAATCTGTTTGACTAAGGCGACATTTATATTAAAAAAGACTCATTGAATCTTTGTTAAAATAGAATATATGTTATCTTTTACTGCCAAGTTGAAACTCTTTGCTACCTGGGCTCCCTTCCTACTTCCAGTAAAGCTGTCACTTGCACTACACAGGACCGTCACTTTGCTGCTGATAAAACATTTACTGTGGACTGCATCTTAACCTTAGCTGTGCAAGCTTGCATATTTATCATGTTAATTCCCACACTTGGAATCTGAAATTAGGGTATTCTCTTGACCAAAATAAATAGCAGTTAGAAAGCCATTGACATTTTTTCTTCCTTCTGCAGGCATATTCCTCATCTAATCTAGGACTTGTACAGTAGAAATGATTAACTATTCAAGTTAGTATCAACCACTCCCATAAAGAATATAGATGTTTTCCATCCTTACTACTCTACTGTATAGAGAGAAACACTTGTCTGTGGTGCAGAAGGACACAACATGTGAATATGAATGTAAAATCTACAGCCACTTCAGTAAAATGCATAATGAAGGTAGAAAAATATAATCCAGGCTCTCTATACACTTAGATTTAGCCTCAAGTAATCGGCAGCTACTATCTTCAAAGATTTCATCTCTACTGAAGATGCTTCTGGCCCTCACAGGTTATTAAAAAAGAAAAGAAATAATTATGTCTCAATCTTTGTTTCCTCAGTTCTCTATCTACAAAATGGGAATAACACTGTCACCTAATCTTAAATTGATACTTAAAAAATAAGTGGATAAACATATCTATGAACTACTCACACTTAAGGGCAAGGTCATATCCAGGATATAATTAATAAATTTGTCTATGTTGCAGACTTTGGATTAGCTATGCTAAAAACTGAGCAAAGAATACCTAAGTACTAAAAAATAGTGGATATCTCGTCATTCAGTGGATAGGGGAAAAATAGGATTTTGCGGTGTGATAGTATTATGATACATTTCATCATGAAGATTAACACTCATTGCCAAGCTAGGCTCATGTTTGATATTTTGTGAGTGCTTGCTTTCTATTCTTAAAATCCTTTTAACTTTGAGTGGGGTTACCCAATTACTAGATCAGAGATGACCCCTCAGGAGATGTCACCTTGCCCATTCCTTGGCACCCTGCTCCTGCAGGTTCCTGGGGGAGGGTGGGAGATGGCCATGCCCGGGATGCACCGTCCTCGCAGTGGACACCCTCACTGCCCAAGGGTCTGCAGGCAAACATGTGCCCATGGTGGATTTTGGGTGTTTTCCTGTGCGTGCGTTCAATGGCTTTCTGGCATCAGGGATAAAACCAGAAACTTTGGGCATTCCAGATTGAGAATAATGCCAATATTTACTGAATTTTATTTTTTTATGAATATCCCTTAGTCCATTCTCCTAAAAGAGAACATAAACTTGTGAATTCATATATTATCATTGAAATGAAATAAGGAATATACAGGTTTTAAAAACAATATATGGAATGTGTGCATATTTCTAAATTATTATAGTACTTGTAACTGTGAACTGGAGTGATATCTGTGCAATGCCAAGGTATAAACCTGCAGTATATAAAATACTAAAACTGTAAGAAGATGGGCCTGCTTTCTCCATATAAGTTATCTTTATCACTGTAAATTCATGTTAGCATGTTTTGTTAGCCTTTTTCATGAGAATAATATTTGTGTTGTCTAATTTATTATATTGATTACACAATGATGAACTGCTTTGGCCTTTTCAATATGCTGTTATGGGATTGGTTATCCATTCCAGTTCATTACTGCAAGCTACTTTGGTTTAAACATGAAAGAAGTGGAAAAGCCAGCCAATAAAATGACATACCTGTAGAAAGGTTAAAGAACTATGCAGCGTTCAACTAAAGCTGACAAGCATTGAAGTTTGGTTTTCTCATTCTTATGACAAAGATGGTAACGGGAAGAGAAAACGGCACTATCTAATCCATTTTTATGACAGTGATTGTAATTAAATTGGAAAGGATATAAAAGTGACCTGTTCTTATTACAATTTATATATCCTTATCTTACAGCCCTTCCTCGATTCTTCTAATTTAGAGTAAGTATACCAGTGTAACCTTTGGACAGTGATTCTTTGGGAAATGCAAGACGATATGTAGAGACACTGTGTTATAAAGTGGCTTATATATTTCTAAAGAGATTCATATCTACTGATATTAATATTCTAGACTAGAAAAGGAGTGGTTTAAAGTATAGATAACAATTTTACTGCTTGATGTTCCCCAAAGCAAGAACATATGTCATATGAATCTTTTGTGAATCATTATTCACAACATTTAATAGGATTGATCTTTACTTTGGAGTGACCAGTGATTCTAGATTCTGGAGCTTCTATCTTCCATTAACTCAGACATTAACTTTTCTTAAGAAAATGGATGATAAAAGTGAAATGCAATGATAGGAATCAATCATTTTTATCAGTATGGTAATATATAAAGGAACCCACTTCCTACAGAACTGAATGAAAATGTAGGACTGACTAAATATTTCACTATGAAAAAATAAATTTTGATTAAATTAAGTTTTTTTTTTAAAAAGGCTGTCCTACATAGAAAATGTAAGGTTTTAATTAAATTTATCACTGTGATCTATATATTGGCATAAAATTTGTTTTTCATAGACTAAATAAAGGTCATGTTTGGCAAAGTAATTTCTTGTATCCTCTACACAGACAGTTCTAAACAATTCCTGAGAATTAATGACTGACTGGCTACCATTTAAAGCCTTGGTCATGCAAAATTTTTTAACATATGCTCACCTATAAGCACAGGTACAAAAGATTATCTATGCTGAGTTAGCTCACCATCTTGCAGTAACCAGAAACGGAAGCTTATGGCAGAGCACAAGGAATAAGATGTCTATACAAGTATGAGAAATGTCTGTGGCATGAAATGATGAACACAAATGACATTTGAGAATGGCCTAACATATTGACAGAGCTGAATTTATAGAGGTCCTGCTGTTCCTAGACACACAGTATAGCACTGTAGCTTTTCCCCTCTCACGGGTGCATGGATCATGCTGTTTATGTCAGTCCAGTCCTCAGCCTAATGTTGCTGCTGTTGCCTTTTGCCCTCAGAGTTTATAACAGCTCAGTACATTACTGTATGAGGACGTACCAAGTTAACTGGAAACATTCTAGGACAAAAGCAATTTCATTTTTATCTGGTATTTAATGTACTTATCTTGTATTTAGTCTTGCAGATCACTGTGTTTGGGCTGCAAGCAGCGATACACTAACTATCATTTAGCTATTTTTTCATTTTAAAAGGGACAGTTTCCTTTAAAAGTTTCCTATTGGTAAATATTTGTCATGATAAAAAGCATTCATGTCTGTGTATTATTATTAAAAATGTAAACAGATTTCTGATTAATTTTCAAGTTCTGGTCAAAGCTTTTTTCATCCCAGCTGGGGTCATCACTTTGTTTCTGATACTGTGATGACACTGTATGAATTTGAAAGGTTAGAACAAACAGTTTGAGTTTGCAGGGTATGATGGACAATAACCATTTTATCAACAGTTTGTCTATTTTGTTCCTTTATAAAGGAGGTGGGCCTCTGAGAAGACGACGGTTGTTTGCTTTCTCTGGTACAGACAGAGCTTTTTGAGGGAAGATGTGCTCCTTGAAAGCCATTGCACACACAAAGGAAGCAGGATGGAAAGAAGGGGATATTTGAAAATGCAGTGAGCAGGGAGGTAGAGCACACCAGAGTCTGGAAGCCTTTGGAGAAGATCATGAAGCATGTCTGCATGAAGCTAGGCTTCTGATAGGATGGAAAGAGGCTTTCCAGGGCCTCTAAAGGGACTGTATGCAGTTCGTTGCAACACAAAGCTGTTGAGGTGCTGATCTCAGGTCAAGCCTGGGGGAAGAGCTCACCTGCAAGAAAGCAGTGGGTGGGGAAGGTCCATCCAAGGGTCCTTTTGGTAGTTTTGGGGTAACACAATAATGAAAAATCCCCCTCAAAACTCTAGCCTGACCTAGAGCCTTCTCAGGCTTTTTCAGCTGAATTAGTGTATGTTTGTGCTTTGGGATCCTGAGATCTAAATGTCTGCAGGTGCTGGCTCATCAAAAGAAGTAATGATACAAGTGTGATTCCCAGGGGCATGTGGGTCAAAGAGCACTGTGTACTTGGTATGGGCTTTTGCAGGGGGAAAGCAGAGGTTACCACTCATGCACGTGCATTTTGGAGCTGTGGAGTCAGAGACAGTTTTGGATATGAGACCTGACTTTCGGCTGTAGTAACAGAAGGCCACAGTTTAACTTGAATTTCCAGGTTCAGTTCCTGCAGGTGATGACTTACTCAACTAATAATGAGGCTGGAGATATAGTGCTGTTGGGATATACTTGCTAAATGCACCATTACTATAATGATTTGTAATTAGACACTAATCACCATATAAAATGCTAATAGAATAAATGTACTTGATATTTTTTTCATCCTCCTGGCAAAAGTCCTCCAGGTATGACATTTTCTGAAGGGTGTGCTGAGCAAAAGCAGACTGAATAAAAGAGTTGGGGCATAACACTCACTTTCTGCTATTTTTTCTCTTTTGAAAGAGAATTATTGGTGGTTTGAAGATCATTTTAAACTGACAACAGCATTAGGTGCTATTCTATTCCCAGTCTCTGCCCATGTGTCCTGCTGTCTTCCTTGTGTCTGCAGTAACAATTAGCTATGGGGCTATGGATCTGCTTGTCAAGAAAATGATCCAGGTGGAAATTAATACTATTTTGTTGTTGTCAGATTACATTTTAGTCTGTTTAGTCTTCCCTTGTGGCAGGAGTAAGCATTTAGTGTGAGGATTTGGGGAAAGAGGCAGGGAAAAGGGCAAGATACTTCTTTTGGCAATGGGCTTTGCTTATGTCAGCTTAAGTTAATTGTCAATAGTAACCTGATTTAGAAGGCAATAGCAGAGCAACTGAAAACCTTCTGCTTTTCCTCGTGTGCATGCATCCTCGAGCGGATGTGTAGGTCCCTATAACCTTTCTCCACCCTGCCTGTCTGCACGCACCCATGTGCTGGTACGTGCACCTGTGTATACTCTCTTTCCCTGCTTCACATCTGAATACTTGCAGGCTCAATATACTCAGAGCTAGGTTCCCACACAAAACTTTTTCTCTCTAAGTAAACCATATTTCTTTTCAGTTTCTTATCCCACATTTTGATTTATTACTTTTGTAAATATGCAGGTCAGCAATCTCTGGGTGTAGAGAAGGTTTCGATAGCTTTGGCTGGTTTCCATGTCAGTTAGCAGCATTGTGTCATGTGTCTGCCTGGTGAGAAGAAGGAGGACTCTGTACCTGCTCTAGCCACCCTTTACCATCTGTGTTTGATGTGATGACTAACTGGCTTATTCAGTTCTTACTCTGACACCAGAGAAGATAAAAGGAACAATATTTATAGGGAAAAGTAATGTCCTTTATTTAATCAGTTGTGCTGTTTAGGTTGATTTCTCTTCATGCTGTGTAGTCTCCTTTTCAAATAGAAAATTTAGTTACTTCTAGTTAGAATAAAAGCAGTGTCAGAACTTGCACGTTGTTTATGGATATGAGAAGAAAAGTAGGAAAAGATAAGCCACATGCTAGCATTTTTCCTTTCAAATCCATGGCTAAACTACCACAGCTGCTCTTACACCTGGGAGGAGTAGAAGATCAGTGTCAAATCTGCTAATCTTGTGACAGCAGATATTTTTATATCTTTCTGAATTTTTGTCATTAGATTATTAATTCATTCTTTCATGCCTTAGGAAGACATCCTGACCCAGGATCCATATCTTGGACTTCTTTCCTAGCCTCTCTTCTTGGGAGGTGTGATTTTTGAGTGCTCTCAGGGAGTGGGAAGGCCTGAAACATGCTCTCCTGCTTTCTGCATGAGTGCTCATGAACTACTCTGTGAAAGGAGGACTGTAGCCGTTGCAGATACCAACATCATTTCAAATAAAGTATTGGCTAATGTTGTGTTTTGCATGCAGACTGATTCAACTAGATCAAGGTGAGACATTGCAATGATGTCAGTGCTTGTGAGTCTCTGAACAAGTGTGGAAACAAAACTTTACCTTCCTTAGGTATATGTGGACTTATGATGTCTTCAGGGTTAGGCAAAAGAGATACTGAGGCTCAGCTTTGGATAGGTTTGCCTCTATTCTTTCTCTATTCCTTTTCTTTTTTTTTTTTTATTTGATCTTAAATCTCAGTTTTCACTTGGATGATAGTAGTGATAATACTAACTGTTTGCAAAATGTGTTGTTCTGTGACCATGTTTTCTTCAACATAACAAACCACAAAAATAAGGCCCTACCTGTTAACCCTACCTGGTTAAAAAAAAATATTGAATCATTTTGACAAATTGACATAATAACGGTGTATCCCACAGACTTATTCGGATGCTTATTTGCTCTATTTGAAATATCTGCAATTGTTGTGAGGTTTTCAGATACATGATGAGCAACATGCAAATGGCTGCAGTTTCAAACTACAGCAAGCTATGTAAGAGCTAAATATTTGTTACAAGATTCAATCAGCTAAAGAGATTTATGAGCTGAACTATAGTAAAAATATATACAGTTAAGCACAAGATATTGTCCTCTAATGTGGAGTTAACGAATGGACAGTTAAATAAAAAGAATCTAAATGCTACATATTCTTTTTGTTACCTTCTAACTTTGGCTGCATGAATTTGCAGAGAGTTTTTTGAGTTATATTTAACGCCCACAGAAGACAAAGTCAGACTTTCTGTTCACTTTAAAGGTAGGTCGACTTGTTTATTAGTCATTTTAGTAAAACTCAGTGATTTTCCTGTCAACTTTGGGGTGCTAGTGATCCTAGACTGTTCTAAGAAACATTTTGAAAGATAGAAAATGTTGGAAGATGTTTGAAAGATACAAAACATATGTTGCAAAATCTTGAAAAGCTATTTATGAAATCACGACTTTTTATAAACAGGCAAGAACCTACAGGGTTACTTATACAGAGAAAATGGTATAATTTCCAAACCACTGCTTTCACTGCCAATGAAGCAGACCAGTAAGATAACAGATTTAGAAATAACAATAACATCTAGCAGTAAAACAGATTTCAGAAATCTGTAGCCTTCAGATGATTCACACGTGTTGTAAACTGCTTGGAAGAGAGACCACTTTTCTGCTGTGTTTCTGGAGTGCCTCGGCACAAGGCACTTACTAGTGCCTGAAGCTTTATATAGTTTTGCAGTATAAATACTAATGGTAATATCTACTAATTGTTGTTCTAAAATAAAAACCATGGGCAGAACAAAAATTCTCCATTCCATCTGCAATGGATTAATGCAGCATGAAGACTTCTGTACCTGCGTGGTTATACACCCAGTAAAAAAGAAAAGAGAGAAACTCCTAGCAGAGTTTTATAGGAGACATCATAGCTTTTGCTTGTTGTGACATCAGATGATCTGTCAACATGTTTTTCCTTTAACATATGTAAATATGGATGGGCTGTGCCCGCTGAGGTTAGATTCTTCTTGAAGCTTTGGAATGAATCAAATGTGGTTTGCAAAGTTAATAATTTTACAGACTGAGATATGACATCCAGCTGTCTGTAGGGCTTCACTTTGTTCAGCCAACAAGTCAGGAAACATGGATTAACACAATGTGAAAAAAAAAAATCAGGATGATTTAAATGTACTGATGTAATGTTTTTTCTAACGTGCGGTTAAAGGAGGGGTTATATCATGATGTACTAGCCACTGACACTATCACATGGAAAATTAACTTCTGATCAAATGCTTCCAGATCAGATATTATAGGATTACATTAACTTGTGGATTGTGTCAGTGGTGTCTCTTTCAGATGTAGATCTTCAGATACCTTAATTTCAGTCAGTATTTTTACTGGGTACAACGGTTCAACAGAGTTACACTCAGGATTAATTTGCTTGGTTACTTTAAATGGCTTTCTTGCTCCATCAGAAAGCATCTGATCATTCCAGTTCTTGTTACTATGGGTAAACAAATATGGCATGGCCACGCTTGCTAAAATTAGACTTAAGGAGGGCTAATTAACGTATCTTGAGTGGTGAGCATTGTTATACTGCTACTGATACTCAACTGAGCTTGAGTATCAAGCATTAAAAAGTATCTTGGGAGAAGCTTATTAACCCAAACTTTGGTTTGGTACGGCAAATCTTTGTATGAAACACCACTGTCCAGATTTTTCATTTTGTCATCTAGCAGTTGTGTTGTAGTAGCCAGGAAGATGTGACAATACAGGCTGAGCAAATCCGTAGTGAGGAAATAATATGTTTTATTAGATGGAGGTAGAAGAAAGGGAACAGATCATCGATGCCATAAGAATAGCAGTCAGAGTTTCACTGTCCGAGTCCTGACTGTAAAACAGTCAATGTAAAAAGGGACAAAACAAGCCTTCTTAAACCTTGCTTATATTGAGATTTTGGTGCCTAGGTTCCACCTAATTCTCAGCCAGCAGCCCGACCTTCTTTTTTGCTAGTCCTGCCTTATCTTGTACAAGTGACACTGGTTGGACTGGATGCCTCAAGCTAGGTATCCACACCATAGTTCAGACTGCCTCGCTCTGCGGAAGGATGTGGGGGAAGCTTTATCATTTTGCATAATAGCCTGAAGGGTAAACTCTTACTTAAAAAAGGAAAGGGATTCCCCTGCCCCCGCATTCTAGCAAGGACTATCCTGCACCTCCAGAGTGCTATAATCACCAATATTGTGTATTCTGTTCTATCTGCCTATGACATTTGGTGCATTGTGCAGACAGGTAAGCAGGACTCACAGGTCTGGAAACCCAGTCTGATGGTAGACTAGGCTGAGGCCAGATTCTAGCAGTTAGGGCACACATTCAATGAAGAGCGCTCTCATGTTTAGATTCATATTCCCAGGACTGTACAAAAATGGAACCAGTTATGGTCTAATATTCAATGTCCATATGTATTGCAAGAAGTGGGATCTGAAACACTATTTGTAGCAGACTTTTCCCTGGTCTGCCTCAGGACTTATGATTATCTGGTGTTCCCTCTTCAACAGCAACGGTAGCCACAGACTAGAACTGGGGTTAGGGCACTCTTCTGCAGTCCTTCTTAGGCTAGGTGGAGGAGATCTATGAGCCCAAATCTTCTGTTTCTTGGTCAAATGAGCAAAACTAAGGCAATTATACAAGATAGTGACTAACAGGAGGGTACAGAAATCCCCTGCACACACACCTTTCTCTTTATAAAGGGCCATCTGTGCTCTGTGAGTTACCTGTCTGGTGGTCTGGGTTCTGGCAGGATGGAGGTGCTCAGCGTTGCCTGTTGATTCCTTAGACATTCACCGGTGAAAGACAGAGCCTCATTTAGATGTCCTTACAGTGCCCTCCGGAGGTCTTCAGGGCCACCTACAAGTTGCCTTTGTAGGGAGCTTGTGCCTACACAGTTGTCCTCGAATTAGTGGAGCTGGCTGTAAACTCTGATGGCCACTACAAAACATGGTAACTAAGGACTTCTGTTAAAGCCATACAGAGTGAGGAACATTCAAAGGAAAAAGGATAACCAAAAAAAGGCAAAGAGAAAGCTCTTCTCCCAAGTCTGAATATTGGTAGGAGAAGAGGGTTCATAGTGTGGAGATAAGTGAAACTTGGAGTGGAGGGAGATGAAAGATGAGGAATAAATGATATGGAGGTGTGTGCTAGAAGGTGAAGAATGAGCAGTGGGAAGAAGGGATCAGAAGAGAGAGTCCTCATCATTCGCATTCACCTGGGTCATTAACATGCTACTATCCCACAGGTACAATAATAGGACAATTGCTAATGAATGCTTTCTGTGTAGATTAGTAGCTTGATTTACTCTACAGATGTCTTGTATTTTCCAATCTGCTCGTGTTTGACTGTATTAAATAGTTCACTGTCCTCTCTTGTAAGGTAAAGTTAACTCGTAATGAGAGCAACAGGTCTAACTAAATGGTCTGTCTTAGGATTTGCCATTGTTGTGATTAATTTCTCCAAGGTGATCTATCTTAGTAGCCAACTCAAACAAACAAGAAAAAATGGTAAGTCTTAGGTTGAAATTACTTGGAATTTAACCAAAGCATAATGGTTCCCAGATGGGACTTGTACACTTTCTCATGCAAGTCTGAAGCTTGTTTGTTAACAATGACACAGTTTGCCCTTCTCTAAGTGAAAGGATAGCATGTTTCATGCAGGGAAAAAACATGTCACAATAGCAACTGAAAAGCTACTCAGCTTATCCAGACCAGGATAGGGATCTGATTGTTTCTTTACTCTAATCAAGTTTGTATCAGACTTGTTGCAGGGGAACTGAAAAACTAAAAAATAATTTAGTGTGAAAAGAAAATCTGAGTGGGATGGAGATTCTCAACAAGGTAAATGGAAGCTAGGGACACCATGTGCACAAAAAATGATGCTATTTAGGTGCTTACCTCTCTTGTGTTTTTGAAAGCCTTTGTCTAAACCTGTGTTCTTCTGTTGGCTTTCCAAGGAAGGTTTACCAAACAATCTGACAAATTACCTCCGTTGTAAAGCAGCCAAGTTGGTGCAGCTCCGTGGATGACAAAAGAGCTATGATAACTTTTGCCTTTATAATGATCTTGAGCTTTTCTAGTTGTACCTTTGCTAGCAGTGGTGGGATGTATGTGTGAGTGTTGGGGTTTTTTTTGCATTAGGAAGCCTGTTGTATGCTTCATATATTTAACAGCTGCCTTAAAAACAATGGACTGATTTTGTTCTTAGCTCCACTAGTCTAAATCTAGAGTAATAGCCAAAATGATTGATTCACTTAAATTGTAAATTCAGAACATTTGGTAATCTATTTAGCTGAGAGAAGTACTAACATTGTAATTTTTCCTGCTGCATAGAAAGCATCTACAAATTCCTCCACCACAGCACACAGTTGCCTATGATTTCTCTTCTTATTTTGGCATCACTTCATACCTCTTCAGTGAAAGGAGTTTCAGCTTACACTAGAAGGAAGCAAAAGGAAGGCCCCTTCCAGTATCCGTAGGGAAGGCAAAGTGTATTTGCAGAGTAAATACATGGAGTAACAGGAGGAATAATGTGTTTACTTTTGTGGTGGGTTGACCCTGGTTGGATGCCAGGTGCCCACCAAAGCCGCTCTATCACTCCGCCTCCTCAGCTGGACAGGGGGAGAAAATATAACAAAAGGCTCGTGGGTCAAGACGAGGACAGTTTAATACAGTGATAGCAAAGGTCGCGCGCGCGAAAGCAAAGGAAAAACAAATGATGTTATTCTCTACTTCCCATCAGCAGGCGATGTCTAGCCACTTCTCGGGAAGCAGGGCTTCAGTACGCGTAGTGGTTGCTCCGGAAGACAAAATGCCCCCCTTCCATCTCCCTTTACTTAGCTTTTATATCTGAGCTGACGTCATACGGTATGGCATATCTGTTTGGTTAGTTTAGGTCAGCTGTCCTGATTGTGTCCCCTCCCAAGATCTTGCCCTGCCCCAGCCTGCCATTGAGGGGAGGGCAAAAATGTTGGGGAGACAGCCTTGATGCTATGCCAGCACTGCTCAGCAGTAGCCAAAACATTGGTGTGTTATCAACACCTTTCTAGCTACTGATGCAGGGCACAGCACTACAAGGGCTGCTATGGGGAGTATTAACTCCATCTCAGCCAGACCCAATACAATCTCCACCCCTTATTCCATACCATTTGCGTCCTGCTCAGGTCCCACATAATTTAATACAGATATCTTCTAACCATACTATTGTATTTAATTCTCATTACTGAAATCCTTTCTTACCACCACTTACAGCTGAAACTACATACTTAAACCACTTTTATACCCAACGTACAGATTTATACATTCTTATTAATTACTATCCCCTGTCCTTTAAGAGATAGATATTCCATGGGCTTCTTCCACTCCTCCAGATGTTCACACTCAGGTTATGACTTGGGCCCCATCCATCAAGATGAGTGGTCAGGACAGGAGAAGCAGTATGTTTGGTCGTTGGGCACCAACACCGGCTTGGTTTGGGTCACCGATGCACTTGTCTGGTTCCTTGCGAAGTTCACTCCTCTGCAGTTCAGGTCATTCCTGCTACATTACTTCCTACAACATACAACTCACATCACAGATTATTTTTCCCCCAGGGTTAAATGTCCTTGAGGCACACACTGGGTCTCCCTATCCTTCCGCATTACCCACCAAGTACACCCAGGTCCCTGAGCAAAGACAATCCTATGAATGGGTTTGCCTTTTCCCGTGGGAGGTGCAATCCACACTGCCTTCCCCAGCCACTTCCCCATGTGCACTACGGGGACCTTATCTCCTCCCACAGTATGTAGGGGTTTTGTTTGGGCAGGACCAGGATGGTTAGCAGATCCTCTGGTGTTAACTAGCCAAGTGGCTTCTGCTAAATTTGTATCCCAATGCTTCCATGTCCCATTGCCTAGCGCTCTCAACATAGTCTTCAACAGTCCATTATATCTCTCAATTTTTCCAGATGCTTGCAGGTGATAGGGGATGTGGTACACCCACTCAATGCCATGTTTCTTTGCCCAGGAGCTTATGAGGTTATTTCGGAAATGAGTCCCATTGTCTGATTCAATTCTTTCTGGGGTACCGTGTCGCCATAAAATTTGCCTTTCGAGGCCTAAGATGGTGTTTCGGGCAGTGGCATGGTTTACAGGATATGTTTCTAGCCAACCAGTAGTTGCTTCCACCATGGTGAGTATGTAGCGCTTGCTTCGGCGTGTTCGTGGCAGTTGTCCAATGTAGTCAATTTGCCAGGCCTCGCCATATCAAAAGCCCAGCCACCGCCCTCTGTTCCAGGGAGACTTTACTCTGGTGGCTCGTTTGATTGCAGCACATGTTTCACATTCATGAGTGACCTGTGTGATGGCCTCCATGGTCAGGTCCACCCCTCGATCACGAGCCCACCTATATGTTGCATCTCTCCCTAGATGTCCTGATGTCTCATGGGCCCATCGAGCTACAAATAGCTCACCCTTACGCTCCCAGTCCAGGTCCACCTGAGCTATATCTATTTTGGCAGCCTTGTCTACCTGTTCATTATTTCGATGTTCTTCAGTGGCACGGCTTTTGGGCACGTGAGCATCTACATGACGTACCTTTAGAGTCACGTGTTCTACATGGGCAGCAATGTCCTGCCACAATGCTGCTGCCCAGATGGGTTTACCCCTGCGTTGCCAATTGGTCTTCTTCCACTGCTGTAGCCACCCCCATAGGCATTAGCCACCATCCAGGAGTCAGTATAGAGGTAGAGTACCGGCCACTTTTCTCGTTCAGCAATGTCTAGGGCTAGTTGGATGGCTTTCACTTCTGCAAACTGACTTGACTCGCCTTCTCCTTCAGTGGCCTCAACGACTTGTCGTGTGGGACTCCACACAGCAGCTTTCCACTTCCGATGGTTCCCTACCACACGACAGGATCCATCAGTAAACAAAGCGTAACACCTTTCGTCTTCTGATAGCTCATTATATGGTGGTGCCTCTTGGGCACGAGCCACCTCCTCAGGTGATGCTCCAAAATCTCTGCCTTCTGGCCAGTCCATGATCTCTTCCAGAATTCCTGGGCGGTTAGATTTCCCCAGTCGAGCCCGTTGCGTGATCAATGCTATCCACTTACTCCATGTAGCGCTGGTTGCATGATGTATAGAGGGGATGTTTCCTTTGAACATCCAGTGTAGCACGGGCAATCGTGGTGCCAAGAGGAGATATGCTTCTGTACCAACAACTTCTGAAGCGGCTCGAACCCCCTCATATGCTGCTAGTATCTCTTTTTCAGTCGGGGTGTAGTGGGCTTCTGATCCTCGGTACCCCCGACTCCAAAACCCTAATGGTCGACCTCGGGTTTCTCCTGGTGTTTTCTGCCACAGGCTCCAGGTGAGACCATGCTCCCTAGCTGCAGTGTAGAGTACATTTTTTACATCTGGTCCTGTCCGGACAGGCCCAAGAGCTACTGCACGAGCTATTTCCTGTCTGATATGCTCAAAGGCTTGTTGTTGTTCAGGGCCCCATTCAAAATAGTTCTTTTTCCGCGTTACTCGATAGAGAGGGCTCACAAGCTGACTATAACCTGGAATATGCATTCTCCAGAACCCCACAAGCCCTAGGAAAGCTTGTGTATTGGTTTTATGTGGCAAGGTTTTGGTGGGGGGGGGGGGGTTACAGGGGTGGCTTCTGTAAGAAGCTGCTGGAAGCTTCCCCTGTGTTCGAGAGAGAGCGGGCCCATACCAGCCAGCTCTAAGATGGACCTGAGCCAATCAGTGATAGTGGTAACGCCTCTGTGATAACATTTTTAAGAAGGAAAAAGAAGTTGGGAGAGTGAGAAACACCCGCCGGAGAGAGGAGTGAGAACATGTAAGAGAAACAAGCCTGCGGACACCAAGGTCAGTGAAGAAGGAGGGGGAGGAGGTGCTCCAGGCACCGGAGCAGAGATTCCCCTGCAGCCCGTGGGGAAGACCCTGGTGAGGCAGGCTGTCCCCCTGCAGTCCAGGGAGGTCCACGGGGGAGCAGATCTCCACCTGCAGCCCGTGGAGGACCCCACGCCGGAGCAGGTGGGTTCCCGAAGGAGGCTGTGACCCCGTGGGAACCCCGCGCTGGAGCAGGTTCCTGGCAGGACCTGCGGATCTGTGGAGAGAGGAGCCCACAGAGCAGGTTTTCTGGGAGGACTTGTGATCCCGTGGGGGACCCGTGCTGGAGCAGTGTGCTCCTGAAGGACTGCACACCGTGGAAAGGACCCATGCTGGAGCAGTTCATGAAGAACTGCAGCCCGTGGGAATGGCCCACGTTGGAGAAGTTCGTGGAGGACTGTCTCCCGTGGGTGGGACCCCACGCTGGAGCGGGGGAAGAGTGTGATGAGCCCTCACCCTGAGGAGGTGAAGCGGCAGAAAATAACGTGTGATGACCGTAAACCCCATCCCTGTCCCCCTTGTGCCTCTGGGGGGGCTTGGTGTAGAAATCCAGGAGTGAAGTTGTGCCCGGGAAGAAGGGAGGGGTGGTGGGAAGGTGTTCTGAGATTTCATTTTATTTCTCATTACCTTACTCTGGCTGATTTGTAATAAATTGAGCTAATTTTCCCTAAGCTGAGTCTGTTTTGTCCGTGACGGTAATTAGTGAATGATCTCTCCTGTCCTTATCTTGACCCACGAGCTTTTTGTTATATTTTTCTCTCCCCTGTCCAGCTGAGGATGGGGGAGTGATAGAACGGCTTTGGTGGGCACCTGGCATTTAGCCAGGGTCAACCCATCACAACTTTGCTGTCTTCACACAAACACTTTCATAAATATAATTGAGGAGGAAGGCATTGCTCTTGGCAAACAAACTTCTACCAAGTTCAGTGTCCTGAAAAGTTTATGCCTTTTCCTTGATCTGTGTGTTTTGTAAGCTTTCATAGTACAGAGCAGAGCAAACATGAGTTTCAAGGTGCTAAGAGAGAGCACATAAGAGCATAGGCTTTGATAGAGAAATTAATAGGAAATGCCTGTCCCCAGCTACCTTTCAGAGAGAAGGGAAGCGTTGCTTAGACTTACACTTGTGCTCCTAGGGGAAAGAAGTCATTGCTGGAAAGCAGAGTTCAACAACAGATGAACTCACCCAAATGAAGGAAATTGCTGTCTTCTGCCTTCCTGGCTATTCCTGTTAAGGGAAAACATACATTTCCCAAATTAGAGTTCTTGAGTTTTTCTGTATCTTGATAAAAAGTTTGCCCATCTTCTTCCTATTAGCCGTTTCTTGGACCATTGCTTTTCTCTTTGTTGGCCCATCCTGAGACTGAGAAAACTCTCTGTGACAGCTGCTGGCATTGTTTGGATTGAAAAGTAATATCCTGAATAATGGTCACGTATTTTTAGCTGCCTTTTAATATGATTTAGCAGGTGGAACCAGGAAAGCTACCACCCTATGAACCAACACATGCTATGCAGGCCAGGGACAGCCTTTGGATCACAGCATGTGACCTTTTCACCTAAAGGGCTTTCTCTGGGGCTTCAGGGGAACAGAGAGCAAAGGGTGACAGGGCCATTTTGGCAGAGCCTGTAGCATGGCTTGTGGACAGGTGCGTACCTCGCAGAGAAGCACGGAAGCAGTCTTTGTGAGCTGCTAGGAATGTAGTAGCTATGTCTTCTAAAAGCAATTTTTGGAAGATGTAGCCCAGCTGCTGATGTGGAAATGAGTGTGCAGAAAGTTGAATCATGGCTGCCTCTCTTCCCTGCTCTCACAGGGGCACAGAACTGTAATTTTGCCTGATCCCTATGCAGGCCCCACTGAAATAGGGAGAAAGTATTTTCCACCTTTCTCACCACTTCTGTATAACAGCCTGCTGAAAAAGGCATGAATATAAAACAGAGGAAAGACCATGATTTATTTTCTAGCATGCTCTATATATTGAATTAAGTGATGATCCTCCAGAAAAAAAAAACCACAAAGCACACACATCAAATATAATATGCATCACAGAACTAGGGGAAAGAACAGAATTTTTTTTCAACACAACATTGAAGCTTATTTTCCTTTCAGTTTCAAACAAAAACCAAAATATTATTCCTGAAATAGATGTCTAATAAATTTGTTGCAGATGTACATGGCATTTCAATTCTGCAAGACTGAAATGTTCCTATTTTTAATTCAAGAAAAAAGCTATATATTGGAGTTACAATTTGGTTTTAAATTGAATAATCGGATGCTTTGATATTGGTGAGCTCTTTTTCCTTGGAAATGAAGTGTAGACCAAAGTGATTGAATTTTTAAGTATTTTGATTTTGACAGAATTGTATTTTCTGTTAGAGGACTGCTTAGCTGAAGTTATTCTGACAGCCTGGAATGGTGTCACTTGAGTAAACAGAGTTCAGTAACTAAACCACTCACTTGAGTAAACAGACTAACTGTTGGCATTAGTAGGTAGTTCTTCCCTCTAGAAGAGAAAATCTTTCTTTATGTTTTCAGTGTTCCAGCTGTTTCACGACAGTGGAAGGATAAGAATGTTCAGAGTACCAAGATCCAGAGAAAAATGTGTCTTGTAGTGATTTGTAGACAGTTTTGTGTAGAGAGTTTTATTCTTATTCATTCAGTTTCCTACTGTTCTACTCCAACCCAGTCATGCTTGCCATCCTTATTTGTGTCTATCCATCCCTGTTCCCTCCTGCAACCTTCCTGCTCAGACATAATGTCACCTATACTCACTCTTCACAGCTCTGAATTTCTAATTAAGCAATGATTTACTGGCAAAAAATGGTATCTGTAGTCTTAGTGCCCTTGACGAGTGGCACCATAGAAAGAAGAGCAAGCAGCCCGTTTGGCCACCAGAGTGAAGTGTCTCCTTTGCAGAGAAAAAAATCCTTCCCACTTGCTGCTAAGCAAACATATTTTTGTTTCTTTCAGCATCCGCAAGCTGAAACTTTCAAGGAATCGTGATCTCACTATGTTTTGATCACTTTTCCCAAAGGATAGTAAAAGTTATGGGGTTGCCCACTTACGTTTCTCTGACAGCAGGAAAGCTTGGGCTATTAGAGCATATTGATAAAATGGGACTTGCTTTTTTTTCAAAAGCAGGGCTAAACAATTTATTTTTTTCCTAGGCTGCTTCTGAGGGGAGGAAAAAGCTCTCGGTATGGGACAAATACCCATTTTGGAAAGGTCTGAATTTAAGGACAGAAACTAAAAAGCAACTGGAAACTGAAGTGTTAAGCAAAAAGTGTGAGCATACATTTACTACTTCTATCATTACTCAGTAACCTAAAGTTTTTATGGCCTCAGTTTACAAAGGCCACATACAGAAAATCTGCAACTTCCCCCAAGTTCTGTACCACTCTTTGGCCACTTACTCACTCGGATGACATCATTCAGCTCAGAATTAGCCCCTAACAAAACGAGGCTGGGCAAATTATCCTTTACATTCAGCAAAATGCAGATGGGGGAAATAATTAGTCATGTATTTCCCCTTTTGTGAACAGCTTCCTTGTACTCTAGGAAGGGATGTCACCCAGTAAATTAGTCACTTGCAATCTGTCATTTCTGATCCATAATGGTAAAATGACCATCCAGCTAAACAATTTGCAGAACACTTGAAAACCCTTGTGCTACTATTGACTGCACATGAGTCAGATTTGCAACTGATTGCTTAATCAATCCGCACCTTGGATCCTGTATGCAGTTCCTACTCTGCTTGAATGAAGCAGCTAGGTAGCTAAGCCTGATGTGCATGGCCTTCTGCACTAAATGATTTCTTGAGGTTTCTGACCTCTAATCATCCTCCTCAATACCGGAAAGCCAAATGACATACCTGCCTGTTTTGTGATCTTCTCCTGTACTTGTACTGGAATCTTCTTCCACTTAAATGCAACTGGGACCTTTCCTGGGTGGTGTGTCTCATCAGAAAGGGGCTCAGTTCACCAAAATAAGATATTTCTTAAAGGATAATTGTGGAAGTTCAAACTGTGAAATCACTTGGAGACATATTAAATAATGCTAAATTATTCTGCCTTCATAACTAACTCTGTCTATTTTTTGTTTGTACAATGCCTAAACTTGATTCTTCTCTAGAAATAATTTAGCAAAAAGTAAAATCTCTTATTGATCTATAAATAAAAAAAAAAAGATGTCTCTTGCACTAAGAGCAGGTCACTGGGTGTACATTGGTGACAGACCACAATAGGTCAGATAAAAAAATCAGCAGTCTTGGAATGATGATCTTCCGCAGTGAAAATTTGCATCAGGAAATCCCCTCCTGGCCAATGCTGCAAATGAAGGAATTCTGCCATTCGGAGGGGACTCCCGCTGAGTCCTTCCCAAGGGGGAAGGTTGGGAGCTGACCACAGACAGCTTTAGACAATCCATCTGTTCCCCATCATAAGGTTATTTTGCCATCCTAGTCTTACATTGCAGCAACGTTGTGATTGAAGAATATTTACCACCAAGGTTATCACGTTGTAACAAAGCATATGGGCACTTTAAAACCAGGGTAAAACAGCTGTGTCTGCTCTGTTGGAGGCAAGCATGCAGGTGTAGCGTATTAGTTGATGTTTTAAATAGATTCAGCCCAGAAGGAGTGGAGATGGACTCTGCCGGAAGAAATTGAAGAAGTGTAGGAAGCATGAGTGTTTTTCTGGAAATTGGTACCTTCTAACCTGCTGCCTCTTAATTTTGGTGATGAGACACGTGTAAATTACTTTAAAGTGATCTCACAAACTGTCAGTTAAAAACTGGCCTTTGTTCTACTAGTCCTGCAGCTCTGTTGTCTGTCCCACATCCCTCCCCTGAAAATCCTGTTTTAAATTTCTCCATAAATCGGAAAAAACCACCAACAGCGAAAGAAGGGGGAGACTCCCTGCTGCAGAGCAGGCGGGTGCTTAAGGGCCGGGCTGCCTCTTTCTCCTCCGACCAGCAATAAAGCTGCTGGCAGAGGCTGCCGAGCGGGGAGCCGCTCCTGCCGTGGCCGGTCCTCCCCTCCCTCCCGTGGCCGGTCCTGCCGTGGCCGGTCCTCCCCTCCCTCCCGTGGCCCGGCCGGACCGGTGCGCAGCCCCGACCGCGGTTTTGTCCTGCCACCTGGTGGTGCTGGGTGAATCGGGCAGGTACCGCTGCCTGCGAGAGCGGAGCTGCCCAGACAGCTCGGGGGGGAGGCGGGGGGCGGCCCCGGTTGAAATAAGGGCGCGCTCGCTGTCGGGGTTTGGGTCAAGCCGGTTTTATTCTTAGCGGGTCTTTGGCTTTAGTGCACCCCTCGGACCGCGGAGCTGCCAGTCAGGATAAACGCCTGGTCCGGCCTGCGGGAGTACACCTATTTCTCCACAGCAGGGCAGAAACTGAAGTAGTTAACTGATAGTTTGATAAGAAAGGGAGGTGCAAAGGACGACGGAGACAACCGAAACTCCGGCTATAAACCAAACGGGCTTTGGGCAGGGAGGGAGGGATGCCGCAGCGGCCAGCAGCGCCTGTGCCGAATCGCCGGCTGAGCCCCGCGGCAGAGCCAGGCAGCCATGAGGGGGAAGGCAGAGGGGGTCGTTTTCAGCGGTCCCTTGGTTGACATCAGACGGGTTCATCGGCTCATGTTTGCTGCCGCTTTGCAACCTATGATACAAAAACTTGTGCCATCTGGGTTCAGGAGACGAAATTCAGAAACGGGATAAATGAGGTAAACAAGATCTAATTAAAAAAAATAATCTATTAGCAGGAGAAGAAATTGCTCCTTTGGCAGAGTGGTACTGACTTTGTTCTTCTGTGTTTCTTGGATTGAATCTAACTAGAAAGAGGCTAGGAATGCCTGTTAGAAATATCTTGGCAGGTTCTAAGTGCCTTCTTAATCCTTACCATGGTAGTAAGACACTGGATACCACAAAAGTTAGAAATGTATTGCAACAGATAAATGAATGAATGCACATTGTGAGAGGGGGTAACTCTGCCAAATTATAAGGATATATGTGGTGGGTTGACTCTGGCTGGATACCAGGTGCCCACCAAAGCCATTCTATCACTCCCCCTCCTCAGCTGGACAGGGGAAAGAAAATATAACAAAGGGCTTGTGGGTCGAGATAAGGACAGGAGAGAACACTCACCAATTACCATCATGGGCAAAACAGACTCAAATTGGGGAAAATTAACTCAATTTATTACAAATCAACCAGAGTAGAGTAATAAGAAATAAACCCAAATCTCAGAACACCTTCCTTCCACCCCTCCCTTCTTCCCAGGCACAACTTCACTCCTGGATTCTCTACCTACCCCTGCAGTGGCACAGGGGGACGGGGAATGGAGTTTACTGTCAGTTCATCACACGTTATTTCTGCCGCTTCATCCTCCTCGGGGGAGGACTCATCACACTCTTCCCCTGCTCCAGCATGGGGTCCCTCCCACAGGCGACCGTCCTCCACGAACTTCTCCAATGTGGGTCCTTCCCACGGGCTGCAGTTCTTCACAAACCGCTCCGGCATGGATCCGTTCCACAGCATGCAGTCCTTCAGGAGCACACTGCTCCAGCGTGGGTCCCTTCCTTGGGGTCACCAGTCCTGCCAGAAAACCTGCTTCAGCGCGGGCTTCCCATGGGGTCACAGCCTCCTTCAGGCATCCCCCTGCTCTGGCGTGGGGTCCTCCCCGGGCTGCAGGTGGAGATCTGCTCCCCCATGGACCTCCCTGGGCTGCAGGGGACAGCCTGCCTCACCATGGTCTTCCACACCATGGGCTGCAGGGGAATCTCTGCTCCAGCGCCTGGAGCACCTCCTCCCCCTCCTTCTGCACTGACCTGGGGGTCTGCAGGGCTGTTTCTCTCACATGTTCTCACTCCTCTCTTCAGCTGCCATTTTCTGTCTGTTCCAACTTTTTTTCCTTCTTAAAAATGTTATCACAGAGGCATTACCACTATCACTGATGGGCTCGGCCTTGGCCGGCGGTGGGTCCGTCTTAGAGCCGGCTGGTATGGGCTCTGTTGGACACAGGGGAAGCTTCCAGCAGCTTCTCACAGAAGCCGCCCCTGTAGCCCCCCCCGCTACCAAAACCTTGCCACACAAAGCCAATACAACCAACATTGCTTGGTTATTATCTTCAGGTCACACCTGGTAACTCCAATTGCTTTACAGTATTTTGAAGTTATGGTTGCTGATATATATAACCTCTGTATAAACTGGGAAGAGTTTCATGTAGGACAGAAATGGATGCATAAGGTCACTTGACATAGGTGCCTAGAACTCCTAGTTCATGTTAGAGAAGGTAGAGAAGATAATCCTCTTTGTTTCCATCTTCATTTTCTGAATGTGTTATGTGGAAAGGAAAACTAGCGATGTTGACTTTGCCACCCCTAAAAATGGGGAAAGAAGTGAGGATAAGGGAGTGCACTGAGAAGATCTAGGGCAAACATAATGAGGGAAGAGTGGAAGAGGAGAGCTGCTATCGCTCAGCCTGATCTTCCTTCCTTACTGGGCAGAGCTCTCTGTTGCCTTGAATCTACCATTCAGGAATTATCTGAGCTGGGAATGTTGCAATAACATTCATAATTTTTTTTGAAAAGTGGGATGAACTATTGATATTTCATTGGAAAAATTGTTCCAGCAAACCAATCCTTCTGCCTTTTACTACCAATTGATGGACTGCGGTACAGTTTTGTCAGCTGTACCTGCCAGGGCTAATCCAGAAGACTTGAGATTTTTCAAGAGGTGTAAGAAAATTAGAAGCAACATTTTTAGACTCCATTCATAATGACGACCAACAGTAGTTGCAATACCACATGCTATTATTATCAGAGGTAATCACCGGTACGGAATTGAGGGAACTTTATTTCAATTTGCACTAAGATAGCCTAGCACAATTGCAGTGAAATTTGGGTGCATGCTGGGAGGACAGAAGGACATAGAGTTGTATATCAGTCAAACAAACAAAACCAGAGCCCAAGTTCTAGCACTTTTCCAGGTTTATGTATTGTCCTTATTAATGTCCTAAATAATGGAAACACTAATGATGATATGACTGTGGAAGGAATGGACTTCCTTGCAAATTCTTCTTCTCTGGTTCTCAGCCTCCTCTCTTCCGAGAAATACTTGTGTCTCTGTTTTCTCTCCTCTTGGGGCACATACCTTTTGATCATGCTTGTCCTTGTTACTGATCTTTACTATAAGCCTGCTTTCTTCCCTGTTCTGTTTTCCTGCTTTAACCTTCCTAAGAAATTTGTTATCCATGCAGAGACAAACAAGGCAGTTCTCTAAGTGTCATCAATACAAAAAAAAAAAATTAGTCCTGTAAGAGGCAGAAAATGGTTGGGGAACAGGAAAAAAGAGACATCTAGCTTGCTAAAACTCAGTGTAAAGGCCAAAAAATATAGGAACACTCAAGTGTATCATTTGGAAATTAATGTGTAAAACAGGACAGGAGATACAGGAATGGTACCAATGTCAGAGAAGTGACTATTAGCATTTGTGGAAGACATATTATAGGTAAGATGAGTATCCTATGGAGATGTGAGGGAATCCTTTGTTAATTAATGTGAAAACTGCCTATAGCTGATAAAAATCAAATAGGTGCCATTCCTTCTAGTTGTTACTAATACTTATTCTGAGTTTACGTCACTAACTCCAAAAATCAAAACTTGAAATAAGGAAGACTGTTCATACAATAGCAGCTCTGACCTTTGTGTTGTGATTTATTGCACTGTTTTGGAAACAAATTCTATCTACTAAAATTCATTCCCATATGAACATAAACCTTTCAGAGGCAAGGAAAGTCCTAGCTTGGCTTCCAATGCTCTGGCAATGATTATGGTTCAACTCCTACAAAGCAGAGAAAAGAAAATGAACATAAGCACTGCTTGAACAACATACCTGATGTTAGCCTCCAACATCTTGTATCCTGACTCATTTTTTTCATAATCAGTAGTATAACTGTAAGACATTGTGACAAAACAGGTGCAAGACTTTTGACACTTTACCATATCTGTTTGTGTGCATTATTTTCATTATCAAAGTATCTTGGACTTAAGTGAATGTATAGAAAACATCTATTGCCATAGCATACACTTAGATTTCATGTGAAGGTAACAGTCACAAATAGCTGATGATGACTTTTGTGTCTATTGCAAAGAGTTTTAAGAAGAGATGTTAAATAAACCCTTTTTCCATGAAACACAGAATATATTTCTCCAGTACTAAGAATTGTCCTAACACCTTTTCCTTTGAGTTCAGTAGCTTTTCCATTGACTTCAGTGGGAATAATTAGATTAATATGAAATAGTATTTAATTTTAGTAATATAATTCATAAATATATATATAACCTGCAATACTATGCATTATAAATATACCAAAAATATTTTTAAATTTTCTATTAAGGTACAGGTTTGGGTCTGTAAAATAAGTGTGTGGTAGGTTGACCCTGGCTGGATGCTAGGTACTCACCAAAGCCGCTCTATCACTACTCCACTCCTCAGCTGGACAGGGGGAGTAAAAATATGGTGAAAGGCTTGTGGGTGGAGATAAGGACAGAGAGAGGTCACTCAGCGATTGTCATCACAGGCAAAACAGACTCGACTTGGGGAAATCAATTTATTACCAATCAAATAAGAGTAGGGTAATGAGAAATAAAACCAAATCTTAAAAACACCTTCCCCCTACCCCTCCCTCCTTCCTGGGGTTAACTTTACTCCCAATTTTCTCTACCTCCTCCCCTCCAGTGGTGCAGGAGGAAGGGGAATGAGGGTTGGGGTCAGTTCATCACACGTTGTCTCTACCGCTCCTTCCTCCTCAGGGGCAGGACTCCTCACTCTTCCCCTGCTCCACTGTGGGTCCCTCCCATGGGAGACAGTCCTCCACAAACTGCTCCAGTGTGGGTCCCTTCCCCGGGCTGCAGTCCTTCAGGCACAGACTGCTCCAGCGTGGGTCCCCGCAGGGTCACCAGTCCTGCCAGAAAACCTGCTCCAGCGTGGGCTCCTCTCTCCACGGGGCCACAGGTCCTGCCAGGAGCCTGCTCCAGCATGGGCTTCCCTCGGGGTCACAGCGTCCTTTAGGCATCCCCCTGCTCCGGCGTGGGGTCCTCCCCGGGCTGCAGGTGGAGATCTGCTCCCCCGTGGACCTCCCTGGGCTGCAGGGGGACAGCCTGCCTCACCAGGGTCTTCCCCATGGGCTGCAGGGGAATCTCTGCTCTGGCGCCTGGAGCACCTCCTCCCCTCCTTCTGCATTGACCTGGGTGTCTGTGGGGCTGTTTTCTCTTACATGTTCTCACTCTTCTCTCCGGCTGCAGTTTCTGTGCTGCAGCAACTTTTTTCCCTTCTTAAACCTGTTCTCCCAGAGGCACTGTCACCGTCGCTGATGGGCTCGGCCTTGGCCAGCAGCGGGTCCGTCTTGGAGCCGGCTGGTATGGGCTCTGTCGGACATGGGGGAAACTTCCAGCAGCTTCTCACAGAAGCTGCCCCTGTAGCCCCCCTGCCACCAAAACCTTGCCACACAAACTCAATAAAAAGGGGAAAATGCAAAGACATCTACAGCACAGTAACATCTGGAGGAATTTTTTGGTTAAACTACTACTGAATCATGGAGGAATTAGCCCCGATAAAGGATTTTGATCATGTTTCCAAGGACTTAACATTTGTCTACACTTCAAGATCACATTTGACTTTTGATGGCCTTCTGGGTTAGAAAAAGGAATGAGAGGGCTTGTTGGTATGATGTGCAGAATGTTCTGCCAACTCATGATTCCCAGAGCAAACCATGCTCAGGTAAAGAGGGTCATTATGTCAATAATTAGCTTGAATTTTCCAGGAAGAAAAAATAATGTACATGTTGTCAGGTCTAAATATGCAATGGGAACAAAATTCTGCAGTTATGCCAAGACTAACAAGTGATGGAAATGGAGATCTATTTTTAAGTCTAATAGGATTGTTTAGTACCCTTATTCAACATATGATCCCACTTATCTTTTGATAAGTTTTCCTTTTTTTCATTGAACTCACACGTGGCTTTAATTTTCTCCCATATTAATCATGGCCTTTACTTCTGTCTTTTTATTTTCAACCCTTTTTCCAATGTATGACACATGCTTTTTTAATACATTTTTCTACCCTTGCTTTATCCTTGTTAAACTGGATGCAGTGTTATTGTATTTTATACAGATAGATTATAGATATAATAATATGAGGAAGAAATATTTTGACAGAAGAAAGTAAGGTTTAGTCTCTTTGCATTTTGTTTGAACAAGATAGCAGCACTTAAAATGAAAACTACACCTGAATTTCTTTTGTTACTCCCAGTTGCTTTATTCTGGGCACACACTAAATTTACTACAGCAAAATCTAAGATTGCTGAAGATGGTGTTCATCAGAAAAGTTGAAAGCGGAGGCTCCTGACACCACAGAGCAATTCTTTTTTGTATCCCTAGTCACCTTTGCAAACCTTAATTCAATTCCTCAGTCAACCATCCTGTGTAATGAGACCTGGGCTGGAACTTTCCATATTGATTTGTGTGAACTCTCTTCCTCTTGGGACTTATTTATTCTCTTTCCCCCTACTTCACTCTCTGTTTCTATTGTTTCCCTGATCTTTATGTCTCCCTGTTTTTTGTACTGCTTTATTTTTCCCTGCTGCTCATTGTGATAAGAACTGAGGCTTTTTTATTTCCTAACTGTCTATTCCTCTCTTCTATTCAAATGTGATATTCGTGCATAAATAACTTTACATTGGAGTAAATTTAAAAGGAAAAAGTAGCTGACATTTATGTATAATGAGGGAGCCAATGAACATTTCAAATTTTTTTATGTTATATCAGAGAATTCTAGAACAAATGTTGAAATATATCTGTGTTTGCTCAGCCTGTCCCTAGCAGTGTGAGATTACTCAGTTCCTACATGCCTACTTCATATGAAAAGTGGGGCAGTATTTCCAGTTCTTTTTTTTTTTTTTCTCTATATGGCATTGTTAAATGTAGGGTTTTTTTCCAAAATGTATCTGATATCTTACATTTATGACAGTCCATTTAAAAGAAAATTGTCTTCTTCATAAAATAATTTATTATTTTGAAAGTGAAAACTCACAATAAGATCTTTTTTTGATGTTACAATGTCATTACAACATTTGTAAATATTTTCAAACCTGTCAACCTCACTAAGAACCAGGATCATCAAGTAGAGATATTTCCTATTCAACCTCATCTTCTGTTCCTTTGTTTCCCACACAGCTCTGTGATGCATATTAAAATTCTCAATACTTTGTATGTGTACATATTATCTCAAATCTGTGCATTCCAGAAATAGGTCTTTGTCACTGAATTTTCCTGACAGTTACTGTTATTAGTTGTTACTATGGTGGTGCAGAAGCTCTGGCAATGGATTAAAAATTCATTGCGGTAGGACCACTTCAATTACACCACAAAAACATATTTTTCATTCTAAAATTTTGTAGTGTCTCCATTACTTTGACTAAGGTATGGCACTATACACTCTTATTTCATATCCCCTTTCCAGTGGATTAGAAACTAGGCGTCTCAAAAAGCTTGGGCCACTTTCTGACTGACAGCAGCACAGGGACGAGGTTCCTTCTTTTGCATTGGGTACTAATTTGCTGGTGTATCCATGGGCCAGCAAGGAATGAGAGCAGAGCAATGCCTACAACTATGAAGGAAGGGGAGCAGGAGAACAAGTTATTAAGGAGCAGTCAAGAGGAATTACATTTGCTGAGGTTTAAAGAACAGACCTGTGAACAGATCTAGGAGTTAATCATGGATTAACACTGCTGGGATTGAGGGAGTCAGCTAAGGCTCAGTGAAGCTTGTGCCGGGTAGTGTTTAAAGGCATTACCTCACAAAAGATGGGCATTGCAGTGGAAAATGTAAGCAGGGACTGCAATTATTTGCATTAAAGCAGCATGACTAATCTGCAGGTTTTGCTGATCTAGGGTAGGACTGAGGTTCCCAGCCTGATGCCAAAAAGGGTTTGTGTGCATTTCCAGCTCATGTGGACTGCTTCTGACTGCCTCTGAGACTTGTATTGCGTGGCCCCCTCGTTCTTACAGAATTAAGCAAGGGGACTGGCTGTACACACTGGAGGGGATTTTTATATATTATAAAGGATTATATAAGCGGGAAGGAAGCTGGGACTCCAGTCAGTTCAGTTGCCTATGTGACTGCATTTGACCCTTTCCAAAAGATGTAGAACCATCCATCTATAATAAAGTTTTAAGTGGATTCTTCTGAAACATGATTTTTACTCATTATTAATCCATGTTTTATTTATGAATCTAACTACTGAGTAAATGTTTTTCCATTGGATATAGTTTCGAAATGCTAGTTAAACTAAGCAAGCAGCGGTGCAGCAGCTTAGCTGAATGTATTTGTGTATGAGTGCTTAAATTCTGAGTTTTGGGTTAACCCTGGACAGAGCTAAAAGCATAAGCACTGTACTTTTCAGATGCCCTACCTTGCCCCTGTTGTCCACCTTCCCAGTCTGTACCTTCAGGCTCTGCCTAATGCTGCTGGCAATAATCCTCAATAGATGTTAGAATTCTGTGAGGGACTTAAAAAAATGATAATACAATCATTTATAGAAAGTATGCATTAAAATGGCTTCTTCTACTGACATTACAGGAATACAATACAGCACAGCACAAAGGTAATAATTCTTTTTCTAGGAGTCTTGAATTCCTATACATGCATGATATTATTTAAGTAAATGTAGAGATATTATAAACGGGTGGAAGTATTCAGCCCAGGAGGGTGGGATTCTTTCACCACAAATCAGCAAATGCTTTATCTGAACAGTCAGTTCTCTCATGGATTTAAGACTCTCCCATCGTCTGCATTTTTTATACATGTATAGAATGGTGGCTTCCAGGGTGCCTGGCTAATGCAAGAATTTTTCTCAGCTATGAGGAGCTGATGCTACATTTAAAGTAACTATAGGAGACAGTAGAGATAAAGGGTAGGAAATTCTTATGTTTCAGCATAGGCATCTCTAAGTTAGTTACCTAACTTGGGGCTAGCTGGGCTACATTCCCTTCAGAAACACTTCCTGAGAATGATTCATCTCAATATAAGATAGATAAATTAAACAGTTCCAAAGTTAGATGAGTCCCACGCTGAATAAATATATTTGTTGTTTGTTATTCAGGTCCCAAGATTTACTGTACCAGGGATGGCTAAATTAACTTTCTTCTCTTTCCTCTCCACCCCCTCTGCTCCTGTTATGTCTTTGCTGAGAAAAGGCACAAGGACTCCTTTTGAATGTCAGTCTTGTTCCACTTTTGACCTTGACAATTTTCAGTGTCTGAATGGCCATAGACCATTTTGAATACTGCTGTTTGTGCTGTTTGGTGTTATGTGGTCTGCATGGCAGAATTTGGCCTACACAGAGTTTGAAGAGTTGCTTCTCTAGAAGTCCATGTTTTTTCTGTGCAGCACTGTTATAATTTTGCTGCGTGAAAAGACTATTTCACCACACAGAAGTAGTCACATTACATTTTCTTGTCCAGGATTCCATTGTATTCTCTCTGTATGGGCTTTCATCTCTTGCATAAAGTAACCACTCCTTGATGTGCCACCTTTGAGGTATTTATACTCTGATGTTACAATGTCTTAAATGTTAGATACCAATGCATTTCCTAAAACAAAACCACACAGTGACTAACAGGGCATATTTCAAGATATATGTTCTACCTTCTACGGCAGGGCTGGCAACCCTCAAAAATGATTCGCCATGGAGTTAGGGAAAGAAAAACTTAAAGTTAATGGTTCCAGTAGCAACTCAGTCGTAGTATGGAGATGCCACCTTTCAGAGAAAGGAGATGCAGCTGATCAGGTAGTTGTCTCATGCAAAGCAGGGTCTCCCAGTTGCCAGTGGGAGCCAGGACACCACTGATACCTCTGTCTAGGAACAAGGTGCTGGTCGCCTCTGGAGCAGTGTCCCACTGGTGCCTGCAGCTGTAACTCCTATATAAAGCCAAATTTGGAAGAGGCAGTGTCGCTTCCAACTGCCAGGCATGCAGCACAGCAGTGGAAATTCTTTGTGTGATGCTCCTGTCACCTCTGCTACAGGCTCACATGTGTGGTGATGCCTGCTTGGTGGAGTTTTTCTATCTAAAATACATACGGACAAGGTTTGCCAAACTGTCTAATTGGTTTGCTGTTGTAATTTGCAAATTAGGAAGAAAATATTAAGTCCAGACTTGGTAGTATATTTTATTTTGTTCACAGTGTATTAATTTTTACAGTACTGTCATGTTATCTAAGAACTGAGGGACAAAAGAATTGGAGTAGAAATCAAAGAAAATAGAACAGAAAAATTCAAGATTTCCTTCAGATATCACACTGTAAACATGTTTATTGCACTGTCCTCATCACCACAGGTATATGAGCCCCTGCAGAGCAAGATGAGGTTTATGACCTTTATAATAAATTAGAGAAAACAAGAGGGGGGATTGTAAAATAAAGCACATGAATTCTTCAATGTTCCCCCAGAAGGAATTTCTCAGAATGTGTTTCATTCTTTACTTCCTTTCCTCCCTGTCTGCTTCAATTCCCCAGTGCAGGAATCCTTTCTCATTACAGTAGCCGCTCTGATTAAAAACTCATTGGGCGAGGAGGATATCTCACTTCTCAACAAAGGGGAACACATGCAGAGCTGTGCCGCCTCTGATCAGCACTGCGGTAGCCTCCAGCTGTCGATCATTCTCATTTGTTTAGTCACTGAGATCAGCAGGTTTACTGGGATGCTTAAAGTTAAACAAAAATGCAAATGTTTGCAAGGTCAAGGCCCAAGAGCCTTTCAAAAGCACAGGCTGTTACTTGCTTCTGCCAGGACAGAATAATTTGGGGCACTTATTACTCAATAGGGGAAGTATGGTCATCATCGTCCCCAATAGTATAACTAGTAATAATAATCAGAAGAATATGTTAGTTCAAGGAAACTACAGAACTACAGCCTGAAAGGCCCAGGCTTTGTCCTTCGGTTTGTAGTTTAGTACTTTATCAAGATGTTAAATTCACATTTATTTGTATTGTTCTTTCTAGAAGGTCATTAAACAGAATCCAGGCTCAAGAGAGGTGTGAACTGTTGAGCTTCAGCCACTTACCAGCATTTCCAGTCTTGGAGAGATCTGTGTCTCTGTAAATGTAGTTTTTTTAAGTCCTTGCTGGACTTGTTCTATTTCTTTTTGTGATGAAGGAACTGTTATTTGTACTGCTTAACGTTGATCTCAAACTATCTTATTTCAAATTACACAGCTGAATTAATTTGTGGAGAATAATTTTCTTACAGATTCTGTAACTAGATGCTAATAAATTCATTCTGTGCTCCGTATATAAACTTTTCTCTTTCCTAAACTTAATTGGGAATGCTCGAATACACTGGAAAAATAACTAAAAGAGAGATGACAATATATGAGTGCTTACCTGCATACAAAGTTCATGACGTCTGTGAGAATTTTCACAATATACCTCAGAATAATGTACTGATGCAGTATTCAGTGAGAAGAGGATAAAGAGCAAGGTGGAATTCAGTGGTTTATGTTCTGAAATTATGAAAAATTATCTTTGCCCAGAATTAAAGCAGAATTAGCAGATATTAAAAAAAAAAATCCAGAAGGATTTTAAATTCTTTACACTATGTTGTATGTTACTGTCACAAAAACAAGAGATCAAAGAAACATATGAAGAATTCTGGGGAAAAAAAAAATCTTCACTGTACTATAAATAGAAACCTTAACCAGCTGCTTAGATCAGCTAAGACTCCTACTCTTTTTACCCAGTTAGTTGAGTAGATGTAGGAATTCTAAAGGTTTGTTGGTTTGGATCCCTTCCACACTTATTCTGGTTTATGGATATTCCTGGGGTATCTGAATGTGGCCCACTGAACTCCATCAGTCATGGGGGCTGGTGGATCAGGTCAGTCAGAAAGTCCTGAACCCATTAAAAGGTGCTGCATATGTCAGATTCTAGTGACATCTTACGAAGTTTTTCCTTTCAAAACTCACAGAACAGGATTAGCCTCTTGCTGCCCACTGCAGAGGCCTTCCATAATTTTTAGAAAAGTCTGGATCTGCCCAGTGTAAGAGATTGGCCTCTGCATTAAATCAAAGCAGTGGTTTTTCCATTCCTGTAATGCTTATAGAAGTTACCATTTCCCAGTTGGGACAGAAATACAGTGAGGAGAGTCTTGTCTGATTTTTCTGCATGTCTGATGAATTAAAGTTAAGCTCTTTAGGAAGTACCAGAGAGACTTTTTGAACATGCACACTTACTAACTGATGACTGAGCTCACATCTTTGCTCAGGAACAGCATTCCCTTTACCTGCAAATTAATGGTAAATTCTACAACAGAACAGAATCCTGTTCCCAGCATTAAAGTGTTCTGAGATAGTGATATGATAACTCTAAAATGTCTTTTTTAACCTTCAGTGTTTATTTTAAAAGTCAATAAAACTGAAAAAAATAAGAAAATACATATACTGAATCTATTTTTCCCCTCTACATTTCTCCTAGTTTTGGTTTATATACTTTATATAGGGTATAGGAAGTAGGAACCCCAATTGGATCAGTGCTAGCATGCACTGCAGACATAAAGACAATACCTACCTGAGGTTTACACATCCAAAATGTAGAATGATAGCCTAGCAGTACAAAGAGTGCAGGTGAGCACATGAAATAATGGGACCACATTGGTCTCCAGCACCACAGGGGGAATGGAAATTGTCTGCCTCTCTTCAGAGAGAAGAGTTGGCTGCTGTGTTATGATGGTCTCCTTTCCAGCAGCTCCTGGCATGATCAGGGCAGGAACACACTGATATTTCTAAGGGTAGGAGCTTGACCTGGCAGGGTACAGAGGATCCCCAGGTTGTCCTGGATTCTGTCAAGGTCAGGATTACTGCAGAGCCAGCCTTGGATTTGTATAGTTTTAACTCCCTTTTAGCACTAAAGTAAGGAAAAAACATGTTCTTGGAAGTGATTAAGATTCAGGGTGTATTTCTGACACTGTTGGTTCTAGTTTCCTGGCTAAATTATAGCACAAGAAAATAATGTCTGGCCTACCTGCATTCACCTGTGGGTACAAGAGGATGAAGTAGCCTTCATTTCTGTCCTAATATATCGCATAGTGTTCCTGGCAATAGTAGATGTGTGCTGTTTTCCAACCCAGAGGGGTCTATATTTCAGAGTGAGTGCAGTGATCCATATACTGTTATTATCACACCATACAACGCAATCTCTAAAGCACCTTGGGGTCCATCTCTCTTGGATGAAAGGCATTATAAAAATGAAAAGTATGTTCATAATGGTTTGCAATAGAATACTGCATTAGCCTCATTGGGCTACAGTGATGGATTAAGGGGAACCGTTGCCCTCAAGAAGAAAAGGCTTGAGTGAGTTGTGTACTTCCTTCTCAATGCATTCAGAGTGTGCATATATTAAGAGCAGTTTTGGCAGACTCTGGCATAAGGCTGAAAAAGTCACAGGGAGGTGACCAGTTTTTGATAATAGCTCACTAACATTTTTTGTCATACTCATAACTCTCTTTAAAGTACATGCAGAGATAGCGATTCACTGCTGGGCAGAAGGGAAAACAGAGCAGCAATGTAAAAAAGGAAACACAATTTTAAATGTACTTGATTGAAAGAAAGCTTGAAGAGAATTAGCCTCCTGAATTATTCATGTGCTTTTGAGACATCTCCTTTAAGTGACTTAACAGGAGGTCGCAGTTTGAGCAGAGGGACAGAACTAAGAATACGACACTATCATTAGCCTCACAGCCTATAACTTTATTCCCAGCTGACAGTGAATGTTTTTATGGAATAAAGCTTCCTGTGGGACTGTACTAGCTGCAGTAAAACTTTCATGGGGATAGTTTCCCTAAGAGAGATGCACACAGGGAGGTCTGTTGGTGGGCAGATCGCGGATTTGGAAGTGGGAGAGCTTGGTTTTTAGTTGTGCTCTTATTCAGAGTCAGAACATCCCAGATGAGTTTCAGAAATACTTTTCCTTCTTTACCTCATTAAAAGAAGTCTGAAATCTTGGGTTTGCTCCAGCCCAGACCAGAGAATGTTTTTGTGACCTCAGCACGTTTTCCAGAGCAGGAAAACATGTTTCCTGTTCTACTTTACTCTTCCCAGGGACAATCATTCTGGGGTGGAGACACAGTCATATATACATATGTACATTTATATATATAAAAAAACCCCCAACATCTAACTAGTTCATAACAGGGATTGGGTTTAATTAATATTAGACTTTTTCTTTTCTGAGTTGCCTGACAGAAACTGATTTTTTTTTCTGGAATAAGAACAACTGAATTGTAGCTTTGCTGAGCACAGGAAAGTGCTTCAGGAGGCATTGAGCAAGCAGCTGGACTGCACTGGAGTCGATCTGCGTCCCAGATTGTCTCATCTGAGGAGGAAATGTCCTTCAGAAAGCTCCATGCACATCCCTGGCACAGCTGTCTGCTGAAGTTGTAAGTGGAAAAAAGTCGGGTTGTGACCTTTCCCTGTTCCTTCCCTTCCACATGGAGGAAGGAAAATGTCCTTCCCCTGCTGTCCTCTTCGTGGCACTGGCAAGCAACAAAGTGGGAGTGAGAAATACCTTAAATCTTCTAACATCGCCATCTGGGTATGCAGATCAGATCAGAAGCTGGCCTGCCCCAGGGGAAGAAAAGGCTCGGTGAATTAAGTATTAAGCAGTGTAATTTCTTCCCCTGCTGCATGTCTTTGCAGGATTAAGTTCAATAATTATCTACCAGTTGTTTTGCTTTCATTTTCAACATATTCTAGAGCTTTCATTTTTTAATCTTAACCCTCAGCCTATCCGTGATCCTCCAGATCCACATGGTACATCCCTTGTTTTTCATTTGTTCTTTCTCTTCCTCTACCTTTGACTCTTACTGATTTTTGAAACATTCAGTTAATATTTCAGTGTATTATTAGTTTGGGTGACATTTTATACTCCATGCAGTTAAATCACAACTGGCTTCTTGAAATTACTGGGCATGTAAGTCAGATAATTAAGTTAACTTTCAAGGGGGAAACTGGCAGAAAAACAACACAGAAGCTTTTGACCCCGTGGAAGTAATCACTTTTGTGTCTCCAAAATACCTGAAGGAACAGGGTTTTTTTTTGTTTTAATTTTCTTTAAGTTACTGAGGTGCATACTGCATGTTATCTGCTTATTTAGCTGCCTACATGGCTGAAAAATCATCCTTAATGTATTTATGTCCTGGCAAGGGAGCCAGACACTGTGGTAGTTCGCTGATGTAGGGACTCCGCAGGCTGGATCAACGCATTTCCTGCTGGGCTTTCACCAGCTGGCCCTCCACTGGCAAAGAGGCATCGATCACTTGTACCTCCATGGGGAGGAAGGGGCAAGTAGCAACTAGGGAAGATTTTAATTACAAGTTTGGTACAGCACAGATAATCCTATGGGACAGCTAAGGTCATCTGGTTTGGGGTTTTGTGTTGTGAGTTAGTGGTTATTAATTAATGGGTTTAGATCTGTGACACAGGAACACGTCATCTGCAACACACTCTTTCAGCCTTCAACAGATATGAGTATGGGGCATGAACATGGTATGTATCTCTTCTTTTAGCTGAAGAAGCATTTGTTTTAAGGTCAACCCTTCTATGCACTACACTGAATATTATCTTTCTCACTTATGAAGAACTGGACTCTTATTTTTTATGAAATGGATCTTGCACAAGCAATATATAAAACTTTATTATATTATAAAGCAGCTTTGTACACACATAAAATTAGTTATGTATAAATGCTGCGAGGAGAGGGATTTGTATTTCCAATGCTAACGTTCAGCTCAGAAAAGTTGGTGTTTTCTCCCTTTTGCCAATAGATGGCAATATGTCATAGACAAGTGGAATTACATAGCCCAACTTTAAAACTGCCTTTTTTTCCAAGAGATTTGAAACATTAATCAATCTGCATAGGTACTAAATGCAGAAAAAAACCAAGCCAAAAGTTATTTAAAACCACCTTTTTTTTTTTCTTTTTGTATGTGCCTCTAATTCAATGGAAATGTATTGCAGGGAAAGCTGAACAAAAGAACCCTCTCCAGGATGCAACATTATGTATAAATTTTAGGCAGAACAGAAGACTTACTACTACTTCTTTCTTATGTGAGATTATAAACACCTGCCTATAATATAATCACTGAAAATATTATGGAAGTTGTAAGGGCATTACAGTAAAGTCGGTATTTAAAAATGAGAGGGAAGAGTGATGTGAGAAAAGGAATACAATTATGGCTGGAGGAGGGAAGGAGATGAATAGAGGCAGAGGTTTGTTTCAGTTCTTATCAAGATCTTCTCTGATAAAATGAGCCTTTACCCAGGTCGTTAAAATACTAGGATGGGTACTAAATTAGCAATTGCTGAATGGTTGAATGTGCTGAATAGTATGAAGGGAGGCGTGGAAGGTATTTCTGTTTCCCTTATTTTCAGGTGTGACCTTTGCTGGTCTTTCAGCTTTGCCCCAGTGTCACTACATGATTGCATTTTGCTTATGGGCCTCAGGAGAAAATGGGGAAAGAGCTTTAACCCCACTATGACTCTTTCATGGCATTGGAAACCTTCTAAATGATGTGCAGCTGCTTTTCTGCGCCTGTGGAGGAACTGCAGCTGCACAAGCTTATTGGAATAGATATGAGCTGCACCAGGGAACTGAGCCTTTTGTGTATTAAAATGCTGTTTTCTGTCATACTTTGTGTTGTTAGAAGAGATATAAATAGCAGCTTTGTAAATTAAAGTACAAAAAAATTCAAAGAGCAAAACTAACATGTCTAGTAGAATATGTGAGTTAATTATAAGCTCTCTGCATTATACCAGCAATCATTTTTATTTTAAAGGGAAGAAAAACCACAATAAGGTGTGATGAAGATCATTGTGATATTTAGCTAAATAATCAGGCAAAATCTTTTTTTTTTTTGAGGAAAGAAGTCATGAGATGAAAGTAATGGAGACTTCCCCTTACTGTAGGAATTAACCCCTACGCACGTGATAATTTTTTTTTTTTTTTTTGTAAAATTGCTTAGTTTAGTTACAGCTGTTTGGATTTCACAGGACCTATATTTGCTGCTGGTTGAGATGTTTTTGTAGTTGGAAGGGTTTAAAAAAGTCACTATTTGCATGTTTATTTGGAAGTATGTGACCAGAAAAGTATAAATTGAACTGAAAAAGCCCACAGTCTGTTAAAAAAATCAATTTTCAACACCTGTTAATTGTTTCTTCTGTATCAAATTTGCCCAGTTTAGAAGTCCAAAAAGGTTTTTTCTAAACTGTATGCACTGAAAAGGAGATAAAATCTATTGTCTGAAGAGCAAGGCTCTGCTCTTTTTACTTTGCAAGCTGTCACCAGAACCAGAGATTACAGAATTGGAATTCAGCTGACAGGTTTGCTAATGGTGCATAACATGAAATAAAGGAAAAAGGAGGCTCTCTGTAGTAGTAACACACTGACTTTACAGAGCAGTCAGCTAGAGGTATTCTGGAAAATTTTGACAGGTCTGGGGTTTTGAGGCAGACTCATTAAAAAAATTAGTCTTATTATTCAAAGATGGTTTAAAATTATCACAACCATTTGGACTTGGAAAACTGAAATGGAATCTAGAGTTTGATGATGCTTCAGATATATTAGTATCATAATTTCTGATGATTTAAAAAAATTAATTTTAGAAAATACCAAATGTGAAAGATAATTAGGAAGAATACATTTTTTTTAACTCAAAGATGTCAAAATTTTTCATTTATTACACATTTAATTAAAAATGTATAATAATTTGAAAGATTCTGCAATATATATTATTGTAATCTTTAAATCATGGGGGGAACCAAGAAAAATTACTTTGAGCTCACTATTGAAAACAAAACCACATTTGTTATTTATTAAATTTTGAGGAAACATAGCTAGTAATTCAACTGTAAATCATCCATCAAGAATCTGTTCCTCATCTTACAGTAGCAAAAAAAAAAATTTCCTGTTGAGCTGGTTGCCTTCTATTCAATTTAGAGATATAACATGTGATTTCTAGGTCCCCTTATATCCACTCATCTAGGGTTTTGCTCCCTCAGACAATAGAGCTTTGCACATCACTATAACTTCAAGCGATAGAGATTAGTTTGTTATATGCAGAGCACCCATACTTATGCCCGCATTTTTACGAAATTTGTGCCGATGCTGTGCTGCGTGCATGTAATGACTCCAACACAGCTGAGATGCACTGAACTGTGTTGTTAAACTGTGCTTTTTCCAGAAGGCTCCACCATAAATGCAGTCCAGAAGGGCTTTGGTATATCTGTTGCTGTTCATCTCAGGTCCATAAAGCCCAGACACACTGAGTCCTAGGGAAGGTGATTTCCACTCTTCAGATTGCTGGGCTTTGTCATGTTGGCAGAAAGTGACACAAGATTGCGGAACACAACATGTTTCATCCTGTATCTCAACTTCTTCCTTAGCTGCATGAACTCTAGGCCTGTTGGGGAAGGTGGAGAGCAGAAAAAAAAAAGAAAAAAGAAACAGATGCTGAGGCTGTGGGTAGTAATAAATCGTGCATTATGCTGTCGTGGCAAGTTGAGGGACAAACCATATAGAAGAGATGGGAATCCCTCCAGCTGGGAACTTCATCTATTCTTCAAGACTGAGTCTTGTGAGATGCCCTGACTCCAGTGAACAAATCGCTTAAACTCATTTCCCCACGGGAACACTTGCATGCTTAAAGTTAAGCCGTATTAAATACTGTGCTGCATTAGATAATGTAGAAGTGAATGAAATTTCTTTCAAAGCCTAAACCAATCATGACACATTGTATTTCTGTGATTCTTGTAGCAAAAATTCTCTGCACCAGTGGATGTCACTGTGTGCACCCAGGCAGAATAGCTTAATGATGCTGCAGATGAATCCTTGCAGAGGATGCATGGGGAAAAAAAGATCCGTTTGTGATTCAGATTGGTACTTTTTTGCCATGAGCTAAAAGATAGGAATACAGTGCTTTTGAGAGTCCAAAACTCCCCCCCATACAACCCCCCAAACCCAAACAACCCCCCTCCTGTAATTTAGCTTGAATTTTTTTCAATGTGTTTTATCATCCAAAGTCGTGTATCTCCAGTTCTTTTCTATCCAGAACAAGCAAGATAAAAATAACAAATGTACAGCTAAAGCCAATGATAAATATTGCCGTGTTCATAAAGTTTCTGGTTGTGTTGTTACAAGAAGGAGAGTTGATAAATTGGGAAATCCCTGAAGCAGCATTTAGTACCCAGCACAGAAATTTTATTTATGTAGATAAATAGCACTCCTTTAGTGCAGTAAATCTGTTAGAGAGAAATCTGTGTGGTTTCAGTATTTGTAATGTGAGCATTTCAGAAGCCTAAGTACCAGTTTATGCAAATAGGTCCCAAACTCATCAGTTTTACCTACCTTATTATTGATATCTATCTTCATTGAAGCCATGTACTGAGTGCACTTCATTAAGGCTGACAAGCCAAAGGCTGCTCCTTCTCCCTGGGAATTGCTATCTTCTTTACAATGCGAAAGCCATTAAATGAGCCTTTTACAGTAAGTCAACTCTCTCTGCTTCTCTCCCCCAATGGGGGGTATTTTTTTTTAATTTTACTCCACAAATCCAGCTTAAAGAGACATGTTAAGATTCTTTACAATGAAAAATAGTGCATCTTTGTCCTTCCTCAGAGGAATGTATTTATTCCCCAGGGTCCTAACTACATGGTAAGATATTACCTGTGACCTTGTAGTTAAACCCTGTGTGGGAAGTTGTACATACACATTTTTAATGTCCATTGCAAAGAAATGTTTTTTTCTCTCCATTGGCTCTAAAAAGGTTTTATTTTTCCATACAACACATTACAATGCACCTGTTATATGGTGCTATTTAAAGGTAAAACAAAGCAAAGTTCTCTATATACAGTACTCTGGCTACAGCTGTTGGATGAGGGAGATTTTGCTCACAGGTTTGGTGTTTGTACAAGCTTTGCTAGAGCCTTTTTGTATAAGTTTCTTGCTAGATCACTTAATGCATGGTCACATGTGAGAGAAGGACTTTTTTTTAAAGGACAGTTCAGTATTTTGGATGCACAGAAAAGGATTTCCTTTGAGTCGATATTAAAATATAAATCCTGATGTAGATGGGTAATACATACCCATTTTTGCACTGTATGAGCCAGGCCGCTCCCTGCCTTAAAAAATCCTCTCTTGTTCTTGCTTTGTCATGTGTGTACTTCTGTATACTGCTCTAAATATATGACCATTTCTGTGGCTGTGTAATGACACATCAGCAGCTGGAGTTGGAATAAGGTATTTTAGTTTGATTTTTTAACAACAGTTCTTATAAATACGTGCCAAAATATTCAACAACTGCTTTCTTCCTGACTCTCTGCTTAAGCCCTAGATGCAAGCTCTTGCTATTATTTCTCAGGCTGACCAGATTGGAGACACTGTAAAGCACTGCAAAGAGTGAATTTGTGCTTTTGAAGTAGATCTGAAACTTTGTCTTAATCTGTGAGGTGCTTTTAAAAGAATACCACACCATTATTCAGTGTGGCTTTTTTTCTAATGTGATTTATCACCTGCAGTCAGAGAGATCAGTTCAGATATCCTGATGTGCCGGGTGAGCACAGAGGCTGCAGTCCATGCGCTAAGGGCTGAGGAGATGCTGATCCACTCTGCATGTCCTTCCTTCAGGCAGGAATAAGCAGTCCCAAGGGCTTAAATGGCTTCTCAGATTGTAGTGAAGCAAAGGGAATTTAGGATTAGGTCCCTGTGATACCAGGCAGGAGAACAGAGCACAAGACTGAGGGTTCAGAGAAAAGCTTCTCTTGGGTAAGGTTTTATAGATGTTGACTGTGTGCATATTTAAGGTAGGGTTTATTTCACCTATTTTCAGAATTTCAAAGCATGGTTCAGCTAATTCTCTCACTCATGATACATGTGTGAGTTGTTTTTATCTACTGTAATGTCTCAGTTTTCTGCTGCTGTTTCCCTTCCACCTCTCAACAGCAGTTCTACAGGCTGCGCTGCCCGAAGATCTCTACATAATGGTCCAAGGGATGGATGCAGGCCCTGGGCACTAAGTGGGGCATTTAGTGGGGCTCCTCATCTCTGTGGAACACTGCCTTGAGCAGGAGAAGACAGCTGCTCTTCACCAGGTTTTTTAATGGTAGATGTGCAGTTCGATGTCTTCAGTGCTTTTGAGGCTGTTCTTCATCCTTTGCAGGAAGGTGTCTGCAGGCTTAGGCACTGTTATCGGAGTAGGGCACATGTTCACCTTGTTAATTTTATTTTCCCAAACCCTAGGATTATGGGCTCTGTTTTATCTAAAATAAAATAAAAATAGACCTATGTCTGCTGTGCACACACATTACAGGCCAGTGGGCTGAGATTTGGGAAAACTGATGTTCAGGGATTTCACTGGTTTGTCCTGGATGCTGTGGGATGATGGAAGGTGTTTACAGAGGAGGTGAGGTTTTTCCCCATTTATTTGTAGTTATCTTTTCCTGCCCCTAGCACATGGATGTGTGCAACTCCCAGGATGGAGCTGAACTTGGCACCTTGGATTTGAATTTTTTTTTTTTTTCCCAGTGGCTTCTTATTGTTCCTTTCTGCACAGTGACATAGAGGGGATGACCATCAAGTTCTGAAAACCCATGAACTGTCTGCAGAAAGTTTTGTGTCAATTTTTGACTGTCTTTATTAATAATCATAATATAAAGTTGTCTGAATAAAGAAAACCTTTCTCTTTCATACTCGTGGGTGAATGTGAGCCCAAATGTTAAAAAAGCTTGCAGATTCATTGCAATACCTTTCATTGGCTCCCATGTTGTATTATGTTGTTCTGAGCAGCTGAGTCTACAAGAAAACATGCGGAAAAGTAATTTTATGCCCTCAGTGGAACTAGTTCTTATAAATCAAGTCTAACACATAAGGTCTAGAAATTCAGATAGCCTAAAGTGACTGCCTGTTTGCTATTGAGGTAGCAGGATTACAGAGGAATTAACTTAGTGGACATTTAATTTTCATAGAATCATAGAATGATTTGGGTTGGAAGGGACCTTTAAAGGCCATCTTGTCCAACCCCCCTGCAATGAGCAAGGACATATTCCACTAGACCAGGTTGCTCAGAGTCCCATCCAACCTGACCTTGAATGTTTCCAGGGATGGGGCATCGATCACATCTCCAGGCAACCTGTTCCAGTGTTTTGCCACCCTCATCGTAAAAAATTTCTTCCTTACATCTAGTCTAAATCTACCCTCTTTTAGTTTGAAACCATCACCCCTTGTGCTATCGCAACAGACTCTACTAAAAAGTTTGACCCCATCTTTCTTATAAGGCCCCTTTAATTATTGAACAGCCACAATAAGGTCTCCCCAGACCCTTCTCTTCTCCAGGCTGAACAACCCCAACTCTCTCATGCTTTCCTCATAGGAGAGGTGTTCCATCCCGCTGATCATTTTTGTGGCCCTCCTCTGGACTCGCTCCAACAGGTCCCTGTCTTTCCTGTGGTGAGGACCCCAGAGCTGAACGCAGGACTGCAGGTGGGGTCTCACCAGAGCGGAGCAATGGGGCAGAATCCCCTCCCTCGACCTGCTGGCCACGCTGCTTTTGCTGGCTCATGTCCAGCCGGCTCATCCACCAGTACCCCAAGTTCTCTGCAGGGCTGCTCTCAATCCCTTCATCCCCCAGCCTGTATTGATACCGGGGGTTGCCCCGACCCATGTGCAGGACCTTGCACTTGGCCTTGTTGAACCTCGTGAGGTTCACATGGGCCCAGTTCTTTAGCTTGTCCAGACCCCTCTGGTTGGCATCCCGTCCCTCAGGTGTGTCAACCACGCCACTCAGCTTGGTGTCATTTTCTAAGGCAATACTGTTGAATACAGAGTTCTTCCCTCCCTAATTGGACCTATTTTTGAAGTACCTATTTTTGAAGTACCTGTTCAGGCCAGGAAGTTGTGTTTGGAAGGACTTACTGAGTTGGATAATTCTCAGTTGGCTGATTTCACTGGTTAAAAGACTAATTCATAATACTGTTCAAAATACATATAAAATATGAAGTTACACATGTACCTATGTGTACTGCTTAAATTGTAAATACTTGTTAAAGATATAAATACTTTTCATAGGTTTCACTTATAAAAATAAAATAAAACCTCACAGGTTAAGCACTCAATAAGTAACTAAAACTGGTAATTCTTAGCAGAGTTAAAGTCAATATTTCTGAAGGAATGACATCAGCCAGGACCTCATTCTGGCACTCTTGTGATGAGAAGTACAACCTCTGCCCTCATTTCTCATTCTTTACAAAAGATACATTTCTCATTCTTTACAAAAGTTCACCTGTTTTGACACATGCAGTTAAAAGAAGAGTTGAAAGTCCTGCAGCCCTAGCATCCCCTCTTAGAGGGCTTCCAGATCTAAGATCTCATTGAGTACAATAAGACCTGGTGATAGAGGCAGGGACACAGATATTTGGGGATTTGACCCACCAATTTAGTCACATACCCAGTTGGGACTGTGGACAGAATTTGACTGGAGCACCAGTAATTTTTCATCTTGCATTGAGAGGGAATTTTTTATTTTCCTGTTTAAGTCTAAACAAATAAACCTACAACAGCTTTTTTAGAGCTAATGTTCACAGGTTATTTTCCATCAAATCTATTTAGAAAGAGTAGAATAATTGAAAATTGTAATGCTTATTTAGTAGTTGTTCCTATTAGCCTCCCCAGCAGTCATGTCTTTCTTTCTTGAGTTGTCTCTCCTTGCTTACTGTACTAGGTTTGGCTGGGATAGAGTTAACTGTCCTCATAGCAGCCCGTACAGTGCGATGTTTTGCATTTGTGGCTAGAAAAGCATTGATAGCACAACAATGTTTTGAGTATTGCTGAGTAGTGTGCACACAACATCAAGGCTTTCTCTCCAACCTGTGCCCCCCAAAGACTGGCAGGCTGGGAGTGGGCAAGAGCTTGGGAGGGGACACAACCAGGACAGCTGACCCCAACTGGTCAAAGGTATGTTCCATACTGTATGATGTGCTCAGCAATAAAACTCGGGGAAAGGAGGATGAGGGGGACATTTGTGGTTATGGCATTTGGCTTCCCAAGTAACCATGATGCATACCGAAGCTCTGCTTCCCAGGAAGTGGCTGGACATTGCCTGCCGATGGGAAGTAGTGAATGAATTCCTCTTTTTGCTTTGCTTCTGCACACAGCTTTTGTTTTTCTTATTTTCACTGCCTTCATCCCAGCCCATGAACTTGTCCATCTTATTTTCTCCCCCTGTCCTGTTGAGAAGAGGGAGTGAGAGAGAGACTGGGTGGGAGTCTGGCAGCCAAGACGCAATTATTGCCTAAATGAATCAATTATTACAATAACACCATAGAGCAGGAAGTTTATTTTATTGGTATTGTTGTGAAAAAGCACAGAGATGGAAGAACATGATGGTCTTTGAAGTGGAGTGACTTGTGAGCCATCACAGTTTCAGTTAGTTAGGTTTTAGGTAAATGGTTTATTTGTCCTCTCAGCTCATTCTGTGTTGGCAAATATGGGATGTAGCTTTTGTTCTTTCCTGCAGTGTCAAAGACCTTTTTAGGCAGGTTTCCTGTGCAAGGAAAATAGAAGATAGCAGCTTAAATTTCTTCCAAGTCATTAGGGAAATCAGATTTTAGACATGCATCAATGGTTAAATTGGGTGTGGAATTATCCTGATGTGATAAATCACTGTATCTAAAGGTCTTTATTTTTTTTTTTTTTTTTTTTGTAATGAGATGGTGAGTGTTTAATTAGGGTATGGTTTGTTCATTGCATAGATTAAAATTGCCTAACTGCTACTTTGTGCACCTGTATATTTAATTTGTATAGAGTAATCCTTGAGTTTATGAAGAAGCTGTCCAATTTCTCATAGGTTTTCTGTTGAGGTAGTCATCTTTCTGCGCAGATAACAGAAATTGATACTCATTTTAAATTGATACTCATTTTATAGACTGTTTGAATCAGGATAATAGTGTCCTTGGAGCAAAACACTATTCATATCCTCAAAGTGATGTGACATTCCAGAAAGCGTGTTTTCCTTATGTTGCATCATTATGATCAACACACTTAGGGCAGGATGACAAACTGGGTTATCTCTATCTGGATCTGAGATGAAATTTTTACCTATAAGGACCAGCACCATTGTTACCTAGGAAATACATTCTTTGGCTCAACTCCTGCTTACATTAAAACAATGTGGAGTCATATTTTGTTGTTTTGGAAACAATGCTACATATGGGATAAATTTTGCAATCCTTCATCAAACAGTTCTTCTTGAGAAGTCAGTGACACAAATCATATTTTTAAGTGCTGTCCGGCTTTCCTGTAGGTTTAGTGAGATCCATTAATGAATAGGTAAATCAGACATGAGTATAAGTCTTTTCAATTGTTTAATAATTTTACAAAATTTTGGAGTTGTCTAGGAATAACAACTGCAAATGAGCAATACAATACAATGTATCTTTATTTTGACTCTTTTCTATGAACTGTATTTAAAATATTTTTAGTATTACATCATTAGAGTCACAATTTGGAAGTGAGAATGAAAGAAAAACAGACCTATAAGTTAGGAAGCTAATATGAGGGGAAAAGAAGATTATTTTTAATTTTCATCGAAAAACAGATGGAAGGTAAAAATCCTCTGGCAAAAGAAGACATAGCTTCTAGTGTGTGATATATAATAGTCTATACTCACGAATATTCACAACTGAAACTTCTCTTACTGCCTTGCTGAAAATAATGTTTTCTGTTTGCTGCTTTGCCATAACTGGTAAATAATATTGTATCAGACTAAAACTTCACACATTCATATTCTCTTTAGAATGTTTTCTTGCCCCCACTGTGATGCATGATATAACTACCCGAGAAATAATATGGAATGTTCACATTTAATATTTCAACTCCACTGATGGAAAGACAAAGGCCTTGTATTAATGTGAATATCAAAACCTATGCAATTACCCCATTTGGAGCAACATTTTTGTGGCTTTGATAAAGTAGTGATAATATTTTCTTTCTTAATGTATTTAACTTACTGTTAACGATAGTACTTAATTTACTGCTACTGATATCCACAAGAGTGGAAGCTGGTGCTTTTCACGTCTTCACAACTGTCACAACCCAGACTGGACAGACCAGGGAGTCCTGTTTAATTCGAAATTCCCTCAAACTAAATTAAGGTGAAACGACACCAAATGATCAGTTAAAGATTTTATTCATGACAAAAGCAAACTGAACTGGGGAGGCGTGGCAGTATGTGGCAGGGTTTCTCACAACGGGAATTGGCAAAGGACTACTTCTGTAAACTGTGTAACCATATAGATCAATTCAGGGAACAAGGAGATCCCTCCCGTGAACCGAGTCCCGAGGTTCAGAGCAGACCCCCTTGCTTTCCAGACTCCTTCTCAGAGAAGGGCCCAGGGGCGGCTGGATCTACGCTTAGTCTCAGACTTGGTCAACGTTTTATATCTTGAAACAGATGAGGTGTAGGGACTGTGGAAAAGGAAAGAGAGAAGAAGACAGAGAGAGAAAAAGGAAGAGAGAAAGATTTCACCGGTCCTGGGTCCAGTGTTGGTTCAGTCAGCCGAGGGGTCCGGTCAGCCGAGGGGTCTGGTCCCGATGGGCTTGCACGCCCGGGGCTTCAGTGTGTGTCCTTTTATCATCCTTGCCCCTCCTTTGGGCAGGCACCTGAACTCGTCAGCTTAATGAGCAGTTTGTGAGCCTTTGGGCTTGGTGCTCCTTTGTGGAGTAACTTCTGCTTCCCTGCAGACACGGCCACTGTTTGATCTTTGTATCAGAACAGGGAGCTGCGCACCCTCCAGCACGGCCTCCCCCTCCTGTTGCTGATGTCTGAGCTGATGGGCTTTTCACCTTGGTTCCTTGCTGTGCAGGGTTTGTCTTTAAGCAGAACTTGCCCCACCACAATTTTTGAGACATTAACTCTTTCAGTCTCTTACAACAACACAATTCACCATATGTGATCGAAATTAAGTTTACTTTCACTGTCTACAAAAGTACTTCTGCTTTCTGTTATCATGTTATTATTATGCATTTAGTTATATTTTTGACAACTTTGCTCATCATTTTGTCCTTGGTGTCTCTTTTTATGATGGAGAAATGGAATTTTGGGTTTGGGCCTGTAGCATTTTCCTTTTTGCAGTTCAAAGGCATTTTTTTTTAAACAGTTTGCTATCAAGTTTCCAAACTTGGAGTTACATTGTGGGCAAAACTGCCCTTGAGAAAATAATTTGGCTCACTTTGGCCCAGGGCACTGGATTGGTGTATGAAACACACATTTTGCAGGTTTATCTGTGAATAATAGATTTTTGGAATCTGATCTGTTTTTTTTGATTATATGAATGGAGCCCTGTTAGGATCCCTATTCAGAAAAGGTCTTAAATATGAACATGAATATGTTAACCCATTTTAGCACTTTCTTGAATTGGAACACAGGTGAGTAACTCTTTAGGTCCTATTTAGATAGCCGAGAAATGTGCAGAAACTTTGTTGGTGGTTAGTATTCAGTTAAATTGCTGCCTGAAAGACCGTTATCTGTCTTTGAAATTAGAATATTAGACATAAGCCCTGTCATTGCCATAAAGGGAAAAAGCCAGTCTAGTCTCTAGATTCATATTTGATCCTGCATCTGGGAAAGGCACGGCACTAACTGTACTATTGCTCCTACGTGCACTAAACAATTTCCTCAAATTGTATTATCACCTAATATCTGGCACCAGAGAATGTGATTATCCCCTCTTGAAAATGCTTTAGACCTTATCAAAGAGTATGTCTAATCCACTAGCTTTGGAAGTAAATATTACAAGCTGTATTCACTGAATGTAGTTCAATCCAAAGAATTTGAATGCAAAGAGGCTGGAAGCCTGAAAGAAGAACGGTTAAATATAATTAGGTTTCATTGCAGATTTCTGTTCCAGTACCTGTTCAGAGCTTGTCCATCATGCCCTGTCACAAACTAGCCAATATTTAATGAATTCGTTCAGTCCTTTACCTTCTCTTCCATGATGTTTGAAACAGCTTCCATTTATCTCCCTAAATTGAAGTCTGACACAAAAGCTCCTTCACTTAAATATTACAGAAAGAAATCACTCACCTCATTGATCGAGTGTCCCTGCACAGTCTGTAAGTCTACTTCCACTTAAAGAAATAAGGATTAGGGTATTGCACTTCTGAGGAACAGGCATCTATTTTAGGGAGAAAATTCCCTAAAGTGATGATGACTGTAGGACACATTCAGAATTTCATTCCTTTTTTACTATCAGGAATCATAGATACTTTCTTTTTAAGCAAGCTTGGGAAAACTGAAGATGGAAACTTTAACACAATTGTAGGGTTTTTGCTAAACAAATGACAGAAAACTCTTTCTTTAAAGCACTTTTTTGCCTTTTTTTTTTCCCCTTGAACTTGATGTTACAGTTGAGTTTTGAAACACTCTGCAGAGTCACAGCACTGTGAGAGAGCACAACAGATCAAAGACTGAAGAGCTCTGAGGTAAGGTTAGTTTTGCTCAAGTCTTTTGTAAAACCTTTGGGTCACACTGGGCAGTCTCAGTAACTAACATCAGTGCTTGTGTAATCATTCTGGAGCTACCACTATACTATCAGTTACATCACACTGATATTTCTATTTACAAATCCCTAAAAAAGCAGAAAAAACAGGAAGGCATAACAAATTTCAGGAACAAGGTGAGAAAAAAGTAACTCATTGCTTAACCCAGAAAGTTACCATAACTTTCTGGTTTTATTTCTCCTCTTCATTTGATTCATCCTTTTCCCAAGAAGTAATTTCTGTCTTTGCCCTTTCTTAGTATGTTTCCCTCCCTTGTTTTTCACAGAACTTCTCAGTTCTTTCATTCCTGTATATCTCCTGTAATACCTGAATGTGGCTGGGCTGAGGAAAGCAACATCCTGCAGCCTTATCTTTCAATAGCAAAACCTAGTGCAGTGAAGGCTTTCACTTGCTGAGAGAGAAACTGAATATAAGGCAAAGAGCGGAACATTCAGCATAAGGAAATCTAATTTTCTTAGGTAAGAAGGAGGATACATTTGAATTAAATTCTAAACAACAAATGTAAAAATATTTGGAAAAAATACATAAATTAATAAGGGTGACAAGGTATTTTTGTGTAGGAGTTTAAAAATAGTCTTTTTAATTATTTTGATAACATCTTTATTAATTAAAAAAAAGTCTTTTCAAATTAACATTGTTCTCTGATATTCTGTACTGTACTGTATCTTTTTCAAATTTCTGTGATTGCTAGCACTATGGTGCTGGCCAGTCCTGAGGACAGGGAAATCAGTTATCTGTATCATCCCTCAGCCACACTAATTTGCTAACTGTTCACTTTCACTTTGGTATTGCTTTTTCCCCTGTATATTTCTCAGGGAGTGTTTGAAGATAGAGCTCTTTGGGAACAGAAAAAAACCCAAATATTACACAAGAAAGACAGGAACTGCCTATGCCTACTTGGCAATTACAGAGGACACTTCAGAAATTAAATGAAATTATTAGCCGGAGTAGCATCAGGTGGGGATAAGCAGCAAGAGGGTTAGAAAGGAAAAGTATGAAAGTGAAGAGTGGCGGTATCAGAGGGGAATTGATATAAAAAAGAATTAATGACTTTGACAGGGAAGAGTCATAAGACCTGTGAGGAATATATGTAAGAATATATATCTGTTATAGATACGCTTGATGTGATGCTCAGGGTTGGTAGATATAGACTATGGATATGGAACTAAAGGAAGCCTCTCAGCACAGTGAGAATTCCATTGCTAGACCTCATCATCTGCGTAGATGAAACTTTTAACTCCCTAGCTAACATTGGTGCTCATGGAAACTATCTGAGGTGACAAAACTTAGATTCCACTAAAGGATTAATTTTTTTAAAGGGCAAAAGCCTGAATTACATATACTATTGCAAAACTGCTGGCCTATCTCATCCTTTGCTTCTCTCAAGAGCAGTGTCCAGTCATCTGACACATACAAAAATAAATTAACATATTGTTCTATGTTCCTTCATTACATTAAAGAAGTTCTGTGCATCTGTGCTTAAAATTAAACCAACCCATGAACAATCACTTTATTAGAGAGATAAAAAATAAGTGATAAGATTTATGGTAATCTGAGGAGTGAGGTACAAAGTGTTCACTTATCCTGGTCCCTCAAGTACTATATAAATAAATGTAAGGTCTTAGGTTTCAATGATCAAGCATCCAGCTAGTGGTTTTGATGGTAATTCAATGAATTATGTATTATTTGCTTGTAGATAAATCATTGATAGGAAGACAGAAATTTAAGAAATATGGTGTTTAAAATCTCTGCAAATAATTGCTAAAACTTATATGTAAATTAGACTTCTAAGAAAATTGCACTAGAGTAGTTTGTCATTAAAAATGTGTTTTCTCTTTTCAACAGCAGCTTCTTCATCTGTGCTCTGTCTTTCAGTACTATGAATGTGTACAAAAAAGTAGACTTTACCTAAAAATGCTAAGAATTTAATCCATTGTCTGTGAAGGAATTTCTAAATGTGCGGGTCTCCATCTAAGCAAGGAAAGCAGTGCTTCCCAACTCCCCCAAAGCCTCCTTCGTCTAACTCAGCAAAACTTCATACGATGTGTAAAGAAAGACTAGGTAGCTTTGCACTCATTAGCAAAGATAAAACTACTACTACCTCCTAAAGGCTCTAAAGATTGTAGAATATCAAGGAATCTTGTACAATTAATTATTGTGCTGCTTCTAACTGGTAAAGAAGAGAGGAAATGTTCTTTTCTGCTGTTGTACAGGCATATTAAGTGCAAAGGTGCTTTCTGGATGGTGTGGAACAACAGCCTAGATAGGCAGTGTGATGATGGAAGGTTAAAGGGAGGAAGGTGAGGAATGATAAGCACAGTTGTAAAAGGGGAAAGACATAGAAGAACACATGTTACTGAACACTAACTCATGCTCAGAAGTGGGTTGAAGTCCACAAAGGTAGGCAGGAGCAAATTAGGCTTTAGAAAGAATGGGATAGAAAATTTGATATTTACATAAAACAGTAAGTGAACAAAAAAAGAGCATGGAGGATCACAAAACAGATGGTTATTTTTCCAGAATAACAGAGCCAGACATGCAAAGGGATTTAAGCTTCTCTCTCCCTTTAGAGGTATGTAAATCCATTCTTTGTTTTCACAGACATTCTTAAAGAGTTCTTTAGGTGAGAGACACCTTGTCTTTCATTTAGCAGTCCCAAAGCTTTCCAAATACAAAGGCCTTGAAAATCTATTAGAAAACTATTTTCCTTCATATTTAACCCAAGAAGGCTCATCTTAGAGGTGTTTTTTAAACTATGCACAGGCAATGATTAGAGGTAGCCAAGCTGGGCTTAAAAGGAAAACCTGAGAATAGTAGTTGCATTCTTGCTGTGGCAATACAGAACTCAGCACAGATTAGTTCAGAGAGGCTGTTCCTGGGATGGACTTTGGTTGAAGCTGCCAAGGACAGAAATTACCTGCAATTCTGCAGGCAAGGGTCTATCATCCCACAGATGGTGACAGAACCTGTTCAGGTAGGTTGAGCTGTAGCTCTCCTCACAAAACTGCCCAGGCAGTGCTTTTTTCCAAGGCACATCTAAATGACACTGTGCAGCATAACCATACACTGCAGTAAAGTTGGTTGCTACCAAACAAAGGAATAATGGCAAAGTTTTAATCATCTTTCCCTCATCAGTAGCAGTGCTGATCACTCCCTTCTGCAGAGCTATTGTCTTTTTGATATCTAGTGCTCTGCTGAATTTCATTGATACTTTTCAGCAGTATAAACCTTGCTGCAGTCTTTTTCTCCTGATAAATAAATAGGATACGTTTATGAGAGCTGTGTCAGTTTCATGCAATAATTTCCTTTAAACTGCTCATCCAGGCTTCTTTCTATGGGGAAGATAAGGGGAAGGCTGGATGAAACCATGAGCTAGGATGTCCCACAGCATAGCTATAGCCAGAGGACATGGAAATGGGTATGCCAAGGCCGTGCTTTACATAGAGGAGGAAAAGAGCTATTGTAGGAGTGTTTTGCAAATGTCTCACAGATAAACAGGTGCAGAAGACCTGGTTTTAAAACTTAGTGAGATGCTCAGTGAAGAAATATTGAACATGTTAACATGATGTTAGAAAAAATTTTCACTGCATTTTTTACTATTGGTATTCTTCAGTCTAAACATATTTATTGAATGAAAAAGAAAAACCCTGCATTTCTGGGTTCTAGTCATATAATTATGGGGTTTTTTTGTGTAAATTGTGCGTGGTTTGCTTTTCATGTTCTCTTACCATGAATCACTATCCCTAGCCTTACCCCTAGAGATTAAGGACAAATGTTCTTTCTGTTATCTCCGTATGGCCATTCCAGTACTAATCCATCTCCTTGTTTAGCTGTTTTTCATTATTCTTTTTAATTATTTCTTTCTTGTCTACAAGGTTCAGTGGGCCATTATAATAAAATATTAAGCCATTTTTAGTAAAGTACTTGTTCTGTGTTCTGTACAATGATGCTCCAAATATACTTGTTTACAATCCTATTAAATTATGTCTTGATGTGTTGAAAGGCCAGTGCATGTGTGCATGTATATAAACTAAATAAATATAGCACTCGCAAAATACTATTCCTTACAGATGTTCTTTAACTGCTTCCCAAATGCCAAAGAACTAAACCTTTCAACACCTTTCTAACAGAGGTGCTAACTATTAACCATTTTTAATTGAGGGAACAATAAAGAAAAGAAAGATTTAGATGAATTAGTAAATCTATGGCAAAATTGAGAAAGAAGTGACTGATTCATGGACCTATCTCCCCTCAAGGGCACTCTTCACCACCCCCCCTTATATTGCAGTTTGATGAAGGTATTATGTATTATTTTTCCTTAGGAAACTAGGTGACAGCTACACATTTTAGGAAGAGGAACAAGTAAACAAACAAACTAACAAAAAGATGGGAAAAATAATGTAACAGAAGTTGCTTTGTGAGTAATGGAACTAACAGAGTTTATTTCCCTAAGGTTTTCTGTCATGTCATCACTGCAATGCCTCTAGTTTCCACCCATCTCCACAATTGTCTCGCTTCCTTTGCACTTCCAGTGGGAGAAGGAGAGCTTGGGCTGTAGTCAAGGTACATGGAAGCCACCTACCACCATGCTGGAAGGATAATAGCTGAACTTTTATCACCTTTTCATCAGAGTGAGCACTCTTGAGATCCCAGAGCTGCTGATTTTCATGAAGCTTATAACCATTCACTATCATTTTGGCATTCAGCATTCTGCTGAATTTCATTGACACTGACCATGAGGTTAAAAATTTTATATGGGAGGATAGGAATGAATGGATGAGGAGGAAGTATAGCTATAAAGCCTATTGTCAATAAGAAGCCATGCTAAAAAGGAAATTATTTTTATATAGATAAAGTAGATGAAATTTCCTCCATTTTTATAACTGAGATGAACAGACTTGTAAAAGTAGTTTCAACATGCTCCCTCCTAGCCACATGCTCAGAGAATCACAATCAAAGTATTTCCAAATGGGTATGATCTTTTTTACTATTATTTTATTTTTGCTGCAGGAGTATCTGAAGACTCTCAATCACTCTTACAAAAGAACATCAGTATCTGGAAAATCATAGTAAGTAGTTAAACAGAAAGTAATGGATTCAAAGTACTGAATATCTACTTCTCACCTACTACTCAGTGGGTGCTGGGTGGAAAAACCTCTGATTTTACCTCTTCTTTGGCTATATGTGTTCTCCCCTGGCCTCCTTTCCACTACATTCCCAATTGCATATGCCAACTCTTTTCAGCCAAAAAAAAATCATAACAGAAAACGATGCAGTACATCCTCTAGAGCCTTTGTAATGCAGACATTCAGAACTAAAATCTTTTTGTATGTCCTCTCAGGGGCAAAAGAGTGTTAACAATCAATTTGTGAACAATTAATTTTCTGTAATTTTCAACATCTAGATGCATCTGGCTCAGGACTGTGTTGCTTATTTCAGGGACAAAATTATTATTTAGCTAACCCAGTTAAAGTCTGTTATATCACTCTGAACAAATGTTTCTGCAGTCTGGTATTTGAAACATCCATAAAGATAAATTAAATTAATTTGATTTTGCACTGGAAGAAACCAAGGTGCAAAAGAGGCTGATTTCTGTTTTTGATGCATCGTTGGTGCTACAGAAAGAGCTCCAGTTTTAGCTTGCTCTTTTTTCCCCACTGTTTTTCCTTCCGCTCTGGACAAACAACTTCTTTCACCTTAAATTAAAAAAAAACCCCAACCCTAAAAAACAAGCATGCACCCTCTCCAATTCTTTCCTTTTCTCCCATTGCCACCTCTACCACAGATCTGCTATGATGTTTCATATTAAGTGCAACTGAGTGGTGAATCACGTGCTTGAAGCTGTACAGAGAGAAAAGAAAAATAGGTCACTGCTTATCTCAGAAAGTATACTTCAATCACAATTCAATCCTATTTTTACACAAATAGTCAAGATTCAAACTTTGGTTTGGCTTATTGAATGAAAAGAATTTCAAACTAGTAATGCAAATTCATGCTCGCGAGTTGACTAAGTCCACACATGCACTGGAAAACTTATATGCATTTAAGTAAGGGTTTTCTGTGCTGGTGCAAATTATAAGGGTAATACAGTACCTTCTCTAAGAAGCTTAAATAAACCTGCTTGACAGGATCACAATCTCTCTGTTTAACTATAAAACTGATGATTTGAGCCCCAAGAGTTTCTAGCAGCAGTGATAGCACCACAGAAGGGGAAGGTGACAGCTTGGTTTCATGTAGTTCCCTTTGCTAAGAGCTGTCCCACTCCTGTGACTAATATACCTAAGAGCATTGTGAGAGTTGTGCTGAGACACAAGGTTTTGCTCCTAAGGTAAGGGTTTGTTGTAGGTTAACCCCAGCCAGCAGCTTAGCCTCACACAGCCACTCACTCGCTCCCTGACAGTGGGATGGGGTAGAGAACTGGAAGTGTAAAAGGGACAAAACTCGTGGGTTGAGATAAAGACAGTTTAACAGGTAAAGCAAAAGCTGCACACGCAAGCAAAGCAAACCAAGGAATTCATTCACCACTTCCCATGGGCAGGCAGGTGTTCAGCCATCTCCAGGAAAGCAGGGCTCCACCATGCTTAACGGTGACTTAGGAAGACAAACACCATCACTCTGAATGTCCCCCCTTTCCTTCTTCACCCAGCTTTATATGCTGAGCATAATGTCATATGGGCTGGAATGTCCCTGTGGTCAGTCGGGGTCAGCTGTCCCGGCTGTGTCCCCTCCCAACTCCTTGTGTACCCCCAGCCGCCTCGCTGGTGGGGTGGGGGGAGAAGTACAGAAGGCCTTGGCTCTGTGCAAGCACTGCTCAGCAATAAATAAAAGATCCCTGTCTTATCAACGTTGTTGATAGTCCAAAACATAGCACCATATGAGCTACTATGAGGAAAATTAACTCTGTCCCAGGCAAAACTGGTACAGGTTTATTGACCAAAGGCAGAGCTAATGACAGAGGTTACTGAAATAATTTGGCTGAGGTTACTGGAATAAATTAAAAACCCATTTGGGTACAGTTAATTTTTCACTTCAGTAAATGTTGTTTAACATTTAACCAAACATAGACTTCAAGGATGAAGTTATGTAGCTCCAAGCAATGCATATGGTAGAAGAAATCTACTGACATAAAAGGGAGTGACCCCACTGAAGCGAAATAGGGACAGACTAATCCAGTGCCATCTGGTCCTGTGAAGTTAAAGAGGAGAAGTTATGACTAAGAAGAGTTATCACAGCGTTCAGTGGACTAGGAGAAAAATCTTGCAGGATGCAGGATAGTGGGAATTGTCTTTATTACTGACTGATAGCATGAAGATTTTCAAGGGACAGTAGAATACTATTAATAGTTTTGCAGGTGTGACGCTAGATTATAAAGCAGAAGTATTATCCCTTATTTTTTGCTTGCAAATGTTATCATTTAGCTGAACTAATAACAAGCTACATGTTTTGAGAAATGCATGTAGGAAGATCTGTCAGAATGTGCTGTTCTCTAGCAGCAAACAGGACAAAATGAATGTAATCTGCATTACAATACTTTTATCTTGCTGGAATGACCTTCTATCTTACCGTTATAGCAAGGATGGCAGAAACTATTTGCACCGTATTTGCTTTTTCCTGTTCATCAAAGTGCTTCTGCACGGTTACTCACACATGATAAATGGTGCCTATGTAAATAGACACTTTTAAAAGGATACTGTAAGATTATTACAAACAGAATAAAAACTAAAAAGGAAAACAACCTGTAAACTTATCAAGGCAAAAATTGTCAAAGTCTGATAATTTAAAATACCTTTAAATGCCTCAATATGAAATGTATTGAGAAGAGAGAATGCATGGATCTCTCTCACCTTCATATAACTGTATGTTTTCACTCAAATTTTCCTGTGCCACCTTGAGCATATGAGACTTTTTGAAGAGTTTAATACTCTTTTTCATAAATATAAGATATATTGATAGATGCTTTCTGCCATCCTCAGCTCTCACAGCATATTCATATGCTTAACTCTCAACTGGACCACTCTTTCTCCTCATTAAGGACTTTGAAATAACACCAAGCAATCAAAAGAGTTAAGTACTCTTCTTTAAGACTATGAACAAGTATCATTCCTAAGGTATGAATGGAACAGAACAGGAAAATGCTAGAAAAAAATAATTTGTTACCTATTATTAGTAAAAGGCTGTGGTATTTATGAAAATAGAGGAAGCTGCAAAGAGACTATATTTGGCTTTTTATTTCCTTTACCATGCAAAAGACTAATCTAATAAACCATTAAAAACGTAATATGCACTGATCTGTCTTAAATAAACAAGATGTGTTCTGAAAGCATAAAAGAAAAAGTCTTTATTGTAGATAAAATCAAATTAAGTTCAAGGATTATAATTGAAGCTGTTTGTGCCTCAAGAAAAGATTAAGCTATAAAATAACTAAATTTAAAGGAAAGAAAAATGTTTGAAGGGCAGATAAGGTCAGTGCAAACAAGGGCAACCAAAGTCAGAAAGATGAAAATAGGCTAACAGCATGAGCAAATAACTAGTTTATTTGATTTGGTGTAAAAAAAGCAAGGCAATAAAGAAAGGAACCAAACACCTGAAAAAAAAAATGTGCCCAGAAAAGGTAATATACCATCAAAAATGGAGCAGACTAGAGGATTTCGGGGGGATTATTATGAAAAGCCAGTATAATCTTCAGCAAAGAACTCAAATAAACTTCCGAGATATGTGACAAAAACCAGATGCCAGGGAGAAAAATACACAAAATGTAAGAAGATAAAATACTCAGAGGAACATCACAATTAATTGGATATTTAAGAGCACTCTTTTTTTTATATATTCTTTTTAGCAGAACATGAGAAATTAATTCCTATATGCTGTACAATTTAAATGTCATGTTGCATAATGATTGGGTACTACAAGATATCCTTTAAGCATAAAATTATGTCTCTATTAACCTTATAATGAGGGAGATAAGCACAAAACTCATGGTTTTTTAAAATAGTAAGATGATCAAAAAGGTACATTAGGACCAGATTAGGACAAAAAACAACTAGAAGAACTTAAAAAAAAAGGTGTTTAATCAACTTCTCGATGTTTTCAAAGCAAGATCTTTAAAATTCTGATCCTAAACTAGTCCTAAAGCTTCATCAAAAGAAAACCTTATTTTTGTCCTGAAGCCTGTCTGTAGTAATGACAGGCCTTAAATTTGCCACTGGCAGTTGTTTAAATGGTTCCTTAACAGTGTTGTGGAAAGACGTTTCATCACGAATCATGGTCTGAAGCAGCTACGTGGACATTATTTGGAGAGTCAAAGCAAATGACAGCAAAGTGCTATCTAGCATTGCTGGTTATTACTATCTTTGCCCATTGATTTAATGGTAGATAGAAATCAAGCAATTGAATGATGTCCACTTCATTTCTTCTTATGTGTGACATTCTACATGATTCCATGATCCACAGCTGTGGGATATATCAGCAGTAAAGGAGATAGGGTAACTGAAGGACCCCAGGCTGCCAGGACTCTTGTGAATCTTTCTAGCCAGAAAAATACTAACAGCTGGAGATGTCTGAAAAAATTTATAACAGAGATGTATATCTTATTGAAAGTCATAAAGAGCAACATGCTATTTGCCAATTCATTTCAATTTCTGTAACAGGAGCAAATAAAAGTTCCCATGTTTATCTTAGTAAGACCTTATAAGTAAAGAGCACTGTTAAATTAATTGTTTAACCTTGCTACTAAATTGTAGTCTTTGATCTGAGGAGAAAATTAAGCCAAAGTCTGAAACACTTAGCTATTGTGCAAAAGAAGGTTGTTGACCATGAGTGAGTGTGGTGGGTCTAATTTTCCTGAATTCACTGTGGTGGTTGTGTATTAGACATAGCTCCCAATACAGCTCCAAGGTCAGCACTCTGGATGCTTCATAAAGCAACTTGGACAGGAGTTAGCCACTCTCCCTGAAGCCTTTTTGGTCGTGACAGAAATCTAAATACCTACAAGGATCCTATGAAAAACTCAGGACTAAAATTTAGATGTTATGAAAACTTAGGCACTGTATGGGTTTAGAGGCCAGTGGAATAGGGAATTTTTGGTCTGCAATTTTTGGAATGTGCATCCCTGCATATGCTTAAAAATTGTTTTAAAAGCCAAAGAAAATTCTCTGGGACTTGCCCATAATTAGCTGGCTCCTGCACTGTTCAGATAATATTAGGTTTTGAACAGTGTAGGAATTCCCTCTATTCTGCAGGGTCTGTCTGCTGCACAAACTGTTTAGTCCATTCTGGGGGACTGTGCTTATTCACAATTAGGCATTTTTCTCTCCTGCAGTCTACTTTCTCGTTTCACACCATTTAGGACTTTTCATTCACTTACGCTGCACAATCCATGTATATCACAGAGGCAGAAAATTCAAGGTGAAGAAAAAAGTTCTTTCATCTCAAGTGTATCAAATCTTACAGTCCAAAATATTCCACTCAGCTATTACATTTCGCTAAGGGAAACAATACTGAATCTGTTCAGAAAATATCCACCAATGAAATTTTAGTGTTCAGAGATGTTTCTGCTTTATGCTTTCTCCACAAACCATGGTGACTATAAGACATTTGGATGACTCTCGTGGAACTATAGCCTAAAGATAGAGAATTGGTAATTCCTGGAATAATTGCACCATTTCAGAAACAATAATTGCTGACATAGTAATATTAACTGAGAGCTTACCAAAGCAATCTTACCTCTGTACTGCATATCTGTAGCATACTTCCATGAACTCTTGTTCTTTCAGTAGTATCCCTACAATACACATTAGCAAGATGGATGCTCTTAACTTGACAGGAAAATCTTTTTTGGTTGTAAACTAGGAAACTTTGTTTGAAGTCAATGACCCTGTATTCATACAGACCAGATGGGATGCAATGCTATTATTTGAAGAAGTTGAATCCTTTGAGGCAAATAGAAGCCATGTATGTGTAACTCTGTAGATGAACTCTAGTTGAGAATATATTTTTTCCAAACAATTCCTACTTTTGCTTACCATGTTCAATGAGGAATGTCAGACATCCCCTGAATAAGTGCAATAAACAGATTGTTTTTCACAAAGTGATACAGTTAATAAAAGCTCAGCATTTATGAAGTATGAAAGGAGACAGGTAGGTCAGATCACAGAATCACAGAATGGTTCAGGTTGGAAGGGACTTCTGGAGATGATCTTGTCCAACTGCCCTCCACAAGCAGGGCCACCTAAAGCTGGTTGCCCAGGACCATGTCCAGATGGTTTTTGACTATCTCTAAGGAGGGAGACTCCACAACATCTCTGGGCAACCTGTTCCAATGTTCAGTCACCCTCACAGTAAAAAAGTGTTCCCTGATGTTCAGATGGAGCCTCCTGTGTTTCGGTTTGTGCCCATTGCCTCTGGTCCTCTCACTGGGCACCACTGAAAAGAGCCTCTGGCTCCATTTTCTTCACTCCCCCTGCAGCAGGTACTTATACACATGGGTCAGATCCCCCTGAGCTGCCTTCTGGAGGCTGAACAATCCCAGCTCTCTCAGCCTTTCCTCATGAGTGGTGTTCCAGTCCTTTTATCACCTTAGTGTTTGAACTCTTTCCAGTATGCCCTTATGTCTCTTGTACTGGGAGACTAGAACTGGGTGCAGTACTCCAGGTGTGGCCTCACCAGTACCGAGTAGAGAGGGAGGATCACCTCCATCAAACTGCTGACAATCCTTTGCCTAATGCAGCCTGGCATGCCACTAGCCCCTTTTGCCACAAGGACACATTACTGACTTATGTTCACCTTGTTGTCCACCAGGACTCCCAGGTCCCTTTCTGCCAAGCTGCTTTCCAGAAGGGTGGCACCTAAGATGTTCATGGGGTTATTCCTTCACAGGTGCAAGACTTTGCACTTCCCTTTGTTGAATTTCATGAGGTTCCTGTCAGACCATTTCTCCAGCCTGTTGAGTTCCCTTTGGATGGCAGCATGACGTTCTGGCATATCCCTGCAGTTTGGTGTCGTTTGTAAACTTGTTAAGGGTACACTCTGCCCTATCATCCAGCTCATTAACGGAGATGTTGAACAAGTCTGGGCCCAGTAGTGACCTCTGGGGTACACTGCTAGTTGCTGGCCTCCAACTAGACTTCGTGCCACTGATCACCACCCTCTGGGCCTGTACGTTCAGCCAGTTTTCGATCCACCTCACTGTCTGCTCACCCAACTCATAGTTCTTCAACTTCTCTGTGAGGATATTATAGGAGACAGTGTTGAAGGCCTAACTGATATCAAAGCAGACAATATCCTCAGTCATTTAATTGTAGAAGTTTATCAAGTTGGTGAAGCATGACTTCTTCTTGGTGAACCCATGCTGACTACTCCTGATGACTTTCTTGCTGTTAACATGCCTGAAAATGGTTTTCAGGATTAGGTTTCCATCACCATTCCAGGGGTCAAGGGAGGCTGAACAGCCTGTAGTTCCCTGGGTCCTCTTGCCCTTTTTGAAGATAGGAGTGATATTCACATTCCTCCAGTCCTCAGGCACCTCTCCCAGTCACTGTTGTCATTCAAAGATAATTGAGAGTGGTCTCACAGTGACATCAGCCAGCTCCCTCAGCACTTATGGATGCACCCCATCAGGGCCCATGGACTTGCATACATCCAGTTTACTTAAGTATTCCCTGACCTGATTGTCTTCTATCAAGGGTAAGTCTTCCTTGCTCCAGCCTTTCCCGCTGGTCTGTGGGGCCTGGTATTCCTGAAAGCTAGTGTTGCTAGTAAAGAATGAGGCAAGCAAGGCATTCAGTACCTCAGCTCCATGTCCTGTGTAACCAGGTCCCCTGCCCCATTCAGCTGTGGGCTCACATTTGCCCTAGTCTTCCTTTAGTCAGCTGTGTACTTGCAGAAGCCCTTCTTGTTGCCTTTGACATCCCTTGCCAGATTCAACTCCAGGTGTGGGCCTTTGCTTTCCTAAGCATGCATGCTCAGACAGTATCTTTATATAACATTAAGGTTACCTGTCCCTGCTTCCACCCTCTCTATGCTTCATTTTTGTGTTTCGCCAGGAACTCCTTGTTCATCCATGCAGGTGTTTTGCTATTTTTGCTTGATTTCCTGCTCATTGGGATGTACGTTCTTGAGCTTGGAGGAGGTGATCCTTGAATATCAACCAGCTTTCTCAGGCCTCTCTTCCCTCCAGGGCCTTATCCCACAGGACTCTTTCAAGCAGATGTCTGAAGAGGCCAAAGTCTGCTCTCCTGAAGTTGAACACTTTGATCTTGCTTTTTTCCCTGTTCTGTCCTCTCAGGATCCTGATGCCAATAGCCAGTTAACATCTACAGTGTTAAGCAATCCAAGTAAGATTGTTCTTCATGGAAAAAAAAAATGTCATAATACTAATAGTTTTGCAAACTGTGACACATCACAAGTTCTAAGATTGAATATTATCTTTTACAAACATAGTAAAACTCTTTTTAACAATCTGCTACAAAAAACCAAACCAAACCAAACTCCGTGAAAATATATCTACAGTTATAATAGGAGTATTAGGTATTCAATGACTTACAGTTACCCTTCCTTTGACACTTTTCTATCAGAAGGCGTGCTAGTAACAGAGGGTTACCTACAAGGGTGCTTATAACATCATGTAGAAATCACCATATCCTCTCTGACTTAAATGATATGGATATGACTTAATTATTTTATGGAACAGTCTTTATATATTTCACAAGTTTCTGCAGGGTTGTATTCATAATCTTTAAAAAAAAAAAATTAGAGCTTGTGTTTTTCTTGAGACATTTCTGAGATAAACTATTCCTTTTCAAATTCTTTCCAAAACTTGTTCTTATCTAGAATCCGCTTTTACTTTTGTCCTGTGATGTCATGTTTGCATCAATGCCTGTTTATGGCCAGTTTCCCCTCTAAAAGAGAAGCTGCCTGGTCTTTCAATTTAAATTGATTTTATTCTGCCTGCCCCTCAATATATTTGTATCCACATTCATATACTCTTCCATACCAATACAGAGGTAAATATAAATATATATCTATTTGTCTATATGGATATAGGTACATTTGCAGAGTGAAGAGTAATTAAGTCAGATCTAACTGTCAGATAGTTTCACATTCTGTGAAAAGTCAAGATCAAACACTGGATGTAAAGGAAACAAAATATTCACCTAACTTGTTCCACTTAACTAAACGCCGAAGGTCTACAATAAGATTTTCAGTCCTGGATAATTGAATTACTAAGTACTTTGTTTCCCTTAATCTCAGTCTAAGAGGTCAATCAAAACTTCATTCCAATTACATGGTGCTTGTGGATATTGACAGCTTGCAAGCATTTTTGTTTTGAATAATTCATAGAGAAAGATATATCTGACTTTGTTTTCATATTGGTAATATATCTTCATGCAAGGGATTCCTGTGTAGACATTGGAAGGAGAGGAAGATGATTAGACAACTTTTAGAATGATGCAGAGGGACGTGCAAGTGATAAACAGGTGTATTTTGGTAAATCAAAGAATCTCATATTTCCTAAAGCTAGTACATATTTATCTACATAGTTTGAATTCACAACAAAATCTTATTTTGGAATCAGGTAGAGAAAGTGGTTATTTACCTACAATAAAAAGTCCAAGTCTCCATGAATAAGGTATGTTTACATTAACACAAGGTAGGAAGATAAAACAATGAAACATGGATCTCAGGGATGTCAAACACCATGCTTCTATTTTATGATATTTTTTTAATTTACCCTTTCCATGACTAATAGATGTGGGTTTTTTTGATTGTGTTTTTCAACATTGTTATCCATCTGTGATGTTATATCAGTTCTATTTTACAGTTACCATTTTGTAAAAGGAGAAAACCAGCAATTATCAGAAAGATGCTTCCAGCAGTGTGAGACATAATACAGCCAACATATAAGTGGACTATGTGATCTAAGTACAAAGAGGAAGAGAAGATTATTATTCTTGTATTGGGCATTTTGTCAGAATTTGCGTTAGGGTGTTGGAGATCAGAACTGTGATGTCCCAAATCAGGAATGTTGAAATAAGGATATTGACTGCAGCTGTGTCAACAAATATTAGAATATAGTACATATTATCTATATATTTATGCTTAGCTGTATTTATCTATTTCACCTTTTATTTCCTGCTTTCGTGTAGGGTCAGCAGTAACGAGGCACTTAAAAATTGCACTGAGTAATTCTATTTAATAATAGATGTGGCACCACTTACTTTCTAATTCCAGTGAGTGTGCTCCTATTAATATTATTTTTTCACTTTTATGCTGACAATAGCATTAAATACAGGGGTTCTGCAAAATAGAAGCATGTTATTACCATAACTCCAAGGTCTTTTTGAACAGTTGTATCTGTAAAATTGTTCATTATTAGGATAATAAATGCATTGGCCACAAAGAAGAGATATCCTGCTCAGTCCGAGGATTGGGCTTGGACTGTAAATGGATGCAAGAATAGCAAAGACCATAGGAATCTCTCGTTAAGAGTATTTTACTTGGATTTTGGCATAATATCCATCCAGCTATGCAAAGTGGAAAGACTAACCACTACTTTCTTTTTGAATGTAAGAGAGATAAGTCAGAATGGCCTTGATGGTGACCTAACTTATTGCTGATTAAGATCAATAGAAGATAACCTTTCCTCTCTTTCTCTAAGCCAAAAGAAATGGAAGAGTAATTGTGGCTTAAAGCCTCTAGGGGTACTCTGAGGCTTGTGCAATTCAGGAATGTGCAAAAGGCTTCAGAATCTCTGTGGTTCATCTGCACAACTTAGACAACATTTTGAGGACTTTTTTTAGATAAAAAAGTTTCGCAACATTTTTCATTGTAATGATTTGTTCTTTTAAACTGTAATTCACAACCCAAGTTCTGCTCTCATTTCCCTTATGTTTTGTAATAGATGTAAAGAGACCAAAGAAGATATTAAAGATTTTGTACATAATGCAGTAGTGAAGACCTTTTTATAAGAAATCATTAGACCTTTAAAAGTGCAGGATAGTTTTTGAAAGAGTAGAGCAGAAGAACACCTTTTCTGTTATATACTTGGATTTGTCTACCAATTTCCATATGAGGTGAGTTATCTTTTGGCAAACTTTATCCAAGATCACATTGTTTTAAGGTCCTATCTCTTTGATCCTGTCCTTTCCATATTCCTTTGGCCCAAAGGCCAAAGAAAACCTTTCTCTGATCTTACTGGGCAAAACATTTGCAGATTCATTGTATGTTTTACTTGTGTGATGATTTTAAGATTTGGATCTAACATGACTACATTTGGCAAGTGAAAAAGATTCAAGACTATGTTAGTTTTTCTAGATGCCCTTGCTTTGTTATCTGACTCAATCTATATCCTCAATACTTATTTTGAATATTGCATAGGAGTTTTTTCTAACCATAATTAAACATTTGCTCATATTTTAAAATATCACAGCTGGCTAAACAGAATATATATTAATCTACCCACATTTCAAGAACTTTTTTTTAATGGTTTTAAAATGTTCTGCTTTTAGAATAGGTACAGATAATCTCTATCTTTATGCCAATTTATTTTTCTCTATCAAATTGCAAGTTAGAAAACAGAATATAGTCTATAAAAGTCTTTTTTTCTTTCTAACATTTTACTTCTATATTAGGTTTGAGCTAGAAGAAATTTGTATGTGAGCAAAGCTGATGAACCTCAAGTAAAATGCATAATCTCTATCTACCCGATGGATACATAAAATGAGAACAAACATCAGTTACAACATTGTTTCCCACCAAGCCTTAATAACACTTGTCACTTTTAAGTGTCTTTTAGAAGATTTAGAGTTTCTGTCGAGCACTTCATCTAAGATCAAATTAAAGTCTCGGGCAATTATGATACACTCATTTACTCTGAAACAAACACTATCTCTTTTGTTCAGCAGAGTGGCCTAAAAGTGCACAGAGTTGGAAGCATCTCTCACAGTTACTACCTTGTAATATCAGATTCTCAAACTTTTTTTTTTTTTAAATAGGTTGGATTTTTCTATAATAAAGGAATTGATGAAAGGAAGACAGGTTTTTTTCTTACCCCGCCCCATCCCATCACTCTTGAATTTATATATGTCTGAGGACTATGTTTACATTTTTTGAGCAACTGTACAAGTCTATTAGTCATCAGCATAGTAATTATAGCTACATTTATAACATAAGAGTAAATCTAGGTTTAAGCAAACAGTTACCACAATTTCTAGAGATTCAAAGTTATTTACATTCCACACTATTAGTATGTAAAAGGCTAATACACCCTCCATACACCTCATAGAGATGCTAAGATTACTCATTTTAAAAAGAGTAAGTACAATATAAGCCTCTGGCTAAATTTCCTCCTTGAACTTCACTGTACTTGGATGTTCCTTCAGAGGTACTGATAACAAAAAGCCAGTTGAAGAAACTCTCTAAGACTCGTTTTGGAGTTTTAGTAAGCAGGCATTCTTTATTGCAGTGCTGGATGCACAGGGGATAGTTCCACCTAGCGTGCATACCACATCTTTAGCACTATCAGGTTATATAGAATAACTAATTGCATATTAATCACATTAGTATACATATACATAAAAATAATTGCAACTGATTATCTTAGTACTGCCTACATCCGATCATGCGCAATGGAGGATCCATTTGAGTCAAAGGGCTGCTTTTGCGACCACCGACCCATTTGAAGTTCTTGTTGGCTGTCCTTGAAGTCTTTATTCTTGTCCTTGTTCTTTGATCTTGAAGCTTAACGCAGCTTCAATCACATGTGGTCAGTTTCAACATTGTTCTCATCTAGTGTACAGGAACATCTAGTCATAAGAGCAAAGAACTGCAAAACTTATGAGTAACTACCTCTACTAGTTAATTGCTTGGCTATACTTTTGTCTATTGTTTCAATCATAGTGTTAGTATAAGATTTCTAATAATTATTTACCAAATCTCACTTTTACAGTCACCTAGCAGCAAACCAGTTTCCACGGCTGGTACAAAATATTAAAACCATCAAAATATTTAGACATACCGTACAGAATGTATGGAAATATGCTATCGGTACCTTTCTCTTACCAGTCAGTCAGGAAACTGGCCTGGTTTTCCCATTTATTCTGAGTACAGTTTAAAGTTTTTCCTGATTCAGTACTACATTGTGCACTTTTTTCAGGCTTCAGAGAGGGCAGTGGGACCATTTAATGTACCATACTATTAATGTCTAGGCCCCAAACTAATTTTACAAAAATAGTGGGAGAATAAATGTGTGAGAATTAGCTTATTTTACCTTTACAGGAAAGAAGAGAAGTTTCAAAGCTGGACTGACTTTGTTTTGAAAAATAACGTTGGGTCTGGGGAGATATACTTGTCATTTATCTTAGGTGGGCTCAGCTTTGGCCAGCAGCAGGTCCATTTTGCAGCCATCTGGAACTGGCTCTGTCTGATATTGGGGCAGCTTCTGGTGTCTTCTCATAGGAGCCACCCCTGCAGCCCCCCCATGACCAAAACCTTGACATGTAAACCATGTGTTGTCAAGATTAACATGCCATAAAATAGACACAATGAAAATGTCTAGGGAAATTATTAGCAAATATTTTGAGTTAGGTAACAAAGGGGAAGGATTTTTCTGGATTTCAGGGCTGAATTTATGTACCTGAAGTTCATCTAATTCACATTGTAGACATGAAGACGCACTTTAGCAGTCTGAAAAATGTTACCATCTAGATCTAAGATGTAATAGTTACTTGATCTTAACTTTATTTCTAAACACCACTAAGTTATATACAGATAAGTTTCCTTTGGTTTTGTGATTCAGAAAAAGTACTCATCAAAAAGAGTACATAATTTCCATTCTTTCAAGAGTCTTTATACTTCTGATCTTTCTTGAAATAACTCCTTACAACTATTAAGTTCAGCCACACACTTCAGGTATATATATTGACCGCTTTGTCCGAAAAAAGGTTCTTAGGACTTTTTGATTATCAAGAGTTTAAACTATCTGAGAATCACTGACTCCTTGTTTGTCTTCTATCAATCATGACAAAAGAATTCTACAAAGGAATGATTTTACCCTAACAGTAATACAGAGAAAATATCAATAGATGAGGTAAGCAACCTAGAACACTACAACAATTTAAGACTACTTACTACAGATCACACAGGCAATCCATCATTGAGATGACAGCAAGAGAATTACATTGATGGAAGAATAAAATCTGATAGGTAAGAAAGAAGCCAGTCAGAAGACATCAGAAGCAGCAGAATTTGAAGAGTTCACCTTAATACTTCTTAGTCTTATTATACAAGAAGTAAATTACAAAAATAAAAAACCCTTGTGCAAACATAAACAGGTTCAGACAAAATAGGAAACACTCATTATTAAAGAACTTCTTGATAAGGCATAGCAATCAAACCACCTATAGTTCAGAGACTGGACCAGGGAGGAAAGAAAACAACCCAAAATACTCTCAAAGGCACAATGGAGACTCTATATAATATTAAAACAATAGCAACATTTTGTAAGTGGGATTGTACATTAACAAAGGAATAAACAAGGCTATAAAAATAGGAAGTTCAGAATTAGCAAGAAAAATCAGCCCATTCTCATGCATAGATGTCAGTTAAAATTTAGGAGAAATTGTGTCCAAATCCACATCCAAAATGCATCTCTTAGGCTCATCTCTCATAGAAATTAATGTAGACTATAAGTTTGTAGAGGAAAATGTATTTAAATTCACAGCATAGAGGTACTGAGTGCTATCTGATTTATCTATGCCCAAATTATGCCATTCTTCATGTTCTCTGTATTTGGCTGAATGGTGTGCTTTAAATCACAACTCAAGCAAAAATAAATCCCAACCTTATGAGAGTTTCAATTTTTTCAAAATATATTTTGTCACACTTAAACTACATTCATTGTCTTGCTTCAGTTTTATAACACTAAACAAACTAAAACCAGTTTTATTGTAGGGCAATTATGGGTCAGCATAGAACTCCATAGTTGTTTTCTTGTCTTTTTGTCACCCTTGAGCTAAACTCAATGAGTAGAAATACCAAAATGAGCCTGTGGCTGTCATTATGCATCCTACCTACCATAATACATATGTCAGTGCAGTATAGTGGTTAAAATCATGTCAGTATTGGAAACTAATAGCAAAACTCTCTTTCCTTTCACTATGACTGAAATGTTGCCTACTAAGTGCAATTTAAATTCAAAACTTTTGTTCAAATATTTGCATTATCTCTAAAGTTAATTTCTCTTCAGTAGCACTATAGGCTTTTTATATTAATAAACTTCTTGATTATCAGAAGAGTTTTAATTCTGATTAATATATTGCTCTATTTACTAATCTGTACAGAGCACTGCAGTAATATGGAAAGCTATTATAAAGACACAAATTGAAGAAACATCAAAAGCCTTGAATTTATGGAAAAAACCCTCCACAATATTTGGACTGCTGAGTAAAATTAAATAGTTTTCTCCTTTTGGGTTCTGTAATATTCTCCATAGATTCTTATATTGTTTTAGTTATTTTAACATTGATATGTGAGCTGTGTGACTTCAAAAAAAGATCTTTCATGTTCTTTGTTATTTTATCCTGTCATCAGAGGGAGAAAACATGTGCAGTGAAATATTGGTATATGTCCAGTTTAAAATAAACAACACACCCCTCCCTCCAACCTGTAGATCTTGCTACCTATTTACATTGGAGAATAAAAGAATTTAAAGTTCCTGATATTTGCACTAGAAGATAGTAATGGTCTTCAATTTCTGGAAAAGACGATTTGTTCTCAGCCTTGTTCTAATGAAAATATCTTCCTGGCAAGACAAGCTGTTGCCTCTTTTTATACAAGAGGGAAGAATTTGGATTCTGCAAAATGCTTATTAACAATTAATCCACAAAATGTAATAGTCGGAAAAGACAGGCACTGTTCACTGCAATAGCAAAGTGCAATAGCTGTGCACTGTCAGTCCACATCACTGATATGAACAGAGAAGTAAAAGTAAAGCAATCAATAGAGTGTATATACATGTTACACTACATACATATAAATACCATCACTGGCATAACTATGGTCTACTTTGTCACTGACAGCCCACTTTTTGTACCTCTGCTCTAAAGCCCAGTAGTCAGTACTCTCCAGCACCTTACCGAGTATTATAGAACCATAGAATTGTTTAGGTTGGAAAAGACCTTTAATATCATCAAGTCGAACCCTTAACCTAAAACTGCCAAGTCCACCACTAAACCATGTCCCTAAGCACCATATCTACAAGTCTTTTAAATACCTCCAAGGATGGTGACTCAACCACTTCTCTGGGCAGCCTGTTCCAATGCCTGACAACCCTTTCAGTGAAGAAATTTTTCCTAATATCCAATCTAAACCTCCCCTGGTACAACTTGAGGCCATTTCCTCTTGTTATCACTTGTTACTTAGGAGAAGACATTGACACCCACCTCACTACAACCTCCTTTCAGGTAGTTGTGGAGAGCGATAAGGTCTCCCCTCAGCCTCCTTTTCTCCAGGCTAAACAACCCCAGTTCCCTCAGACGCTCCTCATGAGACTTGTGCTCTAGACCCTTCACCAACTTGGTTGCCCTTCTCTGGACACACTCCAGAACCTCAATGTCTTTCTTGTAGTGAGGGGCCCCAAACAAAACACAGTATTTGAGGTGTGGCCTCACCAGTGCCGAGTACAGGGAGATGATCACTTCCCTAGTCCTGCTGGCCACACTATTTCTGATACAGGCCAGGATGCCATTGGCCTTCTTGGACACCTGGGCACACTGCTGGCTCATATCCAACTGGCTGTCAACCAAGACCAAGTCTTTTTCCACCAGGCAGCTTTCCAGCCACTCTTCCCCAAGCCTGTAGCATTGCATGAGGTTGTTGTGACCCAAGTGCAGGACCTGGCACTTGGCCTTGTTGAGCCTCCTACAATTGGCCACGGCCCATTGATCCAGCCTGTCCAGATCCCTCTGTAGAGCCTTCCTTCCCTCAGGCAGATTAACACTCCTGCCCAACTTGGTGTCATCGGCAAACTTACTAAGGGTATATTCTATCCCCTCATCCAGATCGCTGATAAAGAATTCTATCCCCTCATCCAGATCATTGATAAAGACATTAAACAGAACTGGCCCCAGTACTGAACTCTGGGGAACACCACTTGTGACCTGCTGCCAACTGGACTTAACTCCATTCACCACAATTCTTTGGGAGTAGCCATCCAGCCAATTTTTTACCCAGCAAAGAGTACACCCATCCAAGCCATGAGCAGCTACTTTCTCCAGGAGGATGCTATAGGAAATGGTGTCAAAGGCTTTACTAAAGTCTAGGTAGACAACGTCCATAGCCTTTTCCTCATCCACTAAGTGGGTCACCTTGTCATAGAAGGAGATCAGGTTAGTCAAGCAGGACCTGCCTTTCATGAACCCATGCTGACTGGGCCTGATCACCTGGTTGTCCTGTACGTACTGTATGATGGCACTCAAGATGATCTGCTCCATAACCTTCCCTGGCACCGAGGTCAGACCGACAGGCCTGTAGTTCCCTGGGTCTTCCTTCCAGCCCTTCTTGTAGATGGGCATCACATTTGCTAACCCCCAGTCAAATGGGAGCTCCCCAGTTAGCCAGGACTGCTGATAAATGATTGAAAGTGGCTTGGTGAGCACTTCCACCAGATCCCTCAGTACCCTTGGCTGGAGCCCATCCAGCCCCATAGACTTGTGTGTGTCTAAGTGGTGTAGCAGGTCACTAACCACTTCCCCTTGGATTACAGGTGCTTTATTCTGCTCCCCTTCCCTGTCTTCCAGCTCAGGGGACTGGGTACCTCAAGAACAACTGGACTTACTATTAAAGACTGAGGCAAAGGCATTAAGTACCTCAACTTTTTCCTCAGCCTAATGTCACTATGTTTCTCCCCGCATCCAATAAAGGATGGAGATTCTCCTTAGCCCTCCTTTTGTTGCTAAGGTATTTATAGAAACATTTTTAATTGCTTTTTGCAGCAAGTGCTAGTTGGGCTTTGGCCCTTCTTATTTTCTCCCTGTATAACATCACAACATCCTTGTAGTCCTCCTGAGTTGAGTGCCCTTCCTTCCAAAGGCCATAAAAGTTCCTTTTTTTCCTGAGTTCCAACCAAGGCTCTCTGTTCAGCCAGGCCAGCCTTCTTCCCCACCAGCTCATCTTTTGGCACATGGGGATGGCCTGTTCCTGTGCCTTTAAGATTTCCTTCTTGAAGAATGTCCAGCCTTCCTGGACTCCTCTGCCCTTCAGGACTGCCTCCCAAGGGACTCTGTCAGCCAGGCTCCTAAACAGGCCAAAGTCTGCCCTCCAGAAGTCCAAGGTAGCAGTTCTGCTGACCCCCCTCCTTAATTCTCCAAGAATCAAAAACTCTATCATTTCGTGATTGCTATGCCCAAGGCCTCCAGCCACCACATCACCCACAAGTCCTTCTCTGTTCACAAACAACAGCTCCAGTGGGACACCTTCCCTAGCTGGCTCACTCACCAGCTGTGTCAGGAAGTTATCTTCCACACACTCCAGGAACCTCCTGGACTGTTTTCTCTCTGCTGTATTGTATTTCCAGCAGACATCTGGTAAGCTGAAGTCCCCCATGAGAACAAGGGCTAGCGATTGTGAGACTTCTCCCCGCTGCTTATAGAATATTTTGTCTGCCTTCTTCATCTTGGTTTTGGGGTCTATAACAGACTCCTACCATGATATCTGCCTTGGTGGCCTTCCCCCTGACTCTTATCTGTAAACATTCAACCCTATCATCACCATCATCAAGCTCTAGACAAGCAAAACACTCCTAATATACAGGGCTACCCCACCACCTCTCCTTCCTTGCCTATCCCTTCTGAAGAGTTTATACACATCCACTGCAGCACTCCAGTTGCATGAGCCATCCCACCATGTTTCTGTGATGGCAGCTATATCATAGTATTCCTGCTGCACAATGGCTTCCAACTCCTCCTGTTTGTTGCCCATACTGCACGCATTGGTGTAGATGCACTTCAGTTGGGCGCACTTCAGTACAAGCAAACCTGGCTTTATTTAAAGAGATCCAATATTATCCAACATGTTTGCATGAGGTCAGTATAGCCAAACTTTGCTATATTATGAAGTAATGAATTAGTTATTCCCCTTGTTTTGTCCCTCATGTCACTGAAATGACACTGGACAAGAAAGGCAGCATTGCCCCTTCCCTGTCTGGTGAACCCATGAAAAATCAAACGATGAGCCAAGAGTTGTGGGAACGTTCCCCAGGCAAGAATGAAATTACTATCAGGTCCGCGTGGCTTCTGACCTTCAGAGATATGGGGTGAGGTGTTCAGAAGTGATCTGAAATCGTGTGGAGGAGCTGCTGAGATCTGGACCGCATGCCCTTTCCCCAAGAAGTGTGTCTGTGGTGAGATGGCAGGCAAGGAGTGCCTCTCTGTCTGCAGCAGCCAAGCCACTCCTGTCCAGGAAACACTGCGTTTCCACACCTAGAGGACACATCTTGTCTCAGCAAGATTCAGGTGCAACCTTTGGATAACAAATTTAGCAGCCAGATCTGCAATGTGCCCCATGAGCTTGCAGAATGGGCACAACTAGCCTGCACCTGACTCTATGGATATCTAGAGGCCCTTTGGCAAATTATTCTCCTCCTGTCTGCCCACATTTGCCAGAGAACAGATCTGATTTGGAGTTATGGTTTTACCTAATTTCTGGCTCATCACCTTTCCTGAGCTCAGCAGGCATGCTACAGTGCTTCACAATAATGAAAGGGAACTGATCACTTGTCACAAGATAGGTAACATTCTGCAAATATTAATACTTCTGTGGGGAAACATATAGCGTTTACATAAATGCTGATCTACGTTTCCACATCCTTGCCAAATATGTTGATTATTTCTCAGCTTATAAAATGCTTGGTGTGGTTTCAGGTCTACCTTTATGAGTGATACCTATACAGTACAAAGCTGGACATTTATTATTAAATTATGGAATTTTATTATTAAAAAAATATATTATTATTTGAAGATCCTGCTGTCACAAACACTTGCACACATAATTGAACACTTTGGGTTGCATATTGCTTTATGTTTTACCATGATTGCACATGGGCTTAAAGTTATGCAGGTGGGTAATTAGTGGAATCATGTTCTTCCATGAACACTTTGAGAAGATAATGAGTCCAATTGGGGTGTCACAATGTATAAGTCTTAGAAAAGTAAGAATAGCATGTGGAAATGCAAATTTTCACTACTGAAAAATAGGTTGGTGTAGTTTTGGTTTGCTTTTTAGATAAAAGTAACTTGGGATGCCATTGATTTCTTATTGCTGAAGGAATTTAATGAAGTCAGCTGGTACTGATGCTTTAAATGTAAAGTCTACTGCCTTCTTCATTCATAACAAATCTTATTTAATGCATGCTGAGGCATGATGCATATGCTTAATGCTAATGGCTCAATATGTAGACTCAAAAAGACAGTGACTGAATTATTTAAGTAAAAGGCTTAAAAAAAGAAAGTATGCATATGTAATGTATTTTTATACATACGATACTAAAACATTTTTAAAAACTTGGTGGTGTTTGCACCTTTAGTTCTGAACTCTCTATAGCATTCAGAGGATGAATACACTTGACCACAAATTTCAAGAGAGTAAAAGTATGATACAGCAGAAGAGTAATAACCACAGTAAAGCCATAAATGGTCTGCCATTGAAGCTGGACTAAAGTGGACTACTTGAGATTTTAGACTAACATGAAGTATGCAGAAATGATAGTATCTCTGTTACTGTGTAATGCATTTGCAGGTGAAGCAATAAAAAGTCTATGCTTGAGTCCTTCTGAGTGGATTGTATTTGAGAATCTACAAACAGCACATTTAGGCATCAACAGAAGAATAACCAGATGACAGAGGTTAGATGATCTATAGGTTTCTTTCACATCCAGCTGTAGAAAATCAATAGGCAGTCCTTAGCACCTCTTTGGTGCCTGAAATTGATATATGTCAGTATAATAGGCAAATATAATTTGATAGATAGATTTTAAAAAAAAAATCTTATTCTGCTTTCCAAAATATTGTTTGGGGGGGGGGGGATTAAATACTGAACTGTAACTCACCATGATATATACCTTTCAAATAAATATAATTTTAAAATTCTTTGAGTAATGGACATATGAATTATTGCATAAATTTCTATATAGACATGGTTGATTTTTTATTTGGGACAAAAAAGGTATAAACGTTGCTGAAAAGAATTCATTATTATTTTGGATTTATTCACAGTTAAGTCAAATAGTTTACCAATCCTCATCTAATTCAGAATGCAGTGTATTCAGTATAAGGACATTAACTTAGCCACAAAGTAAGATTCAAACCGGAAACTAGAAGAACATTCACATGAGGTTTTAAGTTTGTTAGTGTAGTTCCTGATGAAAATGGTTATAACATTCAGTCTGTTTATCTGTCTTACTTCACCCTCATGCTTTTTTAATTTGTTAGGTACATTAATCATTAAACAATCATTTGGGGAGCTGGTTTTAAGTGAAGGTAAGGGAAAGCAAGAAAAGCTGATGCTAAAACTGAACTGGACAAAATATGGCAGTAGTTCATGGGAAAAGATCAGCACATCATTTTGGTATTTTCTAGAAGTGGGTTTTTTTCCTCTTTTTTTTTCTCTCCATGTCCTTTATGTATTTTTCTTCCTCTTTATCCTCTAATTAAAGGGAAATACAAGAAAAAAATAAAAGAGTGCAAGGGTTGCAAGACAATACAAATTTGCTGGTTTTTTTTTTTCTTGAAAGGTATAGACTAGCACATTTGCAGTCTTTTTAGGCTAGCAGCCCATTTGTTTATTGTGTACTAAGAAAAAAGAAATCACCCCCAATTAGCATGTCTGGTAGTGGAGTGGCTAGAAGAGTTTAGCATAATAAAGGTGACCATGTGGCTGTGTGGGGCTGAGCTGCTGGCTGGGGTTAACCCACACCACCAGAGACAGGGAAAACACTTCTTTCCTCTCAAGAGACTTTGTGTGTGAGGTCCACTTCAGCAAATACACTGATCTACAGACTAGTCTTTGAGCTAGTCATACTGAATTCTCATTGAAGTCAATGGAGAAAAATAAGCATTTTGAGAACAGTCATGCACTAACCATACCTATTCTTTTTTCTTGACCAGGAAAAGAACTTGAAGTGATTAGTTACAGTGTAGATGTCTACATTTAATCAGATTAATTGCACTCTTGCCACATACAGCAGTAAATTGAAGCACCAAATGGGTGTGCATCCTTCACTGTGTAAATAAAAATATGAATACTGAACGCTGGAAACAAGCAAGAGGAAGGGACAGAGAGAAGTAAACATGCTTGCCTTAATATAGGGCTCCAAAGGAGATAGTATGCTGCTTATATGATAAGTTATATCCTGTGTTGGAAATGAGTGTACACATTCTGTCGAGGAGCTTTTGTGAGGCACACAGTCCTGGATGATATAGTTTTAATAACATACTTTTAAAGTTGTTAAATCAGATAGTCTGCCATTGATGTGCTGGGATATATTTTAAAATTTTTTTTTTGTAATCTAAAACTACAGCAAACAAGTTTGAAGAGACAACACTAAGAAAAAAATACCAGTGGATTTGTCTGGTTTTCAACAGCTTCAGAGGGGAAGACTCTTGCTGGAATTATCAATGAAATTGAAATGGAGCTATGCTCACCAAAGCATAAGAAATGTAGCACAACCAGCATGCATTTGAATGTGGCTTGGCAGCTCTAAAAAATACTGAGATTTAGCTTCCTTACCTGAGAAACTTTGTTAGGTGCCAAATGAAATAGTTGCCCTAATACAATAGATCTAATTCCCGGCATAATAAATGGAGAGAGGTAGGTGACTCCCAAAAGAGGTCCTATCTGACCAAATTTTAGCACCTAGGATGTAACCCATCTCAAGAGTTTGTAACTATTTAATGTTAGGAGTCTAGTCTAAGCCAATAATCTGGGCTGTGTTATAGACATTGGAGAGAAACAGATTCTTTCAGGGAGCAATTAATCAGAGATAGATGGTATTTAATCTATGGGGGACGAGCTGCCCATTTCTCTCCATTGACTGCAGATGAACCCTTGGCACTCATTGGCACAGGCAAGTCTCCTCACTAATGAATAGCTAAAGGTAGGTGAGATGTCCCAGCCCTGATGCAGGCAGACATATTCTTCTAATGAGTTTCAAAGTTCCCCCTCTTCAATGACTGTTTGTGACTTTAAGTACTTCTTTTAAAGAGCTGTCTCATGAAGTGCCTTAGTCACAAAACTATCCATGCAGATTAAGCAGAATAGATTACCCTTACTTTTTAATTCAGCTGTTTTAATTAGCATTTGTTTTATGAGCCAACACCAATAATATTTATACACAACAAGAAGTACAGATGAGTTCTCAAAACAAGGTCTGTCTCTCACAGATGTATTCATGGCAAAAGTCAGATATAATGACTGATACCAGCTGGCTTTTCATTCTGTCATACCTTTTGATGTTGAATTTCTTTTTAGGCTTCAGGCTTGAGGGCCTTTATTGTAACAAATCAATTCAACAGTGCATGGCTTGCATTGCACGTGTAATAGTGCATATTTTTGTGGCAGCTGAGTGATCCATTTTAAGAGTGAAAGTTCATGATGAGGCTGTGATTTGATCGATATACTTGCACTTATATAACAGATCATACAATACAGTAGAGGTTTAATAAATTTAATAAACTAAAATTAATTAAAATTAAGAGAATCTATTTCACTTTATGATTTCTTCTTTAGAAATTGGCAGCTATTAATGAAGCATATCTCATGCTTCATATATACTTAGTAGAGTCATGGCTCAGTTTTAGGTATCTGCTTTTCATCTAAACCTCAATAACTGAGAGATGCTGGTAAAAACTGTAAAGTGTTGTTTACAATGTTACAAGTAAACACAAAATTCAGATAAGCTGTTCAGTATCAAACCTAGAATCCCTGATTCTTAGTTCTTCCTCAGCAGCTAAACATAGACAATATGGTGAGGGAGAGATTAGAGGCAATGGCACTTAAAAGAAGAGAAGCAATTTTGTATCATTACTGCCTAGAAGTGGTTGGACAGGAAGGGCTTAAACCATCTCAGAGCATTCTTGAAAACGATTGTTGGATAACTGGCAGCATTCATGATAAAAATAGATGCATAATGGAAACTCTGGAGATACTTAATTCATACACTCATACATAGTATTTGTCCCTTGCCTGTGAGTTTTGCCTTAATATTTAGCCCTGTCTATATTTTCTCTAAAACTCACTATGGCATTTTTGTACACTCCTCCTCCACTCAGATTTTGTTACAGAAGCCAGACTTCTGGGCTGGCAGAAATACAGAAGAATAAAATGGCAAAAACACTGAATTGCACTGAATTTTAATCTTGCAGGTATTAAAGTAAACTCACATTGACAGAATCCACCTTCATGAATCAAAAATCAGAAGCAGATGTCTGTAAATGTCATTCAATGCATAATATAATAAATGCTGTATACTTTACATACTCACATTCAAAATTGCTCATAAACATTGGAGTTAGCAGTTGATGAGTAATGAGTAAAATCAACTCCAGTTTCACCCCAAGAAGCAATGTAATTTACATTTATGGGATATTATTTGTATGCATTATTTATAGAGGTTTTCAAATGCTACTGGTTGTCTTATTACTTTTAGAGGTTCTTTTTCTACTTATAAAGAGGATTATTACAGCAGAGCTGTTCACAGCTGGTTTGATTGCCTTTGCAAACAGTCAATGTTTTCTTTCAGTCCTGGCCAAATCAGCCAGTAGGTGAAACTCATGACTGGGAAATTAAAGCAGCCTCTGTCAGGGCTGGCATGCTGCATGTGGTGGCCTGGCCAAGTGGAGAAAGCCTGTCTCTGCTGAAGTTAAATGCATGCTGATTGACCACCTGATGGCCTGGGGATGTGTAAGCTCTACTTGGCTGCACCTGAAGTAGTTTAAATTGCTTTTGTAGGTGGAATGGTTGTGTGATGTTAATCTATTTCTGGAGCAATCCTCTCTCAATCTTTGGGATGGTAACCAGTCCAGAGACAGAGATGACCTGAAGGTGCATAATATAGTTCATTACAGTAAAGAAGGATGTGGCATGCGTGACCATAGGGTACTGCAAAAAATTGTTGGAAATTATACCCTAATATTTCTGTGTTGGAGTATTTAGTGGCCTACTCACTCTTCTGAACTGGGCGCTCCATTCCATCTATTCTTCCCCGATCTTGTGTTTTCTCCTTTTATTTCTTTTAACTTTCTTGCTTTTTGTATAGGGAAAACTTTGTCTATGGGAGAAGAACTAAGATCAGATTATCTAGATCTGCCTCACTCTACAGTGGGTAGAAAAGTCACCTGGATCTGCCCTGCTTGGCAATTTCTGCAGCAAAGGTGTAAACATGGTTGGTACATCTCACTGCCTGCATCACTGACGTACTTAGCAGGACAGGAAGCTCATTCCAGCTATTCCCTACATACATTCTTACATCCTCCCCTGTTTTGCTTCCTTTTCCTTTCAAAAGGAGTATTTCAGACTAAACTTCCCTGTAGACTTTCATCTTTCAGGGAAAGTCTGTATAGAGTTACAGCATTTATATATAGGTGAAAGCAATACAGGTATAGCTTTCTCATAATATAACGTCCCTTCCTCCCAAACTCTATGCATAAATTCTAGTTAAATGAACTCAAACTTCAAAAGATTATGACTATTGAAGAGTCTGCAATGAGAATTTCTAGAAGCTGAACTTCTGCTAGCATTTCAAGTGCACTAAAAACTGGCTGCACTGTATGTCTTAGAATTTATTAATAAACAATAAGACATTAAGAAAGTGAATAGTGAACACAGAAGCTAAAATAGGAACTCCACAGATGGATAATGTTGCTAAGTTAAAACTGTGGGAGAAAGTGTGACTTTGGAAATTTCTGGCATTACTGATTTTCATTTCTGTCATTGCTGTTACTGGTTGATATTGGTTCATTAAAGTTCACTCAAGTTGCCAGGGGAGGGGAACCTCAATCCATCCCACTCCCACCAGTTTGATGTTGGTGCCAGCAATAGATGCCCAGAGCCTGGAGAAGGATCACAGGTCAGCAGGAGAGCACCTGAAGAGCAGCAGAAAGGGATTCCAGCCCCTCCAGCCAGAAAGTCAGCTTCATCGAGGCCCAACTGAAATGCCTCTATGCAAACTCACATAGCATGGGGAATAAACAACAGGAGTTAGAGACATGTGCATGCCTGCAGGGCTATGATCTTATTGGCATCACAAAGACGTGGTGGGATGGCTCCTATGACTGGAGTGTCGGAATGGAAGGATACAGGCTCTTTAGGAAGGACAGGCAAGGGAGAAGAGGAGGGGGTGTCACCCTCTGTCAGTGACCTGCTGGAGTGCATGGAGCTCTGCCTTGGAATGGATGAGGAGCCGACTGAGAGCTTATGGGTCAGGATTAAAGGGAGGGCAGGGACAGGTGACATTATATGGGGGTCTGCTACAGGCCACCCAACCAGAAAGACTAAGTGGATGAGGTCCTCTATAGGCAGATAGGAGCAGCCTCACATTCACAAGCCCTGGTCCTCATGGGGGACTTCAGCCACCCTGATATCTATTGGAGGGACAACATGGCAGGGCATAAAGAATCCCAGAGGTTCCTGGAATGTTCCAAAGCACAAATTCCTTCTCCAAGTGATAGAGGAGCCAAAGAGGGGAGGTGCTATGATGGACCTTGTTCTCACCAACAAGGAGGGGCTGGTGGGGAATGTGAAGCTCAAGGGCAGCCTTGGCTGCAGTGACCATGAAATGCTGGAGTTCAAGATCCTTAGGGCAGCGAGGAGGGTGCACAGCAAGCTCACTACCCAGGACTTCAGGAGAGCAGACTTTGGCCTCTTCAGGGATCTGCTTGGTAGAGTACCATGGGATACAGCCCTGGAGGGACAAGGGGCCCAAGAAAGCTGGTTAATATTCAAGGACCACCTCCTACAAGCTCAGGAGTGATGCATCCCAACAAAGAGGAAGTCAGGCAAAAACACCAGGAGGCCTTCATGGATGAACAAGGAGCTCCTGGACAAACTCAAACACAAAAAGGAAGCCTATAGAGGGTGGAAGCAAGGACAGGTAGCCTGGGAGAAATACAGAGAAATTGTCCAAGCAGCCAGGGATCAGGTTTGGGAAGCTAAAGTCCTGTTAGAATTATATCTGGCCAGGGATGTCAAGGGCAACAAGTAAAGCTATCGGTATGTTCGTGAAAAAAAGGAAGACTAGGGAAAATGTGTGTCCTCTCTGGAAGGAATCGGGAGACCTGGTTATCCGGGACATGGAGAAGGCTGAGGTAGTCAACAACTTTTGTGCCTCAGTCTTCACTGGCAAGTGCCCCGGTCACACCACCCAAGATGCGGAGGGCAAAGGCAGAGACTGGGACAATGAAGAACCACCCACTGTAGAAGATCAAGTTCGAGACCTTCTAAGGAACCTGAAGGTGCACAAGTCCATGGGACCTGATGAGATGCATCTGCAGGTCCTGAAGGAACCAGCGGATGAAGTGGCTAAGGCATTATCCATCATGTTTGAGAAGTCATGGCAGTCCAGGGAAGTTCCCACTGGCTGGAAAGGGGAAACATAACCCCCATTTTTAAAAAGGGAAACAAGGAAGACATGAGGAACTACAGGCCAGTCAGTCTCATCTCTGTGCCTGACAAGATCATGGAGCAGATCCTCCTGGAAACTATGCTAAGGCACATGGAAAATAAGGAGGTGATTGGTGGCAGCCAACATGGCTTCACTAAGGGCAAATTGTGCCTGACAAATCTGGTGGCCTTCTACAACTGGGTTACAACATTGGTGGGTAAGGGAAGGGTAGACGTCATCTACCTGGACTTGTGCAAAGCATTTGGCACTGTCCTGCATGACATCCTTGTCTCTACATTGGAGAGACATGGATTTGACGGGTGGACCACTCAGTGGATAAGGAATTGGCTGGATGGTCGCACTCAAAGGCTTGCAGTCAACAGCTTGATGTCCAAGTCGAGACCAGTGGCATTCCTCAGGGGTTGGTATTGGGACCAGCACTGTTTAATATCTTTGTTGGCAACTTGGACAGTGGGATTGAGTGCACCCTCAGCAAGTTTTCTGACAACACCAAGCTGTGTGGTGCGGTCAACACGCTGGAGGGAAGGGATGCCATCCAGAGGGGGCTTGAGAGGTGGGCCCATGTGAACATCATGAAGTTCAACAAAGCCAAGTGCTAGGTCCTGCACATGGGTCAGGGCAATCACAAGCACAAATACAGGCTGGGTGATGAGTGGATTGAGAGCAGCCCTGCAGAGAAGGACTTGGGGGTACTGATGGATGAAAATCTTAATATGAGCCAGCAATGTGCATTTGCAGCCCAGAAGGCCAACGGTATCCTGGGCTGCATCAAAAAAAGCATAACCACCAGGTTGAGGGAGGTGATTCTGCCCCTTTGCTCTGTTCTGTGGCCCCCCATGTAGGAAGGACATGGACCCGTTGGAGCAAGTCCAGAGGAGTGCCATGAAGAAGATGAGGTGGCTGGCGCACCTCTCCTATGAAGAGAGGCTGAGAGAGTTGGGGTTGTTCAGCCTGGAGAAGAGAAGGCTCCAGGGAGACCTTACTGCAGCCTTCCAGTACCTAAAGGGGACAACAAGAAAGCCAGAGAGGGAGTTTTTTAGAAGGACCTGTAGTGATAGAACAAGGGGTAATGGCTTTAAACTGGAAGAGAGTAGATTTAGATTAGATGTAAGGAAGAAGTTCTTCACTGTGAGGGTGGTGAGGCACTAGAACAGGTTGCCCAGAGAAGTTGTGAATGCTGCCTCCCTGGCACTGTTCAAGGCCAGGTTGGATGGGGCTTTGAGCAACCTGGTCTAGTGGAAGGTGTCCCTGCCCATGGCAGGGGGGTTGGATCTACATGATCTTTAAGATCCCTTCCAACCCAAACCATTCTATGATTCTATGCTTCTATGATTCATTAACTGTAGATGTTTGGCATATTATTTCCCTAGGCTGTGTGTTTGGAAGGGAAGAGCAATAATCCAGAAAAATATGGCTTACCCAGGTTTTGTAAATTCTTTCCCTTGAAGCTAATTGACTTGTAAATTCCTTTGTTTACAGTTACACTAACCTACAAAACACACAAAACCTCAGTCTGATGGTGGTGTACAGTCTAAACTTGTAATCCAACTGATGAAGCAACATCTGAGTATAACTCATCTAATAGAACAGCTATGCTCTTCATTGCCTATGCCTCCATGTGTACCTTTAGGATCACAACACATAACATCAAATTGTTCCTTTCTTATTTGCTCAGGCCATATCTTCTTCATATTTAAAGCAAATGCTACTCATGAGTCATCTTTGCTTTCGGACTTCAGCCTCACTCAGTAACTTCCTACATATCTTACAAAAAGAGAGGTAAACTGCATGCAATGGCAAAATCAGTTTGGTGCTTTGCTAAGAAGCGAGGACTGGAGCTGTGCATTCTGCATGCACCTAGGCTTCCGCAGGCACTACAGTGATGTTTAAAGCAGAATTTGATTGAAACCTTTTGATGGGCTTCTGTCCATTTTGTGCTGTAATGGTAATACTGATGCTTTTTTAAGTTGGTTTGGTTTTGTGGTTTTATTTTTGTCTGCTACACCTGATGTTGGTCCTCTTCTCACTATCGAATGGCTGTTTTCTTCAACATACCTTCAATGTACAGTTCTGTACTTTCCTATGTAACTCCCCTTTCCATGTGTGACACAGTTGTAGGCTTAGCATATATGTAGCCAGAGTGTTCTCCCACTGCTGCTTCCTACCTTTCTTCTTTGCAAATTTGGAACATGCCTGCTCATGTGAGTTAACATTTTATGTTTGTGAGGTTTTGGCACCTTCTGTGCCATGTTTCCTTCAATGTAGATTTTAAATGAACTCGTACGACCTCTTAGGCAATAACAATTTCTGCCGTTAAATCAAGTTTAGCTCACAAGTTTATTGGTTCTTCCTTGGCTTGGGGAAGAATGTGTCCCAGATAAATTTGTATTCTCAATCATTTTCTCAGGGAAGAAAGTTATGGCCAATAAAAAAGCATTAGCAGATGTGTTTAAATAACTTCAAGATCTAGTTTAAGCTGAAGTTCAACTTGAACTTATAGTACTTTGTTGGCTGACAATGACATAGTTAAAACCCCTGAGCAATATAGCTTCGTGAGTTACAAATACATACATCATTAGTTTCTTATTAATCTTATGATTCCTAATGACGTGACTTTTGAGAATGGCATTAGGTCACAAGTAAAATTTTAAATCTATAACTTAATAACACAAATAATTTCCCTAAATGGCAGAGTTAAGGTTAGATTAGTGTACAGTATCCTTGGTGGCCCTTAGTATTTGACTCTGTAATGATATTTTAAATACTGTTGTTCTATGTGAGATACAGCTATAGTAAACTAAATTAAAAAAAAAATATCTGTTTTTATGTACCTTACTATTTACTTATCAACATTTTTTTAGTCTGTTCATAGTTAAAAAAACATGAATACAAGTTCAGTTTAATCATGAAAGTACTTCTAACAGTTCCCCAGGAAAGTTAAAATGGATGTGTTTTCTACTAAAAATCTGCATATCATTTTTCACAGGGATCTTAAAGTCAGCAATTACTTTGGGAGCAATTCCCAAACTGAATAAAGATGTCATTTTCCTAGAATGATTTTGGGTTGATATATGGTCTGCTTAAAATTCACAATCTTTGACCTTGGTAGATGAACTAGAATTTGCAGACTATGTTTCTACATATTAGAAGAACTTCTCATAAAGTTGGATAAGCATCTTTGAAAGTTGGTTGGATTTCGGTGTTTTGTTTTGGGTTTTTTCCCAGTTAAATAAATGGATAATCTGTAGCTGACATGCCTGTTTAGAAGACCACCAATCTTGAGATCATGGAACAATAAAAGCAAAGACTTCATTACTTACCTCTCCTAAGACAATGTAGGAGCTCTTCCTTAATGACTCAGTTGACATTTACTGTTCACAGTTCATGCATTTCTAATAATCTCCATAAAATGTCAGCATGTTCTCTAATGGACACTTCTGGAAAACCACTACAACCTGCATTGTCTACAGCCCTGTGCCATTTCTCAATTCTAGGCCACTGGACTTGATAAAAAGGTTAACCTCACTCCTCTGCGTAAGAGCAGATAAGGATGACTAGAGCAGACTGGATGTGCTGTTAGGGCAGTTCTATTACAGTCTCTTGCCTTTACCTACTTCTCCCAATCCCTCTCTTGGCACATGTCCATGAAAAGAGGAAAGTAACATTTCTTCAGAATTGCAAAGTACAAGGGGCAAAACACAATGTTTGTGTGGAAAATGTGAATTGATCACCTGGAGTTTTGTGACTGTGATTGTGGTTAAAGCAAATGTTTGCAGAAGTGGTTAAGCTCTATATCTTTGGTCCTAGGTCATATTTGCTAATGCCTAAGTTTGAAATTAAAATAGGGGAGGTGGATTTCTATAACTAACTGGGAAATGAAGCTTTGTATCTTTGTACTGCCGGATGCCAGGTACAGGACTCGCAAAGCAGGTTGTCATTGATTTTATGAGTAAAATTTGTCATTGTACTAGTATTGCATTTACATCACATTGTGTATATCCTTGGTAGTTTTTTTTTTGTTTGAAAATTATGTGTTGAGTATAAGCAACACTGTGTACTTCCAACAGTATGGACAGGCCTTAGCATGTGCACACTATTTCACAACTATTTCAGAACTGCTGCCCTCCCTTGAGTCATTGGTAATATTCATATTATCTTATTAACATTCCCTGCTTGTTGTCTGCATTAGAGTACACAGCGAAGATGTCATTTACCTTCAGATAATATGGATCTGTTTATGTGGTATTGATATTCATGTCTTGTAAAATTTCTTACTGTTTGCAAAAGAGGCAGGTGTTACATATTCCTCTCACATTTCAGGGGAGCTAAGGCCAAAACTTTCACCACCCACCTCCAAAAATAAAAAATGCTATGACTTTCTTTGCTACAGTTTCTGTAGCTGCTTGTGATAGTGAACCTGCTTTGTGAAAAAGACTCTAGAGATCAACAGTGTACACCTATATATATGCATAGACAATACTGCAACTAAATACAGGTTGTTTAATGACATTCACTGTCACTCCTCATTATGACTTTGTTTTATACTTACTGCATTCTCATAGGTACTCTGATACTGTTGAAAACCTCTGACTTTATTGACATGCCCATGGACAATACATACAGCTATATTAACAATATTCCTATTAAAAAAAACTAATGTATTGGCTGTATGTTATAGAAGTACTGTGAGAAAAGCTGGTTTTGAATTTAGCAACCTCCAATCATACTAAAGGCTGCTAGGATTACAAATCCATGACAATATATGTGGTAAGCAGCTGCCCCCCTTTCCTCAGAACAGGTGCATTGCTGTGTTACAAAGAATGTGCTGCGTGACTTCACCTTGATTTGAGTAGCAGATGAACATGCTGCTTTGTACCCTCTTGGACTACCCTGGGAAACATAAACCAAGCTTTAAATATGTGAGTTGGGTCTCTAAACTTTACTGATCAATGCTTCTCCCTTCACTCAAAATTCTACTTAAATCTAACAGTCAAAACTTTCCATTCCTGAATACTTGTAATTTATTTATGCTTTTAGTCTGTAGAAGTGCCAGTCTACAAAGGTAATCTTGGGTGAAGGTGACTTTGCTAGGGACAGGTATTTAAAGAGACATTAGGTTTTACATTCCTTTTGTAGGTTTGGGGTTTATGGATGATTTGTATGAGGGGTTTGTGATCATACCTCAGATTCTGTCAAGCTATTGAAATATCTCCATTTTAACTTATCTGGAAGTGTGCTGTGCAAGCAAAGGGTGGTGAGAATCACTTCCCTTATTTTAGGCATCTAAAGGCCCAAATGTGGCCTGGCACCCCCAGAGGGTGAAACACCTCCTTCTAAAATGATTAAAGTTCCTCAGTTTCAATAGATCAGATGAATTGTAATGTGGAGATCTGTTTTAGCTTGTGTTTACAAAAGGAATTTATGGCCCAGGTACAAATTCAGTGAAATGAATCCCACTGTGAGCGCCTGATCTGGGGAAAAGGGGAAAGAAGGGAAAAATAAATTCCAGTACTACCCTAACTAACACAGAAAATAATGCTTACCATTAATGTGTTAAATACTGTCAATGATAAGAAGAAAAATAATAAAATATGAGCATCCGTAGCATTGATAAGTTACTTCCGCAGCCTGGTGTGCTTAGATGCATGCCTTTAAATTTATATTGCAGTGATCTATTGATGTTGCTTGAATGGGAGCCTGTGGATATGCTGACCTAAAACGTAAAAAGTTTCTGCAGTATTTCAGTGTCCTTAAGGGATTCTGTCTTCTTCCATTAGGATATTTAATTTAATGCAAATGAATTATTTTACGGTATGTAGGTGAATGTACATCTGCTGAAGTCTGGCAGGAAATCTTTTGGGTGTGGCATGAGGTCTGACCTCCTAGGCTAGATACTGATATAAATTAACAGCAAGGAAAGGCAACTTTAGAAATGATGGGGGCAGGGGGGAGCGGAATGTACTACCACAATGAATAAAAAAAAGTTACATAAAATACCATTTTGGTCATCTGAAATGTCTATTTTACTGTTAGTGCAGTGTGAAACAGAATATAGCATAACTAATTATACAATGTAAGCATTAAAAAAACCCTATGCACCTTCTGCTCCCTCCCCGAGTCCACATTAAGCTGACTTTAAAGGCAACCCACCATGGTTTCTCTTCACTCATGCAAATGTTCAACTGTGTAAAAAATAAGTGGTATTTTTGACAGGTATTCCTCAGGGAATTTTGAGCTGCAACTACTGTACAAAAGGAGTAAAACTGCATTAACTGTAGAATACATAATAAATGGAAAGAGAATGGCTTTCATCAACCAATGACTAGAAAAAAACTACAACTAGTGTATCTATTTTTGACATACCTGGCCAATAATTATTTTGTTCCGGATAAAATCTTGATGTAGAGCAAGATATTTAGTGAACTACCTGACATATTAAATTTAATTTTGAACTCAAACCACCAAAATGATGTTAGAACTTCTTGATTTAGATATACAACATCTTAAAAAGTGTCTGCAAATGTGTTTTCACTTTACGACACCTTGTGAGTGGCTGCGTGGTGCTTAGTTGCTGGCTGGGGTTAAACCACAACACACTTCTTTCAGTGTCCTAATAGACTTGTGTATATTGAGAGTGAAACCATCAGTTCTCCACTTTCTAAATTTTAAATTCCTTTTTGAATCGTGACCTCTAGTTTTAGAACCTCAGAAATAGCATTTCACTGGATTTTAAGAGGAAGGTTTGGTTTAAGCTGACTATGCTACTGAAAATGTCTCTCGACTCATGTTTTCCATCATCAGGCCACGATTTCCTGGGTGGCTACCTGAAGAGATGGGAGGGTGCAGCTGCAGATGGAAACATCACACAACACACTCAACAGATATAGTCTGATGTTAGGGAGAAATTAATCTTATGTCTAGCTGCTACCAGTAGAAAACTATTCTCTCTTTTTGTAGGATTAGTTTTGGCTGGGTGTGGCTTTTTGAACTGGGTTACCTTGAGGGCAGATGAATGACCTAGCACAGGGAAAGAAGCACTACAGTTGCTCAGTTAGCAACAGACAGATATCAGATGTGATTAAACGTAGCATTACACTTCATGCTATAATTCTCTGGTACCACAGTCGTCTAAGGAAGCAAACCTTTATCCATCTTCACCCAATTTGGAACCTTTATTAATGTGAACATCTAGAACTTCAAGAGGAGATTAATTTATAAAAGAAAAAAAGCACAGTATAGTCTAGGAAGTCTAAAGAAGATATGAATGCAATGATCTGGTAAAGTAAAAATGGAATGGTATGGATGCTTTTGGATATCTGCATTGCATTTTTCAGATGCCTGTTTTTTGAGAACCAATTTAATCTGACACTCATGAATGCTGGGATAGTTTTAACCACTGAAGAAGCCCACAAAACCAACCAAAACCCAAATACAAATCCCCCCCAAAAAACAACAAAAAAACCCCAAGCCATGCAAAGGAGATTAAATAATGGCAACCATTTAAGTAGAATTTAACCAGATGTTAAATAGATTATAATTTTTGTGTTCTTCTCTCTTAATTCTGATCTTTTAAAATAAAGAATAAATGAAGAAATAAAGACAGTAGTTGAAATTGATCCCTGCCGTTATTAGATACAATTCCACTGAAGTCAATGAAGTTGTGCCTGCAATGAAATTGGCCTAGAGTGCAGTTATTTCCATTCAACACAGTGTAGTTTTTGTTTGTTTTCGTTTGTTTTAATTTCCTCTTTAGCCACTATAGATTTTTTTTAAATAAACTCTTCTCTTCATAGGGACAACTGCTTGTTCTGATTGGCAAAGTGTCCCAATAATGATGATTTTACTCTATCAGTTTAGAATTCTGGAGTGGAATATTAATATTAGTGAATTACAGTGTGCATACAAGGCATAATAATGAAGAGGGATGGTGTGAGGAAAAGCAGCACATTGTAATGAGCCCCAAGCATAAAAAATATATACTATTGCCGTAATAAGAGATGGTATATATGGCTGATTCAAGAAGATATGACCAATTAGTAAGTCTTTGTAATGACAGAGTTCACAGAAATGGGAAATCTAGCAAGGCTCTTGGGCCTACTTTCTGCATTCTGCAGAGAGTAAAATACCATATTGTACTTTCCCTTCTTATATAGCTCAGAAGATGTCATTAATCTCCAGCTGGTGAGCAGCACATACATATATATGCATGCATAAAAATGCTGTACACACTCTAGTGATGATAATAAAGTTATTAGTATTAATTCTAACCATCCACATAGGATGCCAATAACCAAATAGCATTTTGACACCTTCAGCTACTGAAATAGATCAGTGCAGAAATGTATAATTTCACTTAAATAAGGTGATAATGAAGTTTCTTGTCATGCATAGGAAATCAGCAGTGAGCTACTTCAGACAGCAACCATGCCTTCTCCTTCTATGGGGAATGGGCTATGTGAGTTTTATGTGACACAACGGTAGAGCACTTCGGGGGTCACGTAAAGCGTCAGTGTTAATAAGTAGACGATTTCAAATTATTAGTTCTCTAAATCAGACATGAAAACTGCGGTAAAGAAGCCACAGGAAAAATTACAAGGAAAACTTTTAACTTACCATGCTTTATTTTCTGTTTACCAGAAAACATCTTGTTTTGCAGGAGTAAAATTAAAGCTACGATAAGTAGCGTGACCTTAACTTGTTGGGGTTTCTTCATTTGTATAAATAAAACAAAGACTCATCTGACTCCATTATTTATTTGCCAACTTTGCAGTGCAAGTAATGAGGGCAGCTTTAGAGAGTTGAAAAGTTATAAGCAAACCTGGTTGCATGCAGTATATCTGGTTGCTGCAGAAAATCCCTACTTGTTAACACCATGGAGCATATGACATGCTTTTTTTTCTACTCTGGCATTTGAAATAAACAGTATGTTTATTAACTAGTATAACATTTAGAGCTATGGATGAATTCTTGTCTGCCCATGCCGAAAGCATCAGTATCCAAAAAAGGCTTTAGTCCACTTCATACGTTACATGTATTTCAGAATCTAGTCCTATGTTACTGGTATCATGAAGAGATGAGATATTATCATAATTATTCTACCTGTAAATATGTCTCAATTGTCTTTAGACACTTTGGCATAATCCTACTGATTTTAAGTTAGAATCTGCTTTTGGCACATTTAGAGCTTTCTATTCTATCACTAGCAAGGAATGACTGCCCAGTGAGGAAATCTAGAAGAGATTCTGATTTTTTACATATGTTTAGAGAATAAGAAGGGAAGAAAGCTAATCAAGACACAAAAATAGTTGGGTTCTTCTGCATTTCCAAGTACAGGACTCTCACTGAAGTCAGCTGGAGTTTGGCATCTGTATATACTGCCTGAAGAATTGGAGGGCTGAAGCAGAATACTTTTTGTGACTTTCGCAGCTCATTGAACTAACATGTCTGCTTCTGTACTTCCTTCTACTTTGTTTCAGGGAGCACTTCAAATGGTAATGATTTAAAATTCTTAATGTGGTGTGAGCTGTGTAATACGAAATAGGGGAAATCAGCCAAAAAAAATTGTGTAAATTTGAAGGTCTACAGGAATAAGGCTCTCAGGATGAACTATTAGATCCTGGCATTTCCTTCTGCCTTGTAGGATTTCTCCCTTGCTTGTATGCCTGGTGAAGACCAAACAGAGCCTTCTTATAAGGGCAGAAATGCATGAATATGGCAAGATAAAATGAAGACAAAAAACTGTCTTGAAATTTGGTATGCAGATTGAGTAGGTAATATGGTACTTGATTCCTGTTCTGCTTTCACTCCCTGTCTGCTTCTCTAATTTGGAATAAAGATCAATTTATTGAGAAATATTTTCTATCCCTTGTGAATTTTATAGAAAATACTTTTTATTGCAGAAAAGCATGTCTGAACATGCTGAAATTAAATAACAAACAGTAAATTTTCTGATCCTTCTTTTCTCTATATATGTGTAATTTAGGTTATCATTAATGTTATATATGGACCTATTTACAATATGTTTTGCTCTTGTTTGTAAAACTTAGATGTATCAATGATAAAATGTGATTTCAAAGTGCCCAAGCTACTCTCAAAGGATATAAGACTATGAATATCAGATGTTATCAGTAAAATACCGAAATATCAAATAGTGTTTTCCCTCAAAGGAGTTTATCAGCTGTCACTATTTGTTTAAAATGATAGCTGGTACCATGTAGGGTGTAAAGGTGTCGATAACATTTGAATCTGTTTGAGCTGTAGTTCCAGGCCACACTTCTGACACAGCACAATCAGAACTGACTTTTTTTTTTTTTTTAATTATTTTATATTTGTGGCCATCTCTTCTTGAAGGCCATTATTTAATTGACTTAGTTTCCTTATCTTTTTTTTTAATTTTTTTTTTTTCAATTGTACTGTCTGTTAGGCTCTCCTTAGTATTTTTTTGAGCCTGTGGAACAATTTCAATCACATTTAACGAAGTATGAAGTGATCTTAAAGAGAGCAAGTTCCTCTGAGGCTAGAGAAAAGAGACCTAAATGAGTGCTGCTTCCAAGCAGACGTTGCTGCTTTCACTTAGCAGAATACTGGACATCAGAATCCATAGGAGAGAGAGTCACAGGAGATTGGGCTTCTCAGTTTTGCATTAATCCTTGGCTTTTAGTCACATCAAATTAATATACCTGCCTGTGTTACAAAATCCTCTTGAACAACAGAATATGTGAGTTTTAAGGAAATTTTCCTTTTTTCTGATTTGAAAGTTTAACCAAAAATAACATCTTGGTGAATTTCCTATCTTAATGTTAGTAGAATTCGAGGTTAAGTAAGATTTCTGAAATACTAACTATATTCTTAGGTGTCTGTCAAAATTGAAAGCAGCAACACAATTTCTCCTTTGATAGACATGGTAAGGCATTAAGTAAGATGAGAGGAGTAAACTCATGCTAGAACTATAGAGTCAGTTCTACGCTAGATGGCACTTGAGGCTCCATTTATTCAGAATATGTTGAACTGCAGTAGCTGGAGTTTTGATTCTTAACATTTTTTGCATCTGTTTGACATGAGTCATTAGTAAGTCTAAAATGAGATTTAATAATTCTCACACAAGAAGTAACATAGCAGAGGATAAATATTTCATATTGTAACACATATTAAAAACATTTTGGCATCCTACATATGCCTCTGTAATAGCTCTGTGACATCCTTATGAAAGTCCTTTGGTGTATTCTAGAAAAACTATTGCTTAAATAGCATTCATAATTGCCCTCAGGAAATTTTCACACATTTCCTAGTTTACTTTCATATCACCTCTTGTTAGCTGGAGGTGATTTAAACAAACGGCACTGGAGTGTGTTTGCACAGCTCAGCTGGGACAGTGATAACATCTATCAGAATAAAAGCTTGGCTTGCCCTAATGTCATCTTGGTAGTACTCCTTTAAGAAAGAAAGGTTGCTTTGCTGGCATCTGAAAGTATCTGAATTTAAAATGCTCTCACATTTTTTTTTATGTTGTTTTATTCAGAAGGCACAGGTGCTTTTTTTCCAATATTTCTATTGCCATATTTTCTGTTGTGGTACTGCCAAAGTGGGGCAGCAGCTTATACTGGTGTGAAAGGACAGGGTGTTTTCTCCAGATTTCCTCTTCAGTACCAATCAATCAACCTGTCCTTTGGACACATGTGTGCGCACACACACAGAGCATTTTAAAATTCTGATGCATTTAATACAAGATATAGAAAAAGATAATGCTGTTTGTACAATGGCTGAGTCTGCAGAGACAAAATGTGATGAAGTGTAAATCAGAAAACAGTGGGTTTTGTACAGTGAAGGTGAAGGTGCTGTGGATAACCAGCAGAATGGGCAGGCCTGGTGTCCTGCATCGGGGGGGACAGTGGTGGAGCAAACCCTCTCTTCTTCTGGAGGTTATGACTGTGCTTTTTTATAAGTGCTTGTTACCTCTTCCTTGTTTTCATCAAATGTGTGATGTTTTATATACATGGGATATGCATTCTTTGTAACATCCTATAACGGGATAGGATAAAGCATATGCATCTCTTCAGGTTGTACTCTTTTGTGATGAGTAATTGGTGGCTGGTGTCCTGGTTTCGGTTGGGATAGAGTTAATTTTCTTCCTAGTAGCTGGTATAGTGCTGTGGTTTGGATTTAGAATGAGGACAATGTTGATAACACACTGATATTTTAGTTGTTGCTAAGCAGTGTTTACACTAAGTCAGGGCCTTCTCTGCTTCTCACACCACCCACCAGCGAGAAGGCTGGAGGGGCACAAGAAGTTGGGAGGGGACAGAGCCAGGGCAGCTGACCCCGACTGGCCAAAGGGGTATTCCATACCATGTGATGTCATGCTCAATAAATAAACTGGAGGGAAAGCTGGCCAGGAGCTGCTGCTCAGGAACTGGTTGGGCATTGTTCAGCAGGTGCTGAGCAATTGCATTGTGCATCACTTGTTTCGTATATTCTAATTCTATTATTTTTTATTATTATTATTATTACTACTACTACTACTACTACTACTACTACTACTACTACTATTATTATTATTTTCCCTTCCTTTTCTGTCCTATTAAACTGTCTTCATCTCAACCCAAGAATTTTACTTTTTTTTTCCCAGTTCTCTCCCTCATCCCATGGAACGGGGAAGTGAGCAAGTGGCTGTGTGACGTTCAGCTGCCTGCCAAGTTAAACTATGACAGTCCTTTTTGGCTCCCAACATGGAGCTTGAGCCCACCGTCACTGACGGGCTCAGCCTTGGCCAGCAGCAGGTCCATCTTGGAGCCGACTGGCATTGGCTCCATTGGACACAGGGGGAACTTCTAGCAGCTTCTCACAGGAGACACCCCTGTAGCCTCCCTGCTTCCAAAACCTTGCCATGCAAACCCAATGCAGTTGGCAATCTGTGTCTGTACTGTTGGGTCTCTGTCATTATCTGTGCCCGTCCTCCGGAGGCCCCTGCTGTGCTCTCTGCTTGTGCTCTGCGGGATACCTGCCACAAGGGTGTAATGCATATGCATTCAAATTAAGACAGACCTGCCCCCTGCTTTTCTTCATCATAAGCCTGCTGTGGATCTCCTTCCACTTTAATCATCCACATGTTTAATGGCAGAACAGATTCATTTTCCACAGAACTGGGTCTTAGAAGTGCTGAGTACAATCCTGCAGGAAGTTAATGACAGTGTTAAGCACTTAACGATTCCAAAATATCACATCCCACATATGATGAGCAGTTGTGCAAAGGCAGGTATGCTTAGTAAGAGGAATAAGCACCCTTCAAGGTGAAGAACTGCACTTTGCAGATGACTCTGAAAGCAAAATCTCTAATGGTGAGTTAGATCAAGCTTTCCGTGGAGCATTAAATCTCCTTTATTAATAAAGAAATCAATTATCACACTCCAGCAATTTACCATTAACATTTGTTCTGCATCACTTAAAATGTTGAACAGTCATAATCATAAGCAAAGAATAGAAACAAAGAAAAGCTGTCCCCTAATTCCCCAAATAGTGTTTTAATTAAATTTCCCACAAAAGGGGAGCATTCACATTACAAAAAAAGTAACATATATCTCAGGGTCCTTAGCTGTTGCCTTAGCTATTAACATTTTTACTAGTTGTTGTTGACATAACTTCAATTTGTCAGGCACGTGTTTTTAAAATGCAGCTTTTATCCTGCTCTAGACAAGCATTTAGTCAGTATAATAGTCTCCCAAGATGTGCCCCATAGCCTCTGCCAAGGTGGAAGTAATCTGCATGCTGTGCTTTAATCTATAGAGCACATTTCAGCTGGTTAGTATTCCTGAAGACAAGCATGCTAATATAGCGTTCCTCAGAAACAATACACATCTCACCGAGACATCACAGCATGCTTTCAAATTGGGGAAGGGGCAGAATTCTTACGAGGCAATGAGAAAAAAGGTCAAAGTGTGCATATGTGCCAGTGCACTTCCTATGTCAAAGAGTCACAGGCAGGAATGAATGGTTAGAAATGAATACATGAGAGGTTTTAGCTATTAATTCTTTAAAGTTTTGCTTTATCCATCAACATTGGAAGGGAAAATTATGTTTTAATGCCCATTAATTAATTGCAGAGAACTGTAAGATCCCTTTAGTTTTTTATGCTGGACTAAACAAGCTCAAGGTTTTGCCAGTAATAAAACTTTGCTAATGTTCTGTCTAAGTCTGCACTGATGGTTTCACGCCATTACTCTTTCAAATACTGCCTTGTACTTGCTTGACAATTCTTCATCCTTCTTGGTATTCACATCTTCTTTTTGTTAAACACTTATGAAAGCTTATGCAATGCCACATTTTCTATGCATGGTTTGATTAGACCAAGGTCATACAAAGCTGTCACTTTCTTAAGCATTTTACCAAAATGAAGTTTGCATCAATGACATTTTCTTGGTTTGTTTTAAATAAATAATGACAGGACTGTCTGTAGCTGGCTTGCTGCTCAGGGTTAGCAGATGCTCTTTGTTGTACAGATCTGTTTCCCAGCAGAATCAATGGCGGGATGTTTGGGTGTAGTCTGGGTGCAGTTTGCTTTCCTTAGTTGCACTCATGTGGACTGGTTCTGGAACAGTCAGTCACAAACATGTTTCAGGACTCTTACTCTCTATTCCATGACACGTTCCCAGAAAGTAAGGTGACCTCAAAATCTGTGTAGATAAATTAAAATAAAGAGTAAATCTTCCTTCAACTTGTCGCAGCTTGCCACATGCAGTAGCACAACCATGGCAAATAACAACTTCCAGTAGGTGTTGCCAAGAATAAACCTTTGCTTGGGATGCAGGGAGAGAAGCCTTGCAAGGTTTTGTATGATAGCACCAGGAGGAGACACTTGCTCTTAATTGGTATGTTTGGAAAAACAAATTTTGAACGGTTTCAGTGGGAAATTATGCAAAACACATAGGAACGTTAAGTCTTGCTGTTAACAGGAACATTTCTGTAGAAAACAATGAATAACAGCATCACAAGGTTTCACTCAGTGTTTGGACTTCAAGCTTCAACTTCAGTGTTGTGTTCCACTCAGTAATATGCAAGGCCTTAATTACTGCATAAGTCTCTGGCCCCCAAAGGGTTTTGAAATTATTTATGCCAGTGCAAACAATCTAAGAAACAAAAAAAAATTGTTACAGTACCTGAATTAACACAAACGTGCTCTAAAGATTCTTGCTGGTTTTTGACAGAAGTGACACATTGCTGAATTGCGTAATAATATAGGAGTTCTAAATAGCTTTACTTTTCCCATGCCAGAGGATTTGCTGCAATAAAGCTGTGTACTCAGAGTAATATGATAATTAAAGTGTTGCAGATTGTAGTGCAGTACAGCTATGGTTCTGTGCTATATTTTTGTGGTTTAGTTCCCCCAAATTATATGTATGATTCAGGTACATATATTAAAGAGGTATGGAAAGAGGCTGAGTAAAAGCACTCAAACTTTTTTATCTTGCAATGGCAGCATGAGATGCCTAAGGTGGGAGCATAGGCCCTGTAATTTGCTCACACAGTATGTACAGAGAGAGAGAAAGGCTTTTGCCAAGGGTGATTCAGAGGTTAAGTGAGTAGAATTGCAGTTTGGACGTGACTCTCTTCCATAAAGGAGGAACAAGGGGCAGTCTGCTCCTGACTTAAAAGTCTTGGTATGATGACTGCTTTGAAGGGCAGTGCATCTGGACCTTACAAGAGGTGGGGTTTTTTTGGTTGGTTTGGTTTTTGATAGTTTCTAAGGCCAACTTTCTTTTATTAACTAAATTATGGGAGGTATCTCTCAGATTCACAAAATGAAAATTTGTTTGTCCATTATACAGAGTGGGCTAAATCTTTCAGCACTAGAAAAAGGGTCTGGGACTGAATTTGATTTTTATCCCAACCCCTTTAATATTTAGCTTGTCTGCTATCATGACTCTTATTGTGATCCTATCTTCCATAAATTACATATAATGTGAAATGCACTATAGGACAAGAAAACATAAAGATGACTATCACAAAGCTTTTTTTTGGTCAGTCAGTCAGTTTGTGGCAACTATCCTCATCCCTACCACTGTGAAATAGACCTTCTGATGTTCGCATACATGTAACAGCTGGATGAGGTTTTAAATATTTGTATTTATTCTTACGCTTGTTTTATCATCTTATTTATACTTCTAGTTTATTCTCAGACTAGAAAATAATTTATTTTTTAGCTAAGTCAAAATCAAAACCAGTAATTGTAAAATGTTATTTTTAAAGATGTATGTATGCTGGAAATTAATGTCGTTTTTCCTCTTTGAGTGTATTCTGGAAAAGACTAGACTTGCTTTTGAATTGATGTCTATTAACCAATTTCTATTAATATAATATATTTTTTAATTTATGAATGAAAAGTGTTAAAAAACCCAGATGAAATCCTGAATCCCTTCACGTTATTCTCTCAGAAAGGAGAATTCTGATATCTCTGTAATACTAAGTTGTCTTCTGCCATCAGACTCTTAAATATTTGGGGAAAAATATATGAGAAATGATAGAATTATAATGTAAGTAAATCAGTAGTGGGCTTTGTGAAATATTTCACATAAACAAGATATGAACAAGCATCCCAAGGTTACTAAACTAGACTGTCACAATCAATTTTATCAGTCTCAGGTGTAATGGAAAAGCACTGCTTGATTATGAACATCGAGGTCTGTATTTACCTTGGCCTGTGGTTGAATTTAGAGACTCTTTTCATGCCAGAGGAAGGCAGTAGTACTTGATAATGAATTTTCCTCCTGAACTGCAGCATAAATAGGTAAGGTCAAAACACAGTACTGGCATTAGACTGGCATGCTGTAGGACACTAAACGTGTATATGTAGAAAAAAATCAAGGACTGAAAAGATTCCATCTTTATAGGATTAGGTCAAGGTCAGCCATCTATCTAGAGTTCAAGGAAGATGCAGTTGAATGGACCTCAGAAATCCCTGAAACTCCAACCTGGAAAACCTCTTCATCTCTAGGCTGATATTCTTTCTGGAAAAGAGAGAGTTAGTCCAGCAAGACCGAGAAAACACCAGCCCCTACTAGTCTTTTTTTGGTGTATAGAATTCAAAGCTAATAGTTATTTCTTTCAAAAGGTCTGGGTTGCCAAGCTACCTCACTGAGGAATAGCAGTTTCTCTATGAATTCTGCGGGTTTGTTTCATTTCAAATTTACCTTGCTATGTGGCTTTTAGGAGGAAAAAGAGTCAAATGCTTTGTAAAATTAAGGGATGGAGGATTGTTTTATGGTGGGTGGTTTGGGTTTTTTTTTTTCTAAGTGAAGGCTTTAGTCCTAGAGGAGTGTGCTAAAGGATTTGGTTTATTGGGAGCTATTTTTAAGGACTATAAATCATGGACCAGGAAAGACTAATAATCTTGGGAAAGCACAAATAAGTGTTTTGAAAGAAAGCCTTACTATTGCCTCTGCACAAGGTCAACAATAAAAGAAAATTGTGAGCAGATATTCTCTTCTCTCTTGGGTGCTATTCCAGCAGCACACTAATATCACTAATGTGATATTGTCTGTCAGTGGTTGTTCTGGGGTAAATTCTGTGAAAAATCCTAACAAAACATTTGCATTTTTTCACTGGAAGTGCAAGTCAGAGACCCAGAGTCCGAAAGGCTCCTCGATATCATGTCTAATTGACTATCGGTTCTCCAGGAATGATCCCTAGGTTGTAAATGGGGCTATTTTTCTAAGTTCAAAACGTATACTCGGCAGCAAACTTGAGAATTCTGGAGGCAACTGTAGGAAAAATTTGTCAAAAAGATCTTGTGAAACAGAATCCTTGAAATTATTGTGCCAAAGCAAATTAGTAGAAGATATTCCCTCTGTTTCCCACTTGGACATTTCCACATATATTTGGTCTCTTGAAAAATTACTGGTTTGCATTCTTGCAGTTGTAGCATAGGAAGGTGTTGTTCTGTAAGCAGAACTTTTGCTGCCTCATTTTCCTTTTCTTTCTTCTATGAGCTTGTTTGTTGTCTTCTCCTTCAATGTAGGAATCTAATGTGCGGAAGAGGAGCAGATTGCTATTACCCAGCTCCCTATTGCTATAAGAGTTGTAGGAAATTAGGAATGGGGTTTAAAAGTTAGTTGCACCCAATAACTTTAAAGTGTATTGACAAATATCAGTCAAATTTGAGTGTGGCAGAAAAATTAAGCAATTAAATCATGCCCTAAATCTGATTTCCTTGAGAATGAAAAATCAGCCAGAAGATATAGATAGTTTAAAACAATGTAACTATGTTCAGAAAAGAGAGAAAAGGAAGGAAGTAATTATATCATGTTTTATTATTTCTCTCACTCCAGGGCCTGATTTAGGTTTGTCAAGATCAATTTATGAAGATATTTTACCCTTCTCTTTTTGATTGAAATATCTCTTGAATCCCTCCTGAGATGAGTGACAATCCTAGTTTATTTTCTTTCCCTAGTGGTTCCTTAAAGCAAAATCCAAAGAAATTACAGAGGTTTTTTTAATTCAGTTTTATAGAAGTTATGTTTTACAGTGAGCGCTTTACATGGCTCTCCGTGGATTGGCATTCTTGAATTTCTCTAGACATGCTTCAGCAGGTTTTGTGTAATATGAACCTCGCTTGATTTTGAGGAATTCAGATAAGATGGTCAGGTTAGTGAGTGAAGTGGTGGTTTCTAGCCATTCTTGAAGAGACAGATGACAAGGGTCTAATGTAGGGTTCAGCAGTCCCTTTAGTCTTCAGAAATCAGCTGTGGCTCCTGTGAGTCCTGGTCTGAGGGTGGAAGAAGGACCACTTCTTTAATAATTTCCTCAGTATGGGATCAAAGGATGAGTTTTTTTCTTTCCTCCTGTGCACCTCTCAAGCAAATTCAATGACTACTCTAAATAGGTCCTGAAGTTAGGACCTGGCTCTCAGTTCATAACAACCTGTTAAAATGTCAGCTTCCACCACTCTCCACTACTAACAAAATAGCTTAAAGGTTCTGAACAAAATAAATCAAAATTTTATAATTCATTTCAATTACGTTCTTGGATGTATATGTATTGTATTAGCAAAGCTCTGCTGCTGCGCTTGTTTAGTTAGCTGAGAATAGTTCATGCACAAAAAAGAATGAGTATTTCTGAGGTTGTTTTGCCAGTTTTATGAAACCAAGTTTCTAACTTTGGACTCTCCAGTTTATATTTTTTCTCAGCAGAATTATTAGATTCCAAGGAAAACTATGAAGTAAATGGTTATTTACAACGAAAAGAATCTTACATCAGGAAATCAAAACAAGGTTTTATCAGGAAAATGATCAAGGTGTAATTATGAAAAAGCAATAGTAGTAATAGCAGTAAATGATGATAGGTATTCTGACCGATCAGAGGAGATTACATGAGACTAAAGGAATGGGTCTAAGCACTGGCATAAGATATGAAGAGAAAACAAAATGGCAATGTGAAAAGGGATAGAATAAATCCCTGTCAGGGTGCTCTTATAACAGTTATTCCAGAACCATCTTTAACAAAGAAGGTCCCGCTGAAGACCCACTTGGCTTTTTAAAATTCTAGATCTTAAAAGATGCATTTTGTTTTTATGGCCATGTCTCACTGAGACACATGACTCACAGAGCCATGCCTTGTAAAAATATATCACATCATGAAAAGTCCTTACCAGCCTATAGTGACAATTTGCAATAGTAATAATTTCATTTAAAGTGTTTTTTTTTTGTTAAAAGGGGTTGATGGCTACCAGCTGCTATAAAGGTATAGCAAAAGTATAACTGTAAAGACAATCACAGCTCCTATTAAACCTTAGGTATGCCAAACAGTTCCTTGAAGGTTTAAAAAAAAAGAAATAATGAAGCCTCTTTATGCCATAAAAGCATCTGGTGGTGGGATTAGGGAAGAAAGAGCTCTCCCTGAGGAACTATGATGCAGGGCAATATGACTATGTCTCCTATTGGTAGCTAGCAATTAGCTTGTCAGTTTGAAATCATGGATAGGCATGCACTGGACATAGAAATCTGGCAATGAGCAACGACACAAAAAGACGGGGCTTTGTGGGTATGTGGTAGTTTGAGGAGCAGATGTGGAGAATTCAGAGCTATAGAGCTGCTTGCCTCTATTCATGCTGTGTTTGGGAAATAGTACTTTGTGTACTTTTTTAAGTAAATAAAGTTACATGAAACTGTATGCTTGACTGATGTCTGCAATTTTCTCATTTCAATTGAAATAACCTTTCAAGGCCCCAAATTGCAACCAATGGTCTTAGGTCAGAGGAGCAATGGCATTTTTTTATTGCTGCATTTGCATTTCATATAATGTACCAGTATGGAAATGACTAGACTTTATTTCTTTCAGCATGAAATTATATGAGCCTAAATAAGGTTTTTCTTGTTGAGGCTACCAATACAAACTTACGGTAATGAAGCTGCACAAGTGTGTTAAAGTACTTCTTGTTTAGGATTTAAATCCTCCCTCTGCCTACCTCTCCAGGAAGAAGAATAATCAGAAGTGCTAGGGATTTGACCTGCTGCTTCTCTTACTTTTTCAACTTTGAAATGTGTGCTTGCCAAGTGAGTTGAAGAAGTGAACACGTTTTGTAAGCTGTCATTCTGTATAGAGATTTACAGCTTTCCATTTCTATTTAGAATTAAAGAATGATGGTGTAGCCCTTTCCTGAAAAGTCCAATAAAACCAAAGTGATGCGCACAGTATATAATGAGAACTAAATGGAGCTTTCAAAATCACTGGTAGCTATGCATCTCTGTCAAGCTGTCATTTATCACACAATCAAGCCCTGAGCAGAAACCAAGCCACAAAACAGCATTACAAAAATACATTCTTGAAGACTTGCTGAGGAGTTTTCAGAAGAACATTGTCAGAAATGCCTTATTTCATTAGCTTGCTTATTGAAACTGCGTAATTACTATCTAGAAGGCAAGTATTTCTTGGACAAGTATCAAAAGTCACAGCTTCTACTATATGTATGAATTGTGATTAATTCAGACTTTCATGTTTAAATGATATTTCCTAATGGTTATGATCTTTTAATACATACAGTTCAACATCAGTAATTAAAGGAGCTTTTCAAGCTCTTTTAATGTATCTCTTCTTACACAGCAGTAAATATTCTGTTTTTACATAATCACATTGGTTGAAGAGGACCTGCAAGTCATCTAGTCTAGCCTTCCTCTTGAAGCAGAACTATCATGAACACTAGGTCAGCCATGGATTTGTTTAAGTGAGTCTTGGAAACCTGCAAGGATAGAAATCCTGCTCCTTCTAAGTCAAAGTGCTGCACCGCACTTTTGGTGAGGAAGTTTTGCCTAAATTCCAATCTGAATGTCACAAACTGCAGTGTGTGACTGATGCTCTGTGCTGTTACCTCTGCTACTCCATCATCTTTGTGATTCCTTTCAAGTAGCTGTAGATCGCTATTAGGAGGACCCTTAGTCCTTTTTGTCACCAGATTACGCTAGCCCAGCTCCTCCAACCTCTCCCCTCAGGGTCTAGATCCTTTATGTAGTGCCTTCCACTGGACCTTCTCCAACTTCTCCACACCCCTCCTGAATGGAAGCAGAACAGGATGATAACTTCTTTCAGTTTGCTTGCTACCTTTTTTTCTAATGCAGTTCAGTAGCAGGTTTGCCTTATGGAATGAGAACACACTGTTTGTTGCCTTTTATTCAATGTTGTGTCCACAATGGTGTCAGCAGGGTGCTCCCCTCAGCCTGCGCTGATGTGTGGGGTTATCCCACCCCAGGTGCTGAAGTAGGAGTACCTCCTTATTGAACCCTAGGAGGCTCTTGTTGGCCCAGTCCCCATGTTTGTTCATGTCATTCTGAGTGGAAGTTTAGTCATGTGTTGACAATCACTTCCCCTTCATGTAGTATACCCTTTCTAAAGTTTGTCCTGTGTCTTATTATCCAAATCACTAATGAAGATGTCAAAGAGTACAGGAGTCAGTATTGGTCTCTGTGGTACCCTGCTCATCACCAGCCACCAGTAACTGATTGTCATTAGCTGTATAGGGGCTAACACTATAGTGAACTTTCAGTACTTTCTGGTTCTTCTGAGCTTCAGATAGCTAAAAAGGAAACTTCCTTTCAATTTCCAAGAATGCTTTAAAAACCTTCTGAAAGGACACCAGTGGCAGAACCCCAATAGCCAGGAAAACATTTTCTTTAGGTTGAAGAATTATGCTCCATTTCCGTGTGCTTTAACTCATTTCTTATTATTAATGAGTTTGTTTGTTTTTTTTTTCCTTCAAAGAAAACCTATTCCAAATAATAATACTTTCAAGGCTGCCAAAATATTCTACAGACTGCAAGAAAAACACCAGGAGTTTTAAAACTTTGCAAGTAAAACATGTGTCTGTTTTTACTTTCTTTCAGAGCTACTGTTGCCACTGCTGCCCACAATTATTTCTGCCTGCAGCTTAACTGACTTAGTCATCTTGCCTTATGATTTGTCAGACATCTTAAAGTAACCTAAATTACAGGTACAAAACTGTTTCCACAAAATTAGAGCCCACACAAGACAAAGAACAAATCAAGGTCATTTTGTCCTTTTCATTCTAAAAGGTACTCTCATATTTATTATTAACTAGGTTTTTGTATAAATAATGTGTATGAATCTTCACTTGCATTTACAATCTGAACGTTCAAAGATAAGTACAAACTGCTTAAACACAGTAGGACATAGTGAAATTCAGCACAAAAAGATTTATAGTGATTTCCATGGTGGGGACTGTAATATGAATATTTTCTGTAAAGCATGCTGAAAAACAGGAAAGAAGTTAGGTTTTTATCCTTCTTTCAAAGTCACTTCTCTTCCGACACTCTAAATGTTGTCAAATTCCAGGTCTAGAAATCTATTTTGACTTCCTTAGAGAAGCTGCATTAGGCTCACAGAGGAGGACAGTTTGAGAAGTGGCGACTCTTAGATGAGTCAAATTGCTTACTGTGATGGCTCTGGGTGGTTCTGTCCTCTCTTGCTTGGACTCCTGCTTGAAAGAGAATATAGAAATGTTATATGCAAGTGTGGCCTTCTGTAAAAATAGAACTGCAGAGTTCTCACTATCATCTTCCATCTGTCTATATCTCTATTCTGCAGTTTTTAGTACTAATCAGTGATGTCTGAATACCACTTTGGGCCCTGAAAAATTTAGTTACCTGTATAAAGGTACTGCTTAGTCCTCAAGTTTACATCATAGGGCAAATGTGTTACCTAAACATCTGAAAATGGCAATACAACTTGAATGAATTTAAGACTGGCTCAGATCTTCTCTTTTCACTGAATAGGATGATGTCCCTGGAAGCTGGAACAAACAGTGCAATTAAGCAAGGCCTTTAATGTGATCTATGCTGCTTAAGATCACTGTGCTATTGGCAAAGGTATTAATGAGAATGAGCTTTCAAGTTCATTGCCACCTGGACTTGCATCTGGCATCTCTGAAGGCAATGATCCAGAGGGTTCTGCGTGTTTTAAAACAACAGGCATTGCTTCCATATATAGCATACAGCTACTTCTCCTTTTAACAGCTAAACCTCCATTGGCCAACTTCCACTGTTATTTGCCTGCCTCTAAGGATGATAGAGTGATGTTAAAGTCATAAAGATATCATGTTGGCTACAAACTAAAATAATGGAAAAACAAAGCAAAGGAACATTTTTGGAATGGGCCCAATCTCTTTGGCTCCCTCTCTCACTTAATCCTGATAGGAGAAAATAAACTTGGAGAAAGAAGTTCATACATCTCTTTCTTTTTCTATTGTTTTTATAGACTGTAGAATTGTCTGACTGGCTAACACTCGGCTGAGCTCTTGGCAAAGTGATATAATCTTTCTACAGAAAACACTGGCAGTGTACCAGCCGCAAACATTGCTACGTTCAGTTCAAAGGTAGGAAATGCAAGCACGGATGGGTAAAACTGGGTCCAAATATAACTGCATTTTTCACTTATTTAGAAGAAAAAGTAAGAATTCCTATTCTTTCTGCTGCTTCCAAGTCAGATCCAAATCTGCACAAGACTCACTTTCATATCAGAAATTGAAGCAGATGTTAGCCTTGTGCAATTTTTGATTTGTTCCTCACTGCTGCCTTTTCAGTCTTGGTACCTGTCATTGGTAACCAATGTGTTGGCCTGAGGCAGCACAAACATTATACTCATGGCATTGATGGATGCTTTCTTCCCAGGAAGGTGAGAAATGCAGTTGCCAGGTGATGATGTGAGTTCTCTTAACTGTCTTTTATACTTTTTATGCCAGAATGCCATTTACCTACACTTTAGCCCCTTCACTCCTATTTATCGAAGGAATTGCATGGGGTATTTTTTGAATGATTGCTTTCTAGGTCTCTGGTTTTGCCTGTGTGTTTCTCTATCTTGTGGAGACCTTTGTGTGTGCTCTCTCCTGCCTTCCTCATCTTTTGAATCTCTGTAGACACAGAAGATTTTGGGGGGTGAATGGAGGAATATGAACCACAGTTTTTGCAGCATACCCATCTTATCTTTGCATGTCTTGTCTGCCTAATCTGGAGACAGCATAGTGAACTCTACTATTAGCCCCGACAGTCAAAGGTGCCTCTTGTGTCAGCAGCCTACATTGAGAGATGGCTGGTTCTGCCCAGAACTGTGAGAGCATTTTCAGTCTATAATAAGATGTGTGTGCAACAGACAGCTTTTTGAAAAGAATAAGCAAGAAGCCAGGGGAAAAAAAAATACTCCTATGTACAAACTATAGAAATGACTGACTAGTGTTGAAAGAGCAAACAATTCAGCATAAATTAATAGTGAGATCCTGAATAAGAATGTTCAGCTCTCAGAGTATCTTCTCCAAAAGCTACTGACATAGGACAAAGCAGAGAAAAAATTAAATCTGTATGTAAAGCACAAGGAGAAAGCTAATTCATAGAGAGGCACAAAGAAAACATGAAGATAAAAGGGGCCAGACATCAAAATCTGTGCAGAAGAAAATTTAAAAGTATAAAGCAGTGATGACAGTATACAAAGGCAGACCTATGAAGGTATGGAGAAAACTGTAATGGAAAATGCCCTATCTCTAGGTTAATTATAGCCTAAAAACCATTATGTCAGAGCAGGCAGACAAGAAAAGAGAAGGAAAGCAATTCATCACATTGGGGACACAAGCAATTAGTTGAAGGATGAGATTTTGCATAAATTTAACTGGTGCAGAAAAACAAAAGGTTTGTAGAGTGTGCACTAGCACAAAGTATAAGGACAAGTTAGCAGAATAAAAACAAACAGGTAATTGAAGGCCAAACAGAGAATGGTGTATGGTTGATTGCTCTAGCCTGAAACAGCTTTCTGTTTTATTCAAGAAGCATACCGCAACTAAGCAAAGCCAAATTATAATTTAACTAAGAACATATTACCCATAGAAGGATGTATATAAGATGTAGCAGAGCAAGGAAAATGCACAGCCTGAAATTTCAGGTGCTGTGGAAAGTGAAGGAACCATCCCTTTCAGCTAAAATGAGTAAATTCATGAACTACTGACACTAAACTTAGGACAAATGATTCATGTGATAGACACTGAGGCAGAACAAAAGCATTCGCCATAGCCAATGTGCTGCGGCAGCCTGCCAGAAGAACTCTTGCAGTATTCATCTGAGGGACTGTGACACCCTCCAGCCACATTATACCTAGAGAAGGATGCAATACTTCAGCAACCACAGTACATTTCCTGAAGTGTTCCGAGAACTAAAGCAAAAAAAGCTCCCAAACCAAAGAAAAACCCCCAAAACTGGAAAAGAAAAGAATATTGTTCAAGTTGGAGTCCTCATGTTGGATGATGTGGTGGGTTGACCCTGGTTGGATGCCAGGTGCCCACCAGAGCCGCTCTATCACTCCCCTCCTCAGCTGGGGGGGAGAAAATATCACAAAAGGCTTGTGGGTCAAGATAAGGACAGTTTAATACAGTGATAGCGAAGGTCGTGCGCGCAAAAGCAAAGAAAAAAAACAAATGATGTTATTCTCTACTTCCCATCAGCAGGCGATGTCTAGCCGCTTCTCGGGAAGCAGGGCTTCAGTACATGTAGTGGTTGCTCCGGAAGACAAAATGCCCCCCCCCTCTGTCTCCCTTTACTTAGCTTTTATATCTGAGCTGACGTCATACGGTATGGAATATCTGTTTGGTTAGTTTAGGTCAGCTGTCCTGATTGTGTCCCCTCCCAAGATCTTGCCCTGCCCCAGCCTGCCATTGAGGGGAGGGCAAAAGTGTTGGGGAGACAGCCTTGATGCTGTGCCAGCACTGCTCAGCAGTAGCCAAAACACTGGTGTGCTATCAACACCTTTCTAGCTACTGATGCAGGGCACAGTGCTATGAGGGCTGCTATGGGGAGTATTAACTCCATCTCAGCCAGACCCAATACAGATGAACAGCAAGATAGCCTTTAAGAAACCAGTGCAGCTATGTTTTCTTAAATTCAGGCAACTTGCATATTAAAAAGAGCCCACTACAAAGTATTTACAATACAAAATTATTAACTCATAATGCAAAAACATTTACATAATCAACATTTATTTCCAAAGGTAGATATTGGCAAATAACACTGTATAAGGCAAGCAATTACCTGATAGAGGCTTTTGAGATGATCTGTTTACAAATGTTGAGAAAACTGTTTGCAGTCTATTAAGATAACTGATCTCAAAATGTGTCAGAAGCCTCACAAATATATTGTAAATCAATATTCAACAGATATTTCAAAAATAAAATTTGTATAACATTACCCTGGAGTGTTGCTACTATAACAGGTAGTGACGAAATATCCCTTACCATATGGAAATATTACGATGTAAGTGACGATTATTCATACATTATAGTGCTGTGAAATGGGCCTTGGGCCCTTCCTCCTTCAAAGACTGCTTGGCAGCTTCTGTAGGAGGCTCAATATTGCCAGTAGAAAAAAGATAAATGCAAATTAGAAAGCTCTAGCTATGTTGTTTCCTTGAAAAGGGTTTTAAACCAAAGCTGTTTGTAAATGAAACATCCTCCTGCAGGGGATTCTCAGAATATTCCACTACAGAGTTTGATGACCAATTTCCACCCTGCCCCAAGGTGGAAAAATATGCAGAAGGCAAAACCCACTGCACATGGCAAGATGAGCTGCCAGAAGGTAAATGGGCAGGGACTAGCACCTCTAAGACCTTCCTCTAGAAACAAATCATACTCTTAAGATTAGCATTATGGAATAAGTCCTCATTCAGAAAACAGTGCAACAGCTAGGGTTACTGACTAAACACCCTTGTGTACCACCAAGTGATGGAAGTTTGTGAAATAAATTGTTCTGTTGAACTTCATTTGGGAGAACAGCATCCAGAAAAACAGATCTGAAGAACCTGACTTGGGAACAAGCCACTTGCAGTGTATATACAGCAAGAAAGGTAGTAGTGTAAGCTAAAGAAGAAAAAAAGACTCAATAAATTGTAGTTTCTGTTTTTTTCTGTGCACAAACAAACCACTTCTTTACAGTGTTCTGTGCACAAAGCACAAGCTATAACCTTAGCTGGGCAAGTGGCTGGCACAGCATATCTTTATTTTCCCGTCCAGCCCCACATACAGGTGATCTCCAAAATGTACTCTGCAACAGCTGGCAGCTGTAAGAATGTGAGATTTCTCTTTGTAGGTTTTGACAAGACTATTCTTCCAGAAGTGACAGACCATTTTTCCAGGTTCGCCACCTAATTTTAAATAAATAATTCCTAATCTGCCTTGTATGCAGATTAATATGCTTCCCAGACTTTTTGAATGACTCAGATACCCATATCTCTTTTTAATGATTATAAATTATCAGGGAATCTGCAAGGTCAAGCATAGAAAAGACATAATAGGTGGCACAGACTTTTCCTTCACCAAGGCAGAATTATATTTCAAAATGCAATGTGTAGAACTCTGTCCAGCTTCCTATCAAATGTTATGTCACACAAGCCAGTGATTTTTTGGACACTGTTTTTAGCAGCATTTTCTTAAAGGTTAGGTTGTCTGTTTGTTAGCTTCCAGCTGAGAGCCAAAGGACAGAAGAAACAGATTAATACTGAGGGGAAAGAGTAGCTAGGAATTATGAGGGAGTCTGTGGGAGCAGAAGCAACATGGACAAAGGTGAGGTTGTAAAGGGAAAATGAGAAGCTGGGTTTATTGCTGAATAACAGTATATAGAAATTTTGAAAAATAAAACAAAACCTCGGGCTTTATTATTTCCTCTACTGCAGATGCCACAGTGCAGCGGCTATTAGCTAACACGTATGCCACTGCCTCACAGCTGTATGCCTCCACCTATGCCATGACCAACTGTTTTCAAGAACAAAATTTAATTCCTTTCTATGGCAAATTACTACTTTTTTTTTCACTTGGAAAAAAATGCCAAAGATTAAAAAAAAATTGTGATCTAGGGGTTATCACTTGCTGGTATACCATGATTGCCATATTCTGCTCAGATTAATACTTGTATTTTTCTTTAAGAAAGGTATAATTATTTTATTATAATGAAGCCAGATCTATTCTAAATTGCAGATTGATTCAGGAAAGAAGAATTTTCAGAATGAAATTGCCTTTGTATTCTTTGATGGCTAAAAGATATTAAATTGCTTTGAAATTGCACTCTTATGAGTACATGTGTATGTTTGTTTACTAACAGTACTACTTTTTCAAACTATAGTGTTTGGCCAATTTTTTCCCTGATTTCCTGTGACTAGATTTGATTATGATAACATCTTTGTTTCTCAGCACTGCTATGAATAATTTTTCATCTTATTCATCAATTTACATTAGTCAATACTTAAATCAGTATATGAAATGTTCAAAATTTTCTTTATTCAAGAAATACTTCTCACCTGATTACATGTTTATCTGATGCACATTGTAGTGACCTGCTATATAAGGCTACACTGTCAGGCCTTCAATCTGTGATGTTAAAGTCGCAGGAACTTTCTAATTTTTTTTTAGAGGAAGTTCCTACACAGTACCTCTACAGTGGTAGAGAAACAAATCCTGAATGTGTAACAGCATGACTCCAGCAGTTAAAGTAAATGTGATCATTTTCTCTGGCTGATGGATCTGAGCACAAAGATGTCTGCAAAGCAAGTCTCCTCTCATACAGATGTTCTAAAATTATTTCAGCAAGGCTTTAAACACATACCCAATCAGTGAAGATCTGCCTTTCTGTGGGAAAAAAAACCTACTGTGATACAGGTTTGCTAAAAATACATAAAACAGTAACAGAAGTAAAAAGATCTTGTGAAAAGACAAGGGAGATTACTAGCAAGTTTTCTCAACTAAAAAAAGTTGTTCACACACATTATGGTTTTCGGTTTGCTGCTACTTGTAAGAGTTCTAAATTGGAAATAAATAGGAGTTCATCAAAGGTAAATACCTTTTGCTGTTTCTTTGTTTCATTTTGAAGTTAAAAATACAAGGCCATGCTCAACTAGCAATTACTTTCTGTGTTCAGAGCTGTGAAAATGCATTCTTGAGAGAATCTGTCCTCCCACACTTCTATTATTTTTCTCTTTCTTCATGACCCTAATTGCTGGCACACTTCAAAGCTTTATACTAGCCATAAAAGAAATGCAGGAGGTCAGGTCACCAAAATCTGTTTATGCATGGATAAAGCACGTGAAATTTAATACATTTTTCCAGCAGAAAGTTCCTGCTCATAACACTTTATTATGTTTTAATTTCACTTCATGATAGTTAATCTATCCAACCATCCCACTATGATCAAATTTCATGCTGATTCTTTTTTATTTTTTATTAGCCCATCCTTTCCTTTAAGGTTGATTGGGTTTTCTGCACTAAAAATTCTTTTTAGCAGTATTATTCTGAAAGAGTTCATTATCTCTTTTTACTTTACTCCTTGTACTTTTTAAACTGGCCAATGTCAGCAAATAAATGATGGAAAACATAAAGCTTCTTTTGCACAGCAATTAATGTAATTCCATTTTCTAATATAAAAGTCTCAGTGAACTTAATAGTTCAATTTTCATTCCACCTGTTAGCATTACTCTTTAATGTTTCATTGTCTTATGCTCAGGAAATCAGTGACCAATCTAGGGAACATTTTGAGAGCTAGCTGGCCATTGTTTTTTTTCTGTACTTCATGAAAATTATAGGGAAATAAACAAAAAATACATTAATGTTTCTGTTTTGCTTTGGCTTTATAGGTGCACATGCATTTGAAATCATACATAGGAAAGTCCAGAAAAGTCAAAACCACAGCAAAACTTTTTCTTTGGGTACCACTATGAAGCAACAGCTGTAGGGGTAAATGGCATCATTGACACTGGCAGTTCCAAGCTCTATGCTATGTGATGTACTACTTTGGTAATGGTACATGCAGCTCCATACCACAGTGAGTATCTGGTCTAAAAGCTGATGCACACATCTGAGGTACATTGTTCCTGAGTGCAAGTGCTCACTTGTACCAAGGAGCTGATATTCGAGTGGCCATGTGAGTGCTAGAATGGTTGTTTCCCCAAGAGTTTATATACTCCCTTGGAGTATAAAGAGGGTCTTCATTTTCCTTGTACCTTAAGTTGGGTAACTTGGTCTTTCACTTTTCTGTTATAAAATAAAATACCCAGAGAGGAGCTGATGGGGCTTTTGGTGAATCATACAGTCTATTCCCTAGCCCGGGACAGGAGCATTCTTGAGAAATGCTTTTCCAGTTTCTTTTAAAGACCTATGATGACAAAAGCTACACTGCATTTTCAGGTAGGTCACATCAGAACTTCACTATTATTACCATTAGACAATTTTCCTAACTTCTAATGTAACTCTTTCTTTGTAATTTAAGCTTTCTACTACAAGCATGGATAAGAGGTTATAGTTTCCTGTTTGAAGTTGCTTTTAATAGACTATAACTTAGGGAGTCCTTCAAGCATTGAATTAATGGATATTGTGGGATGGATGTTTTCCACTGAAAATTGGCATTTTCCAAGGCAAATTAGTTTAATAAAAAAAAAAAATTACAGTCAGATGCAATTATTTAATACATTACACAGTTCTTTAGCTCATAGCATATAGCTTCATATGGTGTAGATAGAGCCACTGAGATAACTGCAGCAATATTAAGCCAGACTAATAACAGAAACAGAACTTGGCCTTAAAAGGTCAGTTCATGTTCTATATATCATATTCTACATATATTCTCTCTATATATCATATTCTATATAGAATTCACTTTATCACCAGGTTCCAAGAAACTGGGAAGTATTATGTTCATTTAAAAATAAAACCAAATCAAAATTTTGATAATAAATTAGAGGAATAGATGTGTTCATAATTGAGTAGTACAGATAGGTTGAACAAGACATTATGAATTAATAGTTTCCCAATGTCAATCCTACTTCTGAACTGAAAATAGAAAGAAGAGTAGCCTCTTCCTAGTCCAATATTTTTTTTCTGTTTCCCTACTAGTGTATTCTTGTTGCTGCTATTACTGTAATGTATTTTGTTGTTACTGTTGTCATGTATTCAGTCATAGCTATCAGTTGATTCTTAATTTTTTTAAGATATGTAATACTCTGAAATAGATCTGCAATGCACATATTATTCTCACCAATTATTATTAAATGCATTTTTGTTTACTGACTATACATCATGCTGGCATATTTCCGCAAATATAAGATATATATTGCTAATTAGAGAGCTCCACTGGGATGCAAAATGCCAATTTGAAAAGTCACATTATTTATTTGAAATTATTTGTTTAACTGACAATTCACGGACTGGCAATCATTGCAGATTATAGAAGCACTAGTAAAATGGATTAGTGTGGTAGAATAATGAAAAGAAGGAAGATTTAGATTAAGATTTTCTCTATTTCTGTCCCTTTGAGTAATTTAAGTAATTTGGCATGTCTCTGACACAGTTCATGATGTGTTTACTCTTAATAATTTTGCCAGCAGCAGAAACAGGAATCCTTACAGTAGCACAATCTCAATTCATTTAAGCTTCATAATGACTCACTGACATTCACCATATCATCTCCCAAACAAAAGTCAGACAGATAGTTAATTAAAAGAGATTCTAGTATTTATTATTCTGAAGGGGCAGTGTTATAGAAAGCTTTCCTTCAGCTTCCTCCTCAGGTGGAGTTCTCTCTGCTATGATCAAGAGAGAAGCTTTTGGCTTGCTCAGGCTGAGGATGGAGTGTTTGGACTGATGGTTGGCAAATAATGGCAGCAGGATGCAGAAAAAAACCCTGTTTAATTTTCTTTCATGGGGTTATTAATACAGTATGGGAAGAAAAAGGGAGAAAATGGCACAGTTTAGTGTACACCACTGTTTAGCACAGTAGGAATATTGTTGTTTAGTAGTAAGATTTCACACTCCTTTTTACTAGGCACCCAGAAAGATTTGACTTTGAGGACTCCTGGTCACCTGTATTACTTGTGAAGAGAAGTCTCCGCTCATTATTCCTCAGCAAAGACACATAGTGAGTTCTGAGAAAAATATCTTGTTTCTTGTATCCTGAAAGTGAGATGTGTGTAGTGGATCTTGGCATCTGTGTGAAAGGCATCTTTTTGGGGCCAGCTGGAGAGCCCCGGCAAGTCAGGGGGTCAGCTCGCTCCCTCCTCTGGCTGAGCAGCACAGCCAGCTGCATCTTCCCCACTTCATGGACTGCAGGCCAAAATCTGCTGGGGCTGGCCAGAGCTTTATTCTCTTTAACGTACGTGGCAGCGTGAATATGTGTGAAGAAAATAGGCACAGTGGGGCTTGCAGCGTAGGGTATTTTCTGTTCCCTCTTGCAGTGCCAGGTATAACTTCTCTGAGACCACTTACCTGATAGGAATAGTGGAGATAGTGGAGTAGAGTCTACATTTATCCCCTTGTTCCCTCAAAGGAAGGCTTACATTGGTTTTGGTTTAGCATAGCTGATGTTTACAGAAGAGTATACTGACTTTCCACAGTGCTATGCATGGGGTGTTTTGCATTGGCATAACTGTAAATGCAAGTGCATCAATTCAGGGAGATCTGGGAAGAACAACTGGTACCAATCCCTGTAATTTTTATTTATTAGCTTGAAGCTCCTCTGGAGATCAGTTTCACAGCAGTGTAGATTAGGAATATCAGCAGTACCTCCTGTTGCAGGACTTTTTAAAGCTTTGCAGGTACAAACAAGTGCCTTTAACTGCAAGCTACACATTGACAAATACTCCACTCTATTTCAGAGAAACTTGGCTGTACTTGTTCAATGAACATCCTTTTCCACAAGCTTTCACATTCTACTTCATGTCACTTCAGTGCTTGGGTACTTTTATAAAATAGTTCCTACTGTTGGACAATGTGGTAGCCTAATTAGTTTCTTTTTTTTTTAAGTGTTCATTAAGTTTCTAATAGCACATCTTAATGTTGCCACTGTGCACGTTATGCATGTGCAATTCTCACATAGAATCTGAAAGTTTAGTTTCTTTGCTTAGTCGTTACATTATCTAGGGCCCAGTAACAGGTAAAAATAGCTCAGTGTATCTGCCACTATTAGAAAAGATGAGCCACACATGGCCAAAATCAATACAGATGAAAAATAAATATTTAATAAAGGTACAAAAAATAAATATACTAAAGCAGCTAGCAAAGAAACTGAAAGCTTTCTGTATTTGCATGTGTAGCCTGTAGCTTCTGTTTTAAAATGCAACAAACCATGCCAACGTTCAGTCTCATTACTTCTTTATATATTTGTTTGTATGATAAACGGCAAGACCTACCCCAGAGACCTTGCTATTATGCACTTCCTGCCTCTGACTCCCCTAAAGTCTACTGCCCTTTAGACTCTTACCCTTCATGTAATTTCATCTAAATTTTGCAAAAGTGGGTCAGACACTTGTTTTGTTTTGTTTTTAAAAATAAACAACTTTTTAACAGGGATTTCTGTAGTGTTATGGAAAGAAGAGACATTGTATACCATTACTCTTCTCTTTCTGCTCCTCTTTGCCAAATAGTGGGCAAAAGCACTGGAAATACTTTTTCCTAAAAATCAGCCCTTTCTGAGTCAGCATTATTACAGAACAAACAGTAGTAAAGACATGAAAGGTGGCAGAGGTTGCTTACTTGAGAACTCAGTCGGGTAGTGTTGTATTGCCATACCTATCCAAAGGGAGGGCTGCAAGGGATTTTCTGGATGTCTTTTTGTCTCCTGTGCTTAGTTGAAGAGTAATCCTCTCTCAAAGGCACATACAAAATGGGATTTATGTCACCTCATTGTAGCCGTATCAAAATCAGGCATCTAAGCTTGCATTATCTTTCACTGTGGTCACAGATACCCATCAGACGCATCTTAAGAACACATTTTGGGATGAAACCAAATAAAATACACTTTTTCTCTACAGCATCTTTAGTTATAAAGCCTAGAAAACTAATGGAGAATACCTAACTAAGTGGCTACTGCAAAATGAGTTCCACTGTAAGTAGACAAAATAAGCAAACTATCTCACTGAGATTTCTAAGTAGACAAAATAATACTGAGTGCAGTATATTTGAAACTTAAATCTCAGTAAGTAGGAAAAATAAAATTAGATCTGTTTCAAAAGCAGGAATACGAGTTATTCAAAGAACACTGTTCTTAAGTACACTTTTGTAAATCATTCTTGTCTTGGTATCCAGTATGAAACTTACACACTACACTAAATGGAAAAAAAGTTTGAAACTAAAATGAGTTGGCTGCCTCAGTGGAAGATTCATCAGGTTTTTTCCCCACTATGAATATAGTTTATAACCAGTTATTCTGAGTATTAAACCATAAATAGATAAGAATAGGCGAATACTACTTTTTTTGTTTTGTAAAATATTAGTCATTGGATTATTGTATTTCTTGAAGTTGAACTTGCAGCTGGAGGAGAGCAAGATGCTGGTTTGCTTTACCTATTTTTAATTCTAATAAAAACGTGTCTTTAATTGACCCATGTACTATAAACATTTTATGACAGGTAAATATATTGCAGAAATCATTAACTGCTGTACCTGAAGAGCTTCCACTAGCTTCTAAACATTTGTATGTTCATTTTAATTGCTAACTGTAAGAGAATAATTACTTTAATTTCAAGGAACTATACATAATGAGAAGTGTGGGTTATATAAATCCTCACTGTGCTTTTTTATATGCTGTTTGTGGGTTTTAGGATGTTGGTTTTAGCAGAACATACTTTTTTTTTTCCTATGAAGTCCTTCTAGAGACTAATTCTACCAAATTGTCTAAAACATACATTTTAAAATTGTTGACATATATAGCAGTTTATACTACATGAAATCATCTGAATCTTGGGGTTTGAAAGATGCGATATAATATAGGAAGACAAGGTACAGTAATGGCCATGGCAGAACAGCATTACAGAGTGTACGAGGTCCAGGATGTGACAGTTTCACTTTGTTCAGTGTTGTAGCTGGAAAGAAATTAATTTCTAGCAAAAAAATAGATTTCTAAATATTTATAAGCAATCCCCCCCTTGGGGCCTAACTGAATGATCATGGAAGGAATAAAAAAAAAAACAACAAAAAAACTGAAGAAGTGAGTTGAACAAGAACAAGATAAAAGGATTATACAAGCACAAGAAAAACAATCTAATTTCTCTTGCACAAGTAATTGCAATGTGTAGAGGCTGGATTTTCTGTCCTAGGTGAACTGGTGAGTATCTGACACTATCTATGCACCATACCTCCCACCCAGAATTGACCATTTTTTTCCCCAGTTCCACCAGTATAAGAATACCAGATCAAAACAAACATCAGTGACTTGAAGACTCAATAGACAATTATAACTGACTGGAGGATGATGGGAGAAGAGGGCTAACCGTGGTGGGTACTGTGGGGCAGGTGGGTGCTACAGGGTACCTGCGAACTGTCTTCTGATGATTACTTGGTGATGTGGAGGTTGTGCGCTGGCTCTGTCACATAGCCCAGTTCTCTTTGGAAAGAAAGCCTGGCACTTGCGCAGGGAGGAAAGAGGTCAAATTCAGTTGTTGCAACTGGAAGACTAAGACCAGCTCCAGGAATGGGGGATACTTGCTCCAGAGGCAGAATTTAACTGGGGTATGAACGGGGGGACCAAAACTGTGGCACACATTACAGAGCACATCAAGCTGCTATCTTCTTACCTCACTTTTAACCACCTGGGTCCAGTTAGGTGCATTTGAGCTACATCTGCAAAAGCCCCCTGGGTATCCCAGGCTTCACAACACAATCTGAGCTTCAGGATGGTGATTGAGACTTAGAGAATGAAACACCTGGAAAAGCTCATTGAAAGTCTAGCGCACAAGAAACCTGCAAGCTAACTGGATATCAACTACTAAAATGCACCAATTACAGCGACATCTGAGCTCTTAGCTCCTGCTATCTTGGCTGCATGAGTCAGAGCAACACATAATTCTCTCTGATGCCCACTAGAGCAATTACTGAGAAGAGGAAATGTAGGTCATGGATTTTGCTTGACCTGAGGGAATTCAAGCAAATCTTCTGGGAGCGTGCTGCAGCTGAAAGGCTAGGCAGGCTACGGGTATCCTCCATGCAGTCTGCTGGGGTTGCAACAAAAAATTCACGGAGACAACAAGATTAGGAGGGCTAGAGATCAGGAGGGCTAGAGGGAAAGCAAGAGAAAAGAAGCCCGATAGTGTGGCTTTCTGGGTTCAGGTAAGCTCAGGGTTCTGGTTGCTGCTCCATAGGCTCTTTTGCACTGCAAACCCTGTGAAGTGCAACTCAAAAAATAGCCGTAGGACCAAACTTAGAGACTCTACTTTTCAGATGTATGTCCTGAATCACTGGGCTGTTCGTGTTCACTTGCTCACTGCTCTCTGAGTCCAGGTGTCTGCTGTTCCCTTTCACACAGTGGCAAGACTGGCAAGGTTTCATTGCTAAGGCAGAGGGGAGCTGGTATGAATCCCAACATGTTTCATCTCTAGCTCTCATAACTTTCTTGTGGACAGACAGGGGAGGTCCTCCTTGTGCTAAATGAAATACATTAAATCACAGAGCATGCCACTGAGATTTGATGACATAAATCATTCCTGGAGATGAGTGACGAACTACTTTGAAAGATTAATATGCCTGGTATCTTATCTGTAATCTGTAAGGTTAAAAATGAAAGATGTTCCTTTTCCTCATCTCATTGTCTCCTGTACTATTTGCGTATTTTATGTAACGTTTCTCACATTTCCACTCCACAAACTTTCACGTCAAATGTAAGCCTGTTAATCCTTGCTAGAACAAATAATTTGTCATACTCTAAAAAGTCTTAGAAGTTGGAGTGACTTGGACTTATGAAATTAAAAGGTACTGAGATGCATGATGTTTACAATTAAAATAATTATTTTAATATATTTTTCAGCTTACATAATGCAAGATGGGCTTCTTTCCTTTGTGGATAATAAAAGCTGTTTTTTTAATTAAAATTTGTCCTTGCTTCTCTTCTAGTGAAAATGGTCCATTGTAAACGCATAAATACAAATAGGCTCTTCCCCACGTACTAATTGTGCATATGTTTAGTTAATACATTACATTTTTGGTCAAGTTTACCTAAGAACCTTGCAAAATTAATTGTAATAAATTCTGTCTTACCTTAAATTATTCTCCATGTATTAACCTCATATTCCCATTTTGACTAAACATGCCATCCTTTTGCCATATAAGCCTGCATAAAGAGATTTTTATTACAGCAAATGGGCACTGAAGTGCATAGGAGCTTCTGATATCTCCATCATGGGAAGTCTTTAGGAACAGGTTCAGCAAACATCTGCCATGTACTGATCCTGCCATGAACTACAGATATAATCATATAACCTCTTGAGGTCACTTCTAGGCAATGAGTCTATTTGATATGTGACTGGGACTGCTCCATGCATGAACTGTGTCAAAACTGTCAACACTGTGTATGTACATGAACTATTTAACAGGAATATAAGGTGTGGAAGGAGAATTTAGGTAATGGATGAAAAATAAATATTTCTAGATCGTCTTTCTTTCTTTCCCTGCAGAAGGGAATCCTGCAATTGTGCTGTATGGGAAACTCATTCCAAGAGGTTGGGGAACTCTGCAGCTTTTCAGTATCTGATGAGGGTCATGTTTGCCCCATTTGCCTATGATTTCTGAGGATGAAACAAGCGTTCAGTAATAACCATTCTTTTCTCACTCATTTCATGTTGTGCTAAGGTGGCTCATTGAGACCAAGACATTTCTGGGGTAGATTTCACATGAAGCATTCCTAAATATTTTGCAGAAATTATTTATAATCTTGGCAATAAGTATTTCTTTCATGTGGTTGTTTGGATGTTTCTATGCCCTAGTGTCAGTGTTAAATACCCATCAGTCAGTCAATTGGGACCAATTGGCACATGGCTGCAATAAGGGCCTTGTGAAAAAAGATTTTTAATATTATAGTAATACTTCTTCCATCTGTGAATCTCAAGACATGATACACAAGAAAGCATCTTCAGTCTGCATATGGAGAAACCAACACTTAGATGGAAGTGACTTGTTCAAAGTCACCAAGTAGACTTGAAGCAGATTTGGGAATAGGACCAGATTTCCCTGAGCCCCAATTTAGTATCTGATTAACTCAGCTACGCTCTTTGCCCTGGTAACGGTAACTGTAGTATCATCTTGTATAAAGTTCTTTCCCATCGCCCTCCCCACCCCCCTGCCCTGTTTCCTTTTCAGACATTGAATTCTTGCTCTCTTACGTTTATGCTACAAAAGGCAGACAGGAAAATAGGAACTTGGCTTCTGCTTCATTTTTTTCCAGTGAATAAGCTTGCATTGCAGCAAACAGCACGTAGAAGAGCAGAAGAAATAAACACTATATTGAGACATATATTTCACTGATAATTCAAAATATGAATTAATTTGCTGCTATTTCTTCCTGGTTGCTAGATCCAACTGTATGTCTGTAGTTGCCTGCAAATAAAATTACTTGCTTACTGTTTTTTGAGTTCTGTATTGCTTTCTTGTGCCTTAAAATGTTCTTTGGTTAGCTAATATGGGCAGAAAAATGAATCAGAAAGATAGACAGATTTTTACTAGAAATTTAGACATTTAGACTGCCCAAATTGTTATGCAGTACTAAGCTGGCTTCTCTTTTGAATGATCCATGTACAAATATTGTAGTAAAAAGCCCTCTTTTGACTATATTATAGACTGCAGTACTACTGCTTATCTTCAGCAGAATATATAATTTCAAGCTACGTATATCTTTTGTAAATATTGCTTCAGATTGGAAATTATTATCTGGTCTGAGATGGAAAACGATCATTTTATTTTAAACTCTTGTTCCATTTGTGTACAAAAGGATTCTGTCAAGCCTGATAAATGTTTATTTTAATTTTTTAAAAGAAAAGTATAGATGTATGTTTAATTTCCTTTCTTTTGGACTCCTTTTATTTTCTTGGCCTAAGATTTATGGAAGATCAATGATGTCAATAGATTTTATGTGGGACACTGGCAAGAATTGTTGTTGAGTTGTATAGCAAAATTCAGCTTTCAGAGTGTGCATTTTTCAATGAGAGCCTTTCTATGTTTTTTCTTGTGGCATTTTGGGAACATTATTTTCTTTTTTTTTATGAATTTATCCCTGTAATATATTATGGGATTACAAAATTTCAATTAGCCCTCTTCCACCAACTGAAAGTTAATGAAAATTAAGTATAAAGCAACCACCTTTATTTTTGAAAATAGATTGAGGGATACACCCCAGAAAGTCAGAAAACTCTCTTTCTATTACAGTGTGCCTAGGTTTTTCCTATATGTAGTGTTCAGAAGCATGTGTTCCCCTACCCATTGAGTGGGAAAGATTGCTCATCTCCCATCTATTCATCTGTGTGGTTCACAGCTGTTGGTTTTTTCCAGTGCTATTTCTCCAAATTCATACTGGATTCCAAATAAAGTATTTTCATATACATATGCTGAAGCATTTAGATAAATTTATATTATATTTAAGCAAAATATAATATGAATATAGATACTTTGATGTCTTTCTGCATTATAGTCAAATATAAGGGTGTAAGGATATCTGGTTACAAGCTATTCCACATAAAAACAAACAAACAAACAGAACAAGAACAAAAGGCAAGAAAAATAATAAACTCCCAGATACAGAAACCCTACTAAATGGAAATGATAGAGATGACAATGAAAATTAGACCTCTCAGGTTGCTGAGGCCTGGGCCATTGAAAAACCTGCTCACATGTAGCATTTGCAAGGTTCAGCCTGAACTTTGCAGCTGATAAAACAAGGCAGACAAGGTTGTCATGCATCTCATGGTAAAGCACCTACTTATTACGGATAGTTGAGAGGGTATGTGGACTTGTGCAAAACTTATTATGGGATGTTGAAATGAGATGTTGTTGTAAGATTTAAAGGCAAGGAAAGATGTAAGAGCTAAAGAAAAAGAAAAAGAGGGAGTGGAATGAATTGGGGAGGAATAAGCATGGGAGATTAGAGAAAATGGGGACAAAAGGGGCTGTCTGGGTGTAAACCAGCAGCTGGTCAGCATATTTGTCTGGCCAAGCCCTGTGCCTCATTACTGCAGTCTGCCCTGTCTTCCTAAATCTTATTTCTAACTATTTTCTATGTAACCACACTTTCTATTCTGTGTGTGCATTTGTGATTCATTAGCAACCGTCAAGTTGAACTAGATGGTCAGTAGGAGGAAAGCCAGGCCTGGAAAGACCCAGGGTCTGAGCCAGTGACTGGATAAAAGTCCTCAGGGCTGGACATAGATACTGGACAGAGTTAAATCTGGGCTTTGAGAAGATTTCAAGGGAGTTTCAAGGGTATTTTCAAGGAATGTCTGAACGTGGATATGGCTGTAAATCAAGAGAATGTGTGTGTGCACACATAACCTTCAATCCTTATCAAAGATCAAAGGAAGGGCAGGATCAGACCCTCAACATTCATGTTTACATGAGTGTTGTGGGTTTTTTTGGGGGGGCGGAATCTTCTCTCTGCCTGTTCTGGGCAGTGTGGTCAGATGTGTGTTTTGTGTGTGTGTATCTGGATCTTAAGAAAACATGCTCAGCCTTGCTATGGACCTAGTCTGCACATGGGAACTGAGCAGAAAACAGGCTAGGAAGCAAAATTCCTCTGGTCCTGGATTTGGCTTCTCTTGGCAGTTATAATAAACAGACTTATGAGATTGTCTTTAGGCTCACATGTTTGAAATATGGCTTTACCCTTCAGTGTGCTGAAATGCATACTTCATATTCATTCTGTGAGAACAGAATTTACTTTTTGTTCAGCCGCGAGGTTCTGAGCAATCACCTGCCTAATCTGATCTACCTAAGGTAATTCCAGGAAGCAGTTACAAGGGTATATAAGTACAACATTGTGTCAGGCAATACTCTAAATGGGAAAATACTGTCTGTTGGAAATGGGGAAAGAAAAAAACATTTAGCACTGTGCATTCAGGCTCTTAAATATTTTTTTTAGTATTTACTTTGCTTAGGGTAATAGTTTGTAATTGTTTGAAAGCTAGAAATACCAAATTGGAAGAGGATAGAATAGTGCAGGTGGTACGTTTAGGAAAACCAGCCGAGACTCAAAAAAGACTTGAGTTGGATGACTTGAGAGATGCTCTGTCAGTGAGGTCAGTCTGATCAGTGGAATATTCACCAGATGAAAGCAAAGGAAGCTCTCCTGCCTGAATGTCTTAAAACTGAGCTAGGCAAATCCCTTGAAAAATAGATGATATGGGATGGATAGGTTATTTGCATTTCCAGGTGCATTTGAAACCTTATGCTTTTGAGAAGTTTTGTGACAGGAGTAAGACTTTTTTTGTTGCCCAAGAAGTGTAGAAGAAGCTGACTTTGATCTGTTAAGTCAGAATGGTTAAAAAGGATCAGTAAGGACAAGGACTGGAATGCTGGAGCTTTCAGCATATGTGAACTGCTGTTCTTCCAGCAGAGCAGCATAATATATATGCACAAACCTTTGAGGCTCTGTAGATGGTAGTCACAAGACTAGTGGATTACTAATTCAATTGAAAAGAAAAAAAAGCTAGTAGATTCCTAAAAATGCAAATTTGGATCCCTCACACTCAAGAAACACATAAGTAGACAAAATCCATCAGTCCCTGTTGGCATTTCAGTTATATTGTTGCTGAAGTTAACTTGAACTCTTACTCAGGTGCTTCCTCTTCTAGCCCTACATGCAAAAAAAAAAAAAGAAAAAAAGAAAAAATTGCCATGGAGCTTAGTGATGCTTTCAGTCTTGACTAACTGGCACAGGATGGAGCTAGGTGAGAACCAGGCTGCCTTTTTACTTGGCTAGTACTGCTTTGCAATAAGGAAACCTACTAAATGAACAGGGTGTAATAGTTCTCCTCTGCCTTCTCACAATTTCACCCTTGGCCCAGAGAAAGAAATTGACCCTTCATTTACTAAGGTCAATACTTGGAGTGGCCCAGGGAACCAAAGAAAGAAAACTTCATGGGGCATTCTTCACCAGCGTGCATTCCCATAGGTTTTGCAGTTCTTACCCAGCAATACAGCTTTTTTTTTTTTTTTTCCAGAAGAGTCAAACTGGGTGCTTCTTTAGGCTAAGCCTCCAAAAAGACCACCTGTTCTAAGGATTTTACATGTTACCATATCCAAATCCACAGAACTACACAACAGCTGTGGTTAGAATGCATCTCACCTCATCTAGTCTGACCCTCCTGCTGAAAAATGGGTCAGCTAAAACAGGTTGCCCAGGAAGGTGTTCAGTTGGGTTTTGAATAATTCCGAGTATGGAGACTCTACAAACTCTCTGGACAACCTGTTCCAATGTTCAATAACCCTTACAGTAAGAAATTTTTTTTCCCTCATGTTTAAAGAGAATTTCCTATATTTCAGTTTTGCTTATTGTTTCTTTTCCTGTTACTGGGCACCACTGACCATGATTATTATTTTAAATAGGTTTTCTGTTCAGCTACTGATAACATGAGAGAATAAAGAAGAGGGGAAGCTCAAAGCCCTCAACATACTGTGGTAACTGGAACAGCTGCTTTCTAACTAGCCCAACTTACTTGTGTCATTTATGCAGACATGATAGGGTGCACACTTGTTCTGTTTAAGCTGCAAGCTTATACTCTGCAAAGTCTTTTTTCAAAGGCTGCATGACAAATTTTTTATTAAACTGGAATTTTTTTGGAAAATATATGTCTGTATATGAAAACTTTATTCCTTCAAGCACTTTGCTAAAAATATCAGTTGCTTCCTAGCACAGATAAGTAGAATTTTCTACAAATTACTTTTCTATTTTTTTAGATCCTTCCACATTTTTCTTGGCATTTGCATAAGATATGCACTTTAAACTTATCCGTGTTTTCCACCTACAATAAGTATTTTTTTTGTCTAATTTCATTTTTATCTTCACTTTTCCTATTTTATGAACCATCTGACTTTTAGAGGTGCCTTACTAAGTTTGCTTGTCATGATTTGCAATGGAGGATATCTTCTGGTTTTAACAACTTTCTTTCACCTTTCCTTTTTTTTTGTCTTTTTACTGTTTCATTTAAGTGGAGCATTTTTCCACAAAATTCCGTGTAAGGATTCTTCCAGGTTTCCATACAACACAGTAAAATGATAATGCCACTATCATAAAAGTCCCTTTTTATATGGCTTCAGCATTCACTATTTTTAATTGGAACTCACACCGTAAGCATCAGATGTGCAGCATTTTTGAGCACTGTGGAAAAGAAAATTCCATGTGCAAGCATAACTTCAATTCTCATACTCATAAGTTTATTATTAAAATCTCTCTCTTATCTCTCCAAAATAAAACATTCTGTTTCCATGTCATTGCCTGTGGTCTAAAGTCTTAGATGTCAGGGTATTTTGACAGCATCCCAGGAAAGATGGTTAACTTTGCCAAGTCATTGGAAAGATTGAAGAAAGTATTGCTCAGCTCCCCATACCGAGATGTGGGGAGCCTTAGAGGTTATGCATAGCACGGGGAAGGAAACTATGATGCATGCCTTTTATCAGCCAGCTTATGTGGAAATCATAAAACTGAAACTTCTCATGTTTAAAAAGACTTATAACCTTCATTGTCAGAAGTTAAAGGCAAAGGCACCAACTTTTATTAGTCTGTATTTTAATAAAACCATTATCCTCTGCAGTTTAACTCACATATTACTAAATGCAGAGCTTATAATATTATACAGTACTGATTTGCGGAAATTGCTTTTCTGTCACTGAAATGTATTTTCATTAGGTATTTGAAGGATAAGAGCAGTTTGCCTTTAATCTATAGAGGTACTGTCTTTACACAGTGAAATGACATTGGAAGGGGGGGATATTTTCATTTTCAGGAAAATAAATCTTTAATTCCACACTCTGCATGAAATTCCAGCCCCACTGAAGTCAATGAGAACTTTGCCATTGACTTAAATGGAGTTATAATTTCACCTTCATTTTTAACTTTCTCTTTCCTCAAGTAACCACTCCATCTTGAGGTTTTTTCCTGAATCTGGCTTTCAATGGCTAGACTAAAAGCCAAAAGAGGCTTTTTGCAGTCTTAAATTCTGATAAAAAGAAGGCAATAAATATAAAGCAATAATTTAAAATGAATAAATATAACTAAATAAAGCTAACAGATGCCAAGGCTGCTGCAGTTAATTCCACAATGAAAAAATATCCTTGAGAAGAAAACTAGTAAATTTAATTCTGGCTTGTCTGGATTATGCTTTCAAAATTTTGTCAGTACTTGTGAGTAGACATATACAGTGAGCAGATTCATAGGGGTGATTGAGAAGATGAAGGTAAAATATAAGTAATTAGAATTGGATGATCTATAACAACCTTAAGGTGAAGGTTCAGATACTTTACAGTTATGAAATAATGTCTCATCTGTGGAATTAAGGTTGCGTTAGCTACAATCTTTTGACAAAATATTAATCTGCTTCTCTATATTCACCTTACCTCAAATATTCCTTCAAATTCAGCTAACAAAATTATTCATTACTTCTTACTCTAAAATGCTGCACATTGCTTCTACAGACTGTTAAGCAGCTACTCCACATAAGTCAGAGGGATAATGTATTTCAGTGGTATATGAAGCCATTTCTGTGTTAGCTTCAAAATAAGCATGCTGCTTTAAGAAAGGTTTGTTTAGGTGACATTGAGATGAATTTTTATTTGCTTTTTACAACAAAAATTATAGGTGAACTAATGCCAAATTACTCTGAAAAATCTCACTTTCTTTTTTAAGAAAATAACATTAGAAAACCTTTAATATAGAAAATACTCTTTAAAAAGTCTTATATACACAAAGTATGTACATAAACACTTCATTAAGTAGCAATTAATGACACAATTATACCACTTGACAACCCGTAGTGCCCAATGTCATGAATTTGATATTCACAGTATCACACATAATGCAAAAGAAAATTATGAAGTGCCTTGTCAGGTCCTGGTACTCACTAAACATAATTAATAAAACAGAACAAAAGCATATGCATTCATTTTAGGAGAGCAAGATACTATTTGCAGTAATAGAGCTGACACCTGCACTTTATGTTAAATGTGCTATGTAATATATAGTTCATAGTATTATTGTGATAGGAAGGAAATGCTTACATGTTGTGGAATTTGAGTATGTATTCAAGCCTAGTATCTATTTTGCTCCAATGAATTAAATATGCAGAAACATTAAACGCAGATTTACAAATCATGCCACCACAGTGCTATAATTACCTGACTTGATTTTCTGACGATGGATTGAGATTGAGCTTCAGCTTATATCAAATGAGGGTCTCTGACCTGTTTTTTCAAGGAGTTTGAAGGAGATGAGAACAAACCAGACTCATTGCTTCGATGTCTATACAAATAGCAACTAGCAGACGTGTCAGATGAAGCTGGTGCTATCCTTAAAAAGTTGACGTATTGAGCAGTACACATCCCATGCACCTGCAGGTTGGCAGTGAGTTCTTACAGCATGGACAGGCATAGAGCATGCAGGTTGCCAGAGGCACCTGGCAGCAGCTTCAGATACTTCTGTGGTATTCAAAGTCCAAGCTGAGATATGATTCACTACATCTGACTGTTTGTGTTTGTTTCTGGGGGATTGAAACATATCAGTATTTCTGCTATTTTTAAATGACTTGTGTTATTAAAATGTCTGCCAGTTACATTTTAAGTAACTGAATGAATATCTGCTTGTGTATATATACATTAAAAAAAATATGTATGTGTGTGTATATATATGTGTAGCCAAATGAATGTCATCCATTCAGAAGCAGTAATATGTCACTTAGATTACACAAATGGAATGGAGAAATTTTACACTGAAAAGAAAGTAATTTAAAAAATTTGGGGCGTGGGTTTTGTGAATCATATGTGGACTGTCAGGTTCATATATAGTACTGTATACTCCTAGGATGATACTTTTTGAGCAGTACCATAAAGCACACAAAATATGTATGCCACAATGAAATCCGGGAACAAGAGAGTCTCTTGCATAAAAATTCACTTGCATCACTCTCATTCCTGACTGAAGCATGGTTTTTAATTATATTTCATCTTCCTACTGACTTCAAATGGGCTGGATGGGAAGAATTTCCTGACTTTCTTCTACTTTTAGGAAGCATCCAGTTTAACTCTTAGCTCAACTTTTCTCTGATGGAGAAGTTACATGCCTACTAAGGCATGGAGAGACAGCCTTGGGATCCTCCCATTGTGCATCTGAGGTTCACTTTGCCTCACTTCAAGAAAGTGCTTTTTGGGTTATTTTTTCACCCTCTTTATTCTACTTGCTACATCTGAGCCTGCAGTTTTGTGAATGTTTCTTGAGTAATCTCCATCTCTTTCCTTTCAATCTACTCTTTCCAGTGCTGGATTATCCTCTCTGGTTTTCCCATTCAAGCATTTCATAGAATCATAGAAGCATAGAATGGTTTGGGTTGGAAGGGACCTTTAAAGATCATGTAGATCCAACCCCCTGCCATGGGCAGGGGCACCTTCCACTAGACCAGGTTGCTCAAAGCCCCATCCAACCTGGCCTTGGACACTTCCAGGGATGGGGCATCCACAACCTCTCTGGGCAACCTGTTCCACTGCCTCACCACCTTCACAGTCAAGAACTTCTTCCTTACATTTAATCTAAATCTACTCTCTTCCAGCCATTACCCCTTGTCCTATCACTACATGCCCTTGTAAAAAGTCTCTCTCTATATTTCTTGTTGCCCCCCCTTTACGTACTGGAAGGCTGCTATAAGGTCTCCCTGGAGCCTTCTCTTCTCCAGGCTGAACAACCCCAACTCTCTCAGCCTGTCCTCATAGGAGGTGTTCCAGCCCCCTGATTACCTTCGTGGACGTCCTCTGGACCCACTCAAGCAGATCCATGTCTTATGTTGGGGACCCCTGAGCTGGATGCAGTACTCCAGGTGGGGTCTCATGAGTGTGGAGTAGAGGGGCAAAATCACCTCCCTCAACCTGCTGGTTATGCTTTTTTTGATGCAGACCAGGATACGGTTGGCCTTCTGGGCTGCAAATGCACATTGCTGGCTCATATTAAGTTTTTCATCCATCAGTACCCCCAAGTCCTTCTCTGCAGGGATGCTCTCAATCCCTTCATCCCCCAGTCTGTACTGATACCAGTGTTTGCCCTGATCCATGTGCAGGACCTTGCAGTTGGCCTTGTTGAACTTCATGAGGTTTGCACAGGCCCACTTCTCAAGCCTGTCAAGGTCCCTCTGGATGGCATCCCGTCCCTCTAGAGTATCAACCGCACCACACAGCTTGGTGTCATCTGCAAACTTGCTGAGGGTGCACTCAAACCCACTGTTAATGTCCCCAACAAATTTGTATGGCTCTGTGTCAGGAAAAAAGCTCCAAAACCACTCACTGACTTAGTTTCTAGTTTGGTCCATCATATGACCTTACAAATAGTTGTGCTGGCATGGGGCATGGCATGGCATGGCATGGAATGCATGAAAATGGGAGTGTATGATCATTTACGCTGGTTTAAATCTTTGCTGCTGAACATGAAACCACAGACTACAGGATGTCATTCATAAATCTTTCCCTAATTTCTTGCAGAACTTCTTGATGCTATTATCTATTACTATTAACAGTGTTGTGGGAGTATATCAAGATCCCTAAGGCACTGTATAAACGTATAGTAAGAGACAATTCCAACCCCCAAAACTGACAAGCTTAATAGACAAGACAGAGTGGAAATTAAGGCACAGAGAGGGAAAAATAGCCTTCCTGAGGTCATACTGAAAGAGTGTGACAAAGGAAATAATTACAAGTCTCAAGCCAGTGCTGACCTACTGAGCTGTCAAACACAGATGGGAATACTTCCAGCTGTGTGGGGTAGGAATCTCTGCTAGCAGTTCCCATTATTATTATCCAATCATAGCAAGTGAAGTTCTTTCAAGTTTTAAATGTCAGCCAACACATACAGATTTTTTGTACTGCAGATTTTCTAAACTATTCAATTACTATTTCAGTAATGGATATCATGTTTTAAATGGGTTAAAAGGGGATAACTGCGAAGTGTTACTTCAGAGAAGCCAGGTGCCTAATGTACATGCAGTATTTTCATTAGTTACCCAAGTAAATTATCTAGTTGCATATAAAGCAAACTTAATCCAAAAACATTATACTAAGCACTACAGCAAGTAGCAGAAAGGCCCACAGAGTATCTATTAGTTATCACGAATCTCTTTAACAGTGACTCTAAAGAAGCACAAGTGAGGTTGAAAAATAAATGACTGAAGGCCAATGAAGTGGGACAAGATTTAGAAAACATGCACTCCTCTATTTTGCAAAATATATCCATCTTTTAAAGCTCATGTTTTTCTCCATTGGTGCAAAAATAGCATTCCAAGAGACTTGTAATAAAGTTTTGAAAACAACACATGCATTTTTTTTCCTTACAGAAGATAATAAAGCAAAACAGAGTAAAAAATAAAATGTTATTCCAGAGTGTATTATTGTGGCATATGAATTCTATACAGAATAAATATAGATTTCAGTGGAAGTATAAGATGGAGTGAAAATTACTGCATGTTGTGTAGAAGAATAAAACAGCCTTTGAGACACTTTGAGAAACATTTCATCTCACAAAAGCTTTTTTGTTGTTATTGACTTCTAAATTTTGAAGTCTTTTTCAAGGTTTATAGGCAACAAGAAAGTTGCCAGCGGAAATTGGTATGAGACTGGTTACATTGCATCTTGCAATCAAAATGTATTCCAATACAATAATTGAACTAACATTATCCTCCAGATAGATATTTTCAAAAAATGTCCCTAGTTTGAACTGGTAATTAGTAGAACGATTTCTAGTGTTCACAAGAAGGGTGCTTCATGACAGAGCAGTAAGAAAGAAAGATTCAGTATAAACGTGAAAGGTGAAAATAAATGTCATAGAAATAGAAAATAAAAAAATTTCTTCTGGCTATATAATTTTAACTCAAAAATTACTTATTCTGAAAGGTACTGGGTAATCTATTACTTTTAAGATATAAAGGTCTTGTTAAAATTACTGTGAAATCTTTCCAAGACTAGGAAAAGTCATTCACACATCAAAGACTGTAGTTCTTAAAAGATAATTGTCACAACAAAATGTATTTACATCAAAGAAGGACAAAAGTACTTTCCTTAAAAAAACATTTTCCTCCTCTTTCCTCTATCTCATAGAACTACAGTATCATCAAATTAATAGTCCATAATCTTTTTTAATGAGCAGCATTTCTATGTATAGAGGGACATGAGAGAACTGATTATTTGTTTTCTTTAACTTATTTCCCTATGGGATGGATCTGCAAAGTAATAGCAAAATTGAGAATATTAAAGAGAAGTTTCCCACCACAGGAAAAAACAGCCGACTTAGAATCTGATTATATATTAAGTGCAATTTATTTTTTTATTCATCAGGTCTTGAACAGAAGTGATTAAGCAGCATGTAAGCAATTGGAAGTCTTGGACAAAGTTGACTTCCCAAGAATTAATTTTATCTAAAGATACTAATGGCAGAAAGGAAACTTTTTTTCTCTGTCTAAAAGCTAGCTGTTCTTCAAGGACTCTTTAGGCACAATAGCATCAGTTTAACAATTGCCTTCTTAACAATATATAGTTTTCAAATAACAAGGATGCAGGGATGAGTCTGACTGGCTTCAATGTGCAGTTGTGAGCCTGATGGCTGGCACCTGCCTACCTTGCTAAATAAAGATCCTGAGCTAAGACAACAGAAGGAAAGTTCAGGCCTACATGCCCTTCCTTGGAACATAAATTTTTTATTTCGGTATCAAAGGCAGGGTGACACAACCCAAATAATTTCAATGCCATTGCAGATTTTTATGTGCACCACATGTCATTCATTAGTGAATGGAATGCCTCACCTCAGGGACTGGATTGGGAGGAACACCTGTCTTCCACCTGCTCTTATTCAATGTATTATTCACTTCACTTGTCTTTGCTTTACTGTGGCTCCATAGCTGTATCTGTACTAGTCAACTAAACAGGGCTAGGGCATGGATCTGAGCACTGGAGTGTGGCTTGTCCATGGTGCTTCATGCCAGTCTGGGCACCACTCTCTCAGGCAACATCCAGGAGCAGCCTGGGGGTCAGCAGAGAGACAATCTGGATGTGACCACTTCATTGTGATGCAAGAGATCAGCTGTATGCACACCTGCCTGGCCCTACCAGCTGGCTGCAAGACCGAAAAACCAAACCCTTGCCTGTTTTACGCCCAGGTAAAGTGTCTACTGGTATAGCCTTCGGGGGTAGGTAGCTGTTTTGTGAGTACATAGTGGTGACACAAGAAGTCTTTCAGCTTTGGTTTTATGAGGTAGAAATGATCCTAGTATTGAAGTTGTAGATGTTTTATGGTGATTCTAGATTTTGGGAAGAGACAAACTAGTTAGTCACATCAGAAGTAGCCAAAGAATACTACCCCAAAGGGTAATCACATTTGCTGAAATTGCATAGAAATTGTGGTTATGCTATGATATTCCACCAGAACCTTCTAAATGAAATCTTCTATTCTTTCAAAAGAACGCTTTCAAAAAATATGGTTTCATATTTTCCCCTGAAAAAAATGTCAACTTTTGTCAATATACCCTTGTTTCTTAAAAAAATTATAAAATTATAGAGTGACTTGTTTTGTGTGAGAGAATATATATTTTCCCACTACTGGCTGAGGTTTTACAAAGAAAATGTAACAACATTTGGAGTCAAAGCTACTCACAGCAATGGGAAATTGGTGTTTTTGATATTCTAAATAACAGCAAACTGACAGTTAAAAGCTTATACCTGGCTAGTGCTAGTAGACAGACATATAGAGCAAGATAGTCTGTGAAGACAACATTACCTGTGCACTTTGAAATTCCTGATTCTCTGGTCACAATATAGCTAAATTCAATTTCAATAGTTCAAAATAATCTCATCAGCTAGAAATTACTAGAGTACATGATGGTTTGTATCTTCTTTCTGACACCGACCAAAACTAGCTGTGATGCAGCTGAATAGTCCCACAGACTGACAACCACCTAAAGTTTTTGTTCTGATAAGTTCTAATTAACCTGAAATTTTTCCTGAAACCTAAGCCCTAAATTTACTGTTTGGCTTTGTCAAAATGATAAAGAATACCATGAGTCACTACAAGCTTCAAAAAGCTTTGCTTCAGTTCAATATTCACCTCTATTCTCCTTTTGTGGTGTTTTGCCTAATGGAGTTGGTGTCCAGGAACTGGATGTTTATATTCATCTCCACATCAAGCTCCCAAAGGCAGAGAAAAAATTGTGTTGTACATTCCAAACAGAATACTTTAGGTAAACTCAAATTTTTAGATGAAAAAGAATTACTGTCACTATTGTCATCACAATAAACCTATATGCCATAAGTTTTGGAATATCTAGCAATATTTCAGTGAAAATAGGCAAATAGTTTAACATGTATTTTATGCTTGTGTAATGTATGAGTTTATTTTATGTATACTTCAATTACTGCTAAAATTATTAGTAAAGAAAATGTTCTTATTAAGTCTTACTCTTGTCAAATAAATATTGCTACCCAGAATGCTGGACTACAGTTTACTATTGACAGATTTTAAGGAAGCTAAGCTTATGTCTGTGGACATTTTCCAACACTGTTTATTTGTTATGGCTCCCAAGACATTTTTTAACCTAAACACTTTTTTCTAACACTGCCAAAATTCTTCACATAATTCATTGAGTATTCTGTTTACAGTACATGCCACCTTATGATAAAAATAAACACAAGCAAAACCCAGAAAAACAAATCTAGTTTTGTAACTATTAAATCTGTTTTCTATGTCCATGTTATCAATGTCATTTAAGTAAGTTTAACATATTTCCTTTATGGAAATTAAAACTTTTTTTTTAGTCTTTCTTAGCACATGACAAGCTGTCAAAATCCTTAATTACCTTAATAGTTTCTTCTTGATTTTTGTTTTTTCTGTAATGGCTTATGGATTTTACTCTTTTATTACTTCTAATTTTGCGGAAGCTAAAAATAAATAGTTTTTTTACAGATTGCAAATTATTCAGTCCACTTTAATTTCAATGTCATCATGCATATTTTTAACACCTGAGCATTTCAATTCCTAATTTCAACTATTTCACCTTCTTTTATTAAAACAATAACTTAAGCCTAACTTTCAGATCTGAATGATTTCTTTCTCCTCCTTCCTCTCTTTCCTTCTCTTTTTTTTATTTGCCTCTATCTTAATTTATCTATCTTCCTTCCTTCCTTCTTTCCTTCTTTCCTCTTTATGTCTTTCTGTTTCTCTCTCCCTCTCTGCAGCAAGATTAATAAGATTAATATACTAGACTTTCTAAATCTCCATCTAACAGTTGTATTACTGAATGAGTTCCTTTGAAACATTCTCCAAAAGCTATGTTTTTCAGTCTCTGAGATTTCACTGGCGCATAAAGTTTTAGACCTGCTTAATCACATTGTCATTGGGCTGTCACTCACTTGGAACAAATTGAAGAAGGCCAATAAAACAGGAGTTAGGAGCATCCTAAAGGAGAAAAAGACAAGAAAACTTGTGGGCATTTTTTTAATGAAGGACTTCAGTCAGTTCTCTGACTGAAGTCTGGTTTAGAGCTTGTCTAATACAATTTGCTGCCTTTGAAATTATATTGGACTTTGGACTACATTTTTTTTACTTCTGGTAAGTTAATTTTGTTCTTAATCAAGGTAAACTACTACATTGAAATAAGAAGCCCTTATTCATCCATCTTGGCAGTATTTGTTTAAATTCTCACCTTAAATTATACTTGGTAGACAGTGATTTTTCCATGAAAGCAAAATGTTCTTATTTTTCATGTTGACTGTATTTTGCTCTTTGAAAAAGCTGGGAAGTGCCACCTTGGACTTAGATGCAGGGAAAGGAAATCTTGCCAGTTGTGTCCTCTGAAGAGAGAAAGTTTGTCATGGAAATGTTTCTGAAAGACCAAATACAAAGTTAATGATTTGTAATGTTTGTAGTCATATGAAGCACATGAAGACTTAATATGTCAGCTACAGTAGATGCTGTATGAAAGATGGAAACAGTCCTCAGTGTGGGAAATTAACCCAACATGCTCCTTTTAAACTTTTGTGCTATAGTCACGTTCCTTTTTGGATTCTCTTTTCCTCCATCATGCACAGCTTTAACAAGAGAAGTGGATGATACCTCCCTATGGAAAAGAATACGGGTCTGAAACTTTACCTTAATGAAGTGTCTACACCCCGAGAGAAGTAGGGTTTCAGGAATATCTTTTTAGTGTTTTTCATTACTTAATGTAGGCGATTGATTTCTTCTTCATGTGCTGACTACTAAGTCCTAGGTGAGATTCTCCATCTGCCTGCAACATATATGAACACTTTGGTGCCTAACTCAGGTTTCAAAATGACACTCTGGGAGTTAGGCATCTCAGTGGCTTTGTCTTAGTTCCCTTGATATCCCTGAGAACAAAACATCTTTAAGTTCCTGTGAACCATGATGATGGTGGTTAGGTAGACACAATAGACAACGAGATGGTTTTCTTTAGGAAGCTCTCTGTGTATATACTGATATTTCTGGAAGGCAGCATGAGATTTTATTATCTATTTCTGACATGACATTCTTCTGCTGCTGTAAGCTACATTTTGAGGTTGGCCTTTCCATAAACTCACTGTCCCTTTTCTCCTTAGCATAGTTTCTGGTGATGGCTAGGTTTGGTGATTGCTGCTTAGGTGTTATTTTTTTCTCCAAATTCTTTTAGACGTTGGTTGTTTATTTGGAGTGATTATAAATTTATGCTAGGTGCCAAACTTTACTGGAGATAAGAACAGAATAGAATTTGGACAGTGTTGCCTCTTCATTTTTTAATTATATCTAAGTCATGTTTTCTGTGTGCTTCATTACCTTGTGGCAGGCCACTGATGTGAGAATATGGCTTATAAGGAGAGATGGGGCTACATTTTAAATCTAACTTCTCTTTTCCACTGCAAGATGAGCTTGTTTCTTTTTACTGTGACATGTAAGACAGCTATTTTGAAACTTTTATTTCCTACTTGAATTCTGTATCCCACATACTGTCCATTTTACTTTTATTCTTTAATTAGTCTTTCCACCTGGTTCATTGTGAAACCTGCTGAGTTTCACCTGCTGATATAACTAAGGTGCTTCTTGAACAGGAAAAAAAAATTGCAAAAGTTGTCAAAATTGTCAATAGAAATTAATTTTTTGAGTTATATGAGTAAATACAAAACAATGTGAATCACTATAGGTTGAACCCTGACGTCTGGTGTCAGGTTTTATCCATTTCTGGTTTAAGCAAACACTGAATTAAATAAAATTAGAGCAATTTTTAACCTGTATTTTTAATCAAGAAGCCATATATTCAGAAGTATTGAATCATTTTATGTGTGTCAAATACATCTATCTCAGTGACACCATAGGTCTTGAAGGTACAGTGTCACATTCCTGCCAGCTGGAGAAGTTCAGTTACCCTCACTTTGAAATTACTTATGCCTGGGGTAGGGCTACCTGGATGTGGTAGATTGTAGCTTACTCTTCTCCGGCCAAGATGATCAGATGAGAGGCCACTCTGACCTAGAAGCCAGCAAGTTTCATGAGCCTGTTATTTCTGCATTCTTTTCCTTCTTGGCAACATTTGCCAACTTGGGTAGAGCTTCAGGAGGAAAGGGCCACATCTACATGATAGTAAATTAGCATCAGGACCAGAGGGTGTTAGGGCATGGTCTCTGCTGGCTCAACCTTTTTGCCTCCAAACAGTATTTTTGCATCCAAATTGCCTCAGGAGAATGATACTCCACTCCCTCTGGAAGAGTGAAAATTGGCCAAGGCCAAAGCTGAATCAGGGACCATCATGCCAATTTAACACAGGAGAATTGAATGTTCTACTGCCAAAGCTTTTGACCAGGTACTGGTTGCTTTTCTGATATAGATACCTCTATAGGTGAGTTACAGCATGGAGATTAATTCCAACTAACAGTTAAACAGCACCTTAATTGCTCTTCAGTGTTGCAAAGAATAAACAAATTACCATTCCTAGCTCCTAACTGCATCCTTAAATGACTACATTGCTCTACAATTCTAGTCCTGAATTTCCAAGGTCATAAAAGCAATGTTTACTAAACCAAAGAAAATAATACATTTTCCAAAGCCACATTTAGCAGCTTAGTCAATGAAACATCCTTTTTCCCATTAACTTAAGAGGGCTTGACTCAGAAGCTCAGACCTATTTAATTAGTCTCAAGTTACAAACTAAAAATCAATAGTTATTTTCAAAAGATAAATACCCTGTTTGAAATACGCTAAGACGCTTTGTAGGGTAACTTTTCTCAAACAGGAAAAAGCGGTCAGGCAAATACCTCTCCAATTTCATGCAGTGGCATTGCTTTTCTAGCAGTTATTAAATATTTCAGACAAGCAGGCTGATTATCTGCATGTTCATAGGTGATTTAGTACTTTTCAAGAAAATAGCAAACCTCCACCAACAATGTGACCTCTCAAAATCAGGTAAAACAAATTTGTTTCAACTTGTCTACTTGAGTAGATTATAAAAGGTCATGACTAAAAGCAGAACATGAAAATAAAGCAAATGCATATCCATAGTGAAAAAAGAAAATAAATGACTATTTACCATCAATTCATTATTTTTTCTCTTTTTACAGTGCAAATCCAATTAAAGTCCATTATAAAACAAAATTAGATTATGCTTTGTACATTCATTACATTTAATAATTACAAGCCATACTGTATAGGTAATCTAACAGTAATGATGCAAATATTGCTCAAGATTACAGTTGAGGTTAGTAGCTGTAGGTTATGACTGCAAGAACAGAACCCTCAAAGTGACAAAAGTGGAGGGAGAAAAAGCTCTGTGAATACTGTCCCTGTCAACAGCATTCTGAATGCCATGCATGGTTTCTGTCAAGAACAAGCAGTGAATTGAGTTAAGTAAGACAGATGAACCTTAGTTACATTGAACAATAAATTACTTAAAAGATGTTGTAACAGCCTCAAAAATACTGCAAATTGCAATAAGCTTATTAAAGTTAAAAAGATGGTGCTGGTAAGGAAAACAAAACAAAACAAAAGACACTAGAGAAGCCCCCAGAGAATGTTAATTAGCTTTTCACTGAATAGCAGCATGTGAGGCAGGTTTTGGGAGTGACCCTAGGAAGAACTGACTTGGAAGGATTTGATACTGAAGGAAGGGGGACACAAAAGTTCAACTTCAGTAGTCATTACTAAGGAAGAAGATCTAGGCTGCTTTCCTAAAAAATATCCAAAGTAGAGAAACAGCTGAAGAGGAAGAAATGCAATTAAATTTAATCTAGAATCACATTTTAGTAGTTTAATCTTCTGTTTTATAACTTTTCTTTCAATCTTATGATCTTTCTAGTGTTTAAAATGAATTCAGAAGAAGGTGAATTAGTTGTAGTTCACTAGAGTCGACACATTAAAAAAATGTTATATGCATCAATAAACCCTTTGGGTGCATGCAGTATGGAGAGCAATTTTAGAAATCTGAGGAGCTAGAGCTGTTTTCTGTTAGGCTTCCCACTAGCAAATGTCTTGGGGAACTATTTTTAAGTTCTTGGGTAAGTTGCAAGTATCAGCTAGTTCTTCTCTCTGGAAAGAGAGAAGAACAGTGCATGGCTTTGGTTAATCCCATGTTTTGAAAAAAGTCCCATAAGCAACTCTGAATTTTATGGTTGATTTGCCTGTTGGTCATCTTAATATCTGTTACTTTTTCATCAGTAAAATCCTGTATTTTCTATAGCACATGTTCTAATCTACTCTAAAGGATGCTCTTCTGCAATGGAATACCTAAATCACCAAACAGTATGAAGCAATGTATCATTTACCACAGTTTTCTGTTTAGTGTCAAGCTAAATTGTTTACATGCTGGCTAAGCTATTTAGCTAAATAGTCATTAGCTTTTCTTGTTTTTTTTCCTGTCTGAATGTACTTCTACCATACCTCATGTTTTACTTTATAGTAGCTAAGTAATGATATATCTTAGTTACCATCAAATACTCATCCAAATATACTCCCCCTAGAAATACTTTAATTTATATTCATTCAACTCCTCTAAATCCTCTCTCTTCTCATGGAAACTATTTCACAGTGACCTTAACATAAGTCACCAAAATATTGATATTCTGAAGCCTGGACAATTCCCTCTCAACATGGTTGAACCTAATTTACATACATAATCTCGCAGTGTCTAATTGCATATCTTAATGATACCTCTGGTCTCTAAGGGGACCAACATGCGTGATTTCCTTGCTTATTATGATACTGAAGGGGGGAAAAAAAGGAAGAGAAAAATCCAGTTCATATTGACTGGAAATTAATTCTAACTGTGATCCAAGTTGAGTGTTAAGGAATGAGATTAACAAATTTAAGGAGGAAAGGACAACATTATTCAGGAGGATAAGGAAAAATAAAGGCAGCTAGACAAGGGAGAGCTTGTAAAAGAGATAGATGGTAAATGATGATATGACGAACTGAAGTTTTGTTTACTGACAACCCCTGGTCTGGAGGTAACCACTTTATATCACCCAGCCACATCTGACTAGAAGTAGCACCAGCAGTCCTTATGGCAAGAGGATGAGAAAAAATGCTTAAAAAAATTACCCTTAGGAATGGCACAATAAACATAAAAAGAAGGTATTTGTAGACTTCTACAAAGAATAAGCCTTAAAACTTGCAGTGAGTGATTTCTCTATGTTGATATTTTTTTGTCAGTTTACAGGAACAAATATGGCCTTCTAATAGCTCTGTATGTTTTCTAATTTATCTCAGTATGAGTTTAAGGAACTGTGATGCTTGAAACCCATCACTGAAAACTTGACTTCTTGAGTAAGTAGAGGTTTTATTTCTAGCCCTCTTTAAAATTTAAAGACATATTGGAATTCATAATTCTAGCTACGGCAGATGGCTATCAGCAGGATTAAAAAAAGCATAATGAGAACATTGTCAGAAGTATACTAGAAGCAGTCTTGGAAAACTACATCACTACTTGAAGGAAATAGATTTTTAATTGGTTAAAGGACTACAGAGATTTTTGAGAGAAGCACAGAAAGACATGCTGAGGAAAAGTGATAATTTTGACATCAGAGCTAGAAACAGAGGAATAAGCTGATAGAAACAGGAACTGCTTGTACCTATTGATATTATACACGGGGAAAAAAATAGTGTTAAGATATGAGCCACAGTTGTTAAGATAAAGAAGAAAAGGTTGTTTGTTTGGGCAAGCTCTAAACTAACTGGAGAAAGCATCTGAACTTCTTTGGCTTTGTAATTCCTTAGAAGGTTACAAGGAGAAGGAAACATCTATATTTATCCCAGGAAAACTGAGATACCGGGCAGAAAGGGAAAGAAAGTGGCTGTGGGGTTGTCACAGTTATTGAAGGAAGCCATATTCCCAGGATCATTTAGATGATTCAGACACTGGGTCGGTGATCGTCCTAGAATGTATTTTAGAACCTCTGATAAGTTCAACTTCCGCATATAGAAGATTTTGTTTCTTTTCCTAAGATTCAGCCTTCCTAGCCTGTCTCACAGAGTGTACTTATTCAGTTAAGCAAATGAAGCTAGCTGCATTACCTTGCTAATTAAAATGGATATGAGATAAGGGAGACTGAAGATCATAGTCAAGGTCGCACAGAAAATTTCTGCCTTGAATTACATCCTTTTTGTGCTATGTGCATGCTATTTTGACTATTATTACGAAAAAGACAAAAAATCAATAGGTTATTCTTGTGAACCTGCACTGCACTTATCACAGGAACTCTGAAAAAGCAAAGTACTTAAGGACATAATTAACTTAGGATGAGTGGCCTGACTGACTCCAGTGCTCTACCTTCACATGTGAAAAACTTACCTGAATGAAGTCAAAGAGAAAACACCTGTGACTTTGATGAAAATTACTGTTCCCAATTCTTGTCACAGGGTATTAATAATACATAAAGCAGCCTAATATTGCCCAAAGTATTTTTTAAGGAATTATAAACATTAAATATCCACTCCATCCACTTCTATATGCTCACAGAAAGATTAATTAAAATAGTCATGTGTGTTGTTTGTAACACAAGATCAAGTGTTTAACCGTATATGTACAAATTTTAAAGAGCTGATTTTACTTCTCAAATACTTATTAAACTATTACATTTGTTGCATTAGCCTCACCTGTTGTCAGATGCATTAGAAAGGTTTCCCTTAGGACATGCAAATCTTTCTGGAAAATCAGCAGGAATTTCAGTACAAAGCCAGTTCTGCCTATTATCTTTCTGTTTCAGTACCCTTTTGGTAGCATGAACTGGCTTTTTGTAGCATGCATTTACACAAACGCCTGGCTCCTCCAAGAACTGAAACTGCTCAGCAATTCTGAAAACTAGGCCCAAAAAAGGACAAAACAATACCTAAGAAATCATTACAGTCCTTATTTTGTGAGCAGTGATTGCTTATCTGACAGGTTGATATTAAACTACAATGGCACATTTTGAGGCAAATAAGAGCTAATGACCTAGCACTCTCCAAATTTTACACTACAGAAGAATAAAATAAATGCAGCAATGAAAATCTATTCACATGTCTGAAAACCAGGGCTGAAAACCCAACCACAAAAATTTAGTATCAGGCTTTCTTTGACAATTATGGTTGGGATTTCATTATGGCATCATAAATATTGCAGCTGTGAAAACTAGTAAAAAATGTTAGGAAACTGTCAAGGGCCACCTTTGCTTTTGGATATGGCTTGCAATTTTGGCTCTGAGAGCCTTTTAACCCTAGTTTGCATTGTCTCTCCTTTTCAGCTGTTACAGATGCTTAATTTTTACCTCCTCCTCACAAATATGACCAGGAAATCTTAGAACTCCCAACAGCTTCTGAACTGTGGTGTCACAGCCCAACACAGAATAAAGAAGAAAAAATCTGTGAAGACTTAGTAGAATGCTCTTCAATTTTCCTTTTATGGTACTGTAGCCTTCTGTAATAATTGTAGGACTACTTTTTAAAAAGTGCTGCATATGGCATCTTTTGGGATAGCAAGGTTGAGTAGGCACCATCAGACATAGGTAATGGCTGCCCCTTAGACAGATGCACTCGTGGTTTTCATTTCCTGCTTCCATACCTCCTCCAATGTGAAGAACTGGATTGACTGACAGGGCACCAACCCAGAAAACACTTGGAGTGAGATTCATTAGAGCAGATGTAGCTCTCTTCATCTGAACTAGTTGACTGATGTCCTTTTATAGGTAATGGAGAGAAATAGGCTGTTGTAGAACATGATTCATCTGACTTAGTTTAGACATTTATTTTGGTATGAGATGAATCACAAGCAAAGAGTGTTTATTTCTTTCCATTGACATTATCGAAAGTCTAGGCAACTAGTTCAGACATAGATGTCTATATTTATCCTGATTAATCCTGCCCATGGAGGCAAAATAATCCCTGCAGGGTTTGAAATGAAAATCCATGGTTGTATTCAGGGGAAGAAGTAGAGTGAGAAAGCCATACACATCTAGAAAGAGCCTGCTGTGTATGGGAATTATTCTTGAAGCCTGGGAAGAAATTTTATCCAATTTAGCTTGGACTGAAATACAGACTTAAGTGAGACTAAATGTGTCTGGAGGCTTTTGGTTGGGCAATTGCTTCTTAACAATTTTTTATAGTAGAACTTTATTACAGCTGCTAAATAAAACATGTTGTTTTCAAAGACTTTTTGCAAAGTTCAGTTGTCTTTGCTCCTGAAAATGGAGGTGTAGCTGCCTGTAACCCAGAAACAAGGTGACAAGCTGCTGACATGCAAGCACCATTTTGGACATAAAAAATTTGAAAGATTTCACTTCAAGACACTCAAGAACTAGAAACTCAGCTGACCACTGGGAAGTACTTCTGGAAGGAAAAGGCAAAGTACAGAAAGTGTAACTAGCTCCAAAGTAGTGACAAAAGATGAATGGACTGGTTAGAAAACAATGCACACCACTAAATCAAATTCTGATTGTGACTATTTCTATTCCTTTCAGACTCCTGGAATAATTTTGTAGTGTTTCAAATTACTGTAGCCTGACCTGGTATCTTTTTGGTTAAGCCAGGCATCTGAAATCTGCTCTGATGGTCTGAGCAGGCAAAACGCTTTACTGTTTTCTTTAAGCTACAGATGTGCATTGAGACAAGTTGCCTTGTGCCTTAATGGCTATGCTTACAGTGGTAAAGTCAAAAAGGGGTGAGGCAGTAAGGCTGAGCACTGGCACATGACTGACTAGGTCATTAATTTCTCAGCAGGATTCCTGTTGTAGCTTTGGTTTGGGCAAAGTAGCATGAGTACAGTTTAAGAGTTTAGCATGGGCCAGGGACCATTTCCATCACATAGTTTGGATGCCACCATCCTCTTCTAAGACGTGGAACAAACTAGCTGACTTTGATGCGATGCAGTTTATGCTGGTCCACTCAGTCTCAAGGCCAGACAAGAAAAATTCAATTGTTTCCGTATGATTATCAGCATAATGGTCATGTTCAATTTTCCTGTCTGGTGGTCTTTTTGTGTGGGTCACTATATTCATTTGAGTATTATGGGCTGGGGATGTAAATAGTCTATAGAATTTGCTTTTAGTCTTCCAGGAAACTGAGTTTGGATTTCTTGCAAAACACACTCATATACTTTTTTACCTTAGAGGCTCAAAGGAACATCAAAATGGGTGACTGGCCCTCATTTGCCTAAGGCTGACTGATTAATACAGTGTCTGCCTTGTATCATTAAATGTGTCAGGGATTAAATCTGGGTAATCAGAAATAGTTAGGCATTAGAAATAAATTTGAACTGCTGCATGGGCCTGAAACGACAGTGACATTTTAAAAGGTGTTTTATTAAAAGTTTATGGTATTGCTTCATCTATTACTTCTCCAGTGGGACTTCTATAAAAATAATTATATTTGTGACATTATAACTACTGTATAACTCTGTGCCATCATATGTAAATTTAACAATACAGTTATATCACAGGGCCAGACTTTCCGAAGTCAGAAGCCTTTTAAAAAAATCATGAGATGTGCCTTTTATCTATTTTGGTCACAAACTTATCAGAAAGAGATGAGAATCTATATCTGATACCCCATTGGACTGGGAATTGAGTCATTAGCATACCCAATTTGCTTCCAGTGTCAAAATCTAGCAATTTAAATACAAAAGTAAAAATATGCTGATATGTTTTTATAAAGAGGGAAATAAGGGCAAATTTTTACCTAAAATGAATTTTTTAAAAATTCTGTTAATTCTATTAGTTTTAATTGTCTTACAGCTTAATAGTGTAATAGTTCTAATAGTCTTAGAAAGTTGTAAGACAAAATGTAACCTAGGTTCAAATTAGTTTAGCCCTGTTTACAAAACTAATTTACCTCTCAGCCCAAACACATCGATACAGAATGATAGTTGATAATGTACAACTGTACTGCAGTGTAAATAAAGCTATAAAGGGATTGTAATAATCTCCAAAATACATTTTATTAATTCAAAATGCAAACGTCATAAACTCCGGGTTAAAGTTAAATGCAAATTAAATACCAGAATGTTAAACGCAAACATTTGCAAATGATCCTGACTGTTCCCTGTCTTGATGCCATGCATATTATTATCATTTGGATGTATTGGTTTTCCAGGCCTAGATTGTAATAATATTATCTTTTTTTTCTTTAATTTACTTTACTGATGATGTCATTTAAAGAGGGAATTACTGTTGTGCATTTATATAAAATTATATGAATTTGAACAATATATGCGTTTGCACTTGAGCTTCCACTGTGCCAGCAGCTGATACAAACCTGTGAGTACAGTTCTTTGTGCTCATCTTTTTGGGTCTTTTACACAGTTTTTGTGTGCTTGTACAGTACTTAGATCCATGATGCTGTGATCCTGACTAATATCTTTTATTCCACCTTGAAATAAATCAGCTCTTCACTTTTCAGTCTGATAATAATTCTGAAGTGCTTTTGCAAGTATTCCAAATGAACTGCTGCTGTGTAGCATTGCTGCTTCTATTTATAATTAAGACCAGCTGGTAAATTTGATTTTATAAGTGGTTCTATTTTAAATATTTGGAAAGAGAGAAGTATATAAAAAAGGTTTTGGCTTTTTGTTAATTTGTGTACTCAAAAGATATGTATAGGCAAATCTATAAACTCAACCCAACACAGGATACACCACATTTACTGAGGCACCATATAATTGTAGAAACTCTTAATCTTTATCATTAAGATTATCTGTTCTTCTTTTCTGATGAATCCAATCTCATCTTATCTATCACGCAATTTAAGCAAAGTATATTTTGAGATCAGGAACTGAACAAATTTAATCAGGAGGTTTTGCTGATAAAATACGTAAAATACGAAGTGAAATCTTAATATATAGAACAGAGTGTTTCATAGATAAATGGCATTCAGTCCATGCAAAGGAATTTCCTGCTTAAGGCATATAATTCTTTCTATTTTTCTTCTGTTGGTATGTCATTCAGTTTAATCAAAGATGATGCAACATTTCTATTCCTTTGCTGATTTTAATAATCCTCATATAGAATAAAAGCTTACCTCCTAGTAGAAGTAAGTGAAGTACTTCCTAATCCTTCTTATTGACAGTCAATGCTAGGTAAAAACCAGAGGTTAGAGGAAAGCAATACAAATCAAACACTACTAAAGCCTAGATGTTTGTAACCTAGTCCCTTCTTATTCTCTAAGAGGCAGTCATTGAGGTTGACTTTTAGCATTCCTTTATGTTTTTACACATACGTGTCTGAAAAAAAAAGTGATCTGGCTACGAAGAAACCAGTCACCTGTTTTACAGTGGTTTTTTCAGTTTATAAAAACTACAGTTCAGCTCCTGCAAGAAGCTGTTGTTTTGTGAATTGTTCATTAGTTAATCAAAGAATCAATTTTAATGAAAGAACAGGTTATAGGACAGAAGACCATTAGGTCTCTTGTTTTTCTGGTTTGTCTAAATGAAATACTTCATACTGGTGAAGAAGAAAGGATATTTGAAATTTGTAGCAGGAATCTAGACAAAGAACACATCTAGGAAAAAATCTGGACTGGTGAAGAAAGTAATGAATGAATCAAAACAGTCAATTAAGAAGAAAAAATTAAAAGGGAAAACTTCCACTCATGGCGCTATTTCTTGTATGATTCCCAAGGATAAGTTCCCAGTCTTTTGTTCTTTGGTATCTTTATTAACAGAACATAAAGATATTGCTGACAAAGTCCACAAATGTCACAAAAACAGGTGGAGGAGGAAGTAATGACAGGTCATATCAGCAGAACCATCATGCTGCATGGGTACCTGGCCTTATGATTTGTGCTTTAATTCAAATAAATACAAGGTCATGCTCCCAGAAACAGGAAAAAGGTCCATTTGTAGCATGAGAGGGTTACCACTACTTTGGAAAGCAATGACTTCAAGAGGGATGAAGCAGCCATGTGAGATAATGTACGGAACATGGATTTTCAGCATGTGCACATGTGCTTCTATTATTTCATGGATAAATTGGGAAATGTCAAACATAAATTGGAAGAGAATTTTACCTTTGTATGCACTGTGGAAATCGTTATTTGTTTAGTGTCCACTTTTGGTAACTGTACCTCAAAAAAGGATTATTAACTATTTTAAACGGTTCAGAAGATAAAAGAAATACTAAGATGAACAAATATATCTTTCTTATTTATGAGTTAGGAATTGTCAAAGGAACCACCAGAGCCTGCTGGAATGATTAAAAACAGTATTTTACTTTTAGAAAAGCTGAATTTCAGTGTAAAAATAGATACCTGATTTACCCATAGATGTAGTCTACTGTATATTTTGTCTTGGCTTAACATATCTATGGCTCCCGCACTAGGTAATGAAGTTTGGTTGTTTATTTGTTTCTTTTTTTAAGAATTAAAATAAAGTCTGGAAGTCTTTACCGAGTTACCACTTTCAAATTCTGTGATGATAGAAAAGGGACTATCAAAAAACACTATGCTTGGCATCATGATAGATAAATTCATACACAAGTAGATCAGAATGGTCCCTCTGAAAGTTCCAGCTGCTGTAAATGCTTAAAATGCTCTAACAACATGAGACAGAGTTTATGCTGAAATGTAAAAGTTCGCTTCAATTAAAACAAAACCAGAAAGGGAATATTTTTTGGAAGTGAGGCAGATTCATAGGACATGAATTTATTACGGGGTCTTGAAAAGAAGCCCTAAATAGCACCTTTCTTTTGTCCCAAATTCCTCTTTCTCTTTACTTTAGTAGATTTTCCTTTCTTCCCATCACATCTCCCAGTCTCTCAGCCTGGCACAGTTAGTCATTATTTTTATTACAAGTTGTCACTTGTTTTCTCCTCCTCATTTCCACTGGGTGCCTAATAACCCTGTCATAACATTGGAATAAAATATAGAATAGGAAAGAGAAAATACATCTTTCTCACATTCCCTAGTTTCTGTAGGTGCTACCAGCTCAGCCTCCTGACGATCACCATTCATGCTGTCCTGAAGGTGATCAGCCTCCAGATGATTCAGCAGAGCTGGTATGGGAGAAAATTCCTGTGGGACGGCTTCCTGAACAACAAGGCAATAATGCTGTTATCTAGCAGCTTTGTAGTTGAACCTAAGAAATACTTTCATGCTACAGCAATGGTCCTTTTAAATTCTGAAATACTGTTTTTTGCTCACTCACACTAATGAAGAGCTGTGTATCATGCAACTGGGAAATTAATAGCTGATGAAGCATTTTGGTAAGTGGAATAGATTAACTTCAAGGAAGAGTAGAATTGATATGAGGGATGGGAAGAGGGGGTGAGTGAATTGAGCAGTATCAAAATGTTTCATAATCAGTCCATATCCAGTGGACTCAATGCAGTTCAAGTATTGCTGAATTACAACCAAGGTATTTGAATTAACTTATGGTGTTGCTTGATGTCATCAGGCACTGACCTGTCTGTATGTAACTTAATTACCTCAACGGTTAGTTATTTCTATTTCAGTAACAGTTAAAAGTATTAATCATGGAACAGGGCTCCACTATGTCTAAATCTGCAAGTGGTCTAGACAAAAAAGGGCAGATTTGTAGAGTGATCAGTTGATGCTGTGATCCCAGTGACTGCTCTACACATATTTCAGAAGGTCTTTGCTTCTGACTAATTCTAGCCCGTTTGTGTGGACTGAATGCCCCATGAGTTGGTGGAGCACATCGCCTGCAGTTCTGGAACACACCTAGTTCAGTTCCACCTGATTCAATCCAGCTCATGGCACTCAAGGGTCATTGTGTGATGTAAACCAAAGCATCGTAGGTGACCAGGGGTGACCAGGAGATCCACTTCAAAAGTGCACTCCTGTTCTGAACCAAAACACTAAGGGAGACACCACCACTATGTACCAAAAATACAAATCACAATCATATGGCACAAACCATATTTTCTGCTTTGAGTATATTACAGGTCTTAGTACTGAAACAACATTTATTTGCAGTAGGGGAAGGGAAAATGCAAGAAGTCAGTAAGCCTTTACCAGTTAGCCAGATAGGCAATGCTATCAACATTTTACTTGCCAGATCATTATGAAGTTCTTAAAACATGTTTGGAGAATATGGAATTCAAGGAGAAAGGGGTGTGGCATTGCTCTTTTCAAAGGGGGAGGTGCTTGAACAAAAATTTATCACATGAGATAGCAATTTTTGCCAGGCTATATTTATACTCATTTTTTAATGGAGAATGCTATATAAATTGGATTATTACATACACTTTTTCTGGAATGTATTTATTTCCTTAAACTTGCTTTGTGTACCAGATTTTACACTCTTAACCCATTGTAAGGGCCATAAACTTCTTTATACCCCAATGATAACTTACATTCATAACAATAGGGCTAAGTTTTGCAGTCTTTAAGCCATTGGCAAAGAAATGTTATGGTTTTCAAAGAAAAGTTTGGGAATTTTGACTTGTGCTTTTTATAAATAAATAGAAAATCATTTAATGGAAGAATAGATCTTTCTGAAACATTAAAATGGTGCATCTCCTATTCTCTGCAAGTCAATATCACAGTAGTTAGAGTTGGAGAAATTATCAGCCAGCTATCTGTAAAAATTAATGTACGATATCAAAGAGTTTATAGGAAAAAACAGTTAATTAAGTGTGCTCAAGTTCATTTAATTAATTATATTTTTCTGTGAAATCATTTTAAATGAGAACTAAAGGTTTTGGACTTCACTGTTTGAGCTCTTCACAAATAAACATACTTCATGATGTAGTGCAATATATAAAAATATGTTTCATTAAGGATGACTGAGTTCATTTCTCATATACATTCATATGTTCAGATTCTTTAGGCTTTAATCAGACTACAAAGGCAGTATATTGTAGAGTTAATATAGCTTCTTTATCTTGTAAATTTTGCAGAGCAGAGCACTTTTCTGTCAACAGCAAGACTGATTACTATGCCTTGATAGAAGTTCCTTAGAAGATCAGACATACCAGTATAAATAAACAGTCTCTAGAAGAAAATTATACTGCATCATGCAGATAGCATTGGTAATTATTTGGTATGCCTTCACCTGTTAAGGATCCAAAACAAGGAATCCTAAAATAAAATACATGCACAGGATAATTTGCACTAGTTACAGACTATTTACCTGGGGAAAATGGTTGTTCAGCTGTAATTATCTTCTGGAATACTTTATGAAGTAGTGTCTTAGACATAATGAAGTAAATTCTAGGACTATCATTCATTCATTAGAGGAATGAGAAATTTAGAATTACCGTATCTTAGACTGGCAGTGATGTGCAAAAATACTAATTTGAAACCTGAGCATAAATGATCACTTTAAAAGTGTTGCCCTGGCTTCAGAGGGGCCAGAAGACTTTTCATGTTTTGGAATGGGTTATTCTGCTGCTAACAGAGCAGCAGTGTGTTGACCCAACACATTGCAAGTCCTTTTTCTTTCTGTTTAGGATACACTTGCCATTCCTGTTAACTGCTTCTAACAAGAATAGTTTGCGGGCTTTTAGACCCATTCAAAGGTTCTAGTCAAGCACAGATGACAGATGGGTGTTAAAACTCCACTTAAGCTGACTAGTCTTGGTGATGTTTCTCTTAGCATGACTTTAAACAACCTTTTGTCTCAGAGAACCATTTAATTGCTGCCCTGTTCACAGGTATATGAACCTGGGCATAGGACCTGGAGTAAGGATGGCTATAATACAATGTGTGACTCAGGACAGTTTATTCACTAGAAATTACACTGCTAACAAGTAAATACATCTGTTTTTCTGCTACTTCTGGAAAGATGGAAGGGACCGGAAAAAAAAAAAAAGAAGAAACTGTCTTTGAAAGAACTGTTTTGGGTTTGTGTGGCGGGGTTTTGGTCATGGGGGAGGAGCTGCAGGGCGGCTCCTGTGAGAAGGTGCCAGAAGCTTCCCCGGCTCCAAGTCGGACCCGCCACTGGCCCAGGCCGAGCCCATCAGTGACGGCGGTAGCGCCTCTGGGAGAAGAGAGTTCAGAAGAGGAACCTGCAGTGAGTGGGGGGATCGGAATGGGAGAGGAACCCCTGTGCAGATCCCGAGGGGAGTGAGGAAGGAGGGGAAGAGGAGCGACGGAGGAGGGGATGCCCCGGTGAGACGGCAGGCTGTCCCCCCCCAGCCCACAGAGGGGAGCGGGGGAGCAGATGCCCACCTGCAGCCCGGGGAGACAGGACCCCACGCCGGAGCAGGGGGATGGATGCCCCCCAAGATGGCCGGGACTCCAGGGGGAAGCCCACGCTGGAGTAGGCTGGGACTGAAGGACTGCAGCCCGTGGGAGGGACCCACATTGGAGAAGTTCATGGAGGACTGTCTCCCGTGGGAGGGACCCCCCGGTGGAGCAGGGGAGGAGTGAGGAGTCCTCCCCCTGAGGAGGAAGGAGCGGCAGAGACAAGGTGTGAGGAACTGACCCCAACCCCCATTCCCCGTCCTCCTGCGCTGCCGGGGGGAGGAGGGAGAGAAGACCAGCAGTAAAGTTAAGCCTGGGAAGAAGGGAGGGGTTGGAGGAAGGGGTTTTAAGATTTGGTTCTACTTCCCATTATGCTTGTTTTGATTTGATTGGTAGTAAATTAAATTAATTTTTGTTTCTTCCCTAAGTTGAGCCTTTCTTTTGCCCGTGACCATAAGTGGTGAGTGATCCCTCCCTGTCCTTGTCTCGATCCACGAGCTTTTCTCCTCCTTTTTATATTTTCTCCTCATCCCGCCAGGAGTCGGGGGCGGGGCGGGGGGAGGAGTGAGCAGGCGGTTTTGTGGTGCTTTGTACTGGCTGGGATTAAACCATGACAACAACAAATGAGGCTGTAATGCAATCTATCAGGTCCATCTGTAAAGATACATTTTAGTGCCCTAAATTACTGGAATTACTATTTTCACATCTTAGGCATGCCATCATTAAAGTCAAATGGCCTGAACTACTGCACTTATCTGCTCAGCTGCGTGTGGTTGTCCACTCTCTGCCTATGGAAGCCCCCTAATACCATTTCACCTCTACACAGGTCCATCCCCTTGAAAGAATGTAACAAGGTCTAAGGACAAATTCTGCCACCACATGCTTTCAGACAAACCTATTGCAAGAACGGGAATAATAATTCACTCTTCTGATACATAGTTCAAAAAGGTAGGTAGAATTGTCATCATGAAATTGGGGTGTCTTTGCCAGGTGTACTTTAATCTTTAACCACTGTTAAGTATTGCCAGTTCAAACAAGGTTGTGATTATGATCTCAAAATGCAGTCTGAGACCACTTAGATGGATATTATATACCAACCCCGAAAATCCTTTTTTAAAAAAACCTCAAAATATTGGGCTTTAACTTCCAAGAACTTAATGAATGTCTTGTTTGCTTAAACAGTCCATTAGCAAAATGGATGCTCTTGTGACTCTTAGAATATATTTTTAAAATTATGATGAAATGCCCACAGTATGAATGCATGCACTTGCATATAGAAATGTTTGCAAGTGAGTGTAAGCAACCCATAAACTCATTTAAGAAAATGTCACCAGGCAAGTGATAAGTAAATGAAATGGAAATGCAAATCCAAATGTCCACATCCTAAAGCCTTGTGGAGATACCAGGCAAATTCTAAATGTTCGTGAGGAGAGAGTGGACCTTAATATATACAGCAAATCACAGACACCAGAAGGCATTGTGTCCTTGAGACGTATGATGCTTCTGATGAAAATGAGGCTTGCCGTACCAAGCTTGCTCTAGTGCAGCCATCATGAGGGAGCTCTTTTCCTTCCCAAACAGCTCTAGGAAAAAACAGTATCGCTCAAGCTGCTGAGAAAGGTTGTATTACCTCCCTCATCTGTTTTGTCCTCTCCTAAAGTATATCTTGGCTCTCATTATCTGATCAAACCAAGTAAATACAGCTTTGGAAACTTCTCTGCTTAATGGCCTTAAAATACTAGGCATGTATAGCAGAAGTAGAATACCCTGGCATCAGGGAAAACCCAAGAGCTTGCTACATGCTCTGCAAATAAGTCTTCTTCCATTTTAGTTATTTTTCATGTTGAAAATTTGTTTTTTTCACCTGTTGGTAGCTTTGACAGTCTCAGAGTTTGGGTGCCAGGCTTTCTGTGGTGGGATCCAAGCATGACTTCTAAGCCAGATTTAATCAATTTCATAGAAAGTTAGTGGGCCTTTTGCTAGCTTTCCTGGAGAGTCTGCATAAGAACCAGAAAGGCACATATATCTTAAATCTGAGGAGGAAATTAGCTCTGCAACCCCCCCCTCAGTAAACTGCATATGAAACTAGAAAACTGTGTGTAATGTTGTTTGGTCAGTAACTTACTTAGGCATTTCAGGATTCAGCAGAGAAGCTCTACACGTGATAGAGTATTTTAAGACTGAAGTAGTCCCTTTACTTATCTTGCAAATGAGCAAACAATCAAGTTTACATGCCCATAATATGTTAGTTCAACAGCCTATATATAAAAAAACCCAAACATGACAAGTCTTGCCCACAAGTCTCGTTAGTTATTTCATCATTTTGGAAATGGGAGATCCAGGTTCCAATTTGCCACAGGGAAAAACTACTCAAGTTGGGTGGTTTAAATCAAATTAGCATCAAATTGATTTATTGATTTATTAATGACAGATATTTAGCTGGCAGTAACTGAATTATTCATTCAGGATCAATGTTAATACTACAGCAGACAAACTACAATACTGGATGCTTAAAAACTTTATAAACCCTTGCAAATCTCTGAACACTCTTCTAAGACTAATGCCAGAAAGTTCTCATCGCCTCCACCATCACTCACTGCACATACACACATAGGCACACAGAGTTACTCGCAAAGCTTGCGCACGCACAGGCCATGGGGTGGTCTAGAAGAACACACACCCTGTCTTCTGTCCCCTACTTGCACATCCCTCTCATAGAAGATGTGGGTGCTTCCAGCCATGTGGACACATGGCTTTCCGCTCTTTGGTTTCCACAGGACAATTTCCATCCAGATGTCACTTTTGCTTTGAAACCAGAAGAAAAATCAAGGTATCTGAGAGGCACTATGCCTAAACGGGCTTATTAGCTCCTGTGAAATAGCACCAAAATAGCCCTTAGCTGGTTTTTTGCATGACTCTGCTCTACCCTGAAGACAAAGAAACTCAATTTCTGGCACTGCAGTTTAGTGCATGGGATAAGCATCCCTTTGTGTATATAATTTTCATCAGACTGTTTTAGGGCATGAATTCCTCACCATACCCAAATATTAGGCACCACACTGCAGAGCTCGTTTAAAAGACCTGTTGCAGCTGCAGAGGTTGAGAGCTAGACTGTACCTGTGTTTTGTGTGGAAGGCAGGGCAGCAGGGTCCTCACCCTTAGCCCTCTGTGGCATGTTCAGAGTGTCAGACATGACTGAGTCTTCTGTGCAGAGCCTGACAGTGGCTTTTATTATATCTGGAGCAATTTAGATTTGAATTCAACCAAATAACCTTTTTTTCTTTGAAAAATCTCATTAATAATGGCATTATTTGTCATACATAATAAGGTTTAATTGCACTGTTTAAAGCCCCACAGTGTTTACGTTAAACTGATTTTAATCTAAATGGCAAGTCAATGGCTTTCAAAACAAATTGCACTTGCATATTTTTATGCCAGTGTTTCTTTTATTTGATATTGTAAATGATGCTTTATTTGAAAGTGTTCTCTGTTTACCAAAATTATTATGCAAAGAAATTAAGTGTTCCAACATGTATACAGAAGACACTTAAATGGCATTTGTAAGTCAGAGACTCAAATTGGAAAACTGTATGCCACTTATAACTAAGAATACATACAGACTGGAAAATTCATATACAGTACAACTCTGATTGCATTTTGATGTGGCAAAAACAGTATTTGGATTCTTATCCCCAATGAGAATCTAAAAAGGGGACCCCAGTAATCAATTTTAAAGTGCCACTTCACATTTCCAAAGTTATCCTCATATCGATCTCTTTTTTCAAGATCATTTAAAGCCTTATCTACATATTCAATTGTCCTGGGTTCAGCTGGGATAAAGTTAATTTTCACAGGAAGCTGGGAGGGGCCACAGCCAGGGTAGCTGTCCTGAACTAGCCAAGGGGATATTCCATACCATATGATGTCATGCTCAGTATATAAACTGGGGGAACTGGCTGGAGGGGAGGAGGGATCATGGAGCAGGAATGGGCTGGGCATTGGGTTCTGGGTGGTGAGCAATTGCATTGTGCATCACTCGCTTTGTATATTCTTTTATTAGTAGTATTATTGTTTGTAGGGTTCGGCGTTCGGAAGATCTCGCTATGTCACGGAAAGTTAGAGGGTTAGTTGCAGCCTTATGATGTACCTGTAATCCAGCCTCCCCTTGTTAGTATAAAAGGAATTAACTGCGCAATAAAAGGCGGAAGTTGGCGCTCACACTGTGTGTGTTATCTGTCTCTTTCCCTGGTCTGGGGGGTTGATCAGTGATCTAATCGTGGCACCTTGATATGTGTCGAACGCTACAATTGTTATTATTTCTTGTCTCCGTGTATTGTCCTATTAAACTGTCCTTATCTTGACACATGAAGTTTTACCTTTTTCTTCTGATTCTCCTCCCCATCACACCAGGGTGGGGGCAGGGAGTGAGCGAGCAGCCTTGTGGTGTTTGGTTGCCAGATGGGCCTAAACCACGATACCATCCACAAATCTTTGGCCAAATATTCTGGCATTTGTGAAAACAAGCTGCTGTCTCCATAAGGGATGGTGTAGGTATGGGGGTAATAAGAGAAAATCCAATAGGCAGGTGTTCAGAGAAGTTACCTTTTTTCAGTGAGTGACTTTGTTTTTCTTACAAAATTCCTCTGTCTTGATTTTGAGACAAAAAGTTCATCTTTCCTAGGGCTTTGACACATCTTGAGAGTTAGCAAAACTCCTGACACTTTGGTGTGGTGTTGGAGTGTGAAGTCTCTATGCTGCCTCACTTAGACAAAGTGAACACTGATAATTTTAGGCCTGGCTTCAAAACTACATCAATGTATAATCATAGCCCCTATATAATGTTAGAAATGTTCTTTAAGTCGATTGACTAAAGGGTCTTACCCTGACTAATAATCAAGCAGTGGAAATGTATAGGTCATTACAGAAGGTAACTTGAAATAGCAGAAGGTAACAGAAAATTGTAAATCATGTTATGTGTTTTGTTTACTGAAGATACCTGTTGCAGCATACAGTGATAACCTTTGGCTGATAAATGAGTGATAGCATTTTAAGCAATCATGGACACTGCTAGAAGCTTTGAAAAATACTTCGCCTCTCACCTAGCCCTTCCTCACTTTAAAAATTACATGTTTTTTACAAAACTTTTTCTTGGATTGTCCAGAGAATGTTGATTTAACATTAAAATCTTTCTGAAATAATATTAAAAAAAACACTGGTAGGGCAGGGATTATAAGCAGTCTGATTTTAGACTTTTGCAAATGCCTCAAAATCAGAGTAGAATGGGATTAGAGCTGTGGAAAACTCAGCAGTTCCACTTGTCAAGAGATTTCAACGGTTTCATGGCCATGAGGGTTTTATTCAGCTCACTCTCTGCACTTTTCCACTCCCAGTTCCATTTCTGTTGCTTTGAACTCTTCATAAATCACATGCTCCAGCCTCCTGAACATCTCCAAGTTTATCAACATCTTTCTTGTATTTGGGGAACCAAAAACTGGGACAATATTCCAGGTGTGGTCTAACAAGTGCTGAGTAGAGATGGGGATGGTTACTTCTCTTAGCCTCCCAGCTGTGCTCATAGTCGTACAGCCTAGGACGCAGTCAGCCTATTGTGCTGCCTGGGTTTAATGCTCCAGCTTGTGCCCAGAGGATCCCAGGGGTCTTTCCAGCAGAGCTGCTCCTCCAACAGGCAGCGTGCAGCCTGTATCACCACAGGGTCATGCAATATATAATATGTATATATATTTGTGATGCGTAATTCTACAGAGGGTTAAAAATCTATAGAACTGTGATATCTTTTCCATTGTGGGAAGTTTATTGCTAACAAGAAAAAACAAAAACTTGCTCTTCATAAACCTGTCTTTTCTAATAGAGGCAGACAAAAGATAAAATCAGTGCTGCAGAAATATTCAACTTAATTTGCAATTGTGCTATTAAGCATAACAATTGCAGCTTCACTGAGGATGAGTTATTACATTCCCGATAGGCCCATCACTAAAAGCACCAGTCGTGATACATGCAATGTCATAGGAAGTATCCTCATAAGCCTTAACATGCAATTGCCAGGACCGATGGGAAATGAAATGAATTGTCTGTCTAGATGGAGAAACTTGTTACTACAGGAAGAAATCTAGGCTCTCAAAATGAAAAATACCAAAAGGGATTGAATATTCATTTGAATTAGCAAGAATTGTCACAGTGAAAAACAACATGAATATTGGAATATCAGACCTTGTCCTTTAGATGGCATACCAGTCTAAACCCATTAGAAATCAAAAGGAAAATACAAAAGCAAAATCACTTTCATACCATTGGTCCAAACCAATAGAACAATTTCTCTAGGGAATGGAGCTGCTATTCATTGTCTACGTTCAGCAATGATTAAAAACCAAACAGGTCCCTGATGAAGAATTCCAATGTTTAAAAGGTAATGTGGGTAGGTATACAGTTAGGGATAAGCAATAGCAATTATTCAGGCAGAGATGGTGAAGGAGGATGCTATATATAATTTTCTCAGATACCTCAAAAAAAGTAACACCCCCCCCCCCCCCCAAAAAACAAGTAATTCTCTCATATTTCTGCAAGAGCCAAAACACTGAGAGAGAGGAAAATAAGCAATAACATCCATCAAGGAAGCTCATCACACACAGCAGGTAAATGGCTTTCTTATTAGACAAACAACAATATTAATAAAATACAAGGGGCTGCAGACACTCATTCATACTGAGCCTCAAGCCATCAGGAGTTCGTGGCAGTGGTGATTATATCAACGGAATCTATTATAATGTTCCCTTCAGTGCCCTCTGCTGACTAGCTGACTTTAATAATCATAAACTGCAGGATGCTATTTGTGAAATAACTATTACCATTGAACTTTATCTCTGTAAGTAAATATGTATTTAATGAAAGACTCCTCTGGGGTAGGAGTGTAAAAATGTGGTTGCTCTTGCCTGTCTTGTAAAGATATTTCTCTTTGGTGGATGGTATTGTGAGAATTCATACACTTCGTTTTCTCTCAATACTGTTATCAGTTATGGAGTCATCAAGTAAATGCCATCACAATTGTTATGTCATTAACAGAACAGTGATATATCTGTAATAAAACCACAAACACAACTTGTTTGACCTTTCGTTATAAACCTACCTCTCTACGTAGAGGCCTGACATGAGGCTGAAACTAGGGGTTTGAGTGACTACGTTGATATTTTGGTTTGGTTCAGACCTTGTGGATCAGAAGTCAGAAGCTGAAATATTTCTAAGTATTAGGGAATTCAGCTGTAGGTTAGGATGCCAAGGGTTCAAATGAAAACAATCCACCTGCTGTTCTGCATCTTCTGAATACAAAATGAGATCAAGCCTTACAAACAAATTTGGCTTGAGGTAGGGCACATGGGTGATAGCAAACCTTAGTAACCAGGACTCACTCTAAAGTGTCTGTCCTTTCCCACTTCATGGATTATAAGAATATTTGGATGACCTAGAAATCTTCAGCTCAAAACCTTGAGCCATCTAAGTTTCTTCTAGTACTGCTAACACAGCTGGCTCCGCAAATCAAGCTACTGTGTATATTTGTGTCCTAATTGATAAGTCCCTCTTCTCCCCCCAGAAACATTGCTCTCTCATGGGAGGCCACTTGTAGGGGGAATAAGGAAACAGTTAACCGATACCAGCCTTCTCCTCTGCCTCTTCCCTGGACCAGCCCGCCAGTGAGGGCATTCTCACGTGGCTTTATCTGAATTCCAAATGTCACAGCTGCATGTGACTCCAGATCGAAGGAAAATTTAATATCACTCCTTGTGAATTGATTCCCTGGAGCTTCAAGTTGGTTTAATTTTCAGCTACCTAAATTTCTGGTGGGATGGATAAAAGGGGCAATGCAGGTGGCAAATTCAAGCTAGTCCCTCCTGCTGTGAAAGGTAAGAAAGGTCAGCTGGAATGTATGAATACATCTAGCAGCAGTGGAAAGAAATAAGCTTCACAAAATAGCATCTCCCATTCAATTTATATTTTATGTTCTTCAGCAATGAGCAGTATAGCCTTCCTGGAAAGTTACCAAAATGTGAACTACATTATCTGTACTGATTTACAGGACGTATCTGGGAGTGGCAGCGTGGAAATGTTCTGTATTGGGAAGTAAGTCCTAAAATTATATTGTTTGGGAAAATAAGGAGTCATTGCTGTCTCTCTGAGTTTAAGAAGTCTGTGCACCATAGATTTATCATTCAAAGTCATCATTACTTATAATTTTAAGAACACATTGCCAAATTCTGCAGTGCTTATTCACTCTGCCTGTCTGTGGATATAGTGAACAGGCAGCAGGTATACCCATTTTTTCTACCTTTGTCTCTTTGATAAAGTCTGCGTGAGAGAAATGATACCTGTCACATCCCAAAGAATAGTTTTTGCTAACACAATTAATTCGAAACATCTCAAAGCAGAAAGGAATTGATTAGCATCCAGCAAGCTTCATATCATTTATGCTTTAGCATGCTCCAGCTATTACTAGTGCAGTGCTAGTCAGGGAACAGCCAGAAGCTGAAATGGTTCAAGTGTCTTCAACCTTTTCTCAGCTGGATAAGCCTGTATTTATTGGATGTTACAAAGGGGATACAGCACCCATTCTCCCTTCAGCTCCCTTTCTTTCCTCATTCATCCTGTTTGCTCAGGAGGTCATATAACACAGGAAAAGTTGTGGGGTTGCATAACTGTGGCACTGCAATTTCAGCTATATTACCATCATGTGGAGCAAGGCCTGGACCTAGTAGGTACTGAGCCTTGTCTCACAAAAACATGAAGGTGAAGTGCTTCGTTCACAGGGCTTTTGAAGCCTTTCTTAAGTGCATAGCAATGCGAGATAGTGGCTCAGAAAATTGCCTTTTAAGAATTTTTTTCTTAGTTTCTCTCTCCTTTTCTGCCTACAGCAGGAACAACCACAACAACTTTATGGTAATTTTGATATGGAAATTTTCAGGGTAGTTATGACCGTGAAACTCCTGCAGAGTTCAGAAATAAGGATATTAGGACTTTCTTCACAGACTTGATTCCCATCATATTGCCATGCATTGATGCTCACAGTATCTCTGTAAGGTCATGAAACATTATTGATTATCATTCTTCTATTTTTCAGGAACTGAGAGGGAAATGAGATTATCTGAGGTTGCAGAGGCAGAACTCAGGCTTGTTCCTTTATCTTTTGTGTTTGAGCTTGTCCTTTAAGCACAAGCTAATGCAATCTCTAATTTTTTTACAAACAAAATCTAAAAAAACATTTTTGGTGTAAGGCATTTACATGATTTATAAGGGACAAAGAGTCCTTTATAGATGTGGATGTAGGTCAGTCACTGCTGAGACGGAAAACTACAGCAAGTTTAGTGTTTTCATATATGCTCATGCACATTTTGTCTGGGTGGAGTGAGCCCAAGTGGGGAAAGGTGCAGCTTGACTTCAGCTCTTCCTTACCTCCACCTGAGCTGCTCCTGGGTTCACTTCCAGTGATGTGGAGGGCTGAGGACTGCTCCTGACCTTGCTTTTTGCTTCCAGTTGCAGTCATAAGCTGTAAGGCTTATGGGAGGGATTTATAGTTGACTGGAGTATCAGTTACACCTGAAAGCCTTTTCCTCCAAACTTCTGCTCCCATATGTCTGTTCACTCCAAGAAAACGTTTAAAATGGATGTACTTTTTCCTGTGAATGCAGCTTGCAGTAAGTTTAAGAAAGAATGTGAACATACTCAAGTTTTAATAAAAGCTACACTTTCTGAATGTAGACACTCTGTTATTTAATACATTTGTGTTCTCTACTGTTGTTATGGCTTGTTTAGGCCTAAGTGTTTAAAAAGAAACCAAAAAAATAACGAACCATGTTTCAGATTACTCAAGGTAGCTGTTGGTACCAATTCCTATGGTTCCTTTGGAGCCTTCTTGCAGAAGGAACAGATCATTTGAAAACATATGTATTTATTTTTGCTTTAGTACATAATAATTTGAAGCTTTATCATAAGAATATTTGATTTTGATCCTTTTGTGGTGGTGATGAGTAAAGATAAGTAGGAAGACAGAATATATTAATGTGTAGCAGAAAAACCTCATGGTATAAAGGTAATAAATTGATTATATTTCTCTGAAATAAGACAGACCAATTTCCTGCTCCACAATGCTGCTGACTTGGGTTCTAACATTCCATGTGTTGTATAATACTCTGTGTTTGATGGTGGAAAATTCTCCATACTGTACCAGGAAAGCAATGTGGTCCCAAATCCATAACTACTCTTTCAGTCGAGGCATTTCTCTCTAATTTTTTTGAATAAAGAATGTAAGATTATCTTATCCATCTTCAGAATTTCATTATGATTAAACACAAACACAGAGTTTGTTGAGGGATATCTGTTGAGCTTTATGTTGGGAATAAAAGCAAATACTCACAGATGTTCTCAGAAGTGCATCAGGAAAACAAGTAAATGAAAGCAAAATTAAAGACATCAAAACTACTGTGAATCTCATGGATGGAATCAATGTTATATTTCTTAATTATGTTGTTATATTTGCTGGATATTCTGCTAAGGTATTCATTTTTTATTGAAAGCACATCAGCCACTTCTTTCCCTGTGATAATATTTTCTCTCCTTAGAGCCTAGTTCCTTTATCATGTAGATCTTGTCATTTGTTTTTATGATGGATCTCTCCTCAACTCAATCAAACACTTGGGAAAGAAGCAATAGCTGGTTGCAGTTCTATTTCAGATAGCACCATCACCTTAGCATCCCAGCACCTAGAAACACTAAGCAGTGAGCTGACCATCTGCCAGATGTAGTCCTCTCTCTCCCTCTCATCTTCTGTCTGGGGAGATAGGGAGCTATATTTACATTGCAGTGTTCTGATCCAGCTTGGGCTTTACTTTTCCAGATGTTCATTCTCTTATATGTCTAGTCCATTGAAAGTAAGGTCAGAGAGGTGTATGTTGCAACCAGAGTGAAAAGTGAGAAATTTTGGCTCCTGTGGAAGTCATATGAACATTCCAGTTGGGGCTAATCTCTGCAAAGGAACATGAGGTCCTTAACAGGTAATTCAGTTCTGAGAGAACGGTCCAAGAACCTGTAGTTTTCTCTAAGGATGTCTTTTAAGAAAAACTTCAGATCTATGATGTTAAAATATATATTTTTTTTCATGATCTGGAACTCTTGTGCCTTACTTTACAAAAGGCAAAACCCAAGCACTCCAAGGCAAAGACTGTTGAGAGAGAATTACTAGATAAACGGTAGACAAGACCAAACCTAGGCATGCTACAATATGAGGTCTTCCAAAAATGATAGTCAGAAAAGTTTTGTCAAAGACAATTCCTAAATCTTGCTGGGGAAAAATAATTTTCTGTGGTAGCTATTAGAAGATAAACTAATTGCCTTAGAAATGTGTTTTCTTATGTTCCAGATACGAATAATTATTTTTTATTTAGTTTTCACTTAATGCCCCAGCTATTTGTCTGATTTATATTAATCAGAGATTAAACTTAAATTTCTTCCAGGGAACTTAAATTTTACTTCTTATTGTGTATTTCATGCCTCTATCAATAGCTTGGAAGAGCTGAGTTGTAGAGTTGAATTCAGTTTGATAAGTAAGCCTAGCTTTTCCTCCTGCCTTACTGCTCTAAGTCCTCACCAAGGACTATTGTGATGTACACTTCTTTTTCTGATATGAAGGATAGTAGGTCAAAGCATCTTTTTAAAACTTTGTCCACACAGCCTCTAGATAGTAAATTTAATTATTTTTATTATTTTTCTTTAAAAGAAAAGAAAGTTTCTGAAAGTTCTACTTACAGCTGGTAATAGTCACAGAGACTGAATTTCTCTATTTACTGAGGAATGATATGGGCAGTTTTTCTTCAAACTGTGATTACCCCTCAACTCTGAGCTTTTCATCCTCATTGCTGTGGTGTGAAGCCTGCAGGAAGAGAGGCGTATGAGGAAAAATACTGAGAACTTAGGTGTGATGACTCCCTAAGAGTATGCTCAAAAACTTACCAGATTCTTAGTCCTAGAAATGCTAGCCAAGTTCTCTAATAACAGCAAACATAGCAGATTGCTTGGGCATGTAGGTAGGTATTCAAAATGAAAGGGATAACTGAGACTACCCCAACTGTTCTGCAGAACAGACCACAGAGTCTGACCTAAATTTCAACTAGTAATCTGGAAATCTGGTAGCATTTCCCAGCAGTTTTTTGATCAAGAATTTCAGGGATAAGAATGTACATATATAATTTATAGCAAAATAATCTATGCATTCTGGCATGAGACATACTCTGTGTGTGCTTTCCCCACAAAACCCAATGAAATTCTGAACAAGCTGGTTTTAATTTTAAACGATGGGTCTTAATTTCTTTTTTTTTTTTTTTCCAACAGTCAGGGCTAATGCATGGTTTTAGAAAGGTGCCCAGACACTTCTCAGAATTCTGCCACTTGATTTATCAATTTGAATGAAAATCAATCCACATTAAATTCTAATTTTAATTTATATTGTTATTAGTACAGGATATCACAAACCACTCTCTGTGACTTTGTTATTGTAATGCCGTACCTGTTGCCTTATTCATAATGTCTAATTTGTGCAGAGTTATTAAAATCACAGTGCAATACACTTTCTTAATCATACTTGGAATTCTGCATTTGTTCCAAACGTCCTTGACTTACAAGGTTTATTTTCTTCTCTATGTAAAGTTATATTATAATAAAACTAATATTTTTCTGGTACTGGTGGTACAGAAAGCTCTATTTGCTTGCCCATACAAAGGCATCTAGTGCCATTTAAGATGTCCTAGACTATTGTGTCTGCCTACACAGGGCACAAATCTCCCTGTATTTCTTATGTTGTATCTACCATCTCTGTGCTTATGTCTTAGACATGCTAGGCATGAGGGGCATTCCGTAATGTGTGATTCATCATGTGCAACTTCATCCTGCTAATCATGTTCACAGTAGTGAGTTAAGAGCCTATTGTAGTGACGTGAGAACTATACTTCCACAAGGGAAGTCAGTCCAGTCCAACATGGGGCATAATTCTGTTGCCTAACTATAGGTATTCAGTGACACTTGTGATATCCTGTAGTAATTTACCAGGCTTCCAGTTGCCATGAGAGCCTGGGTCTAGTTTAAGTCCTCTGTCATATCTACCAGACCTATGGGGATATCAGACGACACCAAGATGGGCAGGAGGGTTGATCTGCTTGAGCGTAGGAAGGGTCTACAGAGGGATATGAGCCAGCAGTGTGCCCAGGTGTCCAAGAAGGCCAATGGCATCCTGGCTTGTATCAGAAGTAGTGTGGCCAGCAGGACTAGGGCAGTGATCGTCCCCCTGTACTCGGCACTGGTGAGGCCACACCTTGAATCCTGTGTTCAGTTTTGGGCCCCTCACTACAAGAAAGACATTGAGGTGCTGGAGCGCATCCAGAGAAGGGCAATGAAGCTGATGAATGGTCTAGAGCACAAATCTTATGAGGAATGGCTGAGGGAACTGGGGTTGTTTATCCTGGAGAAAAAGAGGCTGAGGGGAGACCTTATTGCTCTCTACAACTACCTGAAAGGAGGTTGTAGTGAGGTGGGTACTGGTCTCTTCTATCAAGTAACTAGTGATAGGATGAGAGGAAATGGCCTCAGGTTGCCCCAGGGGAGGTTTAGATTGGATATTAGAAAAATTTTCATTTCATTACTGAAAGGGTTGTCAGGCGTTGGAACAGGATGCCCAGGGAAGTGGTTGAGTCACTATCCCTGGAGGTGTTCAAAAAACACGTAGACGTGGCACTTCAGGACTTGGTTTAGTGGTTTAGTGGGCATGGTGGTGTTGGGTTGGTGGTTGGACTCAATAATCTTAAAGGTCTTTTCCAACCTAAATGATTCTATGATTCTCGGATACTTTAGGGCATAAACACTTATATTTAATCAATTGAGTCCCATTCCTAGTGGCTGATTGCTGACCCATGTTCTAGGGTCGGCTGCCTGTCTTGATCAATCTGTATGTAAAGCTCTACTGACTTGCCTAAACTTAGGCATCTAATGTTAGCTGAGATGCCATAGAGAATCAGATATCTATGTGAAGCTGACAAATATGACAATATGACACTAAAACTACAAGATGCCTATACCCTTCTGGACCAGCATGCAGAAGCCAAGTGAAATATTGTAGGTCTTCTCAGACGACTGTAGATACTAAAAAACTGAATCAAGTTTTGTGGCTAGAATAGTGATTTAGACCCTTATGTGCCTGCTTACATCCATCCAAATAACTAAATGTCTCAAACTGAATCCTTCTACTAGAGTTGATTTGTATTTCTCCTCAAATTGTTGAGGTTCAAAAAATCATCCTTCACTCCCCATTCATCTCTCTGTTTTGAAATTGATCTTTTCTTTGTAGTTCTGAAGTAAAACCTACAAAAGATCCTTCAGCAAACTACCTGGATGAAACCTGATCATTGGTAATAAGCGTCTTACTGAAATGAAAGAATGAAAAGCAATCACTGTGCAAGGCTGCAACAGAAACTAACGTGTATTAGAATTCCAGAAAGATAATCTCATATAGTCAAGGTGAAACACTCTTTTCATGTTGTAAGATTATATAAATCAAATGTAAATTAAACATCTGCCTGTGGAAATAATGCAGTTCTTCCCTTGAAGTCATTAGTTTTCGGAGAGCAAAGAAGGCAATGTGAGTTACAATGACAGAAAGATAATGCAACTCCCTTTCTAAATTTTTTAGGCAACCATAATCCCAACAAAATGTTATAAATTGTGTAGTGCACCTATTTCAGAAGACGGGTTTACTGGAAAGAAAGGAAATATCCTCTATCCAAATCAACAGAATTACATAATAGTGGCTAGTAAGATTAATAAAATAGTTTGAAGATGGGAAAAGTAAGGTAGGACAAAGAGTACACAAAGGCAAATTACTAACATAGGCAAAGAAAGAGCTGAAAAGATTCCTTAGTTTGAGAATAGTAGTAACTCATGTGGTAGTGAATAGTTCTTATAATAGCAGACTTGAAAGATTTTCTATGGCCATGAGCAAGATGTAAAGAATTAGTTATGAAGTCTAGGTAATCCCCTCCCCTTCCTTAGGAAGAATGGCTGACTACATTTTTGAGTTGACATATCGTTGGAACAATTTTGCTGCAGGGTGTCCCTAACAGTATGCATGGGAATAGTCCTTAGTAATACTCAGGGACAATTCAGCAAGAACCTCACTGATATTTCTCATGATCATTGTGGTTTCCTTACTGCACGGATTCCACAGTATCCCTGATCCTCCTGGATGTCTGATGTTACATCAGACTCATCTTTATGGTTGTCAGTTGAAGGGTAAGTCCCATTTTTATTACTGTCAGTGTTGCATTGCTCTTTCAGGGCTTATAAAAAGAAGCTCGCAGTCATCTGTATATTTAGATTGATCAAGGTTTCAAATTGTAATAATTTTTGCAACTTTTTGTTCCTCTTTTATTCACACTCTGAGTAATCCCTCAAGCAATGGAATGCCCTTTTTTTTATCCCATAAAATATAGCCAATGGAGTGTGTAAGCATTTTAATGAGCAAACTACATACTGCTGCTAATGCAACAGCAGATGCAGGCACATTCAAAGGATCTGTAGTGGGCAGATTTACTGTTAGTTCCCACTCAAGAGTAGCCACTCTCCCTAGAAACTGAACTAATCCTCTTTGAGCACCTGGTGAGATGAAAGCAATGAAACTCCTATTTGACATTTTTCCATGCCATGGGCAAACATTTTTATAAGAAGGTACAATTAAGTTACGATACAGAGTCCCAGCAGCCAAAGAGTAGTTTTGAAGAAACTGAAATAAAAGGTGTTTTGTGTCAACACATAGAAAAAGGAGGACTTGCAGAAAGAATGAACACCTGACTTAACAGACATATCATTTCATTCTTCTAAATGTCTTTCAAATGACAGATACACAACACTACAGTCTGGATACCCTGTTGTTGGAAAGAGAGAGACCTTGCTCAGGAAGAGTCCAGGACATCTATTTACAAACGAATAAAAAAATATCTAGGAGGAGTTGTGAAATATGTAAATACACAGATTAGAATAGCTGAATTAGTTGGGGTTTTTTTCCCAGATACTATATGCATCTTTCTCCTTATTCCTTTCCTTCGCCATGTTTTACATTTTAATAGATTTCTGTTCCCACTGTTCACAGATTATGGCATTAAACATTGCTTTATTATTCTAAAGTCATCCATTCACTTTGATTGGAACATTGTATTGTATCATGAGGTTCATAGGACAGAAAAAGCATATTCATTATGCCTGCATTTCTTTGTTGTTTTATGTTTTAACATGCAAAATATTTTTGCAGAAAATTTACTCCTGACACCACTTTTCTCAATAATATGACTATTGTCTCAAATTGTTTATGCTTTATGTCACCAAAAAGTGTAATTTATGTGAACTTCTGAGCTGTATTAAAATATATACATGTAATACTGTATGGGATATTATTGCATTCCTGTTTCATGCAACAGTACAGATTCTGGTGACATGAAGGAAGAAAGTATTATTCTGCTTTTTGTTTAGATGATCTTCACGCCACAGTTAAATTTATTGTGTTTACACTTCACTGCAGGTTAAGGATCATCAAAAGGTTGTTATTGGTATACAACATAAACATACCCTTCCCCTTTTTATTTCATTACTTTAATAGGGAAGGGAAACATATAAACTGATTTACTCATCTAGATGGAATTTGAGGCAAAGTCACCATGTCTAATTCAGTTTGATAGAGGACACCTTCGAGAAATTATTTTGGGAATTGTTCCTTGTCTTCTGGAATTAACTGCTTGCTCCTCATGTAACTACTACACTGGCCTGTACCATCTTAGTGAAACACTTTGGATGGTAAGCTTAAGTATGTGCTTGGACTTAACCCTTGATGCTCAATAGATCCTTATGCCATCTATTTATGAACTCAGAAGAATTCAGTAGGCACCAATTTCTTTCTCATTGGAAAACAGATTTTTCTGTACCATGGGGGAAAAACATATGCCTGAAGAGGAGAGTTTACTCAAGTGCTGCTCTATGATTCCCATGCGCTGGTAAGAAGGAGATAGTCTCCAGCATTCTGTCAGAACATTTTCTAATATACTGTAACACCAAAATCTGATTATATAACATTGACTTTGCTTTTAAACTAATGATTTATCAGATTCTGAAGTGAATTGTCCATACTGATAAATTGTTTGCACTTTTAAGGGCTTTTTTTGGCTCAGGACAACTGTTACTTTCACAGGCAGACCCTAGAATGGCTTGAAGGTTAGTATGGGCCAGGAACAATTGCCAGTAGTTGGCTTGGATGATGCCATCATATTTTGAAAAGTAAGAGAGTTTAGTCATATGGATGCAAGCTCTGCAGAGCCAAATCACTTCAGGACAAGAGAACTGCTGTCTCTGGCTGAATGTGTTTGCCAGTTTCCATTAGATAGATGTTGCATAGCCCACACCTCGGTAATCATAGTTTTCTAGATTCAGCAGTAATTTAAGTACTCTGATATATATGTAAAAAACTATGGGGAAAAAAGAACAAACTCAAATCTTTATATGTGACAGGGCTGTTTTTCATCTCAGTTCATTATGTGATTTTCCCTGTGATCCATGCAAGAACATGTGTTGTATTTGGCAAATAAAACTACTGAATGCTTTCCATCTCTTACAGAAACCTGTAGTTTGCATTGCTTTGCAACCCTAGGGAGTATACTCCAGTGACTACATTGTCAGAAACAGTCTGCAACATGGATTCAGTGAAGTGCTACACAATCTCGTAACTTCTCTCTGACATAGCAAAGAGAAATTTGGAAAGAAACAAACTCGCAAAAACAGCAATTTCCTAATGGGCTGAAGAAATTCTTATGGCTAAGGCACACTTAGCTGAAAACATAGTTTTAGGTTAGGAAGTTCAATTTTGCATGCTTTTTTTTTTTTATGAGAAACAGTAAAGTTTCTGTTCTCAGCTTTTCCAAGAGGTTAAGAAGAATCATTGTTAACCACTGAGGCTACAGAAAAAGTTCAGGAGCAAGCTTATAAACAACTTACTTCTGCTATTGATCTGCAGCACCTTTGTAGGGTATTCACCATTTTTCAAAACACAGAGACTTTGCATTCCCTTCCTGAAGAGTTCACATGTTAATAATCACCACAGGCTGTATGTTTCTCTTTTTCTGTATATAAACAATCCTTAAATTGCTAGTTGATCTTCATAATATTCAAGGATATACTTGGTATTAAGTCTTTTCTGCAAAAACAGTCCAGGCATATTGGAAAGCATAAAAAAAGTCACAGTCAATATTTTGGTTTAAAATTTTAATTTTATACCTGTGCTTTGGTCTTCTATATTGTTAACTGTGTTTCTTTGAAGAAAAAATTATTACATGTGACGGATATGGGAAAAACACCAGTCATTTGCAGTTTCTGGTATGTGAGTGTTCAGACTGGTTGCCAGCTCTCTGACCTTGCATGTGACAGCCAAGATCTTTGGATTATGCCAAATTTCAGCCAGTCCTGTAACATATCCATGTACTGAGAAGAATACAATACGGGTGAAACACTGTCTTTATTCTTTCAAAATTGCCTTTAGGATTTTATTTTAAAAAACCTTATTTGAAGAGAAAAAGCATTGGCTACATCTATATTAATAAATTAAATGTGAATAGACCATTCTCTAGCATTGAAGTCAACTGGCATGGTCTGACTCTGTTATTAAATTCTCTTATCCCCAAAACAGGCTGAGCTGTATGTAAACCAAGTAATGGGATTGTCCTGGACTGTTCTTTTCCTCTTGAATTCTGCCTGGACAATGTTTGGGAGACTACAAGGTGCTTTAGAGAGTACTATATTCATCCTGAAAGACTAACAGTATAACATGGATTTTCCAGTGCCAGTGTACACTCCCTGGCACTGTTAAAGTGGTAGTATAGCGTAATCACTGATGCTAAGTGACAAGTTCTGGCTCCTCAGGCAAGTAAGAAAGTTCAGGGGTTCATATAAACAGACAAATATATTTTTAATAATGCTCTTTTCTGTTTGGATCACTACCTCTGAGTTGTAGTATAGAGAAAATCATGTCAGATATTATGTTATATAAGAAAGCAATTGTAGCTTTTATCTTCAAGAAGGACAAGAAGGAGGATCTGGGGAACTCTAGGTTAGTCAGCCTCACCTCAGTCCCTAGGGAGGTGATGGAAAAAAACCTGGAAATAATTTCTGAAGACAAGAAGGACAGGAAGGTGATTGGGAGTAGTTGGCATGGATTTACAAATGGAAAATCATACATAACAAACCTGATATCCTTCTACAATGAGATGAATAGCTTGCTGGAGGACGGGAGAGCAGTGGATGTTGTTTACATTGGCTTTAGTAAGACTTTTGACTGTCTCCCATAATATCCTTATAGGCAAGCTGACAAAGTATAGTTTAGATATGGAAACAGTGAGGTAGACTGAAAACTGGATGAAGAGCAGGGTCTAGAGGGTTTTGATTCGTGGCAGAAAGTACGGTTGGAGGCCAGTTGCAAGTGGTGTACCCCAGGGGTGAATCCTGGGCCAATACTGTTAAACATCTTCATTAATGCTGGGACAGAGTGCACTCTCAGCAAGTTTGCAGATAACACATAACCAGGAGGAGTGGCTGATACACCAGATGGTTTTGCTGTTATTTAGAAAGTCCTGGACAGACTGGAGAAATGGGCCTTATTAAGTTCAGTGGTGGAAATGCTAAGTTTTGCTTCTTTGAAGGAATAACCCCATCTACCAGTACATGCTGGGGGCTGTGACTATGTGGAAAGCAGCTCTGCAGAGAAAGACCTTGGGGTCCTGGTGGACATAAGCCAATGATACTCCCTCATGGCAAAGTTGGCTAACAGCATTCTGGGCTGAATTAGAAGGAATGCTGCCAACAGGTTGAGGAAGGTGATGCTTCCCCTCTGCTCAGCACTGGCAAGACACATGTGGAGTGCTAGGTCCAGTTCTTGGCTCCCCAGTACAAGAAAGATATGGTCTTGCTGGAGTGAGTCCATGCCACAAAGATCATGAGGATATTGGAGCATCTCTCCTATGAGGAAAGGCTGAGACAACTGGGATTGTTTAGCCTGGAGAAGAGTAGGCTAAAGAAAATACCCAACGGGAGGGAAAGAAGATGCAGGTGCCAGTCTCTTCTCAGTGGTACCCACTGACATGACAAGACACAGTTGGCACAAATTAAAATACATGACATTTCATCCAAGCATAAGAAAAGAACTTTTTTTCCTGTGGGGGTGACTGAGCACTGGAACAGGTTGCCCAGAGAGGTTGTAGAGTCACTATCCTTGAGAGATATTCAAAACCCACTGGACACAGTCCCGGGTGGCTCTAGGCGATACTGTTGGAGTAAGTGTGTTGGACTAGAAGGTCTCCTCAAGTCCACTTCAACCTCAGTAATTCTATGAAAATCTGGATGGGCAAATACACAGCAATTACAAAACGTATTTAAAGGAACACTTCTGTATTGTAACAAACAGACAACAAACCAACCCAGCTAGATTTAATACAACTTTCAGTGAAAGCAGTGTTTAATAAAACAAAACAAAGCTGAATAGAAGGAATGACCCAGCAGACTTTGAATGAGAAGGAAAACAAACAGAAAGGGTAAATTTTAAAATCTTGAGAAACAGTTTCCTCACACAGTACTTGAACCTGAAACATGAACACAATAGTGTTGTACGACACATTGCCATCCTGACCTCCATAGGACTGTTTGTGGAATAAGGCATTAGCTTTGTGACGGGACAGCTCTGACAATAAATAATACTAAAAATAAACAATGAAATGCACTCTAGCAGTAATACTGGAAGCCAGAACTAGAGTTGTGATCTGTCATGTCCCTGCTGAATGTTTTTCTCACTAAGCTAGAGGAATCGCTCTTGCTTGTCCCATGTCTCTGACCCTCTGACTCTTGCATTCTTCGTTCTAAAACAATTGAGTTGTAGCTGGAGAAGTGAGACACAACAGGTATCACTTTTGCTTGCCCCTTCTGTTCCTCATGTTATAGTTTATGGGTTAGAGTATTCTTTTGACAAATGAGAGGTGAGATTTCACCAGCAAGGTAAACCAGATCTTCTGTTTTCTGAGTGAAAGTCATAACCATTGATCTTTAATGCACTGTTGCTGTTTTGAAAAGAACAAATCCAACTCACCTTTATCTTCCCTCTAAGGAAAGGACTGTTCCAGAGAAAGCAAAACTAGCAGTGTTTAAGGATGTGCTCTGGATTTTTTCCTCATGGAAAATATACCCTATTGCCTCTGTGAATATTTTGTTATCCAAACAATTGGATTATACCACTGAAGAAAATCCTTTCAGTGTATAAAAATCATGCTATATGTTAAAGAGGAGAGGAAAATCTGCAGAGGAGTAGCTTAATTATAGTAATTTATCTTTTGTTCCAGTGTGTAAAGGGAAGATTTTTGAAGGAAAACTCTTGTGGGAAAAAAAGCTGGAAATAAAGAGAAATAAAATCTTTCATCTGCCCACGTCTTTAATGTGATGTAGGCAAGGGAAGAGAAGTTCAGATAAATGACCATAAGTTCTGAGTACAACAGGGTATTTACGCTTTCCTACAAAATTAAGAAATATGTATAGTAAACAACAACCTTGTTGCAGCAATATCTTGCCTAACAAAAGAAAGAAAAATAGTCTCTGGCTTAGAAGGCAAAGGAAAACTCTAACAGCAGTGTCAGGAGCTGAATGTCTAGTTCTGTTTTATTCCATTCTCCCTAGTCTTTGAAGTGAAATAAAGATCAGTGCAGGAGAGAGAGGCTGGTATTTGGTTGTGTTTGCTGCTGGCTGTGATTAGTGTGAGGGGCCACTTCTAAGACTGAACAAAGATAGCTGATTTAATTTTTTTGTTACGAAAGAATGAATCTGCCACTTGAGTTTTTTCAGTGAACTGTACTACTTGTGTATTTTTGTGGAGATTTAAAAGTTCTAAGGTAAATTTAGGACACCAGTTGTCTCCTTTACCTGCCCTGCAAACAGACAATGAGTTTTGTTTATTTGAAATTACTGGAAGCTACTACTACTGGAAAGTGCTATCCTCGGTGTATGCCTGATTTTGTGTTTGTCAGAAGATTGTGTAGACAAATACTATATGCACTTTATATATAAATAATGTAAAATATATGTTTAAAATGTTCAGCTATATTATAGGCATGCTAAGATATCAGTAGTATATTATTTGATTATTTATATACAGAATATGTAAATAGTATATATGCTTGTGCGTATGTGTGTATATTTGTATATTAGATTTGCAGAGCAGTTGGGGTCAGAAAAGACCCTGGAGATCATCTAGTCCAACCCTGCTGCTCAGAGTAGGGTCAGCTACAGCAAGTCACTCACGGGCATGTCAGCTCCACTTTGATTATTACCAAGGATAGACACTCTAAAACCTCTCTGGGCAACCTGTTCAGTGTCTGACTACCCTCACAGGAAAAAGATTTTTTTCTCATATTTAAGTAGAATTTTTTGTGTTTCAGTTTGTGTCCACTGCCTTTTGTCCTGTCATTGGATACCACTGAGAGCCTGGCTCCACCTTCTTAACTTCCACTTCAGGTATTTATACACATTGGTAACACTTCCCCTGAGCCTTCTTTTCTGGCTGAACTATCTCAGCTCTATCAGCCTCTTCTTGTATGTCAAATGCTTCAATCCCTCAGTCATCTTCATGGTCCTTTGCTAGACTCACTCCAGTATGTTTGTGTCACTCCTGTACTGGAGGTCCCAGAACTGGACACAGTACTCTACATGCATCTCACCAGCGCTGAGTAGAAGGGAAGGATCACTTCCCTTGAACCACTGGCAACACTCTGCCTAATGCAGCCCAGGATGCTGTTGGCCTTCATGGCAGCAATGGCACATTGCTGGCTCATGGTCATCTTGTCATCCACCAGGACTCCCAGGTCTTTTTCTGCAGTGCTGCTTTCCAGCATGAGCATTAGGTGAAAACAGTTGTGTGTATTTATCAGTCATTATTCAGACTGTTAACATAGCTATATGCACCTTGAGGTGAAGATAGATGAGTTAGTACTGAGCAAACAGTCATTCCTACATCTGTGCTAATACATTAAATATGCTAGTGACCATTTTTTTTTATTATGAAATCCATACAGTTAAATTCTCATAGCCTCCCAACCCAGGTGTTGGTGTGTTCACTTCATATTGGGAAAGGTGGCTTTCATGCACTAACTAATAAACAAAGGTCCCTTCTAACTCAATATAATGGCATAGACAATCAAGTTCATTGGCACTGTCATTTTTTTTTAATATATATAAACCCAGTGTTTCATAGCCTTTAATGGGAATATCTTGCCTAATAAATGCTGAGTCACACTTGTAAAGCAGCAGTGAATTAGTCATCTGTTATGTCAACCTGATACAGTTTTATATAAAGATGATTTATTAGCTCTGGGCTTAGAAACAGTGTGGCCATGTCATCATGTGCTGCACAAAGGCAAATTGAGTCTGCTGGCAGGCAGTCCACCATGAGGTTGTTACCATCCCTCTGTGCCTATACATACATACATATTTCCATCTACTGAAGGAAAATTCAGCTCCAGAGTATGTCAGATAGATAGACTGAAAAAACACTCGAATGCAGAATGTGTTTATGGGGTTAGGACACATGCATTAGTGAAACACACAGTTTGAAATGGTTGTTATATCAGACATACATGCTGCAGAGGGTTTTTTTCAAATATTATTTGTGCTACATGAAAAAAAAAAAGAAAGGAAGAAAAAAAATCACTGTCATTTTGGAGGCAGGTACTCATTGCAGTATTCACCAAGCAGTAAAAAACACAGCCATTCCTCAGCAGAAATAACAGATGTGTCAAAAGTCTAGACTGGGAAATAAATAAATAGAATCATGCACTAATTTAGTTGAAAGGTTGCTCAGGAAGTCATCTATTCAGGCCCTGCTCAAAGAAAGTGTAGTTAGATCAGTTATGCTCAGCTTTGGTCAAATCTTGGTCACATTCAAGGATCGTAACTAAATGTGACCTTGCCAGATAGTTATTGGAGAAATAAGTCAAAATCTCATCTAACCATGGAGAATCTGTCTACATCAGTAAAATCTGAATCAAGTCCTTACCAGAGATTAGGAAACAACTGTGATAACCTGAGGATATCAGGTTTATAAAGATTTCTGCTTAGTGGCTGTTCAACATAAAAAAAAAAACCCGAACACAAAAAACAAACAACAAAAACAACCAAACCACAAAAAAACGCAAGAAGAACAGACAAGACAAGTAATAAATTAAACTCTAATGACTGGAGATAACATAGATTATAAGAAAGATGAAATGTTTTGTGTTGCTGATTTCTGGGCTATTGAAGCACATGCTTGTGCACAGGTTTGATGAGGTTTAACCTGAACTTTGCAGCTGATAAGGCAGGGGAAACAAGATGTTCATGGGTCTCATGGGAACACATCCAGTTTTTATGGGATCTTTGAGAGGGCTTGTGGAGTTGTACAAAACTTGTTATGGGATGTTTAGTGCAAGGGCCAAAGACAATGAAAGGGAGGAACAAGCTTGAAAGACTAGTGAGAATGGGTACAGAAGAGGTCAGCTGGATGTAAGCCAGCAGCTGGTCAGCATGCTTGTCTGGCCAAGCCCTGCGCATCATCACTTTTCAGTCTGTCCTCTCTTCTTATTAAAACCTATTCCAAATTATTTACTGTGCAATGTTACTGTCTAATCTGTATATGAGTGTGTTTGTGCGACAGATTTGTTAGAAAACTTCAGGCTGGAGTATGATAAGTAGGTTAAACCAGCACCTGGGAAGATCAGTTTTCACATACTCAAGACGTCCTTAAATTGAGAGGCAAATACAAAGTAGTCAATGAGGTGAATAGAAGTAGCTCTTTTCAAGAGACAGAAAGAGACATCCAGAGTGCCAGCTGAGGCTTCAGTGACTGGGAAGGGTGTAAAGTATATTTTATGTGTCTTGCAGGTGACACACCTGTTTGTCCATCCCAGTGTGACATTTTTTTTTTCACTACAGTATTCTGCCACTGATTTCAGTGTAGAATTTGAAACACAATAGCTCTCAGACTTTTTCCCTTTCTGCTTCCTAGCCAGGTCTTCCCATTCCATATTGCCTAACTACAATATATTCCTGTCAATGATTAATTTCACCACATTTTTTCCAGGCCATTTTTCCTGTTTGTCAAGATAATTTTGGATTCTAGCCCTGTCTCACCCTTAAATTCCAATAACTATACTCACTCTTCCATCATATTGGTCATTAATGACAATATTCAATTATATTCAGTTCACATCTCACCAAAACCGTGAGCTCTACTGGATGTCTCCAGTTGTAACAATAAATTTTAGTTGGGGTTTAATGAAGCTGGAGACTGGTAGGGCCAGCTATCTCAGCAAACACTGCAGTAGCAGAAGAAGAGGTAAAGCTTATTGATGGTATAAAGTTTTGTATATTATCAGTTGTTCTGGCTTCTCAATTTGCTATGTTTGTGCTTTATACTTATTCTCACTACTGCAGTACAGTTTTTCAAATCTGTTTATTGCTCATGAATGAGGAAAAACAGTGTTGTTTTTTTTAATACCAGCCAGTATAATTAAGCATTCCAGGTTTCCGAGTGGGAGATTGAGACAGTAACACTGTAATGATTTTTCTAAGGAAGTCTAGAAATTTAACCTAGTCATTTTTGCAATTAGTTACTACTTGACAGAAAGTTTGCAGGATAAACATATATTCTGTGAGGAATGGGTTCAAAAAACGTGCTTGATTTTATTAGATATTCATTTTACAAGATGAAGAAATATATGGAGAAGGCCTGATATTCAGAAACATTCAGTTTAGATATAAAAGTGCAACACCTTGTTAAAATAGTTGAGCAATTTAGATGCTGAATGAGGATTGTTGTATTCCAGCAACTTTTAAAACGCTGGTGTCTTCTCTTGGGTTTCCCAAACGGATGTTGATTTCTATTGTAATAGGTGTAGGAGACTTGAGTACCATCCCTAGGCAGTTTAGAAAGCCCAGTCCAGGAGGGTGCCTTGCTCAAGGTGACCTGACAGGCCATTTGGCAGGCGAAAGTGGAATACTGCTGCTTAGCTCTTACTAAGTACCGGTGAATTTCTTTTATCGATTCTCTGTCATACAGCCTACTTTCTATAAGGTTCACTTTGACATCTTACAAACTAGACATCCTGATGCTTTATTGCTGTACCCAACAAATCTGTCTCCCTCTGAGAAGAATTATTTTTTGAACTATGATTGTAACCACCATATTACTCCTTATTAACAGAAGTAAATTAAATCCATATATCACCTGCCCTGTGTCAAAATCTGCCGAAATTATAGGGGGGGTCAAGGTCTAACACCTTTTCAGGGGACTGTAGACTTTGGACTTCTTGGAGGCAAGGACAGCACCCCCGTGAGTTTCCTTCTATCTCACTTCTCATTTTGTAGTCCTCCTTCCTGACTTCGGGGTTTTCAGTAGTTTCTTCCTTTTTTATATGGAAAAAAGGGACTGCATATGTTTGCAATTGCTGCTTTTCCTTTTTGGACAGACTTTGGAATAAGTATTACACTTTTCTTAGAAATAAGAAGGTTAGGAATATTACAATATTATTCTAATGCCTAAAAATCAAACCCAAAGAGTAGAACAACCCAAATTAATCTGTATTTCTGAAGTCTGAGAGGTTTCCCGCAGCAGTATGTCAAATAGAATGAATTAAAATGCACTTCTCCCTCTGGAGGGAAAAATAATAGAGGAGTCAACTAAGAGCCCTCACAGAAGATGTTAATGTTAGTTTAAAAGAGCTGCAAGGTACTGCTGTGTCAGTATCATACATAGTAGAAGGCTAAATAATCTGATGTCCAAATAAACACTCTAAACCAGTGTACTGATGGGATGGAAACACAACTGATTAAACATGACACATAACTAACAGTATGGAGGTGGAAATTAAGCTAAGCAGATAAAACAGAAAATGTGTTACTGAGAGATAGCAAGGCACTAAATAACAAAGAAAAAAAGCTTAAAAATAAATCTAGGTTCTATAATGTGTTCGTCCTGGGAATGCCAGGAGGAAGAACAATAACATAAGCTTTCAGAGTCAGGCTCAAAGGACTTTAGGTTATAGACACAAGGGAGGTCTCCTTCTGTACAGAAACCCACTCCATCAGGAACAAGTGAAAGCAGCTCAAGTGTGGTGAGGGGAAAAGTTCTGAGTTTGTATTTAAAGGTATCATGAGACAGATAGGGTTATCCTAAGAATCACAGAAAGGGTTTCTCTCTGAAGCGCAAACCTCTCTCTTCCTAAAAATATGTCCAAAGGCAAGGACTGTGCATTTTGAGGCTCTGGAGGGATCCTGTTGATAAAACAGGAGGCTTGTCACCTTTCTGCCTACTTGACTTGCACAGGCAGACTTTTATTATTCTGGTAGATAAGAACTAAAAAACCCTAAGCATATAGGATAGAATGAATCAGGTGTGAATCAATCACTATTGTGCTGTTAATAAGAAATAGATGTACACTGCAAAATCAAAACCCAGACCTGCCATGTAATTACTGCAAATGTTAGGACTATCTGTTAGTACTTGTAGGTATTGTTAAGTTCATTATATCTATCAGGCCTAGCTGTAAGATTTAGATGAGGCTTTGTTCAAATCCATATTTTTCCTCTAGTTTCTAGATTTTGGGGATTGTTAGTCAAACTCATGACTGTATAGAAATAAATACATAAAAATAAAATAAAAAGCCTTAAAGCATACAGACTTAAGAAAATATAAGTAGTTACATATTCTTGAATTTAAACTAAATAGTTTTATTTCATTTTTGTCCACCAATAGTAAAAGTTAAATGGCATTGTGTGGATTATTCATAGGAACATATATAGAAATATGTTATGTTCTTGAAGGGCTAGCAGACTTATATCTGTAAAGGGTTCTGTGGTAAATGATAAATAATAATAATGAATTCTGTAAATTATGGTCAGTTTTCTATAACTTTTTCTCTAAGAACAGTTGCTTTAGCTTCCTCTTATAGCAGATTGTCTTCCCCCTTAGCATTATAAAGCTTTTTATAATCTCTTTGTGGGTTTTATTACTAATATATCTAGCACGGAGAAGCACTGCACATTTTTTGTAGCCTTATTCTATCAGTAGAACATCATTAGTTTACATATATGTAACAAACGTGACTATCGGTAAAGTTTGCACAAATTGATTGCATGCTTTGAAAGCTGTTGAGAGAATAAAGCACTGAATTTGGTTCCCTGATATGCAGGTGGGTTTATTTATTTATTTGTTTGTTTTGTAAGTATTTGTATGGCTACTGGGAATTAATGAAAAATATAGTGAATCAAAACATTTCATAAAATTTAGCATGAAAAGTCATCCCACAGGTGCATTATTTGGCATTTGCTTTCCTCATTCTCCTATTTAAAAAGGTTCAGTTACTCATATACCATCTGACTTAGGTGAAAAACCAAACAGCAGAAATTACAAAAAAGAAAACAGAACAGTCAGAATAAATAATTTACTAATAAACCATAGTCTGAAACTTATTTATGCAACCCTTCAGCGAATACTAACCAACTACAAATCCAAAAAAAAAAAAAAAGTCAGGATGTTTGTAAATGATTCATTATGCAAAAAACAGGCAAAGCAACAAATATTACTTGTAATGAATTTTTCTGTCAGCTATGAAAGTCATAATAAATAGTCTAGGTTGAAGAATAATGGTTAAAACCTCGTAATGTTTAAAGAGAGAAGCTTTGGAAAGGTCAACATTCAAAGTGGGAAGTAATAGGAGAGGGAGACACCAGAAATGGTGTTTATTGTTAATCTTAAATTCAGTTTCGTTGAAGACAATTTTATTTTGCAGTGGTTTCTAAGGCACAGTTTCTGCTCTCGTCTACAAAAGAAATAGATTTTTTTAAAAAACCCTGTCTTTAAAAAATTCTTAACAGTTTGTAATGTGTATACATGTAGCCTGGTGATAAGCAACGTGCATGAGAATTCTTCTGTTTGATTCAGTGTAGCTTTGATTCAGAGAGTTTTGGCATAGAAAAAAAAAGTCCCCCAGTGATTTAAGAAAAAGGCTAGAAGTTTCTGTCTTGCTGTTTGCCTTCCATTCCTTCTTGGATCCCTATAAAGTCACCTCAGGAAGAAAACTCTGGTGAAATCAGTACATTTTTGTGAAATATTGTAAATCCTATGTGAAAACATGCATGACTCCTGCAGACAAAATTGCAGTTAACCAGAAAGTTTTGCCATTCTGAAAGCTGCTTATTGTCAGGTAGGCTGACTTTTTCCATAAGCCCTCAGGAGAGACCCAGTAAGGTGTCTTTGTTATGAGTGCTGCATGGGAATCGTGATAATAATGAGAATGAAAAGTTTGGAATGAATGGTGTTATTTACGGACCCATGTGATTCAGGGCCTTGCCATAAATTTTCTCTTGTTTTCTGGGGACTCTGGGACCAGCCCAGCTTCAGAACAAAGGACAGATGACAACTGCTAATGGGGCTGAGTTCTAATGATGCTTTTTATTGACATCTCTTTTTTAAAAGATTAATCTCTAAATTGAGTGCTTGCTGCTTTGGGTTTTATAACTTTGGCATTCCTTCTTCCCCAGCTGTTTATTTTTGTTGCTAATATTTTGACGTTCAGTATAATGAAACTATGTTAGTACATTCTTTAATCTTTGACTCTGTCTATAATCTCAGGCATTATGCATGCACTTGTATAACAGGCTGTTAGAAAGGATGTGTTCCGCCTTAGTGTAATAGCCAGCACAGCATCCTATATAAATTAGCGCCCTAGGAAGAACATTCTTGCTTTTACCTTTCCCATGAATATGCATCACTTATGCTGCAGCAAGAATTATGGATATCATTTATAACTATCATTTCCTTAAACTTTTTAAAACTAAGCGCATGCTTATGCATTGAGTGGATAGCTGGTTTGTGAACTATTTGCTCCTGCCAGTTCACATGGGTTGTGACCTCCAGCCATTGTATATCACATAGTCTGTTTGTATCTTTCTTTAACTGGGCATTGATTCTGAAAACACATATCTACATGTTTATATTTAAGGGCTTTCACTGTCCTGTTAGAGGAAATTGTGCTATTCACATTAACAATTAACCATATGTATGTTTTCAAGCTCTTGCCATAACTAAGATTTGTGGGGTCGTTCCTCCAGGCCCTGTTGCACTTGAAGCCATATTATATTATGAAAGAAAAAAACAATCAAATTAGGTCAAATTCTTTTAATAGTTGTAACCCTTAGTTATGCTGTGCACTGAAGGTTCGAATATTGGTAACACAATTTAAAAAAAAAAAGTTTACTAAGTTTGTTGCCACTGACAAGTTTCCAATCCCAACATCTTCAGATGAAAACTTTATACAGACAGTTGCATTTGAAGGAACACTATTATTATTAGTGTCATTATCATCTTCATCACTATTATTATTATTACAGTTATTGTTGTTACTCTTAAAAGTAGTGTTGCCTAACCTCATTAAGTGCATATTGGATATTGGAAAGCAGAAAGCTTTAAGAAAGTGTTTCCTTTTCTATACAATGAAGTTTCACACAGTGTGTCTGCATCTTGATCCTTGGAGCTGTATGCCCTCCATTTCATCTTGGAGAAGCCTGGCATGTGTAATTTTCTGATTTTCATTTAGCAACTAAATGGCAACCAAGACACAACACTAAATATATCCCCTCACAGTTCAGTAAAAGAATACTATAGATAGGTAAGCTGTTTATAAAGTAAAATATAGCAGCGACAATTCAGCCATGTGTCGCTGCATGAAAAGATTGAAGCATAAAACTTTATGACCATTGTGTTACTTTAGCAGAGGAGCTTAGTCAGGGCACAGAAGTCATGAGAGACTGTCACTATGTTAGTTTTTATTTTAAAATATACTAGAAAAAATTAAAAACAAACCACTAACTATTCTGATTTCATTTTATAAATAAAATTATCTTTAACTAATTATTTTGAAAAGAATAAGACTTTTTGCTACTCCCAAATATTATCAGTAGTGAAGTCTTTAGACCATAACTTCTCTGTGACATGAATAATCTACACACCAATGAGATTTTAAAATAGTTTTCTGTCTCAGTTCAGAGGGCCATTTTCACTGTTTTGAAACTGACTGCAGAATGCCATCAGCACTGTCTGTATTTTATAACTTGAATAATACAACATAAGGATGTTGCACTGGTTAACCCAGAAATAATTGTATGAATTGGTGTGGGATTTCCCAAGAGGTGATGTGCCTAATCAAGCTGTGATTTGGTATCTTGAATCTGACAAAAATACACAGCTCTCAAGGCTAGAATTTCTGGGTCACATGCTGACATTGTCTCTAGCTGCCACCTCTCGTTCTTGCAAATGAGAACCTTGAGATCATAAAATGAAGAAGTGTCTTATTTCAGTTGCAATGAGATCTGTGAGCTGCTGCTTCTCATTTTGAGGAAGTGGTAACTCTGATGTTCAGTAAAGATAGCTATCATATTGACATTTAAATTATTAACTTCTCTTCAGAATAAGTGGCCTTTCTTTTTTCTTAATATGCTTCAATAAAAATTTAAAATACATCAAGGAACCACTTTATTAGCATTGCCATGCAATATCTTAGTGATAATAGTACTTAATTCTTATTTCTCTAGACTATAATTAGGACAAAATAAGAATGATTACATTCACATAGTGATGATGGCAGTCAGATTGGCTTATACATGTCCTTTTTGTCCATTATACCACCAGTCATTGATTCAGCGCTGATTTTGAAGCCAGTTGAATCAACCAAATGGATAACTTCGAAACAATGTTTGGGTTTAACTGTAGTGCTAATGGCTTTTTGTAAATATGTATGTATGGCTATCTGCAGATGTACTGAAGGTCAGGGCGTGTTTCTGAGGAATACTAGTTCTAGAGAAAACCTTCTCGTTTGTTTCTTCAGGATCATTCAAGCTCAGTGCTCGGGGCTTTCTAATTACAAATTTGTGAGAGTCTTGTCTACATTGGTGTCAAAATGGTGAGAAAATAGTAATAAGGGCACAGTATTCAATTTTCCCTTTCAAGTCTTCAAACATATTTAATTCTAAAGTGAAAGAGGTTGGAGTGAAATATTATATAATATAATTATATCTCTGTCCTTATCAAATTTAATGGCTGCAAATGAATTCACTTTTCTGACTATTAAAGAAATCAACCATTTTATAAATTTTCTACTTTTGACATAGAAGAGGAGAGAATACTAGCCAGCAGAATAAATAGTAATCTTTTCCCCCTAGACTTCTCCAGGGTTAATTGTGAGGTCTCATGACTGGAGTTGTTTAAAGAAAGCAAGTTTGCTTACCCAGCCCTCATTTTATCAGCTCAGATCTTCATTGAATGCATTATTCCAGAAAATGTAAGAACTTCCAGAAAATATAAGAATATAATAATCTTAATTTCCAGATTCGTATGTGAAATTTATGGTGAACAGACACTTCAGTGGAGCATTAACTTCCCTGCTCTTTTTGTATCAAATAGCAAAAACACTCTGTAAAATTCAGTGTTTTAAGCACACAGGAGCATTTTCTGTTGATTCAGTTGACAGAATTATTTTTTGTGCAAAAGTATTCTTTTGTCTAAGGGTAAACCTTACAAGAAATTTGCTGCCACACTTTTCTTGTTCTTCAAACAAATCTGAGTAGAAGAGGCATAATGTAGTGGAAAAGGGACAAGGACCCATGGATAATAAAATTTATTATTCATATTTCAAAATAAAATTGTTTCACTGTGGTGTGTTAGTCACATCACACCTTTTTCCATGTGCAAAAGTGAAAGTACAGTAAAAAGTATCTGTACAAAGTAGTAAAGTTTGGCTTGTGCTGAGATATTCTTAGTCATCTCCTCAATTATTTTCATTGTGGTTAGGCAAAAATGTGGTCTTATTCATCTCCTTTTGTGATTTTTGAATCACCCTTGTGTGTAGCAACATGTAGCTGATACTCTGCCAGTACTTCTTTGCTCTCTCAAAATTCGTTTTCAGCATAGAAGATAGAATGAAACCTATCTAATTTAAGAGCCTATTTTTTCCCTGAATTTTAGGGGTCTAGAGGAGCAGTCATCCTAGATTAAGTGTCAAGGTTCCTGTCTGGTTAGCAAACAAAGGCAATCTATTTTCAAGTCTTCCAGAGGGAAGACCTGCTTCTATGGAAATAACAGCTACTGCTGTTAAGGGATACTAAGAGTGGTGTCTCAATTTAGCATTTCAAGTGGGCAGATTGTCAAGAGACTAGCATTCCTCATATCTGTATTCTGCTAAAATGATCAGTGCTACACTTGGATTTGGAATGAAAGCTTCATACAGGTTTTCTAAAGAATTATACAACTATTTCATGCCATCCATAGAGCCATCAGTGGCAGATAAACCAACAAAGACTAGAAAGCAAAGTTTACAAAAAACATGAAAAATGGACTATAATCTTTATCAAAGGCAATGCTACTATCTTCCTTGTCAAAAAGTATTCTTTCTGTTCCTGTTAGGTTGACCTCTTCCTTTTGTTCCCAATCAGATTGTGAAATAAGTGGCATCAACCCATATCCTGTGCATTGGTTAACAATTAACCACCTGTCTATATCCACACTTCCCACCTAAAATGCCTAATTAATTTCTATGTAAGGAGACAAGATTATCAATTCACAGGACAGCCCAGAGGGAAGCTTTCTTGAATGCTTAGAGCAGTTTTAAATAGGTACAAAAATAACAGTTTTGTTTCTACCAGTTCGGTAGGCAGAACTGCACACAAGATATACTCACTGATGAAGAAATGATTAGAGAAAGAGTGCAATGTGATGGTCTAGAATATTACCTGAGAAGACATAAGGCATCTCAAGGAATTCATATGGCAATGAAAGTTCCACATGTTGTTTAAATACCGCTGTACATAAGGGATTGTCTTTAGTGTTTACTTGCTTGATGATAGTATATTTTATGTGCATATAAAAGCTTGTATATATAAATGTTGTTTGAAATACCAGTACAAGAGCTAATATATTGTGCTTTACTACTATGGGGAGAACAATTAATTATACCCATGTATACCTGATTAAGCGGACTTTGTTTTGTATAGCTGAATTTTACCTGAACTTTTCATTTCTTCATATAGACTGAAATGTCCAAAATCTTATTGAAGAGGAATGTACCACATAGATTTATTATGGCCACACAGATTTTTTTATTGCAGTCTGAAATGATTCCTACCATCACTGAGTGTTGGACATTCTTTTTCTGAACTGCTCAGTAGTATCAGATGATTTATCCACATCAGGAGAAATAAGTGACTTTTTGGTTTAAACTTTTCTGTTCTGTTTCCACATACACACAGTTTGTCTGGTGCTGCTTATTTCTTTTTAAGTGACTTCTAAGATGAACTCTGAAAAGTTTAATGATTATACTGCCCAAGCTTGGTTATGATTTTGACTGATGCCTTGTGTTGGTAAATATCTGGATGTTATACAGACATATATGATGGGATTGCCTGCAGTAGAAGGGGACTGGATTCAGTGACTCTTGCCTTCCTATGTTGCTTCAACATTTATTCCCTTCAATCACATCATTAATTATTGTTAAAGATGAAAACAGCCTGAGAAGAAGACACCAACCTCACATCTCTCTATCCCTATTAACTGAGCTAATCAATAGACTTGAGAAACATGGTCTCCTGTTTCTTTGATCTACTACTTTTTCTGTTACTCTAATCAGAAGGAAACAGCTTCAGCATAAGTGATACAGGGAAACCTGTCTCCCCTTTTCCCCTTAGTCTGTAAACTAGGGTTAGAGGCACTTTTGGAAGGTTTGAGATGGTGATTTGAAAGTCTCAGACAGAGTTGGAAATAAAACTTCAGTCTGCCAGCCCTGGTTCCAACCACTAGAGTTGCATGAAATTGTGCAGCAGCTCCTATTTGAGTCACTGATGCCTCAGGGGTTTACGTAAATCTTGTTTTGGCAGGCAGAGTTCAGAGGGTTGCCACTCTTGAGAGTCCCTTTGAATACATGTGGTTTGCGGATCCAAAATGCTCCTAAGTGTGAGAGAGCAGCTGAGCAGCCAGCCCACACAGGACTGAAATGCTTCTGGGCATTTGCAGAAACAGAGTTTAAGTACTGAGGGAACTTGAATGAAATTTTATTAAGCTCTTGGATTGTGCACGATCTTGCTAAAATCTATGATGTGGACATAGGTCAAGTGATTTGCTCATTGTGACACAAGTGTTATTGTATGAAGCTGATGAATTAACTGAGCGGGGGTTTATGTTTCTTTATGACCATATTTTATGACTGCCTAAAGTAGTCATTTCTCCTTTTGTGCCAGGAAAACCATTTAATCATCCCACCATGAGGTTGTGATGGCATCTGTCATCAGCTATCAGAGTAGCAATTTCCAGTCAAGTTTGCAGGGAAAAAAAATTAATTCAAATTATTTATACTTAAAGAATGTAAAAGCCATTGTTTATATCTCTGAATTTGGTTATACAAACAAACAAAAAGCTGTAAAATAGTAAAGATCATCAACTCTTGAATCTTTTAAGCTGTAAGTGACAGAAAAGTGCAAGAACCTCCCTGATACTCAGGGGGTTTTGCCACTAAGACCAGTTCAATTATTAGATTGCAGATGGTGCATGCAGCAGAGGAGGAGAGGCAATGCATAGTAGTGCATGGGCCAACAAAGAAGTTGAATAACCAGCATGGCTCTGCCAGTCCTCTGTTGATTGTCTGGTAGGAGGATGAGCCATTCTTGGCAGGGTATCACTACCTTTTCCATACCGTCATACCAGACTACCTGTTCGATGCACGGGAGCATGGAACTATGTTTAAAAAAGTGACACTGTACAGTGTGTTCAATGGTCCTGAAAGACCCACGGTAGAAATTTAACACATGCATTTTCATTTATGTTCAACTTTGCATCTACATAGCCTTTGCAGTCTTTTGCATTCAAAAAGATAGGGGTTATTTATTTATCTATTTAATTTTTATTAAAATACAGATAAAAAAAGAAAACATTTCTAGCCCTACAAGAAATCAGATTGCCAGGTGTTTAGAGGGGCACTCTTTTAAAAAAAGGAATTTTTCTCTACTTGCTTTCTTGTGCTGGAGACAACCACCAGTTTACTAACATTGAAACATAAATCACGGTCAGCAGCAAATGATTGGGTTTGCTTTCCAATCAACTCTACATAAATATCAAACCTATTTTTTAACAGAACAACCTTGTGGAGGCATTATTTTCTTTTTAATGCTTATTTAGCCTATGGAAAGAAGATTTATTCTGTTTTACCAAGAGACTTCGATGCTTATATTATTCTTCCTAGAAGACTGATATTTCACTGATGATATAATATTCTCTCTCAGAATGGAATCACTGCTATTCTATCCATGAAATTACTGTAAGAATGCATGTTTATTCATTTTAACTAGAAATATACTGGAAGAATTTGCTGAAAGGTCCACAAAATGAATGTAGTCTATTCTGTTCATATGTAGATGTCTAAACAGATGTTAGTACATAAATGATGTACTAATGTATTACATTTTTTGCACATAATTTTCAATTAATATGTAAAACATTGCATAAAGAGGTAAAGGCTTTATAGTTGTTTCATTTTCATCTGAGTCACTAACATTGGCCTGATGCTCCAGGTGTTGATTTTCAATTTCCCTTGGGTTTTCCATAGACATTCACTTTTTACTTTCAAATAAACATGGCCATTTTATGAGATGATCAGTACTTCAAACCCATGCTAGAGGAGAATTAAAATAGACACTGGGTGCAAAGGGTACTGGTGAGTTTCTGTATAATGTATGCATCATCCAGCAAATTTTGCCCTGGGATATACCTGTACTACACCATTCATTTAAAGGGCAATTTCCATCCCAATATTTTTTTTTTAACTTTTTGTAAAAATTTGGTTAAATATAAGCATTTTATAAAGTAACGCATGGAAGTTCCTGTCAGTCCTTATTGTGTCACCTTTTAAGCCTGAAATAATTTTCTGAGTTAAGAATTCCTGTTTTTTTTTTTTTAAACAGCCAGACTGAGAATAAATAGCTATTTGCACAGCTTATTAATTTGCAGATCTCTCACAATTTTTATCATGCAAAATAACAAAGAATATTCAAATCCATGCCTCTGTTACTTATTCATTACCTTTTCTACCTTGACAAATGATTTCATTATGAAGTTTTAAAATATTTTCTGACCTCTACCTATAACAAAACTGATCAGTGATTGCTTAAGTTTTAATACAGTGTTAAGTACTCTGTTTTCTACCTGAAATATTCTGTGATGAGATTTTTAAAGTGATCCCTTTACTGTCATGTGTTATGTGTTCTGAGATAGCAAATTCACATTTACTTTTATTACTAAATTGCTTTTCATCATGGTTTTTACATGTTTTACAATGATATGTGACTTCTAAAAGATGGTTAACATGGCATAGTTTTACCCAGGGATTTATTGTTGACACAGCTGACGGTATGTAAAAGTCTAATTACTTGATCAGCTAGGAAAAAAAATAGGAGTTTGAATTCTGTTCCTTACATGCAATGCTCAACAAAAAACATCAACTGTACAGTAGATTTTTTGTCTTTATCTCATGTTTTTCCCTAATAAATGTGCTCATGGTCAGCAGTTGTTTACAGCTTTGTTTAACTGTAACTTTTCTTTCTATTTTAGTCACCTTCCAAATAATTCAACAAAGGACCAATGATGAAAATATGAGATGTTTCTTTTTAGATATACATGAAATGGAATTTTGACTTTTTCACTTCAGGAGCCTAAAAATGAAGGTGTCTTTTTGTTTCATTGACTATACTGTTTCTAGAGTAACTAGGTTTTATGATCGTTGCAGTTAACAAAGCACATACACTACCTAGCACTCATGATACTGTCATACTGGTCAGACACTGGATCTAAGATGGACAAGCCATGAGTCAGGTGTGAGCTGCATATTGTTGTATTTTGATCATTACAAAAAATTATTTAGAGAATCCTTAAAAGCACTTAGTACTCTTTGGAAGCAAGACCCATTTGCTCCAGATTGTCTGTGTATAGAAACATTGTCTATTTTGCTTTACCTCTCGATTCTGTTTGTAGAACAAGATTTGGAGATGCACAGAACATAAATAAAGAAAACAACACAGATAATGAGAAGCAGAAGCAAATCGGGGTGCCAAAGGCTCAGGCTTAAAAATGGTGTGCCCTTCTGTCCCCAGAATGTAGACTAGAAAAGGTGATTCTGGATGAAAAGAGGTGATTCTGTCCTACTTCAGACTACAGATACTTCTCATTGAGTTCAGTCAAAACTACTCAAAAGTATTTGGGCTTCAAATGCAACTATTAAGTCTGAAATTTTCATAACACACAACATCCTGTGAGCTTAGTATAAGGCTGTATGACAGGCTAACCACCCAGAACAGTTCAACTCAGGGTGTGACCTGTGATGCTAGGGAAAGAGTACCACAACACAGGAAGATTAAGTGAGTGTCTCGCTGGTATACCTTCCTAGTTTCTGGAAATACTGGCTTTGGTTCTGTGTATTTGTCTAAAAACCAAATAATTACAGTTTTTCTGGACAGAACAATCTACCTGCAGTGTTGATAGCAAAGTTGAACTTGTGCTAAAGTCATATCCTTTCCCCTCTGAAAGGATTTGTTTCTGAGTGTCTTTTGCAATTAGGTAGCAAGTGCAAATTTCTAAAACGTGTATCTCCTTCTGAGTTCCTTTCCTGCAGACAGCTTTCTGTAATCAGCTTCTCTGCATTGTTTCCTCTTAAAATCCTCTAAGGGTTCCTCAGCTCTACTGTCACAGAGATTACTATCTTTATAGATGCATTAAGCATGCAGTGGTTGATTGACAGTGTAATCCACATTTTTATGTGATTGGGTGGCAGCTGCCTCCCAGGAGTAATGTGTTCAGGAGTACGTCTTTTATACTGAGATCAGTGATAAATCTCACATTTTCAATCTTGTTATTTAGCCTGGGAAATTGACTCTGCTTTTTCTGTACTCAAGGGTACATTTTTAAACTTGGTTCAAGTTTTGAGGAAATCTTGTTAATCACTTTGGGCTCCTCTGTAAGTATTGTCATAAGAGGATTTTAGATTTCAGGATTTTGCTTCATTTGTTATGATAACTATGATGTATAAAAAGTGGAAAGTCATTTGCATTCCAATTGCTATTTAAAAGAAATCCTGCTTTATTCATTGCAGTGGGACAAATCTAATCAGATTGTGAATATATCCTTGCCTGTAACCTGGGCAAGGTGACTGTGTCCTCGTGTTAGTTTCATGGATGAATACACTATGTGTCCCACAGTTGTGTGTTAAAATCGTCTTCCTCACACATGAACATCTTAGTGATAATGGATAATATAGATGGCTTGATACACTAATTAAACCCCCCTATATTATACTATTAAAAATATTTGAAATAAAATAAAGGTTTTCTGACAAGGAACATCAAACATTTAGACATTGTAGGAAGATATACAAGATATACAATGACAAATGGCAAATTCTGCATCTGAGATGGAGTAACGCTGGGCACAAGTATAAATGGGGACATTAGTGGCTGGAGAGCAGCCCTGCAGAAAGTGAACTGGGGGTGCTGGTCGACAGCAGGGTCAACGTGAGTCAGCAGTGTGCCCTGGCAGCCAAGAGGGCAAACCTCATCCTGGGGTGCATCAAACACAGTATAACCAGCCAGTCAAAAGAGGGGATTATCCCACTGTATTCAGTGTTGGTGTGGCCTCACCCTGAGAACTGTGTGAAGTTCTGGGCCCTGCAATTTAAGAAGGATGTGAAAGTCCTTGAATGTGTCCAGAGGAGAGCAACAAAGCTGATGAAAGGGCTGGAAGGCATGTCCTACGAGGAGCAGCTAGGGACTCTGGGGTTGTCTTGTTTGGAGAACAGGAGGCTGAGGGGTGACCTCATTGCTCTCTCCAGCTTCCTGAGGAGGGGATGTGGAGAGGGAGGTGCTGAGCTCTTCTCCCTGGTACCCAGTGATAGGACACGTGGGAATGGTTCACAGCTGTACCAGGGGAGGCTTAGACTGGACATCAGGAAGCATTTCTTTACTGAGAGGGTGGTCAAACACTGGAACAGGCTTCCTACAGAGGTGATCGATGCCCCAAGCCTGTCAGTGTTTAGGAGGCATTTGGACAATGCCCTTAATAACATGCTTTAACTTTTGGTCAGCCCTGAAGTGGTCAGGCAGTAGGACTAGATGATCCTTGTAGGTCCCTCCCAACCTAAAATTTTCTATTCTGTTCTGTTCTGTTCTGTTCTATTCTATTCTATTCTATTTTGGGGTTGGGTTTCTTTTTTTTCTTTAGGGCAGCCACTGGCTCAGGTAGGCAGTAAATCCAGACTTTATTGTCTGAAGTTTAAGTTGGCTGAACTAAGGCTAGGTATGAAAGAACCATAGAACATGTATATGTACCCAAAGGTCTAGATTTTCATGCAGTTGAGGAATAGCTTTGACAACCGCTCCCCCCCCCACCCCCCAAAAAAAAACCTGAAAAAGTAAATATGTGTCTCGAGCAAGTCCAATCCCTGTTTGCATTGACTCTTGTGGTACTCTGTCATCACTTGCTTTACATAGATGCAAATGTCTCTACAGCATGCTCAGTTATGGCTGATTTAAGACCAATTAAGTCTTCATAGCATAGCTTTTTGATCAGATTTTACACAGGTATTCTCAGCTAAAATCATGTAAATTGGAAGCCTCACACAGCCAGTGGTAGAAAATGGGAAAGATATTTGGGCTGCTGACCTTGCTGCTTCCGTTACACATTCAAGAGTGTCAAAACTTTAGTAGTCTTGTAAGTGTAAAAGTCACAACTACTTCAGGCATTTTAAGTGCGTTATTCTTATCCTAATATTCCTAATGGTTTCTGAAGTCATGTTGTTCTTCAGACAGGAGAGAGAAACCACAGCTGTGTAAATTATAGCAAAGCAGAGGAACATCAGAGTCATCGGTCTCTTTCAAGCTTGGCAGGTGGTATTACTGATTAGACAATCATTTTGCAATGCCTTTATCCAATTTTTTGAAGCTGCAATGTATCACAGTGGCATTGATTTTCAGGCGGGGTTTTTTGGTGTTTTAAGTCAGGTATCCCATTTCCAGCTGTGGCTAGTTCCTTATGGTTCAAAGGAAGGTGAACTACCCTTTGTCTACTCTAATAATGGATTTAGACAGTTGTGCAATCCCTTTTCTGATAGCTGCAGGAAATGCCAGCAAAGGTAACTGTGCTGCTGGAGTAATTTCACTGGCTTTGTAGACAGATTAGTGAGCGTACTTGTCTGTCGACAAATTAAAGGTGGAAAGATAGCATATTGTCCCTTTTTACCACTTAGTTCCTGACAATACATTTCACATTCTGTACCTTGGCTGATGTTAGCAACCTTCAACTGACCTCTGACAAAATATCGAAACCAAAACATTCAGCTCCAGGTTTCCTCATCTGCCCTTCACTTATGGTTAATTATCCTGTCTTGCTTGCTGTGTCCCAGTGGGCTGAAAGTGGAGGACCTTTTGCACACCAACACTCAAGACTCATGATTGCTTAAATTGTGTCTCCTTTCCCTAGCCAGTAGTAAGGCAGAGTGACAATGTGCATTGTCAAGAAGACCAAGCAGGAACAGCTGCATCAGAAGTAGCAGAAAAAAAGCAGGTTTTTAAAATCAGTGCAGACTCTTAAACAAAAGGGAATGCTTTGCTTTGGAGACTGTGCTGCTTTCCTTAAGCAGTGACAATGCAATGACAGTAGCATAATATCCAGAAGACAAGTATTTCATTGAAAATTTTCTGGTAAAATATAGTAAAAAAAAAAAAGATTACTTTTTATAGACAGGTCTAGCAGCTCACAAGCTTTAGGAGTTTATGTTAATATAGCTCAGACCAAGTGAAATCTCTAGGCTTTCCATTCTTCAAACACTGTTGCATGCCCTGATAAATATACTTACTTTCACAAATAAATTGTTGTTACTCATAACTTTGACCAGCCAATAATTTCTTTCATTTCTTCTTTTTCATACTAGGATATTATAAAGTAGTATTTATCCTGAGGTAAGGATATATTGTAAAAAAAACTTGTAAAAAGATGTCACGTGAAACCGGTTTTTAAAATTACCATGGCAGTAACGGTCTTGAAGCCCAGAAGACAAAGTTCCAATGTTGCAAGTTGCATACACAAGCTTAATTTTACTCAAAAAAATCTCTCTTTAAATCATGGAGGTTTGGTACTTGAGTAAAATCTGTATATCTTTTTTGTAAAGCTATGTCTCTGCTATGTTGTATTTTAAACCCCAGTAGGCAGCTCAGCCCCACGCAGCTGCTCACTCACTCCCCACAGTGGGATGAGGGAGAGAATTGGAAAGGTAAAAGTAAGAAAACTCGTGGTTTGAGATAAAGACAGTTTAACAGGTAAAGCAAAAGCTGCACACACAAGCAAAGCAAACCAAGGAATTCATCCATCACTTCCCATGGGCAGGCAGGTGTTCAGCGTTCTCCAGGAAAGCAGGTCTCTATCACATGTAACCGTGACTTGGGAAGACAAACGCCATCAGTCTGAATGTCCCCTCTTCCTTTTTCTTTCCCTGGCTTTATATGCTGAGCATGATGTCATATGGTCTGGAATATCCCTTGGGTCAGCTGGGGTCAGCTGTCCCAGTTGTGTCCCCTCCCAGCTTCTTGCACATCCCCAGCCGCCTCGCTGGTGGGGTGGGGTGAGAAGCAGAAAATGCCTTGGCTCTGTGCAAGTACTGCTCAGCAACAGTTAAAACATTGTTTTGTTATCAACACTGTTTTGCTCATAAATCCAAAACACAAGTCTGTACAAGTTACTATAAAGAAAATTAACTTTATCCCAGCCCAAGCCAGTACATACTGGTAAATTAAACAGTGCCAGACAGTGTTGCTGGAGCTAATATGTAGACCAGTCCTCTATATCATTAATGTCTTCCAGTTGTCTATACTGTTATATTGATAGAATTATCTTTAGTATCCTTTTAATGTAAGCCAACTAAACAATTCTTGGCCATCCCAACATTTCCTTGGAGAAACACTTCCTTGATGCAAAGACAAAATCTCAGCAGACAGTTTGGATCCTTTTCTAGAGTATACGATCACTTGTAGTGGATGCAAGCTGGTCTTCATCAGTTATCCTCCAGGCCAGAGGAAGGACCCAGGAGCCGTTCACTTCACCAGCACAGAAATAGGCTATGTGGTCTTCTGAATATATGAAGTGTAGTCTGCTAATGGCTGAGGAAGGCTTTAATTTACAGTGTGACTTATTTCTTGTGGTTCGTGTATTCTGTGTGTTGTCGGTCACCTGAGGCTAAAGAGTTAATCATAGCTGCAGTGCAGATTTCTGAAATGGTTCAGTGTGAACTACCATTTCTGGAACAGGACAAAACCTGAAATTTCTCTTTAGTGTCAGGAACCAGGTGCTTCTTAAAGACTGTAAAATTGATTGAATTTTAGTGTGACTCTGCATTGCTAAAGATGCTTCAAGAAAGTGAAATCACAAATAACCTGTAAGTTTACATGAAATCAAGCTGAAGCTAGGTCAGTGTTCTCAGGTTCTTGCCACCTGAGTTTCTTGATGGGTAGTAGAAGAAGTGCATATGACAATGTATAACCACTTTATCGCTTCTAGTTGAATGTTTGGTTTATGGTTCTTCAAGCAACCTTGACTCACACATCCCTAAATTTTGCATGTGTCCAATGCTAGTATACAATATTTAGTGTAGTTTTACTAGAGATAGTAAAAAAACAGTGCATCAGTGTCCTAGGTTATGCTAATATAAAGTTATTTCCTCTTTTGATCTTCTAAAAGGTCTTTCTCAGAAAATCTTTGACAGTCATGATTTTTTCTGGGATTACACCCAACTTCTCCGATAAAATTAACTTGGACCAATTGTCTAACAAAGAGCCAGTATCGAGGGTTTCTTTGATGACACTATGTAAAACTAGTATATGTATAGCATCTGTCAAAATGAAACTAAAATTGCTTTCAGAGAAACTCACTTGCCATAGCTATGTCTCAAGGGTCCAGAGAAATGGGACTGGCACTGCATTCTGCACTTGAGGTCAGTGAATGTGGTTCTTTGTGGATCAAAGGTCTTACTTTGGAGCTATGCATCAATTTTGTTAGAGGAGACAAAAAGTGGTATGGAGGATTAGAGCTTTATCTGTTTGTCTGGCTTCTTTAGCTCTTAGGACATCTGAGGATTTCAAGAGTAAATCCATTTTCCCTATGAAAACTGTGATGGAAATCTTGTTAATAACTGATGAAGATTCTCCTTTACATACTGTATGTTTTACTGTGTGGTGTGGGATCAAAAGAAAGCCTGTTCATGTCTGAGGAGATAATAGTTATGTGAATGAATAAGAGTAACACTCTCATAAATAAGTAAACAGTTCACACCCTCAGACTGTTAGTATGACTTTACATATAGGTTACAGTATCTATGGTCAGGAGAGCTGGCTGTAAGGCTTTTCAACCTTAAATTGTAATTTCTGTGGCTGGTGTGATTTTTTCGCAGCATGCTATTTTAACAAGGCTCACTGGATTCGTTGGAATGGTGCTTGCTTTGAAGGCTGGGAATATCACAATATTTTACAGCATAAGAGTTAGTAAATTACAACACTCTCATTTAAACTCTATTCTTCTCATAAAGCAGATGAGCATTAGTACCCTCTATATTCATTCTTTTTCTCAGCTGCACAATTTTCTGAGGGCCTTGGGGAATTATCTATAGTAACTCTCAAAGCTCTTTCTTAGTCAGTATTCAGCAAACTAGTTACTCCCTATTTAAAGCTCTTTTTTCTTCGTTGTTTGGTACAGTACATGATTTGTTAGACTCATTTGTTTGTATTTAATTGCTGATTTCTGCAAATATTCCACAAATAATTTCTCACCTCCTCCAGAGCTGTTAATTAGAGTTACCCTTTCATACAATTTCTAATTTAATTGCAGCACACTTGCTAATTGTCTCTATGTCAATGGTTCCATGTTTAGTTTCAGCAATTGCTATGTCTTTCTCAAATACTTCTTAACAATAATTCAAAATACATGAGTCAAACTGTGTGTTTTCCCAAGCGTGGCATTATTATTAACTCAATTCTTCCATGCTGATGTAACTGTACCTCAAGGATGACATATTAGCCTAGGGAAGCGGTTCTGGTTCTCAACTGTTCATCCATGGGAATATTTATGAATCTGAACAGAGCACAACTGAGACTTTCTAAGGTCAAAATATTTTCGCATCTTCCTTCTATGGTAATGCACTGAGGCACTTTTTCCCTAGTATTATTTCTAAACACCATTTTCACTGCCTCAACACTGTTTGCTAACAATTCCTTTTTGGTTTACGTTTTTTCCTCTCTGTCTGTTCTTGTGATGTCATTACCAACTGCGCAAGAAAACTGTAAAAGGCCACCATTCCCATACAGAGATCAGAAGGAGTAAACATCTGTTGTTGCCATCTCTACAAGTGCTGAATTTTCCTGGATGGTTGTTTTCAGTATTTATTTTCTACTGCACTTTGCTTTAAACTCAGATCTTTTACCATGCTTTTATGATTGGCCACATCTTTGTTTCTGGCATTCTGCTTTATTCAAAAGACTGTATTTTCTTTCAAAAGATGCACTGAATGACACTAAGTGCCTGTAGCCTCTTTTTCCTCAATAGCTCTGTGAATAGCTTACATCTTTTAAGCTTGTCATCCTGATTACCACGTTTTTGCCACATAACATCTGAGACAAAGCTGATCAATAGAATAATCGTTACTGCACTGCAGTCTGTGAGGCGGATTTGCAGCTTGGCCTCCATAAGGTTGTCATCATCAATAGCAAGGGAATGGTTGCACAGCTGATTTGCAGCAGTTCTCAACATGTGTTAATTAAATCTGTAATATAGCTGCTAGGCAGCCAGATTTGCAGCCCTCCTGGACAGCGTTTTGTAGCAGTTCAAAATATTGTAATTAAAAGCAAGATGCAATGACTAACTCATATATACAAAATTAACATGATTCCACGTTCTCTTTTTAGGTTAAGCAAGCCATCTGAATGCCAAACTACTGTTCCAAAATCCTCCCTCCTTCTCTTATTGTGTGTAGTTCTATCTGGCGTTTGACAATCAGGTTGCAAGGGGCAGATCCCCAAAATCTATTCCCATATCAGTCATCCTTACAAACAATCACATTGGAGTTACAAATTTCAGGACTGACCTTCAGCAGCAGTAACCTATAAAGAAACAAATTGTAACAAAATTGTTTCACATAGTTTTATTTAAAAAATACCGATGAAACACCTGATTGAGAAACAGCTATAAATCTAGTTTGAATAGAATCAGGAGAGGAGATTTCTGTAATTGCATTTTAACATGTCTTAAATCCCTTTGGCTACATCTACACTGTTATTTATGAATGTGCTTTATTACTTCTCTGTGAAGGGGAATGTTTTATTTGTTCAAATACTGATATTTGGCTAAGTCTGCACCCATGTGTGTTATGACTGCTTGGCAAACCATAAACATGAATCACAAGGAAGAGAAAATTTCAGAAACAACTGAACCCAGTAAGTAGCAGTGCTAAGGAACAGCAGTTTGATGGGATCTTTGAGACAGAGTTCAGGTTACGCAGTAAACCTTTCTCTGGAAAGCCTTTGCACATAATCTAGTCAGTCAGTGATGTGTGTGTTTGGGTGGGGGAAGATCCAGTCCGGGGAATCAACTCAGGAATGGCTGAGTTGTGTGTTTATTGTCCTGTGGTTGGATAAATGTAACAGGAAAGTGGTAACACTTGATTTTCCCAGGAGTGACAGCAAAAGTAGGGCACAATACTTTGAAGTTTTGTAATACTGCTCAATCTTTTGAACACAGGTTTCGTGACAGTTGGCCATCTGTGGCTGCTGTCCCTATTCTTTTTCTTAGCCTGTTTATCCTTGAATGAATGGCGTTACTAGGGACTAGGGTTTCTCAGTGTGTGAGTAACATCAATCCGCTAGGAAGTGTAAATGAAATGTAGTGATGGGATCCGCTCCTCTTTTTCAGAAGATGCTGCCACCTGGGAAAGCCCCTTAAGCAACTTCAACACCTTCTGGAAACCCATACACCACTTCTCTCTCCCTTTGGTGCCTTGCTGAGGCAGTAACAGTATTCTTAACCAAGGGCAAGAAGAGAACAAAGTAGCCTACCTCAGCCTCCTCCATTGTCCATCACTGGGGAGACTTTGCAGATAGTTTTATCCCCATTCTGGGAAAGGGCCAAGAAGAAGGTCATTTGATAAGGCCCAGTACTGATGGGTGGTCTCAGACTGGGGTCAGCTCTAGGCTCTGCAGTGCAATAAAGCCAACTATAAAATTACCATGATCCCATCTTAGATCCTAGTAGCATCAGCACTTGATACTGATATTGTAGCTTGTTGCCACAGTTTGCTGATGCAAAGCAGCACATTAAGTCATGTCGTTACTGCTGTTAAGTGCTACTGCCCATCACAAATCTGCAACTACCATGAGTCTAGGACTACAGGAGGGTTATGTCCCACCTGCAACCCCTAGGGTAAGTGGCACTGGAACAGAAACCAACAGCACTGATCAAGAGAGAAGGAGTACAGATGTCTGTTGTGCAGATGTTGTAAAAGAGCAGCTGTGAGTCTTAGCGTGAACCCCAATGTTGCCTTTAGTTGCACATCACAGATAGAGGTTAAGACTTTAAAGGCAACCTCAAGAGGAAACCAGAAGGGAGATCATTTCGTTAACTGCAGATGACGTTTAGTAGAAGCAAGCCTGGAAAAGTGAGAGAGTTCAACACAAAAGCTTTGCAACAGGTGGTCAAGGATTAGGATGAGCAGAAAGAAAAGAAGGTGTCTGCCTCACTACTTCCTTACAGAGCTTAGGCCTAGAAAATGTGGCTATCATAGCAAACACGCCTGAGTGGAAACTTTGCACACTGCCACTGAGGACCCTCAGATTCCTATTTTCTCTATTCATAAAACATTTCTGTTGCCTGTCTGCAAGAGAGCCAACCAGGAAACAGGTATTGCATATATTGCACTGTATAAATAGGTTCACCAATCAGACTTCTTGATTAGAGTTATCTCTACTGAATAGTTAAACTAATGCGGGCAATAATTTATGAGGAAGCAATGATTCTAGATTTGTTTACAGAAAGTATTTGTTAGTCAATTGGAAAAACAAACAAAATGCTGGATGCCATAAAAAGGCAAAGTTTGTGTATAATCTGTTTGTCATTAATAATTTGATTTGCTCTAGTTGTTTACTTATATGTGCTAAACTATTAAACATTATATACATTGTTATAATGTGCTTATATCTATGCTTACAATGAAGAGGGTCCTCATTTTCAAGCTAGCCATACAAACCAGGAGGCAATTAAGCTAGGTATTGCATGGTACTTTAACTTGTAGTATAATTGCGATAGTATTTATAGGACATAAATAACTCCATAATTGCTAGATTTTATGGCTCACATTCTACCTTATAACAATTACACTATTACAGAGTAATTATGTGAATTAAATTATTTGTGCACCACAAAAACAGACTTTCTTGTACTTTGGGTTTACATAGTGTGCAAAACCTAACACAGTCTTTTTACCGTGTTAAACTGTGCTGTTTATTGGAGTGTTTCAGATTTAACCTTTATTCTTCATCACAACAGAAGGATATAGATATAGATATTCTATAGATATAGATTAGATGGAGATTTGGATAAATATATACAAATTCCTAAAATACGTCTGTCTCCTCACCAGTCTATTGCATGTGAAGCCTTAACCTCTAGAACTCTGAGCTGCAGGCTCACACAGTGACTGAAATAATTTGAAAATAAAAGGGATTTCTTTTCTCTATTAAGGTATAATGACTCTAGTGATGTGCATACCTTTGAACTAGAGTTTTTCAAAGAAACATTAAAAAGGCAACGAAAAATTCACACCCCTACAATTAAGAGTTATTTGCCTTTGTTTTCTCCCTGGATGTTTTGTTTCACTGCTCTCCTCCCTCTGCATCATTCTAGCACAAGTATTTGTGTAGTTGCTCTGTGAAAGGTTGCTGAAAAACAACTCAGCAGAATTAAATTAGTTATTTCTTGGGATTAGTTTGCTTATTTAGTTTTTTGGCACAGCTAGAAAATTACTTGTGCATATGTAACACAGGAACTGGATAGGGAGGCTGGGGAAAGAGGTGACAGGAGCAGGAAAGGAGGAGTGCAAATGCTTACACCATCTCTAATAGTTGAAGAAAAGCATCTGTAGTTCTGAGTACTCTGATGAAGTCACATATCTCTTGCTTCTCAGATTTCTGTAATTCTATTTCATATGTAAGTCTTCCCTCCTAGGTTTTGAGCTTCGGGTTACGATCTCAGGCACATCATAAAGTACCGCTGCACCACACTGCATCCACAGCTCCATCCACACCATTCAGCTCCATACACAGGGAGGTAATTGTGTGCCAGGACACAGTCCTTTAATGCTGAGGGTGTTCTGAATGGATGCAGAGAAGGCTATGAGCACTGGCATTTTGAGGATTGAGGGTTTGTACCGCAGACTTTTTCCCATGCCTTCATACTGTTGAAATCCAATTTAAGGAATAATTTGCTGTTTCTGAAAAGAGCCAAATTAAGGAATTGGAAAACTTACAGAAAGAAAATGTCTATGAAGTTTTTCATCTCTTGATAATTACTTTGAGACTCACCTAGGAAAGCAGTAACCAAAAGTTATTACCGTTAGTGAGTTCTCTGAAGGCCTGTGAGAAATGAATTAGTGTTCAGTCCTGTTCCCAGTGGACAGCCTTAATTACTACTGCTCTGTGCTTGTATACTTTTCAGCAAGAATGTGAAAATCTAAATAAAAATTGAGGAGAAAGTGGAGGGGCATTTGAACTAAAATCTTATGATGAAGTTGCAATACCTCTTTGAACAGAATTTTTTTTAAGTAATCTACAAAGGCAGTGACTTTTCTATTGACTCTTAGGTCATGGAAGGACACTTTTGCCCATAGCTCTCCAGCAGAATGGTTTATCTCTTTAATACTGATCCAAGGGAGCATTTCAAGGCCTGAGAGTGTAATTGAAGCCTCTATCTTTGGGGGCAGGAGTATAATTTTCTCTTCTTGCTTTCTTCCCCACACCCCAGTTGCTTACTGAAGCTTATACTCACTTCTTTCTTCTACTAATACAGTTTCTAGCTCATTCTGAACATTGTTTTTGCTTTCAGAGTGCAATTGTCTCATGAACTCCATCAGTGCTCATGATCCTTTCAGCTTCACGGTTTCCATTTTTATTCTGAGGAATTTTTTGCCTTTTCAATAACTGATGATACACACTGTCTCTATGTCCTTCAAAATGTTATATGGCTTAATCATCTCAACTGAATTTTTTGTAATGACAATAAATCTGAATTTTCTAGCCTCTCTTCAATTAGTAATTATAACCTGCAAAATACTTCATCAGCCTTTTCTCACTATTTTGTACAATTTCTAGGTATCTGATCTGCTTGCTTTATCAAGGTGCCCAGATTTATGTACAATACTCCAGGTAAGGTCTCATTAGTTTTGTCTATACAGTGCCAACATCTAAAATGTTCTCTTCAGATATGTGTTCTCCTCCTCTATCTTTGCTGCAGTCTTTTTCTAGTGTTCTGTTTATTTTTTTAATTGCTGCCAAATTTGAAGCTAATGATTTTACAAATTACATCATCAATCCTGCCAACACTGGCAGATCTAAAAACGGTACAACAAGCCAGACACTCCCCGTTCCTGACAGACTTACATATCAGTGCAGATCAGCTCTTCTTTGCATTGACAAGAGACTTGTTTTGCACATGCACCATGACCAGTGCTGTCTAGTGTTTTCAAATGTCCTGAGCTGACAGGTGTATGGAAGCTCACTAGACAGTAGCTTAAAGTAATATGGTAGTAGTCTTCCAGTACAAGTTTTCTTCATGACCAGATTTGTTAGCTCTCCATCAAATGTTCTTTTCTGAGTCAAAATGTTAAAATTTTTCAGTAGGTTTGATTGTCCCTAAGACAGGTGGAAGAGGGAACCTTCTCAAACTTACATGGCCATATAAGAGCTACTGAGAATTGGATCTCATCACAGCAATTCTCTATTGTGTGTTGCTTGATTGTTTGAGAGAACCACAGCTGCATGATATCACAAAGGATATATAACACCTCTTAATGAAAATTAAGTATTTTGCTATCAAGGTTTTAGGAGGCAAGGAGCTTTTGACACCTAGTCAACCCTGAGAAGTCAGACTTGCCTATGAAGAAGGCCACCAAAAATCGTGAGGATATTTTCAAACACAATTAGATACCTAAGTTGCTTAGTGGGCTCTTCTGCTCTAAATCACATAAGAGGTTCCTCAAATTGATTTTCTTTTGCCAGAGAAATACTTTGGTCTCCATTTACTTATTCTGCCTGGACCATAATGGGTATGATGTGGTTCAATGCTTTCTGTTTCTGGATGTAGATTTGCAAATGGCATATACCCGTGTTCTATCACATCTACCTTTCATCATGGAGCTAGATCCATGAATAGAGGATCTGTCCCCTTTTTCTTACTGTCCTTCATGACATATCCTTAATTTAAAAAAAAATCCCTCTTCTCTTTTTTTTTTTTTTTCAATTTCAGATGCAGAGTGCACTTTTAGGTTTAGATATTGTGTTTGCATGTATAAACTTGGGTATTTTACCTTATTAAAATAACCAATTTGCCAAAACTTCCTAGTGTAAAAGCTAAATCATTCAAATAATTCCTGATAACCTAAGCTTTCAGGTCTGTTGCTGTTTGTATCCACTGAAAATATCCCTGGTATCTTATCTGCATTTTGTGCTACCTGAATGTACCAGCTAATCCTTAAGGGACTTCTTAAAGTTAACTCAAATGGTAGTCATAAAAAATAACTTGACATTTAAATTCTTAGAGAGTATTGATTATTACCCACGTTATTTCAGGCCCTCAGATGAGCTGTTATTTATGCCTTCAGATGTTTCATCTGTGAAACCACATCAAAGAAGTCAAAGATGATATATGCAAATATTTGCATTTTTCCCAATTTCAGATACCTCAAAGGTGGTGGTACCATCAGTGCACTGAATTAGTATGTTTCTCTGGACAAGATACAATAAAGCTGAAATTCCTTAATTTGCATATGTTGGAAAGAACTTTTTTTTTTTTTAAAAAAACCCCGACTATTTTAACACAATTTTTAGGTTCCTATTACTTTGAAACTTTTCTTCATCTGTCAGGTTGGAGAAGTTGACTTGTTTTGCTGAATGCTAATGTGGGCTGTACTGTCCTCAGCATATTTTCACTTTGATAATGGAATGCCATATTATGCTTAAGGATTTTTCATCTGATGTATTTTTGTATTGTTTATATAAAATATATGCACCCAATTTTGACTTGAGTGGGATTAATGCAATATTCTGGGCTATAAGTGTTCAAAAACTTGCTGAAAAATGTGGTTATGAATACCTTGGCAAAAATTTACTCATGGCAGAAAGGCTGAGTGTTATGATAGTGTTTTATAAGATTCCTCAGTCTAACTCCAGCCACTCATTTTAAATTGTCTTATGGCAGGAAACAAAAACTTACAGAGTTCTGGAGCTGAAAACTGATTATGAACCAACTTAAAAATAAAAAAAAGAATCTTGAAATTAAATATCCGTAGATTAATGTATATTGGAAATATAAAAGGAATTGCTGATTTCCTTGGTAAAGGAATAAATGACATAAATCAGCACCTGTCATTTAATCAATTTAAGGTTGGATCAATTAAGCATAAGAATGCATAGAGAAAGATGGCTACAGAGACTGGAATGACTGAGCCTTAGGAAAAAGATTCTTATAAATCATTGGATAATTCAAGATGCAATACCACCACCCCATTATATGTGAATGGCGGTATTGGCAATTGTATGCATATGCCCACTGTCTTGCTAAATTTAAAGGGAATATAAAGGATGTCTTGCATTTCACCTTAAGGAAGAGAAAAAAGGCGTGTATTACACTAACAATAGATTGTAACAATACTGAGAGGGATTTGCTTTTCAGTAAACCTTTAGTCTATAGTAAACTGAACATTTGCAATATGTACTGTGAAACATATGAAATAGAGGCCAAAAGATGCCAGGTAGCGTGTAGAGATCTGCACATTTCTTTTATTATTTTATTCTGCTGACAAAACTGGCAGGTACCTCAGAGGTGTACCATTTTACTTCTTCCTAACTGGAGTTTCTCATTCGTCACATTATACAGCTATGCAGTTGTGTCCCTACTGACACCAGAAAACTGATTAAACCAGCTGGTTTATGGTTTCTACTGGCTGTAGCTGAGTATATTCTGTTCTGTAACATATGGCACTTTAGGGCAGTGTGTTTGCACGGAGCTTGGGAAACAGAGTTGGATTCATGGTGTGTTCATTTGCTGAAGCATGTATTTGTCCTCACCTCTAAACTGACTGGTTGTGAAGGTCTTGTTTACAGCTCTTATTTACAATGATTTTCTGTATTGTTTACTAAAGTTATTTTGCATCCTGTTGATGGTTCTTTGCTGACATCATTTGACTTCCAGCTCTTCTGCTAAAGTAGAATACTGGATAACCCTCAGGCACTGTCTTTTATTCTTGCATTTCATATTTCTGCCATGACAAAGATTAAAATAACCTAGATGTCTTTCTGGTCTGTGGCCCCTCCCCTTTTCCTAAAGGAACAGGTAAAAAAAAAAGAATATTTTAGAGACTTTTTTCTTAGTCTGACAATAAAACTATGCTTATGTCTTAGACTTTCTCCCTCACTTAACTCTTCTTACCTTTTTGTCTTAAGAAGGTTTCTACAACATAATCTTTTCTCTCATGATGTATTTAATAGAATGCTATTATTTTTGTCATATTTTATTTCTTTTAGTTTATGTGTTAATGAGGACTATTTGTTACTCAATATCTTGTAAGTCTATTGCTATATTTAGTGCAGACAATTTCCTTATTCATCCAGAGTACATTTCTCATCTACATTTCAAGCATATCCAGGTTGTTTTAGTGATTCGTTGCTTCTACATCTATGGTCCCAAATTTGGAGTAATCTTTGTTCTTTTTTCTCCTATATGTAGAAAAAAATGTAACTCATTTTGTTACTAGGACTACAAATAGCAATATATCACTCATCTTATGTATTTCATTGTATATTGAATTATGACTAGCTGATTAAATAATTTTGTACCTTTTCTTTTTCTTCTGTAATATATATTTTATTATACAACCATGCTTCTCCTTTGGGTTATTTTGCCCCACAGCTAATTCTTAGTATGACAGATTCTACAACTTAGATATATATACCTCCACTTCTGAATAATCATCAGGGACTCTTCACTTGTGTTTTGTCTAGGGGTTCTTGTCTTACTGATTCACCTTCTTTGAACTATAGTGCTATTACCTCATTCCTTTTTCTCCTAAACAATCCTTTCTATAGTGTGATATGTCCTTCAGCATTTGTCTGTATTGATTTTCATTTCCCCATTATATTTCAGTTAAACACTTTTGCACTCAACTTCTATTCACAATTTTGGTTTTAACAATTACTTAGCATTGTCATGATCACTTTATCAGACTGGATGGAATTGCTTTTGTCTGGGAGTGAAAACTTAGGTCTCAGCTACAGGCTTAAATGCCCACCAGCTGGAAAATTCATACAAGCAACAAAACTCCAGTAGGTGTTCCCCCGAGAATTCTCTTTGACTTGTTTCAAAATGAAGTTTGCATCATTGATTGAATTTGGACAACTAATTTTTTTGGCTCTGAAATATCCTCAGATAGCAGTCACAACTATGCAGTGGCCCAAAACACCTGTGCCATCTTCTACTCCCTCAAAGTTACACTGCTGCTCTTCCTTACTGTCGTGGTTTAACCCCAGCCAGCAGCTCAGCACCACACAGCCACTCGCTTACTTCCCGCCACCCCATGTGATAGGAGAGAGAATCAGAAGATTAAAAGTGAGAAAACTTGTGGGTTGAGATAGAGACAGTTTAGTAAGTAGAGCAAAAGCCATGCACACAAGCAAAGCCAAACAAGGAATTCATTCACCACTTCCCATGGGCAGGCAGGTGCTCAGCCATCTCCAGGAAAGCAGGGCTCCATCACGCGTTAACGCTGACTTGGGAAGACGAACGCCATCAGTCTGAACATCCCCCCTTTCCTTCTTCTTCCCCCAGCTTTATATGCTGATGATGACGTCGTATGGTCTGGAATATCCCTTTGGTCATTTGGGGTCAGCTGTCCCGGCTGTGTCCCCTCCCAACTCCTTGTGCCCCCCCAGCCTCCTTGCTGGTGGGGTGGGGTGAGAAGCAGAAAAGGCCTTGGCTCTGTGCTAGCACTGCTCAGCAATAATGAAAACATCCCTGTGTTACCAACACTGTTTCCAGCACAAATCCAAAACAGCCCTATGCTACCTTCTGTGAAGAAAAATAACTATACCCCAGCCAAAACCAGCACACGCACAGAGAACAGAATTGTTCTGTGGAACTGGCAATAGCTGTTGATTTAATTCCTCTTGGGAATCTTAACAGACTGACAAAATGCTAGATCTCCTTGTAACTCCCCATACTTATCCTTGCAAATGTATTTGCAAAATCTTGTTGGCTTCTGTATCTGAGGAAAGGAATCTACCTTCTGCTAGGTATTTTTGAGATTTGACAAGTTGTCCTTCCAAAATTTTCTCCCATTGTACCCAAACATTTATTTGTATTTACATCTTTCTTTTGGGTAGTTTGGGTGATGTGTGAGTTTTCTTCCCTACCAGAAGTACATATATGTTTTTATAAATATCCTGCTTTTGACACTTGTTCTTTCCATGATCTGAGGAAGTCAGTGAAATGTTGGTTAAGCAAGCTTAGTTTTTTTAGAATGAATTGCTTCACTGATGTTACTGAAAGACAAAGTCACTGCTATCTAACAAGGCTGAAAAAATTTAATCTTAGTGATTCAATAGGAGCTAATAGTTGCCCTTTCCTCACAGTTTATATCTTTGTACTGAAAAGAGATATTATGCTGTTCACCAGGAAAGAAGACAAAATGACTTTCCTTGAAGCCAAAAAAGATATCAGAGATATTATCATGTATCTGTTAACTTTTCTACCAGCCTCATTTTTCTTTTTACAATAGGATGGGAGTACTTTCTGAGAGAGAACAATAATCGTCAATAATGGATTACAATTCTGCAGGCTGACTGTCCAGTTCTTTGAACAAAATGGTTGAAATTCTTTTTACTAATGACTGAGTCACTCTTAGTACCTTGTAGGTAAAAGTGTTATTTGACTCATGTAACTAAGAATAGCCAACATAATTAGCCTTTAGGAGTTATTATTACTCATTCAGGTGGTCATGCTGACTTCAAATGGGCTACAGAGGCCTATGCATTATTCAGTAAGGCCTGCAAGACTAAGTCTTTAAACTTTTACTGCAATACACTAACCAGTTTTTTAAGATATTTTAATTATAAGGTTGAGCAGAAGTGTTAGACATTTGATTCCAAAATAGCACTATGGAGTAGACAAAAATTAAGCATAGTGCACTTACCTCTCTTTTACAAGCAGAAAAATAAAGTGACTTGCCCAAAGCAGGATAGGTGATCAACTTTGGAGGACAAATTAAAACAAAGGACTTTCTGCTTCAGATTTCTACATTATATGCAAAAACATATATGTCTGTTTAATTTTATTTTGGTCTTTGTTTTAAACATATATGTATTATATGAAGATTGATTTAAGCTTTTTGTAATTCATTCAGTTAAATTTTTCAATCACTGTTACCTCCATCTCCCCTTTCAATTTTCTTTTCAGTCATAGTTTTTTCATTCTGAGATGAAGTTCATTTATACTGTGGTTATAAACTAAATTTTTAAACATTGAATTCCTTAGAATTTTTTTTTTTGATGAATTTTCCTGAAATTGTGCAGAAGAAAGTATGCACTCTAATCTGGACTATTTCTCTTTAGAGCATCTGAAAGAAAAGATTTTTGCACTGCTATGTTCTGAATAATCTTTCTCATCCTTGTTCTGCATAAAATAATTTTTAATTGAATTCTATTTACTGAATGAATATTGATGATCATTAATTATTAGAATAATATTAGTTCATTATTCCTGTAAACTTTTTTGGCAGCAGTTTATCAATATGTTGAAGGAATTCTGAATTTTATTTTGTTTGTCTAAGAAAATGAGCGTGCTAAGTATTGGTTGGTTGGTTTTGGAGATATAGACAGAGGTGTAAATACTGCCTTGTCACTTAGCCTTTGATAAAATACCTGTGTATGTGAAATAGGATACTCACATGTGTGCAGCAGCATCTGCCTTTTACACTGATCCATTGAGAGTTTTGCTTTCATCTACTTTGGCTGGGACAAAAGAAGAATCTCTGCCAACTAGAGTCATGGCACCATCCTCTGTGATCAAACCAGCTGTGCTCTGTTTCCAGCCAAAGAGCAGATAGCTTTCAGTGAATCCTAGTTCTTTCCAGCTTCTAATTTACTGAATAAATTCACACTATGAAAGCATCACTAATGATATCAGCAACCAAAGTCTTTATGCAGCCACATATTTGCTTCTTTTTAATATTAGTACCTGTGACCTAGCAGTAGTACAAAATACTTCCTTCTTTCTGGATGTGGTTAATAGAATTTTATGTAATTTTAATTATTATATTCTTTAAATAATATGTATTTCTATTACATAAAGGGTAAGCACAAGAGTGTTTTTATTTCCACCTGTTTTGTAGTGTCTTTGGGTCAAAGTCAGACTTGATTTAAGAGGGTAACACAGCTCCAACAAATATTCTCTTATGCTTATACCAGTGAGTGACTTCTTTCATAATATATCACAGTCTCATTTTGCACTGCTTGTAGTGATGTTTGGTACCAAACTGATCAAATGCCAATTCCCCAGTTGAAAGCTGTAATACTGCACAGCTTCTGCATTGGAGAAAATGCTGTTTGCTCAATTCCATCTCTATCTGTTGGATCATTCAGCAGGAGAGCTAACTAAATGACAGTTCTTTTCAGCTGAAATAGACTCACAAACTAGTGCAAATTGAATGTTTGCTTCTAGCAGATAGCCTTTCATTGCTCTGTATTCTCTGGTTTTACGTGCAGGGGAATCCAAAAGCAAATAAATTTATACTATCTTTCATCCACCTCTGCATTCTAGGCTTATATTGTTTTGATTTGGTAGAATAAATTCTGCATTTGAAAACAAAAAAATTGTATTCTACCTTAGACCAGTTCTGAGTTCAGCTTGTGGTTGGTTCTCCTGTTTTCACTCAACCATCCAAACATTTGGTGTTGTAGTGGGTTGACCCTGGCTGGATGCCAGGTGCCCACCAAAGCCGCTCTATCACTCCCCTCCTCAGCTGGACAGGGGAGAGAAAATATAATGAAAAGCTGAAAGGCTCATGGGTTGAGGTAAGGACAGGGAGAGATCACTCACCAATTACCATCACGGGTAAAACAGACTTGACTTCAGGAAATTAGTTTCATTTATTACCAAACAAGAGTAGGATAATAAGAAATAAAACCAAAACTTTAAACAACTTCCCCCCACTCCCCCTTCTTCCTGGGCTCAACTTCACTCCTGATTTTCTCTACCTCCTCCCACCGAGTGGCAGAGGGGGATGGGGAATGAGGGTTGGGGTCAGTTCATCACACATTGTCTCTGCTGCTCCTTCCTCCTCACACTCTTCCCCTGCTCCAGCATGGGGTCCTCTCTCCACGGGGCCACAGGTCCTGCCAGGAGCCTGCTCCAGCGCGGGCTTCCCATGGGGTCACAGCCTCCTTTGGGCATCCCCCTGCTCCGGCGTGGGGTCCTCCCCGGGCTGCAGGTGGAGATCTGCTCCCCCGTGGACCTCCCTGGGCTGCAGGGGGACAGCCTGCCTCACCAGGGTCTTCCCCACCATGGGCTGCAGGGGAATCTCTGCTCCGGCGCCTGGAGCACCTCCTCCCCCTCCTGCTTCACTGACCTGGGGGTCTGCAGGGCTGGGGGTCTGCAGGGCTGGGGCTCTCACATGTTCTCACTCCTCTGGCTGCTATTTCTGTGCTGCAGCAACTTTTTTCCCTTCTTAAATCTGTTCTCCCAGAGGCACTACTACTGTCGCTGGTGGGCTCGGCCTTGGCCAGCAGCAGGTCCATCTTGGAGCCGGCTGGTATTGGCTCTGTTGGACATGGGGAAACTTCTAGCATCTTCTCACAGAAGCCACCCCTGTAGCCCCCCCTCCGCTACCAAAACCTTGCCACGCAAACCCAATACAGGTGTTTATTCAATGGTGAGGTGTCTCTGTAATGACAAGTTCACAGTTCATTCTGAAGCAGTGTTTCTACATTACGTGTGCTCCTTGTTTCCCACTGAATAAGCGTACAATTACACCAAGAATGCATTAGAAAAGGAAATTCTATTTCACCTTATAAAGACTATAAGGAACCATATGTTATACCATGACCTAGAAACTAAGGAGAGTTAGAATAGCAGATCTTATGCTACTTCATAGCAAAAGTTAGCATGCTACAGACATATGCTACAGATTTTTAAACCAAATGTTGGCAAGGTTTTTAAACAAGTGAAGATAATTCAGACCAAATACTTACATTTTTTCCTGCTTCACCAATACATTTGAACTGCACCAAATACAATATGGGCAACATCACAGTAAGAAAAATTATAAAAAGGATTGCTATTGCTAATCAAATAATTTCTTATTAATAAACCAATTAGACTTGAGGGGTAATAAGAGCTTTTAAAAATAAATAAGGAGATTATAGGAATGTGTTTGAAGACAAAATAAAATTTTCAAATAAACAGTTTTTCAGCTGTCAAATAAGTATTAATTCTCCAAAATAGTTAGCTGATACTCGTATCTATTACTCAGTCTAAAACCACAACACACTTCATTGTGTTTCCTAATAGTGCAATCTGTTCACTGAGTTTTTCTTCTGTTATATCATGGATAACTCAGTTGATGTCAATAAAGATAATTTAATTTGAATTTGCTTGATAAGAACCATGTTATCATACTTTTGTGTTTGTTGAGAAAATATGAAAATAGGCTATTTATTAAGAAACATTTTGTAATGGTCACTCAATTTACTAACAGTTAATTTCCATGTTCATCTTAGAGTGATTGTCTATGTAAGGGCTTCATTTGCACAAATGTTTCAGATTAGTAATATCTATTGATGCTGTGGAATGGAATAATCATCACCAAGGACTGGATTCTTCTCACCTAATATAAGATTTCTGCAATGTGTACCCATGCAATCTAACCCCGTCATCCTAGATTCCCTTTTTAGTCAATGGAGAGAGTCAGTCACTTTTATGGAATGCTGCATGTGACCTTTTTTCAGCGTCTTTGGTCAGAGGAGATTCATTTCACATCCTAAGTTCCACTGTCAATATTTACTAAACAGTCATTGTTTATAGAGCAAGCTGATTCAGATGTAGTCATCTGCTCTGTGAATATCCACATTTGATGGGAAGAATTCCACCAAAGAAATGAGCAACTTTGTCACTGTCTAGCTCAGTCAGGGGAGACTCTTCTTTTTCTGAGGGGTACTCAGTTGTACTTTTTAGAGAATTGTATGTAGCCTACTGATCCTGACAGGCCAACAAGCAAAGATCTGTGAAACTATTAATGTCACTCAGCAAGAAATTGAGAGGTTTGGGGTTCTAAAACAACTGGGATACTTGAAAAAATAACATCTGGTCACAGTGTTCTGTGTTGTGTCGTATTAGCTTCATCACAGATACTGGCTGCAAACCTAAAAACCTAGTGGCAAACCTAAAAGGAACCTAGTTTTCATTAGCCTCTCCGGCACTATATTCTTCTAAATGGGCAAAGAAAGTGTATCTCATCTACTTCTGTGAAATTCACTAGTCATTCAACTGAGTCATCAGAGAAAAAAAGAACAGTCCAATATCTTATGATAAAGATGTGTAAGAGCTGATCAAGTTTAATAACTCTAGCTACCTGAAAGTAAAGGGTCTAAGTTACTTACCTAAGCTCTGTCCTTGATCATATTAATCTTAGAAAACTATCTAAAAGAGGGCTAAATCTTCATCTAAACATCCTTCTCTCTTTCTACTGATTAAAGATGGAATATGAACTACATGCTTAACTTTATGGTGTGAAATGTAAGTGGAAATATTCCAGGCAAAGCATATTGTTCTGGGATTTGTCAGATGTGAGTTGCAAACAGCACATGAATGGTCCACTCTGATACTCAGGAAAACAAGTATACCTATGAAAAAACTGTCTTAGCTAAATAGAGGGTTAACAGTGGAATTCCAATACAAAGAAAAAGCTATAGAAATAGGAACAGGCTGCAAAAGAGGAATTTAGAAATACTGTCTGGGCATGAGGTAGTGTTGCTAGGAAAGCCAGAGCTTATGTAGCGTTGACATTTGCGGTTCGAGTTGCATCAAGAACAAGACCTTCTATTACTAAATTAGTAGCTAAATGCTGAACAAGCAAAATATAAGCCTGTTGCTGAATGGGACAGGTGATACAGTGAAGATGAACACTGCCTAATACAATACCAGTGGTCTGGAGGAGGTGGTGCAATGTCATCTCATCAAGTTTGCAGATGACAACAAAAGAAAAATAATCAATATGCTGGAGAGTTGTGGTGCCGTTTAATCTAGACAGGCTAGAGAAATGGGCTGACAGAAATCTAATGAAATTCATCATGGACAAATGTGAAGTTCTGCACCTGGGAAAGAGGAAACCCTTTGCAACAGCACAGACTGGGAACTGACTGGCTGGTAAATGGCTCCGTGGAGAAGGCCCAGGGGATTCTGGTGGGCAGCAAGCAGCATGAGCCAGCAGTGCAGGAAGGCAAGGGTTCAGGAGCATAGCCTGGATATAAAAGAAAATTTCCCCTGTGTGAACAGTCAAGCAGCAGAAGACATTGACTGGAAAGGTTGTGCAGGCTCCCTCCTAGGAGATTTTCCAGACCGGCCAAAAAGGCCTGAGCAGCTTGGTCTGACTTTAGCATTGGCCAGGCTTTGAGCAGGAGGTTGGACTTAAGGCCTACTGAGTTCCCTCCAAATCTGGATGATCCTATAATTATCTTTTTCATAGGAAGCAAATTGTCATAATCTCTCCTTGGTGAATAGCTCCCTAAACTGTTCAATAAGATGAAAAAAAGACCATGAAAAAAAGATAAATATGAGTGAAGACTGGACTCTGCTATTGCTCCCAATAGTAAATATCCATGCCTCTGAGGAATAGATAGGACCCTGTCTTTGACTGCCTCTCATTTTAAATGTCTGTCAAAAAAGATCAATTTTGACCCCAGTGTCAAGATTTGGTTCAATTCCTAGGTGGGTTCTTCCTTACTTATTAGCTTTCCAATATAGTTCAGAAATTCTTTCCATTCACTTAGCTGTTTTGTGCCCCAAGCACAGAGATCCTTCATCACTGGTCTGCTCTTCTCAAGTCTTCATATACGTCTAAATAGACAAGGGGATACAGGGGCATGGATGTAGCACTGGAAGGAAGTTTAGTGATGAGCTGATGCACTCATGAAATTAGAAGCAGATGAAAAAGAAGTCACCTCTTTTGTGCTTCATCATGAGATAACTTTAGAAAACTACTGGCAACAATTAGGAATAAGGTGAAGGGCCTTATCTCACACACACTGTACCAACAGTACAATGTTTATCTTTGAAGCAAGATATAACACGTTCTCATCTTAATAATGTATCCCATCTGCCTGTTCCACTGGTTTTAAAAGCAGGGTAAGTCTATTTCATTCTGATTTCCCAAATTGTCAATAAATGGTAATCAGTGAGATTATGAGTCTGAAAATTTACATATTTATAGGAGAAGTGATGGTGATTAACATGGAGAGCCTTCTTTTATTGATCACATGCTGCTGTCTTTTAACAATGAAAGTAAATAATATAGACAGTATTTTACAGTGAAAGCTTGGCAAAAGTAAGTGAGGGCTTGACAGGGGTTTGTGTTACAAACCACATCTAACCAGAAGTCAGACAGCAGTTAATAGGAACAGTTTGATTTTCAGAGGTACAGACCTTCAGCAACTGTGTCTGAAGCCAATGAAAACTACCTGTGCTTTCCACCTTTCAGAATCAGACAGTATATATTTAACAGATTGGAAAACCTCTAAGTAGTTTAACTTCACCTACTTCTTAATGTCTATATAAGGGATTAACATGATCCTAATATTATATTGTCTAAGGACTTCACAGCCATTAATTGCATTTATTAATCTTTGTAGCACTCCTGAGAAGTATGAAAGTGCTGTTATCCCTACATTAAAGATAGTGAACTGAGGCACACACAGACCGAATTCCAACATTACAATAAAAATCAGCAAGGAACTGAACCTGTGCTATGCAAACTTGACACTAACATTTTCTCCAATGTTACTTCCCCATGTGATCAGTTATTTCCTTCATATTCTTCCAATTATTTGAAACTGCAAATGTGTTCATAAATGAACATAGATATCAGAATACCACTGCAACACCCCTTAACTTTCAGATTTTCAGGACAGAGATAGGCAAAGGTAAGACCTAAGACATAGGTTTGGAATGTAGACTAAGAATCTACAATTGTCTATTAGTCTGGTTTGTAGACTAACAGTGTCTTATTAAACTAAAAAGTACCAAAACCCTCAAAAAGCACAATTCTTCACACTTACAGCTTCTTTCTATATCTCTCATTTTCTTCTGACAGCAATTAGATGGATGTGGTACAGCCTTATAACTAATTTAGATCCGTTTCATATATTCCATGCTTTTGGTTTTTTCTGAGTTATCTCATCCCTCTATTACTGTGTGTCTTAGGAAATAGAGTATATAAGATTTCCTGAAAATTTTAGCATTTCACTGAGGACCAGGAGGTAGAGGAGAATAGCTGTTACCCAAGATTAGTTCAGCATCCTTCTACCTTTTTTCAGTTCCCCGTCTTTAAGCATCAGTTTTGACTTTCACATAATTCCACCTACACATATGAAGAAAACCAGTATCCTTTCTGGCCTTGTTTTTCATTCTGCCCACTTCGTTCTGTTCTTTCATTACTATCTACCCTCCCTTTTCTTTATCTTCTTTGAGGTTTCATTCCATTTTTATGAATCCTGCTGCCTCTTCCCCTGAGCCATGTGCTTTATCTACATTATGTGACTCAGTAGGAGCAGTGTAGCAATTGATTGGTAGTCAGCCAATAGTTCAGCAATTGGTAGGGGACTGCTGAGTACCAAATCATTGATTTCCTCCCCTCTGATGCCTTCACAGCTGGTTACCTTTTAGTGTGCCATTACAGATAAAGGGAGATAGAAAATTAAAACTAAATATATCTATATGTATATTACATATAGATAAAATATCATATATTTATATGTTTAACAACTTTCCATTCCAAGGAAAAAACAGATAAAATTTTTTTGGCAGCATGATCAGAGTCAACAAGGTAGAACACAAATCACAGGGAGGGAGTACATCAGATAATGAAATCCATTAACTGTAATATTGAAAAACGTGAATTTTTTGCAAAGTGGTTGTTCAGCAAACTCCAAAGAACTTAAATAATAACTTTGAATCAATTCTATTAATTCTGCTTTTTTTCTTTTTTTTAGGTTTGGAATAGGAAAATATCAAAGAAACTTTTTCACTTCCATGTATACCGCTGATATAATCTGTATGGTACGATCTACCTTCATCCTTGATTCAGATTTTTTTTAGAGCCATGTTTTTCAAAAGTCTAAAACCTTCAGTTTAGTCCCAGAGGTTCAGAAAAAAACCCAGTAACTAGTGTCTTGAACTATTGAAAAATTAGACCTTGTCTTGATGCATAAATGAAAGCGTTAGATTTGAGACTGATTGGAAAAATTTCTTGGTAGAGAAAAAAAAAACATCTTGGAGAATGTTATTCCACATCCCATTTTCTGTAGACATTAACTTTAGTTGGAATTTAGGTATTTAAACCTATGGCTTAAGCTTTCAACATATTTATGTTTAAATTAGGTCAGATGAGATGAGAATGTCTGACTAATCTGATAGAATTTTACAATGCAGTGATTGTGTTGGTGGATAAGGGAAGAGCAAGTGGTGTCCATCTACCTTTACTTCTAAAAGGCCTTTGACATGGTCCCACACCTGGGGCATGGGGACATGGTCCCATCCTTGTCTTTGAATTGGAGAGATATGGATTGGATGGATGGACTATTCAAGTCCAAAGAGTTGCAGTTAATGGCTCCGTGTTCAAATGGAGATCAGTAACAAGTGATATCCCTCAGGGGGCCATATTGGGACAGGTACTGTTTACTATCTATGTTAATGATGTGAAGAGTGGGATTGAGTGCACCCTCTGCAAGTTTCCAGATGATACCAAGCTGAGTGGTGCAGTTGATACGTTTGAGGGAAGAGATGTCATCCAAAGGGACCTTGGCAGCCCGGAGAAGTGGGCCCATGCAACCTTCATGAAGTTCAACAACACCTAGTTTTGTTGACCTAGTGGGTCAGGGCAATCACCAGTAACAGTACAGACTGGATGATTAATAGATTGAGAGCAACACTGCAGAGATGGACTTGGGGATATTGGTAGATGAAAAATTGGACATGAACCAGCAATGTACGCTTGCAGGCCAGAAAGCCTGTTGCATCCTGGGCTTCATCAAAAGAAGCATGGCCAGCAGGTCGAGAGAGGTGATTCTCCCCCTTTACTCTGCTCTCGTGTGACCCCACCTGGAGTACTGCATCCAGCTCTGGGGTCCCCAGTACAAGAAGGACATGGACCTGTTGGATCGGGTCCAGAGGAGGGTCATAAAAATGATTGGAGGGCTATGAAGACAGGCTGATAGAGCTGGGATTGTTCAGCCTGGAGAAGAGAAGGCTTCCAGGGAGACCTTACTGTGGCCTTTCAACTCAGTTATAAGACTTACTATCAGGTAACAGAAAAGAAAATTACACTTGCTGAAGTGGACCTTCAGAGCCTACTACCACTCAGGTCCAATCCTCCCTATCTGTGGAATGGCTGCCTGATTCCTGTCTCTGTGGAATAGCCTTACTTTTTTGCAAGGAGAAGATCTTGCATCATGTCACATACTGTCATCAGAATAGCTTTTATGAGATGTACAGCTATTCATTCATGGCCATATTTTTATGCTTTCAAAGAGTAATTGCTTCCAAAGAATGGGTTTTTAATCTACAAGTAGCCCTACTTCTTCAACAGCTAATGTTATTAAAATCTGTCTCTAGGTTATGGTATTCAAAATTAGTCACTGCCACTTGAAATTTCCATTGATTCATAAGTGTGTTAACATTTTTGAGTGTTAGTGACAGTAGTTCTTATTCAAATGTCATCTAAATGGTACTAAATTGTATACAAAACAGCAGGATGGAAACACTACTACACAAAAAGATTCAGGTAAGACTGTTGGTCTGACTCTTGGCATTCACCAAAGGAAAACTGTAAGAGGTCACCAGAGCGCCTTGGTTATTGTTATTTCAAAGTTATTACAGATTATTGTTATTTCAAAGTTACAACAGGAATCTCTTGTAATCAAGTAAAGCATATTATCAAGCATATGGGGCTTTGAGCAACCTGGTCTGGTGGAAGATGTCCCTGCCCATGGCAGGGGGGTTGGAACTAGATGATCTTTAATGTCCCTTCCAATCCAAACCATTCTATGATTCTATGATCCTGTAATTATATGAAGGCTCACACAGGAAGCAGCAAGTTCTGATTTCTAATAGCATCTTATTTTTAAACATTACTGAAGCATAGAATATTATGAATGTGTTGATGACAAAACTAAATAGAGAGATGGAAATTTTTTATGCTCTACATATTGATTAGGAGGCAACTGCAATTCAAATTGTTTCAAGTGAAAAATAATGCCTATTTGAAATGGAAGTGAAAGAAAGGCAGAGATCAGCAACCCTGGTTGATCTTATGTTTTCTATTCCTGGAGGAAGATTGACCATTAATGGTGCATTTTCCTGCTTCAGGCTGTGCAAAACATTGCCATAAAATTCTTTTCCCTCATACTGTGTTTGAACTTCTCCCACTGATACATCATTTGTTCATCTATTTAATTAAACTTAAAACAATATGTATTGGCATGTTCTTTCCTTTAGACATCTACAGTATAGATGCTAACAAATAAAAGCTCAAGTATATTCCCTCTATATTTAACATAATGTATTAACAACTTCAGGTTATGTTTCACTTTGTATGTTTCCAACATATATTTTACCATGCAATGAATTGTGTTGTAAAAATTTCAGTTTCTTTTGGCTCTTCCTGAATTGCCCTGACCTCTTTGTTGCCTGCTCCCTTTAAGCTTCTCTTTCCCTTTGTTCATTTGCTTCCCTACATTCAAGTCATATAATCACCAATCATATTGTTGATTTGGTCCAGACAAGGACCTGTTCAAGCAGGTCCTGAGGAGGGCCACAAAGATGACCAGGGGGCTGGAGCACCATTCCTATGAAGACAGGCTGAGAGAGTTGGGGTTGTTCAGCCTGGAGAAGAGAAGGCTCCAGGGAGACCTTACTGCAGCCTTCCAGTACCTAAAGGGGGCCTACAGGAAAGATGGGGAGGGACTTTTTAACAGGGAGTGTAGTGATAGAATAAGGGGTAACAATTTTAAACTGAAAGAGGGTAGATTTAGATCAGATATTAGGATGAAATTCTTTACTGTGAGGGTGGTGAGGCACTGCAACAGGTTGCCCAGAGAGGCTGTGGATGCCCCATCCCTGGAAGTGTTCAAGGCCAGGTTGGATGGGGCTTTGAGCAACTAGATGATCTTTAAAGTCCCTTCTGACCCAAACCATTCCATGATTCTATGATTCTATATTGGAATTCTATGAAAAACTAAACCATGATTTTTAAATACTCAAAGATGCACCATCTTTTACATATAGACTTTACATATAGTTTTACATATTGACCTTTTTTCTCACTTCTGCTCTCCCTCCTGCATTTTTTGCTTGGGTAACCATTTAGTCCTATAAGACAGTACTGTAATTGCTAGTAACATGGTGCAGGCTTTTCACCAAGTTTGTAGGGCCTCAAAACAAAGGCTTGTTAGGCTTGTCTTGTCTGAACTGGTTTTGACCTCCCTGCAGCTCTGTTTTATTTGGTTTAGCTGTGGCAGCAGTTTTTCAAAGTGACCAGGTGGCTATGGCTACTTGCTTTTAGTTTTATTTATCTCTGTGTGGCATCATAATGATGTAGTATAAAGAAATACAGGCCTGTTATAATAACAGAGACATTGAGAAGTGGAGATCCAGGAAGTGACTTGGAAGAGTACAGGCATGGAATGGTAACAGAGGGGGCGCAGGCTTATCACTGGCGACCCCATGGCTATAAGCTGCTCACTAATGGTCCATTAAAGAAATAGAGACCTGGAGCTAGACAAAGCTAGTTTTAGGGGTGAGAAAGAAAACAAAGAAATAGGATCTAGCATACACAAAAAAGCACAAAATATACTAAATTAAACATGGGGCTGCAGACCAATGAGGAGCAAGCAAAGGTGTAGAAGCATGCTAGCAAACATTTAAAAATGACCACAAGTGGATCTAAACATGAAGTGAAGAAATCTAGCACAGGACTGCAGATACTGACATCCTGCTGTGGTACTTCCCATCACCACTGCCAGAAGAAAATTGCTTCAGGACCCAGAGGAGCAGTGGCAGGGTGAGCGCAGCATCAGGAAGAGAGGTAGAAAACAAATGTGTGTGTGTAATTATTGTGTGTGTATTATTACTGCTATTGAAACTTCTGTATAGAAGCATCGTTTCTTTTTCTGTGATAATTAGATCTGGACTAATAAAGATGCTTGGATTTGACTATTAAGATTTCAGTTATGCTAGCAATAAATTCTTGTCTTAACAGATAAGGTATGTTTCCTCTTTGCCCATAAACAAGATCTTCAGCGAAATGTCTTGTTTTTACACTTGTTAACAATAGCAAATAAAACTCCCTTTTCAGTTTCACCAAAGCAAAACTAAAATGACTGAGTCTAGAGTTGGCCCCAAATCTTTCTGCTTGTCTAAAAAAATCCATTACATTGTTGGCATGGTAAAAATAGCTAACAAATAGTGATTAAAATTATTTCTAGGAACCTGTGAAAAACTTTTTCCTTGCCATAGGCTACCATATTTATCTATATGCACATACAGACCTATCTACCTACATATGTGTGCATAAGTATCTTTCATTTCTCTTAGTATCACTTTAAAACTATCATTAAAGGGAAAATGAAAAAAAAAACAACCCCAAAACACCCCCCCCCCCAAACCAACCCCCCATCAATTTAAGTAAGTTACATACTACAGTTAATTTCACTGATCCTATTTTCAGTGAAGGCAAAAGAGCAACAGCTTTGGCCATGAGGTATTTGATCAGTTCATTAAATGATTCTTTAGGACATCTGACTGTGTCTTCTTATTGGTGTCAGAAAACAAAATCTCACCAGTGGTTGACCTCAGCAGAACATTTGTGTGAATCTGAATATGTTTTTGGCCACTGATGCGCTCATCTTTCAAACCTGACTTCCCTACAGAGAGGGGTACTAGTAGGGTTTATATTTATGAATCCCACTCAGAGGGTAGGAACTAATGCTCACCTTGTTCATGAAGAGGCACCTGAATGCTGCTGCAAAAGTCACGGGGTGCTAAACATGATGCTGGGAATGGCTATAATATCATAGTGTGCAATTATGAATAGTCATCATGTCCTGTTGAGATTCATCTAGAGTGTACTAGGAAGACTTCACTGGTGAAGCACTGTCCCAACAGGTTTTAGAGATTGAGATTCAAAGTAAAATTTCTTGGCAGGTAGTAGAGTCCTCTGTGTTTAATAATGCTGAAGGTGTGCCTTTTCCCATAAATCTACCTCTGACTCTTCAGTCACCATGTGCTCTGTAAAGTGTGTGATCTGTCTTTTATTCAGACAGTCTATTTGCATTTGAAAAACACTGTATTTTTATTGATACATCATCTAGATTACACTTATGTTCCACTATTCCTCTATTTTTTTGATATATTACCAAAAAAGAATTGTGATGATTCTGATTTTTTTTTCATATAAGTCACCCTTGAGCACCTATCATTAAAATTATTTGACACTTGAAATACTGCTGACAAATTATTGAAGAATTTGTTTCAAGGGTTATTTTGATCTCAGTACAATAATAGTTCATAAGACTTTGATCTGTAATATTGCAAACATAAAACTGTTTGACTTCTGTTTCCTCATCCTAAACATGAAAATACTTTTTGGAATTTTTGCTTTGCAATGTTTATATTGCTTTTTTTTTTTTTCCTTTCCTCCCCCCCTTTTTTTTTCTTGAAAGGCAATTAGCATTCTTCTTAATGTGAATGCTTCAATTTTAGCTCTTTGAAGTGATCAGTAAGCAAGATTTAATGATGCATTGAAGCTGAGAAAATCCACTGATAAAAGACTGGCAATTCTGTATCTAAGTATTTTTTTAGTTGAATGATGAAAGTCTATTTAGCAATGGTGACTCTAAGTTAAAGTTTAGATAGAAGCTATAATTTTTTTATTTTTTTTTTTAAAATCTTTATTTTTATTTTTACAGCTTTCCTCAGCATCTGCTACTTACTCCTTCCAGGAACTGTATGGTGGACTCAATGAACTTTAGTCTTATCTACATCTGCCATTCTTACATTTTCAAATTACATATTTTCATATTACATGCATACATATTTGCACATATGGAAACCGCATTCAAGCCTCTGCTGAGATCCTTTGTACTTTGATATTTATTTTTTTTCAGGCAATCTACTTTTATGCCTGGATGATGCTGTTTTAAAAACAGAGATATGGTCTGATATTCCTCTACATGGTTACCAATCATGGATGTTTCAAGGAATGTGAAGATAGTAAAAGAAGCATCTCAAGACATCTAAATCAATAGGACTATTTCAGATTACCTATTATTTTATTTTACTAGCATTTCTACTGGTTTTGGATGGTTCTATAAATGCCCTATTTCTTTTGAGGTGAACAAATGATATCTCTGTCCATTGTTTTTATCAGCATAATTACTATAGTTATATAAGAAGAGTGAGATGGGGTGCTTTCAGTAGAGACATCATTGGCGAGACCCATGTTAACTTTATCATGTACGGTTTGGGTCACTCATATTCAAGAAAGACTAAATCAATGTGGAATTTATAAATACAGGAAAGAGCTTTGAGGATGGTCTATAAATACAGTAAACTTATCTTAAAAAAGGTGCACTAGATAGATCTGATATGCCTAACTTAGCCATCTAACTTGCAACTTGGATACCTAATGAGGTATAGAGTGCCCCAAGGCAGTGGGCATATATATGTGAAGAACAGTTTTGCTCTTAAACTATGCTATGAGATCATTTTGGTTTCTTTAATTACATTAAATTTTGGAGAAGTCTTGATTAGAAGCTTGGCAAAATTATGCAAATACAACATAAAAATACCTCTAGGTGCAAAATTATTGATCCTAGAAATTCTTTGCAACTGCTTTTTCTGAATTTAAGGAGTTATCCTATAAATGCAGTCTTTACTTGTTTAGACTAAAATACTAGGCTGAAGTTCAACACTTCAAAATGTTTTCTCTAAGGCCATGTTTTCCAAACTTTTGATAATTTTGATTGTTTTCTTCTTAACTCTCTTCAAACCATCTGTATCTTTTTTATGTGGCTATCCAAATTCAGATACAGGCAGGTGATGCCTTATTAATACTGAATAAGTCAGTGTTTACGACTTTAGCTTTGTAGGCTGTGTTCTTGTTTAAATATGCACAGAATAGTATTTTCTGGGATGATAATGCTGATTTATACTAAGCCTCAGGTCTCTTTTCAGTGACCTTGGGAACTGCAATTGTGGATAAGTAAATTCCCCCCCCCCCCCAGTTCTTATAAGAGTTAAGAAGCTTTTCAGTAATAATTAATATTACTTTTTCTCTTGCTAGGGTGCATCCTGGTTGTTGTTTGCTGGCCTTTTAAAATATTTTAGTCTTACCTTTTTTATCATAAAAATAATTTTTTTTTCTATTTTCCCAAGTCTTTTTTTTTCCTACATGAAGAATGTGATTTGTACTTTTGCAATATCTTTGAAATCCTTATCTGAATCATTTAACTTTTTCTTTTGCCCTAAGAGTACCTATCAGCAGTTTACCTCTGTTCTGAACATCCTGAGGGAGAACTGTCATTAAAGCTAAACCAGTGTAAAGCACAATGGAATAATTTTATGGTTTCTCTTGCACTGTTACTTTCATTAACAATGCTTAATAAAGTACCATAAACTTTTGAAATACCCTTATATTAACTCATATTTATTTTTATCATGATTAGAATTCCCAGTTTATTCCTATAGGTAGTATTATCTACCAAGATTTTCTCTATGTTTTTTTTTTTTATATGATTATACTTTACAAAATACTTTTGTCTACAGTGATGCTCATTTCATTGATTTTTTTGGCCTATTTCTGTAGTTTAAGAGGTTTTTCTTAATCCTTTTGAAAAAAAATATCTGACATGCCTCTCAGATTTGTATCTTTCACATTTATGGTTTGATTAGTTGACTTTCCACTTCAACTTGTAGCTCATAAATGAAAGTGTTGAATATTATTCAATCTCAAATGGATTTGATCGGAACTATACAGTATCCTTCATCCCATTCTACAATGCACATGACTGATAAAAAAATTAATCATTGGACTGTGAATTAAAAATTATTTGTAGATACTTCTTAGAGTATTTTTATGAAGATTTAGTGATTTTGATCAGTTCACCAGCATAAAACTAAACTAACACCAACTCAGGGGAGCTATTAGATTTACAGTGCTGTGATTTGTTCATTACTTAGCATGAACAGCATGTCCGATGACCATGACATCTGTATTCCATAGACATTTTTCAATCCATGATGGAAAGCCTAAGCATGATTTGTTTCTGGTGATTTCCCTTAGAAAACTGACATTTTTGTTCTGTGTTATTAATTATCACGTACTTTTGACAGTGTTGGTTTGCAAAGAGCAAGTATTATAATTTGTTTTCAGGAAGAATGCTTGTGAAAATCCAATGAGTCATATGACTGTCCTTTTTCATCTACTAAGGTTGATAAAGGCAGCTTTTGGTGTCAGGACGAAAACCCTTCTTTTTTTTTTTTCTGCTTTTTTTTTTTTTAAATTTTCTACTGAGACACAGATCTATTTTATCCTTTCCCTCTGTCAATCCTCTAGGACTTCCTCTGTTCTCCAAGCATTATCAGATGGAGTCCATCTGGACTCCATAAACTCTACCAGACTTCTGCAAATTCATTTCACAACTTCCCAGTGAGAACCTTCAGGCTACGCTTAATTCTCATTGTTCCTTACGCTGCCTCTTCACATCCCCATTTCCTTATTCTCTTTTAATTCATTTAACATCCTTTACTATTTCCTTTTTGGTCAAAATTGAACCAAAGTATCAACTGTCTTGACCTACACTGGTTTTGTCATCTCCTGCTTCTTACATAATTAAAAAACTTGTTCTTCTCCTTTTCACTCTGCTAATAGTATCTTATTTTGATGCTCCATCTTTCTAACTCTGACTCTGCAAATCTGCACTATCCTTTTATACTAATCACCTGTATTTTTTTTTCATATCCATGTCCCTTCAGGTAATGTCAATTTCTTTTTTAAAATCTTTTTAGCATTGAAATTGTTTTCTGCAATATCTGGACTGTTATAAAATTAGAATTTTCCTTCTGTTCTCTTTCCTCAACTTCTCCCATTTCTAGGATATCACACAGTTACACTGTTTGTTCCATGCCTCCTTTTTTCAAGTCTATCATAATCAAATTACTTCTCTTGTCTTTTTGTACTAATGTAATTTAATGCCCTCCACATTTTGAGTTATTGTTACCTATAGCTCTGAGGTCCCAAATGGATCATGTTGATTAGTACTAAGCTGTTACCCAGCTGCTGTTTCAACTTTCTGGAAGAAAATCTTTCTCACAGAAATAACTCAGTTTTTTGCTAAAGCCATATGCCTGCCTTTGTTTTCCAAGATATGTAAGCAATTAGAATGTGATTGCACTTGCTGACCACAACAGCATTTCCACATAGCAAAGAAACTTACTCTTTGCTAATATTGATAGATTGTAGTGTCTATCTAGACACATGGTAGAATCTAATACTAGCAAAGAATAAATTATTTTGAACAACTTTTTTTATTTTTCCTAAGAGCTCTTTAAAAGCATCAAAGTTTCATGTAACATTCTACATCCACAGAGCCTACTATCTGGCATAAAACATCATTAAGGGTCTTAACTAAACAAACAAACAAACAAACAAAAAACCCAAAAAACAAAACAGAAAGTTGTCTGGTCATTCAAGCTCACAAAGTTATTTTGGGCTAACATTTTGCAAATACAAGATACTAAAACTAGTGACCCATGCATTCAAAGAAGCACCATGTTCTAGCTACCAAAGCCTTTTACTGAATCCAATATAAGGAAAAAAAGTGCCCTAAATCCCACCTACAAACTGTAATACAAAAATCATGTTTCAAGACATCTAAATATTGATTTATAGTCTTCTCTGTACCTAACACCCTTTCTTCCTTTATTCTCTTGTTGATCTCCTCCCCTAATGAACCACTATTTCCTATATTGTACTTCTCCCTTTAGTGTACTTCTAAGTCTTTGCTGATTTGACTTTTAGTATTAGGCTTTAACTATTCCTGAACTGAAGCTTTCTTTAATCAGTATAATTTGTACAGTTTCCAAGTTGTTCTGTCTTTTCAGCAGACCAGTATATCAAATTGGAACAGAAAATGATCTTGTACAAACACACCAAACAAGATAAAGATTAGACTTTGGCAATAATTTAATGGATAATATTTCTATTTATCTTAGTAAACTTGTCTTTTTAAAACCTAACTATAGAAATTTGAAAAGTGAAAGACTCATAATTGGTCTCTGCTCAGTCTTTGTCAGTTACATATAATATAGTTTTTTTAGTGTAAAGAGAAGGATGCAGAAGCAGAACAATGCTTCTTGGACATTAATTCCTTCAATAATAATACTTCTAATAATCCTTTTTAGACTTCCTATGTGATCGTCTCTGCTAACAGTGCTAACCCCTACCCACTTGAGCCTTCTGCTCTCAGAGGTTCGTCTGCATATGGGATAACAGGGCCAAAGGCAGCTCTTGATCCTCTAAGGCACCTCCACAGGTGTATAAGACACTGAACCACAGACTGATTCAGATGCTCAGTCAGAGCTGCTTTGTTAATAGCTTAATAATAGGGGTTTTTTTGAGTGTGCTAATAGATTTTTTCTGGCATACATTAAGTTGCAGAAAGTATCAAAAAAGATAAAAAAAGACAAGTTGCTAATTTAAAGAATAGGGGACTGGCTTTTAGACTTTCACTGTCTTTCAGATTCACAACTCAATTATTAATTAAAGCTCAAAGACTTTTTGGCTAGGTTTTCACTGTAACTGCTGCCAGAAAAGTAGTCCTCGGTGAACAGTAATGAAGACAAATTACTTTGGATTCCATTACTACATGATGAGATTTCTGTTAGTCCTGATAATGGATTACCACTTTGTTTACAAATGGACATTCACTATCCCAGAACAGCCCTGATCATGCTATATAGAAATAAAACATTCTCAGACTTTTAAGTTATCAAAGCTAACCCATCTTGAATGCTGCATAAAGTTGATATCAGTGGTAAAGTAGGGAGAATGAACTCACAAGAAGTCAGCGAACACTGGACCACAGTCAGGTCCTGGTTTTACATCATTTGTCCATGAGAAGCTGTTGTGCTTTAACTCCAGCCAGTAACTAAGCACCACACAGCCACCCACTCACTTCCCACCCCCATCCAGTGGGATGGGGGAGGGAATCAGGAAAAGAAGTAAAACTCTTGAGTTAAGAACAGTTTAATGGAACAGAAAAGAAGAAACTAATAAAGATAACACTAATGAAATTAAAATAGTAATAATAAAAGGATTGGAATATACAAGTGATGCACAATGCAATTACTCGCACTTGCCAACGGATGCCCAGTTAGTTCCCAAGCAGTGATCCACCACCCCCTGGCCAACTCTTCCCAGTTTATATACTGGGCATGACCTCACATGGTATGGAATACCCCTTTGGCCAGTTGGGGTCAGCTGCCCTGGCTGTGTCCCCTCCCAACTTTTTGTGCTCCTCCAGCTTTCTCCCTGGCTGGGCCTGAGAAGCTGAAAAATCCTTGACTTTAGACTAAAAATTACTTAGCAACAACTGAAAACATCAGTGTGTTATCAACATTCTTCTTATACCTAACCCAAAAACATAGCACTGTACCAGCTACTAGGAAGACAATTAACTCTATCCCAGCTGAAACCAGGACAGTAATCAAGGCAGAAAATAAAATGATGCTCAGACAGTGCAATTTAAAGAAGCTTTAAAACATAGTATCAGTTTAGGGAAAAAAAACCCCACAAAACTGCAGAGAATTGTGATGACATATGTCCTTAAAAATATCTTAGACTGCAATGTTCTCTTGGAGGAAACTTTTTTTTATTAATGAGATATATTTTTTTAAAAAATAGGATAACCAAAAACACCTGAAATGAAGTAACAGTTGGATTACTTGGTACTAAATGATATATATATATAAAAATCACAAAAATTATAAACTGGGGTAAAAGAAAATAAATAAAGGACATATTCAGCTTTGAACTTGAGGCTGCCTTGGAAGCACCTTTGCATGATTGAAGAGATAAAAAATCTTTCAGTGAAGAATAAGTGAGATGTAAATCTGTTCGGTAGGTAAAGATGTAATAAAAAGGAAAAAAATAATTACTTATTACAAATGGGAACATAAGGTAGTTTAAAAAATCTTGGGTAATTCTTTTTCATCAGCCAAAACAGTATGTTTGTTGTGCTTTTGGTTTTGTTTTTAAATGGAGGAGGAGTATCGTCTTATGACTCAGTCCCTTAAGCTCTTCCTTGAAAAAACCTGTGTCTTGTATTCATTATTAGAACTGACTGAGAAATTTTTGGAAGAAAAAAAGTTCCGTCCTTGAAGAACACCAGTTTTAAAATCAGCCTTGTGGTCTCAATGATTTTGGATTTTTTTTTTTTTTTTTTTTTATTCAGTTTGCAAGTTCTGACTAGAGAAAGAAAGAAATCTATCCTAACTTGGTTATTCATTCAGTTCTTAACACACTCCCTTAAAAACTTTATTTTCCAGGAAATTTGTCATGTCTGATTAAGGTAAAGGATTAAAATAAGGTTTTCACATGTCATAGGTGAAAGCCCTGGATAATGAATAATGAAGTTCCAGAATAGCCAAAAGAATGTCACTGCCAGGAAGTAGAAGAGATCAAACAGAAATAATGTAACTTGGAGTGTACAGAGCACTGATATGGAGTTTTTCAAGGCCAGAATCAAATCACTGTGCAAAACTGAACCTTGATTCCGGCATTTCTGCATCTCAGATGAATGCTCAATTGAGTGTTCTGGGACATTCTGGTCATCTGTTGATTTATTTGGGGCATTTTTCACTACTTTTAAAGGTGTAGTTTTAATTCTACAAAAAAATACATTTCTACACTTGAACAGGTATCTCAAAATGGAGTACTCACCTATTTTAGCCTGTTACAAAAACTGTATCATTTAGACTGCATAATCCCCAATTATGATTCTATATCAGCTAAAAGTAATTCATAAGCATCTTGCTAAAAATGGCACAGACCTTAAAGACAAATTCACTGACTGCTCTTTTTGCTAAAAGTCATGCTGGGTATCAAGATGAAAACAATTACCAGAAGACATAAAGCACTTCTGGCCTCCCTAAGTGTTAAGTAGACTCTTCCTTCAAGTGTATCTTATAAATGGCTTTATTTTCCTTTGCTGTAGGTCAAAATGTTCTTACGGATAGTATTTTTTTCCATACAGAATATTAAACTTATATTTCTTGAAATAAATTCAAGACTAATAGCATATAAGCATTTTCTTCATGTAATCCAAGCAAGCCATTCCACTTTCATTTCTAATGTGCAAAGTTCAGTTTCCATTAGCTTTACACATGCAGAAGGAATAAGTCAGGGTTGTTCCCATATTAATTATACTTTTAAAGACATATATTGAATAATAAAAATTCCAGATGGAAGCAGGTAGTTTTATTCATTACTCAAAGACCAAAAACTTTAACTGCATGAAAGCTGAATGCTTACACTTATTCTCGACGTTACACAACCACCTGTGTTCCAACTGAACCATAAGCACAGGATTTAAGAAATACTGTTTTCTATATCTATTTTTAGATATAGAGATTATAAGGAAAAAAAAAAATCTACCAAAGTACTCATTGTCTGTGTCTACGCTACACTGTTTTTGTTCATGGTATGGAGGTATAACATACCTCCCATCTGTAGATGAGAGGACTGCATATTCTTTTTATGAAGGCGCCTTATCCTTGCCCACCGTCACTTATCTGAGGCAGATATTCTCTATAAAGTTATGTTTACCAAGGAACAACAAAGAATCTGAAGGGAGATGTTTTTTTCTGAGGTATTTGTCTCTCTCTTTCAGTTTTAGGTTAAAGTCAGAACATGACCTCCGAAGTTTTGAATAATTGACTCCTATCTAACCATTACATTATGAGATAAAAATCAAAGTATAAATTGCAACTATTAAAAGCATTTATACAAGAAATTAGTTTGAGCACATAAGACTGAAATAATATTTTTAACATCTTGCATTAACTTGACAAATAAACCAGAAATAATGGTTACTATAGATGACAATAAAATCATTCAGGGATGGTTTTGAAAGTTGCTCCTGTTCCCAAAGCTCTCCTAAGAGTAAACACTTTTGTTTTTTTGTAATTCAATATTAAACTTTAGCTATGCCATGTATCTGAATGAAACAAGTACTCATGTGCAAGGGGGATCATTAATCACAGGCCAAGCTTTTCTCAGAAGCTCTGTCAGTCTGGTTACATACCTCAGAGTTCCTGCCTAATCTCTACATGTGTCTTTTATTTAATAAAAGTGAAGAGTAGTTGTGATGTGCATCTGTTAAAATATAGCGAAACTTACAAAAACAATGTCTTGAAAGTTCTTTTTTTCAGTAGAAAACAAAAAAACCCAGAAAGAATAGCATAGTATAGCATAGCATAGCATAAAGTAGGATTTTTAGAGAAATCCAATTGGATCTGAAACACAGAAGAAATAATTGTTATACATAACATAGAAAACCCTGTTAATGAATAATATATCTAGAAAAAAAAATTTTTTAGATGCATATTTATCAGAAAATCATTACTTATGTTTTTGACAGGAATCTCTATGGAAACTTAAAACGTCCATGTAAAATATTTGAGATCATCAAAACCTCAGTATTGGTTTTATTCTTTTTGTATATGTAATTATTAGATATGCTTTGGGAAGGTTTTGGGTTTTTTTTTAATAGAAATGATTACTGTTTTTGAAAAAGACAAATATAAAAATATTGACTGGGAGAATGCCTTATTGCTGCCAGGATGCCTTATGACATCTGTAGCATGCTGTTTGTGTTTTCAATATTTTAGGACTATTCTTTATACATATGTATGTATCTGAAGTGAGACATATGATGGAAAGGGAAAAGTAATTTTTTTTTAAGCTGAAAGTCAATACTGGCTCAACACCAAGTGGGCAAAGCTAATTCAGGAAAACTGATCATTGAGGTACTTACCTTGGAATTTGGAAAGAGAAGAGGGACTGAGGAACAATCTCTCAGAAAAAAAGTAGCCAAGGCAAAAATAAAACTAGTGTTATGAGAGTCTTGATAACAGTTAATAACATCACACAACATGCTTCCTTATGCAGAGGGGAAGCTTCTTTCCAGATGTATGTTTTATAAGCCATGACTGATTGGCCTTTTTTTCTGATATACCTTGTTTTCCCATCCTTCTTATACCTTTTTGTAAATGGAGGTGATGTATGGAAGAGATTTGGGCTGAAGTTTTAAATGGAAGTTCAATAGTACAGAACTGAACTATGATTCATATGATTTTTTTCTTTTTAAAATTTTTTTGGAGGAAGTTATTGATGTCCTTTCATTTTTCTAAGGCTTTCTTACATTTTTTCATGGCAAGCAAGAATCTGTAATTTAACAGTTTGTCTAGTAAAAAGCTGTATTTTTTGTTCAGCCTTCACCCCTTTAATAACCAGGTCTGACCAGCACACAAGCCACCTCAGCACCACAGTTTGAGGACAAGTTTTAAAAGAAGTTAAACATAAACTTATTCAGTGTCATGAAGAAAGTCTACATAAGAATTAGTTTATGAACATAGCTCTCCCAAGTACTATTCTGTTGGTTTAAATATATATTTAATAAAAACCCCCAACCCCTCACACAAACATTTTTCCTTTTTCAATAATTAGAAAATATTCAAAGCAAAGATCATGGTTTCTAAGTCTTTGATCACAACTGTTATTCTTTGTAAAGTAAGACTACCCATGATTAGCACAAAATTAAAGATCAAATTCATGCCAACTTTGTTGTTTAAAAAGAAAGTGAAATGTAAAATTGCTGAAATAAGAAACGAACAAAACTAACTTTTTTTTTTTTCAGTATTTTTTAAATTACATCCTGTGCCCAATGACAAGGAAAACAACGAAAGATAAAGATAATAATGATGAAATCTGAACTTGTGTATTTCTCTGGAATGCACAAATTACAGTTGAGCTCAGGAACCTTGGAATAACAGCTACAAGCACAACAGAACTTCCAGGTCCCAGGGATGCCCTGTGTCTTGCGCTAATATCTCCTTACAAGTTGTCCCTGCTGGAAATGCTGAATTATGAACTTTGTGTCCTAAACAGAATGCAAGTGTGATACACTAGTTTTGTTATATACATGGGTTCTTTTGGTTTATTTAGCTTCTTGATAACACTAAAAGATGGTAGTGAAATAACAACCTGACTTCCTCAGGTGGTAGAAGGAATGTGCTAGAAACATACAAAATATATGGCTAAAAAGAAGCAAACAAAAGGGAAAATAGTCTTAAAGCCATAGACCACTGCTTGATGGAAGTAATACACTGGAGACAAATGCAAAATTATCTGCCCATAAGACTTAGTGAGAAGTCATGAATGGAAATAATATATAAGATTAGATCAATCTTTTCAGACTTGCAATCCACATAAGAGGAAGTTTAACAGGGAACTTACTGTTGGAAATGGTCTTGAAGTGAAATAGAAGATCCAAAATTCTTCTGTATACCAAAGGGAGACTTTTATGTTTAATCTCAAAAATTTAATTTCTTATTGTACTGGAGGAAAAAAAAAATCCTTGAGATTACTTGTATCCTAAATTCAGGAGTTTAATTATCTAGTTCCCTGAGGAAAATAAGGCTTAGATGGCTTGAGTCTGGATGTGTTGATTCCTCAAACTCCAACCTATTTGTGAAGCTGCCTAGTTCTATAGTTGTCTCAATTCTTTTTTTTGAAGCTCTCCAGGCACCTGAGCTGCAGCATTAACCATTAAATTACAGTGTATGGTATATATGAGTCAATTACTTGTGCCCGTAATTGGACTTAGGTGCTAAATGGCCTAAATCCATGCTATTAAAGTCTCTCAGCCTTTGAAAGAGGGTAACTATTCAAAAAATGGTTATTAGAAATAGGAATTGTCCCAAGCCACAACTGTATTAGGGACAATTCTAACAACTAAACACTTCAGATGATTGAATCACGATGCTGGGAATGGTCCCTGCCACTTTGTAATTTACTAGTATAGATGTAGCCTAAATTTATGCCTCTAGGTAGAATCCTAATGGCACCAAAGTGCTCAGTGTCAGAAAGCTGATACTAACTGCAGAGCAGCAGTTCTCAGAGCACAGATATCATTTAAACCTCATCAAAATACAGGAATAGCTCATTGGTGAGAGATTTAACTTAGGTTTGGGGAAATAGAGCTTCCAACACCTATTTTAATTCATCTGGGCTGAGATTAGAGCTGATATTTCCTACCAGTGTGGCTTGATCTGCAGATTACTTTAAGTTTGGGAACTATAAGCATCTCTTTTTGGAGTATGCAACCCTATGTAATAAAAAACAAGTTTATTAATATTTTTTCAATTTTAGTAAGTTTGCAATCTCAGTCTTCTAAATACATGCTGTATTTATTAGGATTCTTGTTCATTCCAGTTTCTAATGGGCATTTTTTTGACTCCAGCAGAGATTGGATTACTTTATACAGTTAGAATACTGTTAAAACAAAAAGGACTGGGAAAGCTATAACCCTTAATAAATTACAGCTCACTGGTCAAGGGTGATAGGGGATAAAAGATGGCTCTTGGTATGAGGGGTAGCAGGGAACAGAATGCAGGTCACCCAGCTGATTAACTGGGAGAGGTGCTACTCATAATGGTGGAAGCCCCTTTAACTCCCCCCAGGTTTTGACTAATCTGGTTGAAGTATTTTAAAATAAAAAACAGGTTTAATGTTAGAATTCTCAAGTGAAAGAAAACATCTAATTCACCCCCAGAAAGTGTAATTTACATTTGTTCTTTCACTGGCATCTTCCACTTTCCAGTTTTGGTGGCTTCTCTCTTAGTTTCTGAGATGCTGAACTTCCCTTATATAAAGACTGTGTAGTGATCAGGATTTGCAAAGCTGATCAGTCTCATTTGGACCTAGGCAGACTTTTTTAAGCCTGATGACCTAGAAAAGACTACACCTTTTATTACATGGTTATAAAGCAAAAAATAAGTAAATCATCCATCAGGATGTTTATTTCTCTGCAAGAAAGAAAAAAAAAATTTTAAAGTTATGAGGCCAATAATGGCAAAAATTAGAAAGTGTCAGTATGAAAAACATTGCTCAAATACTCTATAAATTCCAGAAGCAAACACATTTTATGAGCTTATTAAGGCAACCTTTGTTTTATATGTATATATATTTTGTGTTTGGACAAAGCTAGTAAAAATAGGCCCTACTCCATGACTCTGACTCCTCAGTGCTATGATAATACAACAACAACAAAAAAGTATTGTAATTTCTATTCTTTAATTTCTTACTGTTGATTTAATAAATACAGAAAATTATTACCATCCCCCAGAATTACTAACCATATTAAGATTTCTTATTTGGATGGTTTTTTCCTGACAAATTAACTTCAAAGGCAGAATATTAATTATTTACCTAATGAGATAGCTTTCTTCAGTAAAGCATGTCATGCACAAGGCTGGGATACCTAGGCTATAAAGAAGCTAATTTTTCCTCGATTTTAGTCCAGAGTGGTCCAAATTATATCAGCTGGAGTTTTATGAAAAAGGGCTGTGGAATAACTAAAATGGGGTTATATTGTAGAATATTGCATGCAATCAATTGAAACAGTTTAAATATTTTTATTAATGCATCTTTGTCAGCTAGTTTGGGGCAGGGAAGAGTATCTGGTTCTTTTTTTCAGAAGACTTAAGATTCAGATCTGCGTACACTCCAAAAAAAGGTCTGAAGTCACGTTAACTTGGCAGCACTTGCTGTAGCTGTGATGGTCTGTGTGAAACAATCATAAAACTGAGTCTGGATATACTTACAAGGACCGTGGAGAGAGCTTACAACTTTTAACAGACTGGCTCATACAGTTAGAAAAAATAGGCAATTTTTCAGGCATACAGACCTCCCTCTTGAAAGAAATTATTATTAAAATGAGAAGAATTTACTCTTAAAGCCCACAGGTATGCAAATGCAATTTGCAGATGAATATTGAATATTATTTAAAATCCCCTTTACTTGTTTTCCATTTGAATTGTCCATTGAACTAAAAACATTTGAGCTCTCCAGCTCTACAGAGAGTTGTGCTTTTGTTGGTCACCTACACTTGTGGTCTGAACAAACAAAACATCAGTCAGCCTGTTTGACAGGCTAAATAAATTTGAGACAGTTTATAGAGCCTGAGAACAATGGAAGAGTGGGTGTTATGATGTGCAATTGAAGACAAGGAGGATATCAACTACATTATATGCAACTGAATATAGTAGTTTGGGTTTTTTTTAATTTTCTATGAAGAAAGACATTTTAAATACTGATGACTTTCATTTTTCTGCAAAATAATATTGGACATAAATACATTAAATCATCCTCTGGATCACTGGTATATTTATGTGTATTTAGAATTTGCTGATCAAATTACACAATTTAGTGATTTTGGAGGGAGTTTACTTATCACATTTCATAGTGTGCTGATTCTTTTTTGACATGCTTTACTAAATGAGTGTTAAACTTCATTTTACAGCCTGGGTATTGAATTAGTTTTGTCCTCCTGTATGCTCCAATCAATGACTGACGACATACTTCTATGGTTTTGCTATAAACTAAACTCACTGTAGGTAGGTTGCTGTAGTCAAGACCATTGCAGTATATTTAAAGTTATTCATGTTTTCTAAGAGTTCCTAAAATGCCATCCAGAACCTAAGAAAGTACACACATGAACAGAAAATAGAAATATTTTATGCAAATATGTAACCAATAAAAAGAAAACTAAAAAATGTGTCTAGTCTGGGGTAAAGATAAAGGATATACTGAAGCAATCCACGAATTAGTGCAGAGTCACTACGGCATAAATTACTGAAAGTCTGACTGATGTAAGTTTTTACTAGGTCAACTGTTAAGTAAAAGATTAATTTATTCTACGTAAGTAGTATTTCATTGCTCCCAGCAGAAATATCCAGCTGAAAACATTCTCAACAGTTATATTGTTCTGTGAATATATAAGGGTAGCAAAATTCCTAGAGTCTGTTTTAAGTACTTGAAACATAAAATTCGCTGTTCTGAACCACCTGTGAGGTAGAAGCCTACAGCTGCATAAAATGGATGATCCCTTTCAGTGTATTGTAAAAGACTTCTGCTTTTCCAAATAGCGATATGGATACTAACTCTAAATGAGCTTGTGTTTTGGGTTTCTGTAGTGGGTTTTTGGTCATGGGGGAGGAGCTGCAGGGCTGGCTCCTGTGAGAAGGTGCCAGAAGCTTCCCCGGCTCCAAGTCGGACCCGCCACTGGCCCAGGCCGAGCCCATCAGTGATGGCGGTAGCACCTCTGGGAGAACAGAGTTAAGAGGGGAACTTGCAGTGAGTGGGGGGAGTGGGATGTGAGAGGAGCCCCTCTGTGGATACCGAGGTCAGTGAGGAAGGAGGGGAGGAGGAGTGGCGGAGGAGGGGATGCCCCGGTGAGACGGCAGGCTGTCCCCCCCCAGCCCACAGAGGGGAGCGGGGGAGCAGATGCCCACCTGCAGCCTGGGGAGAGAGAAGCCCACGCCGGAGCAGGGGGATGGATGCCCCCCAAGATGGCCGGGACTCCAGGGGGAAGCCCACGCTGGAGCAGGCTGTGCCTGAAGGACTGCAGCCCGTGGGAGGGACCCACATTGGAGAAGTTTGTGAAGGACTGTCTCCTGTGGGAGGGACCCCCTGGTGGAGCAGGGGAGGAGTGAGGAGTCCTCCCCCTGAGGAGGAAGGAGCGGCAGAGACAAGGTGTGAGGAACCGACCCCAACCCCCATTCCCCATCCCCCTGCGCTGCCGGGGGGAGGAGGGAGAGAAGACCAGCAGTAAAGTTAAGCCCGGGAAGAAGGGAGGGGTTGGAGGAAGGGGTTTTAAGATTTGGTTCTACTTCCCATTATGCTTGTTTTGATTTGATTGGTAGTAAATTAAATTGATTATGTTTTTTTCCCCAAGTTGGGTCTGGTTTTGCCCATGACCATAAGTGGTGAGTGATGCCTCCCTGTCCTTGTCTCGATCCATGAGCTTTTCTTTACATTTTCTCCTTCTCATCCCGCTGGGGTGGGGGGGGAAGGAGTGAGCAGGTGGCTTTGTGGTGCTTTGTTGCTGGCTGGGATTAAACCATGACAGCTTGTTAAGTATCACACTAAATTTTCAAAGACTTTATGACAATAAAATGTGTCTTCAGAATATCTCCATATAAGAAAAAGACCTATCTTAGAATGGGCCTGATTTTCAGAAAGTGCAACATATCTAGCCTTTGAAAATAATGTTCCTCTAGAGGATTAGCAGGATGAGCACCCAGAAAATTAAACTTCTAAAATCATGGGCCATTTTAAAAAAGAAAAGGGGAGAAATCTTTAATTCCTTGAAAATCACATCAAATAAGTGAGAAGAAACCATACCCTAAAGAATTATATAAATGGAAAATAGCATTGATTGGAGTAATGCTAATTTCTAGTTCTTCTAAACATTGTCCGGTATTGCAGATTATGGTAATGTATTTCAAGATGATTAGTATTTAAATCATAAGCTATTGGGTGAGTAGTTTTGTGCAGAATTTCTATTTGGAAAAATCTCCAAATGTATTGTAATATAGGTCATCATAACGGCAAACTGATGTGGAGTCAGTAGCTGTGAAAAACAAGGTGAACGAAAAGTTGGGAATACAAAGACACCAATTAAATACATACAAAAATACAATCTAGTAACTATTATTTATTTCTTTCTGTGTAAAAAAGTACACAAACATGTATGAAAAAACATGTTTTTATATATATGTATATATACATACACACACATCCCATACATGCATAGCCTGTTATACAAAGTGTTTGCCCCTAGGAAGTAATGTGTTTTCAGGAGATAAAAATTAGCTAGATTCCTAGTGCATTATCTCAATATTTGCAGGTATTCCCAGCAGAAAGAAGACGGAGGCTTAGATAACACAGCGAAAGCTGATAAACTTATCTAATAGAAGTCTATTTTAAGGCTGACTGCTTAATGTATCCAGATCCTTCCCAAAGCCATTTTTTTACTATCATATTTATTATATTTGCAACATTTAAGATTGCAATATTACTCTTAAAATCTGTTGGGTTTGTCATAGTCAATAGAAAATCTTGCTTTGCTGTTTCTTTATAGTTTTTTATATTTGTACCATCAAATCGGGGATCAATGAGCTGAAATTTATTTCCTCTCACACTGCAGCTAAGGACATCTAGAAGAGTACCTACTTTCAGACTAAGTCATCTGGACCTTTTCAGTGATTCACTGTTCTGCCTCTCCCCAGACATCCAAGCAAAGAAAAAGGATGGCTTGTTCAACCTGGTCTAAACATCACTAATGAGAGCTATTTACATAGCCAGACTGAGAGGCATCCCAGAGGGGGAGGTAAGGAAGGTTGTAACACTCCCTGCAGTGCATTCTGGTTCAATATGTGTGCTCCAGGCCAAAGGGAACGTGAGATGTTGTTCTTCACGTGTGCTGTGGCTGTGGCAGTCCCTGAGACAGAAGTGCTCGTGGAAGCTGAGGGATTTAGTAGCACTTTGTCCCTTTCAGCAGGTGTCATTATGCAGAGGTGCTGTAAGTAGCTTGCTGAGACAAATTTTCCTGGTGTGTGTATTAACATTTGCTTCCACTTTTATTCGTTTTTTCTGCTCTCTCACAATCATGCTTTATGTTCTGCTGATGATCCTGATAATTCTTTTCTCTTCCTCTTCCAGTGCAGATTCATTGGTTTTGATAATAAATGATGAAAAATGTGTACCAATTCAGGTGAGTTCTTACCAGCAACTTCTGCAGCTGCATTACTACTTACATACTCTGCCTGGAGAGATCTTTTATAATACGTATGTCATGTGATACATGATTAAGCTTGCCTTTTTTGCTTTGGTATCATTCTGGAGATGACATTATGCTATGCCTGATAGTTAATTAAAGGTCTTTCTCCTATTCAAAGAAAGATAGGGAGGTATGTACAAGAAATAATTCAACATAGGAATTAGTTGTTACTATCTTGTGATGGCATTTCTGCCATTTTAAATGTAAAAAGTATTTGGCTACTTTTGATAATGCCGTGAGGATGGGTTTTATTTCAGCTAAATTTAGAAGTCTGGGTGTAACCTTTAGGGCAATTTATCTCACCTGTGGATCCTTTCTTCCTTATTTCCAAAGGCGTGTCTCACCGCTTCCCAAGGGAACCTAGGCTAATGTGTGAAGATAGTAGATACAGCAGATATTACATGCAGCCAGATGATGCCACTATAAAACAACTATTTCAAAGAACCTGAAAGACTTGAGAACCTAAATCCTAGTTATTTTCAGTGACACCTATGGCAAGCCCACCCTCCAGGTTTAAATAATTTTTTTTTGTGAACTACTCTAAGAATCAGAATCACTGGGAGGTGTGAAGCAAAGTTCCCTAACGTATGGTGCAGCTGACAAGTATTCACACCACAGAGCAATGATGTATGATACCACATTTCTATAATACATCAAGAATTAGTGTTGTTATGTTTGAACAAACAATTTGCACAGGTTGTGTATTTTGTGTCCTGCAGCATTTGGCCTCCATGGAAGAACACTGTATAATATGGTATACCCACCTCAGGAAGGCATACTGTGTTAAACCATGTTGCATTTTATGGTATAGACACATCATTATATCAGGCACAATATCAATGACAAATTTCAGAGTTAGAATTAAGAACATAAATAGAAGTTAGATCCAGTGAAGAGTTAAGCACCTCCAGAAGGTTTTTGATCCTGTCCAACTGTAGGTGTCTATGATAGGTGCAATGAATTGCCATCTGTCTCTTTCTGTTCAGAGCAGATGACTAGTTCAAAGTATGTGCCAGACTGTTAAATAAACAAAGATACATTAAATTGATTTCAGGAAGAGCTCAAGCTTTTGGTATCAAAATTATCCATATGTCTAAGCTTCAGCTTCTAGACATGTTGAGAAGGGACTCAGTCTTTACTGCATCTAACTTAACACATTATCAGAATCTGCAAGCCAGGCAACCCTTTTCTCATTTTGACTGATGGGCTCATGAGGGTAGAATCGGAGAGTAACTGCTATGTGAAAGGCACTGAAGGACTCATTTGGGATCCTGTACATAACTGTTATTGAAACTCTGAAATGCTTATTTACTAGGTATCCTCCCTAAATAGCCATCTCATTTCAATAGGCAGCTCTTTGGAAATCAGGCTAAGCTTCCTTTCTTTTTCAAGAGGTTAGATGGCCTGGTAAGATAGATGTGGAATAATAGAATTGCACCATTTTTCTGTCCAAAAACATCCCCAGACCAGAAAAAATGTCTAGGGAAATACCTACCGTTTGTTAACTCTCACCATCAGCTAAAGAAAGCTTCATGCATCATGGATTAGGAAACCCAGGAGCACCAATGAGTAACAGAAATCCTCTGTGAAACTTGTCTATTACCTCTCAGGCTATAAAAGAGTGGGGAAAAATGCCTGGAAGGTTTTTTTCACTTGCTTAGTTCTTAAGAGGGCAGGACTCTGAAGCCCATCATAAAATTCATCTTATTGTAGACACTATGCTATAATTTCGTCTTCCCTGTGACGCCTCAAAAGCTACTACTTCATCTTACATCTATGCATACAAAGACACAATACAGACAAATGTATCTAAGCTACCTACCCTAGAGTCCCTTTATGGGAACTGAAAAGAATGGATACAATTCCTCTCTCTCATTTTAAATATAAACTTCAAGGTGAGATAAATGACAACTTCACAGTGCCTATGTCACTCTGTCTGTAAAGGGAGCTTGTTTCTTTATACACATCTGCATGTTATCTGATGAATCCCATAACAAGTGTAGGAAGCCAATTTATTAAAAAATGCTTTTTTAAAATTTCAGTACCTGAAGACTCTAAACTGGCATTTTGTCCTTGCACTAAACTGCTTTGAACTGCCATGGACCTCCCTTGAACAAACATGTTTGTTCAAGTGCTGCTGTTACAAGCACAATTTTAGTACTAAAAAATTGAGTTGAGGGTTTGTTACAAGGCATGGGTAGTCCACTATATAATCTGTTGCCTTTGATAACAATATCCTAAGGAAAACTTGGCATTGCTGATTCAGATATAATAGCTGTGAAGCAGTATCACACCATTTTTTAGTGCTGTGAAAGGTGTCATCTTCAAGATGAAACAGTGAAGTGTAGCATTGATCACGTATGAGTACTAAAAATCTAGTCATGCTCATATTAGCTACCTAGCTAAGTCATGACAGCCTGTGTTAGTCCGGCTAACAAGCTGTTGGAAGGTAACCTGCCCTGAACAGCTTCATTCAAAGCAGCTGCTGCAGAGGTCAAAGAGTCATAGAATTGCTGTTTGTAAGGGATTGCTGCAGATCATGCAGTTCAGCTCCCCTTGAAGCCTGACCATTGCCAATAACAGATCAGGTCACCTGTAGCTTTATCCTACTCAGCCTTAAATACCATTAAAGATGGAAGTTTTACTTCAGTTGTTCTAGCAAACCTGCTGCAGTGCTGCATTATCCTCCTAATGATGAATATATTCCTAAATGTCTAATATGAACCATCCAATCCACAATCTGTTCTCATTCACCTTGTTTTTACCATCATTTATTTACCGAGCAAAGATTGAGCTCTCTTGTCTGTAACTGCCTTTCAGGTAACTGCAGCTCACCTTTTGAGCCTCCCCCAGACTGCAAGCTCGCCCTTTAGTCTCCTTGTTGTCAGACAGAACAAGCCCAGCTCTGTCAATGGCTGTTTTTATTTCTGAGAGTGTGAATAATGTCCAAATGATGGAGATTAATGAGATCATAAGGCTGGAAGTGACCTCATTTAGCTTGTCCATTCTGTCCCAAGTAAGATCAATTGCATCTATACTATTCTTGACAGATTATTTCTCTAATCTAAACATTTCCAATGATGGAGGCTCTCTAGCTTCTCTGACTTGGAGGCAAACTGAGATTTCTAGTAGAGCCAAATTTGGTAGGTTTCTGGGCTCAGGGGATTTTCTCCTGTCACAGTCCCATAGTTGCAGGGCTGCTGCATTTTCATGCCCCCAGCTTGAGCCAGCAGCAAGAATGAGCACATCCTCTCCAAAGGCACGCACACTACAAATGACACACATAGCAGTCCACAAGTACAGCCCACAGAGCTGTGCCCGTGCTGCCACTCACATAAACACAGTGAACACCAATGGCTCAATCCTGTTCCTCCCCTCCTGCAGATCAGGGTTAAAGCTTGCTAGTGGAATACACGCATGCACACATATATATACACGTGGACTGTAGCTGGTCTTAGACATTCAGTCCACCCACTTGCTGGCTCCCAGTACCTGGTCTCCTCTAGCTGCTCTGACCCAGAGTTGGGGCCCCTCAGGCATCAGCTTCCCACTTCAGGAGGTTGCCACATAGACCTCTTCTCCCAGTACTCAGCTTGTTTGGCTTTACGTTCTCTAGTGTGTGTACACAGAGCCTCAGATAGGAAATGCATCCACCCCAAAGATAGTGAGAAAAAGGATTTAGTAAGAATATAGAATAGACTGAAGTGATCAGGTGCAGGGCTTCCCAGATGAGCATACTGACCAGCCACCTGTTTACAAGCAATTACCCCTCTTACCACCTTTTTTCCTCTATTTTTCCTCACTGATCCACCCTGAAACCTCACTTTCCCCATTTTGGTCCTTCTCCTAAACATATTTCACATGTTCCCACAAGTCCCTTAAAACAGCTTATAAGTTTTATACAATCTGCATATTCTCTTCCCACTGCATTCCAAGATAAGTCCTATACCTCTTCAGGCAGTAACTCCTTTAGTTTTGATGGTCTTCCAGAGAGATTCTTTTCTTGATGTATCTTGGTGGGTTTCACAGCAGTGGCAGTGATCTAATTACTCTCTTCTTATGTTTTTTGGAGTAGCTTATCCAGTTATCCAGTGTGCTCCTGATTAGGTTATTACAGTTTCTCCACCTGTAATTGTCCTTTGATCTTTACTGGGTCTTTGTGTTCACTGCGATTAGCCTTTACTCACATAACCTAAGAGAATCACAAACCATGGAGAAGCATGCAAACAACATCATGAGACACATCACAGTGAACTCCTGTCAGTACAGAATATGGTGGTGAATGTTGCACTGAAGACTTTTGCAGGCTTGTTTTAGATGGCATGCCCAGAAAAGATTGTATCCCAAAGGTATTGTTCATGAATTGGAAAAAAGAAGTGAAATAACATCATGGTGAAAAAAAGAACATAAGTAAATTGAACAAAGCCCAAATCTAGTGGGCATTTCAGACACTGTACAATACCTGAAGAAGCACCAAACATTTTTAGAGAAATATTTCCAAAATCAGTGCTAAAAATATTTCCAAAATTTGTCCTAAAATATACATTATACAGAAAAAGGAGGGTAAGAATGCATTCAACTGATTTTACTGCCAGCGGAATGATAAGCTGAAGATCATAAAAACAGTGCTTTATCTTCACACTTAGATAGCTTTCACTCCTATGCAAACCTAAACTAGCTAACCAAATGATTTAATTGTTCAAATCCTTACTCTTGCCTTCATTCTACTTTTGTTAATGTGCTTTGTTGTTGTTTATGTGGTGATCATTTAGGCTGCTTGCATTCCATGGAAAATGATTATATTGGAGCCTCTCCAGGGCATAGAAACTTGCATTTATACATTTTCTACAGAGCATTCACCACATATTTGAGTGCATTTTGGCATTGTTTTAAATAAAACTAAATGTAAATACTCAGGTATAGATTTACTAGGTTCTTTTCTGAACTAATATTAGAAATAACACCTTTTTTTTTTTTTAAATTGGCATCCTGTTTCTATTGTTCAAATCCTATTGTTCAAAATTATTTTTCAATCAGAGCGCAGAGAGTGCAGAGGAAAATGAGTCAGGGGAGAATATTGTGAAATGGAGCTCCATTTAGAGGATTCAGCAATAAACACAAGGGGTTTTTTTATTTAGATATGGCAGACTCAATTAGCATCTCATTAGCAATAAGCTGTATAAATAGGCATGTTCAGCAAAGAGGGAAAAAAAGTCAATAGTCTGCTGGCAGCCACTCAGTATCCCGGCACCAAGCTTTCAACACATACAGAAGCTCTAATTAGAAGCTTGTCCATGTGCATGCATCACTCATTAACTGCCTCTTTACTGAAAGGGAATAATGAATTGAGCCCTTTAATCTGACATTAATAAATTGCCACCATTTTGGGAGGTATTTGAATGTAAAATGGTGATGTTCATTACCAAAATTATGTTTGATGAGTTGGGTTTGTTCTGACTCATTGAGAGGGATAATTTTCATAGTTAGGGCTCCTTCCAAAAAATGAGTTTGGATGCTTATGGCTTCCCCCACAGAACTTTAAGTGAGAGTCTGGGTCTGTGAAGACCAACACTATAAACTACAGATGTGTATATGATGATGTAATGACATGTTTCCTGCCTCTTCTGTTTACGCATGCAAAAGTAATTGAACGTGACTTGAAGGTATGCCTTATAGAGAAAACCACTCATCTCCTATTTATAACATTTCTTTGTACAACGTGAGTCCATCAGAAGGAATTCAACTCCATATTTATGGAAAATATATGACAAATACTTTGGGCCTAGGCAAACCATCTGTCCCTTGTTCTGAGTCAGTTTCCTCTTTTACTAGGTTTTATTCCACCTGTATTTCATCTTTTGTATGAACCAAATAGACAAACTGGACCATATGCTTCATATGTATGGCAGAAGACACCAGTCTCTGGATCTTAAGCCATATGTTGGTCACCAAACAAGGGTCAAAACTGGGCTTTTTGGAGCTACGTCATGCCATTAGTGAGGCTGTGCAAAGACTGATAGGTGATCTGGTCCCCTTTCTGGTACCAAGGCAGTCTAAGCCCGTAGTGCAGTGGAAGGTGCAGAAACCTTTACAATTTTCTATTTGTGAAATGCTCTCAGAAACTCTTCCCTTTGGTTCTAGTTATGTGATGGGTATTCTTTGTGTCCTTAGCCATCCATACAACTACCTTCATGTGTGGGTTCACTTGGCCAATTAGTGACCTTTGCACTAGAGGATAAAAACTGATAAAGAGCAAGTTAATAAAGCAGAACTGTTGTGGTATACACAAAAGAGCAGATCACTCTCCAGGCCGGGAAGTATGAAGATAAATTCTGTATTGCCCAAGTTAGAAGCGAGTAAACTGTATTCATCTATGACTGTAATACAGCTGTAAAAACATACTGAAACTGTGCAGTAGCAAATATGACTTTTTGCAAAAGTAGATCTACCCAACTGGCAAAGTCAACTGTATTATGGAGAAATATCATAATGTTATCTTTCAAGATTCAAAAGTCATGTAAAAAAACTCATACTGCCATGTCTCAACTATCTAGCAAAATAAATTTAACAAAGCCTTGGAGAAATATTGTGAGAATAAAATGGGAGAAAACTATCTACCTTTTCTCACATTTCCTCAGTGAACTGCCCATTCATTAGAATGGATTAAATAGCCCATTCAAGTATGATTATTGGAAACCATGTTTCTAATACCGTGAACACAACAGGCTTTTACCAATTTATCTTATACAATTCTTCTCCATTTTTTAATATCTTTTCCAAAGAAATAACTTTATAGTAATTGTCTGTATTTTTCTTAATAACATTTCCAGTCTCTGTGACAAACTAAATAACTGCATATAATATTGTATTCTATATGAAGACTTGTTTTCCTCCTATTCCTCCATGTGACAGTGTTTATTATATATCCAGGGTATCAAAGAGCTGTTTCCCTATATCAATTTATGTGTATTAAGTATATTCTTATCTCTATAACACCAAAGCAGACAGTTTTTCTAGGCCAAATGTTTCTCACATAAACTCATTTTGTATACAGTTTCCGCAGACACTTTTTAAAGAAATGATGCCTCTGTAGAAGTAAGGATAGGGTTTTTTAGGGATCAAGCATATCTGGAATGGATAGAAAAGAAAAGGTATATAGCTGTTACCTTATTTTCTCCAGCTATCATAAAGCTATTGGATGGTCAATGGATATTTAATTATATAAAATTTAATTTATTGAATTGGGTGATCCAGAAGACAGGCTTTGAACTATGAACTGGGGAAGAAGTGAGCCTGCCATGTTTTTCTTGCCAGCTTACATCACCTCTAGTTTTTTTCAGCCTGACTTTGATATATAGACCAGAAGCTTCTTGTAGCAGGACACTGTGTAAGGCAATGAACCTCACATTTTGTGGAGCTACAATTGCACTAATCTTAATGCAAACATTAAACATGTTTAGCTTATAGGAATGATTGATTAACTTAGAGAAGACATTCAGGGAAGTTACTTCAGATCCTTTAATTCATCAAGTAATTTAGTGTAATTTAAGATGAGGTACTGAGTAGAAACTAGTAGTAACTTTATGTGGAAGTTAAATAACAGTTGTACTTGGCTTTTGTTTTACCTAAGTCAGCTAACATCCCCTCTCAGAAATATTTTGTCCTTGGATTTTCAAGGTGGAAGAGGGGAAAAGGCTATAGACCTAAATTCACAATAAGTCAATATTCTTAATTAAAATCTATTTCACTAATAGTCTGTCTAATCCTTGGCAGTGCTTTATCTCACTAAAGACTCCAGCAGACATGTGACAGAGGATTAAAATCAGACAGCTGAAGCAGCTACAGCCACCAGCCAGCCTCTCACCTTGCCCTTCTGATAGATGCTGCCACTCTGAGCAGAATGCCTGATGTCTTGGGAAGAAATTTTCTAACCCACCATGTTAAAGAAGAAATAAGTTTCTAACCTAACATACTAAATTGAACTAATCCTACTTTCTGCTTATGAGAGTGAAAACTTTAGCAGTGCAAGACCTGCTATACAAATAACTCAGACATCTGTATCTTTGGTTAATAACATCTGTAAGTGAATGACAGAGATGGCTAGGTTGTTTACAAATTCAGCTATCTGATTTCCTTCTGCTGCCATATCATTTTAGACCTCTGAATGAAACACAATACCACTGAAGCATTCTTCCTGTACAGGCCTACTCAGAAAACTATCTTTTTTGTTGTATGTGTTCTGGCATTAGACATCTTCTAGTTGAGGAATCCTGTATTGCCAGTTCTGACTACCTAATCCTAACTACATATATTTCAGAAATGTATTACACTTATTTCCTACCCCAGATCCCGTGAAAATGTAGAGAGACTTTATACAGACACTGGTATAATTTCAGTTATAAAAAACAATGGCTTCCTAAAGGCCTTATCTTGTTGTGAGCTGACATGTCTTTTCTTCATGTAATGTCAGATCCAAATCCCAGCAAATTTTCCTTTTGTATCAGAAAGAGGTTGGATGAGACAAATATGGGTATGTCCTTTGTGGGTGACTAGATTTTATTTTTTTTTTTAGATGAATTGTAGTGATGTTTCTGTTTAATGCATATCAAATTTCTAAGGTACCCCATCAAAATGAAATTGTCTCTGCTGGAGAACTGTTAGAGGAACTCATCAAGCAAAATCTAGCTTTCTACAGTGTGAATGTCTATATTCAAGCTTGTAATTTCACTTTCTTTATGGACAACAAAGAGAAATAAACATTTCTAAGAGCATCTACTATTTATTGCATAGGCACCTGATTATTTATTTATGACCTAAGGTAGACAACTAAGATAGATTAAATGAAAGAACTCCAGAAGTGCTTGTTTATCTTCATGAGTAATAAAATCTAGGATGACTGGTTGAGATACAGGCATTTATATTATAAAGTTCAGTAGAAGAATCCTGCCCTATTGATAAAAATATGTCAGTTTTAATGTCACCTAGCCGTCGAAGTTTCCTCTACAGTCAGTAGAGGGAAGTCAGAACCTCCTTAAGGCACTTCAATCCCAGAGATCATTGACACTTCTTTTAGGGCAGGATAAATTGTTAAACTGGCATCTGAAAGCCACCATTTATTGCCATTATCTTGAGGGAATCTAGACAAACAGTTGAACACAGCATTTCAGTTACAGATGGTTGTTAAGGGAGATGAATCTTATTTGTTCAAACTTTAATGTTTACTTTTCTATTTTTCTTAATCACTGTCTGTTTGAAATCCATTTCCATGATTCTTTAGTAGAGCTTCAAGACTTTATACAAACTATCATAAACAGACTTACTATATGAAGGTTGTTTCTGGCTTTTCTGCACTCATATTAACCTCATGAAGTTCAACAAGGCCAAATGCAAGGTCCTGCACCTGGGTCGGGGCAACCCCCAGTATCAATACAGGCTGGGGGATGAGTAGATTTAGAGCAGTCCTGTGGAGAAGGACTTGGGGGGTATTAGTGTGAAGCATGGCCAGCAGGTCAAGGGAGGTGATTCTGCCCCTCTGCTCCGCTCTGGTGAGACCCCACCTGCAGTCCTACGTTCAGCTCTGGGGGCCCCAACATAAGAAGGACATGGATCTGCTCGAGCGAGTCCAGAGGAGAGCCACAAAGATCATCAGGGCATTGGAGCACTTCCAGGAAGACAGGCTGAGAGAGTTGGGGTTGTTCAGCCTGGAGAAGAGAAGGCTCTGGGGAGACCTTACAGCAGCCTTCCAGTACCTAAAGAGGGCCAATAAGAAAGCCAGAGAGGGAGTTTTTTAGAAGGACCTGTAGTGATAGAACAAGGGGTAATGGCTTTAAACTGGAAGAGAGTAGATTTAGATTAGATGTAAGGAAGAAGTTCTTCACTGTGAGGGTGGTGAGACACTGGAACAAGTTGCCCAGAGAGGTTGTGGATGCCCCATCCCTGGAAGTGTTCAAGGCCAGGTTGGATGGGGCTCTGAGCAACCTGGTCTAGTGGAAGATGTCCCTGCCCATGGCAGGGGGGTTGGAATGAGATGATCTTTAAGATCCTTTCCAACCCAAACCATTCTATGATTATATGGTTATTAGTTTGTATCTAAACATACTGTTTTCAAGTGTTGTTTCTATGAAGTTCTTCAGGATTTCTTCTGTTGCTTTCCTATATTTGACGAATAATGAACACCAATATCTTCCAGTATTTCCAAAGCTAAAATTAATTTTATTTAGTTTTTCAACTACAAATTAAATGGCAAGTACAGAATATAGAATATCCAATTCTGTGCATGTAACTGAATTTATAGTATTCTTCACATTGAAAAAGTATCAAAGAATCATGCCAAAAAACATGTTCAATTACAAAAAACAGTATTCAAAATGCAGAACTTAATTTGGTCTTTAAGTGGTGAAAACTGTAAGAAAAAATACACCTTACTAGGAATAAAAGTGTAAGAACTGAGTTAAACCTCTAAAAAACATTTCCTAATTATAAATGTAATTATGCTGGTCTTAGGGTAGAGTTTTGGTGGGTTTTTTTAAATATATCTGTAGTTCAACATTATAAGTTTATAGAAGCAACTGATTTTGTAATACCTTTTACTTCAGAAGAGAAAAAATGTATTTAGGCTACTACCTTAGATGATGTTGGCCATGTTGCAAAGCTCAGTAAATCTCTTCACTTTATGCAAATTGTCATCTTTACGATGAAAGACTTTTCTCAAAGAAAAAAAGTTATGCTAGTTTATTTAATTTAAAATGATAAACCTCTCTCCAGGTCTGTAGTCACAGCATTTATACACATTTGCTATATGATACAAAGACATTCCAGCAGCATTAAAATAATTATTCCAACAAAAATTTACTCTTTCAGTTCCTTCATAGTTTTAGGAAGCAAGCTTTTAGTCTTCTTCAAAAGCTGGTCAGACAAATATTAGCTACATTATGAGTGGTCAGTCAACAATTTTAGGTTACTTTTGGACAGAAGTGGAGAATCAGTCTTAACAGCTCTGAATGATGTGTTTTAAACCATGCATTTTTGAGGTTTATGGAAAACGATGGCAAAATACATGTCTGAGAGGAAGCATCCTCTAGGTGTCTTCTCAAATCAGTTAGCATTTTGGTGTTTGTCCAAATTGAGCTTCATTTAGCACATTTGTACATTTCTGATTCTCAGCTAGATATTGGCTAAGCTACTGAACTCTACAATCAAACTAGGAATAAATGGGATATACCTGCAACAGTAAATTACACAGAATGAGAAATTGGATTACCTATACTGTTACTTAGTTAGAGATGTCCCTGGTATAGGTTTGGCTGAGGTGAAGTAGAACTATACAAACACTTCCCAGGCCCAATTTGATAGTTCGTTATAGTTGGTTAGGCAAGAACTATTCCATAAAAGTGGCTTGGATGCACCATCTTGTTTTGGCTAGTAAGAGTGATTCATAATGTGGATGTTGCTAAATCATGCCAGTTGGGCTGCACGGACCCTGGCTTGCTTCAGTTTACTAATGTATATAGCCTCTATGAAAGGTGTGGTTTGAGGGACTAATGACTTTAATCATCTGAGTCAATCCAAAGAAGGACCAGTAAAATGCTCCTGGGACCAAAGAGGGAAGGAAGAACAGAAAAGGAGGAAGAGAGGAGGGAGATGGGGGGGGAGGAAAGAAGGAGCGACATGCCTTCTTTGGCAATCATGGACTCTTGAAATGTCTCTGCTAGTCATGAAACCTCAGCTCAGCACAGATCTTTAGGGTGAAAGTTGGGGTTACTAAGTCTTGTGCGTTTTATATTTAACTTTTACAACACATACTTATTTAAGAACAACATACCTCCAGGAAAAGAGAGTAGAAGTGAAGATGTAATTATAGTCTATAGCAAATATTTAAGGAACGGGGAGCTTCACTTATTAGCAGTGGCTTTTGGACTATTTAAAATAAGGATAAACAGTGGGGGTGAAAAATTAGATGTAACAGAAAGGAATTTTCCAACTGCCTGATAACTAGTAATCCCTTACTAAAATGTCTGCTCTGTGCTTCTACTTTTCAATCATCTGATGCACATATCAGTATCCTAGTCCTAAGGTTGTTTAAGATCCCTGTCCCTTCCTGGGAAAATGAATTTACATAGACACAGATGCATATGAAACGCTGAGGTAGAGGTAGGTCAGCCTGTGACAGATACCAGATTAGTTTGGAAGAGAAGAGGACAAATCTTCATTGGGAAAGCACATAAATGTGACGTACTTTCTGACCCCAGGAGCAGTTTTGCTGTCCTGGGGCAACCCAGACTTGCTGTAATTGTCTTTTTCAAAAGTTGAAGAAAGGCTAACAACCTCCTGGTGCAGGAGAGACAGAGCTGTGTATGGGCAATCATCTTGCCCTCGTGAAGGGTACTAGCGTTGCAATTCAGGACAAAGAAAAGGAAAGGATAGAGAAAGGAAGAGCAGTTTGAGGCCTAGAAAAGATGGATGCTCTGAGAATTTAGGATCCACATTGCCAAAATCAAATATAGATACGCTGCCAGTGGCCCTCATGTACAGAGGATGCTCAGCTTGGTATGCCACATATTTCTACTGGCTGGATTACCTCTGTACCACATGAAGGGTACAAATGTTTTCCATCTGATTTCTGAACCAGGCTAAAGAGGGAAGGATCAGACAGCTCTTTCAATTCTGAATTTTTTTAATTGATACTGTACATTTATTCTAGTCTTTAAAAAATTAATGAAGGGGGCAGTGTTCAGACAGTCCGACACCCAGTATTTTTTTAATGTCATATTTTACTATTCACACTTGTTTAATCAAATGGGAAGAACAGTCAATCCTATTTCTTATTGTGCCTTTGTATCCAGGCCTTTCAAGTTGACAATGTAAAAACATGAAAAAAAGACTTTCCATCTCCCTAGACAGCTTACACTCTGTACTCAAACAATTTGAAAGTTAGTGATTGAATTCAAAATAAATTCAGAAAAATAGATTTCACTTAGAGGAAATTATATTGTAATACAAGTCTAGAAATAGCTGAACTCACTGGGCAAATTGTCTTTACACCACTAAACCAGAGTCAATTTTATTGCAGATGTGACAGTTGCACACATTAGAGAGAAAGGACTACTTAGTTTGAGCATTTTCAAACTGTGAAGAAAACACTTTTTGAAAAAGGGCAATCAGGCAAAGTTCAAACAATTTTCAGTATCATAGAAAAGAAGTCTTTAATGCCTAATTTAAGTACTAGCTAGGCAACAATCATTTTATGAGCTGTCAGTTGAAATATATTCAATTGTAAGAATGACAACACTTTAGGAAAAAGAAAGACTCTGTAAAAAGTGAAGAAAAGAAGAATTCATGTGAGGAACTTAAACAGTGAAGTTATATACTCCTCAGTGTCATTTCTAAAGAGACTCATCTTTCTTAGTTGTCTGTTGTTCTTCAGGTCCAAAATTCATAGTTATTTTTAAGTTAGAACAAATGTGGGAGTGGTTATGTAAAAAAGAGCAAAAGGACTGGCTGCTACAGATTGGAAGGAGTGACACTTTTTAAACTTACAAAATTCTTATATTTTCTACCTGGGGCTAGGATACATTATGCTAACTTTAGCAAACCAAAAGTTAGAAAACTGGTCTATGCTAGTGGTCTTGGATCTCTTCAAAGCTAATAAAGAAAGACAAAAAGCTGGAGAACTACTCATCCCATGAACTACTCATGATGGAATGAATTTCCTTTTCCAAGTGTCAGTATTTATCTTTTGGATGCTTCCTTCTCCTATACCTTTGCAGCTCTAGTGATTCCAGTGCAGTCTGTTTATACTTAATGATATTAAAGAGTTCAGAATAATGGAAATTATACTTATAAACCATTTATACAATTAATAACTCTTCAAAGTAAAATTTTCCATAACACATGCTAAGAGGTATATTGCACATATATGTATGTACAATTTAATTGGAAAATATATTTTATGCTGTCTTTGGCATATACGTAGCTGGCCTTGTGCACACAAATTGGTTTTGGGATTACCCGTATAAATAATGACTATTTGTTTAGAAGAAGGGTTTACAGCACCTTTGTGTACTTCTCACACCTTAATTGATAGCTAATTTTGTTTTAGAAAGAACAATAATAAAACAGTAACTTTAAGTCCAATGTATTTTCTCTTTTCCTGAGTATAACCAGTTGCCATCAAGCTAAATTGGGAGGGAGGGAAACGTATATAGTATATAAGCATGGTATATGTCTATACAAACTTCTTAAACCAAATTAATTCATAGGTAGTATAATATTAACCTTAAAATCATCTTGCTTAATGTCAAGAAGCTCAAACAATCCCATAAAAAAAGAAAGTTTATGTGATTTATAGAAAGAAAATAGACTGCAGACTCTATGGTTATACTCTTCAGACAGTAATTATTAGGAGTATATTTTGTATTGCTGAGGTTATTTCAAAGAAAATTCTAAACCATATGGTGCAGCAAACAACATTTCCATGGCAAAAAAAAAAAAAAAAAAAGTTGCTTTGTGGCTTATTTGACTTTCTCAGTAGATATCTGTGAAAACATTTTTGACAGTTTTGAGGATGGCTTGGTATGGGCAGGCGTTGTCCCCAGACTGCTCTCTAAAAATTTCTTATATTTTGCACAATTAAAATGCACTTATTTTCCTTGAATACCTTTCTTCATTAAAAAAAAAAAAAGCAACACAATAATAAAGGTAGCCATTTATTTCAGGTGTTACTATGTCTATATCTTTCCATATCATTTCCCACACATTTATACCCACAATTTTTGACACAGTTATCCTCAGAAAGCCTTGATAAAGTAATGAAATACAAATGCACTTGTATTACTAAGATGTAAAGGAAAAGTTACTTTCTCAAGCTATATGGGAAGTTTTTGATAGAAAACAATTTAAGTACAAACTCTTTACCAGTGTCATAATGTGTTTAAAACTTTAACTTCAGTTTTTCTTGTAAGATTTTCACTTCTTTTTGGACTGTTCCTACATGAATGCTATTAAGAACAGAATCCTTAAAGATTAAGAATTTATATTTTATTTGAGCTGCCTGCCATGTGGTTCTGGTTATAAATTATATTCTGGGAACTCAAGAAGTAATGAGGACCATGAGTCAAAGTAAAATTTTAGAAGTAGTCATCATCTTCAGAGAACTTACAAGAGTTCTTAGTGACCCAAACATGTAACTGTTACAAGAAAAGCGAGAGCCCAGATCTTTTTATACCACAGATCCAGTTCACTAAAAAGGAGATGAATGAAAAGCAGCTTCAGGAATGATGTGTCTGTACTTTCTGGAAAAAAAAAGATGTGGCAAAAGTTTATTTGGAGCAACAGACTGCCTGAAAAGCACAGAAACTGATACAGGAGCACATGCTGAACCATCAGGAATTAGGCAGTGAAAGAGAAAATCTAGACTACCTCTAAACACTAATCCCTTTGTTCCCAAAGTTTACAATGATAGGCTCCAAATACAATAGAGAAACAGTGATCACACTGGAAAATAAATGGGTGACAAAGTATGGTAACTTTGGTGCAAAGAAAATGCAAAGAACTAAAGAACAGTGAAAAGTATGACCAAATTGGGATAGTTAAATGTTTGCATCTAAGTGCCTTGAACAGATTCACTTTATGGCCAACAGAAAAAAAAAAGCAGCACTTTTAGGGAAAGTACATCTCATCCTAAAATAAATGTGAAAAATATATCAGGTAAACTATTCTTCTGATTCTCCATTTAATGTATGTTTCTACAAAGAGCACCTAACAGCTATGATGTGCACTGGAAAGTGGGACTCAGCTGCAGGTTAAGAAGCTCAGCTTTGTATGTCTGCACAGAGGTATGCTATGTGTCTCCCACTCTCAGCAATGAAGATCTCATTAGTACAGTGAATGGAGCTTGGAAAATAATTCATCTTATTATAAAGCAGACTATGACAGAGTAATTAATTTGTTTAAAAGGAATTATTCAGTACTTATTGAGATGCTGTGAGTTTTCCAGGATAATCACATAGGGCTCGCAGATGTAATAAAGAAACCACAGGAGACCAAAAGCCTCTAGGAACATCAGTTAGAGATAACATTGGGTGTCCAAGACCAATTGAAATTATGCTAAATGCTTATGTTTAGGAAACTGAATCATATCTCTAGTGGAGAACAGCTGAATAACCATTCTAGGACATAACTGACTTTTGACTCAAAGTTCAAATCAGTTGTCAATACAAAGGCATAAAATGCCATATGAAATGTCTTACAGCTCCTGGCTCACCAACAAGGCAACCACATCCCCATAGGTCTTGAACTGTATCTGTCAGTCCTGTGTAGAATTACATGCACTTCGCACAGGTTTAGATGCTTGCATATAAACTTCTCTATTTGGGTGCCTTTATCTTGAACTGAATCCCACCATAGACATCTAAAGTTTGGTGAGATGATCTACACTGTCCTCTATCTGTCCTTCCTTCTTTGTTCCTCTCAGTTCTGAAGTATCAAATTGTCTGAGCAAACCTAGATGAAACACGTGAGCTATCTGAATGTAATTAACTCTAAAGCCTACAGAGATCAATGTCTTGCTTTCAGACGAGAGTACATAAGGAGACTGAATAAAAGGGAGTTTTTCAACTTTGTTTAAATAGACTTAATTTCAGTAATCTGTCATTTGCCTTTCGACTGACTCCTCTTTTGAATAGGTTTGTCAAGATGAATCTGCTTATTTATATTTTCTTAGAAGAAATTTCAAGACTCACTATGCTTTATAGGTTATAAAACTGACCTATGCTTACTATTTTTTTAACTAGTTATATCCTGTCACATAAAGAATTATCTTAAATATTTAGGGGTAGAATTCTAGACCTTCATTTGATTTTAATGCAAATTTAGGGTCCAAGTGAAGGAGTATTAATTCCATTTCAGCTCATGAAAATCTGCAAATATATGTCTAATTTGAATCATGTCTTTAAATCTCATTATTTTTAATAGCATTTATGCATACTTGTGTGCCTCTGGATGTAATTTTGAAGTGCAATTTCTACTGAGCACAGAAAAATAATCTCCTAATGTCTTTCCTCTTCCAAGTTTATATTGTCTTGTGTGAACATTTTCATTGAAAAAAAATATGTATGCAGATGAATAATTTTATTGGTTTGGTATGAATGATTTCAGGCTTAAGGTCTTAGACTAAATTGCAGGTGCAGATTCAAAGAAGGGATTGATACAGACTTGAAGCTACAACTGGAAACTATTGAATAAATATGAGTTCTGAATTGTACCAAGAATTCAGGGTGTGAGAACATGCAGAGCGTGGGTGAACTGCATCCTCACGCTGCTTGTGCTCCCTGTACTGTTGTAGGAAGGCATCTGCTGCACATTGCTGCATTCAGTATTACCATCCTCTGGCTAGCTAAACCAGTGTCAAATCAGTTTTATTCTGGAAGAGCTGTGGAAAGGTGCCACAGCATAATCTGCAATTGTGTCGTAAACCTTAGCATTTTTTTTTGTAATAAAAAAAAGGGAATGTAAAGATCTATGTGGTCTAAATTGTATATGACAAAATATGGTGCCTAAAATATGATGCCTGCATTTATTGTTGTTAGGGTTCATGTTATACTTATTTAAAAATAGCTTCATGATTCATTCAAAACAGCTCTGATGTCATACTTATTTACATAGAAGATAGTGGACATCTGGCCCCAATCTTCACCTATCATTTTCTGATATATATCAATGTAACTTATTTTTCTGAAGTTCACCGTCAGGAGAATCTGTGAATGTAAAGCACATCCTGAATCCCCTGTGCACTCTTTGTAAAACAATATGTCTCCTTTATCCTGTAGGTCTGGCAATTTTTGTTCCCTGCTTATTAAGATTTTAGGTTGCCTTTGTGATCTATTCAGAATTGGATTTGCTTCATTTCCACAGAGAAGGAATCACAACAGATATTAAATACATTATATTTTTTAAACTCTTTAGTACAGCATGGCTACGTTCTCTGAAATAATTGTGAAAATGTGAGCTTTGTCTCTTTTATTGTTGGATGTTTAAGTTTTAGTCACCCCAGTCTACACATAATCGTCTTAGACTCCCTTTAAAATCAATAGGGGAATAAAGGCAGCTCAAAAGGTGGTTCATTTGACCTTGTCCAAATCCTTATTTCAGGAAGATATAAATCTTCCTTTGGAAGTGCCAATTTCTCTCAATTAACCATAAAAAGAATTAGTGCGATTAGCTCACTGGCATATGTCTACTTTCAGTCATGCCAATCCCAGCCTAGCTGTCTAGTGCAATTTATTTTTTTATTTATCCTTTTCCCTTTAGTATTCAATGGTTCACACTTTTTTTTTTTGCTGTGACTTATAATTAAATAAAAAAATCCTTCAGAAAGAATTCCACAGGCACAGGGAATAAGATATTAAAAAATGACAAAGGACCCCACCTGTCTTATCAGACAGATCATTTAACCCATATGCACTTAATTTTGCACTGTGTGAAAAGGAATGACATATTTGCACAGTAGATAAACTTTCCTAATTGTTTAGTAAGTTTATGCCAAAATAGCCAATTTTAAAATGAATAATGTATATTCATTCCTGTTACTAAGTAAGAAGAACTATGCAGCTCTTTCACAACTCTTTCATTGATCTTTAGGCTGCCTGTTGCATTGCTGCATGTTCCTTCTTATAGAGCTCATATATTCCAGTTTTCCCCATTTTTGTTGCTGTTGATGAAGAAAGTATGTTTCATTTACATATTTGGTATATTTCACATTCTTTTTACACACACATTTTTTATATTTTTGAAATGCTAGTAGTACATTAACATCTGTCTTCAACAGAAATGACATAACACACACAAGGTAGGATGGTACCTGTATATTGAATATATCCCTGCTTCACAGTAAGGAAGACAAAGCCTTAAGTGTAGTTGTTGATGTCCTAGACTTCAGTGTAAGCCAAGTTCACCTGTCCAAGCTATCACTCCAGAAAGAGGAATAGGCTTATGGGGGACAGACAAGAACATGCAAATATTCCAAACTGCAGAGATACACTACCCAGGGAGCTGTAGGAAAGAGCCCACAATGGGACAACCCAGACCCATGAGACATGCACGTATGTGTGCCACCCGAGAGCCATGGGGATTCAACAGCAGGAGTAACTGCAGACAGAGACAAGCAGCAAGTAACGAGGCAGCCTCCACGTCCCATTGCTGCTTCTCTGAGCCATTCATCCCTCAAGTAATTTAATAAGCATTCCATTAAGAAAAAGTGGATGCCCATGATTCTCTGCTGCAAGGTATAGCGCATGGAGCTTCAAACAAGGCTCATAATGATTTTTTGGTCTCTGTGCAATACTATAATCTCTCATACATGCTTTATTTATACAAGAAAAGCCAAGGAGGGAAAAAGTGCTTGTTATGAGAGTGGTACAGCAGATATTTTTTATGAAACTTGTATTTTATCTGGCATGGATTACATCTTTAAAACAAAAGTGTCACAGGCACCAATCATTCTGAAACGTTATTAAAAATCTCTGTGTTTGTTCTCAGTTGTGCCTCTGAGGTTTCATATGAGCTTTGAAACTTTATCTTCTCAGTGATTCCTTTTTCAGGACATTCTGATTGTCAAAGGAATACATGGAAGATTTTATTTGATTTGATCTGTAATTTCTTTTTATAAGTGTTCATTTTGTAAGGTTTTATTAGTAAATCACCTCCAAGAGTAATGCATAGACATACTGAAATTGAAATTATCCAAGCTCTTATCCATCTAAAATCAAAACATTTATTTTTACTCCAGGTTGTCTGAAGACCCTTATTAGCTTTGCTGATGAAGCAGTGCAAAATATTTAGCTCCTGTCATCATGATGAACAAAGGAACCCCCTACTTTTAAACATGAGCTGATTCATTCCCTCCCTCTCTCATTAATTAATATATATTTTATTACTATAAATAAGTAATCACAGGAAATCTAAACGGACAAAAGAGTGTTGTTTCTCTTCTTCCTACCCTTAATACATTCACAAAAGACCTATAGAAAGCTAAGAAATTCGCTTTGGAAACTTCATATTAGAATTTCTTTAAGATAAATTTGAGGCTGTATGAATGATAGTTTTGACAGACTATCTTCTGCATTATGCACCATACTATAGCTTTATGAATTCTTTCTTCATTTATTTCTTGAGCTGGGTGATCTCAGCATTACAAATGTACTTTAGTACCATCTTGAAACACAGCAGAACCTATTGATAGGAAAAGGAACTGATGAAGAATTATTTAAAAAAAAAAAAAAAAAAAAGCTTAAGCTTGATTTTCAAGTAAGAAAACAGGAGAAATAAGTGTTTTCCCTGCACCAAGAAGACTTTGTGTAGTCTAATAAAGACCAACAACTTGAAAAATGTCAAGTCTTGCCTTTTTAAAGAGGGTGGTTGCATCCAGACTGACTACTAATGTCAGGGCATTGAATGGGGGAGTGTTACTTGGACTGGCCAAGTGCCTGCCAGGGACCAGTCTCACAATTTCATTGTCCAGCTGATGTAATTCCAGCACTTGGAGACCTGCCCTGGCACTGCGTAGTTTCCTAATATATGAGTAGCCAAAATGTCTCTCTGTGCTTCCACAAGAGGAGCAGTGCTTTGTATCTGTTAGAGAAATTCCTTTCCAAACCCCAACCACTTAGTTTCTTGCAGTGACAATTTGCAGGTTGGCAGGAAAAATTATCTAAACTGGATTTCGAAAACGTATCTCAGAATATGTGATTCAGAGATGTCACCATATACTACTTGATTGAGTTTAACTCCATCCCAATTATGCTTCCTCCAAACATATTTGTCTGCTCCCTAAAAAGACTAGACAGGCTTACTCATAACTCATGACACTTGGGGTTGGAGGTGTGAGGGGGTGTTCTTGGTTTTGTTTTTTTTTTTTCTTTTTTTCTTTGTTTGTTTGTTTTATGAATCTAAACATCCTGTGTCTTCCTAGACACCTGAAACAAACTCTTAATATATATTGGGTTTTTTTGCAAATCTCAAGTAATCTTGGGATTTCTAAAGGGCGCTAGACAGTTCTGATGCATACTCTTACCCTTGGATATGTGTAGACCCCCTCCACCCAGACCCAGCTGTCTGTACCTCTACTGCAAGGACAATTCTGTTGCTTCATTAGTAGCTGTTAAACTGCCACACATTACAAGCCTGGCAGAATACGTTAAGGGAAATTGGTGACAATTATGTTCTTACTGAGTTTGGAATTGCAGCAATTTGGGTGCTACCTGGTGAGCAATGGGGTTCTTCCTGCTGTGGTACAGGTCAGACAGATGTGGGCAAGATCAGTCATCCCTCCCCATGTGTCTCAGCCTAGTAATGTCATCATATTGTAACTCTTACCGTCAGGGGGAAAATAAAGAATAAATCACTTGTAAGTAGCAATGCTTAAATGTGGTGTATCATAGAATGCAAAAATGTCAACCTGAAACCCTGCAGATTGCTAATAACATGATGTTTATAGTACGGGCCATTAAACCCATCACAGAAATCCAGCTAGAGGTGACTCAGAGTAATAATCATGCTGTGTTTGTTTCATCATTGTGACAGACGGACAAAACATTTCTTTACTGTAGTTCTATAGCTTTATAGTAAAAGGACTCTTTCTTATTGAATTTAAACCAGTAAAAAGTTTCTTTAGTACAAAACCCAAACTAAACATTAACAAAATTGGTAAAATTAGAGGTCATTCATTAAAGTTCTTTATTAAAATGCATTTAGTTTATAAAATTGTAACAAATGGTTACATTGTTTCCCTGAATCTTATTTTGAGATCTTTTCCATGTTCTCTCTCCTGTAGTTTCCACATCCACCCTTATATTGTTTTTGAAGACTGTCTGTGGAATTGATTGGGAGAAACTTTCAAAAATTATTTGCTTTGGCTTTGAGATGACACACATCTATATTGAATTATGTAGTACAGTGTAGTCTTCAGTAGCTCACATAAACATTTAACACTGGACTGCACAGACTTGGCAGAAAAACTATGGTAGAGAACAACACACTTCTTTCCCTTGAAATGGCTTTTCTATTCTTTAGTTTCTTTAGCTCAGGTTGTGTATCTCAAACACATAGACTCCTGATTCAGGTTTACAAAGTTTAAACTACTGGATGCATTTTCAGTGCTTAAATGTCACTGACACCTATGAATTTCTTAAGAAAGCTCTTCCTTAGACAAATCTTTTTGACACAAGCTTCAAGACAGTAAGAAATATGGATATGAACATACTATGTATGATGTCTATAAAATACCAGTAGCTTACTAAGAATTGTAAGATGGTAAGAACTTTTACACAGTTAATTCATTTTCTGGTATGTAATTTGTAAATTAAGATATGCCTAAAACGCTTAGCTAAGCTTAAAACATTTCATAATGGCAGATGTGTTGTCCAGGAAGGAAGGAGTTACAGGAAATTTTATTTAAGCTGATTTGCTGAGAGAGCAGTAGACAATACTGACAGCTCTTTAAACCTGACATATTTAAATAGCATTTCATTTGCATTCTCATAAACAACCACTGTCAGTCAAAACTAGAATTTAGTCAGTCTCCTTAAATTGAAAGGAAAAAGATGGAGTTGAGGAAAAAGTCCTAGAAAATGTTCAGACATTTCATTTGTATTCAATAATGACTTGTTAACGTCCAGGTTTATTTGGGGACTTTCTGAAAGACAATACTCTGGAAATGAAAAACTGTCGAGTTGGCATCTTCGTTTTGCTCAGATAAAGCTTGTTGTTTTCATTGTAAGCCTGTCTCAAGTTTAAAGTGGACTCAAAGGTTCATAACAAACATTTAGTTCTTTTACTTCCACAGAGATAACAAGTCCAAATAAAGTGGTGAGCACCTACAGAGTCTTTGGATGACACCAAAGTTTGGAAATGATGGAAGCTGGGCTATGTTTTCTACCTAGAAGAGTCAGTTTGAAGGAGTACTATTGTCAAGTGTTGGAAAAAGAGTTAGAGTTTTGCTAGCCTTATGAGAGTGTTAGTGGAAACTAGCCAGATGGTGGAAGAAAAGCCAACAATTTAAAGGAATGGTATATTATTACCATTTACTGGGTAGTCATATATTAAATACATATATTTATGGTGTGTATACATATACAGATATTTATGTGAGATGCTTTTGTGTGAACTCTCTGCAGAATCTCTGTTCTCATTTACTCAGAGATATAAGAAAAGCTAACTTTCAATATTTAAAAAAAACTTGGTTGGGGATATATAACATTGAATTCATAGGCAGTGTTGGTCAACAGCTGGCTGAATATGAGCCAGCAGTGTGCCCAGGTGGCCAAGAAGGCCAACGGCATCCTGGCTTGTATCAGGAACAGTGTGGCCAGCAGGAGCAGGGAAGTGCTCATCCCCCTGTACTCGGCACTGGTGAGGCTGCACCTCTAATACTGTGTTCAGTTTTGGGCCCCTCACTACAAGAAAGACATTGGGGTGCTGGAGTGTGTCCAGAGGAGGGCAACCAAACTGGTGAAGGGTCCAGAGCACAAGTCTTATGAGAAGCGGCTGATAGAACTGGGGTGGTTTAATCTGGAGAAAAGGAGGCTGGGGGAGACCTTATCGCTCTCTGCAACTACCTGAAAAGGGGGCTGTAGCGAGATGGGAGTCGGTATCTTTTCCCAAGGAACAAGCGATAGGACAAGAGGCAACAGCCTCAAGTGGCACCGGGGGAGGTTTAGATTGGATATTAGGAAACATTTCTTCACCGAAAGGGTTGTCAAGCATTGGAACAGGCTGCCCAGGGAAGTGGTGTAGTCACCATCCTTGGAGGTATTTAAAAGACATGTAGATGTGGTACTTAGGGACATGATCTGTTGTGGGGACCTTGGCTGGTATCCCAAGGTTTCACTAAATAACTGTGTGTTGCTCATCCCCAGGAGCAAGTATGCAGTCTGACTTCCATGATGGAACATCATTTCCCAACTGAAAATAAATGTTCTGTGGAATAAGTGATAGGTTATAGCTGTAAGTTTATAATTGTATGTTGCAAAAAGTACTGCCTGGCATGTGGTATAGCTGTGCAGAGCAAGGGGCTGATAAGCAGCCCTCTGTATGCTGGAGAAATAGAGGCACTCCATGAACAAGTATTATGAGCCAGCTTATCCCTCTGATCTCTCTAGTTTCATTCATTTTGAATTTGACCATTATGAATGCATCTGTACTATCATGTCATGGCCAAGCAGCCCATGCCACCGATTTACAATATTTGTTTGCTGCTGACCTCACTGTTTGTATTCATGGAGAAACTTAGATGAGAAGGAGGATGGAGGAGGGGACAATATTGGCAATACACTAAGTTTTGTCCCTGTTTGTAGTAGGGATAAGGACAAACACAAGCAATTTGTATGTGTCTTCATTCACAGTCTTATTAAGGTACCTCAGCAAACCTTGCAACCACCAGACAGGCACTGACCTAATCGATAGGAAACTGATTTTCAGGACACACACTTGGCCAGGGTCACTAGTTGTCATGTCCGTGAAACAGTCTGTGTGATAATGACTGTCCTTTGGTGAAATTCTGTTTTCTTTCCTTCTTCTACACTGGATGCTTCTGAAAAGTTACTTTTATTTTCAGGGTGCTGTTAAGTTTTGTTATTTTCTTTATCATAACATCCACCAGAAAAAAAACCAACACCAAGATTTGAGAAGTCCCCAGCTACCAAGGAAATGGACTGTTGTACGTAGCCAAATTGTTTGTTCTCACAAAGCATACCAGAAACATACAGGGGAGACTACTTGAATGATGAAAACAACTTCTGTGAAAGAAGAAGAGGAGAATGAGAAGGACATGTGGCAAAGGGAGATCAAAATTGAGTTACTTGGAGAAACTGAGTGACTAATGATGTATTGGCTTTGTGTGGCAAGGTTTTGGTAGCGGGGGAGGTTGCAGGGGTGGCTTCTGTAAGAAGCTGCTGGAAGCTTCCCCTGTGTCCAACAGAGCCCATACCAGCCGGCTCTAAGACGGACCTGCCACCAGCCAAGGCCCAGCCCATCAGTGATAGTGGTAATGCCTCTGGGAGAACATTTTTAAGAAGGGAAAAAAGTTAGGACAGACAGAAAATGGCAGCCGGAGAGAGGAGTGAGAACTTGTAAGAGAAACAGCCCTGCAGACCCCCAGGTCAGTGCAGAAGGAGGGGGAGGAGGTGCTCCAGGTGCCGGAGCAGAGATTCCCCTGCAGCCCATGGTGGGGAAGACCATGGTGAGGCAGGCTGTCCCCCTGCAGCCCGGGGAGGTCCACGGTGGAGCAGATCTCCACCTGCAGCCCAGGGAGGACCCCACGCCGGAGCAGGTGGGTGCCCAAAGGAGGCTGTGACCCCGTGGGAAGCCCGCGCTGGAGCAGGCTCCTGGCGGGACCTGCGGATCTGTGGAGAGAGGAGCCCACAGAGCAGGTTTTCTGGCAGGACTTGTGACCCCGTGGGGGACCCACACAGTAGCAGTGTGCTCCTGAAGGACTGCACACCATGGAAAGGACCCATGCTGGAGCAGTTTGTGAAGAACTGCAGCCCGTGGGAATGATCCACATTGGAGAAGTTCGTGGAGGACTGTCTCCCGTGGGAGGGACCCCACGCTGGAGCAGGGGAAGAGTGTGATGAGCCCTCCCCCTGAGGGGGATGAAGTGGCAGAAAATAACATGTGATGAACTGACCGTAAACCCCATCCCCGTCCCCCTGTGCCACTGGGGGGTTGGTAGAGAATCCAGGAGTGAAGTTGTGCCCGGGAGGAAGGGAGGGGTGGAGGGAAGGTGTTCTGAGATTTGGTTTTATTTCTCATTACTCTACTCTGGTTGATTTGTAATAAATTGAGTTAATTTTCCCCAAGCTGAGTCTGTTTTGCCCATGATGGTAATTGGTGAGTGTTCTCTCCTGTCCTTATCTCGACCCGCAAGCTCTTTGTTATATTTTCTCTCCCCTGTCCAGCTGACGAGGGGGAGTGATAGAATGGCTTTGGTGGGCACCTGGCGTCCAGCCAGGGTCAACCCACCACAAATGCTTATCCACTACTTCGCCTGAAACACTACCATAGGCATCAGAAGAAACAATCAAGTTGTTTTACAAAAATTCCCAAAGGTTTTATTACCCAAAACATAATTAAATTGTAGAAATCACTGCCACAGGATGCTTTGTGTTCCACAAGTTTAAACAGCTTGTATTTAAAAAATAATTAGGAAAGGAGAAACCCATAAAGGTCTGTTCAAATTTCAGTGCAAGCTCTGGTTCAGGAGGTCCCTTTAAGTTGCAGATTGTACAAAATGGGGAGATGTATATTTGGAATATGTAGGGAAGTTATCACTTGCCATATGCTTTTTTACCTAAATACTTCGTATTAGTCATGGGTAAAGGCAGGATGTTGGTCTCATCTGTTGCTGTATCTCAGCACATACATTCTCATACTCTCTCAGTACCCAGGAAATGTGTCCCTCCCACATGTAGGTGAAGCTCAGTGTTCTGCAGCTTCAGCTCACTCAGAAAACATTCCCAGTTCCCATTGAAATCTATTTGAACATTCTAGATATCTAGATATTTCTAGATATTAGATGAACACGTAAACTGGAGTGTTCTAGGAGGAGCAAACTCTTGATGTTACTGTTTCCCAATGAACAAACTGAAAGAGATCTTACATTGTTGCATCTCTCATTGGAGCAAAATCAGCCTTCAGATGTTTTTTATTACACTTCCCCTTCCCAACTTCTCACTAAATGTGAGGTTGAAGGTAAGTTCTCTTCCATGTTGACGGTCTAAGCCACTTGAAGGAGGTGAAAGTTCATTAGCAAGTGAATACAATGAAAAGGGCAAGGGGGATGGAAATCCTGAAAAATTCGAAATGACAAGGTTGCTCCAATACCTTGTTCTACTATGCAGTCTTGTCTAGCATCTCTGTACTGGTGTCACATTGGTGCAAACAGACATCATCATGGAGAAAACCAATTCCAAGTGTTCAAAAGAAGCTGATACAACTTCCCATTTGATTTGCTTTGATACATTTTAAGTGTACACTTTACTTTTAATCTTTATCTGCCTCAAAACTGGATTCCATAATTTGGAAGAAAACAAAGAAAGTGCTCTTCTGGCCCACTCAGGAAGTCTGTATATGCTTTAAACAAGTTTGCAGTAGAAAGAACTTGTCATTAAATGAGTTTCAGGATTTATAAATCCAGTATAAGAAGTGCTTGCATTCTATTGGATATGGTTTTGAATGTTAAGTTCAAACCTGGGTAAAATGGTTATCAGACTGGAATAAGTAAGAGAAGTTCAAAGCACAGGAAAGCTAGGACTTGATACAATACTTATTAGGTCTGATTCAGCTCCCAGACAAGACTCTGTGTCTGTCAACAGTTGTAAATGCATGTAGATTAGGTCTACCTGTTGGGAAATGCAGACAGTAGTTTTTACTTTATCTATTCGATTGGAAAATATGTGGTATACTGTAGAGGCAGATTTTCACCATGATGTAGGAACCACATAGCTCAATCCCTTCCTTTCCTCTGACAATAATAACAATTTAAATGTTAATACCTTACAAAGAATACTGAACTACAAATCTTAAATCAGAAACTATGTTGTGTGTCCTATTAAACCAGTCTTGGTTGGTTTGCATTGTCCGTCTGTAAGGTATATTGAAAATTTAGAATTAACTTATAAATATCAGCTCTGTGGTTGAAATGCTAAAATTTATATGATATTTTAAAAATTACATCTGAATGTACTTTGTATTCAGCAAGTGAACAATGTTTGAAAATAAATTATTGTTATCAAATTATTTCTATGGACCTGAAGGTGTTACAAAGAATTTACATTTTTACCTCAGTATAACAGATTCTCATGCTATTTTTATTCAACTGAAATCAGTAAATTGGAGCTCTGATGAAACTCCCAGTCCTGTAAAGTGGAACGTCAGAACCACCCAGTTTCCAGATTAGCAAGAAAGCCCTGTATGTGTAAGTCATTTGCTGTGTAAGTCATTTGCTCTCCTTCTTTTCTTACCTATCAGGATAATATTCCTTCTTGTATTTTTTGTACTTAACCAATAACTTTTTTTCACTAGAAACTGCCCTAAGTACATAGATGGTGCCTAACTAAGCATGTTCTACTCTCTTGTCCCTACCTGCATGCCTGCACCAGCTTGAATTGATTCAAACACTTTCCTGTGTTTTAATGAATGGAGATTTAATTAATAAAGCAATTTGTCTAGTATTACTGTTGAACGGACAGAATGGAGGTCAGAAGACCATTAAAATAAGCTACCTCAGCATTGTTATACACAAATCACTAACTTTGGATATACCTCCCTCTCTAGGAATCTATCAAGGCAGATAAATCTTGCAACTTGTGCCTTTTAATGAAATATTTTTGTACACAACTCTCAATTTTAGGGTGAAATACAGCCAAATTATTCCAGAGGCTAGTAAGTAAAACTTTAAGTGAAGTTTCTAAAACACATACCAGGATATTATAACCCAAATTTTGGTACATTATGGCATTGAAATGGAACTTTGATAAGAAAATATAAAAGTCCAGTTAAGAAATCAGTTATGTCCAGCAACTAATATCAGAAAAGTGATGATAAATAGGTCTGATTTTTGGTGTCATTGGCATGGCATATATCAATATACCTCAATTAACAAAGCAAAGACAAATTGCTTTTTTATTTACATACTAAGGTAGGTCAGACCTCCTCAATTAGCTCTTTGCTATGCCAAATACAGACATGCAAGCCATTCGGTAATTCAGTTAATTCAACTGATTTAAGAGAAGCAAGATTTTAGATCTAAGGTGGTAGAATATCTCTAAAATTGTGATAATGTTATAGTATGGAATCAATAGAGCTGTAAATACACCTCAATGAGACTGTTCTTGCAGGTCATAATTTTCACAGGATAACCAGAAGAAACAAGTTTATAATTTCCATTAAAAGGATTAATAGTGACTACAGGCAACCCCAAACCAGTAGCTTTATCAAGTGATTGAATATATTTCAGGAAATCAATACACCATTGTCTTGCCATACAGCCATGAATTATCTTGAAGTTTTTCAGAAATATATGAAAATTGACGAAATGGACTTTTGAACTGTAAACAGGAAAATATATTTCTTTCATATAGTTGCTCTAAAGCTGATATCTAGACCTGATTATAAGGTGGTTGGAGTTGTTATTGGAGTTATTGCATTACTTGTAGAAAAAACATGGTTTAAAACAAGTTAAATGTGATTCTTTGCTAAAAAAAAATTGATATCAGGAGATTTTAAATTGATGTACTAAAAAATGGCTAATGAAAATCTACCAAACATGTATCTTTAAAAAGTGTGGTGTTGCCCATGATAGAGTGACTCGAGTAAAACGGGATATGACAGCGGTTTATGAACTAACAAATGCTCTAGAATTTATAAACTGGTGCTCTTACATTCCTTTTCATACTGCAGGAACAAAGACATGTCCAGTAAAATTAATACACAACAAACACAACAATGCTAAAAGACAATAGATTACATAAAACGCACAGCAATCCTGTAGAAAGCAATGCCACAATTACTGTCCAGTCCAAGACTTTAACCATGTTCAAAAAAAGTCTAGTTGTTTACAGGTGTAATGAAAACTTCTACTACCTATGATAGAATTAAAAGATGCTACAAATCCCATGCTTCATGACAGAAATGAGCTGATTCAAGACTCTGGCTCTGTTTTAGGGCAGTTTCGAGGATTCCCAAGAAGGCAAACACACACACTGACTGTAAGGGAAAAAGCAAGCATTTATTAACTACAGACATGTGTTATACTAAGGGTATCTTGTAAAGCAGATTAACATACCAACTTGAGGACCGTGAGGAAGATGGACCGTCTGTACATTCTTGTGCCATCTTGTGCTGCAAGCTCAGCCCAGCAATCGGTAGGTGCCAGCTTTATGTGGGCGTCCCCACGGAGGCAACGGTGGCCTTGCTGTACACCAGCCTGATGCTTTTTGGAAAAATCCTGGTATTTATACATTTGCAGTGGAACGTGTTTTAGCACACGTGGCCAGCGGGTGCCAAATCACGCCTCGGTTGCAACATAGGGAGCCTATGAGGCATGCGCTCGCTGGCCAGGCGCGCTGCACGAGCCATAGCCACCCTGTCTATTGGTTCATGGGCTTTGTACACACGGCATATTGTCATCAGCCAGCAGTCACGTGCCAACTGTGCTTACAGCTGTACTGTGCAACAGCCCGCTACCCGTCCTCCCCCAGTATTGCTCAGCTTTCTTGTCTCTGTGGTCAGCATTCTGTGCTCCCCCAGTGTTCATCCACGGACCAAAATTCCATCTTTTAAGCCCTCTGTATACAGGCTCTTAAGACACAGAAATGCTCCCACTGATTCTAAAGAGGCCAAGTTTTTATATGAATATATTCAATAACTGGGATCGTGATATCTGCTACTGAAAATCTGTTATTGAGCAATTTAAAAAATTATATAATATAGATCAAATTACATGAAGAATTAATATGATCTTTTCACATTCTCCATACATTTAAGATATTAATTCTTTAGATAGTATTCCACTTTTATTTTGCTTTGTGAGGAGCACTAACTGGCAATTGAATAAGTATTTCTTGGCAATATAAATATATGCTATTGTGAACAAATTTGTTCCTTTTAAAAATTTAAACTAAGCATGAGATAAAAGAATTAGCGAGATGAAGCTAAAAAACAGACATATGAATGGAGAAATCCCAGAGAACATTAACTATATCATTGTAATGACCAGCTAGTTAATCTGGAGTCAGTTCTTTGCTAGCAGCAAAACCTTACCACTTGGGCATTGCAAGCATTAATAAAATGGCAATAAAGACATATTGCTGTATCAGAACAGACAGGTAATCATCCTCAGTGAGGCAAGATGGAAAATAAGAACACCATTTTCTGACGACTTTGACGGTTGTCTTCTCCTCTCATCCCTGCTAATAAGATAAGTGAGACATTTCTGAATGTTTTAGAGAGGTCTTTGTGGAACAAAGGTTGGGAAAGAAAAAACTCTCCACTCCCCCAAATGACCAATTGGACACTAAAACCACACACAGAATAAGGGGCTTAAATATGCATCCTACATGCCCTGTTATTTGTTTTTTTCCCTTAAAGAGAAATTCTACTTTGGGTGTAAGGAACCTTCCTGATGAAATTTTCACTTAATCCAATTCACTTTCACAAAATATGTTGATAAAAGTTAACTGAGAATTTTATGAGTAAAAGCTGTGTAGTCTTATTTTATTTCTTTTTTAATCATCTCTGATCTTAATGATCCTTTGCCACAAATGAAGCTTGAAATAAATATGAACATAAAATATCCTGTTCATGGTCTTTGCAAATTGTGACATTGTCGCAAGAATATGTATTAACCATAATCATTGAAGCAAAAGTTTTGCATGGATTATAAAGTTTATATATTTCACAGGAGACACTGCTGTTACTCATCTCACTTTTATATCAGGGTTTTATACAAGTTCAAGTCCATTGACTTTACTGGAGTTTCTCCAAGTTTACACCAGTACAAATGAGAGCAAGCAAGACTGACAAACAATAATAACTATTCCTTTTGCAGTAAGGCAAAATATTTTTTGTCAATAATGTGTTTCAAATAAGATTTTTTCTGAGAATTTCTCCACCTTAAGGGAATTTCACACTAGAGAGCAACTTCATTATACTACTTCTGTGCTTAAGTTGTTTCCAAATATTTAACATTTATCGAAAGAAGAGTTATTATTTAGAGCATGTATTATTTTGAAGGATGCTATGTAATACTATTGTAAAAATTTTAAAATTGAATTTTAGCTACCAGAATATATTTCTAATTTTTAAAATATAATTTAGAAATAACTGAAATGCGAGACATTTCTATTCGAGCTAAGCAGTTAACTGTGACTTGCACCACATCGCTATGTAACATTTTAAAGTTATTCCTAGTTGATTGCACATAAGAGAGAGAAAAAGGAGGTGGAGCACTTCAAATAAGCAGTCCCAACAGCTGGGATTTACAGGTACTGGTTATTCCTTTTACAGTGTTTTGATATATTATATGTGAGTGAGTGTGATTTCTTTTTCATAAGTATTAGATTGATCAGTATCAAGGACATTAATTTTGAAAACGTGTGATAATCTTGATGTACTGATTAGATCAAAGTCTTGAATAAAGGTAGTTAACAAAGGAGTAATATTTTTGATGTTTACTATGAAGTATTTCAATGCTTTCTGAATTATTCTAGTGTCTTTTTATATATGCATTCTATCTCCACTGATTCTTTCTTGATCTTGCAGGATTCCCAAGTACAAATCAGACGTGCTAAGTTTTATTTTTGTTTTGAAGTAGAGCTAATATAGATTGTGTAACATATAATTGGAGGTAGATAATATCTGAATAGAAATATTTCAGATTTCTCTCATTTTTTGTGAAAGGGACAATTGAATGCTTGAGCAGTTATTTCAGGGTTTTTCTTTGCCTGAATCTCTTAGTCTCTGCTAGCTGTAGTAAATTACACAGTTCTAGGTCAATGACTCAGGCTATGAATTATATTCCCTGTTCCGTGAAATTGTTAAAATGGTGCCTGGTTCAGTTTTGGCTTGAGACATGCAAAATTCATTCACAAAATTCGCACACACAGCTTCAGAGTTAGCACTGGCCAGGTGCTAGGCCCCATAAGCAGTGTGGGTGCAATTTCCTTGTACTGGAGGATTAGGGGATGTTCTGGGCTAGAGATTTGAACAGACCATCTAGGTAACCTCAGGAGCAGAGAACAAAACCTTTTGCTAGTTTACAAGCAGATATTTAGCTGCAAGGCCCACACCCTTCTGGAGAGGATCATAATCCAGATCCCCACCTCAGTAGTGCCATAGGCTTCCCTGAGGAAATGTGCTCTCCTGCACACTGTATGTTGATTCCTTCTGTTAGGAAAGGTGATCGAAATTTCTGTCTTAGGAATGAAATGGAAAAGTTGTGTAAATAACAGCAAAATTGCAGAAGCACAGAGATACGATTCAAGACCAGTACAATTACTGAATTACCATTACCAACCTCCAGACATCCTTCTGTTAGACTTTTAAAGACAATTCATTTCTTAATAACATTATAGTCATTATTTTGGTAAATGAATTACATTGGCATGTACAGCCACTCTTAGCTCAACAATTATATGTGGTCATTTCAGATTCCCTCATAACTAGCTCTGTTGGCACCTTTGCTGTTTTTCTCAATGCGGTTGTAGCCTGAATGACTATGAAGACTAAACTGCCTGCTTTATCCCCTTCAGGACAAATTTAGGTAGGCGGAATACAATTATGCTAATCCAAATTTGGCCCAGACAGCAGAGCTAACATTAGTTTTCCTGGTGGGATTTTTGCCTCTGTAACAGTGCAGTAATCTTTCATTAGATATTCTGGCAATATCTACATCTTCAGCATGGAGCATGGATGTGTACTGAAGCATAGTACAAGTGTTTCAAAAGGAAAAATAAGTAAATTAGAAACACCCTTAACAGTCTCAGTGCAACAGATTCCCAGGAGAGCTTCATTAAAATTGCCCCATCTAAAAATATGTGTTAAAAAATGCAACCACTTAAAATGCTCAGATACATTATTAAACACTATCATACAAATGAATAATTTACAATTAATAACCAAATGGTATAATTAAAGAGCTTTAATAGTTCAATTTGCTTTATCCTTTTCTTCCTTTCTCAATCCTTTAAGAAGGATTGACTAATGACTTTTCCTTCCTGTAAAAATTTTCTGTCTGCTAGTAAGGGATTACAAGCCTGAATTTTTCCATATCTGATTTCCTTCATGTTTTCCCTTACTTCCAAGATAGGTTGTTCAGCACCATGGACCATTATGTTCTTCATTTTCAGGTTCAAATAAGAGTTAGCTTCAGCATTTTGGATGTGGTACCCTTACATTTTTGAAGTAATTTTGTTTTTAATGGGTTTCAATTACACTATGATGTCCACTCTTAAAATTAAGCTACTTACAAAATAATTATATATTTATTGGATTGGTCCTTCTATACTTAGATTTTTTTAATTGTGTTCCACAGTTTGCTATCATGAGGTGTCAATATATAAACCGCAATGTCAAATAACTTGTCTCCTCCATTTCCTTCCAGGTCTTGCTCTCTTGATCTTCCCTGTTGCAGCTTATTAACCCCTGGGCATTATTTTTGAGTGAACTATCTGTTTCCCATGGAACAGGTGATATTTTGGTGATAGTTCACTCCTGGCGCTGCTCCTAAGGGTGATATGGAAGTTCTCACACTCAGAGTGATGCCATCCACCTTTATATCTTATCACACTAGGTCTCCTGAAGTGCTCCCACTCGCATACCCTCGTGGTACTTCCTAATGCATCTAACTTGTATCATTTTTACTGTAGTATAAAAATGTCATTCTGGTAGTTTGACAGCTCATACAATATTTCAAGCCTTGGACCTGAAAAATCATAGGAAATCCAGTCATTTCTTTTGATCTCAAGACTGCCGTGTATTATATATAAAAATACTGAAAAATTATGGAAAAAAATACAATTGCACTGGCTGGGGTTAAGGGTAACTGCCCAAGTGATGCAGAATGATCATGCACATATTGCTCAAGGCAAGCACCTTTCAACCCAGACAGCCTGAGCTCATGTGTCAGCACATTTGACCTGACTCGGAGCTGTATTATAATCATTACTTCAAAACATGGATGTTCTTCCCCCTTTCGTCCTTTAGTCTAGTTCTTTGTGGCTCTGATTTAATATGGTGATTGTCTTATCTATGACTGAATAGTCATTCTTCTACCTACTGACATTTAGTAGGAAAGCTTGGCAAAGGTAAACTGCGTGGTGTCTATTAGCTTTTTCCTTGTAGGAATGCCCGTTCCGGAGAGAAATGAAAGGAAAGGCCCTGAACACCCCATGTGAATTTAGGTCTTTGCACTGTCTGAACTTCAACAGTTAGCTGAAGTCACCCATAAAATCTGACTTTGGCACAACCTTAAGTGTCACTTGCAGCTTAAAGGCACAGTTTTAAGTATGAATTGAATAAAAGGAAGCTAACAGGAGCAGGATTTTTGACACAGCATAAATAATATTCCATTCTAGATTCACAGATACTAATGTTTGTAGATAGTACTGGTTTTCAGTGCCTTCATACAATAAAAAAGAAATACCACTACAAGGTTGCAATACTGTTTGTCTCCTATCAGTTTTACATCCGTAAATATGCATTCTGTAATTAATTTTCAAATTAGTTCCATCAGAACTGCCATCAAAAAAACATTTTTGGATTTCCAGAAGTTGTCTGTACATCTGACTAGAGGTTATCTTTAAAGCTGTTACACCTGTGGTGACAGAAAGCAGAAGTAAACTACAGTTAGCAGCAGAAACCAGAACAATCTCTGAGGACTGTGGCATTTTCTTTGGCAGCCATTGTTATAGTACTAACAGTTAAATCACTGGATATGATAAAAAATAGCTTCTTGGCCTTATACTGCCAAGCCAAAAGTATTGCCTGCTGGATACTCTCTGTTCATATATATATATTTTTAAATGACTGTTCAGTTTACAGAAATACATTTTTGACTGGTTGTCCTGTCTTTATCTTGTGGGGAAAATTTGTTATTATGATGATAACCAGAAAATTAAACCCATATTTTAATATAATTGTATCAAATATCTTTTTAAACTCTATGAAAAATACTTTTTTAGACAGTCTAATACAGATATCAGTAAATTAGTTACATCTGACACAGTAATTACCTTTGCTAATTAGTAACTGCTAATTAACCTATTCAAACTGACATGAACAATTTAAACATCACTAGGATGTTAGAGCAAGTTTGCATCTAACTCAAAACCTCTTGTGTTGTAGAGGTTTTGCTGTGCTTGCAAAATGTGTGACTTGCCCAGCAATAACTATGTTGGGATTGAAGTGTACAATGAAATAATAATAATTGTTATAATAAACCATTTAAATTTACAAATACTCTTTGTCTTGTTTTTCAGATTCACAGAAATTGGAAAACTTCCACGGTAACCTTGATTAGGAAGCTTGCCAGGAGACGCCAGAAAGAGACCCAAACCAATGTCTAACCTTGGACCTGAAATGATGGGGAAAGTGCCTTACTTGTTTCATCTGCACAGGGCCAAGACATGGGTTTGGCCACTGTCTGATGTAAATACCCTGCAGATATTAGTGTGCTCCTTGGCATGGCTTTGGCCAAATCAGTTGGCACTCCCCACACTAGCTCAGGGAACAGCATGTGCTAGAGACCATTCCCACTAGACAGTTTGGAGAAGGTCATTCTATACTGGGGACAAGAGATGATTTTGACACCATGGAAGCAAACTAAGCCATTCCATGTCACTCATCCCCTGGGTCAGCGATGAGATACAGGCTTTTATAGACCAGGCTATATAAGTTTCAGAGATGTAGGTGAAAAGATTGCTTTTCTAAGGCAGTTAACTGCAGAGTCAGCTAGAACCATTCTGGAGTAAATATCAACAAGCTCTTTAATTTACAGGAGGTGCTTTTGAGTAGGAGAATCCAGCAGTCAGGTCCTTCTTACCCTCTGGCTTCCTTGTCATACAGCATGTATCAATCTCTGTTTTGGTCCCTTTCTGGCACAACATACCCACTGAATCACACTTGCTCCTTGAGAAAGTCTTGACTGCAGCTTCTGGCAATAAAACAACTCCTAAGAGAAGGAATGGCTGCATGGTTTTCTTTTCATAAAGCCCTGATATTACTTTGAAGTATGTTTGGTTCATACACAGCCTTGGACAACTTCCTCACCACATTTCCTCTTTTATGCATTCATCAACAGTTTATGTTTATTCTTTTATTCTTTGTTGTTGTTTTAGTTTTGTGGGTTTTTTTTTCCTGATTTGTATCAGCCTGTTCAAAAGGTATCACCCCCTAAACTGGGGAAATTGCTATCAAATTTTAAGTGCCTACCTCAAGTTATTTTCAATTACAAGTTTGAAAACCTTTTTGTTATATAAGCAAAACTATTGTACATGCGCCCTTATGTGACAGTTGATGAAGGCACTTCATCATCTCCAGCATAGTTGAGAGTGGCCAGAAAAAAATAGTGACCGGTGTTTTCAAAATAGCAGTCGTAAAGAACTGATATCCACAAAAGGATTTAGGACACTAAAGTGAGATTTGGGCAGATATAGATGCCAAAGTTAAAGTGTAAAGACTTCAGAAGCACTGCAACATCCCACAGATGTCCACGTTTTCACAAAGAAAGTTTTGTTAGCACAACAGTTCTCTTTGTACAAGGAGCCAGAACCGACACCACCTAGACCAAACATCTTGGAACTTACAGGTAAATTCAGTGAAGATCTTGAAGTTAAATGTTTCTTTGTCTTTGTTGACTTAAAGATCCAATATTTACATGCAAGTAGGCAACACTTAAAACATGAGCAGCACTGCATTCTGTAGAAAACTAAGTCAGGCCATACCTCCTATCTTTCCATAAAAACTGGTGAGAACAATACTCACCAAAGACGTGGAAAACCTCAGTTCAGTGTTCCCTCATTAGCTCTCCATCTTCCAGTAGAAAATGCTTCAAGGTTGAAGTTTCTAATAGAAGCTGTGCTTGAGTAGAGGAGTTTGAGGTTCATTGAGGCAGAGAGAAGCAACTCTATCCTCTAAGCAAGCAGTTAACTCACCTGAAAGAGGGAGACCTGAATTTCAGTTTTTGCTCTCAAGATTGCTAATTTATTTTATACTTTGACTACTAATTGCTCTAGGAATTAGGGAACTAATTGTTCCTTGCTTTTCAGGGCAAGGGGGAAGGGAAAAAAAGAGAGTGAGTGTGTGATATTCATCTCCGGTTGAGGATTAAGCATCTGAGCTGTAAGGGCAGTGGGGGTGCATAATTATAGTCACTACTTTCTTTCCCCTACTGATTGCATAGTCACGCTGGATGTTTTGAGCTTTAATTTTTGTTTTATGCCTAATAGAGGTAGTTTAGGTACACATTTCAGAAAGGAGGACCTTAAAAGGCAGATGTTACGTTGCTAAATTTGTGCGTACCTAAATCTTTCTCAGTTTAGCTCTGAAAGAACTTTCATCTTCAGATATCCTAAGATGCTTGGGAGAGAACAAAAAAGTCATTATCACTTCTGTTGCTGACTAGAGGTTAGAGTTCAACCATCCTAAAATCTATATTACTCCTTAGAGATCTCTCTACCTGGACAGAAAATTTGAGAGATAAACTTAGTCTATATGCTTAATCTTTAGTGAATTAAAAACAAAGGAGCTACATAGATTGGATCTGAATGTGAATGTACTGAAACACAAATCAGAAATTTACTGGTTTATGTTCCCACTGTGGCTAAATCTGTCAACAACATCCATGAGTTGTACTGGTGTAAAATGTGAATACCTCTGTTCAAACATAGAATATTTTGTACTGAAGAAAATTCCTTCAGAATGTGCAATGTGACTTTCCTGCCTAAAATATATCTTGAATCTCACAGAAGCTGGTGTGTCTTCCTTTTAAAGTCCTAGATTTCAAGTTATCTAGGTACATAAATATCCATGTTTCTTTAGAAGAAAGTAATAGCTCTCATTAATTCAGTGAAAAACTTAAATTTGACATAATGTAATCCTATAAATATGTAATCCAAAATGTCCCTTTTTATTTTTTTTAATTTAACTGTCCCATTATTTTGTGGAACTGAACCTTTACTTTTGAACATTAAGGATTAAGAATACGTATACCATTTTAACTGTACTTTTCTAATGCTTCTGTTCTGTTGATTGCCCCTGAACTGTTGGAAAGTCCTAAATTTGTCAGTAGGTTATAAACCAGAATGCAGAACAAAATCAGTCGGAAAAGACAATAGAGTGGAGGAGGTAAAAAAAAAAAAAGGAAAATGACAGTTTACCCTCTTTCTTTTTTATTACTTATCTTTTCTAATTGTTAAAACACTTGATTTTACTATAAAGACAGATGGGAAGACAAAGTACCACAAGGTTAGTGAAAAGTATAAACCTGAAGAGCTCTGGCACTGGAGTGAAGCCAGTTCTGTAGTGCCTTGTATATCATCTGTGTATGTTCTGTGTGCAGTGTATATTATCTTCAAATATGTGTGTCATACTCAGGCAGCACCTCACTGGAATTGAAAACCACCCAAACAAATACTCTGCATTGAATCAATATGTAATTTTCTTGGTTAGTGATGTATTTAGGTAGAATTGCTGTTAAATGCGAGAGGACTTCTGTTGGGTTCAAAAAGTACTGTCACAATTTTTCAGGCTTTGATCTCCAGCAATCAGAGAAGCTAGCAGTGTCAAGCCCAGTCTGGAACTGGTTGTTCCACCAGCAGTGAATAAACCAGTTACTGAAGGAAACAGTGCTCATTCTGTAATAGATTAAATTACCTAAAAGTTTATGCATTTTCAAATGTTAAACTGGAATTATCTATATATAGTGGAAATAGTCTTACATTGTAATAAACAAGTACATAATTCTGAATAGAGACTATATTTTCAAAGATAATAAAACACCACAACAATGTAATGATCATTTGAAACAAAAATAATACAAAAAAGTCTTAAAATAATGTCTTCATGCTTCTATCTTTTTTTTTCACAGCATTTTTGTAATTGTTTGCACTGATATACTCAAAGAATAAGAAAGGCTTGTTGAGAACTTATTTGTGTTCTCTGCTGCCTACACTTCAGGAGGGGTATCTTATATTTAAAAAGAGAAAAAAGTGCTTGTGTAATCATCAAAATTGGGCAAAGCACATTCTTCAAAGAGGAAAAATATTTAACCTTTTGCATATCCTGTGGAGGTTTCACAAATATAACTACATATAAACATTTGATACAGTCAAAGTCAAATGACAGTATATGTATTCTACACTACATAAGAAAACAAACCACTATGTGTAACATATACGAACAGTGGAAAGAAAAAACTTGTTTTTTCCAGGGATCTGCTGTCTATTTTCCCTTTGCAAAGAAACCCCGTTCCTCAACACATCTTGTACTATTTTCCTGTTCCTGCTGTTCTTCCATCTTCTTTCTTTAAAAAATTATTATAAAAATAATTTACAAGTATCTCCATCTCCCTCTACAGTTTCCTACCTTCCCTTTGTCCCCTTCAATTCTCTTTCTCCCCTGCTTACCTGAAGCAAAAGGCAGGAAGTCTTGGAACTGGCTAGGAGAAATTGATATGGTGATAGACTGGTTGGCAGGCCAAAAAAACAGATAACTGTAGCACCCATCTTATTTTCTTGTTGAAGGTGTTAATTTGCATCTTCTCTTCCAGCCATCAACCACACCTCATGAAACTTAGTATTTCATAGAAATTTAGTATCTTTGAGACCTTAACCTACCTGTCAAATCTGATTGAAAATGCTGAGTGAGATCAAAAGTTATTAAAGGAAACTGACAGATGTGGAGAGAAACAGATGGACGAAAAGGCAGAGCTAGTATGTAAATCTTATTCACTTAGGAAATTAAATTAAAAGTCCAGTTTGGGATGAGCTAGTTCTTTTGAGCCGGTATGTAGTGCTATTTACATTCCATAAAATGTTTACTGCACTTCTGAACACTAACTGCAGCTTATTATCTATCATTAAATCTAGCACAGAGTATCTGCCTAATAAATAGTATGTTTAAACATATTATAGTGTGAAGCAATTATTATTTGGCTCTAACAAAATTAAAGTAGTAATTATCTTTCCTTAAGTATTTTAACAGAGGTATTTTGCACTTCCCAACTTAGGAGACCTGGCTTGGTTGTCTCAGCTTACCTACATGAAAAAATTACTTGACTCCATCAGTCTGTGTTTCATGGCTTATATTTAGGGAAAGTGGAACTAAAACTCACAGTGACATCTAAATTGAGCCCTGCAATTACAGTACACACACTTATAAAAATAACTTATTAAGGGGAGAGTGTACTTTCTGGCTAATACAAAGATATGATTGAAAAATAATAAATCTTAAGGCTGTTTTTGTTTCCTAATGGCTTTGGCTTGCAGGCATAGACTTCATGTAGTCATTTAGCTTCATTTTTTCCATCTCTTCAAAGTGTCAAATAATCTATCAATTAGGAACAGAAGCAGGAACTGTGGATGCTCTGTCAAAATTCTGTATTAATGATTTTGGGAAGGAGTGAAAAGGAATCAGTTTGTGTTTCTGAAACAAATCTTTGCCTATGTTTTCAGATTTTTGTGTTGTCTGTGTTATATAGTAGAAACTCTAAATAAAATGTAAAAGAGGAGACCTAAATTCTCCCAGTAACTCCTTTGGAAGTTTATTTTGGGAAAGTTCATCTTGATTGTACTTCACTTGTCTTACTTTGCAAGTTTAAGCAATTGTTTTCTTGTAATTATTCCCAAATAGTTTATGTCTCCCTCCCTCCAGTCTTATTTAAACTAAACCTTAACTGCATTGCAGTCACCTATATTAAAGGAATATATAACGAGATTGCAAATCAGAATACTAAGTGGGAACACCATCTTATGTGGTACCAACACTACTACTGTATTTCATCTAATTTATTGGAAAATAATTTTTTGCCACTTCTAAAAAACAACTAACTCTCATTTTTGCCTTTATAATATCAAAAGAAAACTTGCATATTAGACTAGACCACAACTAGAACAGTTTAGTTCAGAGAGGTCAGTGGAAGCTAATTATAATATAGAAACTCCTCCAAGACTGTTGGCTTTGCCTGGGCTCGAGCTCATTGGCTTGGATTGAGTGGGAGGTTTCTGCCAATTTTTCTAGCTTGCCACTACTGATTTAACAAAAATCATTACTGTCTATAATTCACACAGTATTAAGGTATAACATTTTTTGATTTTGCATGTCTACCTTGTTGGGGGAAAGAAAAACAAGACTAATTGTTGTTTATTTAACTCTAATTGGTATTCCTGCATGTATGTTTTTACATTAAAAATTTGTGAATAAAAGTACATAAATGAAGAAAATATATAAATACAAATAGTTTTAAAATCATAGTATATGAAATAAGACTTAGAAAAAGTGGCACCAGGTTATATAAGTGCAATTAAAAAAAGTTTAGGAACTATAAAAGTCTGCTTTTCAGGCTTTTACTGCAATAACTTTCATGGAATGTTTTTCCCTTCTCTTCTTTAACTGAAAGAGAGATCTCACTGGTATTAGCAAAGGCCAATAAAAGCTAATTTTATTGTGAATGAAGAGACACTGCTGCCTCACATCATTAGAAACAATTTCTAGGCTCCCAGAAGACACAGCTTAATTGATAAAACATTAGTGTGATAGAGAGCATTTGTCAAAAGTTAGACTTGTGAACTTACTAAAACTTAATGAAAATGAGCTGAAGTTTGTTTTTTTTTAAAACTACTGCTTCGTTAAAAAGTTCTATTTTTCCTTGCTACTTTTTACCTATTATCAGTAGCATTTTTGTATTTTATAATTGAAAGTACCAAATTTTTTTTTTTTTTGAGATAAGATTGTTTTGAATCCAGTGGTGCATGTAATTTAGTTTTTTGTTATGAATAATCTCCTGGTAGTTCTCTCTGGTCTTCTAATGAAGTGTTATTATGGATCTGATTTGGTTTTAACTTACTTCTGCAATTATTTTCTCAAAAGCTATTACTCATCTACATATCATAACAGTCTTGAGGTTTCTAGTATGTTCTTCTCACATATTTTGATTCACCTTTAGTGAAGTAAGGCCCCATGGCTGCACTTGCTATGGTGACTGAAGACCAAACCATAACTTTCTACAAGAAGATGTCAGTGAGGAGATATACAATAATAGAACTACAAAATCATAGAAATATCAGAAGGAGGGAATATCAGAAGGAGGCAATATCCAAAGTTCATGAAGGACAGTTTTATCCAAACCTGATAAACCATCCTGACATGCTTATTTAGTCTTTCCTTCATAATTAAGGATGGAAGGATATTCCACCCGGCCCCATTGTATGTCATTTCAGGATTTAGTTGCCCTTGTAGTAAGTAAGATTTTTCTAATAATCGATATAAATATTTTTTGAAAAATAAATTGTTGACTTCAAATCTTTATAAAAATAATTTTAAAACTGAAGCACTAATATATCGCCATAGTCCTTTCCTTTCAAGACTGAATACAACCAATTCCTTACCTCCCACTATCGACCATGTTTTCTCAACTTCTTATTATTGTTCTGCTATTCTCTCACCCATTACTCTACGCTATTTTAGAAATGTCAGAACTCATGGTATACTTCAGCTGAAGACTCACTAAACAAAACAGAAAAGAATAATTCCTCTATCTAATAGATAACATTCACATCCCAGGATGAGTTTCTATTTTTTGAAAACTGTCTTTATTGACATGTTGTGATATAACAGAAAGTTTGTGGGGTTTGGGTTTTGTTGTTTTGTTTTTTTTTTTGGGGGGGGGGGACAACACGACAAAACAACTTGCCTAGCCTGTTGTTCCCTGCTTTGTATTTTCACTCTTTTTTCCCCTCATATGTCTGTCTGTTCTACTCTTTATTTAATCCTGGACCTATCTGAATTCAAAACATCATTTCAGAGTGAAAGAAAGTGACAGATTTTAGAGAAGAGGTTTTGAACTAGTGGGTGATTTCATTAATTCCATTATATTTTTAGTTTACTTATGATAATGCCCACTGAAATTGTGTCAAAATGCCTTTTAGAGTCAAGATACATTAATTAGCTTTACTGTTCCCTTTTCCACTAGGCCAGGTGTTCTGTCAGGGCAAGAAATTAAGCTGGTTTGACATGATGTTCTTAATACTTCCGTGCTGGCTGTTTTCCCTAATCAGCTCACTATCATCTAGCTTCTTGCAAACAGTCTGTTTAAAGACTTCCATTATGATTTTTCTAAGAATCAGTCACAATGCTTTGTTCCTTATTCCCTACTTTGTCCTTCATCCTGTTCTGAGACATACATCCTGGGCTGTGTTCCCCAGGGCTCGGTGTTGGGCCCCATTTTGTTTAATATCTTTATCAATGATTTGGATGAGGGGATTGAGTGCACCCTCAGCAAGTCTGCAGACAACACCAAGTTGGGAGGCAGAGTCGATCTGCTCAAGGGTAGGAAGGCTCTACAGAGAGATCTGGACAGGCTGGATTGATGGGCCGAAGCCAATTGTAGGAGGTTCAACAAGGCCAAGTGCCGGGTCCTGCACTTGGGTCACGGCAACCCCATGCAGCGCTACAGGCTTGGGGAAGAGTGGCTGGAAAGTTGCCCAGCAGAAAAAGACCTGGAGGTGCTGGTTGACAGCCGGCTGAATATGAGCCAGCAGTGTGCCCAGGTGGCCAAGAAGGCCAACGGCAACCTGGCCTGTATCAGAAATAGTGTGGCCAGCAGGAGCAGGGAGGTGATTGTTCCCCTGTACTCAGCACTGGTGAGGCCGCACCTCGAATACTGTGTTCAGTTTTGGGCCCCTCACTACAAGAAAGACATTGAGGTGCTGGAGCGTGTCCAGAGAAGGGCAACGAAGCTGGTGAGGGGCCTGGAGCACAAGTCTTATGAGGAGCGACTGAGGGAGCTGGGGCTGTTTAGTTTAGAGAAGAGGAGGCTCAGGGGAGACCTTAGCGCTCTTTACAACTACCTAAAAGGAGGTTGTAGCGAGGTGGGTGCTGGTCTCTTCTGTCAGGTGGCTGGAGGTAGGACGAGAGGAAACAGCCTCAAATTGTGCCGGGGAGGTTTAGATTGGATATTAGGAAAAATTTCTTCACCAAAAGGGTTGTCAAGCATTGGAACAGGCTGCCCAGGGAAGTGGTGTAGTCACCATCCCTGGAGGTATTCAAAAAGCGCATAGACAGGGTACTCCATAACATGGTTTAGTGGGCATGGATGATGGTTGGACTCGATGATCTTGAAGGTCTTTTCCAACCTAAATGATTCTATCATTCTGTGTTACATAGGATGTTGCCCTATTTGCTACCAAGTTTTTGAAGATAATTCTTAATGGTTTAGTGATTTATGTCTTTACCTTATTAAGTAGTCTGGGGAACATCATATGTTTATAGTATTTAACTTTTTTAACCAGTCCCTTTCTGTTTACCATGTACGCCTGTGTCTTTGTTAAGATGGTGTCCTAGTTTTCGCTGCGTTAGAGTTAATTTTCTTCTTAGTAGCTGGTACAGTGTGTGTTGGATTTAGTGTGAGAATAAGCGAGTTGATAACACACTGACATTTTAGTTATTGCTAAGCAGCACTTAGGATAAGTTAAGGATTTTTCAGTTTCCCATGTTCTGCCAGCAAGCAGGTGTACAAGAAGTTGGGAGGGAGCATGGCCAGGACAGCTGACCTGAACTAGCCAAAGGGATATTCCATACCATGGAACGTGCTGAGTATATAAACTGAATGGAGTTGGCCGGGAGGTGCAGATCACTGCTCAGGCATCAGTCAGCAGGTGGTGAGCAATTGCATTGTGCATCACTTGTCTTTTCTGGGATTTTATTTCTTTTTTTTTTTCTCCCCCCCCCTCCCCTTTAATTATATTCCTTTTCATTACTATTATTATTATTATTATTATTATTATTATTATTATTATTTTAATATTAAATTTTATTTTACTTTAGCTATTAAATTGTTCTTATCTCAACCCACAAGTTACTTTTTTAATTGCGATTCTCCTCCCCATCCCACTGAGAGCGGGGGGGTAAGCGAGTGGTGCCTAATTGCTGGCTGGGGTTAAATCAGAACAGATGGAGGAAGTTGTTATCTGGTAGAATATCCTTTGACAATGTTATGGACCTGTCATTTTCCCAAAGGGAGTGAGTTTTTAAAGAATATACTGCTACATTTTAATTGTAGAAATGTACAAAAGCTGAATAAACTTTGAAATTGAGGGGTTTTGTGCAAACTTTGGAATAGAGTTTTTTTGTCGCATGGTACTATCTCAGTTTGAAACTACTTCACATGTTTGATTTGAATAAAAATAGTTTTCCAATGTGTTTCTCTAGTCTTACTGCATGATATAGTCTGTTTGCATCACCCCACTCACTGCTTTTCTCCATTGTTCTACTCATTGTTTTTCTGCACTGGAGTGATGAGCCTGCATTCATGAATCACCCAGATGAGCATTGATCTGTTAGAAGTAGGAACTCTCCCATCTTATTGGGAAGAGATCTGGAGTGACTGCCTTAACAAAAGGAGTCAGAGAGAGTCGAAGTCTGGGATTATGACCATCAGTCTTAGAAATCAGAAAAATAATCAGTCAGACTTGGTTGTCTTTGAAACCCAAAACTGGGTACATATCCACATATGTCAGTACGTGGCTCAGGGATCTGGGACCAGACTGAACCAACCACTTAAAATAAAACAGCTCTGAAAGACACTAAAATCTATTCCCTGACTGATAGAGAAATTGAACTTCAAAACACTTTAGAAATGAAGAAAATCTTCTTTAAAAGTTAAAAATATTCATCTGTAGGTGTGAATCTCCTAACACACTGAATTTGAAATTGTTTTTAACAATAAAACAAATACATAAGACAATCTATTGCCCACATTTTTCTAAATACTCAGTATTTAGTTTTCTTGAGATTATTTTCATAAAAAAATAAATATACCATTGCAAAGGAAGTGAATGAGATCTATAGACAAATAAAACTATAACAAAGTGCACTAGAAAATAAGTTGTTAGCTTTGGGGTTTTTTTTAAGTAAAGCAAAAAATTTTTAGCTAAAAAAAGTAGCTAAAGATAGTCTTACCGGGTTTACATGGCAAGGTTTTTGTAGTGAGGGAGCTGCAGTGGTGGCCTTTGTGGGAGGAGACCAGGAGCTGCCCACATGTCAGACAGAGCCTGTTCCAGCCAGCTCCAAAACAGACCCACTGCTGGCCAAAGCTGAGACCATCAGTGACGCTGGTGGTGCCTCTGTGATAACATATTTAAGAAAGGGCAAAAAACCACTGTGAGACAGAGGAGTGAGAGAAAATCTGAGAGAAACAATCCTGCAGGTACCAAGGTCAGTGAAGAAGGAGGGGGAGGAGGTGCTCCAGGTGCTGGGGCAGAGATTCCCCTGCAGCCAGCCCATTGAGAAGACCACGGTGACACAGGTCGCTCATGGAGGACCACGCCAGAGCAGATATCCATACCGCAGCCTGTGGAGTACCCTATGCTGGAGCTGGTGGGTATGCCCTGAAGGAAGCTGTGACTCCCTGGAGAGCCCATGCTGGAGCAGGCTTCTGGGAGGAGCTGCAGCCCGTGGAGAAGAGCCCACGCAGAAGCAGGTGATGGTAACTGGTGAGAGATCTCCTTGTGTTTATCTTGACTCAGGAGCTTTTTTTCATCTTGTTTTTCCCCTGCCCTGCTGAGGAGGGAGAAAGAGAGAGCAGCATGGTGGGTGCCTGGCAGCCACCATGATAGTCCTTAAAGGAAAGTCACTGAGATTCTGGACTACAGAGATGATTCCTTAAAGGAGTTCTTCTTTCAGTTCACTAGAAAACAAGGAGTAATACACAGTCCTCAAGTTATGCAAGCAAAATATTACATCATTAACAGAAATTTGTTGTGGTGCATAAGACATTTTACAATTGTACACAATTTTAATTGAAATCATGATAATGATTTCAACTAGCATCTTGTTGTTGTAAAGCAAGTGAAAAACAATCATTTTGACATGATCAGAGAGTAATGTGCAGGGGGGTTAAAAATAATAGGCATTATTTTGAATACCTGTTTGCCTGGTCTTGCTCCACTCAGAATAAAACAATAGAAGACAAAGGTAGAATCATATATTTCAGCTAGCTATCAAAAGACATCGCCTTCAGGAGAGACCTCAAGTTTACTGACAAAGGGATTCTGAAGAGCTAGCTTAGACCAGTTATCACTTTTAAAACTGGTAATATTAGGTGAAATAAATCTCACTTGAGGCTTTTGCGGAAGCAGTATGAGGGACTTCACCTACTGGTTTCTTTCAATGGCAATCTGTTAAAAAAAAAATCTTGAAAATCTTGCACCTTTTTCCATCTCTCTGCTCTCTCTCATAAAGAAGATTTAAAAGGAAGTAAGATTTAAAATGATTTAAAATGACGGAAGAACATTTCACAGTCTAGTAGTTTAAGTTTCAAGGATGAAGTGAAAAGAAATGAAGAAAGATTCATCGTTTTAAGGTTAAAGGGAAAATTAATCATGTAGCCTGACATCCCATACAATAGACCTTCATCCATTTACACCTGTACTATGCCCAAAAATTTGTTTGACCAAACTTGATGCTCTGTAAAGACTTTTGATTACAAAGACTTCACCATTCCAGTAGGCAGTTTGTTCCAATGATTAAGATGTTTGAAATTCTTTAGTGTGTGCAATGACTGTATGGATTATATCATCAGAAGATACAGCTAATCTTCTGAAAAAATTTTGATTATTTTATTTATATTATCATCTTGCAGCCATGTACAAGAAAAAGAAGGGATGGAAGAGGATAAAAATAAATACTGTGGGAATACAAAGAATCAGCAAGTAGGATTCATTTGCCATTGATAAGGTATATTAAAGTTTGATCTCTAAGACTTAGATAGTTATCTCCCAAAGGTAATTAATGTAAATCTAAAAGAAAGATATAAGGCAGATGAGATTAATTCCATTCTGGAAGTACCTGTTTATCTACATTTGCTACACAGGAAGCTCAGTCAGAATTTCTAAACTTTAGATGATCAAAATTAGAAGAGAATAATCCTAATCAGTGAAATCATATAATTTACATATAATAACAATAATAACATTGGTGGTTTCAACACTTCACCATACTGAAGATTATTACAGGGAGACCATAATTTCATTGTATAAAGCACTGCATTGAGGATAAAATGGACTGTAAATTATAAATAGCTAAGCAATAATCGTTCCTCCCTTTTCTGTGAAACTAGGCTGTTTTAAATATTTTTAAATCAAACATATATATTTTTTAAATTGTTATAATTGTATTGTATTAAGGCATAATATTTGTAAAGTGCTAAAAGCTAGATTTTTTTTTTTTTTAGCTGATTGTAGTTTTCATGAACTGCTTATCTAGATATGAGGCTCTGCAAGTGGAACCACTGATGAGGACAATGGTTCATCTAGCTTGGAGGTGTCACCGAGGTTAAGTTGGCTTATGTCCTGCATCAAAACTTCTTCCATGAAGAAAAAAAGATGGGTCATTGTTATAGGAGACTCTTGAGAGGAACAGAAGGACCAATATGCAGACTAGACCCACTTCTTTGGGAAGTCTGCTGCCTCCATGGGGCCCAGGTTAAAGATGTGAAGAGAAGGCTTCCTACCCTGGTACAGCCCTCAGATTATTATCCATTATTGGTTTTTCAGGTAGGCAGCAATGAAGTTGCAAGAAGTCCGTGGGCAATCAAGAGAGACTTCAGGGCCCTGGGATGACTGGTTAAGGGATAAGGAGCACAAGTAGTGTTCTGCTCTACCCTTCCGATTGCAGGGAATGATGAAGGAAGAAACAGAAAGAGCCAGCAGACCAATACCTGGCTCTGAGCCTGGAGTCACTGGCAGAATTTTGGGGTTTTTGATCATCGGTCAGTTTACACAACACCAGGCCTGCTGACAGCAGATGGGGTACACCTGTCTGAAAGGGAGAAAAGGATCATTGCAGAGGAGATAGCAAGGCTCATTGACAGAGCTTTAAACTGGTTTTGAAGGGTAAAAGGGATAAAACCAGGCTCGCTAGAGATAAGCCTCGGGGCAGCATGCCAATGTTTGAGGGAGGATGTGCTAGTGAGGTCCTTTGGTCTGACGTCTGAGTGGAGGTACGAGATGGAGATCCATGCGGCAGCAAAGATGCAAAGGGTTACTGATGTGTTAGAAACCATGGAAGCACCTAGAATGGTCCCATAGGAATTGGGGCTTCTCCACCCAAAAAGATGGCAGGATCAATAGCCCAACCGAACTGTGTCTACACCAATGCATGCAGTATGGGCAACAAACAGGAGTTGGAAGCCATTGTGCAGCATGAAAACTGTGATATAGTTGCCATCACGAAGACACGGTGGGATGGCTTATACAACTGGACTCCTGCAGTGGATGGGTATAAACTCTTCAGAAGGGATAGGCAAGGAAGGAGAGGTGGTGGGGTAGCCCTGTATATTAGGAGTGTTTTGCTTGTCTAGAGCTTGATGATGGTGATGATAGGGTTGAATGTTTACAGATAAGAGTCAGGGGGAAGGCCACCAAGGCAGATATCATGGTAGGAGTCTGTTATAGACCCCCAAACCAAGATGAAGAGGCAGACAAATATTCTATAAGTAGCTGGGAGAAGTCTCACAATCGCTAGCCCTTGTTCTCATGGGGGACTTCAGCTTACCAGATGTCTGCTGGAAATACAATACAGCAGAGAGAAAACAGTCCAGGAGGTTCCTGGAGTGTGTGGAAGATAACTTCCTGACACAGCTGGTGAGTGAGCCAGCTAGGGAAGGTGTCCCACTGGAGCTGTTGTTTGTGAACAGAGAAGGACTTGTGGGTGATGTGGTGGCTGGAGGCCTTGGGCATAGCAATCACGAAATGATAAGAGTTTTTGATTCTTGGAGAAGTAAGGAGGGGGGTCAGCAGAACTGCTACCTTGGACTTCTGGAGGGCAGACTTTGGCCTGTTTAGGAGCCTGGCTGACAGAGTCCCTTGGGAGGCAGTCCTGAAGGGCAGAGGAGTCCAGGAAGGCTGGATATTCTTCAAGAAGGAAATCTTAAAGGCACAGGAACAGGCCATCCCCATGTGCCAAAAGATGAGCTGGTGGGGAAGAAGGCTGGCCTGGCTGAACAGAGAGCCTTGGTTGGAACTCAGGAAAAAAAGGAACTTTTATGGCCTTTGGAAGGAAGGGCACTCAACTCAGGAGGACTACAAGGATGTTGTGATGTTATACAGGGAGAAAATAAGAAGGGCCAGAGCCCAACTAGCACTTGCTGCAAAAAGCAATTAAAAATGTTTCTATAAATACCTTAGCAACAAAAGGAGGGCTAAGGAGAATCTCCATCCTTTATTGGATGCGGGGAGAAACATAGTGACATTAGGCTGAGGAAAAAGTTGAGGTACTTAATGCCTTTGCCTCAGTCTTTAATAGTAAGTCCAGTTGTTCTTGGGGTACCCAGTCCCCTGAGCTGGAAGACAGGGAAGGGGAGCAGAATAAAGCACCTGTAATCCAAGGGGAAGTGGTTAGTGACCTGCTACACCACTTAGACACACACAAGTCTATGGGGCTGGATGGGCTCCAGCCAAGGGTACTGAGGGAGCTGGTGGAAGTGCTCACCAAGCCACTTTCAATCATTTATCAGCAGTCCTGGCTAACTGGGGAGCTCCCATTTGACTGGAGGTTAGCAAATGTGATGCCCATCTACAAGAAGGGCTGGAAGGAAGACCCAAGGAACTACAGGCCTGTCGGTCTGACCTCGGTGCCAGGGAAGGTTATGGAGCAGATCATCTTGAGTGCCATCACACAGTACGTACAGGACAACCAGGTGATCAGGCCCAGTCAGCATGGGTTCATGAAAGGCAGGTCCTGCTTGACTAACCTGATCTCCTTCTATGACAAGGTGACCCACTTAGTGGATGAGGAAAAGGCTATGGACGTTGTCTACCTAGACTTTAGTAAAGCCTTTGACACCATTTCCTATAGCATCCTCCTGGAGAAACTGGCTGCTCATGGCTTGGACGGGTGTACCCTTCACTGGTTAAAAAACTGGCTGGTTAGCTGGGCCAAAAGAGTTGTGGTGAATGGAGTTAAGTCCAGCTGGCAGCAGGTCACAGGTGGTGCTCCCCAGGTCTCAGTATTGGGGCCAGTTCTGTTTAATGTCTTTATCAATGATCTGGGTGAGGGGATCAAGTGCCCCCTCAGTAAGTTTGCCGATGACACCAAGTTGGGCAGGAGTGTTGATCTGCTTGAAGGTAGAAAGGCTCTACAGAGGGATCTAGACAGGCTGGATCAATGGGCCGTGGCCACTCATATGAGGTTCAACCAAGCTCAGTGCCAGGTCCTGCACTTGGGTCACAACAATCCCATGCAGTGCTACAGTCTTGGGGAAGAGTGGCTGGAAAGCTGCCTGGCAGAAAAAGACCTGGTGGTATTTGTCAACAGGCGGCTGAATATGAGCCAGCAGTGTGCCCAGGTGGCCAAGAAGGCCAATGGCATCCTGGCTTGTATCAGAAATAGTGTGGCCAGCAGGACTAGGGCAGTGATCGTCCCCCCTGTACTCGGCACTGGTGAGGCCACACCTGAAATGCTGTGTTCGGTTTTGGGCCCCTCACTACAAGAAAGACATTGAGGTGCTGGAGTGTGTCCAGAGAAGGGCAACGAAGCTGGTGAAGGGTCCAGAGCACAAGTCCTATGAGGAGTAGCTAAGGGAACTGGGGTTGTTTAGCCTGGAGAAGAGGACGCTGAGGGGAGACCTGATCGCTCTCTACAACTGCCTGAAACGAGGTTGTAGTGAGGTGGGTGTTGGTCTCTTTTCCCAAGTAACAAGTGATAGGGCAAGAAGAAATGGCCTCAAATTGTGCCGGGGAGGTTTAGATTGGATATTAGGAAAAATTTCTTCACCAAAAAGGTTATCAAGCATTGGAACAGGCTGCTCAGGGAAGTGGTGTAGTCACCAATCCTGGAGGTATTTAAAAGACATGTAGATGTGGCATTTAGGGACATGGTTTAGTGGTGGACTTGGCAGTGCTAGGTTAACAGTTGGACTTGATGATCTTAAAGGTGTTTTCCAACCGAAATGATTCTATGATTATATAAAATCTAAAATCCTTGCTTCCTTCAGAATTTTTATTGAGTACAAGGAGTGTGTAAAAAAAGAAAAACTTTAAATTTATATCCTGAAGTGTCTAGAAGGAGAACATTTTTTTTTTCATTTCTGAAACTTTTCTAATAATTCAAAATTCCAAGTGAGAAATATGAGTGGGGATCAGTTTTTTAAAAAAATATTTTTAAACCACTGTGCAACCACTTTCTTTTTAATCCTTAAAATCACATTCCAGAAGGACATTTATGTAAAGTTCCTGTGATCCAACAAGGCTGTGCAAAAATTTCATCTTATAATGTAGAACAACTTAAAATGGAAATTGCAGTAGAAAGTTGCATGCTATACAGCCTCATCAAGGTTTTCTACTGTATAACATTTCTATGATCATTTTCATCAGAAATGACTAAGGCTTCAAGCTGCATAGACTACTCCAGACACTTCAGACTATGAATGGAACCCTACTGAAACAAAAAAAAGTAATGCCCCAAACTATTCAAGTTTAACTCCAGAATAATGACTGAATTTGTAATACTCTCAATCACCTCATGGATGTAATCAACAGTAAGCAAATGGAAAGGAGAGGGGCTCTCATGTTCAATAAAATGATTGGCTCACCTGCTAAACAATACTTGATCACTGCACTTTATAAGAGATGAGATTCTCTTCGTCATTTCTTGAATTATAGGCAGCTATACATACTACTTGTACCAAAAGCTACTTTATAGTCAATTTATTTTAATCATCTTTTCTTCCCTCTTATTGCTTCCTTTTTATTACACAAGCTGCCAAGCAATAAAATAATTTTTAATTTCATTTTTATGTCTTTTATAAAATTCCCTTACTGACCTCAATGGTATTTTTGTCTAAGACGTGAATAAAATCAAGGTAATGACTTTCATTTGCCCTGCTCTTTAGGCTTCTGAACTGAAGGTGAACATATCAAGCTTAAGTCAATTTGGGTATATTTTTAGGCTAGTGGAAACCAAGGACCTTATAAACTCAGAATAGATGGCCATAGCTGATTTTTAACATTTTTATTTAAAAAAAAAATAATTATTCTCTGAGGTTCAGATGGATACTCATTTAAGATTTGCTTATCACATCCTTAATTTGCTGCTAAATTACAGCACTGCCTTCAAACAGCAATTAACATTTCTGCAATATCCCATGCTAAATAAAGCTTCCTGTGAAGTATTTCATTTAATTATTTTTAAAATAAAGCGTTTCTGTTCTGTGTTATTTAAATTCTAGAAAACATTGATTTTTACTGGCTTTAGTATATTGTAACATCCATTTTGACTTGCTTGTCAAAAATCTTTGTCCACTAGGTTATGCCAGTTACTGATGATGTAGTACAATGAAGAGACTGTCTCTCTTATGTAATTCTACTGCTTAGAAGAACAGAAGAAGTTCTTTTTCCTGATCATAGGATTAATCAACTGAAAATTAATTTTCTCTGTATAGCTTCCTGTCTTGCTCTGTCAATACCTCAGTCTAAAAGTTAAGTTTTCCATTCTAAGGCTTCTCACAAGGTCCTGTACTGGTGCTAGCTCACATTGGGACAATCATCTGGACTGTTTTCATTTTACTCAGCTTTCTGCTCATATCTCTCTGTTGTATCTGTCCTCAGAGACAAATAAGTCCTTTCAGACAGCCATTGAACTGAATTGTATTTTAGAGTCTCTTTTCGGATAGGATGAATCGTTCTAGTGTGCCTATTTTTTTCTCCACTGCATTTTAAGCATTTGTTGGGTGAGTAACTCAAATGTCAGCTTTAACACTAGAGACTGACATTGCCAGATGAAACCCACTCCCTGCCTCCCTGTTTCCCCTGATGAGCTCCCTTCCCCAGCCATTCTTGCTGCCAATCCGCAAACACCAGGCAAATCTCTCTAAAACCAGAACTGAAATTCAACCCCAGCACTGGAGTTATCATCAGATCCAGCTAGGAGGCCATGGCCAGGGGTGAACGAAGATGCAGGGGCGAGGGCCAGAATTGAAAAGCAGGCGGACGATGGCCCCGGTGGGCATCTCACCACCCTGGCTCACACGGCTCATCCCACTTCATCCTGGCCCCAGCTATGTGGCAGCACCCTGCAGCTCCAGCCTGGGGCACAGGCAGCCAACCCCCCCGCGGGGCTGGGTTCTGGGTCAGGGGCCCACATCTTTCACTGGGCAACTCTCAAGCCTGTGTTTTGAGTTTGGTGAATTTAATCCCTCCAGCCCCCCTTCTCTTAGGGATCTAATGAGCTCTCACTGCTGTTGTGACCACCTCTTTTCACTGATGTTTTCTAGTATTCCCCAATGTTAATGTCAGCTAGCAATGTACACTGTATGTCTGTCTTATAAATGGTGCATAAAAAAATACCAATTTCTCCTGACTGTAAAGTGGCAATTTTATTTTTCATTTTCAAATTTTCTTTTTTTTTATTCCGAGTTTTAACTTGTCCATATATGTTCCCTGAAGGCTTTTGCTCCTCTATGTTACTGCTATTCAGGTAAAAAACAAATACCATATTGTATGATGCTGTCTTTGTAGAACTGTAATTAAGCCTGTCAGTAGTACAAATGGAAATGTTACCGATGGACTCTATATATGAAAACATCACAAGGATAATGCCCTGCAATGTCAGCTCTTATGCCTCAGTGACAGAGCACTCTAATAATAGTTATCTACAGAGATGTATTCTACACTCCAGTGAGTTAACAAATTCTAACCCACAGACCCTAAAAGAGAAGAATAAGAGAAACAATTTCCTCCATCTGTTGCACTCTCTTCTGCTGCTTCTAGTAACTCTTCATTTGCTTTGAAACAACTATTCCCACTGCATCTGGCAGAAATAATACATCAGCAAATATTATTACTCTGTTTCCTTTAACAGAAGTTAAATAAACATTCTGAGGAATGTCCAAGGTATATTTATTCCCAAGTTAGGAGTAAATTATATTAAAACCTTCTTAAGAAACAAAATTGACGTCAGTATCAATTTCTCCTCATTTTACCGCTTTGTTTTAAATTAACACAACTCTAGAAATAATTAGTGAGATGCAGTGTGACTCAACTAGCAAACTCATTCAGTAACAAGTGTAGATATGGAAATAATCACTTTTCAGTTTGTTAATTAGTTTATAAAACAAATGGTCTTCAGAGAAACAAATTACAAAAGTTGTTTTAAAGAAATGAAATAACAGTATGGGAATGAACACAGCAAGAGCATATTGAATGTTATTGTGCACCAAAAATTCTGAAATTCATTGTGCCACATGATATAAGGATTTAGACATTCTGCATTTCACTTTCTAAGAGAAATGTCAGAACGTTAAAAACTGTAAAAGGTGCAAAAAGAGCTTTGAGGGATAAACGTGCTACAGTGAGCATCATGATGACCTCTACCTACATGGCTTATCAAAAGACTGAGAGGTTACTTCATAACGGTATATAAATATCCTCACACAGAAAGAACACTAGATACCCAGGGCTATAAAATCTATCAAGAAAGAGGAAATAAGTACTGGAAGCTTAAACTGAATTTGTTTAAACATCAAGGTAAAGGATGATTTTTTAAAAACAATAATAATAAGTAATTGTAACAAAATACCCAGAAAACTGTTAGATGCTCACATACTTTGATGTCCTGAGAACTGGATGTATTTATTTCCAAAAGATATGCTCTAGACAAATAAAAGGACAAATTCTGTGGCCTGTGATATATAGAGGAGGTCAGACAGAATTACTGAATGTTCCCTATTGTTCTTTCACTTTATGAATCTGTTTTATAAGTCTTGGTGAGTAGGGCCCTGCAAGGTGCAGACATCTATTTATGAATCCAGTTGCAGGAACAGGAACTATAGAAAATGCAGACGTGAGAGAGAGAAAGAGTAGTGAATAGAAAGACAGCTATGGTACTTGAATGCTGCAATTTACTGTGCATAAGTAAACAAGGTGACAGTATTAAGGAACATCAGTTATACATGCCTGACGATACTTTTATCCCTAATGTATATTTACTATGATGTATTAATTGCATTATCATGTATTTATTTTCACAAGACTACTGCCTCATTCACTGTGCACAGAAAATTGTGAATGAAGTAGCTGAGCTAAATTTAATTTAAACCTAACTATTTAATGGGTTGTTCTCTGCCTTGTGCATAGTTTATCAGCAAATGAGTACTTAAAGTTGTTCTCAGTAATGTCTTTGAGTTTCTAAATTGTCTTCCTTATTAATCAGATTTGCTTCAGATTTTTATTATGAGAAATGCAAATACAATTTGGACAAAAATTAATTATGGATCCAAAGGATTATTTTGGACTCATATAAAGTGAGTCTCTTTCTAACATATTTTGCTTGTTACTCAAATTATCCACTCAATTAGGCAGGGGGTTGTGCATTTTTTATTTTTATTTAATCATATGCATAAAGAGGTTTTGAAAACAAGTACAAGGGATTTAACATAAACTGATGAATTGTCCTTAACCCATAAGGCTGTAAAACAAACACAATAGTGAAATTTTGGGGAACAGTTTAGAAATGTGTTTATTGGCTGAACTTATACATGATACTTGGCCTAAATAATGAGGAAGAGAGAATATAGTGAGTACCAGTGATGAAAGACAAGAAGGTGACTGGGAATGTCTCGCATGGATTTATGATAGGCAAACCCTGTCTCACCAAACTAATAGCTTTCTGTGACAAGATGACTGGCTTTATGAATGAAGAGAAAACAGAGGATGTTGTTTACTTTGACTTAATGGTGCAGTGTGGTTTGGATAGGTGAACTATGGTAGATGAGCCACTGGTTGTTGCAGTGCAGAACAAAGTCCATCTAGTGACCAGTAATGAACAGAATTCTTACAGGACCTGAAAAGCAGGTAATACTCTTTACTGCCTTTATTAATTACATGAATAAGGGGATGGGATGTACCCACAGAAAACTTGTGGAAAGTAAAAAACTTGAGACCTGTTGGATATGGTGGAAGAAATGGTTACTGTTCAACTGGACCTTGACAATCTGCAGAAATAGTTTGAGAGTAATTTAAATTTCAGCAAAGGCAAATGCAAAATTCAGCTCTGGGGATGGAATAATCCCAAGCTTCCGCATAGGCCAGGCACAAACTACCTACAAAGCAGCTTTGCAGCTTTGTCCAGGTGGACAAGGTGAACGGGATTCAGCAGTGTCCCTTTGGGGTGAAGAAGGCCAACCTCAGACTCAGCAAGAGTGTAGTGAGCAGGGCTACAAGAGAAATGATACTTTCCCTCTGTTCATCACTTATGAGACCACATCTGGAGAGCTGTGTCTAGGTTCAGGCTCCTCAGTAAAGACAGAGGTTGACAAACTGGGGTAAGTCAAACTGGGTGGAGGGTTACCAAGTTGAATGGGGGCCTGGAGCCCGTAAGGTGTGGCTGAGAGAGCTAAGTTTAACTAGTCTTATAAAGACTGGGAGAGGAGGATCTCACTGCTGTCTTCAGTTACCCAGTAGAGGTTGTAGAGAAAACAGCCAGACTGTTCTCTGAGGTGCATTGAAAAGGTAAGAAGCAACAAGTGCAACGTGCAGCAAAGGAAATTCTGATTAGATGTAGTAAAACCCAACATTCATAGTAAGGGAAGTCAAACACTGGAGCAGATTGTCCAGAGAGGCTGAGGAATCTCCACCATCAGAAATTTTCAAAACCCAACTGGAGAAGAACTGTAACTAGTACTGATCTAGTCAGTCCTGGTTTGAGTGGGGATTGAACTGGATGAGATCCCTTCCAAACAGAATTATTCTGTGATTCTGTATTACTCTGTCATGGTCTTCAAGTTAAGATCTTCAAGAAACATTCTACTGTTTTTATTTTAAAAGACAGTAAAAAGAGGATCAAAAAGAACAAATCTTAAAGGACTACCTTTCAGAAGTTTAGCCAGAGATTGAGTAACAAGCTTACTTTTTCAAGCATTTAAAGAAGAACATTTTTTAATTTCATTAAAGTTTTGGCTAAAAGTTGGGAAAAATGGTTGGATTAGAACATTTTACTTCTCTGCTTTTCTGGAAGTAATGCTTCAAATGTATGATTTGCAAGTAAATAGAAAACTGCTTTTTTTTTTAATCAAAAGAACATTATTTATGTTTTGTTTGGCTATTTCTGACCGATGGGATGAATCCAGCATTTACAGTACCTTTCTTTCCTTATTGAATACAGCGAGCACCCAGACTGTTGGCTAGCAGTTGGTGCTTTCATAGCCAGTGAAATTAATTTAGGTATTACTCTCCAAACTGTCATGTATTCTCTTAAACCCACAACAATCTATTTCATTAATACTTCTGCTCTGTACTGTTGCAGCAGCTGTGAAACTATACTGCTTTAATCTCTGATAATCTAATTTTGAATTAATACCCTGCAGAAGAACAAATTCTGAATCTCTATAGATCAATGGATTAAATAACCTGGCAAACCTGGCAAAGTGAAGGGAGAAAAACACAAGCAAAGACTTGGAATGTATCATTGTTAATAACAGGAAACATTTCTAGTTTAATAGCTTATTCTGCAGAGTTCCATTTGAAGATAGTAACCATATATTGCATTTTTCATTATTAATAGTGCTGAGATTCAAATCACTCACTATTGTTAGTTTATCCTCTGTTTTTGTTTTCTCTCTTCTTCAACTCATTGAAAATCCCTAAGCAGATCATGATTTTCTTGTGTTTTCTTGTGTTTGTTACTACAGTTTTGCTACCCAATTCCCTTACAACAAAGCCTGCTCAGAACACATATGCCTCAAGAAAATTAAGAAACTCCTCCAGTAAAAGGAATGTACCCACATTTGTGAACAGAAAAAACATTTTAGGTTCTTCTTAATTAATGCCTGAAGCTGCTTATAAAAAGCTAAACCAGCAAGCACAATAGGTAAACTAGTATTAGATATGACATAAAGCAAAGAAAATTAGAAAAAAAATTACCTGCAACAAGCAGCAAATTTTGGGTAAGGAGAAACCTGGAAACAGGTTTTGAACTGTGAAATTGACACTGGTTCTCTGTTTCTTCTGGATTTTTTTTCTAGAATTTTACATCAGCTCTTTCTAAGGAAGTCTATTCATATACAAAAATATCTTACTCTTGCTACTTTTCCTTCTTGACAGATTAAAAACAGAAGTCTCTGAAAATTTATTAACCACATGTATCATGGTTTGCATGTGTTCTGTCCTCCCACATGATCTGTAAAACTTGAGCTCTGACAGTGATTTGGTTTGAAACCTAAGGTTTGAAACAAAGGTAATTATAAGATGATAGTCCCATGAATTAAAAAAAAAAAAAATAATTAGACTGGCTGAACTGTTACAAAAGTGTCAGCTTTCCATGGTCTGAATTATTTCACTACAGACATATCAATATCATTAAGTGCTTGATCATGATTAAGCAGCTGATTCTTGTATAGGAATGTTTCTCTTCACTCTAACTGATAAGGATGAAGATGACTGTATAGTAATGTATTATAGTCCATCATCATAACTAAAGCCTTTTGACAAACAGTAAGGGCATATGCTTCTTCAAAGATCCTAAATATGCAGTCTGTGTTGCTACAAGAAACAAGTGCTATTAGGGATAGTACTTGTATTTGGTATGTGTATGGGTTAAGTCACCTGGCCTGTTTCTTCCATCAGCCTCTCTTCCACTTTAGAAAACTTGCCTCTTCCTTTCCTCTTGGTTTTTCTTTAAGAGGAAATAGAGATGCTGTGCTGTCAAAGAGGTTCAAAAGTGGGAACACATTGCTGTTCTGAAGTAAATTGTGTCTGATGGTGTACCAGGTTTGAATATGAATATTCTCTTCTCCAGGACAGTTTTACTGGGTAAATATTGCTACCTAGCACAGTTCAAGACACAGAAGTGGAAACGCTGATTCTAAAAGAACAGTGCTTTCTCCTGTGTTAAATATTTACTGCTTGCTGCTTTTTCACATTATTTTTTCCAAGAAGCAACAAAAAAAAGGAGTTGTTCCATCTACAGAGCTGCAGAGCAATTTCTGCAGCCAGCAAGCTTCCCATACAAGACCTCAATACTTCAGTTTCATTAGTGCTAAATGGTGACACTTCCACCCCTGCTTCCACAACAACCCCCCGCCCCAAGCCTTTTTTTTTTTTTTTTTTTTTTTTTTACTTTCTGGTGCTTCACCAAATCATAGAATGATTGTGGTTGGAAAGGACCTCTGGAGATGATCTGGTCCAACCCCCCTGCTCAAGCAAGGCCACCTAGAGCTGGTTGCCCAGGACTGTGTCCAGATGGCTTTTCAGTACCTCCAAGGTGGGGCACCACCACGCCTCTGGGCAACCTGTGCCAGTGCTTAGTCACTTTTACAGTAAAAAAGTGTTTCCTGATGTTCAGATGGAATTTGTTTCAGTTTGCGCCCACTGCCTCTGGTCCTGTCAGTGGGCACCACTGAAAAGAGCCTGGCTCTGTCTTCTTCACCCCCTCCCTTCAGATATTTGTAGACATTGATGCGATCTCCCCTGCGCCTTCTCTTCTCCAGGCTAAACAGTCCCAGCTCTCTCAGCCTTTCCTCATATGTGAGGTGCTCCAGTCCCTTAGTCATTCTGTGGTCCTTCATTGAACACTCTCCAGTATCCTTTGTACCGAGGAGCCCAGAATTGCACACAGTACTCCAGATGTGGTCTCACCAGTGCTGAGTAGAGAGGAAGGATCACCTCCACCAACCTGCTGGCAACACTCTACCTAATGCGGCCCAGGATACCATTAGCCTTTTTTGTAAGGGCATATTGTTGGCTCCTGTTCAACTTGGTGTCCACCAAGACCCACGGCCTTTTTCTGGAGAGTTGGGTGGACTTGCCAACTGGGTGGCCACCAGCCCGAACTGGTGCCTGGGGTTGTTCTTCCTCAGGTGCAGGGCTTTTCACTTTCCCTTTCTGAACTTCATGAGGTTCCTGTCAGCCCATTTCTCCAGCCTGTTGAGGTCCCTCTGGATGGCAGCATGACCCCCAACATATCAGCCACTCCTCCCAGTTTTATGTCATCTGCAAACCTGCTGAAAGTACACTCTGCCCTATTATCCAGATCGTCAATGAAGACGTACAACAGTATTGGACCCAGTTCTGACCCCTGGGGTACACTGCTTCTATTCTGCAATCAAAAACAATACTCAAATACTCTGCTTTAGTAATTGTGTTCTTATTTAAAAATGTCTCTAGTAAATTAGGTCTAAGGGGAGGATGGTCTTCTAGAAGCAAGATATAACTTTTAATAGATGCCCAGTGTCAATGATAAAACCCTGACTGAAAAGTTAGGAAAAGCAGAAAACTGAAAAACCCATTGACAAGCTATGGAACAAGGCCAGGACTATGGTAACTATTAACTGACAGGCATTTCATAGCGGGATAAATACTATAGGAAGTATAAACACACTTCCTAGGCTCCAAACTGCCAATGTGTCACCATCATCTGAATGTACAACTAACAGTACTGTGGGACATTAGACTTTTTGTATGTTTTAGCATAGATAACAGCTTTGGGTTTAAGTGTTGAAAATAGATTTAAGGGTGTTCTCCCAGCATGACTAAACCAGACATGCAATCTGAAGCGAGCTAGAGACAAAAATGGAGGAGAGTTGCAAAACCCTTTTTCACATGTTATCCTTTTAAAGCAGAGCCTTTTACACATGCTGATGAAAAAAATTGAGAAGAAAATTCCTGCCAGGACTTTCTTCACTTTCTGCACAAAAGGGAGGAAAGCACTTGTCGAAGCTTCCTTCAAATACCTTTTCATTGTCTTATGCAGATCAGACCTCCATTTCACATAAGTGGGAATCACACAGTGCACTCACAAATAGCAGCTAACTCCATGTCTGTAACACACAAACACACGTAATGGATTACTATTTCATACCCTCTCCCAATTAAATGGGAATTTAGCACTCCTACCTCCACCTATTTATGATCATTGCACCTGCACCTTCCTCTTTGTTTTTGTTCCTGTCTGCTCAAGTTTCAGGAGTCACTATTCTCCCCCTTCCCTTGTAAAGAATGCCAAGGAGTCTCAGAGAGCAGGTGAAAAGTGTGATGAAATAGAAGATATATAAAAGGAGGGCAAATACAGATGGAGTTATTGAGGTCAGACTTTTATTACATGAACGTGCTTTATTCTGGTCAGAAGCAGAAAGCTCTTGCACCCTTTAAACATAAAGACCTTGCCATACTGCCAAATGAAACACAGCTAATGCATGAGTTTAAGCACTGGAGCACTGAACGTCTGTATTATTGTGTTGGGAGTGTGTTTGCATGGTTTCAGCTCTAGCCAAAAAAGACTGGAAATAGCATAGACCATGGGTTATCCCCAGCAGAACAGGATCACTCAAAGATCAATTTCTTTTATGTTCCTCCAATGCTGCCCTAGCAGGCTTCTGTTTCTACCTTCATGCCATATGTCAGATCATTTAAAACATAACACACATATCATTTTATACCATGAAAATACTTCACTAATGGGCTACAAACAATGTTTTCATTATTTCAGACATTACTGCAGAATTTAAAGTGCAATTTAAAGAATTTAAACATGGCAACAGTTATGTCGTGGGGCCACAGTGACACTGTATAGAGCCTGAGGACAAGGACTGTACAATGTGGTCAGTCTGTGACACAGTCTGTAGAAGGGCCTTTTTTGGTACAGTATAGATGCAAAGGAAAGTGTATAAAAGCTACATATAGAATAGTAATTTAAGGAAATTTAAGGAAATAGAGAAAGCCCATTCCTCAGGCCTGTTCTAGTCTCTTGCTCTGCAAACAACCTCTTAGATCAGCTGAGCAGCCTCACTCAAGCTGGAAAATACCTTTAAGCAATCCCAGTGCTCCCCTCAATGCTCCTCCCCTGTGGAACAGAAGGCAAGAAGCTGATCACAAGAGATGAACTTCAGTGTCCTCCTCCCCACACAGCAGGGGACAGGAGCATCCACAACAGGATCTCCGCAAACAGTGCAGCAGGACTGGTAGAGCTAGCTGGCATTAGTAACTCTGTTTATGTGGGCAGTGGACCTCTTGTTGGTATTTTGACGAGGCAGTTGTTTCTTTGTGGCTTTGGAGGAAGTGCAAGGCTTCTGTTCAATTTGTGAGAAGTTTAAGTTCATAATACAAGGGTCAAACTTTTAGGATAGTATTGAAACATCAAGAGTATTATACCCTGATCTGTCGTTCAGAAAAAAGCTCTGAAATTTGTTTCAGTACTTTATTGCTTTTGTGGTCTTCAGAAATGCTTAGAGATGGTTTCCTGATGTCACCTCTGATCCTTCTTTTAAAAGAGCACATGCATTGATGAACATGGATTGGATTTCTTTGCATCTCATCTCAGCCCTCTTTGGAACTCAAACTATTTGCATTCTTCTTTGGTTTTAATTTAAATTATGTGATCTGAATTACAATTATAAAATACTGTATGTCAATGAAAATCTGTCTCTTGAAAATAAAAATGAGAGCAAGAATGCTAATATAAAATGTAACTCTAGATAGCTGGCTAATTGCCTTCAAAGATTAACATAAGGACAGCAGTGGACTTTTCCTTATGAAGAGGAATCCAGTATCAATTCATCTGAACCAAAGTTTCCTAACAGGTAAAAATATTCCACCTAAAAATGTCAGATATTGAAGTGACAAGACAGGAAAATGAACCCAGGCACAAATTTATTTAGTGTCCTGTACATTTTATTCTAAAATATACCCATTTGTGTGTCTTTGTTGTATGCAAATTTTTACCCGATAGGTGTGATTCTGTTCTGGTTTCAGCTGGGATAGAGTTAACTGTCTTCCTAGTAGCTGGTACAGTGCTATGTTTTGAGTTCAGTATGAAAAGAATGTTGATAACACTGATGTTTTCAGCTGTTGCTAAGTAGTGTTTAGTCTAAGTCAAGGATTTTTCAGCTTCTCATGCCCAGCCAGTGAGAAAGCTGGAGCGGCACAAGAAGTTGGCACAGGACACAGCCAGGGCAGCTGACCCAAACTGGCCAACAGGGTATTCCATACCGTGTGTCGTCACATTTAGTATAGGAACTGGGAAGTGGGGGTGGGGAATCGCCGCTCGGGGAATGGCTGGGTGTCGGTCGGCAGGTGGTGAGCATGCACTGCATATCATTTGTACATTTCAATCCTTTTATTATTACTGTTGTCATTTGATTAGTGTTATCATTATTATTTTCTCCTTTTCTGTTCTATTAAACCATTCTTATCTCAACCCACGAGTTTTACTTCTTCTCCTGATTTTCTCTCCCATCCCACTGAGTGGAGGGGGAGTGAATGAGCGGCTGCGTGGTGCTTAGTTGCTGGCTGGGGTTAAACCACGACAGATTCATCCCATCAAATTTTAGTCACCTAGAAGACTGAAAGTCAAGCTTCCTAGCTGGTCAGGACTGGCATTTCCAGAGAGTGTTTTGTACTCCACTAGCTCAGGTAACTATCTTAAGAGACTGTCTGCAGTGCTTTCCTCCCATCAAGTGCTGAGGAAACCTAGGACAACTTATTTGGGCTAAACATCTCTTTTGATGACTACAATTAGCTGAGATGAAACCTATTGATCCTCTTTTTTTCCTCAGTTTTAACTAACCATTTTGAAATCCTTGCAAAAGTGTGCTTGCACACAGATAGAAATTTCATATCAAAAATATAAACTATAATGCAGGTCCTAGGTTTGCTTACTCTATTTCCCCTCTTCTCTGTCTTCTAGATGAGTATTCTCCAGTCTGTACATGGTGGATTTTGCCCTTCATCCCTTTACTAGTTTTTAATTTTCTTTCTGACATGGTTCCATTTTTCTTCACATAATTCATATCATACTCCCCCTCTTCTAGTCAGCCCAGTCATACAATCTGTTACTTTCCCTCCTATATTCCAACTCTTCTCTATTCTGTATTTGTATCAGATGTCTTCATACATATTATTGCAGGAGTACCATCAAGACATCTATATACCATCTGACATCTATATACCATGTGATATCTATACCAGTAGATGGTACAGAGCTATGGCACAGGTACAATACTGGTCTGTAGCCATCCATGCTGTAAAATTGTTAACATAGTTTTGACTTGTGCCAACTAACTTTCTCCCAGATCACACCTGAGCATGCCTCAGGGATGGCATGATGCATACTTACAGAAGAAAAAAAGAAGTATTTGGAGACTTACTCCATTTTAATGAATGTATACGGAGCATATGCAACACAGGATTTCTAATTTTAATGATAGATTACAAACAGTGTAACTTGACCAAATATTGAAAGTTTTTCATGGGAAAAGAAAACAAAACAAAACCACACATCCCCCTTTAAAGAACACCACAACATGAAAATGAAAGTACTCTTATAGCTTGTTAAAGAACACCACAATGCCAAATTGCAAGTCTATTACTACAAGTGAGGAATCTAATGATTTCCAAAAGTAATCTTCACCATGATCTTTTTAAGATGCCTGGCTTTGGTTTGGGGTTTTTTTGTTTGTCAGTTGTCTCTGAAAACACATACATGCACACACACAGAGAACACTGAAAACCTTCAAAAATCTCATCCTGAGACACATACTAGGAATGGAAAATTGGAACCAGGTGGTTTAGTTTGGAAAATTTAAGAAAAACTCAGAAAAGAGATTTTCAACTGGAAGCAATGGATAATGTAATAACATGTGGTGCTGTCAGGTGTTATACTTGTAAATTCATTACATATTACTTAATTTTGGGGAAACGTTATAGTAATCTCTTAACCTGCAACTGTCTGGGGAGAAATAAGATAGTCAATTTACAATCTACAATTTAAATAGCGGTATTACATCAAGTTTAATCATTTATGTTCAGCCTGCATTAATTTCTGCAGTCTGAATGAAGAAAACATTTGTAATGCAAATAAAATAAGTGTGATGATTAGTAATGTGACACTGGGAATTCTCTGAACTGCTATTGAACTTTGTCATGTCTCAGAAAAAGTGGACATTATACTTACTGCCCATGGCAGTGTCAGTAAAGTAATAAATATTAAAACTGTCCCTACAGGGAAGGAGGAGAAGTTTTATTAATATGAGCTAAGTACCTGGGGTTATTCAAGAGTTTTCTTCTTATTAACTTTGAGAAGCAGTATTAAAATTAAAGTTGATATAGCAAGTACTGAATCAAATTAAGGAAAGCCTTTCTGCTGAAGAAATTTCTGAATACTGGCAAATTAGATTATTTAAGTAATACAACAAATTCATAATAACAGCTAAAGGACACCTCTTTAAAATTAATGTGGCTAAAGTTGAAGTATGTAGTGACAAAAAAAAAAAAGTCTGCCAGAGGAAAGGTAGATGAAAGCCTTCAAAGATGGAAGTATGGCTTTAATTTCAGCAAAAGCTTACTTTACAACATGTGCTATGTTTGTTTTCTTGCAAAACCCCACAGTGAACTGATGCAACTCACAGAAGAAAACTCACAAGAACTGGTTTCCTAACACTTCTGTCAGCTGGAAATTTATGATTTGCTGCAAGGGCACAAAGAAACTACTTCAGACTGTGAAACTATCAATTTAATTTAGAATTTTTTGCATTTTATTCATTACCAGTATTAGCTGTTTAGTTATCACATGTGCTGATTGCACAATAAAGTATATAAACACATTGCAGCACATGTTTTTTTCACATAATAGTCTAATAATTTCATGTAATGTTAAAACACATGCCTAAAGAGGGAAGTTAAATGGATGAATTTATATATCAGGATTTTAAAGATATATTTTTTAAATACCTAATGAAAATCAGTATTCTTTTTCATTTTGAAATATAAATAAAGCCTGAGATGCTGCAAATGTTAACAAACCAGATGAATTCCAGATTTGAAGACCTAGTGATAACTTGGTTGTTTTGTTGACCATGGAAAAAAGACATAGTGTGTGTCTCAGCTTTGTGACTTCCTTGCCATTTTTCCCCCCTTGTTCTTTACTGAACTACAGGAAAGCTTTTGTATAACAGGCATGTATACTACCAAGTGTGGGGCCTTGATATTTGTGAAATTTTGTACGAACACCCTTGACTCTCAAACTTTTGTAGCCATTAAATTATACAAGTGAGCACTCAAAATATAATCTTTTGAGGTTGCCTTCTATTTCTTCCCATATATTACCTTATTTTATTCTCTGAGGTTTCTGGAGTTGGATGCTTTGTTAGCTCTGTGCCTTCATTTTTCTCATTTATTTTTGTCTCTGTCAGCTTCTGGTTTCTTCTATTCTTTTGAATGCATCCAAAGCTTATCTGCCATTTTATGCATGCTAGAAAAAGAAATGGGAGCCAAGCCAAGGTTTATCAATACATATTTTTGGACTCTCAGCAAAATGGCAGCCCATCAGAATTCCTAGCCAATGTCTCTGGAAGCTGGAGCAGATTGGTTTATCTTAAACAAAGCACTAATTGATAATAAGAACTTTATTATTATTAAACAAATCTGATTGATAAAATAAATTCTACCTACAGTCTGAGTCAAATGGTTTCTTTTTTGCTTTCAGATTACTTACTGGCATCACTTGAGAAAATCTTTCCATTCTCTAATGTTTGTGGAAAACAATTTTCTGCCAGTCTTAAGAAGTTCACCTTCTAACCATAGAAAAAAAATAATAGAAAAGAATATGCTTTCCATGACAAAAAGAAAAAATGTTATGGCAAAATGGCGCACAGGTTTTAATACAAACATACTGGCTTCACTTACCATACAGGGTTCCGTATCCCAGACTTAATGTGTTTGTTTGTTTATGTATATCTATCTCTCACTATATGTATGAATGTATGGCTGTACAAGTTCCAGAGGTGGAGAACAGTTCAGTATGGTATCAGAAGGGTTACTAGTAGTTTTATACCCCAGCATCTGTTGTCTGCCTGCAGACAGGACATGCCAATCTCTCCAAGTTCTTCACAGCCACCTCAGGGCAGAGCATTTTTATCTTCGTGGTGAGTTATTTAGGCTATTTTTTTATTTACACACATTGTCCTATGTCTTGAAAGGTTATTTATTCATTCCCAATATTTTTTTATTATTATTGTTTGCTGTATGTCTTCAAATTAGCTCACGGATTTCAAGCACTATGCTTGTCACCAGTGGTGGCAGATTTCTTCAAAGCACAGCTGCAGTCAGCTGCGTGTAATTTATAAGAGAAACATTTTACCACTCAACATCGTGTTTAACTCACATACCCAAGGAGATTGTCTGACACGTGAAGACATGACACTGACACTTGAAGAAATTAAGTCCTCTTGACCATTGTGCATATTTTTTCTTTTTATATTGACAGATTTAGGCAATTTCAGAGGACAACATAACTCTTCATCTGTAACTGAGATTTCTAAGGGTTTGGGTATTTCAGCAAAGAAATAGACTAGTGGGGATGCTGACTTGACTGTATTTGCCTTGATTACAAAATGGTGAAGAGACAATCCTCCATCAGAACAAAGGTATAGTCTGTCAGAGTTCAAGCAACAGAGCTTCTTTGCTGTGCTTCTAGTTACACCATTTGCAGTGGAAATTCTTGTAGATCTTTAGCAAAGTAGGTATTGTGGGATCCTGCTCCAGGTGATTCTTGTAGAATAGTAGCGCTTTTAATGGCAACAAGAATAAACAAGAACACAAAAAACACCCCACCTCCTCCTCCCCAACAGTTTCTTCTTTGTTTAGAGATATTTTGTATAACTGCTTACACAATCCCTCCTTCCTTTCTTTCAAGGTCCCTGAGAATCTGAAGAATCTGTGCTTGAGAGGGACTTTAAGGACACCTCACTCTCATCTATGAGAATAAAATTGGAAATATAAAGATGGAAGTGCACCATGGATGCAGCCAGATCAACTGCCACACCTCCAAAAAATACCAACCAAACCCCACTTTCTCCAGCTATATGATTGTATATGACATACCCTATCATGTGTACATAAAATGTATGATTCATTTTATAGAATAGTCCCAGGTAAGTTACCCGTCTTTAAATTACCTGCCCTCCTCCTACTCCAGGTATTATTCCAAAAAAACCTCCAAAGCCCAAAACAAACAAACAAATGCCAAAATTGTGCAAAATTAATTGGTAAAACTCCATGACTAGATTTATTAATTAATTTATTTATTAAAGGAATACTGTTTTCTTCCAGGTTCACCCTGTCTGTGATTCTGAACTGACCTATTTTCTCTAAACTGTGAGACCTTTATGACATGCCATGGCTCAAAGTTTCACAGTATCACTTGCAAAAAGCAATGTTCATCCCTTGGGTGGATTGATTTTTGGTCTTGGCAGTAAGTCTGATAGAGATTGATTTCAAGACTCTTTTTGGATGTTGGGGATCACAGGCATGATAATTCAGAAGGTCAAAGGTATCTGACCTGGTCTTTGTCTAATATGTTTTCATTGTATACCACAATCCTTTATTTTTGTCTTTGTCAAAAGCTTTGCAATTCTTATTTTATTATCAAAGTAAATGTCATTAATAGAAATGAAGTAGAATAATATTTTTCTTTTATGGACATGCTCATTATAAATGTCTACAATACACTTGACAGTTGAAGGATGATATATTGATTTATTCTCTAATTTCGACTGTAAAACTGCAAGGCAGCTGGCTGGCTAAGCATTTGCAGATTCAGGATGGGTTGCCTCTATGAAAGAAATGGATTTTCTTTTCTCTCTGATGGGACTATTGTTCAGACAAAGTTAATAACATGCTACAGCAGTGTTTAAAATTTTTCTACACTACTGTACATCTCTGTCTAAATTAAAATAAACTGTATTAAGGCAAAACTCCATTGTTTTATATTCAGTCTTGGATACTACTCACAAAATTGTGTATCCATTTTCTTTACTTTCCTAAGGATAAAAAGGCTTTATAAAAGACTGCATTACAACAGTGTATTTGAAACAAATATTAGGCTTTACACAACGATTGTGCAACTAATTTTGATTCTTAACTTCAGCAGAGTGGTTGTAGAACAGGACGTTTTGGGCTCTGTTTTGGTTTCTAAAACAATTTTGCCATATGGGTTTTGTCAAAAGTCTTGAATTAGGAATCATCATACCTAAAACTAGCCCTGAAAATTTAGATATCTAATACAGACTCCCTATCTAGTCCAAGGAGAGAGATCTGTATTCTGGACAGCAACCCATATAGTCTTGGGCATAGGGAAACAATCTAAATAAATAGATTACATAAGTCTGTTGTAGTAAACATGGTTAATAACAGTGTTGCAGCCTACTTTTCATGGATCCTGACAAGAAAGAATGAAATAGTGCTCTTCACTCTGTAGATCTCCAAATATCCTGTAGATAAGAAACAACTTGATAACTGGTTGTGATGACTGATTGTCTTTGTAGGATGTACTGGCCAGAGAAAAAGAGTGAATGTATCCATGTCTCCTCTGACCTTTAAATTCTGAACTCTTAATACTTCCATTTTGAAAAAAGGAATTCTACCTACTACAAAACCAACTGCTGCAATTCGAGGCCAAGGACTGGTGTAAAAAACCCAGCAGTCTTAGATTAGAGTCCAAAGTGTAACAGCTGAAAACATCTACTGAAAATCAGTCACGATTTTGCTAGTCTAGGCTGGGTTCAAATGCAGTCCCAGCAAAGCAGGATAGGTTGACTTTACTATTCTAGTTTTTGAGCAGCATTGATATTTCCTATAATAAAAATGGTTCTTTTGCAAAAAAACCAAGTCTGTATCAGTTAATGCATTGAAAAGGCACTGTCAAGGGGCATCAGGAGATGATCATAGGTGTGCAAAAATCCTTACAAATATTGTGCTGATTATTAGCTTGTTTTTCACTGGAGAGACTAAAGGATATAAGTCAGAATCTTTATTAGAGATGTCATATACATTTATAAGCTTAGCACCTCTCGCTTCCATTTAGAATATTACCACATATTGAACCAACATTTATTTGGTGCTTGTGCTCACACACATACATTTTGTTGAAAACAGGATAGCATAAGTCAGCATTTCTTAGACCTTTACATTTATATGCAATTATCATGTCCTTACCGTTATTTCAGCCAATCTCACTCCAGGAACAACCCAAAATATATTGTCTATATTTCAAAGAAGGCAACAGTCCTCTTAGACACATATAAAGATGTGGATTCAGTTGCAAAAGCAAATGTGTCTTAGGTACAGTTTTTTCAAATAATATCATACCAAGAAAATCTGTTGTATATACATTATGACTATGACTGCAAAGGTCTTGCTAATAGCTATATTTCAGAGGTAAGTTTGCAATAATCCCTAAATTTGCCTCTGTGTTCTGTGTCAGATTTTGAAACTAGCATTGTTAAAGTGAAAGAAAAGCAGAAATTTACTCCACCAACTACTGCTAATTAAACAACAACAAAAAATCAGATTAACAAACTTTTATCTGATGAAGACTTCTGTCCTGAAAAATTTATTGGCTGTATTAGATTCTGTTTCCCTCAAAGCAGTCTAGGTCCTATATCATCCTTGGATGACAGTTTTTCATCTGTGGCAAGCCTGTAATTTTATAATTCTCAGGTTGAAGCTGTTTTCAATATGAATGTTTTCTCATCCATCTGGTCAATGTTGTCCCATGTGCCATTCCTTGCTCTCCAGTGGCCTTGTAGCAGAGAACCACCAGGTAGATGTGATCTCATTAGCCTGAAAGACTCCATAATGTCTTTTTTATTCTGATCTATGTTTTATTCAAATTAGGGTTTCCTTTCTGTTTAGGTCCCTGCCAAACACTGGACTCAATTTTGACATTCTGCTCAGTATCTCCCAGGTCCATTTCATTTTCTAGGTGAAGACAATGCATACAGGCAAGTTGCAAGCTGAAAATGAAGCTCAATTGTCAACTTACTTAAATTATTTTTAGATCACTCCCCTGATGTTACCATATATCTTTGTGCCTGTCTGTTTTGCTTTCCTCTTCCCCTCTTTTCATATGAATACTTACAGATGATTCATAAAGGAACTTTAAAATACTTCATAAAGTGAAACTTGAATTAGAGAGGAAAATAATGTTGTTTTGATCACCAAAATAAAAGGCACTGACTTTGAACCAGAGAATTTAAATGCCTTCATTTAGATACTGCAGTATTATCCTAGAAACAAAGGGCTACTGTAAGTCAGTCTCAACACTGGAATTGGCAGTCTTAAAGCAGACCTGTTACACTCTTGACAACATGCAATAAAAAACAACAAACAGTACTGTAACCATGCAGCAACAGATCATTTTTAAAACCTTGCAAAACAACCACAAATAAAAACAGACTTTGAAAACCTCTTTCTTTTGAAAGTCACTTTTTTTTCAATCATAAGTTATGTGCAACAGCTTCTGAGAGTGAGTCAGGTATCACAGACATCTCAAGAGCAATGTGACCACAGAAAAAAATTATGTGGTTTATTTCTAGTTGATATTTTACATGTTTATGAATCCAAGCAAAGTCCTTCACTGTTCTGGTGCTTACCTGGTATTCCTGCTTTCTCCATACTTCCAACTCTATCAGAGAGCTTAATTTAAACTCTCCTCCCAAATTCATATCATTGTGCCAGGGACAACCTTACACTGTGCAGGATGTTATGGGTAGCTGCCAAATTCCCCAGGCCCCTGGACCTGGGAATTCCTCCTGCCTGGGTGCTGGAGCCCATCAGGGCATGCTTTTTGTCCTGGCTGATGTTCCTGTTTGCATACTCAGCCACTAGCAAGGCTGAGTGTGTATCGCAGACAGACAGACAGACAGACTACCAGAATTCACATAAAACAAATGTACAGATAGCCAGTTCACCTTCTCCCTCTTCAAGAGGTCAGGATGGAGGTTCACTAGTGAAAACCCACATGTCCACACTGTCTAGATTCAGAAGCACATGCATATTCATGGATAACTTCAATATCTGCACAGTTTCTCAGTCTGCCTAATGTCCAGGCCTGGATCCTGGGCCCTTTACCCAGTATGCAGCTTTCCTACTCACCACTTGATATTAGCTTATGAATTACACATACAATCACAGAGGATTAAATTCACTGGGGAGGTGTAAACACACCACGGTCCTTCCAGTTGCTGGCAATGATCTATGAGCTTGATTTCTTGCAGCACCTTTCCCAGTTGTGGGTGCTTAGACCCTGTAGCACTCAGATAAGACATAGAGTGAGATTACACAGAACAAAACACTTAAGGATTTCATAAGCAGATAACATAGACTGCAGTGATCAGGCACAAGGCATGGCCAGAGAAGGGTAGCGATCTGCAACCTGCTTACATGCACTGGCCTCTTTATTCCTTTTTTTTTTTTTTTTTTTTTTCCAAAGTTTGTTCTTCCCTGGTCAACCCTGATCTTTCCCTCCCCTTCCCTGTCTTTGGCCTTTTCACTAAGCCCCCTCAAATATCCCATAATACTCATGGTTGTCATGCTTCCCCATTCTTAACGTTTACAAAGCTCAGGCTGACCTCCTTGAAAGCTGTTCCAGAGTGGTTCTTCTCACGGCTGCTCAGTCAGGGGCTGAAGAGCTCCAGTCTTACCTGCTGTCTCATTATCACCTGCTCCTTAATGTTTGAGTTTCTGTGTTTAATTTATCACCTTCCTTGTTATTTGTTATTTCTTTTATATTGAATAGCCCTTAGCCAGATAATTTTATGAACCAGATGGTATCACATTCCCCTTACCTGTACAAAGACTACTGGTAAAATGATGCAACTAGCGAATCTTGGACACATTTGGACACTGTTGTGGTTTAACCCCAGCTGGCAACTAAGCACCACACAGCCACTCAGTCACTCTCCCCAAGGTGGGGTGAGGAAGAGTAAAAGTGAGAAGACTTGTGGGTTGAAATAAAGACAGTTTAATAAGTAAAGCAAAAGCTGTGCACGTAAGCAAAGCAAAACAGGAATTGATTCACTACTTCCCATCAGTAGGCAGGTATCCAAAACTTAGGCCCATACTAAGTACTATGAAGAAAATTACCCCAGCCAAAACCAGCACATTCTCCACCCCTTATTCCATACCATTTACATCATGCTTAGGTCCCACACTATCTAATACATCCTCATTAACCACCACCACCCTTCCCATCCTTTGATACGATACACAGATATTATTCCCTTAGGCTATGGACCACTCCTGTGAAATGTCCATAAAATGTCCATAAATATGCATAAAATGTCCATTGAGTTCATTTAGTCCATGACTTTGAGCTCTATCTGTTATGATGATCACTCAGACAGGAGAGGTGGTGTGTTGTGTGAAGTTGTCAGGCACCAAAGCCAGCTCAGCTTGGGTCACTGCTACACTGCTTCTTCTAAGGCTTCCTCTCCATTGGTTCAGGTGGTTCCTGCTATAGTAATTCCTATAATGTGCAACTCAAACCATGGGTTACAACAATTTAAAAGTATTTCCATCACAATCTCCACCCCTGGTCCCTTTGGACCAGACCATCAAGTTTAACATTGCAATGAACTCCTCCTCTTGCCCCTGCTCTGTCTTGCTCTTACCCACAGACCGCAGTCCCTTAGGGTTGTACCCGCTCCAAGTGGAGCCTTCTCGATGGCCACAGTGTCTCCAGGGGTGTACCTGCTGCGGCATAGACTTACCCACAGCCACAGTCGCTTGGAGGTGCACCTGCTCCAGCGTGGTCTTCTCCATGATCCACAATGTCTTCAGAGATACACCTGCTCCAGCGTGGCCGTACCCCTGGCTGCAGTCCCTCCAGGGGTGTACCTGCTCTGTTGTGGCCTTATCCATGGCCACACGCTTTGAGGTGCTCCAGCATGACCTCATGCCCAGCCACTGATGCTTCAAGGTATACCGCCTGGAGCATGGACTTACCCACAACCACAGACGCTTCGAGGTGTACCTTCTCCAGCATGGACTTACTATAGGGCCACAATCCCTTCAGAGGTATACCTGCTGTGGCACAGACATAACCACAGCCACAGTCGCTTCAAGATGTACCTGCTCTGGCATGGGCTTATCCACAGCCACAGACACGTTGGGGTGTCCTGCTCCCATGTGGACTCATCATGGTCCCTTTGACTTGAGTTCACACTCGAGTTCCAGCCCGTCCAGTACAGCAGCACAGAAACAGCAGCGATGCCCTGGCCATCTGCCAGCCCAGGCATATCGCCATTGCTGTTATCAAAATGTTCCCAAGCACAGCACAGTAAGATAATATAAAAAAAAAACCACTAAAAAGCACTAGACTCTAATATACAGTAAGGCAAGCAAGCTCCATGGCAAGCACAGGAGCCTGGCAATTAATAGCTAAACATCAATAACAGCTATAAATTTGATCTAGCACATTCCAATAAAATCTGTCATTTTCTTGAATCCTTTGAGCCACACATTGGGTGCCAAAAAGGAGTCATGGTTCAACTCAAGCTGGCAACTAAGCACCACCCAGCCACTTGCTCACTCCCCCCGCAGTGGGATGGTGGAGAGAATCAGAAGGGTGAAAGTGAGAAAACTCATGGTTTCAGATAAAGACAGTTTAATAGGTAAAGCAAAAGCTGCGCACACAAGCAAAGCAAACCAAGGAATTCATTCACCGCTTCCCATTAGCAGGCAGGTGTTTGTTCAGCCATCTCCAGGACAGCAGGGCTCCATCATGCATAACGGTGACTCGGGAAGACAAACACCATCACTTCAAACATTCCCCCCTTCCTTCTTCTTCCCCCAGCTTTATATGCTGAGCATGACGTCATATGGTCGGGGATATCCCTTTGGTCAGTCAGGGTCAGCTGTCCCAGCTGTGTCCCCTCCCAACTTCTTACGGACCCCCAGCCTCCTCGCTGGTGGGGTGGGGTGAGGAGCAGAAAAGACCTTGGCTCTGTGTAAGCACTGCTCAGCAATAACGAAAACATCCCTGTGTTATCAACAGTGTTTCCAGCACAAATCCAAAACATAGCCCCATACTAGCTACTACAAAGGAAATTAACTCTACCTTAGCCAAAATCAGCACAATGAACCAGATGGTATCATATTCCTGTTACCTCTACAAAGACTACTAGTAAAACTAGGCAGCTAGTGAATCTTGGACACATTTGGACATAGCTGAGGACCTATAGTAAGAATAATGGTCAAAGCATCAAAATTTTACTCCAAACAAAATTTATTTCTAAGGGTTTTTGCCTAAGACTCACTTGTGGTAGCAAAACAGGAAAGAAAAGCACCATTTGAGGAAGAGGAAGGAATGTAGGAGAAAAGATGTAAAGAATTGAACCCAGGAGGCAAGTAACAACAAAGAGATTAAAATGGTACATTTTAATGAGTTTTTATTGAAAAACACAACAAACACACACACAAAAAAAACCAAAAAACAAACCAAACCAAACCAAAAAAAACCCACAAAAAAAAAACACAAAGAAAGAAACAAAAATATTCCACATTACATTAAAATCCTGAAATGAATGGCAGTCTTAAACTGAGTTCACAATAAAAAGGACTACGAATAATTCTCCAAAGCCAGTGGATGAAACTGATGTATAACTGTTGGTTCTGTAGCATCTGCCTTTAAATGAAAAAAGAGCAGTAACTAATCAAACAAACAAACAAAAATAAATGCTTAAGTTTAATTTTAGCAGAAGAGTCTGGATATTTTTAAGATGTTATTTCCCAAGTTTCACAATGACAGAGTGCTAAGTTTGAAAAAATGCACTCATACATCCTGCGTATGCATCCAAGTGCCTGAAAAGCTTCATAATTTTACCACCAATATTTCTTGTAAGAGAAGGAATTCTCCCACTCAGAACCAGATGTAGCTATGAAAGAAGTAAGAGACTTCTACAATTACCTTTCTGTTATGTGACCCAAAATATACTTGTTGCACTGTGTAGTGCAAATGGGAGTATTATAAACCCTTTTTCCAATGATAAGTATATTTCTGTTCTTACCATTCATACATTCTATTATATTTATAAATTATGAAGTCAAAAGGAGTATTGTTATTATCCAAGCTGGCTTCTTTTAATAGTCAGTAGTAGCTAGTCCAATAGGACCCCCTGGGAAACTGCCTTCAGGGACAAGGGAGCAGAACAGAACTGGCAGATCTTTAAGGACACTTTCCATAGAGTGCAAGAGTTCTTGATCCCCAGGTGTAAGAAATCAGGAAAGGAAGGCAAGAGACCAGCATGGCTGAGTCAAGACCTGCTGGTCAAACTAGAGGGCAAGAAGGAAATGCACAGGCAGTAGAAGCAGGGACAGGTATCCCGGGAAGATATAGAGATGCTGTCCAGTTGTGTAGGCATGGAGTCAGGAAGGCCAAGGCACAGCTGTAGCTGAACTTGGCAAGGGATGCAAAGAATAATAAGAAGGGCTTCTACAGATATGTCAGCCAGAAAAGGAAGGTTGAAGAAAGCATACCCCGCCAATGAGCAAGACTGGCAAACTGGTAACAACAGACGAGGACAAGGCTGAGGTACTGCATGATTTTTTGCCTCAGTCTTCACTGGCAACCTCTCTTCCCACACCTCTTGAGTGGATGAACAGCAAGATGGGGACTGGGGGAGCAAAGTCCTTCCCACTGTAACAGAAGATCATGTTCATGACCACCTAAGGAACCTGAACATACATAACTCTATGGGACCTGAAGAGATGCATCCCAGAGTCCTGAGGGAACTGGCTGATGCAGCTGCTAAGCCACTCTCCATGATATTTGAAAATTCATGGCAGTCAGGCGAAGTCCCCAGTGACTGGAAAGAGGGAAACATTGGACCCATTTTTAAAGAGGGTAGAAAGGAGGACCCTGGGAGCTACCAAACTGTCAGCCTCACCCGTGTGCCTGTGAAGATCATGGAACAGATCCTCCTAGAATCTATGCTAAGGCACATGGGGGACAGGGAGGTGATTCAAGACAGCCAGCATGGTTTCACCAAGGACATGTCCTGCCTGACCAACCTAGTGGCCTTCTATCATGGAGTCACTACATCAGTGGACAAGGGAAGAGCTACGGATGTCATTTATCTGGACTTCTGTAAGACCTTGGACACGGTCCCCCCCAACATCCTTCTCTCTAAATTGGAGAGGTATGGATTTGATGGGTGGACTCTTTGATGGATGAGGAATTGGTTGGATGGTTGCATCCAGAAGGTAGTTGTCAACGGCATAATGTCCCGATGGAGACCGGTGACAAGTGGTTTCCCACAAGGGTCTGTATTCAGACCAGTACTGTTTAATATCTTCATCAGTGACATAGACAGTAGGATCGAGTGCACCCTCAGCAAGTCTGCAGACAACACCAAGCTGTGTGGTGTGGTTGACACACCTGAGGGATGGGATGCCATCCAGAGGCATCTGGACAAGCTCAAGAACTGGGCCCATGTGAACCTCATGAGGTTCAACAAGGCCAGGTGCAAGGTCCTGCACATGGGTCGAGGCAACCTCTGGTATCACTACAGGCTGGGGGATGAAGGGATTGAGAGCAGCCCTGCAGAGAACTTGGGGTACTGGTGGATGAAAAGCTGGACATGACCCGGCAATGTGCACTCGCAGCTCAGAAAGCCAACCGTATCCTGGGTTGCATCAAAAGAAGTGTGGCCAGCAGTTCAAGGGAGAGGATTCTGTCTTTCTACTCTGCTCTGGTGAAACCCCGCCTGGAGTAGTGTCCAGCTCTGGGGTCCTCAGCACAGGAAGGACATGGACCTGTTGGAGTGGGTCCAGAGGAGGGCCACAAAAATGATCAGAGGACTGGAACACCTCTCCTATGAGGACAGGCTGAGAGAGTTGGGGTTGTTCAGCCTGGAGAAGAGAAGGCTCTGGGAAGACATTAATTTGGCCTTCCAGTATTTAAAGGGGGCTTATAAGAAAGAAGGGGACAAACTTTTTAGCAGGGCCTGTTGCAATAGGACAAGGGGTAATGGTTTCAAACTAAAAGAGGGTGGATTCAGACCAGATATGAGGAAGAAATTTTTTACAATTAAAGTGCTTCTGGGCAGGTTGCCCAAAGAGGTGGTTGATGACCCACCCCTGGAAACATTCAAGGTCAGGTTGGATGGGGCTCTGAGCAACCTGGTCTAGTTGAAGATGTCCTGCTTATTGCAGAGGGTTGGACAAGATGGCCTTTAAAGGTCCCTTCCAACCCAAACTATTCTACGATTCTATGATTTTAAGGCAGAGATTACAGAATTTCCATGCATTAATTCTCAGCAGAGAATTAAAAAATACTACTACTACTACTAGTAGTGGTGGAGTAACCATTCTGACTTATAAACTATTTAAGTGGTCCCTTACTTTCAGTTGAACCTTAAATTTAAATTAGAATTTACAATTAAAATTTTTTGCCATTGGATCCTAGTGTGTCTTTTCCTCATAGACAGGAAAGCTCACATTGCTACAAGCGTTAATGCAGCTAAGTGCAAAGACAAATTATTACAGATACATAATACATTCTCTGGCAGTCTACACCCAGCCCCAAATTTCCCACTGGGGAAAGTGGGCTACTCTGTGAAAAGTGCATTTGTAAGAATCCTGTCAGAGTCCATCTACAAACCTAGTAATTGAAGTAGTTGGGATTGCACAGATATAATCAACTAGAGCTTGTTTTTGGAGCTAAAGCTTAGGAAATAATTCAGATGATGGACACCAGGAGACAAAAATAAAATCCAGCACACATAAAGTCTGTTAGAACAGCAGGGCTAAAAAAGTTTTAAAAATTTGTTCTTGTTACTAAGCAGATAAGAGTTGAACAGTAGATTTATTGATTAAGAAGGTGACAGTCACATTCCAGATTATAAAGTCACTCTAACCAGTATCGCAACACTGATTTCCCAAGGAGATTCTAATGAAACTGAAACCTCCAGGAAAAACTACTTTGGATGTGAAAAGGATTAAAAAAAAGAATGCATTTTGATCACTATTTAGTCATCTGGTAAGATCAGATATTCAAAGTAAAACAAAAATCCCCTTCTAGCTATACTGCTATCTATGACAATATTCCCTCAGATACTTTGTTTCTGCTTTAATAGTTTACATAACAATGTATTTGCTTTTATCAGTATAATTTTAAAGGGTTGTAAAGTGTGCTTTTTGCTTTTATGGCTGTTTTCACATTATCTAGCCAACGGTTTTGATTAGAATGGCCAACATATTTAGGTGGTCATGATTACAATTTTTTTTTTTTTTCATTTTATTGCTTATCCCAAATTCAGTGGCTTTTTGGGACAAAGCATAGTGGGTTCTGATGTTGGTATAATGCCTGAACGCTTAGCAGCACAAAACAACAGTCCAAACTGAGGTACCAAATGTACCAATTCACAATAACAAAAGTAAGCCTTTAATACTATCATTAAGCCTTAGTCCATATCCTGAAGCACTTTTCTGTGTGTTTTGAATGGCTCACCAGAAGTCTAAATACTCATATTTGTGGAATTAAAGCCATACTGCAAACAGATTTCAAATAGTTTGAACTGAAAATGTTTCTAAAGCTGCCAGAAAGAGTTAACTGATACCTGTCCTTATGAGCTATTTTACTAACCTATTTTCACTTATTTTCTTAATTAATTTTAAAGAGGTATACAAATTGTTAGGACCTTTACTTTTTAGTTTTGCAGATGTTCTCCCAAAGATGAACATCCTCCCTTTTACCTTTTCTTATATGTGAACCTGTTCAGGCCTAGGAAAAAATATTTATACTCAAACTTTTAATTTACATTTAAATTAAATTATTAAAACATGGACAAACTCATTATTGGCCTTGAAAGCAAGAAAGGAATGTTTTTTAGGGTCTGCAAAATCACACATTAAAATAATAAAACATAACTTAAAAGAGTGAGAGGGTTATTTCACAGTCACCTATTTAGTTCAGTAGTTTTAGAAAAGAACAGAGACTTGGTTGAGATAAACAAAAATTGCATGATTAGGTGAGCCTGCTAGAAGAAATGTTTCTCTATTTTATTAGTGAGGACAGAAAGACCATAATAGTTTTATTCAAAATGTTGAAAGATAACATTAAAGGTTCAGAGATAGCCCTTCCTCAGAACAGGTTTAATTTCTGCCATCCTTAATGACATTTTGAAAATACAGAATTTCTTTAATAAGTTTCACCTGTAAATCTGTGATGAGTAGGAGGAATGTGATATTTTCACCTTTAGCCAACTGATGAAACGGAAGTTTATGAGCCAGAAAGATCTCCAGGGGGTTTAATATTAGAATTTAATCCATTTTACAGAAAAAAAAAAAAAGAAAGCAGCCTCCATTGGCATGATTTTGGGAATAGTTTCAGATGCCTAAGTTGTATTTGAGACTGGTAATTCTCTTTTTATACTTTAGACTATACACTGCACTTTAAATGTGGGCACAATTACCTGCTTTTTCCTATATATTGAAGTAGAATCCATAGGCACTGGAAAAATTCTTGTACCTAGTATTTAACCAAATTTGAGAGCACTTGCTTAATTTAAATAGAATATCCTTGTACAAAGACATGATAATTCTTTCACATATCAGTTTTCAAATCTATCCTTTAATCGGTAATAGCAATGCCTGCCTGATAAAACAGAGGATTAATTTTTTGTAAAAGAAAGGGTCTCTCACTGACTATTAATGGAGAAGAGAGAAAAGATACAATGCCAGGAGCAGAAAGCTTGCTAGAGAAATGGCAAAGGCTCCAAGTTTGGAGAGAGAAATCCCAGACCTCGAGGTTGCGAGCAATGTAGCAAGAGACTGATATGGAGTCAAGAAGGTTTGTTTGAACTAAGGAAAACAAGCTGAAACATGCACAGAAGTTTTCTTCAACTGCCATGTGCTCCTGAAGATTTATGAATGCAGTTGTCCATAGAACTGATGCTTTGAGGAAGAGACCACTTAATCTACTGATGATCTGTAGAAAGCCTTGAGATTTTAGAGTAACCAAGACATGAGGATACTCTTTTTTTTTTTTTTTGTGAGCAGTATTACTCTAAAGCAAGTATGGCTCAGAGGCTGATGCACTGCCACCTACTCGTCACATAAACTTTACAATCACATGTCCTAGTACCAGAGAACCCATGAAAAACAGCCAAGCAAGTGCTAAGGGGCTTTAGCTCTACAAATATCCAGATGTCAGATGCTTTATAACTTTCTAGTAAAATCAGTGGTCATATTAACTTTTCCATTGAGAATTTAATCTTTCTTTTTTGAAGTCAATTAAAAATCTCATTAATTTCTGAGAAAGCCTGTTTAGTACTGAAATTATTTTGTGTAACTTGTATTTTTAGTCATCTCTTTAAAGTGATCCTAAAATTCTGTTAAGTGCTTAAACCCACAAATTGTCTTGAATCCTAATAATCTTTCATCACATATATACATATAATTACTTTTCAGTATAGTTATTTTATTTTAGGTCTTTTTGCAGAGGATTACTGTGTTTTCCTTAAAGCATTATGCTAAAAATTCCTCATTTCTACTTTCATTTTTTGATACTTAGTTATGATTTGGAGGTAGTTAAGAGGATGGTATAAAATTCTAGCTTGACTCTCTTATTATCAGTTTTATTACTTACTCTTTATCAAACTCACTTTTGTCAATCTGTCTTTCAGCCTTGCTTTGTATATCCTGAAGGATTCATGTTTATCACATTCTGCCTATGAGGCCTACTTGCTATTTAGCAATAAAAGGTTCCACTGTCAGCTGCTTATAGCTTTTCCAATAATTTAACCCTCTATGTTGATATTCTTTACGCTTGCCTCAAAATTAATATCTTTAGGGAAAAAAAAAATTGATTTGTTCCCAAGTAGGTCTATCTGGCATGCCAATCATGTGGAAAAAAATAACATTTGGTGATAAACAATATATCATAATTCACAGGGAGAAGAGGAAGATTCATTTATATATTGTTACACTCTATAAGAAAGCCAATCAGTCCCAAAAGCATTTAAGAACTGTAAAAATATAATTAAATTTATCAGTCTTGAAGTATGTCTACAAAATTGTAGCCACAGCCACAGAAATCCTACAGAAGAGGAATGAGAACAAGCAGTCTTCATCCTGAGAAGTTCAAAGTGGTATATGCAACCTTTTATTTTAATGTGGTAGGTTTCTGTGAATGTACGTGTCTGTGTGTGTGGAATATCAGTATCAGGAAATCCACTACTTTGAAGTTGGCCAAACTAGAACACATTTCTTGTGAAAGACAATTTGAATGCACTTTACCCTGCAAGATGTGTCTTCCTCCTTTGCCTGTCATGAGCTGAGACAGTAATGGGACTCTATCTTGTAACAGATGGCACTGATCAGTGTTCCAGAGTATGACTAAGCAAAACTTGGAAAAAAAATCTGATCTAGTTTTAGTGTTGCTATTCTGAGTACTGACCATAGTTTAGCCAGAACAGTGAAGACTGATGTGCTTTCCAGAGGCATTTCTGCAACTATTGTGTGGACATACATTGAGATTTTAATTTTTACTACTCTTTTAATGTTCCTGGTATTGTTCATTTGGCATCTTGTTCTTTTTCTGTTGTTGTTATCTTGGTAACTTGATCTTCTAGAAAACACCAGCTGTTTATTTTATCCATACACACAATATCAGTCAAAACATTTATTACAGGTGATACTGAAGTGATATGGTTTGTGCACACCCAAATAAGCCTCCTCCCTCCCTAATTCAACCAAGTATAAATGCTTGCTAGGGTACAGTTCTCTTTTTTTTTAGTCAGTTTAGGCTCTGTGTAGATTGTAATCAATGGTACTGCTCTTTGTCTAACATAATTTGAAATGCCACTTAGAATGCTCTATATGAGAAAAGGCTGAAAGAGGAAAAAGCTGAAAAAAGAACAGGGAAGCAAGGTTCGTAAATTAGTTCCACTATCAAACTGGATACTTCAGGAGAATAAGGAATATAGGGAAGCATAAATGTTAGCATGAATTTTAAGAAGGTGAAATATTTGTCAATTGCAAGTTTTTAGAATTATGAAAGGTCAGTGCAGAAGGAGGGGGAGGAGGTGCTCCAGGTGGTGGAGCAGAGATTCCCCTGCAGCCCATGGAGAAGACCATGGTGAGGCAGGCTGTCCCCCTGCAGTCCAGGGAGGACCCCATGCTGGAGCAGGTGGATGTACCCTGAAGAAAGCCGTGACCCCATGGAAAGCCCACATGGGAGCAGGATCCTGGCAGGACCTGTGGCCCCATGGGGGACCCATGCTGGAGCAGTCCATTCCTGAAGGACTGCAGCCTGTGGAAAGGACCTATGCTGGAGCAGTTCCTGAAGAAGTGCAGCCCATGGGAAGGACCCACGCTGGAGAAGGTCGTGAAGGACTGTCTCCCATGTGGACCTCACACTGGAGCAGGGGAAGAACATGAGGAGGAAGGCATGGCAGAGACAATGTGTTATGAACTGACCACAATCCCCATACCCCATCCCCCTGTGCTGCTTGGGGGAAGGAGGCAGAGAAGTCAAGAGTGAAGTTGAACCCAGGAAGAAGGGAGGGGTGGGGGAAAGGTGGCTTTTAGTTTTGTTCTTATTTCTTATTATCTTGTTCTGTTTGATTGGTAATAAATTAAACTAATTTCCCCAGGTCGAGTCTGTTTTTCCTGTGATGGTAATTGTTAAGTGATCTCTCTGTCCTTATGTCGACCCATGAGCTTTTCATCATACTTTTCTACTCCATCCTGTTGAGGAGGGGGAGTGATAGAGCAGCTTGGTGGGCACCTGGCAAACAGTGAAGGTCAACCCACTGCACTCTCTCTCTGCATCTTCTTTCCAATACTGAAGATTAAAGAATTTCTTTTCCTCTCATCTGGCACTCCTCAACCCCATGCAAAGGGACATATAAACCAAAATAAAGGTGTGAAGTGTTGTCTTAGTATTTTTAGTTGTTTCATAAAAAGCAAGAATCAGAGGTTTTACAAAATCAAATGCCTCCTTCTTGGACACATTTCTCATCTGTTGTATTTTCAGATGATGTGAAGATCACACCTGATTCCTAGAGGCTCTAATTCCCTTTCCCTTGGGGTTTTTTCAGTTTCAAAACTTAATTGCTTACAGAACTCAAGGTGGGGTGGCAGGGGAATTAGGCGGGAAAAAAAGACAAATAGAAGGAAAAGAAATTTGACTTCATTTAAATATTATCTTAAGAAATCAATGCCAGGAAATAAATATTGTCAATGCAGGTTTGAAGTTAGCAAACGCCAGAATTAACATCACTATTCATCTTCAGGTCAATTCCAATGTTTTCATAAGTTTTGAAAGAATCTTTAGTAACATGGACATATTTCAATACGACCACTTTCTCATCTGGCCAAATAGGACAATCACTTGTGAGCCAGAAGTTGGCCACACATAATAACCACTCACAAAACAACCATTTGTCAGGGACCTGGGGGCCCTTCCAGATCTTACTGGCCGTGACCAGCTGCCTGGAGCTTTTATTTTTCTTTAATGAAAGGATAGGAAACCCTAAAATTAGCAAGCATAAGCTATACAGTAATCTGGGCTGTGCTTCCTGCTGTCCCAACTGATCTTCCTAGATAGACCCTGGAGCCATGTTATAGGTCACACTGTCTCCAGTCCCTGGACCTGTCTTCTGCTGTTGCTGACTGGATGGACTCAAGGCATGACTCATTTCCTTGCCTGCTCTGGGACTGTAGGCAGAACTTGTCACTGTCATCAACCTGGTACTGCTCAGATCCTGCAGAACTGTGCCCAGCCTGTCACCCTCAGCTCCTGGCTCACCTCCTTCACGGACCAGTCTTGCTCTTGCTGCTCCCTTTAAATGAAGGTCATTTCAACACTTCTTTTTGTATCCACTGTTTTATGCATAGCCAGTATGCCTTATTTGAGACATTTTGTTCAAAGCATGCTTGGAATATAGAATTATAATGCCCATCCTTAGAAATTTCAGTATGACACTTTCCTTACTCATGCATGAGAACATATATACCCACATGCCACTGTTATGAATGGAGAAGATAACTTCCTTTCAAGGGGATAGGAAGATAAAACCTTAAGAAGGCTTTGGGAAGGTTTTCCTTCATATGAAAATGAGCAATTAAAATTTTAACTTTTAACAAAAATGTTATCTCTGGGTGTCCAGTATGAAATGATTACAACTCGATTTTTCAAAGCATTTAGCACTACATAGAATCATAGAATCATTTAGGTTGGAAAAGACATTTAAGATCATTGAGACCAACCAATAACCTAATACTGCCAGGTCCACCACTAAACCATGGCCCTAAGTGCCACATCTACACAATTTCATAGTTTCAAAGTATGGGTCCTTTTAATTTGAAACTGTGAATGCTTAGCATGTCTATGTATCAGACCATTGATTCCTAGACTGTGTACCCAAAAAGGAGACTAAAATGTACTAAAATCTCAATCAGCTACAGAAGAAATAATGGAGGTCTTGCTTCTTCACTGCTTCCCAATGCCTTCTTGCTAGGCTTACTTAATTCTACCCATGTCTTCTAGGCTGAATCGCTAAAATTTTGGTCTGTCAAACTTTCCACTTCAGCGAAATACATGGAACAAATAATTGGTAATACTCCTTTAAGGCCTATCCTGTGTTTATCCATTGGTGGAAAAAATATAAAACTAAAATCTTTAGCAGCTCCATGGCTGGTTTCATCACAGAACATTAAAAATTGTTAAACAGAGTTAAACAGGGTCAACCTTCAGCACCATGAGACCCAAGGAAGATTTTATAGCAGTGTCCCAGGCCATTTAACAAAAGCAAATTTGCCTTTTAATAAAAGCAAAGCTGCTTTCCATGTAAATGTTATGATACCATGAAGTCCCTCAAGTCCAGCCTCTGTCTTTTTCATTTTCTTATACTGTAGTGCTGCCTTTCAACAGCGTTGTATTCTCTTCCTAACTACCCTTCTCCAGGCCTGGAAGCCCAGGTCCCAGAGTGGACCAGGCATGGAAGCAAGCCTACTGAACAGCAGGAGCTCCAGCTTCACCCAGGAGCAAGTTCCCACACAGGAGCTGCACTGTGTTAGCTGTCTATGTGCAAGGCCTTACTTTAGAGCTAATTATAGGGTTTCCCATCCTTTCAGTAAAGAAGAATAAAAGCTTCAGATGTCTTCAGGCATGTGGTAACTAGATGAAGAGGAGGAATAAATATACTAAGATCCCAGGGTCTAGAGTAGTTGCTTGGATTGTGCCACTTCTAGCTAAAAAACATTTCTATAGAAATAGGATGTCCTGCTAAAGGATTTAGAGGATTTAGAGGATCTACTTAAGTCTACTGAGATCTATTATTAAAGGATCTACTGTAATATGATCTTGCCCAGATGGGTTGTGCAGTTTCCAGCCTTGAAGGTTTCAAGACCTGACCAGATTAAGCCCTGAGCAGGCTGGTTGCAGGAGTTTGGGCTAGAGACTTCCTGAGGTCCTTTCTCACCCAAATTATTCTCTGATTTTATGATTCTAAAAAGAAAGTGCAAACAATCATGAGAGTGTGATTAAAAGATCAAGCTAAATTTATTATTTTCAGGACTATAAAAGCTAGTCAACAGTGAGTTTCTGCCTACCTTTTCCAATATGCCATGGTTAACTGAAATTATCTTTTTTTTTACCATACTCCAAGTACTGTCACATTTAGTAGTTTCTGGACTGTGAGTAGGAGAGTCATGGAAACCAGACTTCAATGCATTTTGAAGCAATTAACCTGTAAGGACATTTTGTACTGCTGAGTTCTGTGGTCGGAACTGAACAGAGATAACCTTAAAAAGCACAAAATAGGCAAGGTGAATGATCCACATGCAGTTCCCAATGTTATCTTAATTTTAAATGGTATTTTTTTCTGTCTCATGAAGTAGTATCATTTAAAAAGCGTTGTCTTTCTTGAAATCACTGAGGTATGCTTTGATCTTCCCTGTTTTATAACTGCAACAAATGAAAATGAAGGAAAAAGATCTCAATTTTTTGTTATTATTTGCTTAATAATAAGGTGTAGGTTAACCAATTGTTTAATTTCAGTTATTTAGAGGTAAGTACTTTCCTCTAGTTGCAGATAAGAAGAATAAATTTTTAAAAATCAAGTCATTAAAACCTTAGCACTTTTGCCTCTATTCAATTTATAAAACATTTCTTTGGCCCTGAACATTAGCTTTTCTTTCACTTTTACATTAGCAGAGACCAATGTCATTGTAACCAACAACAAATGACCAACATCATTTATTCTCATCTCCTGAGAGGTCCTTCAGCTTCATTCCTTTTGCTTATCTACTGCAATTATTCCACAGCACAGCATGTTAAGATAGACCTTTTTTCTCTGTGTCACTTGAACAGGACTGAAGGGAGGCACAAGTCTGCAGTTTTTATTTCCCATAAGCAGGTAGAGCTGTTTTGTGTTTTTTTTTCTCCTCAGTGGTGAAGTCACCTAAACACTTTTGCTTGTCAACACAACACTTTTTTAAGAGGTTGGAGAAAAATGTAGAATTAAACATAGGCTGTTGAGGATTTCTTGGCTGGGCAAAGGCATATGAGCAATCCAGCAGGTATTTGGGAGCGAAGCATAAGTTTACAAAGTGCTGAAATGGACAAGGACGCTGTGTCCTTGTATGCTGGGAAAAAGGAAGATAAGAAGAGCCTGACTAACAACACCTGGATGCTGAAGGATGAGATCAGTAACTGCTGGACACCTCGTGAAGAAGTTTGCACAGCCAATAGAGGATAAGATAGCGTCGTGTGAAATGTGGTATTATACAAATTAGAGTAATGCTCAAGGCGCGTGGACATAGAAGCTTAGACAATAATAACACTGTAGTTAGCGCGTGTTATCACCTTTTTCTATATAAACCCTGTAAAAACCTGTAATAAAGGAGAACGACTATACTCATATTGAGATTCCATCGTTACTCCGGGACCAACACCCACTCCGACAATAGGCAAGATTTTTTAATTTATACATGTATTTACTATTCTCCAAACAGTAAATTTCCTTCTTTTCTTGGAGAAAAATAGAAGTAGGTAGCTTTCCTTTCCCAAAAACAGTCTTTTTCCACAACTAGTTTTGCTGCATCTGTCCTGATTCCCTAGTCAGTAAGTGTCATCCAGTTTTACTATACCTGCTTTCACAATCTGACTTTTTCATGTCTAGGTACACCCCTGTAGGTCTAAGACACTCATTTGTGTTCTGCGTACCTTTTTTTTTTTTCAGTTACCTACACTTGCAATAGTTTTTCAGACTCACCTCTTTCCCTTAAGAATAGCTCATTGAAGATAGAAGGTCCTTAATGATGATTTATGGCTCCTTTCCAAAAGCTTAACAACCAATATGTTGTGACCCCATTTCACAGAGCTGTGTGTGATCCTCATGACCTTGCCAGTGTTTGTTTTCTCCTTTCAAAGAGGCATTTTCTTTAGCACTAGCCACCCCCATTGTAAGCTCTATTCAATTTGTTATGAAAAAAAAATTAGGGAAAGAAATCCTGAACCTCTGTCACAGTCTTGATAGCCACCTTTCTTTCCCCTTTCTTTTCCCCTTCCTCTTCCCGTTCTAGTGTATATGTGTATTTTCTGTATATTCTCACAAGCCTACAGGAAAGGGAGGCAGTTACTTTTGCTGATCCATGGTCTGTTGACCATGATGTCAGTACTAGTGTATGGGCGGCTCTGTGTTCTTTCAGTTATAAATGAGTTCTAACTCTCTTCTGATGATTGCATGCAGTGGGAGATCCATAGGCAATGTGCTGTGTACCAGTTCTGATGGAGAGAACCACTGCTTTACAGAACATGTATAAAACATAGGATATGATGAGATAAATTCCACAGTAATTATTCTGTAGGGCTACTGTTGCAATAAGACCATTTTACTTTCTTTCAAAAAAACCAAAGTAAAACAAAACCAACAAACAAATATGAATAAACAAAAAAGCCAAAAAAGTTGCCACTGACAAAGTAACAATGCAGTCCATGATATTTAACCTACAATATGGCTGAAATACTGTTAGTCTATTAACACCACACTATAAAACTGAAAGTGAGGAAACAGAGCAAAAAACTCCATAGATGGGAAAAGTTACCAGCTTGGCTGCAGAGCTTGATACGAAGTCAGTGAGGTCAAGCATCAATTTTGCAACAGTCGCACTTCCTTGATAGGAAAATCTATTTAATGTGTGTGTGTGCTTTCACGTAGTAGAACTTACTGATATGGTTTTTATCTTTTAACTACTGACCCTTATGTAAACAGTACATAAGAAATGGCAAACAATGATTGCATTTGTCTTCTTAGTCATTTATTATTTGTTTCAGGAATTTTTTTTCTGTATTACATCCCTTAGCTCATGAACATTGTGCTCTTTTAAAATATTTTTTAATAAATAGATTAATATTTATGGTCTTTAAAACTATCATGGTTTTGTGTGCTTCCATGATTTGTATTGAAACTACAAACTCTTTCTAATGGAGAAGTTTCCTTTATTATTATGATTCCTACAGAATAATTTAAAACTTTTTTGGAACTTCAGAAGTATTGAAACTTAAATTAATAATATACATATATTTTTTAATGGTGGATGAAAAGTTGTTTATTAACTTTTTACAATATTTTTTTAAATACATAAGTTTATAGAGGATATTGAACATGCAAATAACATAATTTTCCTATAGTTCGATACAAATAAAGAGCAGAGAAATGATCTATCTGGATATACATCCTGGTGAAATTGACACTGGTTAAAGCTCACGTACATCGGTATACTCCAGTAAGGACATATCATATATAGCTTAATTGTGGCACTTAAAATGCTCCCAAAGCATGTCAAATATCATGTGCAGCAAATCCTCACTATGAACAACCAGGCCAAAATTGGTCCTACTGCAACTTTGTGAGGTTGTACAAGGTAGTGGTTGTACAAGTTGTAAAAGAAAAGTAGATTAGAAATTATACTAACTTCTGTGTAACCAAACACTCAGTAAGCCTGTGAATTTTACAGATATTTTGTATTGATATTAAATGGGGTGTAGAAAAGCAAAATTCAGTGATTCTGTGTTGTTAGGAACTGAAGACAACGGTATTCTAATATGAAGTATTTTATTTCAGTGGTTTTGTAGATATTACATTCCCCACAGATACAAATCCTTTTCATGCACAGGCGACCATTTCAAACAATTTCCATAAGAATGGTTTAAAGATAAAAAAATGACATTCATTAGTGAGTCCTAGAGCCTCTTTCTCACACTGTCCTGGAGCAAATCCTACTTCTTTTTCACCCATCTCTGCATATCTAGTGCAACATTAAAAAAAAACACACCATTCTAGTGTTAGCACTTGATAATTCTTTAAAATATGATATGCCTGGGAAACTCATGTAGACTTTTATGTCTTGTTCCATTAGAAGCAGAATATGAATCCCTGCCATCTCTGAGATAATACAGAATTTTAGTGGAGTATATAATTTGCATACGCATTCTCTTCTCTGTGTATTTATACATGCACAAACACATACACAGAAATTAATTTATATATCAGTACACACTGAAATGATATAATTAGATTATCTAAAATTCCATATACCAGTAACACTGCTGATAAACTGGAGAATATGAGATACCAGCCCTTTTGGCATTGCTCTTAGCTCTCTGACCATCTGAATGAATTTGTAGTAGCTTCCATTGTTTTAATATTGGTATAATATTCCCAAAATAGTGCACACTGGGAGAACAGGAAAAATTTGGCCTGTCCTATGTGACATTGATATTTTTAATATCTTGAGGAATTAGTAATGCTATTTCATTTTGTAAATTTGATTCTTACGGTTCTACCAAGAAATACACCAGACTGACATTTAAGTAGGGATAAAGGATTGTTTTCAAAGAGTTTTCTAAAGTCTACTAACTTAATGCTACCACTGCTAAAGCATCTGCATTCAAAAACTTATGAGTAATTTCAAAAGCTTTCTATCCAGTACTGTCAGAACACACCTTCCTACACAGTCCTGTGAAAGAAATGTAACATCAAAATAAGAAATCCAACCAGGTGATTTTAATACAGCTCCCAAATCCATTTATAATTAAAGCCTACATTCTGTCATTTGTGCTTTGTAATTTTGTAATGAGTAGTAGTTGCAGATTTGACTTGTTATGATCTTGTAAACACAAGCGCACAGCAGAAATATTTACAATCCACAGAATAGGAAAGATCAGATCACAGTCTGAAGAAAGTCTGGAGTTCATCTTCTAGACAGGTGGCTTTGACTTACTATCTTGTCTCTCTACCACAGTTTTTATGCACAGTTTCCTTAAGATCAAAAAGGGTAAGATGCAAAAACTAAAATGTGTTTTTGAGGTGTAATGCTAATATCAGACTCCACTCTGGTTGCTTTCCAATATGTAAAGTCAGCCACGCTGGATAAGAAGATCTTATTCTGCTAAAGTAATTATAATTCTAGAAAAAGTTCCTTCCTAGACATACCACAAAATTTATTACTGTTATTCCAATTAGTTTAATGGGCAGAAATTGCAAGGTTTGACAGTATATTGTACATATAATTTGTGATAATATGCAACAATAGGTCCTATTAGAAGAAAAAAAATGAAGAGGAATGGTACACCTTGGTCAGAAAATGGATGCAAAATGACTTGACTGACGTAAGAAAAGGCGGGAACAGGGCTAGAAAAGACGCCAACACAAGGAGCCCTGTGCGTGCCCTCTTTGGAATGGGACTCTGAGCAACGCTGGACCCAGGGTTGGTGACATTTTTTTTCTTTTCCTCTTTTTCTCTCTCATCTTCCATAACCCCCGCCCCTCGCCCCCTGGGCCGCCACACCGCCCAGCCGGGCCGAGGAGCGGCTCCGGCCGCCCCCCGGTCAGCCGGGGGGTCCGCCGCCAACCTGCCGCCCCGCCCCGCCCCGGCCCGCCCGGCCCCGGCGGGAGGGCTCTCCGCGTTCTCCTCCCTGCCCCGCTCCGCTCCGCTCCGCTCCGCTCCCCAGCGGAGCCCGGCCGGCGGTAGCGGTGGGGTGAGGCCCGGTTCCCGCGGGTGACACGGTTCGCTGAGGGAGTTTCCCGCCCGCTCCTGCTGTGGCAGACCCCGCCGCCTGCTGTCTGTCACACCGGTGGCCCGAGCTCGGGCCGCTCCCGCCGGGAAGAAAGCCTCCCGCCGGCCCTCGGCTGGCCTGGCCCCTTCCTTCAGCCCCAGGGAATTCCCGGCCGGCTCGCCACCACCCCGCCCTGGCCTCTCCAGAGCGGGTCGTGACAGTTATCGAGCATTGGAACAGGCTGCCCAGGGAAGTGGTTGAGTCACCATCCCTGCAGGTATTTAAAAGACGTGTAGACTAGACGTGGTGTTTAGGGACATGGTTTAGTGGTGGACTTGGCAGTGTTAGCTTAAGAGCTGGACTCGATGAACGTAAAGGTCTTTTACAGCCTAAATGATTCTGTGATTTTGTGTAACTCGGGTGAAGTGTCTAGTGTGTAACATCAGTGTCCCTGTGTAGATAGTCAGACTGGACACAAAGATTGTTTCTACAAGATAATATTTATTTATTTCACACCCAAAATCTGCACTGTATACAAAGGTTTTAAAAATCTAACATATGTGCTAACAATTAAGTTCAATGTCTTAAAGATTTTTGGAGTTGTCATCTACAGATTCATTTGTTCTTTTGTAGTGTGCCGGTTTTGGCTGGGATAGAGTTAATTTTCTTCGTAGTAACCAGTATGGGGCTATGTTTTGGATTTGTGCTGGAAACAGTGTTGACAATGCCGATGTTTTCATTACTGCTGAGCCAAGGCCTTTTCTGCTTCTCACCCCACCCCACCAGAGAGGAGGCTGGGGGGGCACAAGGAGTTGGGAGGGGACACAGCCGGGACAGCTGACCGTGACTGACACAAGGGATATCCCACAACGTATGACGTCATGCTCAGCAGTAAAACTAGGGGAGAGGTTGGTGGGGAGCATCTGCTCGGGGAGTGGCTGGACATCAATTGGTTGGTGGTGAGCAGTTGTTTTCATTTGCATCACTTGCCTTTCTTGGATTTTCTCTCTTTGTTATTTTTCTTTTCCTTACAATTTATTATTATTATTACTTAATTTTATGTTATGTTATTTTATTTTATTTTTCAATTATTAAACTTTTTATCTCAACCCATGAGTTTTCTCACTTTTACACTTCTGATTCTCTCCCCCATCCCACTAGGGGCAGGGAGGGAGTGAGTGAGTGGCTGTGTGGTACTTAGCTGCCTACTGTGGTTAAACCATGACATGTAGTTATGTCTTTTGTTATTTTTCACCTGACACCTGAAATGTACAGTGTGACATTGCTATTCTACATTTTAGTTAAGAAATAAATTAGAGATGAGGTAGAAAAACAATGGAATAAAATGCAACAAAAAAGACTTAAGATATGAAATCCAGTTAGGGTGGAATAGCAAAAAGTTCAAAATTTATTAAAAATTGAGATGTGTGGCTAAATTTCTAGAAATGTAGCTGAAACTTCTCTACTAAACTTCTGCAACCAAACTGACTCTTTCTCATTACAGTGTACCTCCACCTATTCCATAACAAAGATGAGATTAGATATACATTATCATGTCCTAAGAATATTGCTGATGATGACCAAAATACAGAAATGTCAGCAGAGGAGAGAGGGAACTAGAACTGAAGGTGAGAAAAAGCAAAATGTCTATTGAGAGTCTTAAGTTTTAAAGTTAAATATCTCAGGTAAAAGTTTTAGAGCAGATCAGTTGCTTGCCATACCTCAGGGAGTCCAAATATTCTGTAGATATACTTGTAGATATGTAGAAAGTACTTGCAAAAAAGAGCCCTTTTAATCCTTTTTAACTTAAATCCTGTTGGAGTCACTACAGCTATGTAACTTGCCACAGATTCATACTGCCTAAACCACTCTGGTGTGCATGAATCCACTCCTGCTATCAAATTTCCTTATGTGCATCTGTGAATAGATCCTGTGTTATATCTGGGACCTAAAATTCTGGTTGTAGGTGATTCTTCAAAATCATTGTGAAATAGAGGTTTGAGGTCCTCTGAGATGTGAGTTAACTATTTAATCTAGAAAGCTGGATAAAATTAAAGATGAGAAGAATGGGGAAATGAAAAAATATCCAATTTATTAGAAGTGAAGGTCGCTGTATATTGTTTGATAGCAAACTTCTTGAACTTCTCATTATCACTTTACACATGTGCAAAAGCAAATAAATTGATCCCTTGCTTATTTCCATAGGTTATTAAACCCTATATTATGACAACCTTTATTTTGCTTTTTTTTTTAAGAAGTATTTCTGTGGATATAACTTACGCATATAAGTTACTGTGAACATACATTCCATCAACTTCAGAAAAAATAGCCAGCAGCATAGAGGTGCTGGTTAGAGACAGGTAAATCCCATGCTTAAATCCATAGCCGAAGATTAAGACAAGTGACTTTGCTTCATAGCAGGATTTTTCTGTGATCTATTCGTGTTTCCTTAGCTTCTGTTTATAGCTCTTCCCAACCAGTAAAATGTGGACAGCAGTGTTTCACAGGGGTGACTGCATCTATTCCATTTATACAGAACCAGAAGCTGGCTTTTGTGTTTAGAATAACTGTGTTGGGTGTCTATATTAGACAAGCCATAGATTAATACTTTTATAGGTAGATACTGCTATTTAAAATTTTTAAATAATTATTTCTAAAACACTGACTATAACAAATTATTACAAAATACTTAAGGAGATACAGTCCCTTTCTTATACATGGCAAGGTGTTAGGAGGATAATTGCAGTCAAAACTGGGAGGTGCTTAGACACCATGATCAGGGGAGTTATGTAAACACAGATAAGTTGGGGTTCTGGTTTGTTTTGGAATTCAGAGGTTGCTGAGGAAGCCAGACAACATTATCTTCAATACTGCAATTCAAACAAAAACACTTTAAAAAAATTTACATTAAACTAGATCAAAGAATTAAGGATGCAGGGAATCTAATGATTATGTTCAGAAAAATATACAGTCCCTAATTTAAACAGAGTAACATAAATTAAGTTTAAAAATTGAGCCTGATGATTCTAAAAGTACTTTTTTTTTTTTTCATTGAAGATAATTTAATAATAAACAGGAAAACATATAGCTGGAAATAACAATTTCAGGACTTAATGATTTTATGGAATGAATAATTGATTTTCTTAGAAAAATAGACAATATGAAGTGTATGTGTTTCAGATCCAGTTTTGAACATTTTTCTGTTAGAGCTATCAGTTAAAAGTTATCATTGTCACTTACTTTTCATTCCCTAAGAGATGGACTTATTTTCAATCAGCTCTAAGAAGAAATTCCTTCCCCACTCTCCCCCCATTGAAAAATACATTATAAAGTCCCATATTTGGGAATACTACACTATGAAATAAAGGAAAATGTGAGATGTTAAGATTAAATCCTGTTACTGACCCTATTAAGGTGCAAACTTAATTTATGGATGAAGTATCGTTACTTTGCTTAAGGAAAACCTTGGATTTGTGCTTACAGCAGATCAGAAGTTTTTGCCATTAAGTATTCCATGAAAAAGAGCAGGGATTTGAAGCAGGACCTCCCATACCATTTGAGAGCAAAACTTACCAGGAGTGGCTGAGGTCACTTGGTTTGTTCAGCTTGGAGAAGAGGAGGCTGAGGAGTGACCTCATGGCAGTCTACAACTTCCTCAAGTGGGGCAGTGGAGGGGCAGGCGTCGATCTCCTCTGTCTGGTGACCAGTGGTGGTACGCTGTGACAGATATACTTGATCCCCCCAACTCATCAGCGACAGACACAAGGAAATGGAATGAAGCTGTGTCAGGGAAGTACAGACTGGACATTAGGAAAAGGTTCTTCACTGAGAGGGTGGTCAGTCACTGGAACAGGCTCCCCAGGGTAGTGGTCAACCATTCAAGGAATGTCTGGACAACATTCTTAGTCATATGGTTTAGTTTTAGGTAGTCCTGTGAGGAGCAGGGACTTGGACTTGATGATCCTTATGGTTCCCTTCCAAATTGAGGTATTCTATTATTCTACCACTGGTCTTTGAATTTGAGTGTGCGGGTGTGTTTTTCTTTTCTTAAAGTTTCCAAAAGGATCCACCTTTATTCCCCAAGGACAAGGAAAAACAGATATCAGAACTCAAACAAGTCTTCTTTTCTTGCAAATCCATACATGTCCTCCAAGTCTAGGCCTAATGTTCTGGGTTTGGAAAAGCAGAATTCTTCAATGACAAAATAAGTGGCTGATTTTTTTTGTGCATAATTCAGAGCTATGTAGAAATTCTGAGCTAATCACAGAAGCAGTAGGTAGAGCTGATATATTAATTCTCAGTGTTCCTCTCTACACTTGCTGATTAAATTCAGAGATCAATCCCAAGTCCTGATTTCCTGACTACCTGCTTGGCTCATGCTGAGGGGAACATCTACCAACAGACATCAGACAAGACTGCACCAGCTCTGTCTCTTTCTGTACTTTGTAACACCTTCCTACCCTAGCCTAACAGGCTCTGCATCTTCAAATGCTCTTCCACACTCTCACAATATACCTCATAGCTTTGATAACCTCAACTTAATTCCATAAAAAGTGACTTAAATGGGCATCTATTTCTTTGTACAATTTATTTTGGACTGGAGGGACTCTCCTTGAACAGGGTACATTTTTCTCACTCTGGCTGTTGGCCTGAGCGTCAGATGTGTCTTCCTGATGCATATGCCGTGTTGATGTAACCTAAAGGACTGGCAAGAAGGGGAAAATGAAGCTCAATTCAGCGTCACTGTTTTCAGTACTAAAGCTCGCTTACTTACGACCAGTTAGCTCTGCACTGCACTGCTAAAATACAGCCATAATGATGCAAAACTTTTTAGTATTCCTTTTGCTGAGCTAAGGACTCAAAATTATAATGCTACGGTGCACTGGCATATCTTGCAAAAAGGTCATGTTTCCTTAGATCAGTCAAGCTATTACTAATTCAGATACTAATGATACTGCTTGAAAAAGCTGAACTATGGTTATGCCGAGATAGTAGTTCAGTTTTTTTAATAACTGACCAGAGAAATCCAGACTTTTTCACTTCTCCTCATTGATGACATTTTAAAAACCAATTTTGATGTATTTTAGAGAGTCCTCTAGATCTGTTAAACTTATTCATGAGCTAGTTCTGCACACACTATTGCTTCCACTATGCTAAAGTAGGTTGTGCATATTTTCATTTCATCATATCTGTTTGTGTATGTTTAAATGATAGCCTTAAGCTTATGGCTACTGTTGTATGCAACTGATTTAAAAACAAACAAACAAAAAACCCATAAGAAGTAGAAGAGGAAAAAAAGACAGTGAAGTCTAAACAATTCAACTCCTACACAGCTGCCTTGAATGTATCTCAGGCAGAAATAATTAGCCTTACCCAGATCAAAAGAAAATCACCTTTCTCTCTAGAATGATTAACAATTTTGTTTTCTTTTTATATATATGACTAGTTCTATCATTTTTTGTATGTAAAAACATAAAACATTCAATACATCATATTATGGAGTTATATGAAAAGCAAAGGCTTAGAATTCTTTATTTCATCTAAAAATGCAATCAGTAATAATGAATAGCAATGCTAAGGAAAAAGTAATTTGAGGCTTACTAGAAACAAGTAGAAAAAAAACACAAGTAAAAGAGCCAAAACCCTGTTAGCATGAGAAGAACCAATTCTGAAGGGGAAAAAAAATGGTCTCAGTGCAATACTGAATGTTACTAAAGTGAGAGCCACCGACACAGATAATTAACAGTGCTGAGAATCACCTTTTCTGAACATACATTTTGGTTTAGTCTTATAAAAGTCACAGATAGACCTTTAGATAATACTTCTTTCTCCCAAAGTTTCCTTTAAGAAATATTAATAGATGTTCCAGTACTCTTCACACTTTATACATAAACTGTCATTTTTCAGAATAGAAACAGTGAGCTGCATAACGCAGTCATAGAAACACAGGCTTGAAAGTGTCTTCAGGAAATGATTTGGTCTAGATCACTGCTCAAAGGCATAACCAAATGGGTCTAGACCAGGTCTGACAGAATGCTATTGTTTGTTATTGTCTGAATATGTCTGTTTTAACTGAGGTCTAATGTTGTGAATTACACCATCTCCCTAGGTAATGTGCTTAACTATGATTTCCTGATCAATATCAAGTATATTTAAATTAATTTGTGCTCATTATTTTTTATTAGTATGCATGTCTACTTTTGGTAGATATGAAGAACTATTTTCACTATCTGTTTTGAAAGAAGTTTTTTCATATTTTTGAAGATTATAATTGTATTCTTAAATCCTTTCCCCAATACTTCACTGGTGTCCTTTTCTAAATCCATTTTAGCAGGAGACCAATGTTCATTGCACATAACATTTACTACCAGTTTTAACAACCTTGCAGGCAGTTTGCATGTTCATAACTCATTTGGGTGAAAAAATCATCCCTCTCCAAAGTGTTGATAACCTAGCTGAGATCAGATTATGCCCTGTTTATTATGGTCATAGCTTGAGACAGGCAAAACTGACACTTGGTAAGAGTTGCTTAAAGAAGCCAAATGTCCAAGCTCTGTTGTTGCTACTGCCCTGGAAGAGGAATTGCAAGTTTGCAATTGCAGCAGGCTGACAAAACAGCTCAAAAGACACTGAAGGAGAAGAGGAAATGTATCTTTGGTACCAAAGTGATTCATTATCACTGCTTCATGATAAGCAACACACCTTAAATAGAAACATCAAATTTTGACCTTGCCACTCCATCTTATAGCGATAATTTAGCTAGCTATTCAAGTGACTTTCCTATCTCTTTTACTAGTAGGACAAATTGTCAAATATAGACTATTACTGTAATTGCTATGAACCACTGATACAACATCTGCTTTTGATTTGCATAACAGGTAATTATAAAATAGTTATTTCTTTGAGTAAATGCATTCCAAGTGTACAGTTGTTGGACTTTTTTATTTATCTGCACATCATTGTTAGATGTTTCTGTAGAATTTCATTGTAAATTGTTCACAAAGAACATGCAGAAATATCTGCTAACATCCTATGGCTACAACTACGTTAATGAGCAAGGCAACATCAGGGTCTGTGTTCTCAGGTTAGCTACATTTCTTTGCCACTAATAGAATCTGAAACCTTTAAGATATAATAGTCAAAGACTTTTTTTTTAAGTGCAAGAATTCATTCCATCTACATATATTTTTGAATCCAAAACTGCTAAATAGACTTTTCCTAGATGCATTTTGATATTAGCCCTAATAACTGTTGTTTCAGTTGCTGTATAGTTTTAACGTACATAAAGGTGGTTATGACCATTACCTTCTCAACTAAAAAAATATTTCTGTTGACTATCTTTCAAGGTGCCTGTAGGTTTTCTTTTCCAAACAGGTACACATGAATTGATTTATACTTAAATTAAAAATACTGCCATTTTAAAAAATTAAATAACTTTGATAAAATAATGGATGCCTAGAGAGAAACAGCAAGTATTCCAGAAGATTTACTGCAGCAGTAGTAACCAACTTTACAGTTTTAATTTCTCACATTATAAACCATGACAGCCCTAGAAGAAAGGATTTTTTATTTGGTAAAATGCCAAATTCTGTATTTAGACAAACTATTATGATTGCATATATATAGACCAACACATTGAATGCTTTCTAATAATACCGATCTTACTTACTGAGTGTTTTAAATACAGATGTCCATATATATATATCAAGTCTATATATATCTGTATAGGCACATAAACTGACATTTGCTGTTATACTGCAGTTCAGTAGTTTTAAAACATCTCATTAAAGGCTTCTGCATCTAGCTGGATCAAACCTTTGCTATGCAAGGTACATTCAAGTTCATGTGAATTCATTTCCTTTCTACTTCTCTGCAGGTTTGTTCAACTTCCTGCTGAATTCAGTGGGATATACCATCTGTTAAACTGAAGTCCAAGTCTTCCCTCAACAGCAAAACTCTCCTAATACCCACATTGTGAACATCCAACTTCACATTAAAAGGCTTCCTCAGACTATATTCCAGAGGATGTTCAGGGACTTGGACTGCATCTACACTAGTAAAGACAAAGGCCAGACACAGGGCTAAGGACTGGTATGTGATTTTTCCATATCACTGAATAGCCTGATCAAAAAACAGCTGGGTTTTTGGCTGGGGCAAACAAACTCCCTCCCACCCTATGCCCAGTCATGATTAGTGTTAGCCAACAGGCAGCTTAAACAGGACTGCACAGTTTTAAAGAGTGAGGAGATTAGCTGCATTAGCACAAACCCTGTACTTGGAAACTCTGTGTACTGTTGTTTTCTGATACAGATTTAGCAAAGAAATACTCAGACATCATCAATATCATGTTTCTGGGCTCAAGCATTCACTTCACCCACAAAGCATGAGTTATGTCTGGGCTGCAACTGGCACTGTGAACAGAGAATGCAAGGAGGGTCCTGCCCAGTCTTTATATCTTCTTGTCACTTGGTGATGGAAGTGTTGCCAAGAAGCTCCTCTGTTGACTTCAATGGATTTTTTTATTTGAACCCCAAATTCTAAGAGTCTTACAGGACCACTGTCAAGGTGGAGTGAAAACATTTCCAAAACAAGACAGAAAACACTGAAACAAGCTCCTAGAGGCCACTGCATTTATTTTGCTTTCAGTGTTTAAAGCTATGTTTGTCGTGGGAGTTAAAACCCCAAAACCCATGAATTTAGTCTACCTCAAGCTGTTCAGCTACTTTATTTGAAATACAGGCACTTATCCATAATGGAGGAGATAACAGTGACATTAAAAGCAATGAGGGGTTAATTATGATTATTTAAACTTGTAAAAAAAAAAATTAGTATATTTGTAACCAAGAGTTACTTGCTCACTTTTAGTCATTTAACATTTCTCTTTAAAATTGTTGTAAGATCTAGTCCTCTTTAACCCTAGAAATTCCTAGTGCCTACCAAAAGGCAAATATTCGGCTCTGTTAGCACTCCTTGATCAGAGGCAGTTAGCACAGCACAAAATTGCCAGCCTGAAAAATTATATGGCAGCCTGGGTACATAGTGTTTCTTTATGGCTACCTACATAGCTGAAGTGAAATGATCCTCGGTAGTAGGGACGATAAGTACTCCCATTTTTTTAGTATATTTTGGGGTAGCAACCTTTTCTTCAGAAGTATAGATTTTTGTAAAATTTCCTGTCCCCATATTTTCTTTAAGGATATAATTAAACTGTATCTTCATTTCAACTCCAACAGACAATCAATTATGAGTGCTTCTATCTGTGGCCTCTAATTTAGAAGAGTGTCTTGACATTATATGGATTTTTTTACTTTGATTTAGAATTAGAATAGATTTTCCGTGCCTTAAAATCCCTTGCTGCCTTTTGTATCCCATTCCTCACAAGGAAGTAGTAACTTATAAGAGTACCACTAGGAGAATCAGCAAGGCTAACTTTTATGCTGACTACAATTCTAGCTCAGCGACACAATCTGACATCATGACAGATGAGTCAGTTTTTTGCATTCGATGATGGGATTCTGTGAAATGTCTGATCCAAAACAGCTTTGGTCTGGATAACCAAGGCCTTACTATTTTGCTAAAAATCCACTCATTTTTCTATAGATCCATTCAGCATACATTTAAGATTTGCAGGGATTCACATTTAGAATCTGGAATTTGCTTGAAAGTAGTTCAGTAATTCATGGAAGGAATGGATTTGTAATTATTATTCAAAGCTGGGTGTTCAGCCAGCTTTATCTGATTTTGAATAAAGAGAAATGTTCTTCCTCTTGCATTTTGAAAACTTTATTTTCCCCATTCCGCTGCTGGAGAAAATAGCTCACGCAATAAAATCAGTTCATCATACTCTAGAATGATTAAAGTCCAGTCAGTGTCTCTCTAGAAAGAAGGTAAAAATCTAGTTCTATAGGGGGATAAGCATCTAGACCTAGAAAGATCTCTCTTGTTTGGTTAATATCTACTAATTATCTATTTAACATATATTACTGTCTTGGTTTTGGCTGGGATAATTATTTTTATGCTGAGTGTCCATATTGCCAATCCAATGATGTTATGAAGTTCCTTTCCTTTCCTACCACAAAGATTTTGTTTGATTTTTCATGTGACGACATTATACTACTGCCATGATCTTATGGAATAGTGCTTCATTAATCATTCTGTTCTAATGTTACTTGTCTCTTTTTTATCTTGCCATTTCATCATTGCTGTATCTTATAAAATTGTGCCTTGCAAATGATTTTGTATGCACGTTACCACATCTATTAGAGTTTCCTTCTAAGGCATCCTACTCATCCAGCATTCTTAATGCATCTACTTCTTATCTTGTGATGTAAGATTAATGACAGATTGTGTTGTACATGAATTATAAAGACTGTAAATATATGCAGCACACAAAAAGCCAGACTGAATCACAGGAAACTACACATAATCTGTTCCAAACAATATCCTGGATATTTTTGACTGCAAAGCTGAAAGCAAACATGCTGGAAGCAAGTGTTGTAAGTAAAAGGACTGGAAGCAGTAACATTTATTTGTGAATTGTTTATTTAGTAACCAGCTTGTTGCCTGCTGCTTTTTCTGTATGCATGATCTGTGAAGATAGTGTGAAAAAATGGGTATCCTATTTCTAAGATACACGATTTTAACTACCATTTTGCAGAATGAGTGAGCAGTTTACACTAAATGTAAGTAGTGAAAACTGTGACAAAAAGACTATTTCTATGAACATTCACTTCTTAAAAATCTGTAGACATTATTCACCTGAAACACATTACTAAAGACAGTATTCATCTGAAATGCGTTAGTAAAGATTATCACATTTTCTATGGCCTAGAAACTCCACATAAGAAATTGAACTGAGCTCTGCCTTACTTGGAATTATTATAGGAATGGGTTTGGCTTATGCAGTTTAATGTTTGAGCTGTTTTCACCCTGAAATCGTAACCTTGTGCATTTCCTCTTTCATTCAAGAGGGCTTGTACTGGAAAGCTCTATTAAGTGAAAATGAAAGCTCTTTTCTTTCCCAGTGTACTGCCATTTGAATAGCAACTGATGCAGAAAAGCTTGGGAAATTCGGGATCATGGCTGGAGCAGTCTGATGGTCAAATCCACTTTAGAGGAAGAAATGTTTTTTCCCACCTTCTTGGAGGAGTGGGATTTCTGTTCCAAGTATTCATTGTAAGAAGGGAAGAAGAGGAAGGAACTATGTTGAGGCTGGTCATGCAGTTCCCAAAAGAATGGGTGGAAGAGCAAATGTTAGGCCATGCAGAAGTTAGATGTGGTTTTTGATTAAACCACACTAAGATGTGTCCAGGATTGTCCCTGTTATTGAGATAAGGAAGCAATTCCCTTGATAATACATGACTTCCAAAGTGATAGGCTCCTTAGCATACAGGAAAAAAAAACAACTAACCAAACAAATGAGATATTAAAAAAACGCAGTAATTGGAAAATTCGGTATGAATGAAATTTAAAATACCCCCTATGTAATTAATGCTATTGTTGCCTTTACTATTTTAAGATTTTTAAATTTACACACAATTTTTTAGGCTGACACTGGTGTGGGGGGTTGACTTTTTAAAGATTTTTAGTAACTAGTCACTAAACAAGCAGCTTGACAATGTAGATGCATCATTTACTGTATTCTTACAGTCTATTTTTGAAGACCGTCAAACAAGAAATTGTCACATTTCTTTGTATCAGATATGTATTTGGAGTTCAAGCTCATTAAGATTTCTAATATTTTCCTTTTATAAAAGAAAACAGTCTCATTCTAACACCCTCTCCAGCCATCAAAGTCTTCACATGTTTCTATGCATTGGCCCAGATTAAAGCCTCAGATAGGTCTATTAAGTTCAGAAGAACTGTACAATTTATGCTTCTACAGCTTGCTGCTGGAACAGTTCTGGTTGCCTATGTTCTAAATTAATCTTCATTATTTCTGAATAGATAGGGGAGAGGAATAGCATCAGACACAGCATGATCCCTCTGTCTCTAACCCAGGACAACATTCGCCTGTACTATGGCTGTGTTGCTTTGTCTCACCCACTCATTTCCAGTGTTTTCTTCCCATTTTGCCTGTATTCATAGCTGTCCTTTGTTCTTCAGTTTTCTCAGCATGACTCTCTTCTGCATCTGGTGTTTCTGTCTATATCTGACAGATTCTCCTCACATGCATGTGCCTCATTTCTCACGTGTGATATCACAACCTGATCTCAAAAGCTAAATTTATTTTCCCTGTCATGCTTATGCAATTAATTATAGGGGGTATAATACTATATTCATATTACTTCACTAGTAACAGAGTAGCTTTGCTGACTGAAATGGAGTTTTTCCTGGGTCATACTAATGTAAATACACTTAATACTTTTTTGATCCTCTCCACTAGGCTCCTCACCTGATTTGTATGGACAAAATCATAGTGAGTACAGCACGTTAGAGTTAAAAGCTAGATATAACTCTGTAGTTCTGTAGTTTTACAAGTTATATTCAATGGCAGTTGATGACAGGACCTTATTCCTGCTCTGTTGGAAATTTTTTTCCTACCCTTTTATTTTTCCTGTCTTCTGTCTTCTCTTCTGTCTTACATTTACATGTTTCTTTCTCTACTGTTCACAGTATGTACAGTATATGCAGTAGATATTGCAGCTGTACTGTAAACGTCACATATTTAGACAGTAATCCACAAAGATCACCTTATCCACTGTATGTAGGATGTAACATGTCCCTTATTCATTAGTTATAAATTGTAAATAAATAGCTGAACTTCTAAGCATGCACCCCAGTTCCTATTTAACTGATTGTAATCTGGCTATATTTGGTTTCTGCAAAGCACTTTGCCTGCTACCTGTCTGAGGTTCTAACACTGTCTAGGAATTCATTAATAAAAAAATTTAAGGTAATGCTTCCTGACCTTTAGCTAATTCAATAACTGGCTGCTCTTCAATATTTCCAAATACAATTTTCAGACCAGTTGGGTGACATTTTAAATCACAATGCCAAAGTATGTGTTTAATTGGTAATGCAAACAGAGCTGATAAACTAAAGATTTCCTAAAGTTTACCCAAAGAGGCTGAAAGACAGCAATCACTATGTTAACCTGTTGCCCTAAGGGTCACTTTAGGCATTTTGAACGGGTTGCTAATTAGGCCATCAAGAGTGCAGTGATTCACTTGTAAGACTTCAGGGTTAAATACATTCTAGATGGAGTTCAAGGTTAAACACATTCTAGATGATAGACACATTTTTGGCTACCTCAGGAAATAGAAATATTAACCATCTTCACTGATTTAAAATTGCAGTTGACAGGATCTGAAAAAAAAAATATCTGACCCTTGTCATACTGAATTTAACTGCTAGTCAGGCAAATGCTTATGAATGGGAAGAGTGATGCTCTTCACTAATATTTGTGTGTTTAAGACCACTCAGCATGTGAATACATGTAGGGCTTTTACAAGAAGACACTGAGAATACAAAAGCTTGAAGAAGGGTTTGAAACCCTGCGAGCTTGTCTGTTTTTTCAGTTGTCGTTTGGCCTAAAAAAACCCCATGCTTAGCTCTCCCTTCAAATAATGTTTCAGTTCAAGAATACAGTTGCTTACAAGTATCAAACAAAAAGTGGACAATAGTTCACTTCTTGCTTTAGAGCCACTTTGACTTTCTGGAGGTATGTATGTCAGATAATGAGCTTTACCCTATGCCAATACTGCTTACAATATATACTTTTTAAATTCTTGAAAAACTTCAAAGGGAACACTATCTACAAAGAGAAGCCGCCTCTCTCTTTTTTTTATGGTGTTAAACATAGATTATGTGATTATTTTTTTTTCTTTCTCCCTCTTCCCAGATACCACTTTGTGATTGCTACCAAGGTCTCACAAGGAACACTCCTACCTGAAATCCCTATGTTTTCTCTTTTTATTCCTGCTTAGATCTCTCTACTTTTTTACTTTCATCACACATTTCCAGATTATAAACAATGTTTATATATAAGAAGCCTATAATTTTTAAGCCACAGTTTGGATCCTCTAACTCTCCACTTAACTGTTTCCAGTATGTGACAACAGGTAAAACAGTAACATTGAATAAATACTAAAATCCACATAAAATGTACACTAACAACCAGGCATAGATGCTGTTCTGCAACCCAACCCAAAAAGACTACCCATTATGCTACATAGTGTTAACAGAACTTCAGTTGAATGGAATGAGTCTTCTCTACAACCTCATAGGAATAGTTTGCTGCCAGTAGATTGAGGTTGATATCCCAAAAAGGAGCAAAAGAAACTCAAATTCCAGCATCCACTTTTTAGGTGATGCTTTGTAGAAAAGAAAGATCCTTTTCAGGACATGCTTTGGCAGAATGATTGGCACTGTTCAATTTTTTTATATAAATGGCATAGAGAGAACAAACTTGGGTTTGTGATTTCTGAATAGGAAAAGACATGTCTCTGTGTCTCAGAGTTGGACATTTAGGTCTAACAGTGAGGCAGGATTTAAGATACAGTGACCCCTTCATGAAAGCGATTCATTTGATCTAATATAGATAATTAATTAAGCCCTTAACATTAAGTGTAATAATACACGCCTTGATATGCTGCAGTCTTAAGGGAGCTGCTCCTAGGAACAGCTGATCCAAGCTAGCAGCTCACTGTTTCAGCACCTCACCTCCTTTCTGCACCTCGAATTTGAAATCCTAGCAACTCCCTTTTGCTGAAGACTTCAGTTCCATTCTAAACAAAAAGAAAGCTGCTTACACTTTTCCTGGTGTATTTTCCTCTGGCCATGTGAGTTTAACTGGCTCACTTGAGGGGTCTAGCAAAATGAATGGGTGCAGCTAAGAGAGGAGAGAAACAGAGGGAATAAGAGGACATGACCTCCTCGTTTTGATAACAGCAAGTTGGTGGATTTGTTTGTCATAAATAGGGTTTAAGTATTTCCTCTGCAGATTTGCAGAGGTAGAACTTAACACCTTTATAGCACTACGGGGGCTAAGTGTTATTGTTTGAGAGGGAATAATTGCAAGGAAAAACATCTACCTTCTCTCTTTGATCTTCACGCATTCTTTAAAAAATATACTAAAAATATATACCAAAAAAACCTAATAGAAAGACAGATCACAGTGTTGTTCTCTCTATTGTAGCTGCTTATAACTTTTATGCTTCAAATACCTTTTAGCGTCAAGTGAAATACCAGTGATACAGAAGTTCAACAACCCAGTGATGTATTAGGAAAGTCTTGTTTCAAGCAAGACAGCTTGAACATGATGCAGCTTCAAGGTGCCAGACATGCACAACCCCTTTGTTGGAGCTAGAAGGGCTACTCAGTTGCAGCTGTATAAGAGCATGAAGCTATGAACCTGCTTCTCATCATGGCCTTGTAGGCTACTGCAGTCTGGAACAGTGTGAAGAAAGACACGGTGAGTTTCGGTCATTACTGGTACAGGCGCATACTATTTTAGTCTAGCTAACACGAGCTGCAAATGTTTAAAATGAAGATACACAGTAGGAGACTGGTAGAAGTATATATGGTAGCTTCTGAGATGGAATCTTTACTTTTATATGATCACTTTCATGCTTTTAACACATTGTAGTTTATTTAATGATTTTGTGGGGTTCCCAGTCCCAAAATACCCCAGTTTTAACTGCTCTGTAGACACAGGCTTAGTTGAAAACAAACTGCATTTGTTGAAATTGTCTTTGTTTCTCTATAAAACTAGGGAATAGGAGATTCATCATATAAATTATCTACATCATTCATTTAGAAACATACAAAAGGAAATTAAATGTCCTCTAAAAAAATTCAATCCTTCATTTCAAAGGATCTACTGAACTTAATTTCTGAGCAAGTATAGAAAAGCCGCTTTTTCTCGTTATATAGTTACACACAAGTAATGTACAATAAAGTGTGCTATTTGAATTAGCTGGCCCATTGACGGATGATACGCATTTCTTGTGTAAATGTTCAAACACATACACACACACATCTATACACACATATATATTTTTTTATTTTCCAAAGTGTTGCATATAGTATAGTGTCTAAAAAAACTCAAGTAGAATATGTTATGGAGGCTCACACAATCAAATCCAACAGGAGTAAAAACTCAGATTTATTCTTCAGTAAAAAGTTAGTTAGAACTCTGATAACATTTGTGAACCACAGGTTAAATGATGTAAGGGGAATTAGTACTACACAGCCGACTTAAGAATCCTTAAGATTTAAAATGATGACTCAAAATGCACATATCACTCACCTAAAAAAATTAGGACTCTCAACCTGCAGGAGTTACCTAGGGTGGCATCTCAACCCAAGGGTAGAGTCCCCGACTGCAGACCCACTACTCTGAGGAGGACTGATTCAAAATGTCGTCCAGCGGGACCCTGTTTATACCCGTGTCAAATCTGATCTGTGGTCATTTTAATCCCCATTGCCCAAAAGGTCAACACTTCTGTGTACCTGGTGCATCTCGATTGGTCGGTTCAATTTTCAACCTGTGGCCTCTAGGGTTTGTTTGTTTTTTTTTTTTTCCCTTTCCTCCCTGCCCGGAGAAGTTTTGTTTCCTGTTGGGGTGGGGGGTGTGTACCTGCCACAGAATAGAATCCTCTTAATATAAGTTACAAGAACAGAAAAGATATGTTCCTTTTCCTAAGCAGTTAATTTACCATATTTAATCCATTGGCTGGAGATATAACTCTGGCTTTATAGACTAGATTTATACCTAGAAATCCAATGAAGTTTAGGCTATAGATCACAATTTTAACTTAAGTATCAATGGCATAAACCCGGTAGTTTTTATTGTTATTTTTAAGACTTCTGTCCAAAATCACAACATCACAGAATGGTTGAGGTCGGAAGGGACCTCTGCAGGTCATATAGTCAAACTCCTCTCCTTCAATGGGGCCACCTAGAGCTGGTTACCCCAGTTCCAGGTGGCTTTTGAATATCTTCAAGGTTGGAGATTCCACCACCTCTCTGGGCAGCCTGTGCCAGTGCTTAGCCACCCTTACAGTGAAAAAGTGTTTTGTGACATTCAGACAGCACCTCTGTGTTTCAGTTTGTGCCCATTGCCTCTGGTCCTGTCACTGGGCACCACTGCAAAGACCCTGGCTCCATCTTCTTTGCACTGTCACTTCAGGTATTTATACACATGCATAAGATCCCCCTGAGCCTTCTCTTTGTCACCCTTTGTTGGAGTCTGTCCAGTATGTCCATGTCTCTCTTGTACTGGGGAGTCTGGAACTTGAAACAGTACTCCAGGTGTGGCCTCGCCAGTGCTGAGTAGAAGTGGAGGATCACCTCCCTCTACCTGCTGGCAGTGCCTAGTTCAGCCCAGGACACCATTACCCTTCTTTGCTGCAAGGGCGCATTGCTGGCTCATGTTCAAGAGAAAATCCAACATAGTAAAATGTCTGAATAATTTCCTGTATTCCCATGATGAAGAGAAATTAATGAAACATTTTTAAAGGATGAGATTTATCACAGAAGACTTACTATAAACTTTTTTAACACAAGTATATGCATGAGTAATGAGTCCTAGTGAACAGGTGAGAGAACCGACATAGATTTTATGTTTCAAAAAATGTTCTTCTGCTTTTACCTTCATATCATTTTCATCTTTCAGTTGTCTCTGAATTCCTTTGCTCCCTTTGTTGAGTTGATGGATATTTTGGGCTTTGTTTTGCTTTGTAGTGCTTTGTTTCTATGACTTTGCTAATAGTTAGCATTTTATTTCTGAGAAAGGGTAATTGAATACCTAAAAAACCGAAGAAGCAATTATAGTTTTCACTGAGATACGTATTGCCAATGCGTGACAACTGTTGGCAGGTTGGGAGAAGAGAATATTTATTTGGAATATATTATGGAAAAGACATTTCTTTTCTCAGTTTAACCTCATTAGTCCTAGTTATATGTCACTTATTATGGACAGGATGCTATTAAGGCTCTTAAAAATGGGATTTAAGTGAAATTAAAAAATATAGGTCCCAAACTGTTATAGTTAAAACACATATTCAGCTGTCATCTAACTCTCTGGGTACATTGCATTTTTAAATTGCAAGTTTGCATGGATACAGAGTTGTGCCTCTGAGCTTGTGCAGAGCTTCAGCCCTTGCCAGGCTAGGCAGTATCGTGCCTTGCCCGCTCCTAACATAGTCAACCCTCTCATTCTTTTCACCTACTTCTATGCATTTGCAGACAATAAACAGCAAGTTATAATCAGAAAAATGCATTTGCCTTTTTTAAAGCTGGTGGTGGCAGTGTAACAATTAATACTCGCTCACCTTCAGGTCTGCTCCCCATGTAAGGGGATTCAATCCCATTTCCTGATGGAAATGCTGTAAGGATATTCATGGCAGCTAGCTGGGAAAGGAGATAGACTGCAAGGAGCTCTCAAAACTACATCATTTTTAGAAGGGGTTAGAAGGACCTGAACCACTAGTGGACAGAAACTCCCTACCTGAATTAGTTTTGGCAGTAGGGAGCTCTTCAAAGAAGCAAGAGAAGTGTTTAAATCAGGTAAAAAAACTTTCTCAAGGCAAGTGTCCTGATCTTACATTACAAAGAAGACAAAAGCGCCAGCATCTCTACTCTGAGTAGCGGGATATTCTTACATGCTGCAATATCTCAGTGTTCAGGTTATAATCCAAAAGAAAAGAACAAATGCTACATAATGTCTTGGAAGAGACACTATTGAAATCTTTTAGAAAAATGTTCAGGGCCACTCTTGCTTTGAGTGAGGGTCCAGAAAGAGATAATTGAAAACCTAACATAGTTACCCACATAGTGTTATTTCATGTTTCTTCCCTCTCAATCTGTGTTTTTTACCAAGGAAATAATATATCTGAATTTGTACAGGGAACAGGTTTGTTAAAGATGATAGTGAAAAGCCATTTCAAAATGACTATTCATCAGAAGGTAGCATATAATGACATGAGAAAGACTGGTTTTCTATTACATTCATAGTAAAAGAATTCAGTCCAGAAACATGTTCTCTATTGGTCAGTACTGATTTTTTTTTCTCTCTCTTTCTTTCTCTTTTTGTGTGTGTGTGTGTGCATGAAGCAATAAGGTAGCTGAAAGCATTCCCTCTTCTGCAACAAGTGACCAATAGGATTAAAAGCAACTTCAAGATCACAAATGCTAAAATATATGATTTATGCATATCAGATACTTTAGTGTCAAACTCTCTAACTTGTCTTATCCAAAACTCATGTCTCAAGATATTTTAACTGTTGTCTTTCATCTGTGGTACTGTGTCTCCATTTCAGCCCCTTATACCTCTCTTCATTTCATCCTGACTTTCTCAGGTATTTTCTGACTTTTCAGAAATCACACACACCGGAAGCAGAAACACATCATAACACATCATAACAAAAAAACTTTTTTAAACCAAATCTTTTCCACTCCAAGCTTTCAGACTAAAGCAACACAGATTTCTCTATAATTCTGTCTTGGAAAATGCTTCTTACGTGTTTTCTGTTTATGCAGAATATATAAAAGCCAGTCTGAATTTTGAAAAGTTATTCTTTCTTAAAGTGTGTATACCAGAAAGAATCATAATATACTTAATCAAGTAGCATATGATGTCTGTAATCTTGGCAACTCACAGATTCTCTGAAAGAGTTTATTTTGTGCCAGGTTCAAAGTATATGAGGTTGTAAGGGTTACAATGAAAGGAAGGTGATGACTCTCCAGGTAAAGCCACATTTAAAAAATACATAAAAGGACTTCATGGCCATTATTAAATAGAGGTAGTCTTATATTTTCACATATAAGAATAAACCTTGCTGAGTTTGATTACATGGCAGTTACCTCTGTTCCCATTGATTTTACCTGGGTCAGTAAGTAATCCAGTTGACTTCAGTGAATCCACTCCAATGAGACATATGTACAGGACTCAGAGGTAACTACTGAAAATGTTTTAAAATTAATGTCAATTTGCTGACTTTAGCTGCTCTTCTGAGAGCAATGATTACTGTGACATACAGGCATTCTGACAAAAACTGCTCCTTATTTTTGTTCTCAGTTATCTGTCAGGAAAGAGGGATGAAAGATTACCTCTCTGTCATATGACAGGAGGTGTAGTCAATCGACTGCAGCATTTCCTGCTGTAATTACCTACAGGGATGTTATTTTCATTATATTCCTTAAAGAGTTTCCAGTGGTGCAGTGGGCATGAGAGTAGAAAACATGAAATCACTGTGGTAGTACAGCTTTCAGACATGACCTTTCTCTTTCCTTTGTCCCAAATACACACTGTTAGAAAGGTTAAGAGTTTTGATTGATTTTTTTATTCATTTAATTTTTTTCCAGGCAGCCTTAAGCATTCATTTCAACAATGTGTTTCAAATCAACTGTGAAATAAATGATAACTATATTTTATTTAAATACATTTTCTCTGTCATAAATGGGATCATTATTTTGAATCATTACCTCTAGAGTGGCATAATTTTGTTAATATTAAATATGCAGATTATCCTACTTATGTACATTCTGTAAGATATTACCTTTCAATGAGGCATTAAAGAAGCAATAAGGCTATAAGAAACATTTAGCAACCTTGTTGAGATGGTGTCCTGGTGGCTTTCTCTCTTCCAGTAGCTGTCTTGACTCAGGGAAGCTGAGCAGCTGTGTACTTCCCAGCAAAATCTGACCTGTCAGACTTTTGATTTCTATGGTAGATAGTATTTCCATTTAAAAGTAAACATTACAGTTGGAATGAGGAGCAGGAATGAGGTTTGGCTTACAAACACCTGCTTAGAGTGATAGGAGCTAATATTTAGGAGCTATTTAAATTTTGCAAAGTTAATTTTCAGTTGAAGTGTTTCACATTCCACCACTGCTACATGAGGAGGCCATGAAACCATTGATCCATGGTAGTGCTGTCCTCTTCATTAACTTTGTCTGGATTCTCTGCAAATCACCTATCTGACCATTCCAGTTCCTGCCTTTTCATAGAATTACAGAACAGCCCAGGTTGGAAGGGACCTCAAAAGATCATCTGATCCAGCCTTTTGTGGGAAAGACAGAACAGGTGAGGTTATCTAGCACCCTGTCCGATTGCATCATGAAAACCTTAGTGATGGGGACTCTACCACATCTCTGGGGAGGTTGTTCCAGTGAATGATTGTTCTTTCTCTAAAAAATCTTTTTATGTTGAGACAAAACCTCTCCCATTGCAACTTGTACCTGTTGCCCCTTGTCTTCTCCATGTTGCTCCTTGTGAAGAAAGAGCCTCCATCCTCTTTGTAGCCACCCTCTAAGTACTGGAATACTGTGATGAGGTCTGCCATGAGCCTTCTTTTCTCCAGGGGAAAAAAGACCTAACTCCTTCAGTCCTTCTTCATGGGCAAGTTCTCCAGACTTTTAATCATCTTCGCAGCCCTCCTCTGGACCTTCTGTTATCTACCCATGTCTTTTTTGAACTGTGGACACCAGAACTGGACACAGTACTCCACGTGCAGCCTGACAAGTGCTGAGCAGAGCGTGATGATCGTGTCTCTCTCTCTGCTATTAATGTCACTGTGGATGCAGCCCAGGATCCAATTTGCCTGTTGCTGCAGCAGCGCACTGCTGACTCATGTTCAGCTGCTTCTTCACCAGGGCCCCAGGTCGCTTTCAGCAAGGCTGCTCCCCACCCATACAGATCCTAGCCTGTACTGGGCTCTTTGGTTATGTTGTCCCAGGTGTAGGACTTTGCACTTGTCAGTGTTAAACTTCATACTGTTCTTACTAGCTCACTCTTCCACCATGTCCAGGTCTCTCTGTAAGATGTCTCTCCCTTTTGACATGCCCACTTCACCACCCAGTTTAATGGCATCAGCAAATTTGGTGTGGGTGCTTTCAATCTCATCATCCAGATAATTTATGAAGATGTTGAACTTCGTGAGGCCTATTATCAATCCCTGGGAATCTCACCTGTGACAGGCTGTCAGTCTGAGTAAAAACAGTTGATCACCACTCTGAGTGTGGCCTGTTAGCTGGAAGCTCAGTGCTTGTACTTTTCTAACACTACAGTGGTGATAGGTGGGGGAAAAAAAAAATTATGTCAAGGGTTGTAAACAAGACACATAAGAGAGCTCAGAGTTTTGAAGCTGCCTAAGAAACAAGGAAATTCTTTTTCCAGAACAACTATGATACAAAGGTGTTTGATTTCATTTTTCTTAAGTCTAAATTTTAAACAAGCGTATTATCCATTACATGACACTTTACGTTAAATTAATCAGCTGTGGTGTCTAAATACATTGCAGTTTGTGGTAGGTTTCATTTATCTATATTTTGCTTCTATTAATTTATGGATATATTAGGGAAAAATGTTTCAGAATTAAAGAAAAACTTTATAGAAGACAGTGAGTTTATACTGAACAATGTGTATATGTGACAGTATATATACAATGACATACAATGTAATATATCAAGCCACTATATACCACTGTCCATAGTTTATTATCAGTGAATGCCAGGCAGAATTAGAAGTTGTTTGCTACTTTCAATATTCTTCTAATATAATATTGTACCAATATTTTTCTTAGATCTAGTTGAAAACTTTCTTAACTGGGGTAAAATAACAATTGTGTGGATTATACTTAATGGCTTGTAAACTACTAATCTTTGTTACATGCTAATGGTTTTAAGGTTTATATTTGGCTTATATTTTTCAGCACACAAGTTAAAGATCAGTTTAGCAATAAACATCTCCTAATTCTACATCCTGGTTCAGGTTACTGTGTTAACACTAGCACAGCAGTGGAAGAAAACAGCAGAACTGAAAAACACAAACTTTGATTTGAGGCTATGTCAGAAAAGTCAAAGACAAATGAAAATTCTTTGCATGCTGGCCCTGTTCTGATAAACCTCAGAGGAGAGTGAGAGTGTAACTCTTAAGGGAAAAATAGATCCCACCAACACAATAAATTCAAAAAGCCCAGGTCTGCACATCTGTGGAGTTACTGCAACTATGTATAAATATTTCTTATCATTGAGGAGACTACGTAGGAAAAATACTGTTGATCCAAGCCATCCTATGCAATTTCTGTGAGAAAAGAAGGATGATGTGCATCCCCTGGCTCCAGCCCAGACCTTTCTTTTATTCTCAACTTTTTCCGCTAAGGAAATAATTTTGACTTATGGAGCTAGTACTTTTTAAGGTAACCATCTTGTTTCACTTCTGAGAAAAACCTTCCTTTCTATGTGATATGGCTCTTTGAAAGCTTTATGAAGAAAGTGGATGTGAACTACTCTATAAAATATGACAGGTTGTACATACTATGGAGAGGAAAGTAATTTTCTGTGGGCAAATTCCCCCACAACCAAAAATAAACACCCTGCTAGAATAAAGATAAGAGCTTCTGTGGCAGCTGAACATTTAAAGAAGAACATCTGTGAGTCCCAGGTGTAGAAACTCCCTCTGCAAGAATTTAGGAAAGGAAATGTGTCGATCTGCTCTGCACGCTGGTCAATGCCATGTACTGCTGTCCCTTCCAACAAATTTCTGATCTGTGGACTGTGCTATAGCACTGCAACTCTGTCAAGCGAGGAAGAGCCATTCCTGGAGATATCAAAGTCACAAGTGTCTACTATTACTGCTGCTGTTACTGCTACTACTGTGTTTCTATTTATCTGGCTACTGCATTTTCTTTTCTCTAAAGGTGAAATATAGCTTGGTTCTATAGCATTGCCCCTATCTGGAAGTGCGTCCTTTCAGACCTCTGAAAGGAAATTTATCTCTGTATATGTCTATCCTCATTCAAAGAGGAATTGGGTTGCGTTTTTCTCCTGTTGGTAAGAATCACAATGGCTATGCTTTCTGAAGATCTGGCCTTTTTCTTTCTGTGCCTCTGTTCTTCATCTGTTTAAAGGGATTGATTATATGTTCCTGCTTCACAAGCATCCTGTAAGAAAAAAAAAAATGAAATATTGGTCTTGTGACAACAGGGCTCTATATATCTAGAGAAAATGAATAAGAGAAAAATAAATCTAAGAATTATAATGAAGTGTACTCTTGGTTTTAGTAATTCATCTGGCCCTTAATAGGACATATATTTTGCTTAGAACATGGATTTGAAAAAAATAGCAAAGCTTTTTGCAGAGAAATACCATCATCAGATGTAAATATCTATAGTGTATAATAAAGACAAAAGCAGCCAAATAAATAAACGATGGCTAATGTCTTAGATCCAAGTGGAACATGATATTCCTTGACACTAAAATGGAAGTGTAAGTGCCATTCCCACAGCATGGGAAGACTCTGTTTGTTTCCACTTTGTATTTCCCTAAGGACACTTTGCTCCACTAGTATAATTAGGATGACATTTGGAGCTGCTGTATGTCAATGCAAGAGTAAGAGACACTGTGCAGCTTGACAAGAGATTATGATGTCAAGTCAATTGCTGCTGCAATATCAATATTTATTCCCTTGCTCCTTGTGTCTTGTTTTATTTTTCTTCCTCTTTTTCTATTACACAGAGTAATATCTAAAAACTATCTTGTTGTTGCAACATATTTCTTTTTGCTCTAGATGTTCTTTCTTTTCCCCTGTTAATTTTGATCTTAAATCCTTTCCCTTCTCAGGTGAATTGCATTTAACCCTTTCGCTAGTGCAATTACTTTCCTAGAATGAATTCTCAATTGATCTAGTACAACATTTCTAATGAGTTCTGTATCTTAATTCATCAAAGAATTATCTCGGAACTCTAATGATATTTTTTGAGTTTTAATTGCTTCGTTAATGGTGAATAGAATGGATACATACAATGGATATGTATGGTGAATAGAATGGATACATATAATGGATATGTATTCACCACTAATGAAGCAATTGAAACTCAAAAAATATCATTATTATTCAGATACAGAACTCATTAGAAATGTTGTACTAGATCACTTGAGGTACAGGGCTTGCCTTTAAACAGGCAATACTTGCCAGCACCACGTAGCGTTACCTGAGATTCCTGAAAGTTTATTTTTGTGAAAAGAGAAAGACACCTGTGGTTAACAGCTCATCCATGCTTGCTTTTTACAGCATGGCAGAAAAAATTACCCTGAAGTTGAGTTAGATCACCATGTATATCTTGATGAACACTTCAGCATTGTTTCTGTGGAATAATGTAGTAACAACAAAGCACAGCAATGCAGATGCTGGAGTTCATAGCCAGCAGCGAAGCAATTACATTTAATTGATATTAGTTTAGCCTGATTAATTTTCTTTTATATTTGCTTGATTTTATTGTAGAAAACATAAGTATAATTATGTTCAGTAATACATTTTTTCTGAGAGAATGTTTCACTTTCTTAGACATATATATCTGTCTCTTTATAAGCAGATCAATCTCATACTGTGAGTACAATGATACTCAGAATATCATTGATAGCATAATTTTTTTTTAATGGATCAGAAAATCAGCCTCCCAATTTAAGGGTCTCTTGAGCTTTAATCCATTAGATCTTCTTCGAGAATTGTGTTTATTTCTCTATAACACCACCAAGAATTGTTTTGATGTATGATCTGGTTAACTTTTTATCACATCACTAGATGGCAGTGTCCCTCCCAGCCTTTCTTTGTGTTTCTACACATCTCCAAGACATTTAATTGTGATTCATAATTGTTCAACTTCAATTAACCATAAGCATGCATAATATTAATATCAAATTCATTTATCTTTACTAATAAACATAAGGTAAAAAACAAAGGAAATAATGATGTTTTCTTCTATTTACTCTAAGTGGTTTACAGGTATTTATTGTTGCCCTATTTTAAAGGGAGCTCTATGTCTAACGTGCTATATCGGTATGATGAGGTCAACTTGTGAAACAGTTGAACTTTCCTGAAATGTACTCTTTTAATTTCATGTTTGTCTTGTTATATTATTTAGCTGTTTTCACAGGGCTCCAGATAATTACTGAAAACTGTAACTTTTTAATAAGAACTTTTTTATGCATAGAAAGTGAGAAAGGGGAGGGGCAGGGAGAGACAGTATAGTGGAGCCCTTAGAATTATAGCCTTACATTACACTATGGTCTATTCTAAAGCAACTGGTGCTAGTAGAAAGAGTCTCAGACAGGTATTTATAAATTCAGCCTAGTGAGGCTTGGCTCCCATTATGCTCATTTGAAAGAGACAACTTCTTCCAGAAAACAATTGGAATAGTTACAGATGGGCTTGAAAGCAGCTCAATTTTGGCATTTAAAAGCTGGGCAGCCAGAATAGGCTGGCTGTCTCCAATGCCTCTGGCAAGACAGGCATTTCCACAGGTTTATTGTGTGCTGGGACAGCAATTCACTCATTCATGATAGCCTTGGGGCAATCCAGCTCACCCATTTTAGATAGCTTGCTTATGATGTGTCATGTAAACCTGTGAAGACAGGTGTCTTTTTCTATTAACACCTATATTAAACGCACCATCAAATCTTTTAGATATCTAAAAGTTAGTCAGAAAGAAAAATACTTTAAATAAGACTCCTTTCCATTGATTCAAACTGGTTATGGAGGAATTTTAGGTTAGGTTTGAGCTAAGATTTATGAGTACTTCCCCTAAATGACCCCAGGAGTTTTAAATTGGTCTGTAAGTATGTGGTAGCAATTGTATATCTGTTTCTTTACCAAAGGAGAACATCTAACATTCATGGTTTGTTTAAGTTCCACCAGAGAAGAGACATACAAAAGCAATTCTGAGTTACTGCTCTTCTTACTTTGAACATGAATGTTTCTCTTTTTGTGTCAACTAGAGTGTCACTACTCCTGTATGTAAAGTTCTGTGTGCTGCCATAATGAGGGTGTCATCATTGCTGGGTGGAGCAATGAAAGTGAAGTTTTCAGGTTGTGAAATAGGACAGTTACCTCCAAAAATTATGGTGAGAACTTCAGTCCTTCCTTTGCACAAACATCTGTCTCAGTCAATTCACAAAACAGAACTGTACAGTATCTATCTGAAGATATCACTTCTTTCAAAAGTAAGCATTCAAAACTGTATTAGCATAGTCAATGTGATTAAAGGGATTAAAATATGGTGTTCCTTCTATACGTTAATGTAACTTCATGACTTGTAACGTGTATTTTGTGAATATATGCAGTTAGTTGCTTGGTGCTTGAAAGTTTGTCTTTACGAATGAATTTACCTGTTTCCATAAATTTTTGTAAATTGTAATGATTTATATGCAAGCAAAACTTTGCACATGCCCAAACTTCCAAATTGGATTGCCTAATAGCAAAAATCCATAGGTTTTACTGAAGTTCCTGTATAAAAAATAGGCTTATTTTTGAAGGCTATATGCACTACTGGTTTTTATGGGGTAGTAGCTGCTCAACAGTTTTGCAAATAAAATATTGTTAAGGTACATCAGTATGGAAGAAGCCAATTTAAAAGTCCTAAAGGTTGTCTTACCTCCAAGCCAAGTTAAAAGGGTTTTCAGTACTCACTTGCAACTCTGATTGCTCTTTTTTTAAAAAACGAACTTGTTTTTGTTCTTTTGTTCTCTACAGATTGTTGATACCACCCTGTTTGTATCCATTTTTTTTAGTTCTTTATTTATTTTAATTTTGAGTCACCTTTTCCTTCATGTTAACCTTTCCCCATGCAACTTTATAGAGACATATCATTTATATTTTAATATTTATGTTATGAAATAATTAAATATAAAAGTAACTTGTCAAAATAAGGCTTGCCTTTTTTACCTGCTCTAATTATAATTGAATCTACATAGGAGTCACATGCAAATACTGTTTCTTTTTCTGTGTTACAAGAAAAGATTCCTAGAAACTGATTTAGGACAAAAACCGTAAAAACAATAACAAGACTAAAATCAAGGGTCATTATTGCACCATTTATGTTACAATCACCTATTAGAGGAACATTTATGCACAATTAATGATGAAGGACTGAAATGTTTTTCACATCCCTTGATAGAATTAATTTACTTCTGAGGTGCTTTCAACTACTATTTCTGTAACTGACAATAGAGTCTTAGGAGCATAAAACCTTTGTTCTGGGACTGGCAAATAACCCATTAAAACAACCCACATTTCTGCTCTTACCTTTTGTTAATGTAGAGTACCCCTACTTCTTGCACACTGATGCTGACAATTATTTTACAGGGACAAATCCATATTTTTTCTGTTAATGGAAGCAGTGGGTTCAGTTCTACCTGCAGACTGGGAGGGTGCTGGGGAAAGAATGGATTTTTGTAACATTTTTATAACAAGTGAGGTAAAATTATACCCAAGTAGCATTTTAAATCTTCCTTTAACACCGAAAGATCAGTGATGGCATGAGGATTTTATTCTTTGCTTTTAACCATCTTTTTTTCCTCTCTTTGATTGTCTAGTATTTTAGAATCTCTCTAAGCATGTGCTGCTGCATCTTTTATTCATTTAGGTTTCTTTATTAGAAAATATTTCCATGAGCATCAACTCCTAATCTGTTGCAGAGGTCTGTAAACTATCAAGCACTTCTCTACTAACAGCTTTTCCCCATGGCTGCACCATGATTACATCCAAAGGATTTTTTTGCTGATTAATTTATTTTATTGTCACCTACATAATGTTGTGTTGACTTGAGAGCTGATGAACAAACGCATTATAGAAGCAGGTTGGAAAGGGGCCAAGTAGGAAGCTTTTTGCATTACTGAAAAGCTGGCAAGGTGGCTTGATTTGTACCACCTAGGAAGAGATAATGAAGGCTTTGAGCAAATAAAGACTACTTTGAATATTGATTTATATTTTTTTTTTACTAGAAGTATGTTTATTTTTGTTTAGTTTATGATGTGGAACTATCATAATCCAAAAATCATATGCTAGTCAGCCTTTGGGCACAACATGGAAGGACATCTTCTGTCATGGAAAACTATTAAGCTAAATACAAGATAGTAAGAGAAAGATTCTTTCAGACATACGGAGAGAAAAAGGAAATTCTAAGATGGAATATTAAGGACAATAAGTTTATTCCAGTTTAATAGAATCTTTGGGTGCTTTGGGATAGAAAGTCTGTTTTGCAGATTGAAGTTCCCAAATGCAGTAGAAGATAAATTACATTTCAACTCATGTGACTACCTGTGACTATTTTAATAAAAAAGACTTTGTGAAAACATTTTCATAACTAGAATTGTGTATACTCCGAGTAAGGCGTGATTTTCCCATATATATAGAGCTCTCTGTACTCATGTGTTTCTCTTTCTGGTAAAGGGGTTATGTTGAGATAAATCTATGTTTAACACATACAGGAGTCTGTGATGCCTGAGCTACCTCCACATATACTTTTAATTTCCTCCATATATACTTCTAATTCTCTGAAAGAACAAAAGACTCTTCTGATACTTTCTGCGGTACCTTTTTTTTAATTACTTCATTAGAGGCAAGCAGCACAATATGGCAACATTGAACCACAAAGATGGAGATAAAATTATAAAGCATTTGATCATGAATGTTCACAAACCAGACCATATTTTCACATAAAAATACATAGGCATTATGTTGCATTTATCCCTTCACTTACAGAAGAGATTACTATACTTCTGCATGTTACACCACCAATCAATTCAGAATATTTAAATGCCAGACTCATTTGCCATTTCAGGTGAACCATTTTCCTAAGCAGAGAATGATACATCTGTTGATAAGTCAGTTTTGCACGTAATTTAAAAGAACTTCACTCATAAGCACATGCTTGTTGATCCAACGTCACAACACTTTCACTGTCTACAATAACTGGTAATGGAACTGAGCATTGTGTTACCAGAAACATTCAGGTGTAGAGTCAAGTTATTTTCTTACACAGTTGTTGAATAAGCATTACACTTGGAAAAAAAACCTGACTAAAGGCCACATCCTTCTCATTCACTGGCATAAACCAAGAATAATTGTTATTTCAAAACAATACTCCAGGAAAAGAATACAGTTTTATGATCTTAGCTGTATAAAAGCAATAACCTTAGCTTTGAGGGAGAAGAATGACAAAGTGGGTTTTGTGGTGTTTTTTTGTAGAGCATCTTAACTGTTCCACTGCTCAGTGTGTTTGGGGAAAGTCACAGGATACTTGCCATGGGTTCTGGTTTGTCTCCATCCTCCAGAACATGCAATCTATCACTATAGGAAAGAACCCTAACACGTGAAAGAATCACAGAGTATTTAATCAGATATGTAAGCCAAAAATTAATTTTTTTCCCCTTGTAAATGTGTGCAATATAATAATTCTGTTCTGAAACCACAGGTAATCTGATCCAGGATCACAGCATTCTCCATTTTGCCATGGACAGAATAATCCCAGGTATATTTTCAAGTTTACTGTCAAGCAATTTAAATACTGGAATTTTCATCTTAGCTTAAAAAAACACCAAATTTTTGAAAAACAGTGGGAATTAATTAGGCAGCACCACTGTAATAGCAAATAAAGTGGGACCAGAAAAATGTTATTTGATCAGAATCTGAACCATCATTTCTTCTTTTTCATCCCTTGTCAAATAAGTAAAGAATATCTTTTCTTCTTCCATAGTTTTTTCATCTAAAGTTCAGTATAGAAAAGAATAAAATGTTCAGGGATTTTATATGGTCTTTTTGAAGCTCTAATAAATTACCAATTCTAAATATGGGAGCTAGGAGGACAGTCTTTATTAATCTAAGTTTTCTTAGAGCTGTGGTGAAGCATTACTATAATAATGTGTTGAGGTACTGACCACCACCTTTCTATTATCTGTTCAACCACAACTGGACAGATTCTAGTTGTACTTCAGTTCCTCAGCCTTTTGTTCAGTGATTTACTCAAGATCATGAACTATGTCTGTCATGAAATGGAAGATTCATCCCAGAAGTGAATTTAGTTCACCAGAATATTTTTCCTTGTTAACATGTCATACAATGTATCTAGTATTCCACAGGTTCATGCCATGTCTCAAACAAATAGACAAAGATTAGTGTTCTTCAACAAGGATAGTAGATAAAAGCCATCCTGATACAAAGCTAATAAAAATTACTTTTGTGGTCGTTTACATTCAGCAAAGCTGGACTGATGCCTGAGACAAACTAGAAGAGGAGATACCAGAGTGATTAGCAAATTGGATTGCCTGTCTGAAGAGAGGAGAGAGAAAGGAAGCCTGAGAAGGCATAGAAATATTATCACCAAGTGCAGACAAGGAAGTAAGGAAAAAAATGAAATTGATAGCATTGATACTAGAATATATATGAGCTGTCTATTAATATATTTAGGCTGGAAATTTGAAGAAAGATTTATTTACCAGCAAAATGAGATTCTGAAAGAGTATACCAATAGGAGAGCTGCTGACAAAAAGTGAATTGGTTTAATATGGAACTTTTAACACTGGAAAAGAATTAGTATGATATGGCCTTTTTCAGTACAGGGTAGACAACCCAAAGAAGGACAGATAAATGGCCAAAAAGTAGGATTGATTAACAGAAGGAAAAGAAACAAGTTACAGTTTAAGCAACATGGTGGGTTTTGTCCACAGATCCTTTCCAATGATTTATTTAATAAACTAGATTTTTTGTCATGGGTATTGTGCAAGGATCAGTAAAAGAATCATGGAAGATGTGTGAGTAGCAATTAATAATGTAAAATATGAGTTTGGAGAAGAGACTTGAATGAAAAAATGCTTAATATTCATATTTCTTTAATGCTTTCATAAATTTGTTGGTAATTATTAAATATATAGAAAATATATAGAAACACAAAGAAACTTCTGGGATGTTGAAATGCAGTCTTGGATTGCATAAGATGCACATAGTTTTCTCAGACTTTTTCAGAAAACATACACACATTTAAAAATCTGTATTTCTGAGCTACTCAAAGGAAAGTCTGAAATATGAAAGTGTGTGGAACGAAATAAAAAATCAGAAAATAATTCTCTTTAGCCTTAATCAATCAAAACTACAATCTTTGAAAAATGCAATAATTTCTGACATCTTTGTAACAGTTAGACAAAAGTCTTTTTTTGTTGCTGTTGTCACTTATAGTATCAGCTAAGAAAATCAAGCTAGCCTACTATTCAATTTTCCTGTAGCATTTGTCTGACAACTTGTTTATTTTTTATACTTTTATTTTCATCCTGAATTGTTGGTGTTGATGAAAAACTCATTTTGCTCTAGTAGCTGATGCAAGAGCGTAGTTATCAATTACATTTATAACATTATTTGCCTTTGACATTATGGCTGTTACTGGAACTGCCCCTTTTACCCACAGGGGCTAATTAGCATTTGCTACTTCATCGAAGCTGATGATGGAACCCAATGGCCAGAAGGTAACTGGAGGGTCCTTTTTAATTATCTTGTTTGTCATGACACTTCCTTTCATGTGCTGAATAATTTGCTTACTCAGCTAGTTGCCTTGGAAGATTTAATGCTGTTTTCTCTGCAACTAAGCACCACGCAGCCGCTCACTCCTCCCCCCCCCCCCCCAGTGGGATGGGGAAGAGAATCGGGAAAAGAAGTAAAACTTGTGGGTTGAGATAAGAACGGTTTAGTAGAACAGAAAAGAAGAAACTAATCATGATAATGATAACACTAATAAAATGACAACAGCAATAATAAAAGGATTGGAAGTGATGCACAATGCAATTGCTCACCACCCGCTGATTGACGCCCAGTTGGTCCCCAAGCAGCGATCCCCCCACCCCCACTCCCCCCCGTTTATATACTGGGCATGACGTCAAAGTGCCCATTGGCCACTTTGGGTCAACTGCCCTGGCTGTGTCCCCTCCCAACTTCTCGTGCTCCTCCAGCCTTCTCACTGGCTGGGCATCAGAAGCTGAAAAATCCCTGACTTGAGACTAAACATTACTTAGCAACATCTGAAAACATCAGTGTTATCAACATTCTTCTCATACCTAGCTCAAAAACATAGCACTATACCAGCTACTAGAAAGACAATGAACTCTGTCCCAGCTGAAACCAGGACATCTATGTGGAAAGAAGTATTCCCATCCTCAGTGTAAAATCAGCAAAACATTTTAAAAGATAGCAATTAATGATCTTATATTCATTTTCAGTATTTAGATCTAGGTGGACTAAAACAGAGAAAAGTAATCTGTATGATAGTGTGATCAGGGAATGAATATTATGTTCTATTTTGGGATGCCACAGGTTTCCAGAATGCAATACTCACACACCTACAAAGTTACCTAATGGTGTCCATGGATCATATCTAGCGTAACTACTTCTCTGTCAATACTAGCACAGTACATTGCCTGATCTTTATGGCATTGATCCTGGTTGCCAAAATCCTAGTTTAATCATAAGTTGTTTTACTTTCTTTTCTACTTTCCTTATGTTGATTTCACTCCCCAATATTCAGTTCAGGAATTTAATCCTGTTTGTTTTACTTAAGAATATCATTTACTTCTAAGTGTGAAGTGTAGAGAAGCTAGTAGGTGCCTCCTTTCCTCCCAGTCAGTGAAGTGCCACAGATGCTATTGGACTCTTCTAGAAAAATATTTTTTCTAAGTCTAGTCACCAAAACTGTAAATGAATTTAGAGTAATTGATCCAAATTTCAAAATTTTATTGCTCACATTTAAATGCATAATGAGCTTTTATATTTTTTGGAAGCAGCTGTTATTATGTATGGTCTTGTATAGCGTATTTTCTTCACTTATCCTCAGTCTATGTTCATATCTTTTGTTTTTGTGTTTGCTCATATCTTTCATGAAGCTGGTTTAAGATTTGTAAATTTATTACTGCCTTTTAATCAAGACTTCTAAACATTCAAATAGTTTTTTTAATAGCTGCTTCTAGTTGGAGGGATTTTTTAAATTCCAGGTACACTATGTACTTTGTGTTTACCTTCCTCAAACCTTGGGGATAGCATTATTATTTTTCATTTTTCAGTTTTTGGATACCTAATACGGGGGACTTAGAGACCAAATTTCAGACATATCTGCATACCCACAAATCTTTAAAAAATCTCCTTCCAATTTGACCCCAAAGCTTAAAAACATTTACCTTAGTATGTCTGCTGTTTAAAGAAATTATTCTGGGAAGCAATAAATAGCATAATGGTCTTGGGATTTGTTTATATCATCCAAAGTATTTGAACAGAACTTTTAACTATTAAATTTTACAGGAATAAGGTACCTCTGAATTCATTAAGTCCCTAGATAAATAAAGAAGACTCCTTTCTGACATTTCATGTACAGAATATTGCCATGTCCTAGTCTATAGGCAAGTAGGAAATTGTGACCTGAGCTTTTTTACACGAATTTATATTACTTGCGTTAAACTAACCCCTTATCATTCCTACCACATTTATTCTTCTTTCCCAGTACTTGTTAGTTTTTGTCCTTTTGACCACAATCTCTTGCAGACCAGGACTGACATTTATTCCAGTACAATGGAGTTTCAGCTGGGCACACCTCTAGTTGCTACTGAAAAACAGCCAACAGTATTAAGAGGAATTGATTTATGTGGCATAATTAATATACATACCTAATGAGCACATTGTAATTATGGACTATTATGATAGCACTGAGTTCAGAAGCACAGCATTTTCAGTGGACAGTAGACCAGCAGGGAGAATATTTGCTGAAAGTTATGATTTTTTTTCTTTTTTAAGCTGTCTCTATAGATCAATTTTAATGTTCTTCTCCTTTGGCAATTTGTTTTGCAGTAAATGAATCCCTGCGGGCTTACTGCATGCATAGTGCAATTTTTAGGTTTATATAATCTGTCTTAATAGGGCAAAAGGCTTGTTGGACAAGTTAGACAAAGCAGGTTCTAAACGTCAAATAACAAGCTTCCCTATGGATGGCGGTTAAGACTCTTGAGTGACACACAGATTCCAGAAAACAGTGGTGGTCAAATCTGTGAGAGGAGCCAGAGCAGAATCAGGAAATGTCTTAACTGAAGCATTGCTGATTTTGACCAACTAAGAATTATGCTTTCCATGTTTACTGGGGCAAATCCAGCAGTATTAAATTTTCTGAGGAAGTAAATACTTGGAAGGGAAGCAAATGCACTCTAACAAGAGGGTGTTACAAGACAAGCTCTACTTCTGCATTCTGCAAGTGCTTCTGGTTATAAAGTCTCAGAATATATTGAAAAAGAAAGGAGATGTATGGGAAGAAAAAGTACATTTTGCACAATAGAATTAAATTTTGGTTTAGTAGTTTCTCTCTGTTTAAGAAAAAAAGTACTTTAAGAGTATTCAGCATTGCTTTGTGCTTTAATTTTACATACAGGATTACTGATGATTTTGACTCAAAGAAGTGATGAGTTCAAAAACCTAATCAGTTTCTGCCAGTGGGCCTAAACACAGTTCAGTCAGTTTAGTCAGTTTAGTCAGCACAGTTTAGCTTTGCTTTAAAACTTAAAGAAAGATGGGGGGGGCCTCCTTTTCACCCACTTTGTCTTAAAGTACATGCTACTTTGTGAAAACTTATTGCCTGCCACTTTCAAAAGGACCTTTTCCCCTGACAGGTAAAAATGATGGGAAAGGCAGTGAGGTAGGTGGTCATCAATTAAATGGAAGGCTGCAATGTCAGTACATTCAATGAGTCTTAGAAAGACTTGCAAGCTAAAGGAAACACAGAGAGATGAAATAATATAGCCACATAACTAGTGACCTTATAATACATGTTTACAGTAGAGCTAGAATGATCTAATGCCTAATTAGTATCAACAGAGAAAGTGGGGACTTCCATTCTACACCCTATCCCGTTTGTAGCTTCTTTGTACTGAGGTAGACATTTGTTTGGGAAGCAAGTTCTGGGAGCTGAGATAGCAGAAAGATGTTAGCTACTTTTTGCTGCAGGCTTAGTCTTCAGCCATTGTAGCAGAACTGTGAAAATACCAATGAGAATGGGAGGCTGAGGAACCAAGTGATTAATTAGGAGAGGTTGGATCTAGTTTAGAAGCGATGTGTAGATTAAGCTCTTTTCTTGTTAAATATACTTAGAGTCTTTACACTCATAAAAATATCACAAAGACTATCAACGTTAGCATAGGAAAGACAGATAAGGAAGGCAGTGTTTCCCGTGCATACATGTATTTATGCATACATGCATACTGTATTTTCCTTGTGAATAACTAAACGTTATTGCCATTTGGGGGTGGGGGGGTGTTTCCCATCAGTTTGTAATAGGTAACAGAAAGCTCTTAATATGTCTGAAGACTGCACAATGTAGAATCCTTGCCTCTCTTTATTTCAAAAATAAGATATAATTAGTATTCAGCGTAAAGCCTGCCCTGGCTTGGAAAAGCATAAGTCTCATAAAGAAGGCACAAGAAACATATATTCCATTGAGTATCTGTACGGTGAAGCCCTGTACCTCCTTCTACACATATGAGCAGAAGGAGGGCACTTTCTTCTGCTTCTTCAGATAGTTCTGAGGAGCTCAGAGCAAGCCCTCGGCTTTTGTACTTGTAAGAATCATGGGAGTCCTGGCTTATCAGAAGAGAACGTTGTGGAAATTCAGAAATGTAGTATGATTATATGAGCAGGTCTGAAGTGCTGAACCTTTTGAAATTTATCTGGCTAGAAAATATAAATCTTTACCTTAATTGCCAAGTTCTCTTGAGCACACTAATATGTTGTGAAAACAACAGAAAATCAGCAGAGCAGAAATACATCTTGAGAGCGAATAATAGCAGTGAGAATGTTAAAACTTTTCTTCTATGTGTTATGCTATTTCATTTGTACAATACAATGCTATGAGAGACTGAATCAGCCTGTAATTCTCTGTGCTTAAGATTTATATGCAGCACTTGAAACCACTGCTTCACTTGTCAAGTTTCCCCATTAAATCCTGAATATTTTTAAACTGTAGAAAGAGAACACTGCAGAGTTTGTCTGCTAAATTGCAAATGTGGGTAAAGTGTGTATGAGATCATTAACATTTCTTTTGCTCTAAAGTTTTAAAGGGCCTAGAAAAACCTGAAGATAACTTGAATATCTCTAAATTAGATTTCACAGGGCATGAAAAAGCAGCTAGCTTCAGAAGAGTGACACAAAGAAAGGAAGTTGTAAATTTAAGCTCCTGTACATTCAGGCGTGTTTTCTTATAGCAGAGTATTTAGTTATAGAACAATTTTTGATGGACAATCAGTAATAAGTGAGAATCCAGGCAATTCCAGTCATATGAGACACATTAATTTCTTGCTAGAATAAATTTTTTAAAAAGTAATAAAATACAAAGTGGTACATTTGGAATGAGTCACTTCCTGCTCACAACACTGCTGGCCAGGCCTCCTGTTGCAAAAGAAAGGGGGTTTCTGTAACCAGAATGATGGTGCATGAATTCTTACTTGTGCCTCAGCAAGAAGGAGCACAAGTACCTTGCTTGTGCTCAACCTCTCTTTTCACTAGTACTTTGCTTCCAAATTATGGTATTACTTACATTTAATTGATTACAAAAAATGTCATTGTGAAAGAAACTAAATAAAATTGGTTTCTGTTTACTTTTTAACTCATTTGTTGTGAAACTCTGCATCATAGTGCATTGTCCTCACCCATATCTTTGTTATGTTGTCTTGCACATTTTTTTCCCCCAGCATCATATCTGAACAAGGATCTGAATGAATTTTCATCTTCTTCTGTTGAAAAAGGAGGGATGTAAAAGACAAACATATATACATCATAGAGCCTACACACAAAAAAATGCCATTGTTTGCTTATTACAGTTTTAACCAACAGCATACAGAACTTTTTTTTCCTGTAGATGACAAGAGATCTATGCTCTGTTTTGCACAGCTTCAGTCCGAGTGGCGGGGTAATATACCAAGCTCTAGCCCATGAGTAGCATATTGTTTTGTACAATGGGCAGTGTGGACATAAGTTCTGTGAGGAGCAAGAAGACAGCAAACCCACCCCTCCAGCTTCCCAAGTTTGCAGTCCTGCCACCAGGACTTTGTAAGGGATCAAATAGGTGCATCAGGACTGTCTCAGATGAAAGCACCCATCAGTACACAAAGGCTTCTGCCAGGGCTACATGTTGAATCTGTGCTCACATACAATTATACTTAATTTTTTGAATATAACAGAGAATAAGTAAGAGCTATATTACTGGGAATCTACAATAACTTAAAAATTTTTGAGGATGACATCACAGACACTGAATAAATTCTATCACTAGAGCTGCATTTTGTGGAGGAATTTTTTGTGTTTAGACATCAGCATTCTGTCTCATTTCCATTTTAGGTGCAACTCTGTGGACAAAATGCTCTATGAGGGACGTCTGAGCTAGTGCTGAAAGACCTGGCATGCTTCAAGGTAAAGCATCCTGAAGACACTCAAAATTAAGATTTTCAAGCAATAAAATCATATTGTCACTGGACTTGTGTTCACTAGAACACATGTGTTCACTAGAACATTTTTGAAAGTGCAGTTAGGGGCAATATGCCAAGCCCTCTTCAAAGGAAATAGGAGCTAGAGTCCTGAAGTCAACAAAAAATCCTTTTAAGTTGTGTGTATATTGATACTGTTTTGTTCTGTACCTCTGCAGTTCACAGCTTTGGCGTATTTTAAACTACAGAAGTAGTGCAACAGGGTGCTCTGACAGAGGACCAAAACTATCCATCTGGCATAGCTGCAGTTTGTTAATGTGCTTTTGCTTAAAATATATTCAGTAACTCGGCAGAACAGTCAGCCAATAAAGGACCTGTGCAAAACATTAATTCCAAAACTCTGTATCAAATCAGTCTTGCCTGGTGTAGAATGATACAAATCCAAACTGGCCTACAACTTCAGTGTGCTGTGATGGAAGATTCTGGTTCAGCATATGTGTTTGAGGATTATGCTGCTGAGTACTCACTTCACCATTTCCTGGATCTGTTTCTATTAACATCTGTGCTTCTTTCTCGTCCTCATAGTACTGCTATACATAATAATACACAATACTGTATCTATTTTAATAACCTACAGCTAAACTGTAACCCAATTTACACTGGTTTATGTTTGAAGTATCACTTGTATTGCCTTTATTAGATGGCTTCTTCCTTAGTAAATAAAAACCTGAACTTTTAAACGTTCATAGAAGTAACTAACCTTGTTAAATAGAGACATCTTTAATTTATCATTGAAACTGTGTATATCAGCATCTTTCAAGAGTTCCTCCATCACACACTTATTTTTATTTTTACTTAGTCTGCAATGTACATTTGGCACAATAAGGTCACTCTTTGCTCTGCAGTATTAAGCAAATCTTCATATTCTTCATTGTAATAAATTTTCTTAACTGCACTATACATCAGTCCAAGGGAAGATTCAGCAGTGACTGCTTTTACTTGTATTGAGCCCCTCTTATAAATACCTTGGATGTTGCCAGAAATCCTTCAGGATTGTTCCCTTATAAATACTTAAGCGAATGATTCAGCTTCTTTGGAAATCAGCAGCAGGTTTTCCATAAAACCCAAAGTTACTGATTATTGGTTTAAAAACATATTTTATATTAATGGGGAAATGTCCCTATAGCTCACCAAGGACAAACTCTGTACTAGTAACTAAAGAGAACATGGGCACAGGTAGGTTATCTCAGTTCTGCTAAATTTTTCTGGGCAGAGCCAACAGGTATGGGCCAGCTGCCACTCTGTCTGTGTGTTCCCAGTTTTTATTTGGGGTCAACCATGAGCAAATGAACCTTAGCCAACAGGCAGTTTCAATGTCTGCAACCTCTTTTGGGTACCAGGGTACATAGCTGTAGACATGATGTACAAGCTAGTCCAAAAGCAAAAGAAGGGTTGCTGGGCTGTTTCAGTTGTCTGTAAAAATGTGTCCTTAGCAAGAGGGAAGGTAAAAACCAATCAACCATACCGTAGTTGGTGTATGGCAGTCCTAAGATCCCTTTAAAATATATTTTTCTTTGCTATATTTTAACTAACATAAGTGGGTCAGTTAACTGGTTACTGCAGGAGGGTCTTGGTCATATGCTATGGACAGATTCCAAAAAGAAAATATTCTTTTAACTTTTATGTAAAAAGAAAGTTAAAATATAACAGCTTGTCTCTCCAAAATTGATTTAATTTCTTTTTAATGTTCTTGAAGGGTTGCCAAGATTTAAATTGAACTTCTGAATTTGATTTTGGTTTGCAGAATATGGTATTGGCCAATGCAATCCTATGGGAAGAAAAAAAGAAAAAGTTTAGGACCTGTTCTTTAATAAAAGATGTTCCAAGCTATGTTTGCTCTGTGAAAATTCGAAATAAGGTTCATGAAAATACTCCGTTGTGTTTTTTCTATTCATATATTTTATTGCAATTATGCTAAATTTAAGAGATTAGGATTTAAAATATGGATAAGGAAATACTTTTAATTAATTACATGACATTTTAGTAGAAAGCCTGTGTTTCCAATAATCCACATTATTTCAGAACTACAGGCTTTGTGCTCAGTGATACCATTGCACAAGGGGGCATCCTTTGCTTACAAATTCTCAGGACTCATCCCTGCCGTTAGGCTAATGGTGCTGAGGGATAATAGCCTGTCTCTGCTCTCTTCCCTGCTGTGTCCAACCTGGTACAGTCCCATCACCAGAACATAAGGGGAGGGTCACTATGGCACAGCAAAGCTGTGGTTTGTCTTACTGCTGGCGTAATTAAAAGCTATGCCTAACTGAATGTCCTCCACTACGGTTATTATGGATGTGGAAGAGGTCTTTGCACATTTTACTCTGTTGGTGAAACCTGTCACTTTGTGGCTTGCAAACTTTGGCTATTCTCCCATTTAGGGCTTTGATGGACTCTGGAGTAATGGTGAGAGGCAAGATAAATGTGAGATTTCTCCCATAGAAAATCCGTGAACAATCAGCATTTGCAATGCATTTGGGAACATTGCATTTTCAGAACTGCAAAGGAGATTGCTTATATATCCTGAGGGAATGCACCTGGAGAATTTAAAAGCATTTTTAACTCTACTCTGGAATTCAATATGTCCACACTATGCAGCTCTAGAGAATGATTTAAATACCTTGTATGTAAGATCTCCTTCGTCGTACTGTTTCTTGGATTTTAAAAAAAACTTTTGTAGGCAAATAAGTAAAACAGCTGTTTGCTTTCCACTGTTGTTTCTATATGTACAGCAAGTGTTTTTCAACATCTGTTTCATAGTTGTGATCATCTAGACTAGGACAGACTCTTATTAACATGGGCCATAGTTCCCTTCCAATCTCAGTGCCTGAGTTCATGTGAGATCTTTGAGGACATCAGTGGAGGGCAGGGAGGGGTAATGCAGTTCGGCTACATCCCAGGACAATTCCACAGCATGGCTGAGGTGTGCACCAAATACCAGTGCTTGGAAAATCATTCCAGGGCCCATTGTACAGACTTAACACAATGGGCCACTACACTTCTATATAAATCAGTCAAGAGTAGGCAGCTACTGCCTCTTCTAGTTTTCAGGACATATTGGAGAAAAAGTTCATTACTTTTATTGCCAGAAACTAAATGCATAAGCACACTATGTGCCATCACAATCTTCAACTTTATTGGATTTAAAACTAGCTATTACCTTTTATAAGAGAGCCCTTTAGTTAATCAAAGGAAGTTTCCAGTCAAAGAAAACAAAAAAAGGAATGAGCATATCCACATCCATGAAACTGTGAAGGATCCTAGACAAAAATATCTTCCTGAATTTCAATTTCTGTAATAAAAAATGCTAGCAAGAGCAGCTAACAAAATCATGTTGCTGTCTTCCACAGATATGTTAGGAATAATTGGATGGATAAACTTATTTGCTAAATCTAATAATGCCATGCAAAAAAGAAGACAATTTTCTGTGGAATAAGAAAATGATATTGTTGATCAGTGGCAATAATTTTCCTGAAATTTTTTTGTTTAGTTTGGTATGTTTTTCTCTAAGCCAATTTGAAATCAATATTAAAGCTATTTAAAAACAACACATTAAAAACCTTCTTACAGTGAAGAGGAATTATTTCTTCATCTTCTTTTCAGAAAAGTATTTAAAAAATTGGTTTAGACCAAAACGACAAAAGAAAACAAACAAAAAAAATAAACAAAGACCACCCACAAAAAAAAAGGTTGATGGTTCATTACAAACTGAGATCACACATAGAAAATTAAAGCCTGAAAAAGTGATAGTTTTTTCAGAGTTATATGTAGTTTAAAGTTAATACTGAAAAAGACCTTTACATGGAAGTGGTTATACAACCACAGCTCAACACTATTGCTATATATATATATAAAGTCATCTATGACATTAACATTTACATTTAAATTAATATGCTTGGAAAACATACAACAGAATTAATTCAATATTGTGTTGGAAACCACACTTTTTGGAATTTGCTGAATACAGGATTCACAGCTATGAGATAATCAGGTCACAACAGGGTCAACTTGTGTATATTTTTAATCCTAAAAGCAAAGTATCTGAAAGAAAAAGTGAAAGCAAAAGAAGGAAACAAACCAAGAAGCAACAGAGGGGATAAAACATCTTTAAAATTATAATCCAAATTAAGACAATGACAAAACTGTTAGAGGGCCAGAATTTCTCCTATATTGTTTCAACTACTGGTCAGTAGTTTAAGGCCTGAATTTTCAGAAGAATGTTGCTGCTACCAAAGCACCAAACTAAGCAACCAGATTATCAAAAGATCTCAGCAGGTGATACAAAGCTGAGATTTTTGGAAAATATTCTATTCCTTCATTCACTAATTCTATGTCAAATTACTAGCCTTAGGCTTAATACACATGAACTTTACAGCAGGCTTTCCACTGACCTTAAAGAACACCAGATTCATCTCTACAACAGTAATCACTACTTATATTTGATTGTGTCAAACATTAAATATGTTGAGTTTGTCATTAAATTATAATGCATTACAGAGTGAAAATACTGTTTTGTCACTCTTGCTGTTGGCAAACTATTTAGTGTGAATTGTGTTATAGTATTTCCATTTAATCAGATGGGCTTAAGGGACAGACGCCTGCCATTCTTAGGCTTCTTTTTCCTTATTTAGGTGCTACCAGGACAGCAGAAGACAACCAGCTCTTACCTCCTGAGAAAACACTTTAGAGTTCGACTGAACCATTGCAGCTACATAAAGGTAAACTCAGTAGTGCTAAGACATACTGGCCTTGAAATCAGTGGACAGGGTGCACTCACACTAGTACCATTAACCTCCAAAATGCATTAGCTACATCCAAACTGCCTACAAAAGTGGTACCTTGTTGAGGATTTCTTGGCTGGGCAAAGGCATGTGAGCAATCCAGCTGTTATGTGGGAACAAAGCATAAGTTTAAAAAATACTGGAGCAGACAAGGACGCTGTGTCCTTGTATGCTGGGAAAAAGGAAGATAAGAATAGCCTGACAAACAACACCTGGATGCTGAAGAATGAGATAAGTAACTGCTGGACACCTCGTGAAGAAGCTTGCACAGCCAATAGAGAATAAGATAGTGTCGCGTGAAATGGGGTATTGTACCAATTAGAGTATTGTATAAGGCGCGTGGACAAGTCAGTTTTGTATAAATGTCAGAATGTCTGAACAGTAAACGAGCAAGATGTTAACTCATATTGAGTGTGATTCTTGACTACAGCCGTTTTTCCCGACAGTACCTGACCTGTGCTAACTGCTAAGCATGCTTGGGAGTTTCGGAGGCATCACAGATTTGCCTGAGCCAAAACAGTGTCTGAGTCTGTTATAGGAATTTAACAGTGTGGACAGCTATGTTTCAGTGCTGGACCCATTCACTATTTACTAGTACAGATAGAGCCAATATGTCTCAATATACCTGTACTTACAGAACAATAGTCTCTTAATGACACTGAACCAGGACATCCTAGGTCATACGACTTCTATCTGCTTTTCCTTTTTCAGCCTCATTAGTCTTGGAGTGGTATTCCCCACCCTTTTCTTTGTCTATCTTACAACCTTCACATGTCATGGACAGGTGGGTATTTTTCTTCGAAAATTTCATTTTCTATTTCTTTGCTTTCCCTGTCATTTTTATGAAGGCTAGTCACAGCTCTTATCTTATTGCAGTGTTTTCCTCTCATTAACCTCATTCACTAACCTCTGAAGGGCCTCCTTTTCTTCCTGAGTAACTATGCAGTTAACAGGCTGCAGATGGTGGTTGACATGCTCTAGGTCATCCCTAACATTTTGTCAGGTAAAACATACTCTCTTTCCAAATCTAATGAGTCCTTTCTAAGAAAAGATTATAAAAACAGAGGAGTACACAGTAGATGTCATTGCTTTTCTTATGAAGTGTTCTCAGTATATCCAAACCAATCTGATTTAGGGGTCAGCATCCCCAATAAGTTGCTCCCTCTGCCTAAGCACTGTGAACCACTGTGACAAATCACTTGATGCAGATTTCAGATCAATAGCAGCATATGCTGCATCATTAAAACCTATCAACAGATTTCTTTTTTAAACAATATTTATCAAAATCAACCTGTTTTCCCCTTACCCACAAATTTCTTCTCTTTTGAAACTCAAAACACCTGGACTTAATTTTGTCCTAGATATAGGTGTTAATAAGACCCTTAAGCATCTGCTGTAAAATGAAAGCATCCTGTAGTTTGGATGCTTTCTCAGCAAAAAGAGTTCTTTCTTAAAAAAAAAAAAAACAAACAGAAAATTATAAACTTTTGAAGTTAATAAATCTTTGGACCATTTAGGAAATACTTTGGGCTCACACTTAGTGCTTACACCACTTTCCAACAAAGCACATCAAATGTCTGTTTGATTTGGTGAGGCTTATGAGGTTTATAGTTTTAATTATGCAATGAGTAAAGGACAATGGACTTGGTGTGTTGCTGGACTCAAGGTTTTATGTAAGAAAAGAGAACTTACTTATTTTAATAAAATTTTATACACTTACTATATTTAGTATGTGTGTATACCTATATACATACAGAACTTACATATTTTTTATATCTACTGAAGATGTTTTATAAATGTATGTACATATATTCACATATATAGTGTAAACATACTTCTCTGCTCACAAACATATATACATAACATATATAAAGAACATATATATGCAAAAAGACATGCAGATACATAAACTTACAAGTACACATCTTCATTTTGCTATTACTTGTGATGATTTATTTTTATATTTGACTTAGTTCCAGTGTTCATACACATCAGAGATGGTAACGACACAACTGACACATCCATCTAGCCTTCTAGCCATCTATCTGCTTCCCCCACTTCTCTGTAATGACTATGATCATTAATCAGTTCACTCCTTATACTGCAGTTACCAAGCAGGGAACAAGAAAATGGAACATCCCAGTAGGCTGTCATAACCATAAAATAAAAAAATCCTGCAAACCACTTACTTATATGGTAGACGGAATCTTTTCTTTTGTGAATAGTTCCCCTGAATCCACAATGATTTTTCAAACTAGATGATAACTTGGGGGGGGGGGGTGGGGGGGGTGGTAGTGATGGGGTGTGAGGTGGAAGGGGAATTAATTAAAGTCAGTAGGAGGGGAAACAACCACTACTGACCCTGTTCAGACTGTATCCAGATTTTCTTCTGGTGAAGTCAAGTCTTTGTCTTCAGAATAAGAGAGGTTTTGTCACTCACTGTGTCATAATCCTGTCTCCTGTCTGCTCCTGCACACTGCAACCATGTGTTCCTCTCCCAGTGCAGCAAATCACAGAGCAATATGTTTTTTCCAAAATCAAGCACTGACTTTTAAGTTCCCCATAATCACACATTTTGGTGAGATGGATTGTAAAATAGTTTTATCTTAACTCAGTCTGAGAAAGGATGTCTTTACAAGTCAGCTTTCAAATTGTTAATATTTATAGCCTGGAAATAACAAAACAAATATGTTCTTGTTTCCAGAAAAGTGGGTTTTCTCATTTAATTTCAAATGGGATTTTTTCAGACTTTCTAGCTTAATAGTAGATTTCTTCTGGACATTGTTGCAGAGCTCCTTTAAAAGCAGAAAAGACATTTAAAAACATAAAAAAATAACTGAGAAAACTCTTTATTGATGGGTATATACAATCCTTGCATCAAAAGTTTAGACATTATTTGATATTCTTCAGGATAAATAAGTTTGTCTATTAAGGAAAAAAAAAGTCACAAAACCTTTGATTTTGCCCTCATCTCTAATGTGTAAAACTGTAGTACTCTGAGCTGTAGCAGGAGTTTTTTTCTTTTTTAGTTTGTTTTGTTTTCTCACTTGGAACAAATTCTCCATCTGATTATGTAACACATACTTCTCAATCTGCTATTTCAGCTGCAATAATTATTTTTTCTACAAAGAAATTAGAAAAAAAAATAAAACCTTCATCATTGAATACTAATGTTAAACTGTGCTTTGTTTCTTTTCAAACTTTCATTTTCTTCTGATGTCCTGGACAGATTTTAGAATTCTCTTGTTACTCTGTGCACTTTTATGGTACATAATATTTCATTTGCTTTTCACTAAGAAAGATCCAGTGTCTCTTGCTGATTTCATTTTACTGTTAAATTGAATTTAACATTGAAGTTTCATTCTTTAAAACACCGCTTTTATTTACTATAATTAAAACAAGAATATTTGGCATGCTTAAGCCATTTACAAAATTTATACGTACATATAGAGAACACATCTAATTAGAAAGAAGTTGTACTAAATCTCAAAGAGGTTTGAAAAATATACCCTAATATTTGGTTCATGCGGATATTCTGCTAGTATTGGTCCCTCTTGATACACTAGTATAAACATATATTTGTAGTTGTATTATTTATAAAATTGTCTTTCATCCAATAAATAATATTTTATACACTCAAACACTTCGTAAGACACAATATGCAATATAAGTCTAGAGAAATCTGAGAAAAAACCTACAGAACACAGGAGATTCCCTGACCTAAAAATGATTAAACATCTATTTTGAGAGTGAAAAGGGAAAATGTTTAGTTGGTTTTCTTGCAATTTGATGAAGGAAGCATAATTCTGCTTACACTGACACCCATGGCGATAGTCTCCCCTGTCCATAACAGACCAGCATAACTTGGAAGATTAGAAAGTCTGAGCTTGACGTTGCATGAATTCCATACAAAATCTCTTTGCCAAATGGCAGGACTTGGTGTGTCAAAGGTGGCTCCTCAGGCATGACAGAGACAGAGGCAAAATAAAGTCACTTCTGCAGCTGTTAAAAATCAGATGGTTTGGGTCTACATGGCAGCTCCATCAATCTTCAGAATCTTCCTTGTATGCAACCAAAGATCAAGACCTCACTAGTGGTGCCTTGAAATACGATCATTGTAAAGTGCATTTGTAATGGCTCATTTCTTTAAGCAAAATCTTAGCCAACTAAATTTTCTGATACAGTAACTCTACAAGCCATAATATAATTCCACATTCCATAGTTCCATTCCAAATTATTTTTGTCATTATTTATATTATCATAACTTGTGACATCAGTTGGAGGGAAAAAGTGAGAATGTATCTCATTTTGCTACAGATTAATTGGAAAATTAAGGTAGGATTTGTCTCACTTTCCATAATCACCTAAAAGTTTAATTTACATTGGCTGTTTAAGCTTTCTCAGCAATCACAGAAAGACCTGGGCCTGAGAGGTGGATGCTTAGATTGGTAGGGTGACTTCTCCTGAGGAAGTGCCTTACTCTTTTTCTTGACTGGGAAGAGTTTATGACTAACTTAACTCATTTTCAGCTAAGGTCATGTCTGATGGATCTCGTCTGTGGGAAAGAATTTGTAGCTGACAGGACCAGCAACATAAATGACATAATATATCACATCTTCTTGTCCTTAAAGCAATTAACACAGTATCCCAGCCAGGATTAAGGCTGTTTAAATATTTTTAGGAAGGCCTTCATGGAGCATAGTGTTCAGTTAGGAAAAAAAAAAAAGTACTCAAGCATACCCTGAGTGTTATGATCATTGTTATTGCTACCAATAAAATACAACTGTAACAAATATATACACAGACAATTAGAAGAACTGTCCATTAAAGTGATCTGACAAGGAGGATATACAAATAAAACAAGATGCTTTATAAAAATATTGGGATTCTGAGTACATCCAAAGCTGAAAAACTTACACCTAGGGAGTAAATGCCACACTTGCAAGAGTAAGTTGGTTACCACATTCCATTGTACTGGTCTTCTTGTTTGGATAATAAATTACAGCAAATTTTTTTCTGTTGCATAGGAATGCAATATAGAGAATCAAGGAGTTTAATCCTGATTTTTTTAGTATTTGCTGTATAACCTTGGGTTTTTACTGTTTTTACTTGCTTAACTTCTCAGTCTACATGAGGAGCATTCAATTATGTATCTGTATTATTAATGCATTTTGAAGCTCCATTGCATAGAGCACATCAAACATAGAGATCCATAGCTGAAAGAATGTATAAACATGCAAATATTTGGTTTATTATTAATAGTCTCTAGTTGGCAAATTCTCTATTAGGGCTGCAGTCTAGAACATAACATTTAACAGCTGTTTAAGCATCACTTATCTGCTTGGCACTGGGGGCTGCTTTCCTTTTCAGTAGCACTTTGCAAACTTTATGACTCCCTTCTGTCATTTCCTGAAACAAAATGCTTGCTGACACAGACCATTTTTTCATGTGCTTAAGTACACTGTAGATTTTCAGGGTATTTATGTCAAGTCTCAAATCTTCAACTTTATGACCCATTCCCTGTGAGTTCTATTCTCTTTCCTGATATACACCATTTCTGGTTTTTGGTTAGTTTATTTCCCATAGTATGTTTCCAGAGATTGGCAAGTCCTGTAAAATATGCCTCATGGGTGGCAATTGTAACAGAATAGTAATAGCAGGTTGGGGTTAAAAAATGACCTTGTATTGCAAGTATTCCATACACTGTGTGACAGATCATCCCTGTTGAAGGGCAGCAATGACATGCTGAAGAAGTTTCCAGGAGGATGCTTGGCCACCTTTCTTCATCATGATATCTCAGGAGAGCCATAAGGTGTCTTTTTTATTAGTCACTAAATGATAGAAACAAATTCAGCCCTAAAATAAATATTGAATTCAGTGCAACTAAATCTGGAAATTAATTTGGCCCAAAGTTTTCTGACAGATCTCATTCCTATTAACAAGTTTTTGCTCTGTTCTTTAGGTGATGCCTATTATGATGGAGTTTGTGGTTGGGTCTGTAGCGTTCGCTACATATCAAGGTGCCACGCTTAGATCACTGGTCGGCCCGGACCAGGGAAAGAGACAGATAACACACACAGTGTGAGCGCCAACTTCCGCCTTTTATTGCGCAGTTAATTCCTTTTATACTAACAAGGGGAGGCTGGATTACAGGTACATCATAAGGCTGCAACTAACCCTCTAACTTTCTGTGACATTGCGAGATATTCCGAACGCCAAACCCTACAGGGTCAGTGATCAGGCAAGAATGTGACAGGTGTCTAGAGGCTGGGCAAGTCTGTTATATTCAGAGGAAGAGAAACAGACCTAGGAATGACCAGGGGAGGTCTCTCAGGTTAGGCTTTGATGGCTTTCCCTGACACCTAAGGCTCTGGGGAGCAAAAAGAGAACAAAGACTTGAGTTTCTGAGTCCAGGGTAAAGAAAGACAGGGACCTGAAGAGAAACCAAAGTGGTTCAGACTCAGGGTGGGAGAACAGAGTCTACAATGGCCTCAAGACAAAGGCTGATGGCCGAAGCTGCATAAAAAAGGGAGATATTGAAATGCCTCAGCACTGACTTCGTTATGTGATGCAGCCATGAGACAAAGATCTAAAGAAATGACATTTTGTGGCAGTGCTGTTACGGTCCTGATTATCTGATTACCCAGAAAGCTGATATTATTTGCTAAGCCAGCTACTGTGGTGGGGAAAAAAAGACAAATTTTCAGCTGGAACAACCGCCATCCCCTTAAGACAAGCAGGTGCCGCCCGCTGGAGAGCTGCAAGGCAGGGTGCTGGGCAGGGGCAGGGCTGGGCTGTGGGAGCCGAGGCCGCCATCACCCCCAGCACAGCCCCCCAGCCCCACAGGACAAGTGGAGCAGGCCCAGGTCACTGGACCAGCGTCAGGCAGAGCCCTGCAAGGGCAGACCCCGCTGCCGTGGCACGCAAGCCCCAGGCCCGGCAGAGACGTCATGGCAGCGAGCAGGAGAGGGGCACGGCCAGGCGCGCTGGTGAGGGCCGGAGCCAAAACGCGGCCGTGCAGCCGAGGGGATGGGCCCGGCTGCCAAACCCCGGGGGTGCCGGGGCTGGGGTCACAGTCTGGGCCCGGCATGCTCACACAAGCAATCCCAGTCAAAGGATCAGTTTATCAGTAGAAAACTACACCTCGAAAAATAACCACTCGACCGCCGATCTCTCAGAGAGAGCTAGAAAAGCCTTGGGAGGGTAAGCCTGAGAACTCAAACACATCACTCCTATGGATACCAAATCATGGGCTTGTTAGAGTTATGGTTTTGTGACCTATCATAATCTTTTTCTCACACTTTCTCATGCTGCCTCTTAATGCCCACATGCTCTGCATCCTGTCCTGTGCTGTATGCTAAAAAAAGTCCTGCTCCCTTTGTCAGAGAAAATAACCATCACATCTCTCCCCTCATTTAAATCCCTACCACTTCAAGTGTGCAACCTACCTTCTTCTCTCAATAATCTAACTGATAAACTTCATAAAAATATCAAAACCTGGCATTTAGGTCTGAAATTTGTTGCTTTTCTTTCAGACTTGAAGAAATTCTTGCTGTGCCAGAAAACTTATCCCTTTTTGTCACATGATAAAATATTTCCTTTACCTGCAAATCTTGTCTTGCTCATGGTTATACAAAGACTCAGGTAGGTTTACATTAACATTTGAACCACATTTTCTCTTAATAACTGCTTATCAGCAGGGATAGTGTAGAACCTTGAATGAGTCTCCTGGGAAGAAGAAAGGGAGGCAGCATCCAGGCTGGCTGCCAAATTGCTTGAGGTCCATTTTAGAGTGAGTCCTTTTTTGGTGCCTTATCTTACAAGAATTCTACGAAAAGGCAGTTCTGGATGCTGTTCCTAACTGTGTTTGAATCATGTAGCCAGTTTTGATGGAGTTTTTATCCAAAAGTTGATCAGCATAGATTACATTACTGTCTTCTCCTGCAGTCTAGAGTATACTCATGAACTCATCAATTGCTTCTGAGAGACAGGTAAAGTTAAGAATTATCCCAGTTAAACTTAGCGAGATTTTTCACAGATGAAAAGGCCATGAAGTTGACTGCACAGTTGTGGGCGTATTTGCAGTGCTTCCATGAGAAAACAGCTACTGTGCAAATAATATCACTGTCAGGAGCAGCAAATCCGTGTTACTAGGAGCATCAACAGGTTTTGTGCCACATTTCTGTCTTTTAGTGTTAGTCACACAGTAAAACACATGCTGTTTGACTTTCACATTTGTTTGACATTACCTCAGTAAAATAAACTCTGACGGCTATCTGACAATTAAAGGGTCATCTAAGGGAAATGTGGCAAATAGAAAAAATATCTAAGGAATAATCTGATACTTGCCACGTTCAAATTTATTCAGTGAGCACGAAAGACTGTATTTGTTAGTTTTCTTCTTTTGTCCCAGTTAATTTCTATTCTCTCCCAGTGTTGATTTAGGTGAGTTTTCATATATGTACACTCTTAGGTAAAAAGGAGTGATACGGCAAGGTCTAATGGCTTTAAACTGAAGGAGGGTAGATTTAGATTAGATGTAAGGAAGTTCTTCACTGTGAGAGTGGTGAGACACTGGAATAGGTTGCCGAGAGAGGCTGTGGATGCCCCATCCCTGAAAGTGTTCAAGGCCAGGTTGGATGGGGCTTTGAGCAACCTGGTCTAGTGGAAGGTGTCCCTGCCCATGGCAGGGGGGTTGGACTAGATGATCTTTAAGGTCCCTTCCAATCCAACCTGTTCCATGATTCTGTGATTCCATGATATGATTCTAAAAAAAGATGGACAACAAGTGATCATAAGTGTATTTACTTTTGAATCCAAATTGAGTCAGACTCCTCCCTGTAAATTCTATTTTGTTGCTCAATGAATTTGTGATTCAAAGTAGAGAGCTGGTAACACTGAAAGCTATTGTGTCAGGACTCAAAAAGAAGTTGAGAGCGCTCAGGGCCTCACTGGATCATAGTTCTAAGCAGAGCTGAAGTACAATAGAAAATGTTATTTAAAACAACAATAAGATTTATCATCTAATGAACTCCTAGATGGTTTGATCAAGGCATTGCTCAAAAGCAAAAGCAAAGTGAAATGAAAGGAAATATGAAAGAACAACTCATAGACAATGGAAAGAGTGAGTGAAAGCAAATACCCTCTGGGTTTTTGAACACTGTAGTGGCTGATAGGAGGAATCTGGCTGAGAGAATGCGTACTTTATTCTGCAGTGAGAATGCATACTGCAGTAAAACTAGGGCTCAGGCAATCCTGTGTTGAGATGCAGTGCCTTAGGCAAGCTTCAAGCGATGATTCTGTCCTCATATAATTATTCAGGTGAAAAAAAAAGTTCTAAGCGAGGCAAGAACAGTCAGAAATATGATTAGCAAAGGCAATAAATCTGTATGCAGTAATTTCCAGGAGTGCAAAAGGGTGCAACAAAGACAATTTACAAAAAGGGGAGGGGAGAATGAGAGAAATACAATACTCTGTTCCCTTTTAAGTCAGTAATTAAGCAATACTGAGAAAAAGCAGCTAAATAAAAGAAAGCATTAAGATTCCCCATTTGTCTTAATGCAGATAATCAGTAACTAATCTCTTGAGCAGTAAGTACTAGAATGAAGAAGAAAACTTACTACAGAACTGGACTGTTTAGTGGGTGAGGTATTGGTTGGATGGTTGCATCCAGAGGGTAGTGGTCAAGGGCTCAATGTCCCGATGGAGATCAGTGACAAATGGTGTCCTGCAGTTTAATATCTTCATCAGTGACATGGAGAGTGGGATCGAGTGCACCCTCAGCAAGTTTGCAGATGACACCAAGGTGAGTGGTGCAGTTGACACACCTGAGGGATGGGATGCCAACCAGAGGGAACTGGACAAGCTCCAGAACTGGGCCCATGTGAACCTCATGAGGTTCAACAAAGCCAAGTGCAAGGTCCTGCACATGGGTTGGGCCAACCTCCAGTATCAATACAGGCTGGGGGATGAAGGGATTGAGAGCAGCCCTGCGGAGAAGGACTTGGGGGTACTGGTGGATGAAAAGCTGGACATGTGCCGGCAATGTGCACTCACAGCCCAGAAAGCCAACTGTATCCTGAGCTGCATCAAAAGCAGCGTGGCCAGCAGGTTGAGGGAGGGGATTCTGCCCCTCTGCTCTGCTCTGGTGAGACCCCACCTGCAACTGCGTTCAGCTCTGGGGTCCTCAGCAGAGGAAGGACATGGACCTGTTGGAGCGAGTCCAGAGGAGGCCCATGAAGATCATCAGGGGGTTGGAGCACCTCTCCTATGAAGACAGGCTGAGAGAGAGAGTTGGGGTTGTTCAGCCTGGAGAAGAGAAGACTCTGGGGAAACCTTATTGCAGCCTTTCAATACTTAAAGGGGGCTTATAAGAAAGATGGAGACAAACTTTTTAGCAGAGCTTGTTGCGATAGGACAAGGGGTAATGGTTTCAAACTAAAAGAGGGTAGATTTAGACTAGATATAAGGAAGACTTTTTTTACGATGAGGGTGGTGAAACACTGGAACAGGTTGCCCAGAGAGGTGGTTGATGTCCCATCCCTGGAAACATTCAAGGTCAGGTTGGATGGGACTCTGAGCAACCTGGTCTAGCTGAATATGTCCCTGCTCATTGCAGGCGGGGTTGGACTAGATGGCCTTTAAAGGTCCCTTCAAACCCAAACTGTTCTATGATTCTATACAGAGCAGAAAGGATATCTAAGACCTATGAGCTATTCATAGAAGATTCTCTTACCCTTAGCCAAATGTGAAAATAAATTTTAAGCTCATTCTTTACCTTGCATCCAGTTTAGAAATATTTGCCTTTAATGGCGGGCTTGCTTTGTCACCTATGCACTGGTGTATTTTTCATAAACCTCCTATTTCTATTGTGTTAGACAGTACATAATACTGTCTGTCTAACAGAGAACCTGCAGTTTCTGCCCCAGAGAATAAGGAACTGGAATTCAAACAATACTTAGTCAAATACGTACAGTTAGGACATGTGTTGAACATGTTTCACATTGGACAACCTTGCAACGAGAGGTTTACTGGTTGAATTCTAAGCCACTATTCATGTAACTGTTAAAAAGAGAATGCCTGATGCATTACTCTAATTTTACATTCTTTGATCCTGAATAACCTCAATGAAGGTTAGAAGGCAGACCTGTGTATTACTGGAGAAGTAATGTCTTGAGAATAAGCTTTGGTCATTTCCTTATACAGTAATTTAGCTGCAGCCTATATGCCCAGCTTTCAAAAAACTCTGCATGAAATTATCCAGCATACATGTATGAATACGTTTCATATCTTCAAATACTCAGATTTAGAATATTCAAATTTCCATTGCACCATTGTTCTTAAGTTTTACTCTGAACTTCGTTGGTTTATATATTGTGGTTCGGAAAAGAACCACCATGACACAACATTGGAATTTGTAGAAGGAACTAGAAAAGCTCACTTTATAGGTATGTTGTGGTTTAACCCCAGCCAGCAACTAAGCACCACACAGCCACTCACTCACTCCCCCCCCACCCAGTGGGATGGGGGAGAAAATCGGGAAAAGAAGTAAAACTCGTGGGTTGAGATAAGAATGGTTTAATAGAACAGAAGAGAAGAAACTAATAATGATAACACTAATCAAATGACAACAGTAATAATAAAAGGATTGGAATGTACAAGTGATGCACAATGCAATTGCTCACCACCCACCAGTTGACACCCAGTTAGTCCCCAAGCGGTGATTCCCCACCCCCACTCCCCCCAGTTCCTATACTAGATGTGACGTCCCATGGTATGGAATACCCTGTTGGCCAGTTTGGGTCAGCTGCCCTGGCTGTGTCCTGGGCCAACTTCTTGTACCCCTCCAGCTTTCTCGCTGGCTGGGCATGAGAAGCTGAAAAATCCTTGACTTTAGACTAAACACTACTTAGCAACAACTGAAAACATCAGTGTTATCAACATTCTTCTCATACTGAACTCAAAACATAGCACTGTACCAGCTACTAGGAAGACAATTAACTCTATCCCAGCTGAAACCAGGACAAGATATAATTCTACATTTGTTTTAATTGCAAGTAATAGAACTCATAAGTAAAGAGAATTGTCCAGCTATTGACTTTTAATTAACTTTTTTTTTTAAATTATAATGTAGAGTGATTTTCTACATAAATAAAGTTTATTAGGGTAAATCTTAAAAATTATTTCTCAAGTTGTTTCTTAGCACTAAAGATCAAAGCCTACATTTCCAGAAACAGTGAGTACAACTCACATTAACAGTTCAGAAATTCATTGAAGTGAGCAATCTTGAGCAAACCATATGACAACACAAAATATTTTTCTATGGAGTCACTGAGACTATTTGGAGACAGACTAATAAGAAGTATCTTAAATACAACTTCATTTGTGCTTTTCCTCTCAGTTTATCAAGAATATCATATTTTGCCTCTTCAAGGATGGAGTTTCCAATTATGTTATTGCTCGAAGGAAGAAGTTATTATTTTTTTCAATTTACAGTGTCTTTTTAATATTGCAGTACAAGATTATATGGTATGACTAATATATTTCTATATGTTATATAGGTACATAGTAATGACTGAGCTGTGTCTGACCAAGGGCCAGGTATGTCAGCTTTTGGAAGAAGTATCAAATGATCTTTCTAACATCCATCTCAGCCTCTAGCAAGACAGGCTGCAAGATCTGTTCCACTCCTGATGAAGAACCAATGCTCAGTTGGAAAAACTGCTGCTGCTTCACTGCATTCAGTTCATCAGTTTGCTCTCTATTTTTTTTTCCTGAAATGAAAGCAGTGAAGTGGTCAGATAGTGAAAAGGTTTTGGTGGTGCTCAAGTTAGCTATGTTTTATTTCTATCTTATTTTCCTGCTAAAGAAAAAAATCTGTACCTTCCCAACACTGGTTGAATTCAGAATGTTATTCTTTCATCAATTCAGTGCCTTGGTGAGTTGCTCTTTGTAATAATATCTCAACCTATTAATACACAATTTATTAATTGATATGCATTACATGACTGATTGCCTCTTTTCTAGTGTCCAAAAATTATCAGCGGATACCTAAAAACTGAGGGGTTTTCTTTTTTTTTTGTCTGTCATACACAGCATTGCTGAGATCTCTCTTTTTTCCAGCCAAGCTTAAGAGGCAGTAAATCTTGGGTATAAATGGGTTCTGAAACCATTGATTTCTACTAAAAAGATTGCTTTAGTGTTTTAATGTATTTTAAACTTAATGTTTTAGGAGAGTTTTAAAATTTGAAAAATCATTATATAATCTCTTATCTTCTCTTACTGTCTATCTCTAAAACTGTTTTTGATTTACTACATTTGATGACATAATTCCTTAAGAAATGCAAATGAACTAAATCTCCAGTGTGTGTTATTTTGCTAGTCATATTGCTTCTTGCATTAGTACTCAGGTTTGATATTGAAACATCTTTACATTGTCATAAGTAAGGCATATAACAATTATATTAATTCATATAAGTCTTATTTTGAAACAATATTTGGAAATGATTGCCAGAAAATAACTTACCTAAGTTCTTATGTGAGAACTAAGCAGATGTTTGTAATAGTGAGAGAAACTGAACAAATATAAATAACATCCTCCTGAAAACTTTTTTAGTCCTTAGTATGTTTCTGAAACTTTCAATTTTTAGGACTTTTGAGCATTTATAAAAGATAGGTATTCTCAATAAAAAAGAAAAAAGACAACAAGCCAACATTATCTCTCAGACATTTCCAAGCTTTAGAAAAGTGGGATTCTTTTTCCTTGCAAAGGGAAGTAAGAGAAAGCAAACTGGGTTTAGAGTGTATTTTTATGACTCTGACATAGAGGTGTTTACCTCTGGATTCCTTCTTACTTCTGAGCAGAACATCTTCAGTTTTTGACATAACTCCTTCTTAAAAGAGATATTTTGTAACATGTTGCTTGAGCTGTAGTGGACTCTTTAACAAAGACATTTTATAGAAATGTAAAGCATTCTCAGTTTTGACAAAATAATTGTATTGCATATTCCTTTCTGAGCCAATGCTCTTCAGATTTACAGTCTTACATTTATAGGGGTTACTACTTGCTTTAAAAATCACCCATTCAATATTTTATTCAAAGTCGAGTTTACAGTAACTAACACTTAGGTACATCCTTCAAAACAAAATGTAAAAAAGTAATGATATAAAATTTAAATGCAAAAACTTGCTGAGTTTCAGATTCCCTGTAAAGCTTATACAATATGTAGTCAGCAAAAGGTAGGTCTCTTAGAACTCTCCTCAGTGTGAATACTTTGTGTATTTACAACTCAAAAAAAGAAAATTAAATATTTTACTTTAAGAAAAACAAAAATAATCCCCAATATCACCTAGAATTCATAAATAAGAGGTGCAGAAACAGAGTGAGCAAAGAGAGTTTTCATAAGCATATTGATTCACGTTTGTACTTTGCTTTTTTCCTGTGCCAAAAAAGTCTCCCATTCAACTTTGTTTTAAATGTTTACCTCATCTCCTAGCTTGCGGGGATAAAGCCACGAGGACATGATGCTCTGCAGCCTCATTGCCTTTGTGACTTTGGCTGTTGGAACTGATGTTCCCCCACTGGCATAGTCTAAAGGGGCAGCATAAAAGTAAGAGGGCCTTTCACCTTCTGGCAACTGAGGAAGAGTCTAGTTGCAATAGTGTAACATTGTAAGAATACATATTCTGATAAATGAATTGAACTACCGGTATCTGTGCCTTTTCACAGAGTGGCTGTGACCTGTAAGAATGTCATATGTTTCATCTTCTGTAAGAAGTCAAAATGATTTCTTCCATGTGAAGATGAATGAGTTGCTCAAGTGGAAGAAGTGATTCACATACCATAAGGACAAGACAGATCCTATTTATAATCTGAGACTCCAAAGACTTCTTAGGTAATCAGTACTAACCCCTCAGATAAAGTAGAGGATTGGCCACCAAGGTACAAGGGAGACAAAACTGCTGAGGAGACTGGAGAGGAAAGCGTGTTTTTGTAGGGATTAGATTAGATTAGATGACTGCAAGAGCTGCCATATATTATTAAATCAGTCCTGTGGCAAAACCAGTATTCTGCGATCCACAGCTTCCAAGCTGGAGCTCATTAGCTGTATGCCTGAGCATGCTTGAGTGTCTTCTTCTTTAGACCCTATAGGAAGTGGGCTTGATGGCTCCCACAAAGCTTGCTCATTTTAACTAATACACTTGTGTTGTGGTTTAAACCCAGCTGGCAACTAAGCACCACGCAGCTGCTCACTCACTCCCCCCGAGGCGGGATGGCGGAGAGAATTGGAAGGGTAAAAGTGAGAAAACTCATGGGTTGAGGTAAAGACAGTTTAATAAGTAAAGCAAAAGCTGCTCCAAACAAAACAAGCACAATTTGTTACACTAGTACACTTGTGCCAACCACATTCCTCTGTTTTCTCTCGACTGGTTTCCTGACTGCTCAGTTCCTCTTGCTTGCCTATTTATTGTTTGCTTGTAGTGTTTGTTTACAATATGATCATATCTTAAACCACCGATCAGTGCTAATACCCTACCAGCACTTCTGTCAGAAGGTGACTTTTCTTGCTCCATCTCTGCATCCTCTTCCTAGTCCTGACACAAAGCTTTGTACAGCCAGCAGTTAAAATCTGTACAAATACCTGCCATTAAAATCTAAGCCCTGGATTTTTAAAGTCATTGAGCACCTGAATATGCAGTTAGACATGTAGGCATCTTTTGAAAATGCTGTTAGATTCTTATTTTCATCTCTCTGAGATTAACCATGTTTCACAATCCAGCCCTTAGTCTCTTAATATTCAAAATTAAAGCTTTAACTTTTGCTTCTTCTGTTCATCCTGTCTAGAGCCTAGCAGACAAAAATTACGTGGTTATAGGAGTGTTTGCCAATACATATCAATGTACTGTATGTAAAATTAATGCTCAGAGACTTATTTTATTTTATTTTATTTTATTTATTTTATTTTCTGAAGGTTTACAACCAGCTTTACTTTATAGCTATAGCAGTTTTGTTAAATGTTTAAATCACCCATTCACAGCACATTACATTGTATTGGAGCCTGTCAAATGTTGGAGTCCATCACAATAAATCTTGTCACGTTAGACTGAACTGTGTCATCTGGGGACTTGAGTGTAATGTGAATGTCAAATTGTCATCTATGGTTACACTTCCTAAGGGAAGTAGTGGAAGCCCCATTGTTAGAATAATTTAGAGTGAGACTGGGCAAATCACTAGAAAATTATACTGTGGGGAACGATCTCACATTGGCAGGAAGGAGAAATAATAAGGGTTTTTTTCTGTCTTCAACTTTTGTTAACCTACGAGACATGACGTGGTATGTTTTGTTTTGTTTGCATGTTACACACTGTTTAATAGACCTGTGTTGTCCAGTAGTTTTTGCTTCTTATGCAGTGTCGTGTAGAGACATCACTACCGATTTACACAATTTATGGTTTCAAACAGATCACTTTTGTTGTTCTAAAAGTGATTACTACAAATGCTAAAATTGAAGCACTAATGTTTGTCTTATTTCTCCTATTGCTGTCTTGTTGTCTTAGCTATTGAGATTTAACTATAAAATCAAGCATATAAAACTTGAGAAGAGGAAGACAGAAAAATATCAGGTATTTTAAAACTTATGTGGAAATCTTTTCTTCTGCAATAATCTTTTCTTAAAATTCAAATTAAATATAGGCATGATAATGCAAAGGCTGGAAAAAATGAATGCATGTGTGCAGGTTTTGGCCGGGGCAGAGTTAATTTTCTTCATAGTAGGCAGTATGGGGCTATGTTTTGGATTTGTGCTGGAAACAGTGTTGATAACACAGGGATGTTTTCGTTATTGCTGAGCAGTGCTTACACAGAGCCAAGGTCTCTTCTGCTCCTCACCCCACCCCACCAGCGAGGAGGCTGGGGGTCCGTAAGAAGTTGGGAGGAGACACAGCTGGGACAGCTGACCCTGACTGACCAAAGGGATATCCCCGACCATATGACGTCATGCTCGGCATATAAACCTGGGGAAAGAAGAAGGAAAGGGGGGGATGTTCAGAGTGATGGCGTTTGTCTTCCCAAGTCAGAGTTACATGTGCTGGAGCCCTGCTTTCCTGGAGATGGCTGAGCACCTGCCTACCCACGGGAGGTGGTGAATGAATTCCTTGGTTTGCTTTGCTTGTGCATGGCTTTTGCTTTACCTGTTAAACTGTCTTTATCTCAACCCATGCGTTTTTGCAGTTTTACCCTTTCAATACTCTCCCCCATCCCACTGTGGAGAGTGAATGAGCGGCTGTGTGGGGCTGAGCTTCCTACTGGGGTTAAGCCACAATGCATAGATCCCTAATCTTTACTTTGCAGGTTAAGCATTCACTCATGAGAGTGTTTAATCTCCATGGCTAATCATTCTGTAAGTGGAATTTGTGGGAACCATCTGACATCTTTCAGGCTGAAAAAGCAGGTGTGGTGGATTTCTAGGAATATTACTTCGAAGGCCTGTCACGTAGTGTGATCTCAGAGACAGGACAGGCTATTGAACTGGGACTCTACACACAGATTTTATTCAATCGCTTTCCCATTTGTCTGTAGGTAGCTGTTAACAACTGTTTTGAACTTAGGATGCCTCAGCTCCCCCATAATAATGGACATAATGATAATTGCTAATAATACAAACTTTCACAATTCACATATAAAGAATGGAAAGCACAGTTGTATTCACTAATAATAATAATCAGTACTAATAGTTAAAAATTGTTAGCAGGTAGATGTATCACAAGTGAAATAATTTAGATGGTTTCAAAAGATAAGGAACAAAGACAACTACATCTTTACAATTGACACTACATTAACATTTTCCAGGAGTCTTTCCAGAGAGGTTGAAATTAATAGGATGAGTCCTGTGCTGAAAGTAAAGCATATGCTTAAATTCTTGCCTATCTGGAATGTCATTATGCATTCTTTCACATCTAAAGGTACATCTTTTTCCCTACAAAAAGCCAATGTAAAGAAGATTTAGTGCACTGTGAAGATATGAATAGGCACACGAAACTAAGTTTGGTTATTTTTCTACAGAAAACAAAAAGCAAAAAACCTATTCAAGAAGGTTAAAGTATTTGCTTTCAAACAGAACTTGCATAGGATCTCTGACAGATTTTATGTTCTTATTACTGAATTCTGTGAAAATTTGGCATGATAGGTATTTCATAACTAACAAGTTATGAGGAACAGTACATTTAGCAGGAGTTACAAACATCTTTAGCTAAATTGCTTTGCTTATAGTGACTTGACAAATTTGAGTCTTGACATCAAGAAAAGAAATGAGCCAGATAAGCTTTGATGAGAAAGGAGGCTTTTACTGAGAGTAGAGGCATTTGATATGAATGTTAGCAAATGGTAACACTCTATTAATTTCCAATGAAATTCCATTAAGTTCAACAGCAATGGCTTAAGAATCGAGCAATTAGTCATTGCAGGTGAATACCAGGATTTGCTTTTCTGATAATAAACAACGATTATGCACATTTAGTGTTTATTAATTTACCTTTTTGCTTTTTAACTTAACACCAAAAGACAAACCTGGCCTTTTGTGTATGGAGTGCTATTGTCAGCTGACATGGAGCTGGCCAGTTCTTGCCTCTGCTTAATTTTATGCTGTTCACTGCTTATGTTAAGTACTTTTTTTCCCTGTAGAAACATGTTCATGCTAAATCTGCAAAAAGATGTGGCAATAGCTGAAATAATTTTAACTTTAATTTTTTTAGCTGCTAAGTTAAATGGCCAGTTGGCCTTGACTGCTTTTTTTCAGTATGGAACTTGCTTACTCACTCTCAACAGAAATTCTGTTTTATGGGTCAATAATGTATTTCACTCCCTACGGAGCTTAATCAATTGCCATAGAATCTCCAAGCAGGTTATGCTTTTGTGAATTTGTAACCTATCAGCTCTTTCCTTTTAATTCAAACTGAAGAATGCAAGATGTCCTTTTCTCAACTGATGCTGTGATGGTTTGGGTTTTTTTCTTTGTTTCTTTATTTTTCTCTGACTGACAGCTTTGGCTACAATCCTGAAATATTCTCATATAGACATGCTCAGTAATTAGGCATGGCATGTATGTACCTAAACAGCAATCATAATCAACCTTCATTGGTAGAGGCTAACTGGATAATGCCAAATAATTCTAAACTTTTCTACGCTTCCAAATGAAAGCTTGTGTTAATCTAACCACATCATGCTTCTGAGGACTCAGTCACTCATCTGAAGTAAACATTGTGTAACAGGAAAATATAATCAGACATATTGATCTTTTCATTAGATTCTGAACTAGTTACTGACATGTGGAGAAGTATTTCTCTTTGTTTAAGTAAAAAGCAGCAGGATAATGTCTTCTAGTCATAGATGATGACACAGGATAAACCTTTTGACAATCTGTGAAAAAATCATCACATTGTAAATGGAAATGATGAAAGAAGAGTTTGTGTTCTTCTATGCTCTGACACACTGTACAGGAAAAGAAGGAGTTAAAGAACTATTATTTTCTTCATGTAATGTAGCTGCATTCATATTAGGAGATTGTGTGGTTTGTACCCCTGGGACTACAGTGTGAATTCTATCTTTGAGCCTTGGTTGAATCAATATGAGGTATGGGTTTACTCATTGCAACTGTCCCCAAAATATTGTTTCTGGCAATTGCAAAGGTCAATAGACTTGCAACACTTTCCTTTATCCTGTACTCATTCCTGTGTCTGCAGCACGATTCCTTGCTTCACAGTTCTTTAAAGTTAACAAAACTGTCTCTGTTCACTTAGCATCTTCCTGACAATAGCACAGCAGGAGAAGAGAACATTTTTCTCGTGAGTTCTTCATGCACCCACTGCAATGGAAACAGAGAGGAAGGGACCCTTTGGAAGCTCTAATTAATCCTACCTGCAAAAGCAGCACCTATTTCTAGCTTCAGCATGTCATCTATCCATATATACCTATGGAATTATTTATACAATCTCCCTGCACCAGTCTTTATTCCTATCTATGTCAAACATTATTCCTGAATATTTCCTCAGTCAACCCTACAACTAGTTTCAAAACCTAGCCATCCCTCTATGCATTACTCTTAAAATCTGTCAGCACTCTATCCAGGCAGCCAAATTACACTAAGTTAACACAAAAATTGTTGCTGGCTGTATTGGTTTTGTGTGGCAAGGTTTTGGTAGCAGGGGGGGTTACAGGGGTGGCTTCTGTAAGAAGCTGCTGGAAGCTTCCCCTGTGTTCGAGAGAGAGCGAGCCCATACCAGCCAGCTCTAAGATGGACCCGCTGCCGGCCAAGGCCGAGCCAATCAGTGATAGTGGTAACGCCTCTGGGAGAACATTTTTAAGAAGGAAAAAAAAAAGTTGGGATGGAGAGAAAACAGCTGCCGGAGAGAGGAGTGAGAACATGTAAGAGAAACAAGCCTGCGGACACCAAGGTCAGTGAAGAAGGAGGGGGAGGAGATGCTCCAGGCGCCAGAGCGAAGATTCCCCTGCAGCCCATGGGGAAGACCATGGTGAGGCAGGCTGTCCCCCTGCAGCCCAGGGAGGTCCACAGTGGAGCAGATCTCCACCTGCAGCCTGGGGAGGACCCCACGCCGGAGCAGGTGGGTTCCCGAAGGAGGCTGTGACCCCATGGGAACCCCGCGCTGGAGCAGGTTCCTGGCAGGACCTGCAGATCTGTGGAGAGAGGAGCCCACGGAGCAGGTTTTCTGTCAGGACTTGTGACCCCGTGGGGGACCCACACAGTAGCAGTGTGCTCCTGAAGGACTGCACACCGTGGAAAGGACCCATGCTGGAGCAGTTCATGAAGAACTGCAGCCCATGGGAATGGCCCACGTTGGAGAAGTTCGTGGAGGATGGTCTCCCGTGGGTGGGACCCCACGCTGGAGCAGGGGAAGAGTGTGATGAGCCCTCCCCCTGAGGAGGATGAAGTGGCAGAAAATAACATGTGATGACCGTAAACCCCATCCCTGTCCCCCTGTGCCGCTGGAGGGGCTTGGTGGAGAAATCCAGGAGTGAAGTTGTGCCCGGGAAGAAGGGAGGGGTGGTGGGAAGGTGTTCTGAGATTTCATTTTATTTCTCATTACCTTACTCTGGTTGTTCTGTAATAAATTAAGCTAATTTTCCCTAAGCTGAGTCTGTTTTGCCCGTGACGGTAATTAGTGAATGATTTCTCCTGTCCGTATCTTGACCCATAAGCTTTTTGTTATATTTTTCTCTCCCCTGTCCAGCTGAGGAGGGGGAGTGATAGAACGGCTTTGGTGGGCACCTGGCGTTCACCCAGGGTCAACCCATCACACTGGCCATGACTAATGACTGCCAAAAACTACACAGCCCACTTCCTACTACTGAGGGGCACTGGGAGGAAATCTTCTGACATCTCATTCAAAGTTGGAATGAAACAAAAGACTCATCTTTTTGTAGAGTAAAGCCTGTTGTATAGCACAATATTTCTGTTTGAGCTGTGACAGTACATGGACTGGAAAAAGGAACATGTCTGCTTACCAGTTTTTCTGTTTTCTATAGTTTACAAAACATTTTTCCCCAAAGCCTGGTGTCTATGTTTGGCTTTTATTCTTTTCTCTTCTTTTCTCAGGTTCTGTTTTGAAGCAAGGCTTCAACACCACCATGCAGACTGACATTGCTCATATTTAACTACACTAGTTTGGGAGTATGCCAAAGTTTACATCCCCAGCACAACCAGCATACATTTTGGGAGGTAGTATGTGCTATCCCCAAACCATTCTCTTCAACAGTTTGGATGGAGCTACTCTTTTGGGGGATAGAAGATTCCATTGCACAATATAGCCTTCTGAGCACTCCCCTTAGTTTATGTTGTCCTATTCCCTACTCCCAAATATCTAGTTCTTATTGCAGCATGTGTACAAAAGTGGCACTAGTACAAAATAATGAAAGCCTATATCCTTATTTGCTATCAAATAACAACTTCTCTGTTTGTTGCAAGGGGGGAGATGTGTTTGGTTTTTTCTTTTTAAAAGATTTTTTCCCCCACAATGACAGATCTGTAGAACTGTGTAATTTAGAAGGGTGGAACATCTATCAAAGTGGGACTGAGCATTATTTTTATTATGTCTATTAGAGTGTAATGTCACTGTCATCGTGTGTCAATGGAATGATTTTTCATATGTGGAAGAGAGATTAATACAGTTTCAGTATATGTCTAAAAGTACAGCCAGCCCTCATTTATTTTCTGGAAGGCGTTGCCTGAATTTTGGAGAGACAGATAAAAACCTAAGGCAATACAATGACTTCTATGTACTAGAACGAACAACTGTGTCCACCATTGTTATATTGAATATAAAGATAAAACCTTAATTCTGCAGATGTATCATGTTGACTCTTGTACTTTTTTTGTAGAAATGGTCATCTCACAAACTTTAGTGCATTTTAAATTTCACTCTCCTTGTGAGGTAGAGAAGTACTAATGCGTTTATTTTACATGAGAGGCTAAATTTTAAGAAGTCCAGTATTTAAATTTATTTAGACAGCTGCAGATGCAGAGAGCCACACTGAGATTTTTCAGAAGTGCTTTAATTCAGTATGTTTAACCTTAGCAATTAAAAGGTAAGGGTGAGTGGCATGTACCTGACTAATTTTAACAGTAAAATGTCGATGTTTAATTCTGAATTAGTCACTTCTTATACAGTCAAAACAGAAAAATAGGCATCTGCAGATGGTAACTCATTTGAGCTACCTTCCATCTGTGTTTTTGAGAAATTGTCTTTTGGTGATAATTATTCTTCTACGTTAATAATGAAATAGCCTACAGGACTAGATCAGATTTAGAGATGGTGGACACCTAAGTATTGATCTGTATGTACAGATGACAATTAATCCCAGATAACTTTTTTAGGAGGAACCTCTGTCACTCTTTGGCCTCTATATAGTGAGGCTGGATAATTAGCTTAAGCTAAATGCTGATTTTTTAACTGCTAAAATTAGGGTATATTAATTCTATCTAAAGCTACTTATCTATAAAGTGTTTTCAGGGTCGCAGCTTAATTATACTGATATGGAAACAGCAGAGCTCACACTACTGCACTGCCAAAAGCTCTATAGTAAGATGTGTTCCTTTGAAATTATTTTCTACTACTAATAAAGGAAAAAATACCACGTGACCCTCACCCTTTCTACCTGACAAGGTTCCACTCTACTGCTTGCTGAAAAACTGCTAAAGAAAACCAGGATTTTCCAATGGATATCCTTTAAATGAGGCTCTTAAGTTCATAATGAAGTCTTCAAATAAATAGTTCAATTAAAAAAAAAAGAAAAAAAAAAGCCATCTCTCAGGGATGTCAATGAGAGTTGCTGGTCTTTCTTTGAAGATAAAGCTACTTGGCTTGCTCATAAATAATGTATGGCCTCTGCAGTGAAAACTAAAAAAAGATACTGGTTGCTTCAGGAACACAGTGCAGTAGTCAGTGTGATTTAGTGTATTAGATCATTTCTTCAACCTTGAAAATGGAAATGTTTCTCCTTATTTGTAGGTAAAAACACTGAACATGTGCATCTCATTTGGCTTTTAGAACAGTGTCTCTAAGGAGTAATACCTCTCCTGAGGGGGCAGAATTTAGAGTTTTACAAGTGATTCTTGAAGATGTGGCTGTGCTGGAATCCATCTTTGTACCAAAAGGTGCACAAGCCTTAAGAGCAGATATAACTACACTTTCAGTACAGCACCTTTTTTCTCTTCAAATCTTTTTAAAGGCTCCAATTAAAACACTTGTATTTAGGGACCCTACAGGACAGATTTGAACCAATTGTTGAACTTGTTTCCTGCTCTTCTCCTGTCAAATACTTTTTACTTTCTATTTGTAAATGAGCTCTTTAAAACAAAGACAACAGTAATTTCTTTATTTATACCATACATCACTGTTTTTTCATTCTTCTGTGAGTTTGTCTTATCTCTTTTTGTCTAGTATCTAGTATGTCTCCTGTCTAACCTCTTTTTTTCATCCTAAACCTGTCAGGGTTATTTTCACATGAAATCACGTAGGTTTTATATCATGAGGAGTGAATTATCATATCTATTCACCTCCTCTGTGCCACTCATAATTTTAAAGTCTTTTATAGAATCTCAGTTGGGTCTTTTCAAGGTTATAGAGTCCCAGTCTATTTACTCATTCATCATACCAAAGCTATTCCATTGCTTTGATCATTCTTGTTGCCCTTTTCTGTCTTTCCAATTCTACTGTACTTTTTACGTCAAAGGTCCAGATAGATTCTAAAAATATGCAAGAGACAGGCAGACAATAAATTAATACAAAAATATATTGTTTCTTTTTCCTTCCTAGTCAATAATGACATTTAGTTTGCTTTTTTGACCACTATGAATATTAACACAATGTTTTGATACATTTTAAGCAAATACATCACTACTGCCCATAAATCAAACAAAAAACACTATAATGTTTTCTATAAATTAGAGACCGCCAACTGTGTGGAAGGGATTAAACTGGACCACAGTGTGCATATATACATTTGATGTCATTGCACCAAACTGCTTTAATAGCTAATTAAAAAAGTAGACTTTGCTGGGGCATGATTGATCTCATCTACTTAGACATAGGCTTTATGATAACAAGAAACCTGCCCAGGCTATTTCTCCCTGTATAGGGAGCATAGTGAGTCTGGATAGTCAGCTCTGAAGAAGATATCTGCTGTAGTTCAACACATCTGATGACAAGTCTCACTGAAAAGTTCAGCACGAGAAATGTACTTCTGATTTTTGTTTTGGTGTTGTTTTTTCCCCTGAAGTTTCTGGTTTGTTTCTTTCAGGCCTCAGACTCTCACTTTACGGAATTTCTGAAAAGCTAGAATAAATTGTTGATTTCTATAATAATAATTCAGCAAAATTTCATACTATTTTTTGTTGGGAAAGTTGCATGTTAGTATATGCATGTATGCTTGTTTATCCATAATTTCTGAGAAAAAGCAGAAAACTTGTAGAATACTGGCAGCAACACAAGAAAAAAATATTTAAAATTTCCTATGTCATTTATAACACAATATGGTCACATAATGTAGGCTACAGCTTCAAATGATACAGCTTACTTTCTTCCCATTATAAGGGTTATATCTTGTAAAAACTCTTGATGGAAATCAATTCTGTCTGTCCGTAAATATGACACAGTTGACAAAGCTCATTAGTAATACACAGGACACAGGAAAGTGTTAACCCTGGACCTAAAATTCTATTCAGGTAGAATCATATGAAGTACAGAAAATGGGCTATGTCAAATATATATATATATATTAATATATATTGGGGACCCTGTCTTTCCTGAACATAAGCACATTCGACAACTTTGATTAAGGATTTTCTGTGTGAAAATGCCAGCTTTCAGTTTCCTTTATTCTTCATGTGTGCCATGTTTGGAGGTCAGACAAGAGAATTTAGCACTCGAGTGAAATCATCAGTGTCACACTGTCAGTTGGAAGGATGTGACAAAGTGCAGTGACATTTACAAATCCTTTGATTGCCAAGGATGATTAGATGCCCTGGTTAGTCAGAGGAGTGTTTATTGTTTCTCTGTAGCAACTGTAAAAGAGTCAGTCACCAGATTATATGTGCTCAGTAGAAAAGGGTACAATAAAAGTGAGATACCTAGTCTAGAAATATTACAAATGAAATCTAGGGCATTAACTTGCTCGGCCTGCTTTTTCAATGCTGTCATGGTTTAACCCCAGCCAGCAACTAAGCACCACGCAGCCGCTCACTCACTCACCCCCATCCAGTGGGATGGGGGAGAAAATCGGGAAAAGAAGTAAAACTCCTGGGTTGAGATAAGAACGGTTTAATAGAACAGAAAAGAAGAAACTAATAATGATAATGATAACATTAACAAAATGACAACAGTAGTAATAAAAGGATTGGAATGTACAAATGATGCGCAGGGCAATTGCTCACCACTCGCCGACCAACACCCAGCCAGTCCCCGAGCGGCGAATCCCTGCCCCCCACTTCCCAGTTCCTAAACTAGATGGGATGTCACATGGTATGGAATACACCGTTGGCCAGTTTGGGTCAGGTGCCCTGGCTGGGCATGAGAAGCTGAAAAATCCTTGTCTATATTCTAAACACTACTGAGCAACAACTGAAAACATCAGTGTTATCAACATTCTCCACATACTGAACTCAAAACATAGCACTGTACCAGCTACTAGGAAGGCAGTTAACTCTATCCCAGCTGAAACCAGGACAAATGCTTGAAACCATAAGCAGAGCTTGGAATATCAAAGTGATGATGATGAAACTGTAAAGTATGTACCAATTTTCTAGAAGTTTGGTTTATCAAATGCCACTCAAAGGAGATCAAACCTCATGGATTAATGATAAAGCTTTGTTTCAAGTTTAGCTACTTGTATAGGATTTATCTCTCCATAGTTTAGCCAGTTAAGATGAGGTGTCTAACCTACAACAGTGATCTAGGCTCCTTCCACAGTGAAAGGTTTATTCCCTGAAGAGTCTGTGCCCTTCCATTGCTCCACTCCAGTTGTACAAGATACCCCACTACTTTTCTATGACTTAGTGAGGCTACTACTCTGCGGTTTCATATGGATTTCTGATTCTTCCTTGTTTATCTCCTGTTCTGCTTTTTCACATGCAGGCACTTGACATTTGCCTCCAGTCATCTGCTCTCTCAGGAGAAGTGTGGGAGAATACTCCATTACACTGTATTCCACTGTCCTCCTTGCCTCTGTTCTCCACTTTGGTCGTTGAACTCCATCCCTCAATGCTTTTTAGTTAAAATGGTCCTCACTTGATTTGTAAGTCTGTTGGTGAAGATGCTGCTACCCTATTTTTGTCAAATGGATCCTGTCTCACCCCAGCAATCCTTGTTTCTCAAATAGGTCCTTGTCCTGGTTTCAGCTGGGATAGAGTTAACTGTCTTCCTAGTAGCTGGTACAGTGCTATGTTTTGAGTTCAGTATGAAAAGAATGTTGATAACACTGATGTTTTCAGTTGTTGCTCAGTAGTGTTTAGACTATAGTCAAGGATTTTTCAGCTTCTCATGCCCAGCCAGGGCACAAGAAGTTGGCACAGGACACAGCAAGGGCACCTGACAAAACTGGCCAACGGTGTATTCCATACCATGGGACGTCCCATCTAGTTTAGGAACTGGGAAGTGGGGGTGGGGAGTGGCTGCTGGGGGACTGGCTGGGTGTCGGTCGGCAGGTGGTGAGCAATTGCCCTGCGCATCATTTGTACATTCCAATCCTTTTATTACTACTGTTGTCATTTTATTAGTGTTATCATTATTAGTTTCTTCTTTTCTGTTCTATTAAACTGTTCTTATCTCAACCCAGGAGGTTACTTTTTTTTTTTTTTTCCTTTCTGATTGTCCTTCTCACCCCACCGGAGGGGGTGGGGAGGAGTGAGCAAGTGGCTGCTTGGTGCTCTGGTGCCAGCTGGGCCGAAACTGTGACACTGACCTCCGAGTTTCAAAGTGTATGATGCTCCTCTCAAACTGCAAAATACAGAAGGCATATTCCTCCTACCTCACCTCCTCAAATGGGAAATTAATGGATAATACATGACATGACAGCAGAAATAGTATTTGTATTAAAATGTATGAGTATATTACTTCAAATATTAAAATAACACACTTGTCTGTGTTTCTCCCTCTGATGAAAGAATTACAAATGCCAATCATATTCCTAAATGCATAAATAGAACCTACTGCCTAAGACAGACAGAAAGTATGCAGTACAACTGTTTTGTAGTTTTCCTTAGAATTAGAAATGTTTTCTTTTTTCAAATGATTACAAGCTGCTTCTATGTTGTGGGACTGGGTGGTACCATCTGCCTCCTGCATGCAGTTGTTATTATTTTGCACTCATGGGCATCTTACAGCAGCAGCTCTGCAATTAGATGATGATTAGTGAGTTGTCCAGTTTTTAAAGAACTAGTTTTGTAGAAAGCAAGGCACCGGTTGCACCTCTGTCCAGATGTTTTGTGCAGATGGTATACTGTTTCCTTGGAGGTATAAATAAAAAGCCTCAGTCTGAGAGCATGTGTGTGCATGACTTGAAGAATGGGATAAGTCTCCTCTACCCTTCCATAACTAGTTCTGAAAATTAATTTGAACTTATCTTTCTCAGATGACTTTAATTCTTATAAAAACTATTTGAATGAGGATTCTCAGAATTCTTGATGGCCTGAGACTATCTTTCTAAAATTTAACATTATCCATGAATGAATTCCTTGACTGTAATGAACAGGTCCTGTTTTCATGAACATTACGTAATATTAAAATAAACAATGGAAAAAAAATGAGGCCAAGAACCTGAAGAATAAAAGAAATCTGTCAAATTTATACTCATCCTTCCGAGAGTTGAGATTCTGTGACTATTCTGTCTCATCTGTTTTTATGTTGGTATTTGACCACAGATCAGGTCCTAATAGATCTACTCCATATATATTCATTCATTAGTTAGAACACATATACTTTAACCAAGTATTGAACACTAATGTAATGCCATGACTAGTCTCTTGATCTATTCATTATCAGATTATATTTCTTTTTTAAATGCGTGCAGTGGGTTGACCCTGGCTGGGTGCCAGGTGCCCACCTGTATTGGTTTTGTGCGGCAAGGTTTTGGTAGCAGGGGGGGCTTACAGGGGTGGCTTCTGTAAGAAGCTGCTGGAAGCTTCCCCTGTGTTCGAGAGAGAGTGGGCCCATACCAGCCGGCTCTAAGACGGACCCACCACCGGCCAAGGCCGAGCCAATCAGTGATTGTGGTAATGCCTCTGGGAGAACATTTTTAAGAAGGAAAAAAAAAGTTGGGAGAGTGAGAAATAGCCGCCAGAGAGAGGAGTGAGAACATGTAAGAGAAACAAGCCTGCGGACACCAAGGTCAGTGAAGAAGGAGGGGGAGGAGATGCTCCAGGCGCCGGAGCGAAGATTCCCCTGCAGCCCATGGGGAAGACCCTGGTGAGGCAGGCTGTCCCCCTGCAGCCCAGGGAGGTCCACGGTGGAGCAGATCTCCACCTGCAGCCTGGGGAGGACCCCACGCCGGAGCAGGTGGGTTCCTGAAGGAGGCTGTGACCCCATGGGAACCCCGCGCTGGAGCAGGTTCCTGGCAGGACCTGCAGATCTGTGGAGAGAGGAGCCCACGGAGCAGGTTTTCTGTCAGGACTTGTGACCCTGTGGGGGACCCACACAGTAGCAGTGTGCTCCTGAAGGACTGCACACCGTGGAAAGGACCCATGCTGGAGCAGTTCATGAAGAACTGCAGCCCATGGGAATGGCCCACGTTGGAGAAGTTCGTGGAGGATGGTCTCCCGTGGGTGGGACCCCACGCTGGAGCAGGGGAAGAGTGTGATGAGCCCTCCCCCTGAGGAGGATGAAGTGGCAGAAAATAACATGTGATGACCGTAAACCCCATCCCTGTCCCCCTGTGCCGCTGGAGGGGCTTGGTGGAGAAATCCAGGAGTGAAGTTGTGCCCGGGAAGAAGGGAGGGGTGGGGGGAAGGTGTTCTGAGATTTCATTTTATTTCTCATTACCTTACTCTGGTTGTTCTGTAATAAATTAAGCTAATTTTCCCTAAGCTGAGTCTGTTTTGCCCGTGACGGTAATTAGTGAATGATCTCTCCTGTCCGTATCTTGACCCATAAGCTTTTTGTTATATTTTTCTCTCCCCTGTCCAGCTGAGGATGGGGAAGTGATAGAACAGCTTTGGTGGGCACCTGACGTTCAGCCAGGGTCAACCCATCACACCACCAAAGCCACTCTGTCAGTCCCCCTCAGCTGGACAGAGGGGCGAAAATATAACAAAAGGATCGTAGCTCAAGATAAGGACAGTTTAATAAAGTGAAGACAAAGGTCACACGCGAAATCAAAGAAAAACAAATGATGTTATTATCTACTTCCCATCAGCAGGCAATGTCTGGCCACTTCTCGGGAAGCAGGGCTTTAGTACGCATAGTGGTTGCTCCCGAAGACAAAAATGCCCCCCTTCCATCTCCCTTTACTTAGCTTTTATATCTGAGCTGATGTCATACGGTACAGAATATCTGTTTGGTTAGTTTAGGTCAGCTGTCCTGGTTACGTCCCCTCCCAAGATCTTGCCCTGCCCCAGCCTGCCATTGAGGGGGGGCAAAAATGTTGGGGAGACAGCCTTGATGCTGTGCCAGCACTGCTCAGCAGTAGCCAAAACATTGGTGTGTTATCAACACCTTTCTAGCTACTGATGCAGGGCACAGCACTACAAGGGCTGCTATGGGGAGAATTAACTCCATCTCGGTCAGACCCAATACAATGCATCAGCAAAGGTCACGCTTCATATGAATGGCAGGTACATTATAAAATGTACTGTTATCTCTATTCTTATTTGTAGCTAGAGGACAGATTTAAATTAAGTCTTGCCCACAATGGAGAACTAAGATTCTGCAGTGTAACTAAATCCCAGTCCTTGCAACTGGAGGCCTTGTAGGTATTGTCACAATGTAGACATTGACTGGTGACCAGACCAGAAAATGAAACATCTCTGAGAATTGGGACAACAGGTCTGACTGGTTGATTGAACAGTTAGGACTAAATCAAAGAATAACTTTAGATAGAAGACACTGAGGTGCAAATAACTCTGTTTAAGGTTCTAACAATGAGAAGAAATATTTGTGTCGCTCTGTCATGTGCTGGTATCATATGACAAATGCCTTACATGACATAAGTAAAAACCTAGAAATTTATGTTACATATTGAGGAAGAAAGAGCTGGGAGGGTCTGGAATTAGCTTAGCCAAAACCAGTATTTTTAATCGGTCCACTGTGAATGGAAGACTAAATGCAAATCAAATGCAAGTGTCAGCTATGTCAGGTTAAATGCTCAAAAAGGATTTCAACACCTCAAAACACCCCTTTAACCTGACGCTTAACCTCTGAACTACAAAAGTTCTATAGTTCAGCTCTTGCCTAGGTGCCCAGAGACACATTTCTGCACATGTTCAAATCACAGAGATGTTGGGAGAAATGAGAAACTCGAAATTTTGCTTGCACTTCAACCCTGTGGGCATTTGTGCCTGTCTTGAAAGGAGAAGCCAATGAGACGAACATTTTCAGGGCAACCTGTTGGACTGGTGTCAGAACAAAGCACAGCTGGAGCAATGCTAATATATTTACAAATATAAAGTCCTTAGTTGAATAGAAGTGTGTACAAATCAGACAGATTTTATTGAACTCTACCTTCATACCTCTTTAAGAATCCCTGTTAATGTACTTGAGCTGCTGATTCTGGGAGAGCATGGACACTTGGTAGGCTCAAAAGGACCACAATCTGGCATCTCTTTTATCTTGGTAGGCTGCTTGAATTCAGGTTGAGTTTAGGCAATATGCAAATTACATAGGCATTTATGGCCAGTAGGGCTAGGCACTTTCCCTGTACGATGTTGCTTGCATGACGAAACCACTGACGTGCATCAATGGGATTGATCTTTGGAGGTTCATCAAGTACTGGGGCCTCTCCATATGCAGGCAATTGCTCCCTTGAGCACTGTCCAGAGCACAGCATGCAGCTGGTTTCCTATCTATCTACAAGAGCAGAAGCTGTGTTGCCCGTGAATTGGTGCAGAGAAGCATCCCTCAAGCCAGTAACGGGACAGAGGGTTATAGCAAATTGTCAGCATCCTGAAATCTTCACTAGGTTTCACTAGAAAGCTAGAGGAGATTTCTTCCCCCTCTTTGCCCAGTGCATGATGCTGTTGATTTCTTCCTCAGTCTGGGGGACATTTGGTTTTGGTTTTAGACATATTCTTACCAAAGTTTGCTTGAGTGCTTTTTTTTTTTCTTTTTCTTTAAAGGATCCCAGCTTTTCCAGTTTTCAGTTCCTTTCTGTTATCTCTAAAACTGATTTTACCTGATCGGTAATAAAACTGTGCTCCTGTAGTGACCATTGACTGACAACTGTAATCTGTGATACCATCCTGTCTGCTTTCTTTGACATCACATTTTATTTTGGAGTCAAAAATGGTTCAAATGGAATAACTACTTGTTATCCCTATAAACTAAAGTTAAAAAAAAATTAGGGAACAATGAAAACTAAACCAAACTAAAATTAATTCACCCCAAGACAAGCCAGAAAATTCCTGAGACTTGCACTATCAGGTCAATTAAAAATCTGTGGTGTTTCAGGTGTTACTGCAAAATTATATTTACTGGACTATCAAGGGTGAGGATGCTACTACATTACTGTCTAACACATATTTTTACTTTGTTATTCTAGATTCTCTACCTTGAGCAAAAGTCCACTATTAAATTGAATGCTGGATCATTTTATTGAAATTAGGTGTTATAAATATCTTGGCCAGAAATTAAAGGTAAATCTACTATCTCCACATTTTAATTTTTTCTTTACATTTTTCTTGTTCCTCTTGCTATATCACATGAACAGCAGATGGGATTTCAGATGAATCAGACTGATTACCTATACAAAGAAAAAGGTTAAATTTGCTTTATATTCCTATTAATATACAACAATTGCAAGTGTTACTAACCCCATAGAAATAAAAAAAGCCATCAATTTACAGTGCGCTTCTATGTTAGAGTTGTTTACTAAGGGTTAAAAATTATTGCATACTACAGATATGAAGAAAGGCGTAATAGGTGATGATAAAATTTGATCACTACTTACCTACTGACCTGCTTTAAACTCTATCTTTCTTAACAGAAGAAAAAACTTACGAAGAGAAGTGTTAATGGTACACTGATCTAGACATTATTGGTAAATACAAATTTAATGATAGCCATTTTTTCTGTAAGCCTTTATTTACATAATTTTTGAAGTTACCCCTAATTTCCTCTAACTTACAGTTGATTATTTTGAGTAATGATGTGATTTTTAATTTGATCCCAGTTATCCATTGTCAAGCAATTTGTGTAGCTCTTTATATGAGTTTGAAAATGTTACATATTAAAACAACATTATTTTATACTCACCTGGATGGGTGTAAAAACTAAGGCATGGCACAGAACAACCAAATATTTCTTTCTTTTTCTCATGTATTTCTTTTTTCTTAATCCTCCTAGAAGTTCTTTTCTGGTTTTATAACACTCAACCTCTTGTCAGTATTTTGGAAATAATAATTGTGATTTATCACCAGTCCAGTGGGATTTACCAAATAGTTTGTCCTTTTGCTCTTTGCTATTGGGAAATAATCCATGGTAACAAAAATAATACCTTCAAAGGTAACATGATTAGTCAAGTACCAACATACTGTGTTAATTAAGTAATTTTTTGAAATTATCAGTAACACTATGTCGTGGTTTAACCCCAGCCAGCAACTAAGCACCACACAGCCACTCGCTCACTTCCCCCCCATCCAGTGGGATGGGGGAGAGAATCAGAAGGAAAAAGGTAAAACTCATGGGTTGAGATAAGAATGGTTTAATAGAACAGAAAGGAAGACAATAATAATGATAATAATAACAATAATAAATTAACAATACTAATAAAAGGATTGGAATATACAAAACAATGATGCACAATGCAATTGCTCACCACTTACCGATCGATGCCCAGTTAGTTCCCAAGGAGTGCCCCTCCCCAGGCCCCCCACTCCCCCCAGTTTATATACTGGGCATGATGTCACATGGTACGGAATACCCTTTTGGTCACTTTGGGTCAGCTGTCCTGGCTGTGTCCCCTCCCAACTTCTTGTGCTCCTCCAGCCTTCTCACTGGCTGGGCATGAGAAGCTGAAAAATCCTTGACTTAGCCTAAACACTACTCAGCAACAACTGAAAACATCAGTGTTATCAACATTCTTCTCATACTGAACCCAAACCATAGCACTATACCAGCTACTAGGAAGAAAATTATCTCTATCCCAGCTGAAACCAGGACATAGTATTACAGGCTGCACCTTGGAATAAGGCATTAAATTAATTCACTTTCTGTTACTCTGCTATCTTTATACTCAATTGATCTGTATTGTATACCATGGAAACTTGATAGATTTATATCAGGGATTCCTATTTTGAAAAAAGAGGTTTGCTTTTAATCATGGAAAAGTGTATACTTCTAAAAGTCAGACAAGAGAATCATAATTTAGGAGACTGGTCATAATTCACAAAAAATGGACAAAAATTTAAGTGGGACAGCATAATTCTTATGACATTAAAAGACAAATGCAATGCAACTCCTTTTTCGGGAAGACAGAAGAAGAAAAGAAAGTTCTACAGTGACTGAATTTAAGTGAAACTCTGAAAACAATGTACATTTCAGTCTTTCTAGCTTTTTCCACTTAGATCTTTTATTTTGTAACATCTGAGTTAATCATTGCAGAGGTTCAAAGCTATTTCATCACACTTTAAGTACAAAGGGTGAGATAATGTTATAATTTTGCCAATTTCTTTGAAAGAGATATCTCTCAAGAGACATTATCTGCACCAATATAAAAGAAAAAAACAACAGTGATAAGTATTTTTTCCTTTTTCTTTCTTTTTTTTTTAAATTTTTAAATCAGAAGTATGAGTCTTAAAACAGTTAAGGGATAAATTGCAGGCTTGGGTTTTTTTGTTTGTTTTAACGAATAAATTTTGAAAAGTGTATAGGCATTAGGACAGATGACATTCTATTGCTTTATTTTTCTGCTTGAGAAAATAATTGTTTCAGTGAAGCATTTTGAACCTCCTTAACTTTTTCACACCTTTCCACTTAATGACAGCTTCTTTCTAATGCAGTTAGCCTTACAATAATCTCTTCATGTCAATCCTTATGGTTGACTTGGACAAGCTAGGTGCTGTTAGTGTCTGAGCCATAAAAGCCCTTGTCATATAAAGCCAGAATTTTACATCTTAAGTTTGTATTCAGACAGTTAAAACACCAGCTGCTTGCTGCTGGAGGCAATATATAGTTTATTTCTCTTTCAATCATGATCCCCAGCACTTCTTAGGAAGGCAGCCTGAGGAATGATGGTGATTAATATAAATTTGAAGTCAGAGAAAAGATTAATACAGAAAATTTCCATGCTTGTGCCAGCAAACATTGACAAACCCCTGTGATTTAAAATACCTCCCTGACAGTTTTGATTATAATTAAATCACAGACATATGGGAGGCGAATAACTGAATGTCATTTGAGCCGTCTGAGTAGCACAGAGAAGTTTCAGAAGCAAAGAAACAGAGAACTTGTTTCTTATTAAATGTCATTTCTCTTGTTTGTTCCCTGTTCTTCGCTTTGGTAACTGATCCAGCAGTGTAACCAATATTTTATTGCTAATATTTTCCTGATGTGAAAAGTAAAGAGATTCTGACTGTTTACAAAATAATTTGTATTTTGTTGTAGTCCAGAATTACAGTGAATTATATTTTCTGGGAAGATATTCAGGACTTCAGAGAAAACAGGACCTGTTTACCAGATTGGAGTATCTTCTGGACTGCTTGCTTGATCAGCAGTTTCTTGGAAGCAATCTAGCTGTTAAAGATGTATATAACAGAAAGGATATGGTCTGATTGCCTTTGTTTATAAAGTGTCATTATTGATTCAGTTCTGAGGAGATTTAAAGTATGTAGCAATGAGTAAGGCAGCTGTATAAAGATTAAAAGGAAAGAATCAATATCTGTTTTTAAAACATTGAAGTGTCTATATAATCTGTTATTTTTATTTTCTAGATTACCTTTTATCATGCTGTACATGAACCAAACGTGAGCCTCAGGTGAATTATTTTGCCTCCAGTGAGCTTTTTCCAGTACTTTGAAATGTACAGGTTAACTCTAAGTTATGTCTACCAAAGGCTTAAATAGCTACTTAAGCTAGCCTGTAGCTTAAAATGATCTAATCTTCATTTTTACAAGCATTTAACAACTAAAACTAAATCCCTGACCTTGCCAATAACATAGAAAATCACTCATATATATATGTTGTATATATACTTAAAATACATGATGCTTGTTACTTCTCTCAAAAATATTTGAGATGATAAATTTTTGAACTCTAATGTCTTACCAATTTTTTTTCTTAAATGTCGCACATCTGTAGTTCTACTTGGTAATTTTTACGAAACATTTAATGTAATAATACTGAAATAAACAAGAAGGATCAGTTGAAACTTAAAATACAGAAATAAAATCATGTAATTTTATCTTAAAATTCATTAAATTAAACACATTGGTAGAATAACCCCAAAGGAAATTTAAAAAGGTAGAGGGGGGAAAAAAATGGAAATCTGTAACTAGACGAAGGTAATGGAAGAAGAGTAGAAGTTTCAAATAAGCAGTTTGGGTTATAACGTGGCTGTCTAGGTGATCTGCTTTGGGTATGCAGATTATTTACCTCCACAAATTTAGTAGGTTTCTGAACACTCTCTCAATGATTATTTAATTTTAGAGTCTTCATTACTTAAAGGCAAATAAAAAGGACCTCTGGAAAATTATTACAAAAAATGAGAAACTAATATTATGGAAGAAGATTAAAAGTAGATTAAATAATAACAGTCTGTTTAAGAGCCCTCTGGAGAGAAAGGGAAACCTGGACCAGATGAGAGTAGTCAGTGCAATGGTACAGACAAAATTGAGTTTTGCTGCCTTGAAGGTGAAGCTGCAAGGTAGTTCTCATCATTGGCCAGGGAAAAATTTAGCTTGTGCCAATGACAAAATGGGTTCCAGGCAAAATAAAGGGGAGGCAAGCAAAAAAAAGGCAAGGAGGGACTAAGACCTTCTCAGAGGATGGGAATGCTTCAAGGACAGATTTAGTTGTGGATTCACTCAAACAGATCAAGAACTGCCAAATGGGCAGTTAGAGCTGTGGCAGGGAAATAAAGTATGAAAGCTTTCTGAAGAGCATGAACACAGTGGAGTCAGATGAACTGTTTAGGGGAAGAAGTAGACAGAACAGTGCAACTTGATTAGTGGTAGGTAATTCAGAGATGGAACTTTTAGACTGAATTTTAAGAGTGGGCATGTCCCAGGAAAAGAAGTTTCATTTGGCATAGGAAGGTAATCTTGAAGCTAAATTCTACCTTTACTACCATTGTAGTCTAAAAGCTGGTATTTTGGTATTTAGATCACTCTTATTTTAAATATCGTACTTGAAGTATGCTTAGAAATGCTTTTCTGATGCCCATTCATTGATGTGAGTGAAGCTAAGAACCAAATCTTCTCTGCTTCCGTGTGGGAGGTTAAATTGATGGATTAGGGAGTATGTAGCTGAGACAAACCAGTTACCATAATTTAGCTTTGCAATAGCTACTGCACGCTTTCACCCCTATGTAAAAAAAGGGATCATTAACCTTGAAGTAAGCATAGAGCAAGAGCAGACACATTGGCAGTTACCACAGAGCACCTGATAAGTTTAAACTCATACTCTAGCTCAGTATTAAACACTTGCACATATATCCATAGTGCTGTATTATGATCACCAGGTCCCATGCTTACCAGTCTTTCAAGATGTCCTTCAGCATGTAGCCCAAACTTGTAAGATCTGATAGAACCACAGCTAACTAATTTAACTTATCTAAAAAAAATGTAACCTCTGCTTCCTAATCTTCTTCACTGTTACTGTTATCTGAAATTGTTTTTTAAATCTCATTGTATCAGATTATTCTAATCCTATTTTCATTGTATTAACACCAGTTTGTACTGTCCCTTATATTCTGCTCTACTTAGCTTTTGCTGTGTACTACCCACTTAATTTCTATCATTCTGCATGCCCAGATACATCATCCAACAATTTGATATTGACCCAAACCGTTACTGAAGTAACACACATTGCAGCATGCATTCTTTAGCAGTTTTTTGCCTATTTAATCTTGTACTGAAAGAAGTTAAAATTAGAGTATGACAAATATAAAAAGATGTTATATCAGACTGTAAACATAGATAACTCTGAACATGAATAAGCAAACTATTGACTTATTTTTGGTGCAGCTGTTTTACTGGTAGGAATAAACCACAAATGTTTCTGTTGGTCTGCAATTTTGAAGGTTGTCATTCTGATGATTCTCTATAATAATGTTAAGGCTGGACTCAAATCATATGGCACAAATCAGGAAAAAACATGCTTTTTTGACTTGTATATGCTTAGAGATTAGCATAATGTACAAATTACTATTGGAATGAAAGCTCTTTACCTGCTGTGAACATATGTTACATACAGCAATTTAGTCTTTTTGGTCTAGAGCTTGCTTTCATATATGCTACCATTATTCTTTCCAGCTGTTGTTCACAATTGACCTATCAAATCTTTGTCTAGAAATTGCTTATTCTCTATGCACCAGAGATGTAGCAACTTCAGAGAAGGTGAGGTTAATACCAAAGAATTCTTAAGCATAAAAGACAAAAAAAAGAAAAAAAAGATATTTTACAATTCCTTAACAATTTGGAAGAAAGGTGTAATTTAACAATCGATCATAGTCTTAGGAGCAGAATAAAGGTTCATCAGGTGATGAAAATGTGTCTCTTAAAATTTCCTTAATACAGGTTTCAGTAAGGGAACTCTAATGATAACTTTTTTCTGACAACAATTACTGAATATGAGCAAAGAGTTAAATCTTCCCTGATCTCTCCTGTTGATTTCTTGTTCTATATATAGACTGAAAGCATGGCACTGTGGAGGGCACGAGCTCAGAAAATAATGCTGGATAAGAAGCTCTTTACTTCTTCACCCAAGACTATATATTAAAGGTAGCACAGAGAGCAAGGAGTGCATCTTGTATGAAGAATTGCTTCCTCCTCTTCAAACCATAAAAGATTGTATAAACAGCATGGGTGAAGGCTCTGGACCTCACATTCCCCAGTGCAACCAGGTTGCTGTGGAGGGACTGGAGACAGGATCCTTCTGTTGTTACCACAAAACAAGGCCAAATCACAAAAGTAAATTCTGACTTATTTTGGTCTTTTCTCTGTTCCTGAAGATATGAACTTTGATATCAGTCTGTTGCAGGTTGGAAGGAGAGTAGAATTTATACCTCAGCTGTGGCTTCATCTGTATGATTTATAGGAAGGACTAACCTATGTCAAGTTTTTGCTAGAAATACCCTCTTTTTCTTTTCCAGAATCCTGCAAAAACTTTTGGCAAGTGCAGACTATGCCTATACTTCAAAATTCCTCTGAGATACAGGATTGGGGCTTCATTTTGTGGGGCAATTTTTATTGTACCCCTTGAGGTGAATTAAACACCCATTTATGCTTAAATATGAAAAAAGAAAAGAATGAACAATGCATTGGACACAGTCCTACAGCCATAAGTGGTTCTACAAGGACTCTGCAAACATGCCTCACAAATCGATTCCTCATACACACTTGCACCAGCACCAGTCCTGTGAGTGTTGGCATGGGCACCTCAGCCCAGCCTTGGGTTCATTCCCCAGCCCAGCTCTGCTGCCCAAAGGCAGCCCCTGAGCGCTCCCATTCCAGGATGGCTACAAGACAATGTTGAGGATGTTTCTTTTCTCATCACCAAAGGAAAATTCACTCCTTTACAGGGAGTCTTTCTGTCTCTGGCATTCCTTCTTCCAGCCAGTTTAAGCCCTTCTGCAATTGGGCCTTCTTGCCCTCCATGCCAGATCATTCCTTGGTCACAAATTACCACTGCTGAGAAGTTACAGTTTATTTTCCCTTCAGCTTCTTAGGGTTGCTTTGGCACCTTGTAGTTGGCAACAATAGTCTGATGATGGGTACTAGCCAGATATGGCAATGCTGAGAGTCCTGGAGGGAGCAGGATTAAGTAGAAGGTCGAAGAGGTATGTAATGAATGAATAACCTGTGACTTTCAAAGAAGTTGATGGCTAAGGATGTGGGCTGTGAGAGTTGTTTTAGGCTCCTCTGCTTGATTCTGTTTAGAGGATAGCATTCTCCCCAACCTGTCATCTTCCCCAGATACTAAAGTGCATTGCCACCTATTCTTTGCCTTCCACCTACATTGTTTCTTTTCTAGTTTTCACTTGTATTTCTTTGCCAGTCAGAAAAATGATACTTTTACACATTGAAGACTTGCTGTGATTTAGTGTACCAGTTTTGGCTGGGATAGTTAATTTGCTTCATAGTAGCTTGTATAGTTCGGATTTGTGACCAAAACAGTGTTGATAACACAGGGATGTTTTCATTACTGCTGAGCAGTGCTCACACAGAGCCAAGGCTTTTTCTGCTCCTCACCCCACCCCACCAGCGAGTAGGCTGTGGGTGTGCAACAAGTTGGGAGGGGACACAGCCGGGACACAGCTGACCCCAACTGACCCAAGGGGTATTCCAGACCATATGATGTCATGCTCAGCATATAAAGCTGGGAGAAGAAGGAGGAAGGGGGGAACGTTTGGAGTGATGGCGTTTGTCTTCCCAACTGTTCCCTAACTGTTATGTGTGATGGAGCCCTGTTTTCCTGGAGATGGCTGAACACCTGCCTGCCGATGGGAAGTAGTGAGTGAATTCCTTGTTTTGCTTTGCTTGCATATAGCTTTTGCTTTACCTGTTAAACTTTCTTTATCTCAATCCATGAGTTGTCTCCCTTTTACACATCCGATTCTCTCCCCCATCCCACCAGGGGAGAGTGAGCAAGCAGCTGTGTGGGGCTGAGCTCCCTATCAGGGTGAAAGACAACACTAAGTAAAATATGTAGAGATCTAAGAAGAAATGGCATACCTAAAAGATAGCTGCTTTGTGCAGGACCTTTTAAGCTCACAAAACAATAATTTAAAGTGGTTTCTCAGTGCTTCCCACTGGGCACTTGCTGTTTGGACGTCAAATATAGATAGCTAAGCATTCATAATAGAGGATTCTTTAAAAAAATAACATAGTATTGAAAAAGAGAATCATGTTCTTGAACATTAAAAAGGCTGTGATGATCACGCCTGCATATCAGCTTCCCACAGCAGTGCTGTATAAAACCTCTGTCCCCCGAGTCCTGCAGAAAAACCTATAAATGGAACATCCATGGGGCCCAACTCTCATATTCCTTCCTTACTACAGCACAGGTAGATGTCTTTCTCTTACCTTCCAACTCTGATCAGCATATCCCTCAAGTATACAGGTAAGTCCAAGTGGATTGGGCTTTCTAGCAGACATTTTAAGAACAAAGTTTGGTCAGAAGGGAGAGGATAGGGTCAGATTTATTTCTGTTTTCCAACAGCTTTGTTATTTAGTGCAGGCAGATCCCCCCTCTCTAGTTTCAACTTCTTTTATTTACTATGTGATCTCCATATAGTGATCACGGCTCTGTATTATATACTACAAACTGGAAAATGCAGGGAATGATGATGCAATGATTTCAGGATGCAGATTAAAACATGCATATTTTTTCTTTAAATACTGAGATAAGTAACATAAACATACTGAGTGTATTTTCCTGTCTGGCCTGAAACATCAGGTATCAGCTGACTCTTCCAGATTCATGTATTAGATTAATTTCTTTAAGACTATCACCTTCTGGGCTTTATTTCCCTATAGCTTCCTGTGCAGATGAGAAACATTAGTACCAATGTCCAAAATTCTTAAGTTGTCTTGACATTTTAGATATTTGAAATGTTATGCCAGAGCCTGATGTTTGTTTCTGGACCCTTGGTTGGTTAATAACGCCCAGGACAACCTCAAGACTGAAATACTGCTTCTTAGTTGGGACTGGTCCATTTTTTACAGAGAACAAGGTGTGAGGGACTGCCGGAGGGAACGTCTCCAGCGTCGTGGCGGGGCGAGTTTTCCCTTTCCCTTTCCCTTGGCCCGTCCCCGTCGCGGGCGGTGAAGGAGCCGCGGGCCTCAGGCGCCGGGCGCGGAGCGTCGGTCGGGCCGGGCCGGGCCGAGGAGCGGCTCCGGCCGCCCCCCGGTCAGCCGGGGGGTCCGCCGCCAACCTGCCGCCCCGCCCCGCCCCGGCCCGCCCGGCCCCGGCGGGAGGGCTCTCCGCGTTCTCCTCCCTGCCCCGCTCCGCTCCGCTCCGCTCCGCTCCCCAGCGGAGCCCGGCCGGCGGTAGCGGTGGGGTGAGGCCCGGTTCCCGCGGGTGACACGGTTCGCTGAGGGAGTTTCCCGCCCGCTCCTGCTGTGGCAGACCCCGCCGCCTGCTGTCTGTCACACCGGTGGCCCGAGCTCGGGCCGCTCCCGCCGGGAAGAAAGCCTCCCGCCGGCCCTCGGCTGGCCTGGCCCCTTCCTTCAGCCCCAGGGAATTCCCGGCCGGCTCGCCACCACCCCGCCCTGGCCTCTCCAGAGCGGGTCGTGACACAAGGGCACTCCATGCTTAAAGTGCAAGTGGCATCTTGAGTGTGGATGCTCATTGCCTGTCCCTTCAGCTTTCTTTTTTGGTGCTGCAGTAAAAATGGAAGCTAAATAAAATGACTAGGATCCTTCCTTGTGGGATCTTATTTAAGATACTTAGAAGAGACATAAGAGTAGATGTGATTTGTATAGATTTTCAGGTCAAAGTGAATGTAACTGCTTACAAGATATAATTGGGTATCAGGTACAGAATCCTGGAGGTTTGTGGTTTTTTTTTATTTCAGAGCACTTTAGTAGGTATGATGCAAATGTATCCATATAGCTTATGTGACAAAACATAATGTTCTCAGCACAGCTTCAGAACCATTTTCCTTACCAAATTATGCATCCCATAACGTATGGAAGAAGGTGTGATATAATGTATAAAAAGACAAACACGTGGAGTTACTTAATGTCTGGACTAAAAGAACGTTGCAATTATTGGGATTATTTGTGAAATAACTCACAGCTCACAAGCTTTGTTTATGACAGACATGATTTTCAGTGAAATTCTTGTGCACTACCACACATTTGTGGTTTGAGGACTCATGATACTATGTTTTTGCCAGCTGATGGCATTTGACTACATCAATATTATTATACTTTCTTGGTTTCTGAGACAGAATGGTTTTGATCAAGCTGACTGTTGTGAATGAACCCTGGACTGGGCTAACGCCCAAACTGTGCATAAGAATTTGGGGAAGTGCTGGCCATTCTAGCAATTTCACAATATAGATTTCCAGTGTCTGGGCTATTGCCCTACACTTTTTGTTTTACTAGCACAATCGTAAGCTTTGAGTGTCCCTGACTGGCTTTTTCACTCCTGCTTCATCTAATAAAAATTCTATACCAGCTGTAAGCTGTATGTGGCACAACGTACCAAAAGGGATCAACTTTATAGGCTCTTGTTAAGCTGCTCTAGTGCACAGCAGAATCACCATGGTTTCACTGTAAAGCCTTATAGTAAAGAGTACATTTTGGGCCTTGAATGCAATGTACATCTCTGCATTCTATAATGTTCTGAACCAGAAAATTGTGCAAATACTTTTACGTTTCCTGTTTATGGAGAAGTTTAAGACAAGTTGGTCTGTTTTTCATAGAAAACTGAATGGGATTTGAAGTGTGAGCTGTGGCAAATATGTATTCTTTCATTTTGACAGTAAGAAGGAAGGGATTTAATTTTTGGTTTAGTTTTGTACCTGCATATGCCATTTTTGTTACCTTTTTCAGGTAATTCTATTTTTCATTTTTCTTAATAAAAAAAAAAAGGTTATTGTTCAAGGATATCCTTTTATATGTTTGTGATAGTATAAGGTGAAAAACCTAACAAAGTGAATCTTCTTCAGTTTGGAAGAATCTTGAACTGAATTTGTGATACACACTATAAATCTTTCAAAGTATTATCTAGCTATTTATAATCCAAAATATGTTTAGATAACTTGCTTGAATCTGAGTCTAATTTATGTGGGAGAAAGGTACTGTAACCTCTTTGTAACCTATTTGTACCTTTTACTAGACCCAGTGATAAAGCTGGAAAAATATATCAATTTTTTGTCCTATAAGCTTTTCTTCATGGTTGTCCATAGAGTTTTTAGTATCTCCATCTTCTAAACTGTTCATAAGTTGACTGGACAAGGCTTTGAGCAATGTGTTTTTGACTTCCAGAGATCCCTTCCAACTTAAAAACCATAATGATTCCATGATAAAATAGGAGTAAAGTTTTTCCTTTGTTTATCCATCTCCTTTTATATCGACTGGGGATGGAGGTTATCATTGCATAATTCGTAGAGCCATGCATACTTTTGCATCAGTTGGCCAGACAAATATCTCAACCATCCTGACTGTTTACTCTTCAAGTTAGCAAGAAGACTGGGGCTAGAAGCAGTGGGGCTTGTATGACTCTTAAGTATGCTTTGAACTTCTGGATGTACTGAGGCATTTGCTGACCTGCAGAGAGGCCAAGCCAAGTTGCGCTGCACCTGCCTCAGCCATAATCCAGATATCTCATGTACTTTTGAAACAATATCCTTTCATTTTCTACAGATATATAAGGTGATCTCTGGGTCTTCCTGATAGTGAACTCTTGTGGTGTTTTACATGAGTAAATGAGCTATGTGAGCAGCCTGAATCCAGACCTTTGTAGAAGATTTACTGATCCGGCTAAATTCAACCTGCCCTCTGTTTACTTTCTTCCTTAATTCCTGACCACTAGCAGAGTTACTCATCTTCAGTAGAAGGTGTCTTCCTCATAATACCAATAATCTGGATGGCCACTCTGTTTGAAATTCCCATATCTGGGCAAGGCAGATATCCAAGCCTGCCACTTGCTCAGAAAAAACTTCTGACCAGTAGGTTCTTGTACAGAAATTGTATGATAATATTAATGACATTGAGCCTTGGAGAAGTCTGGCAGTTAGTTATCATATGAACTTATTGTAGATTTCTGGTTAAATAGAATATTGATGCCTCCCACTTCCTGTCAGGGAATAGATGGCCCTAGGCAATGTAAAATCTGAGTCATTTTCTGAAATTTAGATGCTCTCTAAGTTGGGAATTTATGGGGTAGAAGTATCCAGCTTTTCTGTATTCCTACCCACCTATGCCGCTATCTCCTGCGTAACTGTGGGTAGTGAGTTCCCTCATATGCATTTTGTCTACTTAGAGTAAAGGAACTGTAAGTGGTTGAATTTTACTACCTGTATATGCAGTGCCTAGAACAGTGATACTAACTAGGCAACATGGTGATACAAATACATAGAAATGGATCTTAAAAGACTGATTATTTATGCATAAGGCTACTCCAAAGAATAAGTATTATACTTCATACCCAAGGTTTAAATTCTGTAGTTCTTTTACTTGTTAAAAATATATTAGCCACAAGGAATATATCTTACATCATTATGAAATAAATCGTGCAATGAAATAAACAGTGGTTCTAAATTTACTTTCCATATGTCAAGGTAAAATCTGATATGGACAGCTGTATTTGTTGTGGTGACCATTTATCAATGAACTGTTATATATGATCCTTTTAATGTCCCGTAAGGTAAGGGACTTTTGAATTTGTATTTCTTGTGAAAGCAGTTGTGTAATGAATATTAAAGCAAATAAATGTTCGTGAGTGACTTCAGTTCAGAACTGCACTCTTTTAAGCTTGTGGACATTTTTCAGTCCTCTAATTGATACACAATAGCTTCATGATACTACTGGAAATACTGATGGATAATTCATTGTTATAGAAGGCAGGTACTCTTTGTATATACTCTAAGAGACTTTCAAGGAATAATTAAAAACAAAAACCAAAACCAAAACAACCACACCTTAAGTGAAGACCAGAACAGAAAAAAAGTTTGTCCTAGATTCCTCCAAAGGTGGTCACAGTCATCTTGCTTCTAGAAGCAGGAGGTTACAAATGGCTCCCTTGTGTTCCTTCTGAGAAAAGCTGGGAACAGCGACTCAGATCTTTATTATTAGACATCTTCTCCATGTAGTTTGGTTTTGTTCACTAGGTTGACCTCAGAAAATTATTTCATTGACTCTGTCTTAGGGGGTCTGCCACACTGCCACTTCAATCAAATATATGTTCCAAAGGGAACATATGCAGTGATAAACCAAAACGCAAAGAAACCCATTATATCTGAGCAAAAGCTCTCACGAAATATCATGAAATCATTAAAAGGTGATTATTATGAATATGTAAATAAATAATGGATCTATAGTAGAAGGTGTTGAAACTTAAACTGCAATAACTCAATAGGAGTGAAGTCTTGTCTACTTTTTCTAGACCCAACTGTGCAATTAATATTTCTAGGAAAAAGTATTTCTGAAGAGCCTTCAACATTTTTCACTTTATCACAAAGAAGAAATATGTATGTCAGTTTCTTATGCTTGAATTTGGTGAGGACATACATGCTGATTGTTCTGATGTATATTTAACATTTAATACATAGGTGGATTTTTCATGCATCTATAATAAAACTGCCCAAGTATTAGTATTTATGGGCTATTCATGTATCCAGAGATAAAGATAATTACAGGTCAGAAGTTATCATCTGACCCAATGGTTATCCAGCTTGACGTTGTGATTAATGGGATTTACATGAAGGGGTGGTTCATTGCTGCTTCTGATAAATACTATTTTGTTCACTTGTCACTAGCCAAGTATTGAAATAAATGGTTGATGATGTACAATTCAGATAGGGAATGTGTGATCAGAGAAACCTAGCTGAGAAAGGAAAAGAAAATTACTCTTGAGTACATGTACCCTGAACCCCCTATTATCAGAAGAGTTACATAGTCTACATATCTGTTATGATTAAATAAAACTATAAAATTCATATGAGATGGCAAAAAAAGATATAAAGATAAAAAGATAAAACCCCTACACTCCTTTAGTTTTCCATGTTCTAAGGTGACAATACGGGCTACTGAACAGGAAGAGAGGAATGTCATTCATACACATAAGGCTCTGGCTGACCACCTTCTATGATTCCTTTCAGGGCATAATTTCTTATCTGTGTTGATTGCTAGTTGAAAAGATATGACCTAGCCTTAAATAGCTCTTTGCAATCTAGTAATCTATAGGATATAGCAACTTTTAATGAATGAGACAGGTCAGATGGACTAAGCTACAGTAAGAAATAACAGGAATCAAAGACAAAGAAAGCTTTAACTTTGTGACAATAGTCAGCTTAGTTAGTAAAACAATTAATAAAAAGTTTATTCCTAATACAGTTACCAACCTGGAGGCTGCTGCTGTCTGCTTGTAAAGGCTGGAAGGTGGCAGTAGCTGTTGAAATGGGGTTCACACATGTTCCTTCAAAACTGTTTCCTCTCTGACCTATAGATTATTCTCATTTTCTCTTCCGGGTTGTGATAGGCATGGGGCATTTTATATAGAAAATATTTAATGTAGCACTAGCCAATCATTGTGTTCTCCAGAAAAATGTACAAGCTTACATGTAAGTGTCTCAAAGGCTGATTCAATACATGGGCTATGAGTAGGAACATTTTGCTTTTCTTAATAGTCTGAGTTTAATCTGACTAAATAATCTGACTCTACTAGTAGGTATTATCTAAAAACATTTTGAAAAGAAGGATCATTATGTACATGATTCTAAATAAAGTTTGGATAAAATGTAGTGGGGCTGACTAAAGACAGATCATGGTGGATTAACATGTTATCCCTGATTTGTAAGCATGACATAAGTCAGAAAAAAATTACATGGGTTTCTGTAAAGCATTTGCTACACAGTTATAAGGAGGTAATTAGTTAGACAAGGAGACTGTATTTCTTACATATATTCCTGCTTTGTTGTGTGCTGAGAAACCATTGCTGGAAGTTACTGTGGGAAGGAAAGGGCCCTGTAGGCCAGTCAAATACAGGATCGCTTTTTCACATCAGTGCTAAGGAGTTGTGAAAAGGCAAACTAGATGGTACTAGAAATACATTTTCAGTAAAGGTATCATTAATACCATTGCAGAAGGTCCTGACAGTATAGAATACTTCATGTAACTCTGAATTTCCATTTGCACGTTATTAATTACATATTAACACATTATACTGTGGGCACAACCTACTGGTGGTAAGTCAGTTTGGACCTAGTTACAAAAATCACATCTGAGATAGAAAGTACTGGCACCACAAAAGCAAACAACAGCCACAGTGCTGCTCCGCATGTTGCATGTTGAGACAATGTTAAGTTCCAAGATAAAAGTCTTACACAGAAATCTGAAGCAAGGGAGGATGCTTCCTGATCAAAGTAAAAGGACAGTGTCCCAGCTTACACAAAATGGAAAGTGGCAGATATTCCTTGAGAAGAGGACAAAAAAAGACTGGAAAAATACTATGAGCCTGTGATGAGATACACCAAAGTAGAATGCGTGTAAGTATTTGAATAAAATTAAAATGTCACATGCTTTTTAAGCAAACTTAATCCAACAGTTAGAAGTTATACAAGGACAATATTTTGTCTCTCAGCATCCTAATATACCTAATAGCATCTCTTCTTAAACACAATGCATCTTAAATTGTTACCATCTTGTGCTGCTACTATCTTGGAAGAGAATAAAAGCTGTATACTCAATTTGTCTAGCAAAAATACTCCCTGGGAGGATATCACGACATCTGGTAACATACCAGTAAGACATATAGGGAAAAGGGGGAAAAAAACCCACATGCACGAAGTATCAATGGTAATGCCAAACCTGTAGATTCTACCTGGGCATGATGAGTTCAGGCTATAAGCAAAAAGATTTCTGTCCAACAGTGAGGTTCTGTGACAACATTTTACTAAGTTTTGGAAAGATATAAACTTAACTACTTTTAAAAATCATTTGTTTCTAAAAGGGATCACTTGGCTCGTTTGTCATAGTAGAGACACAAATCTAGAGGTTGCATTGTATACCTCTTCAGTAGAAGATTATTCCTGTCACAGTTTTAGACTGCATTTCTATATTATATGAAAATCTGCTTTATCTACTTTTTCAGTAATTTTGCTTTTAATACAGTTATATCTATAGTTGCTTTTCTTCTTTGAAGGTAAAGAAACTCTTCTAGCAGGCTTTCATCTCCATTTCGTATGCAGTCATTACATGAATTATGCAGAAGTAATTTTTTTGTGTGATATCCTGACAAAAATGAGTTTGTTCAACTGTAGTAACAACACAGTGCTGGCAGTCAGTAATTTCATGAGAGCCTTTTATTGCTATCAGAGGAAAGAGAAGTGAATAATCAGTACCCTGAGGGAAATATATGAGTGCTATAATTCAATTCCTAAGTGACCTGGCAATTAATAACCAATAATGATGAGGTCCAAGGAGCAAAAGCATAAGATACACTGTAAATGATTTCAGGAAGAAGTGTGAGAAAGGGGACAACTGTCGGGGATCTTATAGGCCAACAGAGAATACTTTAATACTCCTACATCTGTAGGTGAACTCTGCTGTATGAAGGAAAATAAGAAAGATAGTCTTAATCCTTTTATGATGATTAAATGATTAAATAAATAATGTTAAATATTTTTTCATAGCTGAAGCATGCAAATCTCAGCAGTTTGAGTAAAGTACGGTTCTCTAACATCTACATTTGTGCAAAGCGTGACATGCCTTAGAGATAGTGCTATGAAATAAAATGTATTATCATACAATTTAGGAGGTGGTAAAGGAAAAAGACAAGAAAAAATCTCTATGAAAATGTGAGTACAGGATAGTATAGTGTGATAGCACAATACTAAGAAGTGATAACTTGAGCTAATACTGGGTAAACAGATGTTCCTACTCATCTGTGCTTTACTGTTATCCCTGGATTTTTTTTTCCTATTGCATTTTAAGGTAAGTCTTAAATATGTAATTATAAGATATAAGACTGTCTCATTACTGGGCTCAGTGCACAGATATTCAGATAAAGCCTTAGCTGAAAATGGATGATACAGATGGAAAATGAGTGGAAATGCAATCTCATGAATGCCTTAAAAAATCCTAAAGTACATTTCAAGTAACTGTGTTTGTGTGTGCACATACATAGCTCTATATACATTAAGGTACAGGACAAGGATTAGGTTAAAACACCTCTTTTACTGAGATGTTTCTCTTCTTTTTTTATTTAAAACAGTCTTCAAGTATCAACATGGTCAAGCTGCTTATCCATGGGAAAACAGACAGAGCAAATATAGGAAAATATTTTAAAAAACCATGTCCACAAACACCTACATAGAATCTTAGAATCATTTAGGTTGGAAAAGACCTTTAAGATCATTGAGTCAAACCATAAACCTAACACTGCCAAATTCATCACTAAACCGTGTCTCTCAGTGCCACACCTACACGTCTTTTGAATACCTCCAGGGACGATGACTCAACCACTTCCCTGGGCAGCCTGTTCCAATGCATGACAGCCCTTTTGGTGAAGAAATGCAGGTGTGCATTTGAATTACTATCATATGTAGAGCTAGAGGATCTGGACAAAAACATACTGAAAATACTTTATTGACTAAGACCAAGAGGGTTATTTATCATTATTAGGTTTAAAAATAAATAAATAATGATGGACTAGACAGGCAAGTGGTACAAAGACATACAAATACGACATGAAGAGGGAAGGTTCTCTCAAAAATATAGAAATATTTACCTTTAGTAGGGTAAAAAATATTTTAATTTCCCACAAGAATGTATAATAAATATAAATAAATAAATAATCAAATACATCTTAATAATAAAATAGAAAATAAATCTCAACTTTACAATGTCAAAAGAAAAATTTTGACCTTAACAATATGAATAATTTCTGTAATGCTGATCTCAAACAAACAAACAAAAGCTTCTGAAATATCATTGCTATTCAGAAAAAAAAAAAAGGAAAAAAACCAAACCCAAAAACCCGAGTTTTCCACATAATTGAAATCTGGGAATTTTTGAAATTGTGATTCCACAGCACCAGGAAATTAACTGGGAAAAGTATATCTTTATGCAGCCATTTAGCATAAATCCCAAGCAACACAAATATCAAGAAACTGAGTTCATCTATACCAGGGAACATTTCTTTACTAGGCAACATTCTCAGGCACTGGAGCTCAGTTTCTCTGTATAGCTAAATTGTTAAAAAGTCTACGGCATAATTTTGGTCTAATCAGTTCTTACTCTTCTAAACAGTTCCTGGGCATGGTTTGAAATTCAGTATCGGCCAGAGATAGTTTAAATACGTTTTCTGGAACTTACCCTTGCAGTCTTCTGGCAAAGAGAGCCACAGCTTCACACTTACTTGGCTTGCTAGTACAGATTCAACCAGTAAGTTTATTCTGAGAACTTTTATAAAAGTGAAGATCATCTTTTTCATCTTTCCCTAAAGAATTATTTCATTGCGAAGGCTTATTTTTGCTTGAAAATGTGAGAAGGGAAGGGTGTCCTGTTTGCTTGCTCCCTGTTAATTAAATAAGCAGTTTTATGAACTCTAGAAAAGGTTTTTACTTTGAGTGTCTTGTTATTATGATGACCAAATGTTTGTGTGGCTTTGATCTGAATAGGCCTGACGGTTTTCATGCAAATTGTATGCTTTTTTTTTTTCTTACTCCTTCTAGTCAGCTGTTTATTCTTTTGCTTTTTAATTTGGCTTCAACAGCCATGAGATTATGGCTTTTAAAATACTGGGAGAAGTAAGAAAAATGAACAGTGAAATTGCAACCCTTCTTCATGAAAGTAGATTTTTGTCTAGTTTAGGGATATGCATGGCAGATTGCCATGGAAGACTGACCGGGGGGGGCAAAGGGGACTAAGAGAGTTGGTTGGTTGTCCTGGTTTCAGCTGGATGGGGGGTCCTGTCCACTGGGGGGGGAGGGGGGGAAGTGAATGAGCGGCTGCGTGGTTCTTCGTTGCTGGCTGGGGTTAAACCACAACACAGGAATGACCTCCTCAGAGCCAAAACCATGAACAGCACATATTTAAGAACACAAGGGTCAAATAAGGGGGTGACAAAATGTCAAAAAGCATGAACAGGAAAACTGATGGACTAAAAGATGGGTGGAAAGTTGGCTGGACTGCTGAGCTTAAAGGGTTGTGATCAGCTCTACAAACTCCATCTTGCAGACTGTGGTCAGCACTGCTTAATATCACCGGGAGAGTGAGATGGACAGTACTCTCAGCAAGTTTACAGATGATCCAAAATTGTGGGTGATACACTGGAGGGCAGGGTTGCTATTCAGTATGACCTAAAAAAATGACCTAACAGGAATTTCATGCAATTCAACAAAGGCAAGTGTGAAGTCCAGCACCAGGGATGGGGTGGTGCCATGACCACCAGTATAGGCTGGGGGCAACAGGCAAGAAAGCAGAGAAAACTCTGGGCGTCCTGGTAGGCAACAAGTTGAGCCTGAATCAGCAATGTGCTAATGAAGCAAAGAAGACCAAGCACATTCTGGGCTGTCTTAGCAACTGAAAAACATGGATATACATGTGGCAGTTAGAGAATCAGGTTGCTGTTCTGGGGGTGTTTAGAAGATTGAAAAATCAGGTCAGTTTTAAACTTCAAAACCAAACTTTAAATCTGAACTTTACTGAATTAATCTGTTAACAACACATTTTATGCTTGTTTTGGGTTTGTGTAGTGGGTTTTTGGTAGTGGGGGGGGGCTGCAGGTGTGGCTCCTGTGAGAAGCTGCCAGAAGCTTCCCCGGCTCTGAGTCAGACCCACCTCCAGCCCAGACTGAGCCCGTCAGTGATGGCGGTAGCGCCTCTGGGAGAACAGAGTTAAGAGGGGAACCTGCAGTGAGTGGGGCATTGGAATGTGAGAGGAGCCCCTCTGCAGACAGTGAGGTCAGTGAGGAAGGAGGGGAGGAGGGGCTGCCCCCACAGCCCGTGGTGAGACCAGACGGCAGGCTGTCCCCCCCCAGCCCACGGAGGGGAGCGGGGGAGCAGATGCCCACCTGCAGCCCGGGAAGAGAGGACCCCACGCCGGAGCAGGGGGATGGATGCCCCCCAGGATGGCCGGGACTCCAGGGGGAAGCCTGCACTGGAGCAGGCTGTGCCTGAAGATCAGCCCATGGAAAGGACCCATGCCAGAGAAGTTCAGGAAGAACTGCAGCCCGTGGGAGGGACCCCACACTGGAGCAGGGGAAGATGGACTAACCCAACATGAAATGGTCCTGAGCAACCTGCTTGAGCTGGCCCTGCTTTGAGCAGGGGTGATGGACTAATCTCTAGAGGTCCCTTCTGGCTTCATTCGTTTTGTGATTCCGTAAATATCCTTTATCTGCCTCAAACATTTTGCATGCTTGCATGAAGATCATCATATGCTGTGGCAGGTTCAGAGCTCCTTCAGGGAGGGACAGTGGGACAGAGAGAGGTAGGAAAAGTAGACATATTTTTTCTTCATCCCCTTCTCTCATATCTCTGTAGTGACCAGTTTCCACAAAAATTGATATTGCCAAGACTGTAAAACTAAGACTGTAAATCTAGCCTGTGACTGGCTAACTGGTTCAAAATTATTACGTTTGGAATGTAAGAGTCAGGCAGAAAAACATAATTACAAAAGCCTTTCTGTAGTAAACTGGATGAGGACACCTTCATATAAACACTGCTTCCCCTATCTGCAGTGCCTTCCCTTTATAATCAGGACTTAAATTTCCTGTTTAATAAAAAATAATAATTTTATTTTCTCATGTAAATCTCTTTTCTAGGAGATGATATAGCAGGAGAAAGAGTTCCATTCACAGTAAAAAGAAAAAAAATCAAACTGGGACATAGTCAGAAAGGGATCAGATGAAATGAGTTTGAGAAGCCTGGCGAAAGGGGGCAATGAATAAATTATTTATTCAGATCTTCATTAGCACTTAACACAATTCATAGGCTTCACTCACAATAGTTTCCTTATATTGCTGATACAGTTGGATATGGTGATTTGCAAACAAAATGTGAATACTGTTGAATATTTTTTTCTCTGTGACTACACCCTTTGTACATATTGACAAATCACAATGCCAACAAAGGCTTTAGGTTAGCTAGTTCTGGTGGTTTAAATCAGCACAATGTAGCCATCAATAGTTTCTTCATCTATAGCTGTTCTTTCTGCCTCGTACGCCTTTGTCTATTCAGGTGAAAATTTTCAGAGCTTTTGGAACTATACAAAATGAGTAGAGAATAACCTCAGTGTCCTCTCCATTCATGCTCTCAATATAAAATCACGTTGCAATTCTACGTCTGTGTGTGAACAATTGTTGCAGCATAATAGAAGCTCTGTTTGCCTACAGGGCACAGCACTACCAACATTTAATTCATTACTTTGCAAAACACTTTATAACACCCAACATCTGAAAAGCTGCATGAACAATTTAATTTTATTATTGTGAATGTAAAAGAAGAATAGGCAATTCCAGGTATATTAGCTTTCTTCCATATTCTTGTAATTGCAGAAATTTAGAGGTACTTGATTAAAGTAGCAGGACAGAAATCAAATGCTAATTGAGAATAGCCACCACTTTTCTAAAGAGTAAAATTAATGATGATAGAAAAACCTTGCTCATGCTCAAAACATTGTCCACAGTTCCAAGTACTGCTCTCGAGGTCAAATTCCCTGGCTGTCCACATTGATTTTCCTTATTCTTCCTCGTATGGTATCTTAAGAACATGCCAAGTAGCACTTGAAGGGGAGAAATCTCAGAAACATCTGGGCCCTTACAGATGTCTTCAGGCATTCCTATACTCCATCTGGGTGATGGTCACATCTGAACCACATATTTTAGGAATGTTTCACATGTCATCCATGGAGAAATCTTGTACTCTTTCCTTTAGAGTATTTACAGTTTTATCATCATGACAAGACTGTTGTCAGCAGCCACCTTAACAAATAGTTCACTGACTGGATATTCCAGGAAAGTATAGACCAAAGACCAGAGAAGTACTTAGATAAAAAATAGAAGCATGATGCTGTGAGGTGTTTCAGAAAGTCCTCAGCAGGAAGGGCATTACAGCTTGTGATTATTCTCAACCACACCCAGAAGGAAATCAGATGGACTTTATCAGGTGAACTACTGAGGAACAAAAAGTATTTTGGACTCATATCAAGGACACTTCTGTAAAGAGATTAAATATTTGGCATGTCCTATGAACTACTTTTCTTGGTACAGACACATGACCAGTTCAGTGGTGAACTATGCCAAGCAGCAGTTTTGGCATGGTTACTTCTCTGCTTGTTCACCACTGACACATCCTGCTTCATCATCAACATGCATTTGGCCTGGAACCACTCAAATTACCCTACAGAACATTTCATGATTCACTAAACATTTAGGACTCATTCAGTCAATAGTGGCTACTAGCTAGAAGCAGATCACTGCCTACTCAACAATCACGCAACAGCTGGGACTTCTCCCATTCAGATGAGACACAGAATTAGCCAGCCCGTGCTGAGACCCACAGACCGCCAAGAACCTTGACTCTCATCATCTGAGAAATAGGAGCAGACCTCTGGTTGGGTTATTTCTGGGTCATTCACTGTTAGGAGAGTGGGAAGAGGCAATGGGATTCACATGGAGAATACTTAAAGACAGCTGTGGAAAACAGCACTAATGACCCAAAGAGAAGCAGGTACTAAGATGGTCTCCATTTCTGGGATCAGGCCCAGACAAAAGCTTCACACTAACGTCCTTGTTCAATTTGGGACCTTGACTGGAAGTTTCAGGATGTTTGTATAATACAGCTTCCAGCATAGCACTGCGTACTTGACTTCAGACCGCACAAGCAAGCCAAATTTGCCTTTAAAACTGCATGTGAGAGAGCACATCATGCTACTCTAGTTAAGTATGCTATGTTAGCAAGCTTAACAAAGAATGGTAATCTTATGCATATGTCTTTCCACAGACTTGCTGTTCTAGAGATTCATGAGGAGCTCACCATCTTTTAGAAGAGTATCAGTCAATGGCAGACAGGATCTACTGGACCACACAGAGATGGTTTTTCATTTCTGTTTCTGTTTTCTATTTCGTCTGTAGAAGGATAGTTTAAAGACTTTAGAAAGACTGTGGCAAATAAATAGATAATTTTTAATGACCTTATGAACTAATAGTCCAAAATTGAGCGTGAAAATCTGGAGCTGTAGGGCTTAGCTTTTGTTTATCATGTTTTTGCAGTCACATATGGAAGCTACAGCAGCATTCTTGTTTTTCAGCTGTTTTGAAGTCAGAATATGTCCTGTGTTTGTTCTTGCTTTTCCTGAGTACTGTCAGGACCATAGCCTGAGGAGAACTTGAGTCCATTTAATCTTTAAGATTTCAAAGGTTTCCAAACAGTGTCAGTAAACAGGGATGTGTCACTTCTTAATATTTTGGAATAGAGCTGCATACCTACTAAAAGCATATGCCAAAAAGAAGGTATAGATGTTTAGGGATACACAACGCATAAGCAGCGTGTGGCAGGCTCCACAGATATCAGCATGCTGCTGTCCTTCAAGAGCTTAATGGATTTGCTTTTCCAGTCTCAAACTCTTTGGTTATGGCCTCCTTTTCTCAGGCTTCTTCAAACCTGCAAGTTACCGTTTTCTGCAGCATGCTGCCATGGAGTTGCTTGGTGTCAACGGTTAGGGGTTTTATGTAGGGCTGTATGGGATGGTGCAGGCATTGCATGGTTCAGGCAATTTGAAGAGCTGCTGGCATAGACATTGCTCCAGAGTGCACTCATGTAGTATGCAGCATGGCTCAATAATTGCTCCAAACCATGATAGTCTTGAGCAGCAATTGTATGAATCAGTGTAATCTTGGCTATCCTGTCTAGTCACTAACACACATTTAGCTATAAGAACAATTTAAGTTGTAAACACAAAAAGGCTGATCAGAAAATGTTTGTTTGGTCTCTGATATGGCCACGTTTGGGGAATACACTTTCAGAACAAAGTGAACTTGACTATTTCCTCTGTGGGGAGGGAGGAATTAAGGAGGTGATGCTGTTTGTGGTGCATTACAGGTGAATGTGCTGCAGGCATTTTGAGAAAAATGCCTACCTTTTGCCCAGGTCTTGTGAGATTAATACAGAAAGTGGTGGCAATAAAGGTAGAGATGAAAAAGGACAGTCAAAGGCTACAGAACCTGTTCTTTACAGAAGAACATCAGCATTTCTATAGTTGTGACCTGTCACTGCCATCGGATTATACAAATAATTTGCAATGAATAAACTGGGTACTGACCACATTAAGCCAATAATAATTGCATATAATTGCAATAATTGCATAATAATAGCCTAAATGTTAGATAGTTATTCTGAAGAACATAGAGGAAAATAAATGCTAAAACATCAGAACAGTCCTTCCTGTAAGGTCTAACACTGATCTCTCCCTACATGGTAATGTGATATATGTGCTACTAATTGGTCTGCAGCTTCTGATCACTACACTGTATTGTTAGTTAGCCACTGGGATTGCACTTGGATTGAAAAAATTGAAACCCCATGCACTGAATGAGTATAATAGACTGCTCTGTGTGTAAATTATATTTATTTGGCTGCAGCCAGTGAGATAAAATGCTTAATCTAAAAAACTAATAATCACAAAACAGAAATTCATCACTATAACTCATTTTTGTGGTACATGTTACAAATTAAAAAATAAACACTAGAGGAAACTATATATAAAGAATCCCAGAGGCTTTTAAACTATTCAAAATGGATCATAATTTAACAGCTGAACAACTGTAATATTACTTTATTGATGGATTGTGCTCACAAGTTGTGACTGTGCAGATAAATTATATTTTTAAAAAAATCAGAAGCAAATGATGGAATTTTTTTTTTTAATGGTGCTGTTGAAATTCAATTCTTAAGATTCATAATTCCGTGTTTGCCTTTATCAGGAAAAAAGTGTCACATCACAATTAAACACTGACTAGTCATTGATAATTGATGCAGGAGTTCATCCTGCTTTCAGTGAAATTAGGAGCAAAATTTTATATGCTTAATGGTGAAAGTGTTGTTTCCATTGGATGGAAACATGCTGCATTTAACATAAGATATAGATTTTAGAATACAAAGATTCTACCTTTTAATATCATAGAATCATAGAATCGTTCGGGTTGGAAAAGACCTTTAAGATCATTGAGTCCAACTGTTAACCTAACTGCCAAATCCACCACTAAACCATGTCCCTAAGCACGATATCCACACGTCTTTCAAATACCTCCAGGGATGGTGACTCAACCACTTCCCTGGTCAGCCTGTTCCAATGCTTGACAACCCTTTCAGTGAGGAAATTTTTCCTAATAGCCAATGGAAACCTCCCATGGCACAACTCCCCTGGTCCTATCGCTTGTTACTTGGGTAAAAAGACCGACCCCCACCTCACTACAACCTCCCTTCAGGCAGTTGTAGAGAGCAATAAGGTCTCCCCTCAGCCTCCTTTTCTCCAGGCTAAACAGCCCCAGCTCCCTCAGCCGCTCCTCATAGGACTTGTGCTCTGGACCCCTCACCAGCTTCATTGCCCTTCTCTGGACACGCTCCAGCACCTCAATGTCTTTCCTGTAGTGAGGGGCCCAAAACTGTACACAGTACTTGAGGTGCGGCCTCATCAGTGCTGAGTACAGGGGGACGATCACTGCCCTAGTCCTGCTGGCCACACTATTTCTGATACAAGCCAGGATGCTGTTGGCCTTCTTGGCCACCTGGGCACACTGCTGGCTTATATTCAGTCAGCCTATCATTTACTGTGTGAGAAAAAACATGGATGATTCTATAAATAGAGATATAAGGAATATGAATACCCAGTTTAATGTGAGTTACTCACTTGTGCAGACTCTCATATTGATGAATAAAATAATCTTTAGTTTCTGAATTAAACTAGTGTGGTCTAAGAGTACATTAAATTTGAAGACTCCTTTCCCAGATCCAATTTATTTGTCTTGGGCATTCTCCTGCAGCCAAACTGCAAGACATGCTGTGCAGAGGGTATACAATTACATTATTGTCTAGTTGTAGTCAATAGAAAATACAGCCTATCAATCAGCTTCCTGATGAAAGCTAAAACATGTATTGATCTAATAAAATTATTTAGTAAGCTGACTTATAAAATCTTCCACTCTGGCAAACATTGGTGCCTTTATAACTGGTCCAAAAATAGGAAGTAATATCACTTTTCAAATTAGGTTTTCTTTAGGAAATGTGAATTCTTTGTTTATCCACTGAGAACATTATCAACTTGCTCAATGCACTCCTTGGCTCTCCAAATCAGGATATCCACAAAGTAGAATGGTGTAAATGTAATCTTCAGAGGTCCTTTGAAGTTTCCTTTCTCCTTGGAAAGAAGTGAGAAAACAAATATTTTTCCACTCAATCAGTGTTTATCTAAAGTCCAATATTTTAACATCAAAAATAAGTGGTAATGTGGGACAGAGGTAGAGCACGAAAAGAACAAGAATAGCTACAAATTTAATAGTTGTACTTGGTAGCGTCAGTTAGGCCCAATCCTACAAATATTGCCACCCTTGATGTTATATATGGGAATAGCCATGTTAGCTTTGATGCTATAAACCATGAATCAGGAGTAATCATAGAATCATAGAATAGTTTGGGATGGAAGGCATCTTAAAGGTCATCTAGTTCCAACGCCCCTGCCATGGGCAGGGACACCTTCCACTAGACCAGGTTGCTCAAAGCCCCATCCAACCTGGCCTTGAACACTGCCAGGGATGGGGCATCCACAACCTCTCTGGGCAACCTGTTCCAGTGTCTCACCACCCTCACAGTGAAGAATTTTTTCCTAATACCTAATCTAAATCTACCATCTTTCAGTTTAAAACCATTACCCCTTGTCCTATCACTACAATCCCTGTTAAAGAGTCCTTCCCCTCTTTTCTGTAGGTCCCCTTTAAGTACTGGAAGGCTGCTGTAAGGTCTCCGTGGATCCTTCTCTTCTCCAGGCTGAACAACCCCAACTCTCTCAGCCTGTCTTCATAGGAGAGGTGCTCCAGCCCTCTGATCATCTTCATGGCCCTCCTCTGGACTTGCTCCAACAAGTCCACGTCCTTCTTATGTTGGGGGCCCCAGAGCTGAACACAGGACTCCAGGTGGGGTCTCACAAGAACAGAGCAGAGGGGCAGAATCATCTCCCTCAACCTGCTAGACACACTTCTTTTGATGCAGCCCAGAATGCAATTGGCTTTCTGGGCAGCAAGCGCACATGGCTGGTTCATGTTCAGTTTTTCATCCACTAGTACTCCCAAGTCCTTCTCCACAGGGCTGCTCTCAATCCACTCATTGCCCAGCCTGTATTTCTGCTTGGGATTGCCCTGACCCGTGTGCAGGACCTTGCACTTGGCCTTGTTGAACTTCATGACGTTTGCACAGGCCCACCTCTGAAGCCTGTCAAGGTCCCTCTGGATGGCATCCCTTCCCTCCAGTGTGTCAACCGCACCTCACAGCTTGGTGTTATCGGCAAACTTGCTGAGGGTGCACTCAATCCCACTGTCCATGTCGCTGACAAAGATGTTAAACAGCACCGGTCCCAATACTGACCCCTGAAGAACGCCACTCACCACTGCTCTCCACTTGAACATTGAGCTGTTAACTGCAACTCTTTCAGTGCGACCATCCAGCCAATTTCTTATCTGCTGAGTGGTCCATCCATCAAACCCATCTTTCTCCAGTTTAGAGACAAGGAAGGGTGTCATGCGGGACAGTGTCAAATACTTTGTACAAGTCCAGGTAGATGACATCTGTTGCTTGAATAAAGTGCTTAAATAATAACAGTCTGCAATTCTTTTGATATGGAGCCTCTAAACTCAGAGAAGGATCTCGTTGATGATGATAAGCAAAAGAAGAACACCACAGCAATGACAAAACCCCCAATTTAATGTAATTTACAGGTAGACTGGGGAGACTCAAAATTGGCGCTCAAGCAGGAATTTAAAAGGATTAAAGCTATATTGTGCTTAAGCCTATTACACCTGACACATTCTGAACTGGATGTGAAAAAGCTGTAAATCTTACCTTTGGATGCATTACTAGCATTTAAGTAGGCAATTAAAACATCCATAAGCATTTATCAGTTTTCAGATATATAAGCAGTCAGTGAAATATAAACCAAGATCTTTTCACATCATATAAGACAATATAGTATCAAATGATCAGGCACTCAGATTTTTTACACCAGCAATGACCAATGAATCGGACTTCAGAAAAAATCTCTCTCAGTTTCCAGTTGTCATGCTAGCAGTAGCTTAAAAATTATCATATCTATAAAGGATGGGAATGAAGCTTCATTCTGCTCCCAATTCTACTTATGCTTTTTACATTAGGCAGTTGTTGGATAAAGGACCCTGGAATTAATCCAGGGAAATAATATATCGCACTCTTGATGTTTCTCCTTAAAACTCTTCCTCACTAAAATAATTTTTTCAAAGTTTCTGCCTTTCTTGAAAACAGATGAAAGTGAATCAGCTGTTTTCCATTCATGATTATAACTAGCTATAGGTAGAAAATCTGTTTGCTTTTTTAAAAGTACATACTTGCTCAGAAATGAGTTCACACAAGCTGAATTAAAAAAGAAGAAAAAAATCTGAGCCTTTCAGCTTTACTAGAAATATTTTATGTATCTAATCTTGAAGAACATGACCATTACATGTGAATGTAAATATGTGGAGCATGTATGTGTCTACTCTGAACATCATTTGAAACTAACAAGAATTCACGCCTTTTTCATTGGACTCCATAGAAATTTAAGCTAACTCAAAAAATAATGCTATGAGAACTATTGCAAGAAATGAGTATCTGGATGTGAGTCGAATATGTAGTGTGTTGGTAGTAAACCTTTGCTATTTACCATATTCAAAATATATTTTACTTGAATTCCATCTTATTAGCAAAATGCACTGTATTTCTTTAAAGTGATGGTGAGAATACTGTACATCATTACCAAGGACATTATAGTCTTCTGTGCTCAATCGTGTATGTGTGTGAACGCTATTTAAAGAGTTGGAAATGCCAGCACATAATTTCTTTGGTTATCATTCACTGAAATGGTGAATTTGTCTACTGAAAGAGCCCAATTATAACCACCTGGTCATATTCACCATCTGCTCCCAAAGAAGCTGACAAGCTAAGGAGGCTTACACTTAAAATGCTCCATCAGAATAGAAAACTTTTATATAATGGATTACACTAATCCCGATTTAGAATAGAAATCAAAGTCTATATTTTGTGATCTGAGAAGATACTTGGATTTTCCTTGTCATGTGTTGTGAATCAGGTAAAAGCAGCAATAATAAAATGGTCTTTCATTCATTTCTCCAAAATGAATCATAATCCAGATAGCTGTGTTCCTAAATTGTGATTGGAGATCGGCCTATATGGAAATTTGGTGTGGAGGATGGTGCTTTATAAATTTGTTCTTTAGTGGTTTATATATAATTTGAAAAAAAAAAAATCAAATTAACCTTTTTCCCATCACTAGATGTAACTAATTATGAATTACAGCTGTGTTTTAAATCAGAAAATGAATGTATAGAATATTTTTTTTCCAATTCTCTTTAGATCTTACATATGACAGGAACCTGAAATTCATCATAATTACTTTATGTGAAACTTACCTTTCTACTTGTATGTATACTTAGATATGAATATCTTTATATTTAATCTAGGCATTTATTTTTCAAGAAATACATATAGTGTTGTTTACAAGTCTCTTGATTCAAGAAGGTCAAATTGGATAGGGCTTTTTACATCTGTCCAGTACTGTCTATTATTTATATCTTAATCCAGTTGTTGATGCTTTGCCTATCTCAGAATGCATGTACATGAACTAAACTGCAATGTAGCTGAATTACTCTGCTGGAAAAGCTTGGACTAGGCTGAAAATTCTTGCTGGCCCATATAATTTCACTCCTATAAGAAAAAAAAATGGGGCAAGTGAAGGTTTGGAAAATTGCAGGCTGTGAGTTTTGTTGCAGGAGGTTAGAGTTGTTTACAAAATTAAATGTCAAATGATTGAATAGAAAGCTGGGGAGAGGTAAGTTTGAATCACAGTTAGCTGTTGAAAGTTTTAAGCCCAAAAATATCATCAGTGATTCTTCTGTCCAAAGTTACAGTGATCCTGCAAGCCAAATTCCTATATGCCACACATTTTTGCTGTAATACCTTAAACTCTTCATGTTGAATGAATATTTTTTCTCACAAGAAAATCCACTTTCAGATTATATAGTTGTGGTTTTGTGCCCTCAAACAATAAATCCAAATAAACAAGTAAAAATAAAATATCACAACAGTATTCGGTTTCTAAGCTTACTGAAAGATACATGTGTTTCATGTTTGACTTAAAACTCAGTTCCAGGAATCTAACATTTACATGAAAATATGCATTCTATTATATGAGCATTTAAATGTCTAGATTTCATAGTTTCAGGAACAATCCAAACACAATTAATACTATCTCTAAATGCATGGAAATAAAAAAAAATACAAAAAATTATTTATTATTTTTAATTATACTTTTAACACTGATCTCATCACTGTCATGATTTTTGAATGGACATAATGACAGTCTCAGGACTAGAGATTTACTTCAGGCACCAGTCATGGAGGACTATCTTATGAGTTGAGAAGAGAGAAATCTACTTCTCATAAAGTGATTTAATTAAGAACCACATCTAAAAATTAAAACTGTTAAGAACAGTCATTGCTTTACTAAAATGGGAGTGAAAATGGGAGTGACTATGCCAAGGAAATTAAGTAATGTTAATATGGGAGTAATTACAAAAGAACTGTGATAAACTTATTGAGAACTAATTAGTGTTCCTGAAAATCTTTTCAGACTGACTGAGTTGAATGATTCTGTGGTTTATATTTTTGCTTTATTAAAGCTGTATGGAGAATAATATAATTTTGGAGGTTTCTAATTCCCTTCTTATTCTCTTGCTGTTACTGCTTCATACTGAAATAAGCCAAGTGAAGCCATTTAAAACTCTTTTTTCAAAACGAAGTTTGCCCAAAGGATCAGATTTTTAATCGGGCTTCCCTCAAAATAACTAAAAAATACAACCTGAAATTTCATAGATTTTCAATAGACACTTTTCCACATTTCAGTTTTGACACGGTCATTAAAAACAGATTAAAAAAATTGTATCCCATATTCAATCTTTTCATTTTCTTTTGGCAGAGTAGTCCCAGATCATTGTCTAGGGTGAAAAATGACAATGAACCAAAGAAGAAATGATTGTTCAAGAAGAAAGATTCTGAACAAAGAAATGAGTACGTTTAAGCAATACTTTAAGATTTTTCCAACAGGCATCTGTTGTGGTTTAACCCCAGCCAGCAACTAAGCACCACGCAGCTGCTCACTGACTTCCCCCCCACCCAGTGGGATGGGGGAGAGAATCAGAAGGAAAAAGGTAAAACTCGTGGGTTGAGATAAGAATGGTTTAATAGAACAGAAAGGAAGACAATAATAATGATAATAATAACAATAATAAATTGACAATACTAATAAAAGCACTGGAATATACAAAACAAGTGATGCACAATGCAATTGCTTACCACTTGCTGACCGATGCCCAGTTAGTTCCTGAGCAGCAACCTTCCCCACGCCAACTCCCCCCGGTTTATATACTGGGCATGACGTCACATGGTATGGAATACGCCTTTGGCCAGTTTGGGTCAGCTGCCCTGGCTGTGTCTCCTCCCAACTTCTTGTGCCCCTCCAGCCTTCTTGCTGGCTGGGCATGAGAAGCTCAAAAATCCTTGACTCTACACTAAACATTACTTAGCAACAACTGAAAACTTCAGTGTGTTATCAACATTCTTCTAATACTGAATCCAAACCATAACACTATACCAGCTACTAGAATGAAAATTAAATCTATCCCAGCTGAAACAGGACACCGCATCATAAAGAATTTAAACCCAAATCTACAAATAATTTGCATTAACTCAAAATTTCATTTTTTACCAGATAATATTTTCACCTGCAAAGCTTCATCAGGCTCTAGCTACCTGAGGATCTAGTTGCTGCATCACTAGCTTTTGTTGATCCACCATTTCCTTGCAGTGGCTGTTGCTGTTGCTGCTGCTGCTCTCTCTCCAGTCAGTGGTAATGCAGCGTGTGCTTCTCTTTACAGTTTTGGGGCCCCTATTACCAAACAAAAAAATATCACCACAATATGATTGCAAACACTGATTTAGTTTTTCCAAAACCAGCTAGTTCAGAATAGCTGAAAAGGGATTCAGGATCCTAGATACATTAACACTTTCAGCTAGACACTATCCCAATGTACTTCTACCAAGCTTCTGTCATCTGCCCTCCCTTTTTCTTCCACATTTTTCCTATTCTTTGTTTCTGCTTCCACCAACAGAACACATGCCTCTAACACCTCCAGAAAAGCTGGCGATGTTTTATAGTGATAAGGAAAAGGTAATTTTCTGTCTTGATGGGGAGACAAGTGACCACTTTTATTTTCTTGTTTATTAAAAAAAAAAAAAAGATATGAAGCCAGACCACCAATGATATGGCCTTTCAGCTCAGCTGAAAAGATGGGGAGCATATCACAGTCAAAAACAGGGAGAAGGGGGAGAGGGGGTGGCTGCAGAAATAAGAAGGATCTTGGCAGTTCCAATACACATGAATTCACATTTGGTAGGCAATCATTAGGACACACCAGAAAAACTTTTTTTCACAGCTAGGCAACATCTGCCCTCTCTATTGAGCTCGTAAGGCTGTTGTTGACTCAAAGGGTTATTCACATTTTTTCATAAATGAATCTACTAGATAATGCCAGTGTGACTGCAGACTCAATTCCATTGCTGCTTCCATTGCTGCTGGTACCTTTGACACCCTACAGTTTTGCAACCCACATGTCACTACTTCTATAAGAGAGGTCACTGCATGTCCAGCAGCTCCCAAATTACCTCTCCTCTTGGGACAACAGAAGCCTGAAAGACTCATGCTCTTGACTGATGTCAGTTCATCGATAGGGCACCTGCTATTACCAAATCCAAAACAGTAACTGGTAACTAATGAACATCTCTCCATCCTCTACATTTTAAACCATAAATTGCTCCAAATGAATTTGATCTGGTTTGATATCCATTTTGCACTGTGCATTTTGTTTTTAATAGAGCCTTGTATGGTTCATTGCTCACTATAGAAGTGTAATCATTTTCTTTTGGCCCTTCAGAGTAAGGTAGTATCAATGACACAAAGACAAGAGCTGGAAAAACAAACTCCGGAGCTGCCAAATGGAGTTTTTGGATCCCAAAGTCTGTAAGGCTGGGATTTAAAATACAGCTGAATCTGGATTCCCAGCTACAGGCAGAAGCTTCAGGCCAGTGGCTGCCAGAGGCTGCACTGTGAGATTTCAGTGGCATCAGGGGAAAGAAGGAAATGGAAAAAAAAAATGATAGGGACATTTTTTAATGACTTGCATCTGCTCTCTATGAAATTTCCCAGTGCAGGCAAACAGCTTTCAAAAATTTACATAAAATATTCAGCCAGGATATCCCTCATGATTTTACACTTCTGGTTCACAGATGAGTGAACTAACCTCAGCTGGCACAGGTAGTAGCCATGGCTTTACTTGGACTTCTGCTCCCATTCTTTTATGTGTGGCTTTTGCTTTTGCAAATACCAAACAAGAATTAGACTCCAAGTAGAGTGATTTAAGTCCATTCCTTCATGAAAAACTTATTCCCTGGCCATCTGGCATCTCCTTAGGTGGTAACTAAAGAAGTTCTGGTGATAGATGAGGTTGCATTTGTGAACTTTATGAGCCATGGTAATAAGAATATAAGTGCTCTGCCAAGTAACAATGGCACAATGGCTCCATTAATCTTGTCTGGCCCAGCACCATGAATATACAGATCTGTTTGCCTGTCATGGTCGAGGAAGGAGGTGTGAACTGGGCCACCATGTATTTTGCTAGGCCATCTGGCAGTGGTGGTAGCTACCCACAGAGACAAAAAAAGTCCTATAAGGTGGTGGAGTACTATCCCTTTTAGTTGCTGAAGCATGCCTGTTGAGGAGTCTGGATATGTAGATGTGTGTGTCATTAGTATTGTCAGCACAGCTGGGAGATTCACTTGGGCAAAGCCTGCTATGATATCACATACCACTACTGAAAGGTAACATGGATCAGGAACAGATAATGTTACTTTCCTAATAATTTTTCAGTCGTCGAACTCACTATCAGCAGAGCAATGGAAGTTGACGTTGCAAGCTTCCAAATGCACCATTTAAGTCTTCTTCTTGACATCCACTGTTATTGCTATACTGGTCATTTTCCATTTTGTCATTCACAGAACATAATTTTTCTTATCCTGCAGTTTTTCTTCTGCTTACAGTTTCCCTATATTTTGCGTAGGGACTCTGTGCTATGAGGCATCATTATTCTAATAAACCAGACACTACAGCAAAAGGGTAGTAGTTCGGTTTCATTTTCACTTCTTTTTTTTTCTTCTTTTTAACAAGTACAGGCCAGCCCATTTGGGCTACTGTAAAACAATCTGCATCTGTGACCCTGGCTCTGAACAGATAAGTTCAGGCATAATGCAGGGATTCTTCTTAGAGCAGTGCCACTGGTAGATGCTGCTTGTTGCTACTGCTGCTGACACAGTTGCCCAAGGCAGAAGATAAAAACGTCGTATTACCATTACTATGCTGCAGTGCAGCCATGGATTAGTCCTGCTTTGGGGTAAAGCACTCATTTTATAGGGGTTGATCTGAGAATCAGAGCAGCCAAAGGACACTCAAAATGGACATATAAAATGTCTGTCATACCAAATCCCACAGGACATGCAAGAACAGCTGAATACAATGCAATGCAAGATGCAAGGCAGCATATCTGTGGTGCACATTCACAAAATTAACTCCTCTACCTTCTTGCCAGTCCATTGATTCCTACTTGTAACACTGGCATGTACCCATGCTGTTTACAGTCTCAGTTTTCCACAAATTGTTGATCTCTAGTGCATATATCCAGTACCAATTTTCATCAAACCAAAGCTTTGTTCTCTACCACATCTTTTGCAGATTTGTCTGGTACTGAACATAACTCCTTCCACCCTTCTGTTGTTTCCTTTTATGTATCTTCATGGGTTGCTCTTGGTTTCAATTTCAGTTATTGAATGTCTAATCTTTTTCATAAATATGCAGTATGTTTATGACTTACTTTGTTCTTATGGTAGAACAGAACTTCTTTAAATTAAGCTTTCTTTTTTTATATTCTAGTAAGTCTGTTTTCTGAGATACATTTTAATTTCCATCAAGATTTAATAGGATTCAAAATTCTGTTTCAAAAAAGTCAAAAGAATCATAGCTTATATGTAGAATTTTTTAAAGTCTCAAAATACTCATTTAAACTTTGAGTAGTTCTGAAATTTTTAAAGCTCATTTTTAAACTTAATTGGTCATCAACAAAAATATTCTCTTTTCTTCCTAGTAATCTTAGGAGAGGTGGCTCTTCTGAAGTTTTTGAGTAGGTCAGATATTCCCAAGTAACTAATTCCTCAGTGAATATAAAGTCTCTGTACTAGGTTTTTGTACTAGTTACCTTTCTTGTAACGTCAAGGGACATTATTATATTTCACAATCAAACTTAACAGTAATTTGAGAAAGGTGTTTGAATAGTGTTAATATACAGGTAAAGGCTGAAGTACACACTATTTTTAACAATACAAAAAAAACCATTTTAATGTTAATATTGTAAAGTTTTGGGGGTCAAATTTTTCATCTGAAGAATTCAGAAGGCTAACAAAAGACATTGGCTTTGATAAATAAAGTTTATAGCTAGACACTGTTAACGATTGAGGTTGAACTTCAGTTTGGATATGAAGACATTTTTATCTACATGTAGTTGTCTCTAATGTGAGCTAAGTATCTGAAATCAGATAATAGTCCATGGAGATCCAGTGAATGAAGTCCATGTAGACTTAAGAGCATTTCAGCTAATCATAAAATAGAAGCCTGAAGTGGAGTTTATCGCTTACCTGTACATATTTTATGCACTATGAGACACCATGCAGCACATAAAACATTGTATGGGACTGGCAGATGTTAGATGGGACTGATGGATATGACATGGGACTATAGGAGACCAGTGCCTGTCAGGAGTGGCAGGTGGAAGTTAGGATGGATGCTTTTGTGCATCATGTGTGATACTAAATGCCTAAGCTCCATCAGATGAAACACCGGAACATCTCATTTCCTAACCAAAGCAAGCAAAATCATACTATGATTTCCAAGCAACAGGGAAAGTGTGAGGATGGAGGTATGTCATGGTTTAACCCTAGCCAGAAACTAAGCAATCACTCACTCCCCCCCACAGGGGGATGGGGGAGAGAATTGGAAGAGTAAAAATGAGAAAACTCGTGGTTTGAGATAAAGACAGTTTAATAAGTAAATCAAAAGCCACGCACACACAAGCAAAGCAAACCAAGGAATTCATTCACTACTTTCCATCGGCAGGCAGGTGTTCAGCCATCTCCAGGAAAGCGGGGCTCCATCACACCTAACAGTTAGGGAACAGTTGGGGAGACAAACACCATAACTCCAAACATCCCTCCTTTCCTTCTTCTTCCCCCAGCTTTATATGCTGAGCTTGACGTCATATGGTCTGGAATATCCCGTGGGTCAGTTGGGGTCAGCTGTCCCAGCTGTGTCCCCTCCTAACTTCTTGTGCACCTCCAGCCTCCTCGCTGGTGGGGTGGGGTGAGGAGCAAAAAAGGCCTTGATGCTGTGTGAGCACTGCTCAGCAATAACTAAAACATCTTGGCATTATCAACACTGTTTCCAGCACAAATCCAAAACATAGCCCCATAGTAGCTACTGTGAAGAAAATTAACTCTATCCCAGCCAAAATCAGCACAAGGTATGAAGTTGTGGACATTGTGGTCTTTATGATAAAGACTATGGAAGTTACGTTAGGTTGTCATATCAATGGGTTACAGCCACCTTGTAAATCATTTTGGACATAAAATGATTGTAAATATATCTTAAAATTCACTAATGGCACCGTTAGGTGAATTACCTAATATCAAATGAATATCACGATATCAGATGAACATCATGATTATAAGAATACTAAGAGCTAGATTTGTACCAAAGTTTAAGGTCTGTATCCTGTTCCTCCATGTCTCCTCGCCTCTACCTCTCATATTCTATAGAATAGAATAGAATAGAATAGAATAGAATAGAATAGAATAGAATAGAATAGAATAGTATATCTCAGCTGGAAGGGACCTACAATGATCATCTAAACCAACTTTGTTCACTACCCCTCAGACTTCCCACTTCCCACACACTATCTCTACATTCTTCTGGATTCAAAGGTTGTTTTATGTGTCCTTTTGAGACAGTCCTCCTGAGATAAGTAAATGCTTCACTGTAGCATTGGAAAGATGAAGTCCCACTCAAATGAGGAAGATGTAAGGGCCTGAGTCCCTTTTTCTGCTTATGCACATGCTCATTAGAGCCACCCCAAGAGTGTTTTGAGAGGAAAAATCCCACACCACAATCTGGTATCTGGTCTACCTCATGAACATCCTGTGCTTAGCCTAGAGAACATTTGCCACATATGCCATCCAAATAACAGAAACCTTTGGAAATGACCCTGACTCCCATGCAGGTGAGGCTGAAGGCTGCACTGAGTGCTGTGATCACAATGCAAGTGAATGCTCTGCTAAAGGTCGTCATAGAATCATAGAATAGTTTGGATTTGAAGGGACCTTTAAAGGTCATCTAGTCCAACCCACCTGCAATGAGCAGGGACATCTTCAACTAGACCAGGTTGCTCAGATCCCTGTCCAGCCTGACCTTGCATGTTTCCAGGGTTGGGACATCGACCACCTCTCTGGGCAACCTGAGCTAGTGTTTCACTATCCTCACTGTAAGAAATTTATTCCTTATATCTAGTCTAAATCTACCCTCTTTTAGTTTGAAACCATTACCCCTTCTCCTATTGTAACAGGACCTCCTAAAAAGTCTGTCCCCATCTTTCTTATAAGCCCCCTTTAAGTATTGAAAGGCTGCAATAAGGTCTCCCCAGAGCCTTCTCTTGTCCAGGCTGAACAACCCCAACTCTCTCATGCTTTCCTCATAGGAGAGATGTTCCATCCCTCTGATCATTTTTGTGGCCCTCCTCTGGACTTGCTCCAACAGGTCCCTGTCCTTCCTGTGCTGAGGACCCCAGAGCTGAACGCAGGACTGCAGGTGGGGTCTCACCAGAGTGGAGCAGAGGGGCAGAATCCCCTCCCTCAACCCGCTGGCCACGCTGCTTTTGATGCAACCCAGGATACTGTTGGCTTTCTGGGCTGCACATTGCTGGCTCATGTCCAGCCGGCTCATCCACCAGTACCCCCAAGTCCTTCCCCACAGGGCTGCTCTCAATCCCTTCATCCCCCAGTCTGTATTGATGCCGGAGGTTGCCCCGACCCAGGTGCAGGACCTTGCACTTGGCCTTGTTGAACCTCATGAGGTTCACGTGGGTCCAGTTCTTGAGCTTGTCCAGGTCCCTCTGGATGGCATCCCATCCCTCAGGTGTGTCAACTACACCACTCACCTTGGTGTCATCTGCAAACTTGCGGAGGGTGCACTTGATCCCACTATGTCATTGATGAGGATATTAAACAGTACTGATCCCAATACAGACCCCTGAGGGACACCACTTGTCACTGATCTCCATCTGGTCAAAAACATTGATTGCACTTGAATTTTCCCTCTGTATGGATGGTTGGATGACTCTTCTGGCACTGAGGTTGCCCCAAATCACTACACAGTTATGGAGGTGCAGGTAATCTACATCTAAATTATTCAACAGTTTTCCACAATAAATTGTAGAACTACTTTCACATCTCATACAAGAATGGGTAAATCTTACATGCATATGGGATATATCATTGCTTTAGGGATTTTCTGGAAAATATTAATATGGATACTATTTTTTCTACTGAGGAAGTATTTAATCTTTAAAAGTCTTGGCAATGTAGGAGTATGGAGTATCAGAGTGAATCTTGTCAAGATTTTCCTTCTTTAACAATTTGTAAATACATGCCATTGTTCATAGAACTGCTATACCATTATTTTGTAGACCAGTAATATTATGTACAATGTTTAAAAATGAAACAAAACCCAAGCAAACAAAATATTTTCTTCTTAGCAGGCCTTTGGACTATATTTTAGAGTGGTATTTTTCCACTTAAAATGTAGATGTGGATCAAAAAAGTCCCAAAACTTGTGTCTAGCATGTATGTGTTGATCAAAAAAGACCCCCAAATTGTGTCTAACTTAAAATATTTGACCCCATGAAGTGTTATACTAGGTCACTAAAAGCTAAAATGTTTCAGTCTTTCTCCATTATCTTGTAGCGTCAGTAGGTGCTTACATTGCTTTAAAATGGACACATAATATTTTGGATATGTTTTAGAGAAAGTATTATATTAAGCAAGCATATATTAACCAAGAGAATGTTTGTTAGTTTTTGTTTGTTTTTTTTTTAATCCAGAGTACATATTACTCTATACACTTTTAGGTTAGAGGTGTTTCCATTAGAATGGGTGTCATTCCTATAACTGTGCTTAACGCTGCCTGGATGGGAGTCAGTTTCAGTCTTTAAAAGATGCACTAGTATTGGTGCAGTGACTGACCCGAAGAGGATATTTATCTGGGCAGTTTGCTCGGATCTAACATCATCTGTCCACACAGTAGTACAAGGATGTGTGAAAACTCCTCCAGTCTTCTTGCTAATACCTAGTGGACCCAGCAGGATGATTGTATGTATGTTCATTGTCTTCGAGGGTAGTACTGAGCTGATAATTGCTGTATTTATATTTTCCCTAAATAGCAAATTCTGACTTCAGGGCCCATTATTAAGTCTGAGGAAATTTAAATGAGGATATTAAAAGTTTGGAATAAGTGAGCTATGAGACCCTCAGGACCTCCACAGTGTGCTCTCAGAAAGCTAATCCTATACAGCATTAAATTGCTCTGCCATCCTTGAGGACTTGTATGCTTTTTATTTCAAGTGAGCTAATTCACCACCATTGTCTGAATACATAGACTTGCTACAGCACTGTGATTTAGCACATCTGTCTTATTAACAAAAATGAGCACAGCTTTTCCTTCATTCTCCATAAAAACATCAGTATCTGTGTTAAAATATTAAAATGGATTTTTATTACATTTTTCTAATCTAAAATAAATTTGAGACATATAAATGACTGCCTTTTTAAAAATTATTTTTTACAATATGGCATCCTTCCAAGCTTTCTTTGCTAGACATAATGTTTTCAATGACTGTTTTGTTTTAAAGATAAATGCATAGATCTTGATCTGAGAACAGCCCTAGAAAAATTAGTTCATTTATTGTTTTGTTTCCTTCATGAATCAAACAAAAAACCCTTAGCATTATTAAAAAAAAATTTCTGTATTTCTGTATGAGTGTTAATATAATGAAAATTACTCTTTTGAGACTTTCATGTGATAAGCATGTAAATTATGCTAATGATAGTTTCTGTAGTACAAAAATGTAAACATGTAAATCCCAACCACCCTGTCTTGGTTTGTCAGGAAATTCCCATCCTAAAAATCCCTGTACGTGGAACCACTTCTCAAAGTTTTGGTGAGAAAATTCTTCCATGTGGGAAAAAGAAAGACTGCTTGTTTAAAGGTCTTCACCAGTGTCTGTGTATCTGATCCTAAAGATATTGTTTTAAGCAAAATTGTCTGCATATTTGATCAGAATTCATTAATGTTTTAACAGTAGTTAAAATCGTACTTCTACTTAATTTATTATTCTCTTAAAAATAATCATAACTCTTTTCAAAGTGTAGATAAATTGTTGGAAGCTTTCCTTAATGTTTGAACTGAACAAGTATTGTACCATGACATCATAGAGCAATCTCCAACAGGAGGTATGATACTGAGGCTCAAAGAGGGATATGGGCAATATACATTACCATTGTCTTTTAAGTAGAGGTGTTACTCCTTATGTCGGATCTACATTGTGAGTATGACTTTCTTCACAAGCTAAACCCCCTCTGTAATTTCAGATAAATAAGAGTATTCCTTGCTTGTGTGTGCTGATGCTAATGCTCTATCAAGCAGCAGCTGTACTTCACCCACAACAGGGCTGAAATTCAGCCATGTCTCAGTCTCTCCCTGTATATTCTTTAAGAACATTGGCTGTCCCAAATATGTATCACCTAGCCTTCAGGAAGAAGAAAAAGCTTTTGACTATCTCCTTTTTCGTAAGATGGTAAGTCATGCATCATATGTCTTTTGGATATTCACCAAGGTACATTCAGAACACATGAATTTAATCCTTTTCTCTACTTCCAGAAATATATTTATTTTTGTAGTAATGGACAAGTGTGTTTGCTTTAGTGTAATACTAGGAATACAAGTATGACATTTTCAGTTTAAACACTTTAGACAGATCATTGTATTTGAGGTCTTTTCATTGATTGGCTGGGAAAGGTTCTGGATTTTAGTACACTGTTTCTGCTGTTACAGGGAATTGATCATGTAAGTCTGATACATTGTTTGAGTATAGAAAAACATACTGGAAGTCCTTTTCCCTTGAACTTAGAAGGTGCACCATTTGTTTTCTTGCTCCGAAATTTCAAATTTTGCCCTGCCACTATGCATGTTGAGTATGAAGGTCAAGGTCATATTCTTAAAAATATTGAGCTATTGTTACACCTATTTCTTTATGTTTTGATATCTAGAACTGTTTGCCCAGATACATGACCTCAGGTTACCCAAATATTGTATGAATACCTACGGATGGGATCACCAGGTCTCTCATCAGTACTGAAGCAGCAGTGAAGCCCCAGAGCAAATGTTCCTGTAAGTAGGACTCTGAGAAAGCTCTCTCTCCTTTAGAATTAGGACTCAAAGATCACATTTGTACCAATAAAATAGCATAATTAAAGTTCCAGTTAGCATAGTTATTTTATTTGTGTTTATTTTTAAATTACACCTATTCTAGTACATTATTATACTTTACATCACACGGAGATTATCTACATTGAACAAGCTACTTACTGCTATCAATTGTAATAGCTGAATTAAACGTAGAGTTGGTGTGACTTTCCAGCTGATAACAAACTTCTGTTTATTTTAATATCTTCCTCTCAGGGTTGAGTTGACACCTCTTTCCTACCTTTTCTTTCTCTGGCCTTGTCACAGATTACTACCAATATCCTGTCTCTCTCTTGTTTAGAGACAGAGTGTGGTGATCTGTGCAATCATTTCCATTCAGTGCACAGATTCTGTCTGATATTATGAAGCTGTTTCTGGGCAAGTCTGTTTAACAGGGGTGTCTATACATCCAGCTTTACTGACAAGGACTCTAACAATTCCTATCCATTAGAATGGGTGCAGTGGAGAGGTGCTCAGTTTGAAATAGCACTTTGACCAAGCAGTTAGTGTTCTGAAGAGTGTTGTCAAAATGAGGAGAAGTAGCTCTTCTGGCTGTCTGCAATGAAAAGGTTTGGATACTAGAAATTCCTCATATGAGACAAAGGAAGAAAAAAGAGATTCATGTCAGAACGTGAAAAAAGGATTCGTAAGTAGCAATGCGAGCTTGTGACCTCCCTGCTTCAGTGTCCCTATTCCAGTCCACAGCTGCCTGTTCCTCTGCTGTATGCACCATCAGTCCTTTCCTTGTGTGACTCTTCTAGCTGTCTCCTCAGCTGTCTGTGATCCAAGGCCTACTTCTGATACAGCATCACTGCCTAATTTTGGTTCAGAGATTTCTGAGAAAATAGCTAAGTGGTAAACTTCATCTGTTAGATATATAGATTAGGGCCATGCAAGATAAGGAAGGTAAGACTGTGGTTAGAGTTAAGAGCTGCAGCCAGGGCAGCTAGCAGCTCAAGTTTTTAAGAGGACAAACATTAACATGACAAGTTATAAAAACATAAGGGGAAAAAAGGGGGGCTTGGCAGACAGCAGCTTACGAATCAACCTGCTCCAGGGAGCAACAAAGGCCAAGACTTCCCCCACTGACAGACAACTGCTGCCCAACCACAGAGCTTTACCAGGGATTTACAGTGGATGGTGAGCCTGTTAATGCTTAGCCTAGTACCTAATGTTTTTATTTCACATTACTTTTTAAACAGGATTCAAGGAGGATCCAGGGAACTATAGATCAATGAGTTACTCTTTTATATGTGACAGGTAAATGTAAATAAGTATAACAAAAAATAGAATAAGTGAATCAATGGATAAATATTATATAATGCGCAAGTCAGCAATTCTTTAGACTACAGAGACAGCTACAAAGGCAGCAGTTTACTTGGATGTCTAACATATTCAGCAAAGTTGCTCACCAATAGCTTTTAAAGAAACAAAAGTGCTGTGAGATAAGAAGGAAGGTCCCCTTGTGCATTGGTAACTCATTCAGAAATGAAGTGTGGGAATAAATAATTGATCAGTTTCCTTAGTGGAGGAAGGAGTCCCAGAGGGATCTGTGTTAGACATTTTGTTATCTAACATTCATAAACGATACTGAACAAGGGTTAAATGAGCAACAGGTCAGAGATAATGCTAAATTATTTGTGATAGTAAACCTACTACCTCTGCATCCATATTTTCACACAGCTTCACATTTCACCTATGTAATTGGCTATATTCTCAAAAGAACTCAAGATTTTGATATGGTTTAAAACCAGTCAGCACTTTTCACATAAATACAAGTTTTGACTGAACAGTCATCTTTTCTCTAAACTGAAACTTTAATTAGAAAAATAAATATTGGTTTCTATTTCCTATTTTTAAAAAAAATGTTCCACATGTCTTCTGTAGATTACTTGTAAATACATTAAGATTAATGAAATGCTACAGCTGACTAAATAAACAAATAAAACCAATTTTGTTTGGCATCACAGCAGATGTTCCATTTAGTTTAAAAAAAAGCCTTGACAGGATAGTTAATAGTGAAGTTGCTAGGAACTGAGATATGGAAAACCCAAGTTCAAAAACTTGTCTCTAATTACAGATAATTGTGCAACTCTCAACACCTCACCTCAATAAATAGCTGAAGCTGTGTTCAGTGATACAGATAGGGACACACTGAAGCTCCCTTCAGATGGATAAAGATTCTTGACTTCATTTGTAATGACCAGGAGCCACCTAATGAAAGCTTTGATGAAACTAGTACAGTTCTGCTAAAAGAAAAAAGAAAAGTTAATGTAAGAAATCACCAATTAAAAAGAAAAGTAAAAAGATTTATTAGAAAAAAATATCAGCTAGAGTTTTATCTCTAGAAAATCAAATAGAAGCTGGCAAATGAAAATACTTGAAAATTCTTTACAAAGTAACGTAAAAAATAATTTAAAGCAGATAAATTAAAAGTTAAGGTGAAATATAAGCAATTGATTTGTTTTTATTTCTACAAAATGACATCCTTTGCTTCTTACTATTTATTTGCCGAGTATTGTTCTGAAATTTTCACAGTATACCTTACCACTGTTGTTGACTTTAGAAAGGGATCTATCCTTGGAATTATTTGGAAAATATTCGCAGTTGGACTTAGTTTTATAAAACTAAGGCTTTCTAAATAATAATCAAAAAGTCCTAAGTTAAATAGCTTGACAGTCTTTGATTTAGTATTTGCATTTTACAAATAGAGAATAATACGTGCACAGAGAAATTCAAGGCTTGAGACTGCTCCTTTTGGATGAGTTGAAACTTCTGCTTAGTCCCATGATGTAAGATCAAGTTTTGAGTTAGTTTTGAGTTTGTGAACTTTGTTAGTGGCAAAGCCTTCAGATTTTACCAAAGGGGGAGGTGGGGTGGGTGAGGGTGTAGGGAGGTGGTGTTTGCCCTTGGAGTGACTTTCTGTTTTCTAAAAATCGATTTAATGTATCCTTCAAAAATACTTATGCTTAGCTCACCTTTCTCTTTTGAGTGAACATTTTAATGGACTGGCCTTGAATCCCTATAGCTCAACAATGGCAAGGTAGAGTGCCAAAAAAGGTCAACAATGGCAACAGCCTAAAGATCCATAATCCATGAAATTGATGCAAAACTTTGATTTCAGTGAATGGTATATTAGACCTTTATTGATGTCATATATTTGATGTTTCAATAACAAAATGGTGATCATATTACAGCCTAGTTAGGTAATTGTCTCATTCACATTCTCCTGACTCACATTACTGGAGCTTATCATTAGATAAATCATTTGATAAGCTTCAAATAATGTTTTTAGTTTCAGATCCTTATCTTCAGAAGTAATGTGAGCAACACTATTAAAACAGCTGAATTCTGAACAAATATACTATAGTCATATATCCCATTTTTTCCTTAACATTGAAATCATCACCAGCAGTGACTTGAGGGCATTGCACTTGACTGGCACTCAGCAAATTTAATTTGCAAGTTTGAGAAATGTTGTGATGACTCAGGAATTTTGAGTTCTAATCCTGGTTTTGACAAACTGTCTTTGGGCACTTGTCTGTTTAAGTGACTCTGTCTTGGTTTCACTTTCTGTATAAACGGAATTATAGCAAAACTTATACATCTCATAGACTTAATCAATGCTGCAAAGCCGCTTGAAGATAAAAGGAATTATTTAAGTAATTTTAATGTAATCAAATTAAATTTTAGACAATAGAGTAACTTTTTGTCCAATCTGGACTTTTTACTGAATAATTCATTAAGTTTGGCAGCTGATTCTTGCATATGTCTCAGTTGGACAGCTAGTTCACATTTTAAGACTTTAGGAGTAAATCTTCAGAACAGGAAATTAGATACAGAACATTCATTAGCATAAACATAGAATTTATTTTTACAAATAGGCTTTGCATCTAGAAATTCATGCATTGTGCATTTTCAATGTAATGTATTACAGTGAACCATTTAACACTTGCTTAATCAATTTAGTTTGAACTTGTAAACAACACAGGGCAAAAACTATGAAGGGAAAAATTGAGAAAAGAGGAAAAAAGCAATTGGATTGTTAACCAGCCAAAACAAAGATCTGAAATTCTGAGCTCCGGATGATGTAAATGGGATGCTGTTTAGTTATTGCAATTACATTTTTGAGTAACGAGAAGAGCAGAAAGACTTGCGCTTATTATTTTGGCTGTAGTTCAGTCAGGTTTGTGAGGGTGCCATGCAGGACAGCTGGGAGCTGGGACCAGGAGCTGGGAGCCATGGGGGCTCCCCAGGGCAGCAGGGCCGGGCCTCGCAGGCAGGACACGTCCCACCACTCCAGCAGGGAGCAGGAAGAAGGTTCATTGCCCTGGGCCTCCTGGCTATGCTCTTGCTAATACTGCGGAGGATTTGGTTGACTGCCTGTGCTAGAAGAGTGAGTTGCTGCCTCATGTTCAACCTGTAGTTTCTTAGAACTACCAGGTCCTGTTCTGCAGAGCTGTTTTGGGTCCAGCTGGCCCCCCACCTTTGTGTGAGGTTATCCTATCCCAGGAGCAGGACTTTCCATTTGCCTTTACTGAACTTCATAAAGCTCCTGTCAGCCCATTTTTCCAGTCTGTCAAGATACTACAGCTACGCTTTCTAGTGTGGCCTCCTTCACCAAACTAGTGTCATCTATGAACATGTTAACAGTGCGTTTAGTTTCATTATCTAGGCCATTATTAAAGTGTTAAACCTGCTCAGTTCCAGTGTCAACTGCTGAGGAACACCACTAGTGAGCAGCTAAAAGTTACCAGTTAGACTTCATACCACTAATCACAACCATTTGAACCCTGAGGTCCAGTTTTCCAGCCAACTGGTACACTACCTATCCATCTAATATCAGACTTTGCTAGTAAGCAATACATCTGTAATAGGATAACTGGCCTGTATGTCCATGATAACCATGCTCTGCTTGCAAGCTCTACACATTCTTAACTAGGAAATGGGCTTGAGATTGCAGAAATAAGGAAAACATGATGATGCTATACCAAGCATACACAGTTGTATTTAATCTTTATGTGATTGTGAGTAACAGACATACCACTGCCTTCTGTAATGACCGTAGTATCTGCCTTTTCTTTGATCCAATCAGAATATAACTAAAGATAACTGATGAGAATGTTGTGTATGCTCAACATGTATGTGTGCTCAAAAAACAGCTGGATAAACTAAAAAACTAAAACTTTGTTCAGGTCTGTTAAATATAAAACATGGCCTTTGGCTCAGGAAGTCTCTGAAACATAAACTGGTGGAAACTGGGAGAGGCAAGTAGCATTTCATGCTTACTGTTGTCCTTTTCTATTTGAATATGATACTAATCACTGTAGAATATTAAGGTAGATGGACCATCAGTCTGGCTTTGTAGGGCCGTTGTGATTTTTTTTGGGGGGGGGGGTTGGTTTTGGTTTTTTTTGTTTCCCACAGGGTCTTGCTGTCTCTACATTTCCACAAGGCTGGATGGAAGATGATGATCTTTGTCATTCTTTGTATCTTTACTTCACAGTGGTTTGCTTATAACTTTTAAAATTCTTAAGACACACTTTTTACCTTACATTTCTCTTTTTGCATCAGGATGTTTAGCTGCATAGTCATATTTTTAGAAGCATTCCCAAGCTATTTGCTATGATAAGCATGAAAAAAAAAAAAAGCTCCATGCTTAGAAAATAATTTTTAGCCATTCAGTATTCTTCCTGGGTTAAAACTAGTCAGTTTTTTCCCCCAATTAAATGAACTAATGAAATCTGAAAAAGCACAGATTTAGCACTTCTTTTTAGCTATTTTTCTAATTTATCCCTATTACTGTGTCAGTAATCTTTAATACTGTTTTTATTTTTAGTTCAATTTTATTTTCATATTTTTTCTCACAAATTTTTAGCTTTTTTAAATGGTGCAAAGAAATTAATAGATTTTATGAACAAAAACTATTATTAGATCAAATAACCTGATATCCTCTTTTATGTAGCACATATAGCTTATTCCAATTATTCCTATTTTGAGATGTGTAGCTTCTTTGGCACTACCACATTTCCCAGAAAGGCATTAAGCAGTGATGCAAAGATTTTAAGAGAATAATTTACCACATTTTGGAGGTTCAGGTGTTTCATTACTCTTTATTTTCTGAATATGTGCCTTTTGTCTAATATTGGCTGCCTTTATATTCCCATTACTCCTTCATATGCCTGATGGTCTAGTAATTATAATAATACTAAACATTTATGCAGGGCAACACAGCGTTTGCAGAATGACATGTTTTCTATCCAGAGGTGCCTCCTAAATCAATAGAGCCAGAAAAGCAAAGCTAAGAATTCTATTTTATCTTTTTCTGTTGAAAGACAAACCAGGGATGGAAGCAGCTTCAGTATCAGTGTGTCTAAAGGAACAACCCCTACAATCTCACACTTATGCCACTTGTGTTGTCTGCAGATAGCGTGCTTTCTGAATCCCACACCTGGCATAGACAACACTACTTGAATCCCAGGACTCATACCATGGGGACCAGTACCACAATGTCTGATCTCTGCAATATAGACTGTGTCTCTCTACAATAAGATAAAAATAGCAGAAAGCACCCTAGCTGCTATGGGAAGAAGCTTGCAATGCCTTCCCCTGCTGTTAGCTGTCCTCGTTACAAATACCCCTGATGTTGTGCTGGCAGCATATGCAGCTGGGTGTCTCCCAGAGACTGAGAAGAGCTGCTGTGCTGCACTGGGACTACAAGTGATGCCAGTCCTGCATCCATAACTGCATGGGACAGAGTTTTCATTCCTCAGCTACTTCATTCTAATTCCTCGCTGTAACAGATTGCATGGTTAGAAACCATTTGTGAGCATGTCTGAAATACTCCCATTGCATCCAGAAAACTGAATATTTGTCATTGTGTTTTGGGGGAAATAAATCCTAGGTTGTTCCTGGCATGTTCTTGCTGTATCACATCTATTATGGAAGGATCTGTTTGGTCCAAATTAGCTAAGACAAATCACAAATGTTTCAGCCTTTTATAAGATTGTCCTCTATTTTAAGTTCAAACTGAAGAATTTACAAAATTGTGACTTGGGCAACCATTCAGGACTTCAAGCGTTATATCAGATAATCTTTATCCCTTATTAATGTTAAGTGCTGTAGTATTGTAACAAGGTGACCATGGGCCAGCAATGCACCAGTGTGGCAATTAAAGCCAACAGTGTCCTGAGCTGCATCAGGAAGAGCATTTCCAGCAGGTCAAAGGAGGTGATCCTTCCCCTCTACTCAGCACTGGTGAGCCCACCAACTGAGCTTCCCAATTTAAGAATGATATGGACTTACTTGAGCAAATCCAGTGAAGGGCCACAAAAATGTTTATGGGACTGAAGCATCTCTTATATGAGGAGAGGCTGAAAGAGCTGGTGAAAAGATGGCTCAAGGGGGATCTCATCAATGTGTATGACTATCTGATGGGAAGAGATGATGAAGATAGAGCCAGACTCTTTTCAGTGGTGCCCAGTGACAGGACAGGAGACATGGAGGGACAGACAGCAGACAGGACAAATTAACATGAAATTCCATCTGAACACAGGAAAACACTTTTTTACTGTGAGGGCAGTCAACCACTGTAACAGGTTGCCCAGAGGAGCTGTGGAATCTCCATTTCTGAAAAAATTCAAAATCTGACCAGACTTGGTCCTGGGCAACCTGCTCCACCTGACCCTGCAGAGGGGGTGGACTAGTTGATATCAGGAAGTCCTTTCCAACCTAACAACTCTGTGATTCTGTGATCTAAGCATTATTAAATACCCAGCGAGATGGGTTTTGAAATATTCATATCTTTACTGACAGCCTGTTGCTTGATAGCCTTCCCTTATTCCTAGTGCCTTCCTTCTGATGACTAAAACTGCTGGCCAGTCTCTGTGGGAAAAAACATTCTTGAAGAATTCTTCACTTTCTTCCTTGAGAAGATTCCTTACCTGATTTCCCTTTTGCTCAGACCCATCCATCTCTGTTCAGACTTGTTCCTTGCCTTTTCCTTCCAGTCTTCCATTTGCATGACTATGTCATGCTTTTGATCATGCTTGTCCCTCTGTTGTGAGTTCATAATATTTACTTCATCAAGAAGGGTCATATGTGGTCACAGACTGTCCAGAGTTTGCTAAAGCCTATGTTATGTAAATATTCTATCAAATATAATTACTCGCATGGTACACTGGTTCCATCCTTAAATTTCTTTTTCAAAAGTATTCAGCATTTAAAAGGAAAAATACAATATTTTTATTTTATTAATTTTTTCTAATCTAATCTAATTTAAGCATATTTTACCTCATAATGTGATTAAAAAAAATAAACAACAATATTGCAAACCTAGAGTCAGGTCAGACATAAGCACAAGTTTTTTGTCCTGGTGATATTCACATGTAAAACAGAGAAAAGTAATTCCCTCAGCTGCAGAAAGTCCTTGTTGAAATGTTATAATGTGAATTCTGCCTGAATTCAGGCAGGGTACATTGCTATAGTGGTTACTTCTTACCTTAAAATCCATGACTCTATGGAGACGTCCATTGAAGCCAGTTCAAAGAGCAGAAAAGATAACTTCTGCTGAAATGTCAAACTCTGCTTGAAACAACAGAACTGATTTTTCTCAAATTACTACAGTGAATTCCTGAAGTTCCTTTACATAGTCTTGTCATCACTTTTTGTGCTAAAATATTTGATTCATGACTGCTGAAAGTCACAAATATTCAGAAGTCACAGCATATGTCACTAAGTTTCAAGCTGTTTAAACAGCATTTTTTAGCTTTATTAATTTGGCACAGAAGGAAGGATTTTTCAAGTATTGTTTGTAGAAGAGTCACAAATTGACTGCCTGGTAATACACTTCAGAGAAGTTTAATTCTGTGTGATGAAACTAAAGATATCTAAAATAATCTGAGTAGCTGTTTTGAAATATTTATTTAGGTCTTAATATCCAGATGTATTAATGAACTTTGACAGATGCACAATAGAATTACCAAAACACATGTCTTTCAGATCTGTTATTTCATAGGATTGGAAAAATTTTTTTTTATATGTAGCTGAGAACATTGAGAGAGCTTAACCATATTCAAAATGGCAATTAGAGCAACATTAACAAACCCCTCAAACATGCCATGAAGTCATAAAAGCAGGAGAAGCACTTATTGTGTATTATTAATGGGGTTCTCCAGGTTAAACTAATCGTATTCATATACTATATTACACTATCCAAAGTTCTCAAATTACCCACAAGTAATTTAATATACTTGAATCATATGTCTACAAGCACTGCCAAAATCCATTTGCTAAATTTGCATTTTCTTCATTGAATATGAGGTTATACAGGGCAATATGATAGAAATATACTTTAAAATAAAATCTTCCTTTGGAATGTCAAGTAGATACAGACCAGCGATAACATATTGCTTCTGTGCTTTAGATGATGGATTAAAAAATATCGTGCTGCAATAGGGCAAAAGTACTCAGATCACTGATGAAAGATTGTATGTCAAAAGGCTTGTTCAAACCTTATGGGCACTGACCCGCAGCAACAGCAGTTATCATCAGCTCTTGCTGTATCTTGCAGGATGGAATAGAAGAGATTCTTCGTCTAAGTAGAACTTTCTCATCTTTTTCCAGCATACCAAGGGAACATATTAGTTGCTATCAGCACTCGGGCATGCAGCCTGTGTTTGGCAATATTTCATTAAGAAGCAGACTTCTAATTAGGTAAAAAGTTCATGTTAAAAAATTTCCTTCAGTTTAAGAGTATTTTAATAACCATACAGTTAAATATATATATATTCTAAATCTTTATTGCCATTAAACCTACCAAGGACAAATGGGGAAGACAGATACACAGAAACAGAGAATTGTTCAGGTTGGAAGGTACCTCCTGAGATCATCTGGTTCAACCCCACAGCTCAAGATATCTGTTAATGTAACGGCCACAGTAATCTTCCCATCTTTTTTCTTGGTTCTACACAACTCCAATTCTCTCAAATAATTTTCTTCATTTTTATTATTATGACTCTCCAGTCCACCAATTTTCTCAGCTCATATTCCATTATCACCAAATATCTACCTTTATACTTTGATGTCATCCCTTACGTACCAAATACAATACTTATGTTGGCCTTTAATCTCTGCTTCTCCCTTCATTTAAACCCTTCTCAAAGATCTGTATTCCACAGAAACATAGAATGGTTTGGGTTGGAAGGGACCTTAAAGATCATCTAGTTCCAACGCCCCTGCCATGGGCAGGGACACCTTCCACTAGACCAGGTTGCTCAAAGCCCCATCCAACCTGGCCTTGAACACTGCCAGGGATGGGGCATCCACAACCTCTCTGGGCAACCTGTTCCAGTGTCTCACCACCCTCACAGTGAAAATTTTTTTCCTAATATCTAACCTAAATCTATCTTCTTTCAGTTTAGAATTGTTACCCCTTGTCCTATCACTACACTCCCTTGGAAAAAGTCTCTCTCTGGCTTTCTCATAGGCCCCCTTTAGGTACTGGAAGGCTGCTATAAGGTCTCCCTGGAGTCTTCTCTTCTCCAGGCTGAACAACCCCAACTCTCTCAGCCTGTCTTCATAGGAGAGGTGCTCCAGCCATCTGGTCATCTTCATGGCCCTCCTCTGGACTCGCTCGAGCAGGTCCATGTCCTTCTTATGCTGGGGGCCCCAGATCTGGGTGCAGGTGGGGTCTCGTGAGAGCAGAGAAGCGGGGGACAATCACCTCCCTTGACCTGCTGGCCATGCTTCTTTTGATGCAGCCCAGGATATGTTTGGCTTTCTGTGCAGCAAGTGCACTTTGCTGGCTCATGTTCGGTTTTTCATCCACCAGTACCCTCAAGTCCTTCCACTCATCTCCCAGCCTGTATTTGTGCTTGGGATTGCCTCGACCCATGTGCAGGACCTTGCACTTGGCCTTGTTGAAATTCATGAGATTCACACGGGCCCACCTCTCAAACCTGTCAAGGTCCCTCTGGATGTCATCCTGTCCCTCAGGCATGTTGACCGCACCACACAGTTTGGTGTCTTTGTCAAACTTGCTGAGGACATCAAACTGGTAGGAGTGGGATGGATTGAGGTTCCCCTTCCCCAGCAACTTTAGTTTAATGTAATTTCTGTAATGCCTACCAGAATAATATAAAGCAAATTTTAGACAGCTGAATAAATGTCTGAGATGATACACTTTTTCTTCTTACCCTGATTTTAGAATTTAGAGGTGAAAAAAAATATCTCCAATATGCTACAAAGATCCCATTGTGGTTTTTTCGCCAACACAAACATTTCTTGTGGGCATCCTGTTGGATTACTGCTTGAAGAGAGCATTAATTCCTTGATAAACATGAGATGAACATTCAGTTCTTCTGACAGCTACTCACACAAGTTAGAAGTCCACAGAAGTTCTTGTTTGTAAATATTGCTAAAGAATAAGAAGTACAGTGCATTTCCATCCAATAAAATATGATCAATAGCTTGTGCTAAAATGGGAGGTTATGTTGCACCTATTCTATAAAAGCTGCATTAAATACTGTTCCTCTTGAAACGGATTTTATGCCCAGTTAGCACATGACTGGTTGATAAAGGAAATATATAATAATGCTTTCCTTTAGTTTTTTATGTTGTTAAGACAAGTTGATAAGGAAGCTTTAAGACTTCCTTGAGTGAGTTGTTCCAGGCCACTGATTCTGTCTCAGAACATGTTATTTAAGCCTCTGTTTAAACCATGCTTTTTCACAGAAGGAAGATTTTGTTCTTTATACATTAATAAAAGATCTGATACAAGTGACACAGGTGAACAGTAGCATTTTTGATTATCTGCAGTATAGTTTATCCTGAAGTGCGACTCACACTAGAGGAAAAGACATAAAATCAGGTCACTTTGAGTGGAATTCATCTGACAAAATGTAAATGTCTACGTTTTAGATAGTCATTTGAAGTTCCCATTACCTCAGAAAGAAATAGGCACTTCCTAAAATTGATCTCATACTAATATATATGTCTAAATTGGACCTGAAAAATTGCACTCTAAGTGTGCTTGTTTCTTTGTATTTTTACTAAAGATAACTAGGTCAGGTATAAATCATATGTTATTTAAATTAGGTTAGGTTAATCTGCTCTATGAGATTCTTTTCTGGTCAAAACTAGCTGCAAATCCAGGATCATTGTCAGTGCTTCATAAGGTTTCTTTATTCATTTTAAGGCTCATAAAAGACTGTAAATTTTGAAACAACATAATCTTTGAATTCAGCTCATGAATTCTCATGCTGGAATTTGACTTACCTGCTAGTGAAATAAAACAGACTTTTAGGCTATGATTACCCTACTAAAATAAAGCACAGTTTGAGCATTGGCTCACACTGCCCATACAGCTGAATTCTTAACATGATTTTTGTCATTGCTTTAACATATGCCAACACTTCCCTGGACAGAAACCACACAGCACTAGTTAGGAATTGTTCCCAATAGGTATTTTGGACATGTCAGCATTTGGTATGTTGAAGAAGCATGTTTTGGCTTTGAGCATGAGGAGAGCTATGTCAGACACAGAGCCAAGGAATGATTCCTACTCTGCTTCATTTGCTTGGGCAGATGCAGCCTTATGCAGGGGTCAGGCTAAAAGCTGGTTCCTCTAAATTAATAGCAGCTTTACTGCTGCTCCATCAAAGTTAGGATTTTCCTTTTATCTTTTTGTCATAAATATGTGCAAATCTCAGTTTCTGTGAGAATTGCACAGTGAAGACCGAAGGAGTTCTCTAATTCTACATATTGGAACAGGGGAAGTTTCTCTTTTCTTACACACTCAGGTGGTTTAATAGTTCTTGTAATGCCTGCAACATGCAAATATAACAACTTCAGAGAAGCTTTTCCTTGTGCTTTCTTGTTCATTAAGTATATAAGTAATTGCTATTTTTGTGTTTCTGAAGATAAAGAAGAAAAAGACTGAAAGCAGATATGTTTGAGAGTATTAAGGAAAAGAGGGCAGGTCTTGTCTTTATTAAAGCCTGTGTTTTTATTATATCAGCTCTTATCATTTTCACTATGTGAAAAAAAGCCCAAGGGATTCAAATGCTCTTTCTAAACACTCACTAAAAAGAATTATACAAAATTTGTGTTGCATTTAACAAACCCAGACTAGCAAGCATATCAGTTTCAAATCTGTTTAGCTGGTTGAAGCTCTGGCATCTGTAGGACTGATTAGGATTTTATGGATGTTTAAAAATCCCTTACATTTGAAAGTAAAGTAGAAGTGCATCACCATAACTGCTGAAAATCTCAGCTTTCTAGAAAACAAAAAGCTTCAGAAGGGCTAAATTTTATTGTTTTAGTCCTGAGTTCAATGAATAACACTTCTTTGCTCCCTACACTTGCCCCTTTGAACAACCAATTCAGGTTCAGGTTCATTCTCTTTAGGTCACATTATCACAATAGGTCAAGAACTGTTTCCATCCTGAAGTCTGAAGAGGGCTTTCTAATACCTTTGCTAAGCAGTCACACAGTTATAATTGCTCCACAGTAAAGCAGAACTGAAGCTTAGAGAGGGCAGCAGGTACCTTACATAGGATCTGAAAGAGAGGAAGCTCCACATTATGTACTTGGAAGTAGCAGATGGATTTTAAAAAATTCATGTGGATGTGGCTTTAATATTTAAGAATTAAAGTTACGATTGTAAATAATTCTGTAAGAGCTAGAATGAACTAGGGACTCTCACAACTGAAAAGAGCTTTGATAATACTAGTCATAACTAGAACTGATCAGTGAAAAACCACTGAATATTTTCTGCCGGAATTTGCTGGCATGTCAAATGCAAATATACTGTGGAATTGTAGTATTTTGGGGAAAAGGTATGTGCAGCCATCTCAGAATAAAATCTCCAACAGAAAGATATGCCAACTTAGCCAACTAACACTTTGGCAATAGCTTGGCAGAGCCAAGACCTGTGAATGCCACAGGGTTCTGGTCAACGTGCTGATTACAAAGTCCATTAGTGGTGGGTTTCTTACTAGCCAGTCAGTTACATCTTGCAGAATGAGATAGTCTTTAAGCATTTATCTGCAATGCTTAGAAGGAAGAATTAGGTTGTTATTGGGAATTTTGATTTAAGAGATGTACCTTGGAGGTCCTGATCAGATACTGATGTTTCTAAAGTATATACAGCTGATAAGTTTTTTAACACACATGGTATAGTACCTAATGATTGAGCAAAATTTGTTTAATATTTTGTACTAAAAATAAATTAAACTATATGTTGTCCAGCAACAAGTAATCACAAGGTAAGTGCAATTATAATAAATAAAAAGAGGACATATTCTAAATGTATTACAGAAACTATTGTCTCAAATAAAGTAGTTGGCCAAAATTTAAAAAAACAGGAAAATTCAGCTATTTGGGGAATGGCTCAGGACATTTTCTCATACATATATATACATGTATAAATCTATAACAAATATATGTACACTTTTCATAAACTCATGATAGGAATAATAAAAATACTGTTAATAACTGCACTAGGTCTATTACTGAGAAGAGTTAACATAGTGTTTAGTAAAGTCTTCTGGTCTTTTGTGTTGTGTTTTGCAAAGCAGCATTATAATTCTCCTATCACATGAGAATTACTGAAGCAGATTGCAGGCCACTAGTGAGTAAGTAGTAGACAGCAAGGAAAACAGTATGCCATATACAGTTGAGATAAACATTTACAATTGTATGATCTGGACAGTTAAATTAACAGAATAATGTAGGAGTTGGTTGAGACAATTATTGTTATTATTTTTTCTAGTTTTTAATCCTGAATCAAAAAAAATTAAAAATCCATGCCTTGAAAAATTAGTATTGTTTCTCAGTGTTAAAGAAAAGTTAGCAGGACAGCCAGGTAATTCAAAGCCATGTAGCCTGGTTTGAGTCCCAGCCAAAGTAATGAGAAAAGTGCTAGGAGATTTAATTAGTAAAAAATTGAAGGATTAAATTGGGTAATGCAAATCAATCATCATAGTTTTGCAGGAAATAGGTCTTGTTAAACAAACTTGATTCCCTTCTTTCAAATTATAAATTCATTTGATAATGATAACTGTACTGATGAAACAGCTTCCTGTAATGTATTTGTGACAAAGTACTGTATATTATTGGGAATAAAGATTAGCAGTATTTGAAATCAGTAATGTAAACATTAAATGGAACATAAACCAGATGACATCTCAGGAAGCTGATGATAGTTGAAATACATCTTCCAATGTGAATTTCTACTGACATCCCATAGGCATGGTAACTTCCAACATTGTTCAATGTTTAATCAATGAACCAGAAGTAAACATAAAATCACTGCCAGTAAAATGTGCAGATGAAAAGACTGAATGAATGATAAATGATGAGGAGATACGAGTCTTGGAGCACTGAGCCAGTTCAAACAAAAAGAATTTAATAATCAAATTCTGGATCCTACATCTGTGAACAAGAAATGTAGACCATACTCACAGACTGAGAAACCATAACTTGTAAAGAAGGGCCATAATAATATGTCAGGCCATCATAAACCATAAGCAATAGCATATAAGAGCTGTGCAAAAGGGGAAAATTAGCATGATTCTTGACTGTCTGAACCATAGAGTAGTACACAAGATGCAAGAAATGTCTTTTTTTTTCCCCTGGGTATGCCACCAGAGTCCTGAAACACTGCCTGCACTCTTCTTGTCACATTTGTGAAGACATTAAAATATTAGAAATATTGAAAGAGATAAATAAAATGCCATAAAAGTACACCAGGTTTGTAGGAAATGCTGCAGAATTCAGAGCACTCTATTTGTTTATCTAAGTGGAAGCAAGACTGGAAGGTGACTGGGTTACAGTGACTGACTGTCTTCACAGAGACAAAATACAAGGACTGACAGGGTCCTGAACTGCACAGAGAAAGGCATACCAAGAACCAATAGGTGGATAGTGGATAGTAAAGCTGGCCTTATTCAAACTGGAAATCAAATACATCAGTCTTAAAAGTGAGGGCAGTCCTTTTAAACGGATAGTGATGAGTCTCTTATTGTATTCATGCATATCTTCATGTCAAACCAAGCCACAGGTCTTGCCAAAAGAAGTCAATATGGAGAACGAAGCAGCCTGGAATAGGCAAAATATTAGACCAGATAGTCTAAGAATACCATGCTGTCTCAAAAAAATCTATTAATTTCTTGCAAAAATGCACACTGATAGCTGCAGCTTCTAATAATAAAACTATTTTTATATGTATGTCTTTAGCTTAGAGGCATTTATTTTCTGCAGCTATTTGATCATAGTTCATTTTAAGCATTCCTTCTTGCAGAGGGTTGTAAGTACAATGGAAATATTCATGTATTTAAAGCTTGCTTCATTCTCTGCCTGATTTTGAGGTCAGATACTGTAGAAGCTGCCTCTACAAATTAAATTCCTCCTATTTGTATGGAAAGGTATGAACAAAAAAACTTGTGGCATTTATCTCATACTGAGAGATCAGCCAAGCTATGTGGAACAGGAGGAGTAATTGCTTTTTCTTAGTAAGATGTCAAACCTTTTAAAACAACAAACACTCACAGGAGGTGTATTCATTTTTCCATACAGAGGATATTAGCACAGATAGTTTCTGTTAGTACCAACAAAATAAGCACGTAAACTTTCCGTGTACTATATTTATGGGATTATAAAGTTCTCTGTTGGTTTTGCATTCAATGATAGCTTTTTTCTTTCAGAACTTCTTTTGTTGGTGCACGAGGGGGACTTTGGATGTAGTTATTAAGCACAGCAGAGCCTTTTATGTCATTTTAAATGGCATTGACTGGAAATTAGCACACACATCAGAGTTGTGGCTAATGTAGTCAAAATACAGACATGACTCTTGCATTTAAAAGGAGGAATGTATTTCCCATTCTATCATACTTTTACAATAATGCATTAAATTTTGCTTTTTTTTTTTTCCATTTTTTTCTGTCTGGAGATTGAAGAGAACTGTCAGTGGTGGCCTGCTAGCCTTTTGCCATAACAAACTCACCTCCCCACTGAGGTTTTTATGATTTTCATTTATTAAACTGATGCAGTGTTAGTTAACAGACAAGACTATTCCACTGCTACTAATCACTGAGGCAATTTAAGTAACTTCTCTGACTAGGATTACTATTATATGTCTGTCAGCTGGTAAATACCCATTTACTTTATTTTGACATATGCTGGTACTGACCTCTGTTCATTTCTACCTAGTGTGCCTTCACTCTGTATTTTGGGAAGTGGTGTTGAGGCACTCATCTCTAGAACCAATGACCTGGTATTTTGCCCTTTTAAGGATTTTAGGTCTCATTATCTTGTCGTGAAAGCTTTGAGAATTAGCACAATATAGAAGAGATTTCATTCTTTGCTCCCCAGAAGTTAAGACTTGTATAATGGTCATGGTGTTAAAAGCTAGAAGAATTTTTGTTGTATTTTGTTTTTCTAATTATCTGAACACCTCAAAAGAACAGGTTAGATAATGACTTTAGACTAGGACAGCTAAGATTGTAGGCTCTTCTACAGTCTCTGAAGAAAAATGGGTACATTGTGGTTGATTCAGAACAGGATCCCAACTTCAGTGCAATTAATTATCTTGGGAAAAGCCTGTTGAGAGACCTGAATGAACTCAACCTCTCTCAACCAAAGCTAGATCTGTGAATTCCTTTTCCATCTTCCTCCTAGATGACAGACAGATCTCCCAGTTAAGAATCTAGTCACCCTATCCTCTTTATAAAAGAAGTGTAGCATAGCTAAGCTTCCAACTCCTCTGTTAGATGCCTAAAGATACATAGAACCAATCTGGTCTCAAAGAACAAAAAAACCAGTAGAGGAAAGATATTGGAGGGTTGCTTTTTTCCCATATGTTTCAATGCTTCATAGAATTTTAAAGCCACTTGCTCATTAATAATGACTACAACACACAGTAACTATGCAAATATCTAAATAGCTGAAGTATAGAGATATATGAAGTATATACAATAGAGAATAGCTGAAGTTTAATAAATATGTATTTTTTGTTAGAGAAGCAACATATATTTTTTAGGCTAAATGTCATCATTGGTTCTGTTTATATCTCATTTAATATTTGAATGTCTTGTTAAAAATAAAGACAGGTGCTGTCCTGGACAAGGCTTAGCAGACAGGCTCTTCTGTCTTAACATTTCAACATTATTATCATAGCATAACATGTTTGTAGATGTGTAAGCTGTCATAGTTTAAAGAAATGTAAATGCCTACCAAAACAAAGTGGGTACAGGCGAGCTGTGATGCCGATGATGGGGTGAAGAAAATAAAAATTGGTATGTTCAAATGAACACATACAGTATTTTTTTTCCAAGGGGCCTTGTAAAGTTAATAATAATTTATATACCCTGCTGTTCTTTTTTTCAGCATTCTTGCATCTTCTTTCATTAAATAGGATAATTGATACCTAGAAGAGCAAATAGAAAGAATATTAAGTCTCAATATACCAAACACTCTTTTCTTAAAGATGTATACACATTCATAACCTACCTTTTCTATTTTGTTGTTAGAATGATGCTCTCTGTAATAACACCTTAAACACTTCATCTTGCCCATCTCAGATGCTGCAACCAAGAAGTGTGGACAGTACTGTATTTTCACTTAAGCTGATGCTGGTCTTGAGACTTACTGAAATGTATTCTTGACTTACACTGTTTATTTTTAAGTGTAATTAAATGAGATACAGTTCCAGCACGTTGACTGTTAATTAATATTTTATATCAATAATTTTATATTTCAGAAGAATGGAGAAATATTAAATATTGACTAAAGTAGTCATTAATAATGAATGTTTTTTCTGCAGAGACAGATGTTTTGTAGTAAAGAATATAATATACAAATGACACACTATGCTCTGTAAGAGCTGTGCCTGTTAAGAGTCAATTTATGGCTCCTCTTGAGCAACCCTAGTGTCCAAGAAGTGTCTGTATGAGAAAAGGAGAAAGAGAGAGAGGCCTAAGAATATTATAATTTCATTTTTCTCCATTGCAGCTGTGTATTTGTCTCTAAGATACCAAGAGCAAGACTTCAAGGAAATAAAATGTCCTTTGGTACTCTACAGAAAACAATAAGCCTGGCATTCCCACTCACTGGGTTAGCAAAGGACACCTTTTGTTGTCATGGAGGCATATTGTCTCTACTTTCCGCTGCTTGGCCATTGCTTGGTTTCCCTTTTCTACTTTAGATTCTTTGCCTCCTATTCCTGCTGCTGAGTGTAGCAGACTCTGTATAATGAAAGAAAACAGGACACGGAGAAATAATATTTCGTTTGACTCATTGTTTTAAAACATGTACTTGCTTTATGACATTGTCATCAAACATTAATTCTGACATTATTTCTAGGCCAACATGGGCATCAGGAAACAGTTCTCCAAGAGAAAAGAAAAGGTAGCAGGAAATTTTTCCCAAAGCTGATACAATATAAACTGGTATGCACAGGAAAATTGTGCTTGATCAGCAGCCATATTCTATTGCAGTGAATACCCACTTCTAACAGTCTTTTGATCATAGAATACCTTGTTATTTCCTCCCAGCAGAATATTCTTCACCATTGCTGTGTTTCATAATCAAAATAGCTTAGTGATCAAAGGGAGCCATTTTCATTTCTGACTTACAGAAGTTTTTACTATTAATGTAGGAAGAAGCAGTTATTGTTGCACATTTTTTTCCTTCTGAAAGAATACTTTGAGCAGAAAGGAAGGGGTTATTTTTTGTCTAACACATTTTCTAGGGGACAGTACCAGCATGTCTATCACTTTCTGCTAGCGACAGACTGAAAGCATGCAGTCTGCATAAACAAAAATAGCTGTGTTCCAAGTACTGTATTGCCTGTTAAACCCACCTTGCTTGACACCTTCAGTGCCAGGTGGAAAATCTGCTAGATATTTTGATCTCACATGTTGCTTCTGCATTACAAACATTGGGTTCTCAACTCTTCCATCTTCCATCTTAATTTTCTGTTTGTGTTCTCTTGATAGTGAATACAAGATGATGACCATTCTAAAGAAGGGTTTGCTGGCTGGACATCCACTGTGACTGCTTAATGAAAGCTTGTAATACTCTCACAAAAATCCATCAAAGTTAAAACTGTCACTGAAATGGATCACTCAAGATGTATGAACTAGATGGTTGGCAGTAAGATTTGATTAAAGGTAAGATGATGCTATAAAGCAAAAGAAACAGTAGACTGCATGTCAGGAAATTTATACTTAAACTAGAGCATAAAACTAGAATTTACTCTCCAGTTAAATGTTTCAAGAAGCACTGCATGACTAATTTAAAGCAAATTATGCAAAGCACAGACTGTAGGGAACAATTTTGCAAATTAATTTTTATCTTTAATTTCCAGGGCTAAGAATATCCATGATACCACCAAATCCTATGTGGTAAAAGTGGCAATTCCACCGTGTTCTTCTAATGGATCGTCATTTGTATCATTCTCTGCAGGGCACTTAACAAACGAGGGATTCTATCCTGAAACCATCAAAGGATATTTTTACTGCCTAGGATATCTGTCCACAATGGACCTAAAAAAAGAGTCAGAAACACTACAAGGTAGAACTGCCATTTTCTTCAGTCCCGATCAATCCACATCAGTGGACAGAAAGCAATTTGCCATTAAATGTCATAGAAATAAACATGATCCCATTATTTTTCATCTTCAGGTGGTAACACAGACAGGAGACAAGCTCTTTTGCTCTTACAGGTTATGCTACTGTAACCCTATGAGATTTTGCTGTTGCCTGGAGAACATTGCTGCTAAAAAGTCATTGTTTGGATAACTTCCATTACCACAAAATATCTCTGAAATTTGAAAACCTCAAAGACTGAAGGAGAATGGGATACTTTGAAATCTTTAAATTTTGCTACAGCACAGACTTTTCCAAGGAATTCAGTTAGCTCCTGGCCCTTGCTTATCCCAACCATCTTCACAAACTCAGAACTACATGAATTCTCATGAATGACATTCTGTAGAATTCCTTGGAAGAAAAAAAGGACTCTTAAAAACACAAGTAACCCTTCACACACACAAGAAGGATGGATACAAAGTCACAGGGGAATTGAACATTTTTATGCTGATGTTTTCAAATATTTAATTAAAATAATATTTTAAAATTTATTTTCTAATATTTTTATGTATTTTGGATATTTTACAATAGAGAAATATTGGATCTGTACTGTTTACTCATTTGCTGTGTCTCTTTATTTTCTGCTGCAACTTCCCATGATAACTGTGCAGAAAATAAATTAAAGGAAAGATAGATCATGTTGATCAAGATCTAAAAATCAACAGTGCCAGATTTTCTTATCTACACTTGCCTACCTACATGTTAGATAGGTCTTATGTTTACCTTTTTGCTGTGTTTATAGAAAGCAAGCATATTTCCTTTTGGTATAGATTCTGCTAAGCTAAATAAACTAGATTTTCTCTTACAATATCTTGGTTCATGATGGTAAATTTTACTGATTTTTTTTTTTCTGAATATTGAGTTCCAGAATATCTCACAGAGTCCTGTACAACAGCCTTAACACTTCTGATCTCTCCTGGCAACACCCAAATGTGATAGATCATAATAATACATTTTAATTTAGTACATCTAGATCTTTCTCCTTCCATCTCATTTCTACCTGATAGTCTCCCACTTTATAACAGGTCTTTTTGCTAGTATTTCCTATATTAGTGATCTTCTGATCTGTTCCATTATATTTTATCCCATTTCTGTTAATTCAGTGCTAAGAGTATCCCAAATATTCTTTTATGATATAGACATAAGTGAGTCCTAGATAAGCCCTTCTAAGCCCCCTGACTTCTAGGTCAGACCTGATTCAGATTTGTCTGATGGGTCCTCATATTAATGTTGCAGATGGAGTGACAGACTTCACTAGTAAGAAAGAAGCAGCAATATGTTTACTGATAGAAAACATCAATTTAATGAAGTTTGATAGTAAATGAAACAGCGGTTTAACAAGATTCGATGGCCAGGTTCACTTGATATTTACTGCATAGAGGACAGGGTCAGACAAAACTGTCAGGGAGACCCTCCCGTTGGGTCATGAGGTTCAGCATGGACCCCCTTGCTTTCTAAACTCCTTCTCAGAGAGGAGTCCAGGTGCCGCTGGATCCACTCCTAGTCCCAGACTTGGTCAATGGTTTATGTCTAAAGGATTATATATGCGTAATCAATCCTTTATATCACTTAGCTAAGATTTCAAAGTTTAGCATGCTATTCATCACTTACCGAGAATCTGTCGTGGCAAGGAATCTCTCAGCCTCGAGCAGTGACCCTGAGAGGCGTCCCTACTCACGGGGAGATCCTGGCGTGCCGCCCACTGCCGTGCAGGAGAGCTCAACGGGCCCTGGGCTGTCCACTAGTTATGAAGTAAGATAAGTGACTCATAGTCGTATTTGCATACCAATTACAGGTGTCAGTTTCTTCCAAATTTGGCTTGAGTCGGACATTGACTAGCACTGTGGTTAGGTGGGCACATTGTTCACATTAGCCCTTGGCTATCGTATTGTTATCTGTCTCCCCCGAAACCACTTTGAGCCAAATGCAGCTGTCATGACCAGACCGCCACTGGTGGTTATCACTTGAGCAGGGGTATGGGAAATACAGGTCAGGTTGTTGGTGGGGGGAAGCACACCACCACAACTAAACACAGATAAAGAAACTAATTAAGCTGCTATGGAAGCCATATATGCTTTGAAGCATCATAGGTTCTATCTAATCAAAAGCTACTTTTGTTCTCTAAAGTTATCTTTAAGCTAGCCTGATACTAAGCTTGAGATCAAGTGTAGAAAGAAGGATTATAGCAGAACAATCAATTATCCAGCTCCAAATGAATGCAGAAGCATTCATGTTCTTAAAAGTCAAATTTAATATATTCAAATGTGGCTTTTCTGCTTCAACCAGTTGGAGATGTAGCTCTCAAGGGGATGTGGATAAACCTTACTTAGCATTATTAAAAATAAATGTTTTATTATCATGTCTCCCTTTACTTTTGTATAGAGGAAACAGTGGAAACTCTCTGCAAGAGATAGAAATGGATGAATAGGAAATACGGTTACGTGGCCTTCTAGGACATATTTATATTTTAAGTTAATAGTAAGGGACAGTTGTAGAAAGATCATTGGTTTTGTCATCAAATTAATTTAAGTGTTTTTGTTTTTAGTTTTTTACTGGGAAAAGTGTTTTAAAGGGTAAAGTAGTTGCCAGACTTGAGCCTTCTTCACTTAAGGTATTTAGGGAAAGAGAAATCATCAGGCTTGGTATCATTATCAGCTCCCAGAAGAGCAATATCCACTACCTGTTGTTTCCCACTAGGATGACATAAAACCCACAGTAGTATTTATAGAATAGTTCTACAAACCCAGAGTATTTTGCCCCACCCCAATTCAAATCAGGCTGCCCTGGAGATAAGGATTTTTAAGCATGCCATAACTCTCAACCTTTTTTTTTTTTAGTATTTACAATGGAAATTTCTTTTCTCTTTTCATCCAGATTCAATGCATTATCTTTTTTTTTCTTTCTTTCTTTTTTTTTTTTTTCAGGCACACTAAGCTTCCTTCTGTCAAGTAGGGAGATAGTAGTAATGGGTTCTATTGCAGGACATCAAAATAAACCCTTTTCTATAAATTTTGTATATAACACCTATCAGTGTCGGAAATGTCTTCTTGCCCAATAGTTAGCTATCTGTGCCATTTGAGAAGCCACACTGGGCCCAGCTGATTGATGTGTTATAGTATTTTCAAGACATCTACATATCATTGATACTTGTGGGCATCTCAGTTGGCAATGAACACCTATATGTGGATAACTGAATTGAACCCTGGACTCTTGTCATGGAATGATTTAGGATCCTGCTGACTACGCCAATTTGTTGCAGATGAGTGGTTTAGATCACTTAAGAATCTGTAAAAGTGTGACTGAACAGAGTTCAATGGCAAGGTTCACTCTATTACTTACTACATGGGAGAAATATATAAAGGAAAATCAAGTTAGAATAAATTTTCAATGATTTGCACATAGATTGGAGATACAAAAAGGTAATGGAGATCCTCCCATTGAATCATGAGGTTTAGAATGAACCCCCTTGCTTTTTAAACTCCTAACGGAATGTAGATGTGGCTAGATCCAAACTTAGTCTCAGACCTGGTCAACGGTTAATGTCTAAGAGATTCAAAGGGTTAGAAAAACTTCCTGTTGAGTCACGAGGTTCAGAATGGACCCCCTTGCTTTCTAAACTCCTTTTTAGAAAGGAGTCTAGGTGCTTCTGGATCCAGACTTAATCTCAGACTTGGACAATGGTTTATGTCTGAAAGATTATAAGTGCACAATCAATCCTTTGTATCACTTAGGATTTCAAAGTTTAGCATACTATTAATCACTTACCGATCCCTCCAGGCATCTGGCATTAGTCTGCTCCAAAGTTTGAGACCTCACTTTCCCAAAATAGACTCTCAGGCATCAAGTCTTATAAAAATAAATAATTTAATAGAGTGGTACAGCAGCAGGGTTGGATGGAGCTGGGTGCGTCCTAGGAGGGACCAATGGAAGGTGGGAGGAGAAGGAGAAGGAGGAGGAGGTGAAGGAGAAGAAGGAAGGAAGGAAGGAAGGGAGGAAGGAAGGAAGGAAGGGAGGAAGGAAAGAACAAAGAAATCCCTGGGCAATTATACCCTTACAGACTATTCACCCGCCCCTTACACACTCTTCACACTCTGTTTGCATGTCTTCCACACTCCTTTTGGTCCAATAGTAATTCTGGTCTGACCTTCTGACTACTTATTGGATTCCTTCACTGTCTACAGTCAGGCCGTTCGTTATCTTGTCGAGTTGCAGGTACTGTTGACAGTTGTAGCCTTGAAGCCTCCTTATCTTCTGATTTACGCTGTCTCTGGAGGCCCCTGTTTTGACTAAGTAGGTACACATTTAGTAAATCCAAGTGGAAGTTTACAGCTTGCATCCTAAGGCTTCAGCAAATCTAGCTACTCATGCTAAGTAAGTAAAGCTAACCAAACAGCATACTAAATCACACAACATTATAACTTTAAGTGATTCAGTTTAAAACTTACCTGTTTAAGCTAAATGACCAATATCTCTTAACACTGAGAGGTGTCCCTGCTCAAGGGGAGAGTTGCCTGGCATGCAGTCCAGTTGCCATCCAGGGAGAACTTAAATTGGGCTCATTCAACAATCTGTCAATGGTAAGAGATCTCATTGCTGGAGACCAATGCCATGCAGCCATGCTGCCTGGCAGGGAGAGCTCAAAGAAGGCTCACTTAGGCTGTCATATTTATGGGATAAAGTGGTTGGCTTGTAGCCAAATTGCATACAATGGGGGAGGTATGCATGAGACTCCTTATACCCACAACTTTCACTGTGTCACTCTGCTCCTTTGTGGGTTTCCTAGAGGAGTCCTTGGCCTGGCTATGGCTCAGGCCTTTACCCCCTTTGGAGCCTGTACCAAACTGCTACTGGTTTGGTTAAGGGGGGGTGAGTGCATCTGTCACAACTCTCAACATAGCCTATAGAGACTAGTCAGCTGAATGATTTTCTAGGCTGCAGTAACAGTCCTGATTATATCATGCTCAATCAACTCCAGTGGGAAAAGAGACTCCTTGTGTTTTTGTGGACTGCTTAGGCCTTCAGTGAGCTAAATCCTGCCCTCACAGGGACAGCAACTCAGATGGTGAGGCATGGACACCTGGTGCTACTGAGACATTTTAAGTTTTTGTGTCTGTCTTTCAGGTGCTTCTGAAGATAGCGCTGGTCTCCTGTAGTTTGTGTTGTAATGTTGAATAGAGTCTTTCATCTGAGAACATACTTAATGTTATTGACATTTGGAAAAGGATTCAGATGCCTACACATAGATGCCCAACCCAATTCAGACACCCATAATTATTTAAAGCATTTTGGATTGGCCTGATATGATGATGTGATGTGGCAATTCTGGGACACTTACATCCTTTTGGGTCACCAGATATTTCGAAGTGCTTAACGTTCCACTAAATGCATATGTCTAGGCAACAGAATTCCAGATGCTAATAGAATCATAGAAGCATAGAATCATTTAAGTTGGAAAAGACCCTTAAGATCATCGAGTAAAGTTAACACTGCCAAGACCATCACTAAACCATGTCCCTCAGTGCAACTTTTAAATGCCCCCAGGGATAGTGACTCAGCTGCTTCCCTGGGTAGCCTGTTCCAGTGCTTGTTAACCCAATCCAAATGATTAATACTTTTCAGCGCTGTTTTCCACCTTACTGTGTGTACGTAATGTTTAAACAAAGGTGATTATTCATGCTAACATCACCCCATCAGTTTATCCCCCCATACTGAGAGAACTTCCATTCTTCCAACTAACACTAGCCTAATCAGGTCTTAACACTTTTTATAGTGTCTCTGCACTTTCTGCATAGAAGCATTTCCCTGCCATCCAGATGATGCAGTGGGATGGTTCTTCAGAGTCCAAGGAAAACAGCTGAAGAAAATATAGGATGGTAGGAATTAATCTCTTTGCTGACATGTGGAAATACCCTGGAAAAAATGATGCAGCCTCTTACCCATATTGTAACACTTTTTCATTTGTTCATCTAATTAGAGGGTAAAAACTTACTAGGCCTCTTTGGTGATCATTTTATAGAACTTCCTTACAAAGAAAGTGAAATAACCTGAAAAAAAGAATATATTAGGTGCTGATAGAAAATTACCCTCTTAGCGCTCTAATAAGGGACTATGTTTGAAATTGTTCCAATGAAATGTCCTGCTTTGTATACTTCTTTCATTAAACAAGTTAACTGATACTTTACAAATATATCGCATGAATTCATTGCAGCAGCCCTATTGCCACTGGAGTAATTTGAAGTGAAAGAAACCAAACATAGATCGTACTCTAATACATTATTGCGAAATGATACTTCAACATTCATGATCTTGGAGGGGGAAGGGGCGAGAGCATGACAGTCCAGTATTACAGGTACTAAAAGTAAGTTAAAGTAAAATAATTATTCTGGTTTTGTATAATTTAGAACATGAAGTTCACTATTCACTTTTTACTTCCTGTCTTATTTTGCAAAAATATAAGTATCTGAGTGGATCTAAAGAGAATGGTACATAATTAATACATCTGTGATCTTGCACTTCTTTGCTTAGAATACATATCAATTTCCAGAGAAGTATTAGTAGAGTGAGAAAATACAGAATTTTATAACTACAGTCCTTCTGATTTTACAGCTTTAATTTCTTTGAGATTTTCAGGCAGAAAGTTAAGACATTTATTTTTTGCAAGTCTGCATAATCTCAGATATCAGTATTCTGGGTCACTGAGAATATGAAACAAAAGGAGCAAATGATCTTTTTCTTACATGACCTTCCTGTCATGTAAATACAAATCCACTCTTGTCCATGGTCATTTGAAAATGTTTAAATTTATGCTGCTAAAAACTACATGTCTTGTGCTTAGAAATAGAACTTGTCTAAAAATGTAAATTTAACTCCTCTGAAGTGGAGAATGATTTTCTGATTCAAATTCTGAATTCTGAGATTCAAAGGCAATTTGATTATAATTCCTGTGCTGATCATATATGTACAGTGAAATATTTCACCCAGAGTTTCTAAGGTTACCTCTTTTTTTTTTTCCCTTCACATACATAAAGTTCACAAAGAAATGTGAATGAATCTGAATTCAAAATTAAATTAAGAGATACATAAATATTTTTGTCATATATAAATCTTAACCAGTTGTTCTTATAAGTCAGTGAATAAAAAAATCCAAAACCTGCAGGTAAAATTTAAAAGGTATTTTAGATATAATGAATTTTTTTAGCTCTTCAACATCATGCTTGTGAGAACAAACAGACAACATGGAGTCATAATCACTGGCACTATTCATGTGCACAGACCTGTGACGATATGTGCTGTAAAATAACAGATAACATCCATCTACAAGTGACAGCTTTTATACTAAATTGTCTAACATTCTAAAAAAAGTAATCTGCATCCAAAATGTTCAATCTATGAAATAAACAATTATGTAACATACTGATGAAAAAATGAGGACAGTTTTTTGAAACAAGGCATTCAGAAATACTACAAAAACTGTTTAACCAAAAATATTTATTTTAAGTTTAAAAAAAAAAAGTGCTTAAACAGTTGAGTGGTAAATGTGCTGTAACAATGTCTGTTACTTCTCCTGACAGTGTAATGCTATGTGGCGTCATGCTGACCACGTGGAAAATATTTCTTGTCGTGTCATGTAGGTCATTGAAAGTTTGGTTGGACAAGAGGATTTCAATTTTATGGAGACTCTGGAAATTGCACTTCAGTTTTTCTCCATTTAATTCAATACACCTGTCACTGTTTACAGTGTCTGGGAATACATCGTCCACCTCTACTATGGGGAAAACTTAATGAAACCGTGACTGTATGTAATGGATATACCTTGAAATTGTTGTAACCCATGATTTGAGTTGTATGCTACACGAACTGCTATAGCAGGAGCCCCTTACTGCAGGCATGCAAGGGATAAGTGGAGGAGTTCATTGTAATGATAAACCCAATGGTCTGGTCCAAAGGCACAATGGATGGTGATACTAATGGATATGTAACCCCTTATTTGAATGGCATGTTATAGGAAGTATTATAGCACCAACTACCTGAACCAATGGAGGATGAGCCTCCTGAGAAACAGTGCAATAAAAGCTGGGGAGGAAGAAAGAAGGGAGGATGTTTGGACTTATGGCATTTGTCTTCCCAAGTCAGTGTTACACATGATGGAGCCCTGCTTTCCTGGAGATGGCTGAACACCTGTATGCTGAAGGGAAGTAGTGAATGAATTCCTTGGTTTGTTCAGCTTGCACATGGCTTTTGCTTTACCTGTTAAACTGTATTTATCTCATTCCATGAGTTTTTTCACTTTCACCTTTCCAATTCTCTCCCCCATCCCACCGAGGGGGAGTGAGCAAACAGCTGGGTGGTGCTTAGCTTCCTACTGAGATTAATCCACAACGCTGTATGAGAAATTTTTAAAGAAAGACTTTTTTCCCTTTGCTTTCTTCCTCTTTCCTATTCAATACTATGTCATTGATCCAATCCATGCTCAAGATCCACTTTATCTGTGAAGTACACAGAACTCAGCTGACCAAAAATTGCTCTGTAGCACAATTGACCTGAGTTTTCCTAATTGCACGCTTGAATGGTGGGTAAGGTAGATACATAAAACATTCATGTGTTTCTCTGTCTTTCAGCTTATGAACTGTTTATGAGAGGTGGTTTGTTGTGGTTGCAGCAGCTTCTTTTACATGATAAATGCTGCAACCTGTATAGTGAATACAGAATTTGAATGATTGGCTTTTTCCTTCCCTGACCATCTTCCAAAGAAAAGTCATGTAAAGCTTTTTCAGCAGTAATAAATGAAACCTTGTGAGCTGCAAAAGGTATTATAACATCAGGCAGAGAAAAATTAAAGGATTGCCTTGAGTCACACAGTAAGCTTTCAATTCTGTAATCTGCTTTTTACAATTTAAGCAAAGCCAGTTGAGCCCTCTGGAATAACTCCAGAGGTACAGTGACCCTCAGTACTTGTGAGACTGGGATACCATTTTATAAAAAGCTATAAAGAAACCCTTCACTTTTTTTTGGCACTAAGCAGAATTTACTGGTTTATTCTATACAAAATTTTGATTTTGCAACATGGGTGCAAAATGCCTTTGTTTTCATTTAGTGGAACTTCATGTTTTCTTTGCATTTGTATACCTAAATGTAAAAAATGAAAAAAAAAAAAGTGGAGATGCAAACTCCCTGTCTTCCGAAATATTATATATTAATTATAACTAATTAATACCGACAGTGACTAATAGCCTACACTGAGACCTCAGTTGCCTCCATACATGGAACAACAGCATGTAGAACTTTATATTCAGAGATTACCCTGTGCACGTGTGTATACTCATGACTAATGAAATTAGAGATGTGGAAGGCATAGGTAGAAACTGTAGATTCATTATTGGCCAAGACAGAATTATGAATTTCTAACACCTTCATATCCCATGAGAGACTAGTCCTAGTTTAATAGATCTCAAAGAACAGAAAGTATAGGAATAAAGCTTTGTTATGCAAAGTTTGCTGCTTAAAGTGCATTTATTTGAACCTTAACAATAATGTAAGCATTTCAAAAGATGCAATTCAAGCATAATTGACTTTTTTTGTTAGACTTTATTGGGTAAATACTTCATCAGCATTATAAAAGATGGTCAATTATATGCATTGGTTTAAAAGAAATCTGTCAGGTCCACTTCATAGTATTATTTATTTTCAAATTTTTGTAGGACAGTATTAGGAGCTTGAAGGTAGAATTATCTACAGTACCACTCCGGCAAATGCTGGAAATTTCTAGTGCAGAGCTTAGTTCTGTACTGCTCTCTGGATCACAACTATCTCCTTTTACAGCTGCTACTACATCTAGATGGTCTGACTGAGTGACCTCACCTGAGTTAAGAGCACAGGTGCCTTGAACTCCCTGTGTAATTTCCAGAGGGAGACACATTACTTTCCTAGGGAAGACCAGGTCCCAGGCTGACAATGTGGTTGTTTAGAGGGTTTTGTCTCCATAAACTCTGTTCTTTGCTTTTGACTAACTGCCTAAATCTAGGCAGAATCTATGCTAGATTCTTTTTGAGGTTCCTCCAGACATGTAAATTTTTCCCCTACTTCTTTCATACTCTACAAATTCAGAGTATTGTTGTTCAGTTCAGACACTGTTACAACCTGTGTTTCAGAGTCTATTCAGCCAAGAGATGGGTTGAAGTTAATAGTGAGGTTCATGTAGAGAATGGACCAATGAATCTGCTATTTCCTCTGAGTGAACAGCTTTTGCTTACTGTGTATCATTGATTTAGTTTTATTCCTTCTATTTTTTTAACCTTGTTTTCTATTATTGCTATAAGATTTTAATAAAAAGCCCAAAACATTCACAAGCAAGATCCTTCCTCCCCAATCCTATGAAGTTGCCTCAAGAAACTGAACAGGGCTAAAATCAATTTGATCTATCCCAGTACATAGCAGATGATCTTGGGTGTAAATGACTCAAGTCCTTGTAGGGTTGATATTGTCAGCAGTAATGTCCCAAAAGAATCAGCAATCTGCTTGAGGAAAAAAATATCTCAAAGTCACCATTTCATGAATGGCCTCTAAATTTAAAACTGCATCTTAGATTGACCATTGGTACAAATGAAAACCAGCAAAGGACAAGAAACGCAACCTTTGAGTATGACTGATGAGCTACCCTTTTATAAGGAGGTTTGAAAAATTCACTCTAAAGAGCATCCCAACTTTCTTGATGTGCTGAGAATGTATTACCTTGCAAGAAGTGTAACAAAAATAGGGAAAAGTATACTGAAATAATATGACTAGGATGAGTTAGATTATGAGATATGAATTTGGTGTCTTGCTCTTTTTTCTTGCTCTTTATACTCACTGATTTCCTGTGCAGCATTTATGGTTTTTTGTGTAAGACTGGACATAGTAAGTCTGGACATTGCCTATGACTCTCCTAGATGGTGTAATATTAATATTTAAGTGATTCTGCAACACTGTTTTATTTGCTTTGGTTTCACTATGAGAACAGTCTGTATATCATGACTGTGTTAGGTAGTCTTATTTTGCTAAGGAAAACTGGCAACATGATAGAAATATATTTTCACTGGTGAAAGAATACTAAGCATTTATTGAAACACCTGACAACTTATTTTGACAAATCACAATCAAACACAGATGCTTACTCAATTTAGAGCCAATTTCACAGCCTTTTGGTTATGTTAATATAAAACAGTCACATTAAATAGTTGTCTGATCATTATGAAAAAATCTGCATATCAGCCCACTATTTCAGCCAATGCAAATGCAAGTGCGATTAATGGAATTAAATCCAAATAAATTGCATAATATTCAGATCTTTTACATTCGTTACCTGATCTTTAATGTATTTTCAGAAATAAACAGTGACATTGGTATTTCTCTTTGAAAGGTTTGCTGGCTATTATTGAACTGAATTCAACCTTTTTTTTTTTTAATAAAAATGTGGGCTGGAGATGGGAAACAATATGAAATTTGCAGAAGAAGTAGTCATGAGAGCAAAATAATTACTTATTTGGCTGGGAGTTTTTGCAGCTGGATTCTCCAGTCTCATTGGAACAAGCTCTTTTCTTATTATGAGGTAAAAACAGGAAGAAATGGTTTGCACTCTGAAGTTCTAGTGATAGGCACTCAAATATAAAAGTGTTGACCTTTGTGCATGGAATTAGGAGACTCTCACATTGCTGTGACTTTCTCGTAGCGCTGTCATAATTGAACGTGTTGAAAAATGGTTCTTCTATGTTTAAATGACACATAAGAGGATTTCTTCCACTAAATAATACTGACTCATTATAATAAAATTAAAAAGATCAGAAAGTCAAGAGTAAGCTTTAATAGCCTTAAATAAGAGAGAAGACAGCAATAAAATGGAAAAGGTTCAGGTCTTATCTAAGGACAGCCCTAAACAATCCATCTCCACCAGTGCAGAAGCAAGTCAGCATATGCCTATAGCCCTGCTCTTTGTGCCCAGCATTTCCAATGGGTGTCTCATTGTTGTGGTTGAAAACGACATAATGAAATGACATGATTATGGCCCATAATAACACAGGCACTGCAGCAAATATTATCAATAAAAAGGTTAAATTTCAAAACGAGGAAACTTTCTCACAGGCTAAGAAGGGCAGAAATTCAATGAGCTCTCTAAATAATTAGGTCCCATTAAAATGTTCCTTTTCATAGTTAATGACTTCATTTGTAGATCATATGGGGTTACGCAGTTCAAGATGACTTAAAATGGATGAAGAGAAAGAGCCATACAAAATTCTCAGTTCTAACTGATTCTGAGTGTAAGCCAGGTACAAAGTATATTCACTGGCAGAGCAAAAAGATTTAATAGAGTCACATTAGTATCATGCAAGATCAATTACTGGCACAAATAATTTCTCTGTTAACACGGAGACTCCAGAGTGGCTAACTCAAAAGTGAAAGTCTATAATAAGTATCTACACTAAATTAGGTGAATTATTGTTCATGTGACAATTCAGTCATCCAGTTGAAGATGCTCAGTTTCTGGTAGGATAGGGCCTATCAATCTCATAGTCTATTTTTAATGGCAGTGGGGATATGTTAAAAAAAACCCCAACAAACTCCTGGTTTGGGATTTGTTTATTTGGATTGCGTGTTTTGTTTGTTTTAAGTGGGAATTCTAGGGAATGTAAAGGTTATACTTTTTTATTTTATGAGGGAAGAAATTAATTGTCTTCTATATTTCAACCTTGTTTCTCTCCTCATTCAATCTACTTCTGCGCTTTCTTTTCTTTCTTCTCTCTTTTTTCCTCCTCAAAATGATCTGTATTTAATTTCAGCTCTGTGTCTGGGACTCATGCATTGTTTTCTATAAGCAAAAAAATAAAAATTGTAAATGCTAGCAAGATACCAAAAAAAAAAAATTCAGATGGAAGAAAGATACTGAGAATGATCTATCTTTATTGCAAGTGTAATAACATGACTAATAAACAGACAAGTTTTAAAATATACTAATATTTAAATACATTGTAGTCAAATTTCCAGTTTTAAGGGAAGCTAATATTTGTGAAGTTTGTAGAATTATTTGGATTAATGGAGCTTTTAAAGTTTCTCCAGTGTATCACAATACTGAAGTGAAAAATTATTGTCCAAAGAACACTAGTAATACTGTGGTTTACTGTTAATAATTGCTGTGCTGTCTGTTCCAGAAGCCAGATGATAGGGTCACAAAGAGATGCAAGATGAATGGACCATCAGAATCCAAATGCTTTACAAAAAGTAGTAATATAAAATACAACTTCTCTTATTTGCCATTTGGAAATGCGAGCACAGATAAATCAAAACTTTTTTTTTAACAGTTATTACCTCTTCCTCACTCTACATGTCTTAATCACTGAAAGCTGTTTGCTGTGAACAGCCTGCACTCAAACTCTGCAACCCTTATTTATTGCAATTATCCTTAAGCATCTTGGTATAAGGACTGACTTACATCTCTAAGCGGAATCAAAATAAGGATGAGAGTTGGCTCAGTGACTGCAAAATAGTTTAATATAGAAGATTCAGTATTTTGATGTCACTACCTAGTTTAACAGATTGTAGGCATAAGATTTCATGGAAGAGAGCATAGAAGAAAGATGAAATCTTACCTTCTGCCGTTTTCAAAACCTTTCTAAAGTATAGTTATAAAAGCAAAATTTTAATTATATTTTGTGTTTAAACAAGGGAAATACAGAAAGAAATACAAGATAGAAACATTCTGTAGTCTCAATGTTTAAGAGCATAGGATCCTTAAGAATAAAATTTAAACTTAGAAAGCCAAAGAACTTAAAGCTTAATGACCTTACTGATATGGATGTCATACAACAGGGGAAAATATTCACAAGACGTTATGTTTCTATTAAAGGGAATTCAGGAATGCTAGAGGAAGAGTGCTTATACAGAAGAAATATCACATGTGAAGGAATTTTTTAGATGTTCACTAAACGGTCAAAATTTCAGAGATTCTCCTGAAGCCTGGGCTTTGCAATTTGATTTAAACTTCATACGCGGTTCCAATTGCAGGCACATTACTACATTTGTTAATGGAGGGAATTCTTTAGTTACACGTATGGGAGGAAGCTGACTCCAGACACAAATATATACTTCCATGTTTGATAAGTCTGATGGCAGGATGTGTCTGTGCTTCATGGTCTAAAGAGATTCAGCGTGTAAAACAGACACGATAACTGATCCTGGGGACACAAAACAAGAGCAGAAATCATAGGAAAGACTTATTTGGGAGAATTATTTGATTTCTAACATACTATCTTGTAAAAACTTGTAATAAAATTACTTTTTAACAAACCAAAAGCTATAGTACTCATGTACCAAACAAAATGATGATAGTAAAGACCTTGTTCTACTGATTATTTTAACTGGAGCATTGAAATTTTCTTTTAAAAATAGGATGATCAGCAGGAAGCATGGCTTCTGTAAAATGTGTTTTTTCCAAACCCAACTACTTTTATTGTTTTGTTTTTTTTTTCTTGGTAAAACACACAGATTTTATTTTGGCAGAATCTAATCATGGTGTTTTGGGTCAGTACATATACTTGTCCTGGATTTTATAACATGGGACAGCCAAAACCTTCTTTGTGCCCATGAACCAGGTAATGACTTATAAATATGCAGTGGTTGAGATGAAAGACTGCAGAAGAGTAGAGGTGGCAGCAATCTGGTCATCAAGTTCCTTTCTGCAAAGCACAGACCATGAAGATGCCACTCTCAGAAGGCACTGGAGGTAAAAAGTAATTTTACTTTAATGTTGAGCCATCTCCAGGTAAAACATTTGGACAATTGTAAATCAAAATTTTTTATTGGTAAATGTTCTGAGAAAGGTTTCTGCATTTTGGCATTATTTATTCCAACTCTGAACCAAAGGTAGTGGGGAAATACTGGAATTTTCAAAGGCTAAGAGTTTTGAAATTTATTTGCTTTCTTTATAGTATAAATTGTTGTGCAATATATTCAAGTCATATAAATGATGCAGTGAGTGGGTGGGTTATCTAAGTACAGTCAGTTGGGCAGTGTTTGTCTTTCAGATGAGAAAGAAGGAAAAAGATGGTTAGAAAGCATTATGAAATTTAGAGGCTAAGAAACTTTGCAGATTGTTTTGTTGATGTTTAATGAGCTTCATATTATTTCAGATCTAAAATCAGAGTCACTTAGAAACTGAAACATGGACATCTGTTCCTTTCAAATTTCTTAGGGTATATTATCTCAGTAAGCTAGCTTTTATCATACTGTTTCATAAACTTTGAGTTTCTCCATTTGACTTGTCTGCTGGTTTGGCTTCTCAATACTTTTTCAATTGTGCCAGTGACTTTAATATCACTGCGAACATGTCAGATCAGTTCTGTGTTCACACTGGGAATAATGATCCCAGTAAAGCTGCATCGGAACTGAAGTAAAGAAAGTAACTGAAAGACAATGCCCATGCTGATTTCCACTGTTATTATGCAGATCATTCCTGTCTCTACTGGGTAGATAATTAATTTCATATCCCCTCAGGTCTGTGTAGTTTCTTGCCATTATCTTGTACAGCAGATCTATGGAAATTTTATTGAAATATATTGTAAAATTCTTTTATCCTTTCTGACCAGATTCCCAAATGTCCTTTTTCTCCATTTTGTAACTGCTTAGATTTGCCTTAGAAAAAAAGCAATTCACACACACACACACACACAAAAAAAAAAAAAAGAAAGAAAAAAAGCTTAGAAGAGCTTAGTTCTCATGTCCATATAGTTAAATTCTCTGAATTCAATATAGTATGCTATAATGTAGTATCCCAACTATCATGGTAAATAGTGATATTGCATCAAGATTAATGTCTTGTTTCGTTTTTTCCATGAAAGTTTATTTAGGACAACTTTTCTCAGAGTTTCTAAGATGTTACATTTTGACCTTCTCCTTCATTCTTAAACATCCTAAGCCATAATTCTAGCACATGTAAATATTTATGACATTCTGCTTTTCAAGAGATTATATGCTTTTGAAGATAAATCAATGGAATTAATTTAAATGGCTGTGACCTTTTATTTGTAGAAAAGGAATCACAAATTCTGCACAACAGGCCATGCCTGATACAGAATACCATATTTTAAAGATATTCCAGAGAAAACTTACACAGGTATGTCTGTGTTTTTGTGCATGTGTGTTTATACATATGTGCACACACACATGTATGTGTAGATGTATGTATGTATACATATATAAAATTATTACAAAACCACGTAATAACTCACTGTGTGTGTTCATCAAGGTGATATAGGTTAACAAAGTTCCTGTGTTAGATGCTTTTGAGAATTTAACCACTGTTATAGCTCTGAGATGTCAGGGTACATTTGTGAGCTCTGATCTCATTGTCTGGGATCTATTTTATGCTGCAGACTCCTTAGTAGCTGATGAGACCGCCATCCTTCCTGAAATTCCAGGTGCATTCAGTTAACCATACCGTTTCAGAGTTACACATATGGAAAGATTACTTACCTCTTACCAGTTCAAGCCTTTCAGGAATAAAACATCAGGAAAGAAAAGAACAGAGGTTTGGTAAAGGAATGTATTAACCACAATGAGCTTAAGAATAAGGCTAAGCACTTTGTCTGGAAAACTAATATTTTTTATAAAGTAAATTAATCAATTAAAAGCTACTACCTCTCTCCCTAAACATCTTCCCTTGTCTGTATTTGCAGACCATGGTGGATAGAACAACACTGGGAGGATGAGAGGAGTCCTTTGCTGTGTTCTGTGAAAATAAGTTCAGAATAAAGTAAGTTCAGAAACATCTCATGTCCCAACATGTACCTGTTATCTTACATCCAACTGCTCCATATGGAGCAAATAGAAGTAATTTAGAGTGACAGTTACACGCAGCAGAGTCTTAAGACCAAGAGATGATTTTTGAATCCTTTTTCCAGTCAACACACTGCTAAAAGCACCTACTTTTATGTGGAAAGTGTTATCAAATACTCCTGTCAAATCCTCTTCCATGGTCCATGAGATGCCTTCCCCATTGCTGCACAGTCAAGACATGTTTCTCTTTACTTCCATCTTATCCCAAGAACTATGTCAGATCTGCTTGTTTTGCAATTTATCTTCAATATTTTTCCTGTCTTATTATGTGAAAAGTAGCTAAAAGGTTTCCATCCTTAGTTCTCATTGTCCATATTTTGTTACTGATTTTTTTTTTTTTTTTTTTGTAATAAAGGAAATGAGAAAAAAATTACCCAAGACCTTATTTCGGAACGTGCTTACATGTGTCTTGGAGGTCTGGTTATTTATTAGAAGTTACTCTCTTCCTAGAGAACTACTTTGGACATCTGCCAAGAAAACTGTACTTGTTCTTGATGAGTGTAAAGTTAGGTGAAAAATTGGTTAAGCAACAAAATGGATTTATGGGATCTAGAAATGTTTCCATATAAAGATTTCATGCAGGAAAGGTAATTCATTGACATGTAGATATGAAAGAAAGTAATTAAAATCCTTCCTAGGACTTTTTTTTTCCCCACATGGTCTTATTAGTGTCATCACAACCTGCAGCTGTTGAAATTGATTGGAATTTAATTTTGTAAGAAACTGATACTCTAAGTTATTTTTATTGAGAATTAGAATTTTGAAATGTATCTGAAATTTCTGAAAAATTTCCAACTCGTAACACAAACCCATTCTTTTTATAGAATGGGAAACAGTGCATTAAGAGAATTTATATTTATATATTCTGTTCAACTGATATGATATTAATCATAGGTGAGTCAATATGTTCGAGTATAGTTGTAGCATTTTATGCTATCAAAGCAAAATCTCTAAATGGTTTGTTTTGACAGTTCACAGTTATAAATCTTGTTGAAATCAGTACACTTGTGCTTTTCATAGAGATGGTGACAAACCGTGTTTTTAAGGTGTTTGTTTTAATGTATTTTTGTCCAGTTCTAGAACATTCCAGTAACCTTAGATTATTAGATATACTTTCTAGGTCAAATCTGGCTGGCTCTCCTGGCTTTCAGGCCAATTTTCTAAGCATATATGTATAAACAGTGTTAGACTGTTCTACACAGACCAGTTGGCTAGATTTACCTTTTAAAAAAAAGCATAATAAGCTTTATGTTTTCTGAGGACTCTGGAACCTTTATATTATATTACCTACTTTCCTTTTTATGTTTGAATAACAAGCATGCTGACACAAATGGTTCCTTAAAAGTCTTTCATCAAAAGATTGGAGAAAAGTTAGAGAAATTTGGAAATGTTTCTGTCTCCAAGCTATAGATATCTTGTTCAGAATAGTTTTCCCACCAGTATCATTAAAGGAGACAAAATTTCAGAACTTTTAATAAATTTTAATTCAGTTCTGAGTTTTATTTCTTTATAAAGATGATATTAATCTTCCACCATGGATTGATGATCATTCTGTGCTTTGAGGGACCAAGGTTTGTAGAAGCGTAGGCTGATGTAAACAAAACATTTTCTGAGCATTTAGTTTTCTGGTGTGCCAAGGCTTTGCTGGGATAGATAGTTCAGATATTTGTGGCTGATGTTCTAGACAGCTCTGTTTTACTTAAAGGCAAATTCCAGTCAGGCTAAATCCTTAGATAGCTTTCAGGCAATTTTAATTTTATTGACCTTAATTTGTCCATGGAGGAAAGAGAGGAAACAAAGATGAAGGATATCCTATCTCGGTCATGAAGTTTTGGATTTTACTGCTTCCCATTCACAAGCCTACTCTAATTTATAACCTTGGGGATGTGAGGATCCAGATGCAACTCAAAGAAGGGTATGCAAATAGGGCACAGTAACATTAGTTTCTATGATTGTGTGTCTGGAACCCGTACCACAGACTTTGAAGGTTAAGATAACTATTCTAAAACAAGTTCAAAGGTCAGTAACTTGTGTTGATACTTAGGGTTTAGTACAAGGGATGAGACAGTTTAACATCTTCATTAGCAATCAGGATGATGGTATGAAAACTGTTGTCTGTAAACTTGCACACAATTCCAAAGTGGGGGGGCATTTGATGAGCCGGAGTGCAGAGCTGCAATTCACAGGGACCCTGGCAGGCTGGAGGAACAGACTGACAGAAACAACATGAAATTCAAGACACACGTGTGCAAAGTTCAGCCCCTGGGGCAGCAGGAGCTTATGGAACAGTATGGGCTGGGTGTGATAGAATAGAAAGCTGTTTTGCTGGGAAGGATCTGTAAGTCCCGAGCACGAGTATTGGAACCAGTACTATATAACTGAGTGCACCCTCAGCAAGTTTGCAGATGACACCAAGCTGTGTGGTGTGATTGACACACCTGAGGGATGGGATGCCATCCATAGGCATCTGGACAAGCTCAAGAACTGGGCCCACGTGAACCTCATGAGGTTCAACAAGGCCAAGTGCAAGGTCCTGCACATGGGTCGAGGCAACCTCTGGTATCAATACAGGCTGGGGGATGAAGGGATTGAGAGCAGCCCTGCGGAGAAGGACTTGGGGCTACTGGTGGATGAGCTGACTGGGCTGGACATGAGCCAGCCATGTGCGCTCGCAGCCCAGAAAGCCAACCGTATCCTGAGCTGAATCAGAAGCAGCGTGGCCAGCAGGTTGAGGGAGGGGATTCTGCCCCTCTGCTCCACTCTGGTGAGACCCCACCTGCAGTCCTGCGTTCAGCTCTGGGGTCCTCAGCACAGGAAGGACAGGGACCTGTTGGAGCAAGTCCAGAGGAGGGCCACAAAAATGATCAGAGGGATGGAACATCTCTCCTATGAGGAAAGCATGAGAGAGTTGGGGTTGTTCAGCCTGGACAAGAGACGGCTCAGGGGAGACCTTACTGCAGCCCTTCAATACTTAAAGGGGGCTTATAAGAAAGATGGGGACAGACTTTTTAGGAGGTCCTGTTACAATAGGACCAGGGGTGATGGTTTCAAACTAAAAGAGGGTAGATTTAGACTAGATATAAGGGAGACTTTTTTTTATGATGAGGGTGGTAATACACTGGAACAGGTTGCCCAGAGAGGTGATCGATGTCCCATCCCTTGAAACATTCAAGGCCAGGTTGGATGGGACTCTGAGCAACCTGGTCTAGTTGAAGATGTCCTGCTCATTGCAGGGCGGTTTGGACTAGATGGCCTTTAAAGGTCCCTTCCAACCTAAACTATTCTATGATTTCATGATCCTTCCTATGTGTCAGTGTCATGGTTTAACCCCAGACAGCAACTAAGCACCACGCAGCCACTCACTCACTCCCCCGCCCCGCCCAGTGGGATGGGGGAGAAAATCGGGAAAAGAAGTAAAACTTGTGGGTTGAGGTAAGAACAGTTTAATAGAACAGAAAAGAAGAAACTAACAATGATAATGATAGCACTAATAAAATGACAACAGTAATAATAAAAGGATTGGAATGTACAAATGAAGCGCAGGGCAATTGCTCACCACCCGCCAACTGACACCCAGCTAGTCCCTGAGCAGCGATTCCCCTCCCCCCCTTCCCAGTTCCTAAACTAGATGTGATGTCACATGGTATGGAATACACCATTGGCCAGTTTGGGTCAGGTGCCCTGGCTGTGTCCTGTGCCAACTTCTTGTGCCCCTCCAGCCTTCTTGTTGGCTGGGCATGAGAAGCTGAAAAATCCTTGACTTTAGTCTAAACACTACTTAGCAGCAACTGAAAACATCAGTGTTATCAACATTCTTCACATACTGAACTCAAAACATAGCACTGTACCGGCTACTAGGAAGACAATTAACTCTAACCCAGCTGAAACCAGGACAGTCAGCAATATGTCCTTGTAGCAGTGAAGGCCAATGGTGTACAGGGCTCAATATGAAGAGTAGGCAGCACACCCAGCTTCTTTTCAGAAGCGCCCAGCAAGACAGGCCACGGATACAAGATGCAATGAGGGGAATTCTGATTAGATATAAGGAAGAAATTCTTCACAGCAAGGGTGATCACTGGAACAGGTTGCACAGTGAAGTCTTGAACATCTGACACAGAAGCCTTATCCAACTTTAAATTTCATCCTGGTTTAGTAGGAGTAGAATCAGATGACCTCCAAAGTTTTCTTCTGACCTACATTATTCTATGCTTCTATGAGGAAGATTAGTTTTATCATTATCTGTTTACCATTCCTAAAGGTACCAGGAAAAGTTTGTCAGTAACACATAAATTGCCTGTAGTACTTAAAAGGCCAAAGGCCTGTTTATAGGCTAGAGAATTCATCTTGAAGACCTGAATGTGGGTCTTTCAGTATTTGCTTTTCAAGGACTAGGCCACTACATTTCAGGGACTTCTAAAGAATTTAATTGTTATCGAAATCCTTTCCCACCAGTCAGACCATTCTGCTTTCCAATTTGTGTTTCACATACAACTGAAAGTTAAATGATCACACTGAAGATATCTGCAAAGTTTCAAAAACTGTGTGGTACAAATCTGACCTACATAATTTATTTTTCTCTCTTATGTATAATTAGTACTCTGACATTACATGTACAAATTTTGCTTCAGTGTTAGGGGACTTGTCAAAAGGCAATATTTTCTTGGTGACATTGCCCTTTGGCTACAGTTTTAGTAAACGGGTACTCTAAAAAGAAATCTATTCCTTGTTTATAGCAAAGAGGATTGGTTAGATTCTTTTTTTTTTTTTTTTTAATAATTATGGAATCAGCATCACCTAGAGCCATATTCAGAATGTAAAATTAATTTGCATGGGACTTTGTGGTCTTTTTGTTCTTAATCTTTCACAAACATGATAAATAAAGGATATGAACCTGTAAGAATGAATGATATGAACTTGCAGGAAGAGGGGAGCAGAAAATAATGCTGTTCAGCATATTAGTAATATATATAACACATATATGAAATAGATAGATGGATAGATATCTAAAATCATTATTTTATGTTAAACGAATGCCAAATCAAAGTTAGAACCATGCCTATTATAAAATGTACATCACATTTACACACACATATAAAGAAAGTATCTTTTCAGTTAATTATATTTTTTCCAATATTTAATTATCTCAGCAAAAATGTCTGTACTGATCATAAAATTCAGTCTGAATACCATCGGAAAATTTCAGCAGTTTTGCTATGGCTTTTTCTGCAAAGTACAGTAGGGAAAACATATTTCTCAGTGTTAAAAAAGATTTAGTGGCCTTTCATCTGATACAGATCTTGAAGTCTGGCTGTAATATTGTGAGGACCTTTCTCTTTTCTCTTTCCATAAAGAACTGGGCACCGGTGGCCATATCATAAACCATTGAGAGATCACAGCTCTCATATCTTCTGGAGAGGGGCTGAGCACTGAAGTTCCTCATAGATGCTGCTCCTGAAATCACAAGACTTTTCTTCTGAGTGGGTCCTAACAAATAGAAAGGGTAGGGAGAAGAGCAAATATGACAAAAAAAATTTAGATAGCCTGGGGAGGGAAATTCAACTGCAGTCAGAGGAAGGTGGGTGAGGAGAAACTTGGAACAGATGTACAACTATTAAATGGTTAAAAAGATTTAGGATGAGGACCCAGCTGGAGATCACTGAAACCTGACAGGGAGGGTAGGCTAAATAAACTGATGTGTGGTTATTGCTCCTGAAGAGCTACCCTAAACATGGAAAATATCAGGAATATGGACGTACTGCAAATGGCATAGGAAAACACCTTATATATAAAAAAAAACAGGCTGATGAGAATAAGTCCTCTAAGCCATGTATCCTACCATAGTCTTGAAATGATTCTGAGAATTTTATGTAGCTCCAGCTCTTGGTGTCTGGCTTTGAAAGTGACCTCTGATGTATTTTAGCTCCCTTACATACTGGTTTACACGGAGGATAATAATCTCATCTTGCAACTAAGGGTAGATGACATTATGACAGAACTCTGATTTTTCAATTTCCTTTTTAAAATAGTAACAAAAAAATTTAAAATAATTATTTCACCAAGTCAGGCAATAATCCCACTAAATCATGTGATGAGACAATTACAGGCTATATCATAATGTGTAAATAATAAGATTGAATTTAGAGTAACCGTACAAAATTAATATCAGAATTTTCTATTTTCTCTAAATTTTAACTACTTACTTTTTATTGTGGTTTTCTAGTTGATAAACATGGTAGATAAATGTGTTTTATATAGATAAATGTAGAGAGAAAGAGAGCAAAAAAGAATGAGTAAGCAACAATGCTACTATTTTGGTTTGTCTAGAAAATGATTGGGTGAGCAGTACCCCAATCTTATATAACCTTGTGCAGCAGCTTAAAAGAAACAAGGTATTTTCTATTATTTGTACAATTCACACCTTTGAAAAAAATATATACTGCAGCCTAGGCAACTCAGACATACTATAATCTAGGTTGCTGCTAGCCGCAGAATGAACCCTCAGAACTTATGGCTTTGCCACCTGATATGAAAATATCTAAATAAATAAAATCCATTCCCAATTGTACCCTCAGCTCACAAACATATTTTCTTTCCTCATAAGCCTGTCAATATAAGTTATTTGGTGGAACAATTTATCTGAACTGAAAACAGACTTACCTGCCAGTGGAAAACAACATTTCTTTCCCAATCTATTTATCCAAATTAAACTCTGAATCTGTGACTGTCATGGTAAGCTGATAACTGTACACTGATGTATATTATGCAGTTTTGAATAAATGTGTCTTTGTTCAGTATCTGCTTCTGGGAGTTGTAGCAACACTTCTGTTTACTTTTCAGCTGATTAATTTCAGATTTTCCAGGAACTTTCCATTCTTCGTCTTAGTTAGACGTTCGTAGCTAGGAGCTTTCAACAATATAGTTTAATGTCTTAATTATAATTCATGTCACCTGGTCTTTATACGGTTGTATTCAGACACATTTCTGCATCATGCTTTGTGAGAATTAGAATCTCCAAGCATGGACACTATAATATTATAATATTATTTCTCCTTAAAAGCCTAATCTTCCCGTAGTTCTAAAGAGAGGTCAAGCTCTCATTTCCCTGGATTCAGGGAAAAGTGAAGAATGTCTCAAATATTCAGACATACAGGAGACCAGGTCCTGAATTAGTGTAGGGCATTGACAAATTAAAAATCTCTTTGAGCTACATTGTTGAATATTTACTTCAAGTTGGTTCTTTTTCATATGCTAGGACATAGAAAAGGACTGAGAAAGAACTAAACCACTGCAACCAGCTTCTTTAGAACTTCCTTTTTTGCAAATATTATATTTTAAAAATATTTTTAGGACTTCATACTTTCACTTGTAATAGCATGGAGGAATGTACCCAGTTTGCTTCTTTTCCATTTATTCTTAGGCTGAACATTTGAGAGGTACATACTGAGGAGGAAAAATGGTAAAGATTATAGTCAGGAAATGCATCATCTGAAGTGTTAAGAAAATACCAGATTATTACCCATTTCTCTTTCAAAAGGCTACTAGTGGTGACTTCTTAAATATGCTAATGAGGCCCTACAGCATCATTTCAAGTTACTTTTCTTTAGAAGGAATAACATGAGAGGAGAAGCTGAAGAATACTGATTAACATTTAGTTCTTATATTTTCTTTTTTTTTTTTCTGTATACAAGAGCTAACTGAAAATAATGGCTGCATTGATTTTATTCACAGTAAAAAAAGAATAAAGCCCAAAGTACCTATATTAGTAAATGAGTTATATGGTTATAGCTGACAGCAGTGAAAGCACAGCTATAGTATATCAAGTATATCAAGTACTCGATAACATTCAACAGGTGTACACTGCTAGTATATATTGCCTAAATTCAAATGTTTGAAAAAAGTCTCTAGCTTCATGCAACTGTGTGTGAATGAGCCATTAGCACCCTTGCTGTGTATCCTTCTCAGCAGTCATGTCAAACAAGAAGCTAGCTGTATGTGAAGAGAAAAAAACCAAGAGCAGCAACAAGTTCTAGTTAACCTAGAACTTTAAAAAAAAATAATCACATTTTAACAGTTTTGGGAGAAACTGTTACTTTAAAATACTAAAGACAATTTTTGCATAGAGAAAACTATTAATAACTTCTCTGACAGTATATGCTGACCTCATTACACTTGTGCTTTCTCTTCTTAGATATCATTTGCCTCTTACCTGCTTAGACTTAGGCTTTGATTCAGGAAAAGCAACTTAGAGGACAGAAGTCTTGCACACTTCTATAGAAATGTTTCTTTTTATGTTCTGAAAGTACTTTGGACAATTTCAGAAACCAGCAGATAAATAATACTGAGAAAAGGAACTTGGTGATAGTTTTAAAAATTGGTATCACTTAATAAGTAAAACTGTAGTATAAAATGGCTTGATTCAAGTTTGAATCTGCACTATGAACCTCAGAGTTCAGAACAGGAGATCATTCAAAATGCAATTTGACAAAGATAATATATATATAAATGCAAAATCATGTTTTAATATCTGAGTTTTCATCTTTCTTCTGAAATCTTGAGATACAGAAATTTGCAAAATTATTTTCATGTGAAAGTCAGAACAACTTGTCATATGTTTTCATTTTGAGTATTGCGACTTTAAGAATTTTCTTAGACTCAAGAAAAATCATGAAAGATCACTTCAAGGAGTACAGGCAAAATCTTATTATCAGTAAAGAATCCTACTGGCTTCCCTGAAGCTGGCTTTTTATCCTATGACTCCATCTCTTGTAAGCCATACCTGGGGGGAAAAAAACCCACCACCAAACAAACAAACAAACAAAAACCTCAACTCATAATTACATTTGGTTGGATGGAACAAAGTGGATTTCTGTGCTGCGCAGCGTGAGCACTCCTACTGAGCCACCATCTGCACAGAGTCTCTAACTAGATCTCAACTAGTTTTGCAGCAAAGATTTCTCTGCAGCCACAGCGTAGTTGAAGGATTTGCTTATCCTTGCAGAACTGTAGAGAAGCTAGCAAGGCCACGAAACTGTACAATGGAAAATTTCATCTGCCAAGAAAATGAGTTAATTTCAACCACTGAAAGAGCATAAAAGATGCAATGAAATTCCTTGTCTGTAATGTTCTTTTTAGGCACTCTCTACTTTGAATTTTCCAAACCTAAATTTAGTGACCTTCATGTCTGTTAGAAGGACACTTTGTCAGGCAGCCATTCCTCACCTGTCTTTTGATCATTTTTGGAAGCTGATTTCATCATGTGGTATCAGCGTGGAGAATCCACTCCAGATGAAAAGGAATGTCTTTAGCATTCTGGACTTGAATCCTGCCTATATGTGCTGAACTTGGAAGTAATAACATTTACAGTGCTTTATTTTAGAGAACTTCACTTTACCCAAAAGCTGCCCAAATCAGTGAGAATCTTTTCATGCATTTCACTGGACTCGTGCTGGTTCCTGGTAGAAGCAGTTGCCAGTATATATACAACTGGGGTCTCCCAGCCATTGACTTCCTCTCTTTCTTAATACCCCTCCTAACTTGGATGTCTCACTCCTCCCTTATCACTTTCCATTGATCCTCCACTCTTGGCCACTGCTGCCTCATTTCATTCCCACCTCTCTGTAGCTGTCCCAGAGCCCCTAAAGATTTGTCCCTAGGTCCCAGTCAGACCCAAGTCCCTTCTCTTCTAATCCTTGCCACTAGCTTCTCAAACCTCCAGGCTACCCCAGATTTCTACCTACTGCTGACAGGCTTCCTGCAGTGCATGCCTCCTCCTTGGACCTCTCCTGCTCTTTGTTGTGTTACACTGTCCTGTCTCTGTCTCGTTATTTTTTTTTTACTCCAGCTTTGCAAAAGAGGTAAGTTACTACACAGTTGTCTTGCTTCACAGCTAAGACATAAATAGATGGAATTGTAACTGCGTTATTCATTATTTTAGATGGTGGCAAAGGAATATCAACTGCTTGTCTCATAGCTCTAGAGTAAAAGGAGTTTTTTGCAGATATGTCACTTTCTTCTGTGGGATTAGTTTAATTCATTTGTATAACTGTGGAAATATCTTTCTTTGAAATATTGGCAAAATCCTCCAAAATGTTACACATATTCTGGATTAAAAAGAAGAGAGAAGAGAAGAGAAGAGAAGAGAAGAGAAGAGAAGAGAAGAGAAGAGAAGAGAAGAGAAGAGAAGAGAAGAGAAGAGAAGAGAAGAGAAGAGAAAAGAGAGAAAAGAAAAGAGAAAAGAAAAGAAATAAAAGAAAAGAAATAAAAGAAAAGAAAAGAAAAGAAAAGAAAAGAAAAGAAATGAAAACAAAAGAAAAGAAATGAAAACAAAAGAAAAGAGGAAAGGAAAGGGAAAAGAAAAGAAAAAAGAAAAGGAAAAGAAAAGAAAAGAAAAGAAAAGAAAAGAAAAGAAAAGAAAAGAAAAGAAAAGAGAAAAAAAGAAAAAAGAAAAGAAGAGACAGATAAAAGCAGTATCTTGGGACTAAATTCTTGATTCCCAGAATAACCTAGCTGTTATGCAAACATGAAAGGAGAATAAACATGCCCGAGGCTAGTAGGACAATGAAGCAGTATTATTTTTTTTTTTAACTGTAATGTTTTACTTCCCATGGGTTACTCAGTCAGGTTCAGGAGACTGGATCAAGAGAGAACAGACCTGGTCAGTCAGTTGAAAGAATATGGAAACTGGCTTTTTCTGAAATGCAAAAAGACTTATTTCTAACTATGAGCTGAAATTGTTCCTCATGTTGCTTTTGAATTGGATTTTCCTGTGGAATTCATTCACATAAATACTGCAATAATAACAACAAAATGCATGCAACTGTATCCCACTATCTTCTTTTCTTAGTAGATAACTTGCTTCTTGAAAGAGTGTCCCTTTGTTTTGGAAAAGCGTAGTTTAGACTCTGCAGCTGTATTGTGCTCTGAGCAATGCACCTGAATTTTAACACTGAACTATGTCTCTAAATTTTCCTCATGTATTGTGAAAGAGCTGAATACAGACTACTGCAGAACATTTTAACTTTCAGCTATATAATAAACACAAAGATATATTATTTCTAAATCTTATTTTAATGGAATTGTGGGGTATAGTGGGAAGCCCTGTAAAAGCCTACTCTCATTGTCTTACTATGCTTGAACTTAATTATAAGCCCTCAGTTTTCATAATTAGAAGATAATGAAAAGCTATGGTAGTCATCTCGCTGTTAGCAATTCAGCTTCTTCAAGGTGTGGCAATGAATCAACCTGCACAGAAAGTTTCTGTACAAGGTCACATAATCTATTATCCAGAAGGTGAGCACAAGCTCTGTCACTGTAAAGAAAAGGAAGCAGACCTATGCTTGAAACTCAGCAGAATACATTTAAGGAGCTTTTATTTCCATAATAAGCTGAATTGGAAGATAATACATGGAAAATCTCCAGTTGTGAACCTGTGCATGCTGACTGCTGTGACCTGCAGATTTCATGTGTGTTGCTGTATTGCTTGGACAGGCAAACTACCTTTGAAATCAGCACAGAGGTAGAAGTAGGACTGAAATGCTGTTTTGCTTTTTGAGCTTTCTACCCCCACATTTTCTGTTTAGTCTTCTCATCAGCATAAAGCAAAAGCACTCGAACACACTCCCTAGAAGTTTAAACTGCATTTCTGCCTAAATATTTCTTCATCCATTCTTCATTCTTAGAAATAAGCTAACAAATAGATAGAAAATATGAGTAGTTATTCCACTCTCAATTTTCAGTAAGACCTTTGCTGAACATGATGGTATGTTTGTTATTCTTCTTTGGTTGCTTATTGCCAAAATAACTTGCTGCTTGTAAAATTGAGCAAATGTTGGCTAGGATTTCTTGGTCCATTAAAGCCACTTTGCTCTTGGCACAGATTTGGAAGCAGCATGGAAGTGATATAAGTGATTTTAACTAGGCAGGACAACTCTGTAGAAATCTGGCAGCGGAGCTTTTCTCCGCCTAGACCAGCTGCACTTTACAGACTGCAGTACAGTACAGATGTTCCCATATTTTTAAAGCTAAATCTTTTTCTATAAGACCGTGAAGGTAACTTACACTGTCACAAATACACTTTCTCCTTTTTCCATGATCACACTCATTGAATTTCTTGCTCTCGTGTCTTGTTCTATATTAAATTTAATTTCTTCTGAATAAGATTATTTCCCTCCCTTTATAAATAGACATGTAAATAAATAAGATATAGAAATTTATAATACATAGTATAAGTTGATACATAATATAGTCTTCATATATTATATATATAATTTTATAATAAACCACATTGTTATTTATATAGTAAAGTATATAAACTTAAAATGTTACACAAGTCCTGTTTTGTGCCCCTGAAGAACAGCAAGATACAAACATTTAACTATATTTATTCTAACTAGTGCATTTCATAAATTCTAAAAAATAGCATATTTCATCTTTTTGTTACTGAAAGTTGTTTTAATTTTAATTCTAAAAGTAAATCAAATAAGGTATTCCATAAAGGTTTTATAAAGATTGTGTTGATGAACATTTCAGTGAAAAAAAAAATATTTAAATGAGGGCATGTATAACAATAAGAACTACTAAAATATTAAAACTCTAAAAATGAAATTAATATGAAATGAGTTGGCAGTGGCATTTTCATAATAAATAATAATCTCCAGGTTCTATGTCATCATGTCAAGACTCTTATTCAGTGGGAAAGCAGCACAAATGCTTATTATGACTGGAGGAATAATGCAGATATTACTTCTATGCTTACCAAATCTAGTGAGACCTTTGCTGATGGAGAACAGAACAAGGTCTGTTGCATGCTATTCAGTAAAAAAGAAGCATGGAAGTCATAAATGATCTTTTTTTTTTTTTCTTTCTTTCTAGCCAGCTCACTTTTTCTCCAGCTCACCTTGAAGCCATGGGAAACTCAGCACTTTATGAACAAAAATGCCAATAGGTTTGCTTGCCTGTTCTAGTAAAATAGTTTACTAGGAAAAAATAAAAAATGAAAAAAAAAAATCTGTCTCATGATTTCAATCTAGCCGATCTAGAACATCTCCAGAAAAATTAAAGGAGTTATTCTGCCTGTTGTTCTTTTTTTTTAGCATCTCTTAAACCAAATTGTACATGGGTTGATTAAAGAATACAAAAATATGCCTGTATTTTCAGTGGTATAATTGTTATAATTTAATTCTTCAATTTTTATCTGGCAACATCAGAATCCTTCTAATAGGTGAACTTTGAGTTTCCCTGAAGAAAATTATTTTTTAAGTAAACATGATAAACCCCAGTAGTTCCAGGACTGTTGCTTTGCATTCTGAGGCATTGCCTGCCAGCAGCTTCCAAAGGCAGATCAAACAATGCTTTGATGGAGACTAGGGCAGAGGATAACTGTAAAGGGGTAAACTGAATTCTAATGGGCATTTGGTTTTTCCTAAAGCAGGAGACATATTAATATTGATGTCTTAATTTGCACTGAATATGTAATCTTTGCATGTTCTATAGTCTCCTTTGTTATTAAAATGTCTGGGGAAAAAAAAGACAAGACTGGGTTTCATTTCTTCTAATGAAGAATACTTGTTATGAACATTAGGCTGACTGTATTAAAGAAATATCTTACTACTGAAAAAAAAATATATTCTCATTATTTCTTTATTTTTTACTTATAGATTCCAATAAAGAGGTGTGTTTGCCATTTCATCAACATGATGTCTTAAAGATGAAAATGTTCTCTGGATTTTCTTTAGGTGGAGAAGAACAGTAACTAAATGTGACAGCTTTAAAATTAGAAAAATATCTGTACAATCTCTACTGTTATAGTTTGTTTCCACCTGCCTCTTAAAATAGCCTTTTAAAAACCTCAGTTGCTGCTGAACACTGAGCTTCTATTAAGAAGTTAGGCATCACCATACAAATCTTAAGGCTTGTGGTCATTTCAGCAATCCTCTGTCATCATTCTGAACTACCCAGCTGTCTCATGATCACCTGGGGGTCCTTTACTGCAAAGCCTTCTTAATGTCTTCTGTGCAGTCAGTATATTCTCACAATTGAATATTTATGATTTTTCAGTTTATATTCTTATTTGCTGATCCTATGTCACTGATTTTCTCTGCAATACTTTGTAATGTGTAATTTTAATTCCTGTTATTAGGAAAAATACCATCCACAGTTTTAAAGACAAGTAAGGATATGCTTATATGTATGAATGATTGACACATTTTTAAAGATACCTATCAAAGGAAGGTAGTATCTGTGTTCCCCAAACTGTTTATGATCTTACTGCAATTTCCATAATTAACTAAACATCTTGAAAAACAGTCTGCATTTTTTTTTTAAGATAATTTTAACTCAGTTTCTGTTCTGAAGCATATTCACTGTGACTGTCTTCAGTGAGCCCATTGAAGGTCAAGAAATGAGTAAACAAACAGTCACATATAGCACAAATGTTCGTATATGAACATTTAGAATGTGTGATTAAATCAAAAAGAAATATACCTATGCATGCTGGGGAAAAAAAAAATATAGGGGAAAATATGATTGAACTAGAAATAAACTTAAGTACAAATTCATTTTGTTTAGCTGTTTATGTCTCTATCTGTCTACCTATCATTAGTTTAGGAGGAAATTGGGTCTGATTCTTGTTTTAGTATTAGACCTCTAGTACAAATTCCCTTGCAGTCTTAATTGCTCTGCAGAATCTAAAATGGTTTTTTCCATCCATCCTTTTCTTCTTTAAAGTAATAACATGTAAAATTATCATTCATATATGGAAGAAAACCCCTTCATTTTCTCTCTGTCTCTCTTAAGATTGCAACTATGGTCAATGATTACTATTAGTACTATTAAAGTAACAAATTACTGTTATAATAATAAAAATAAAACAGTTTTTAAGAGAAAAAGAGAGAAAAGAATTTTCAGAGCTTTTCCTCATTTTTACTATGGACATTTTGAAAAGAAGTTAATAACATAAATGTATTATTAGTGTCATTTTATGATTCCTGTTATTTAACTGTGTATTAACATACCATTATCAACTATACATTTCACAAACTAGAGGGAGTGCTTATGACTCTTAAATTTTTTCATTTTTCACAATTTTTCTTAGTCTTTTACAATTTAGAGAGAAGAATTTATCTTGCTAAGTTTGACATGAAAAAAAAAAACTTTTCAGAAGCAGTCACTGTAAATGACAAGTTGTTCTGAATGAAGCATGTATTATTGGACATTCTTTTTTTTCCCAAATGGAATAGAAAGCTGAAGAAAAACATGTTGGGCTTTTCTTTTATCTCTGTTTTATATCAGATTCATTAAAAAAATGTTTGAATCCAGAAGAAGTATGGTAATCTAAAAAGAAAAGAACTAATTTATTATTTTTCTAAGGGCATGCGATCATTGTCATGAAAATTACAATCTGTATTTCCCCTTTTTCTCCACCATGTAAAACACGTGTTTGAATATGAACTCATATTTCTGGAAAGTAATTTCTCACCCCCACCCCGCAATGGATTGAAATGCCTTTGGGTGTCATTAGAGTAAATACTTTAAGAATTAGACTCTTTTTTTCTTTTTTCTTTTTTTTTTTTAATGTCCATAATGCAGAACATATGCAGTAGTAAAGCAAACTGCCGCTACTGATCCTATCAACAAGGCTAAGCCAGGGTGTGAAGGCACCCATCTGAAAGAAACAGTGACTGAACAAACAGCAGACCTTTCTCACCTCATGCTCTTCTAGGTAATCAGTAGGATCCTTTTCTGGATCTGTTACATGACTGTAAAAGAAATTACTATGACCTGTTGCTTTTCATTTGCCAGAAATACACCAGCCCCTAAAATCTTTTGTATGACCTTTTCATGCAATCACTCCCTAAACTGTTTATTTAAGTTAAATTGGCTAATTTTAAACACTTTAATGATATGTCTTTTTTTTTTTTCAGTCCACTGGATTTTGTCTGAAATATGTTAGGAAGCACTCCTGTGGGTTACTGAGCCAGCTTCTCTGGCAACAGCTGTAATTATTAGCAGATAAAGACATTTCAAATAAAAATAAGGGCTTGGTTTTAGTCTTCCAGGACACGGCCATAATATCTTTATTGGGTCTATGGATCAGACTATGAACCTCATCTAGATGGAATAGACATACTGCTCTTCTTTAAGGCCCTTTGGAGGTAACAACTTGAAGCTACATGTGATCTCTCCCTGTCCTTATCTCAACCCACGAGGCTTTTGTTATATGTTCTCTCCTCTGTCCAGCCAAGGAGGGAGAGTGATAGAGCGGCTTTGGTGGGCACCTGGCATCCAGCCAGGGTCAACCCACCACAACAGAATATGACTAGCTTACATGACTAACAAAACTAGCATGACTAACAGAACACCACTAGCTTAAGCTGTGATGTACAGATGAAAAATGTTTCCCCCAGAACATGTTTCCTTTACCTCCCTTTTTCTTCTTTCAACTCCTTCCTCCCCTCACCTCACCATTCTCTCCAGCATCAGTCTGACTTCCCTGCTACTATCCCAGACTATTCTTTATTGATTGTGCTTTTGTACATCATTCTGTCTTTATTAGTATAAATGTCATCTCTGGATCTGATCAAAGGCCTGCTGAAAACACCAAGAGTACTCTCACTACAGTAACTGTGGTATAAACACATCCCATGTTATCCTTTGAATACCTGTACTGAAAAATGTGTTCTTTTCCCTCAAAAAAATGAACTTAATTTAACAAGCTTGTAGGTGATCATACTGTGGGAAGGCTGGCCTGTCAAAATATTTGTTTTTTTTTTTTTTTTAAAAATTCCGTAAATTGCTTTTGGGTGTCTTTGAATGGACTTCTGGAAGTAGACACTTCAGCTGCTCCACAGGTATTACTTCAGGTACTGCAAAAGCTTTTTTTTTTTTTTTTTTCTTCTTTTAATTGAAAGATGGCAGATAGCTTGCTCCTTTCTGCTTTTGCTTCTTCCTGTCAAATCAAGACACAGCATCTGACCATCTTTAGGAGATGACATTCAGTTACTAAAGGTTATTTCAAGTTGAACAGCAAGACTTCCAGTGAATTTCAGAATAGAATTACAACTGATGGCATTGCCAGTCTAAATTTGCACTTCTTTTTTTGCCCCTTCCATGGGCTGCATATTTGCCTTCTAGTCCCTTGCGCTGGCACCTGAACTTGAGTGGGACTGAGCAGGCAGAGAACTAACCCAGTATAAAAAAAAGAAGGAAGAATTTTATTTGGTTACTTTACTTAATGGATTCAATGCAAAATGCATTCATTGCAAAATGAATGTTGGAATCAGTTAAAGGGCACACATGGGACTGCAGGGCAGGAATAGGGGTGGAAAGGGCAAGGTAGAGAAAAAGGATGTTTATCTTGTACCAACGAGCCCTTAGAGTGACTCAGGCATTTCATGTAAGTCCTTCCCTGTGTATGCCCAAGGATAGCCTGGAACACAGGTTTGTGGAGCTTTTTTTACACACTGGCTTTTAAATGTCCTGTTCCAGGCACAAAAATATTCACTTTATACTTCATTTAAAATGCTACTTAAGTTATGTGTGGGCTTATGTACCTTGCTGAATCAGGGTCAAAAAATCTAATTCATGATCTGGAGGGTGGGGGGGAAATGCACCCTATACTAAGTGTACAAAATAAACCATTTCTTTTCAATGGACTTTTCTGACTACTGAGTCGCAGATATGAGTGTATTTGCTGTAGTACAGTAATGTTTTCCAATCAACACTGATAAGCCAGTGAGTCACAGATCAAATTCATCAGGTGCAATTTGCACATCCTGTCGATGATTTCCTTATGCAATCAATTCCATCAAAAATTTGTGCTGTCAGATCAAACAAAAGAACATGTAGGGCAGGCATTTTCCACTTTTAAATTAACAACTTCACATGTTTGGCTATATTTTGGATATCACTCTTGCCCTGAAACTCTTTTAAAATCAATTCCAATTTATTGCTAAAATATATAATGATTATATGCTATTAGGTGGGTCATAAGTCTCTCAAGAGTAATGGAAATTTTTTAAATTGTTTCAGGAGTGATAGATAAAACTGAAAATTACTCAAACCACCATTTTCCTGTAGTAATCTCTTTTGCATGAAAATATGTTGATTTAGTAAATGTACTATAACACTGCCCTTTCTGTGGTGGTGTGTCCCCTCCTCTCCCCCAGCTCAAGCCATAACCACCAGTGGGGGGTTGTGATGGCTGCACCCAGCTTAGTCCGGACTTTGGGTGCTGGATGGCAACATGGTAGCCAAGGGCTGTCTGGAACAGCAGCTCAGACATCTTGCTGGTATGCAGATATGACTGTAAGTCAATCGTCTTACTCCATAACTAGTGGACAGCCCAGGGCCCGTTGAGCTCTCCTGCACGGCAGCGGGTGGCACGCCAGGGTCTCCCCGTGAGTAGGGACACCTCTCAGGGTCACTGCTCGAGGCTGAGAGATTCCTTGCCGCAACAGATTCTCGGTAAGTGACTAATAGCATGCTAAACTTCGAAATCTTAGCTAAGTGATATAAAGGATTGATTATGCATATATAATCCTTTAGACATAAACCGTTGACCAAGTCTGGGACTAGGAGTGGATCCAGCGGCACCTGGACTCCTCTCTGAGAAGGAGTTTAGAAAGCAAGGGGGTCCATGCTGAACCTCATGACCCAACGGGAGGGTCTCCCTGACAGTTTTGTCTGACCCCGTCCTCTATGCAGTAAATATAAAGTGAACCTGGCCATCGAATCTTGTTAAACCACTGTTGCATTTACCATTGAACTTTGTTAACTTACTGTTCTTTATCAATAAAGTGTATTGTTGCTTTGTGATGGGTTAACCCTGGCTGGACGCCAGGTGCCCACCAAAGCCATTCTATCACTCCCCCTCCTCAGCTGGACAGGGGAGAGAAAAATATAACAAAGAGCTTGCGGGTCAAGATAAGGACAGGAGAGATCACTCACCAATTACCATCACGGGCAAAACAGACTCAGCTTGGGGAAAATTAACTCAATTTATTACAAATCAACCAGAGTAGGGTAATGAGAAATAAAACCAAATCTCAGAACACCTTCCCTCCACCCCTCCCTTCTTACCGGGCACAACTTCACTCCTGGATTCTCTACCAACCCCCCCAGCGGCACAGGGGGACGGGGATGGGGTTTACGGTCGTCACACGTTATTTCTGCCGCTTCATCCCCCTCAGGGTGAGGGCTCATCACACTCTTTCCCCGCTCCAGCGTGGGGTCCCTCCCACGGGAGACAGTCCTCCATGCACTTCTCCAACGTGGGCCCTTCCCACGGGCTGCAGTTCTTCACGAACTGCTCCAGCACGGGTCCTTTCCACAGCATGCAGTCCTTCAGGAGCACACTGCTACTGTGTGGGTCCCCCACGGGGTCACAAGTCCTGCCAGAAAACCTGCTCCACGGGCTCCTCCCTCCACAGATCTGCAGGTTCTGCCAGGAACCTGCTCCAGCGCGGGCTTCCCACGGGTTCACAGCCTCCTTCGGGCAACCCATCTGCTCTGGTGTGGGGTCCTCCACGGGCTGCAGGTGGAGATCTGCTCCCCCGTGGACCTCCCTGGACTGCAGGGGGACAGCCTGCCTCACCAGGGTCTTCACCACGGGCTGCAGGGGAATCTCTGCTCCGGCGCCTGGAGCACCTCCTCCCCCTCCTTCTTCACTGACCTTGGTGTCCGCAGGCTTGTTTCTCTTACATGTTCTCACTCCTCTCTCTGGCGACTGTTTCTCTCTGTCCCAACTTTTTTTTCCTTCTTAAAAATGTTCTCCCAGAGGCATTACCACTATCACTAATGGGCTCGGCCTTGGCCAGTGGCAGGTCCTTCCCAGAGCCAGCTGGTATGGGCTCTCTCGAACACAGGGGAAGCTTCCAGCAGCTTCTTACAGAAGCCACCCCTGTAACACACCCCCCCCCCCCCCCCCCCCCGCTACCGAAACCTTGCCACAGAAAACCAATACATGCTTCTCTCTTATGAGTGAAGTGAATCACTCCATCCACGACACCTCCTTTAACCAGGGTACTTCTGATGTATTCTACATCTACTTAAACACCAGTTTGCTCACTGGAAATGTCAAAAGAAAGCCATGTGTTCAGATAGCTTTCCTTTTTTCAATCTTACTGGAATTTGGTGTTTACAGATTCCTTGGGTTTCTTTCATCTGTGTCTTTTTCTCATGCTAGCTATTTTATGGATCACTGTATAATCTAGGTCTTTCCATAAAACAGACAAAATTGTTACGTAAAGCAGGCAAACTATTGTGCCTATGTTAGTGGTTTTCCTTAACAAGGGAGCAAAGGAGGTGAAGCAAGTTCCTAGATTTATTTTTTGAAAAAGTATTTCTTATGGGATATTGAATATAAATTGCCTTTAGAGCTTCATAAAATCGATAAATGTCGTGTTTGCAGATCCTAAAGACACGAATGGACTTCAGAGATAAAGTGATTATATTCTATTTCATTTTGTAAGTTCTTTCCTCTGAAATTTTGTGAGTTAAATAATCTGGAAATATCTATCAGCATTAGATGACTATATTTTTTTCAGAGACTGAGACTTGATCATTCAGTAGTCATAAGTCAACATCAGAGTTCAGAACATTATCTAAATAAGTTAAAGTGTTAAATGTAGGATTTTGACCTCTAACTCCTACTGGCATCCTATCTGTTTCTTGAATAAGAAATAGAATTCAGCAGACAGACAGGTAGGTAGAAAGATACAGATACCAGCTAAGTCCCCAAGTTGATTATTACACAGTTATTAGTGTGGGACATCTGTAGTAACTTGAATAACCATTATTATTACAAACTTGGTATAACTATTCAGTCTTGCTATGTTCATAAATTAAACATTTTTCTGTCGGGGGTAAATAGAATTGTGTCATCTAGCCATCAAGGTTTGATAAGGCATTATACAAATATCTCTTCCCCTGTTATTAGTTTAAATGCAGAATATACTGGCTCGGTTGGAGATGTATAGTTTATATGGAACAGTTTGACACACAGATATTACAAAACCATCATCACAAAGAAGCTCTGCTCTTGCTGTCTTTTATATAATGAATATTTTTATTTTAGGAAAGACTTCTTAGTTAAATAGAAATCACTAGTGTCATGTCTCCCTGGAACAGGTTACCTCCATCCTTGGAAGTTTTCAAATCTTGGCTAGAGAAAATGCAGACTGATTTTACCTAGTGCTAGCAATAATTTCAAGTGAGAGGCTGGTCTGAAAAACCTTCAGGACTCTCTTCTGACTAACATTTCTGTGCCTGCCTGACTGAACTGCCCGGTAAAGGAATTCTTACCTGACATGGCTGTTTGATACTGCGGGAGAATACAAACCAAAGTGCTCTATGTATTATTTAGTGGAACTGAAGACATCAGTTTCCAGAAGCATCAGTTTGGAAACTTTGAATAACTTCATATTAACTGTGAAGATTTATTGTGAAGAACTGTGAAAACCTCCCCTTTCAGAGAGATTTTAAAGTAAGTTTGCATAACAAAGATAGGAGAAAAGAGAACTATTGAGACCCTTTCCATATCCAACCTAATCGTAGAGCATGTTGTAAGATTGGGCAAGCAGTGTTTTAGAGAAAAGAATACTGACTGATCTGGATGTGTGGAGGGGTCAGACAAAGAACAGAGGAGCTGGGGGTCTCCAGATGATCTAGGACAGCAGTTGGCCTCAGCATCTTGCTACTACAAGATAAACACAGCACATGTGCCAACATGCTATCTAGCCAAGCACCAAGATCACCAGGTCAGCTATTGCAAATGTTTTTTTACCACTTATATATGAAAGACTAGTAGCATTACCAATAACAAAACAGCTGGAATTAAAAAAAAAAAGTTAAAAGCCTGTTTGTGTGTGTCAAGTTTTCATTGCAGTGTCAGGAGTGTGAGTCTGTGCTGTGAGAAAAAAAATCCTTTTACCTTGCGCAACACAACAGAGTACTACGTCCCTCATATTCATTAGTTTTTTATAAGTGAAATAGATACATTGTCCAGCAATTTTTCAAAAGCAGGAACTACTCATCAGGTGTTTGAACCCTATCTGATTAGTTTATGTAGCAAGTCCATGCTAACTAGCTGCAACTGACTCTTGCAAGCGGCTGTTAGACTATTCAGCAGAAGGTCCACAGGTCAGAGCTCTGATGGCAGCAAAAATGTAAATAGTGCAGGAAGATGTGCTACTCATTTAGTAGGTGACACTGCTGCCTCAGACTGTAATAAAACTCTAATCTAGAACATATTGAATCCAGTGTTGCTCAAGATACTATTCCTTGGAGAAAAGCTAGGGTCAATTGTTGTTGGATATAAGGTGGTACAAACTGAAGTATCTCATAATCACTTACATTTCCTCCTTAAATCCATGTGTCAGTATAAAGTGATTTAACACAGAGAGGATATAAGATAAAAGACTATTTAGATGAGCAGGAAGGGTGTCAATGTTTAATGAAGACTTACGATGCCTTGAGGAAAACAGTAAATCTTATGCATTTCCAGGGTGGTTTTATTCATCTTAACTAATGAATATTGCATATTCTTTTTTAAATAAGCTAAAAATAACAGAATGAATGGACAGTTTAGTTCGACACACTTAGAACTTTCTTTACAATGCTAACAACACTGAAAATTATTTCACTTCGTTATAGAGATCGCTATTTTTGTAAAAGCAATTACAGGAATGATTTGTGAAACCAAATGTATATAGTATGGAGAGGTAATTGAAGCAATTGTTTATTGTTTTTTACTTCTGTGGATGTGTCAGTAGAAAATACAAACTCATCAAATTTGTGATTTCAGTTCTAGAAATATATTTTTTTAAATCCTGCAATGAATGTAAATATTTTTTTAAAATCCTGCAATGAATCCATAACAAGTATCTATATGAAACATACCTTGATATTTTTCTTTGTCTTGCCTTGCCATGCCTTGACTTCCCTTCCCACAGGAACAGATTAACATGCAACTTCTAAATGGATTTTAACAAAGATACAAATTAAGCTCCAGGTTGCTCTGAGCAAAACTACACGAAGAAGGTTTGGAGGAGCTTTTTGGTTTTTTCTCCCTTCTCAAGAAGTTAGAAGGTAAAGAGATAAAAATTGAGCACATTTAAAAAAAAAATTACTCATATTTCATCCTTAATTATTACTCTTTAAAAGGCTTCCAATTTTTAAACATTAAACAATTCTTATTAGCAAAACCAAAGATCCTTTCACACTTTTCTATTTCTTTTTTTGTCATATGCTCCTCCCTTCATAATTCAAAACTCACCTGCAGTGTCCTAGTGTTCTGCTTCCTTGTGTGTCTGTCACCACAGCAATTTCTATGCTGCTTTGTCTGTAACCCTTTCTGATGCACTGTCAGTTGTGTTTACCCTCCTCTCCACCTTCTCTGTGAGGTCCCTGACCCTGAATGCATGTTTAGACTCAATCATAGCAGTTTTGATTTCATGAATATTTTAAAATAATTTAAACATCTGTTCTAAATGCAGCAGAAACCAGTTTTCTCCAAATGTGACTAGAGTAGTAGTTGCAAACAAAAGAAGAAAAGAGTAAAATGCACTTTCCTGGTGTAGACAAATCTATGTTTGTACAAAGTGAATTGTCACTTTGATCTGTTTTAGAAGATCACAGTCTTCATCAGTTTCAACACAGCAAAAAACCTGAATTGTCAACAGGCCTTTGTAGACACTAATTATTTAATTGAGAGAGTAATTGTCTCCCTTCAGCTTCTCACCAATCTTAACGTTAGCTCACACATCCATCTTAAAGACATTGGCCATATAATTACAGTTAGATTATACAGAGATTAGTTTCCAATTTTGTACTGATTTTACTAGGTTTAGTTTTGACTAGCAATATGAAAATTGTAATAGGAAGTCACAGTTTGATACAAGCAGAAAATAAGAATTAGTTATAGAAGTTACATTCTTTCTTGCTTTAAAAATATAAAACACTAAACCACAGAAATTTTCAAAGAAATACTTAAATCAGTTCACCTACATAATGCAAATAATCAGTTTTACATACTCATAATTACATAATTTCTATATTTGCAAATCAGTAGAGGCACAATGATCTTACAAATATTTTATTAAAATAATTTTAAGTTTAAAAGTTTGTATAAATGTCTTTTCAAAACTCTTGTTGTCTTGAAAATATTTGTTATTGTCCAATATCTAAAGCCCTCTAACAGATTCCAAGGATAAATAAATAAATACACTACAAAATCTTATTTTGCTCTACACAAACCAAAATGTTTTTCTGAGACAAAAGCAAATTAAACTTATTTATATTAAATAAAGGTAAATAGTGTTCTGGACTTGGAAAAGAAATGCCTTACTCTTTTTTTCAAGGGAACTCTATAGTCCCAATATTAAGGTCTAAGGACCTTCTTTGATATGATTGGAACCATTTATATATCTGTAATTTTAGTATCTATAGAAATTGCTGTTATTCGATCGTATTTAATATAAATTGCTTGGACTACTATGGCTCAGTGATGAGTATAGTCATAGGACACTTAACTATAAATTATACCGATTTCAGGTTAGTTTAGATCAGATTGCATGTTTTTCCAATGTGAGTGCTTTTTTTCCCTGGTGAAGAAAAGCATGTAATTTTACATTGTGCATAAATTTTACAGGTTCCCTGCCTTCTTGAAAAGATATGCACAACCAGAAACACCATTGAGCCACATGTGATTTCATGGATAGCAGAACATTGATTTCACAACATGGACAGGGACATAACTTTGAATTACTCTAAAATTTCAGCTAACTGGGTGAAGAAAATGGTTCCTAATTGGCATACCTTCAAATGTCATCAAAATGTTGGTTTAATACAATAGCATTTAGTAACAGTTGTACTTACAAGATGCAGCAGCATCCCAGATTGAGCTAGACACCGTATTATTGATAGGACTATCATGACTTCGAAGTGTTACCCAGATAGAAATACCAAGAGACTTAAAACTTCATCTGAAGTTCACAGAAGTCAGTGCAAAAACTCCCTTGGAGGTTACATATCTGACGTATCCTGCCATACATAGGATACTCTATAAAGGAGGAGGGAAGGGAATTTCCAGAAAGTTAAAGAACAGTGTGTGTCAGAAAAAATTATTTGTATTCTTGTATTTTATTTGCGAAGAAGGATAAATAGGACTCAATATTTCTTCTCATCAGTTCACTCCTAATCGCATAGTGTTTTCACAATTTCTTACACAGTGGGAGTCTGAACACAGAACAAATAGAGGCGGTAACTTGGCAAGAAGAAACTATAAAGAAGTTCTGTGCAGTGACTGCACTTCATTTTCATCACACTCAAATATAGGGGAGTATCTCCACAAGCCCAGAGGAGCACAGGGGCACAAAGCCAGGTGGGAGCCCAAATTAAAGACTCAGAGGAAGAGGACACTCTGTCTGGGCCTCTCCCAGGGCTGTCCCAGGAGAACCATCTCACCGTTTTCCATGCTTGAAGCCCATCAAGAGTCAATGAGACAGCACCTGTTGGACTGAGGGGGGGTTGCTGCCTAGGGACATGGGACAAAGTATGGGATGCAAGAGAAGAACATTTGGGGATTACCCAAGACTTATCGTATGCTTACAGCTGGAACCAAAGGCAGGGAAGAGGAGGGATGTAGGTGACTTGGGGAGAAAGAAGCATGGGAAAATAGAGGTGTAAGTGGATGAGAAAAGGCCTGTTATGTGTAAATAGTTTGCTGATCAGTACACTTGGCTGGCCATGCAATCTGCCCTATCATCTTATCAAATTCCTTTCTAACTCTTTTTCCTGGGTAAGACACTATTCTGTGTGCATGTGTGCATATACAGGTGTGAGTGCAGCAGCTGGAGTCAGACCACAAATCAGAAGTCCCTGGTGCCCAGGTGCCAGAGTTACTGGATTTAAGTGCCAGCAGCTGGAGCGAGACCTCAGGTCATAAGGATCCACGTGTCCATGAAGCCAGCAACTGGAGCAAGTGCAAGTGCGTGAGTGAGTGTGAGCACTCATGAAGCTCAAACCAGACTAGCTGCTGAATAGGTGACATGGCCTGGGAGCCAGGGGTTTGTGAAACCATTGGAGGAGCTGGAGACGTCAAAGGGACCAGAGGTTTCCCAGCTGGGTGTGTGTAGGGGGGTGTGTCTGTGTGTATTTGTGAGCAAGACATTCTATACCAGCAATTGGAGGAGGACTGTAGCCTCTGAGTTTGCATATCCATGTGCCAGCAACGAGGGAGACTGGGATCCAGGGGCCAGCCACTGGGCAGAGTGTCTGAGCCCAGCTACTGGAGCAATCCACATTATAGATATATATATGGTCACCAGTGGACCAGCCAGAGAGGGGAGCAGGATGTAGCCATTGGTGCTCTCTGTGTTTGAGTGCTGTCTGTCTGCCTGTGTTTTGTGTTCAGCCAGACTCAGAAGTAGGGAAGGACTGACAGCAAGTGAATTTCCTTCATGCATGTGTTCAGCTTTTCTCACCTCTCTTGTTGAAATCTAGACTGTAGCAGACTAATTACAATTTTTGATAAATTTTACCATCCTGCCATTTTGTGTTCTGCTTTCAGGCCATCTGTCATGGAGTTGCCTTTTAGTTAAATTCTCTGAAAATCTTGTCTTTTCATTTAATTCTGTAATATGAAACCACATCTGAAAAGGCCATCCAGAGTTAAATAGCAATGTAATTCATTTCTGTTAGTATATGCAACAGTATTATAACTTATTAATATCACTCCTCTTTTATAGTCTCTCATCTCCCCAACACCAAAAGCTACACTTCTGCGGTAACTTTTATTTACTGTTTCTGTTCCAGCATATTAGAATAGTATCACACAGTCCTGAATCATTGCCTCCACAGCATGGGCCAACTATTTTGTCACACATCACATCAAAAAGGCAGGTGGTGTTCCTTTCAACCCATCCTGCAAAAAATTCCAGCCTTTCTTTAACCCCAGCCTGAGAGTCAGGAATGAACCACCAAAGTAAAAACTGCAATGGATGCCAGCTGACGCACTGTGGCTGAATGCATGCCCTTAATTATAGGAAGAATTAAGTAAGTTCAGTTAGCTTGTTCTGTCTTCATGTCTAGGCAAAGTCATAGTACATCATTTTGATTGCAGGTTGAGAGCATGCACACAACCAGTTCTCCAAACTCAAGTGATAGGTAGTATGGTGTCACTTTCTGGTAACTCCGTCATGTACCCCAACTGACAGTTGCATTTAGGTGTCCAGCTAAATGCAAAAGAAATGCTCTGTTCTCTTTAATACAAAACCACATCCTAGTCTAAGTAAAGTGCCTCATGTTTCTGATGCCATATAAAAATTTCATAAAATCTAACTGTGTTATAATGAGATAATTGATCTGAAAATCAGAATGTTCTTGGCTATTTGAAAAGCTACTTGAGTTTCAGCAATTATCCTCCATGACAAGGACAAACTAGAAGATACATGAAAACTTTATTTTCCTCACCCTGCGCATATAGTGACAGGAAAGATTTTCAGGACAAACAACATTATGCCTGTTTTTCCCCATCAGTGTCAATGCTGATCATAAATGCTTGTTCTGAGGTTGACAGTTAATCCCGCAAGCTCCTGTAAGTACCATAGCTCATGCCTGAGAGGGGGAAAGACACAGGAGATGGACAGGCTACCACAGGAGAGGAGGATGTGGAAGGGACCAAGCTGCACATGGAAAGATTTTTTTCATACCAGTGATCAACTGTATTTACCTTTTTTCCCTTTCTCTGTTGACCGATGAAAAAAAAGAAAGCAGTTCATTAAACCCATATTATAGTGACTACACATTAGCTATGAAGAAACAAAACCTTGTAGGTGCATGATCCTAGCCAATCAGCTGTAGTGTTGCTGACTGTCATGAGAGTTAAGATACAAGTTGTTACTAGGCAGATTTGAGTCATTTAGCATCCTCAATGTAATGCCAGATCTAGAAATTCAGGAGAAAGCTAAAATGTCAGGAAGAGGGGGAAGGAATATTTATTGTGACATTGGTCCACGTAAATTACTTTCTGCTGGTAAATATTGCAGTGACACTGGCTCTGGTGGTGACTGTACTCTTTGCAAGGACTTAGGACAGTTACAGCATTAAAGCATAGCATAGTAAAGACAAAGCAAACAAATAAGAAAAAAAGTCTGTGTGGCTGTGTTGTGGAATTTTTGTGAAGACACACAATGTCTTGGAGGTGATACAGCTCATTGATGGCTACTCTGCCATGCTATCTTCACAGAATCGCTAAACTGCGAGGTTTGAAACTAATTCTGGAGATCATCTAGTCCAACACCCCTGCTCAAAGCATGGTAAACTACAGCAGGTTGCCCAGCACCTTGACCGGTTGGGTTTTGAATATTTCCAAGGATGGAGAGTCCGCAACTTCTCTGAGCAACCTGTTGCAGTAGCTGACCACCCTCACAGGAAAAAGAATTTTTGTTATGTTTAAGTGGAATTACTGCTATTTCAATTTGAGCCCAGTGCCTATCATCCTGTCACTCAACACCACTGAAGAGAGTCTGGCTCCATCATCTGTAGTCACCCACATCAGGCCTTCGTATACTTTGCTAATATCCTCCTGAGCCTTCTCTTCCTCGGGCTGAACAGACCCAGCTTTCTAAGCCTCTCCATCCTATGTCAGATGTTCTAGTTTCTTTATCATCTTTGCAGACCTTTGCTGGACTCTCTCTAGTATGTCCATGTCTCTATTGTACTGGGGATCCCAGAACTGGACCCAACAGTCTGGATGTGGCCTTGCTAGTGCTGAGTAGAGGGGAAAGATCACCGCCCTCGACCTGCTGATAATACTTTCTCATCAGCCTGTATATGGTCAGCTTATTTAAAAGTTCCCCATCCTCATCCCCCTTCAAGGAGGCTATGTCTTGCACCAGACCTTCTCACTGGTATCAAGGGCCTGGGAGGCAAATCTTAGCAGTAAAAGTGAGGAAGGCATCAACTTGCTCGGTCTTATCTGTGTCCTTTTCACGAGGTTCCCTGACACATTTAGTAGCAGGTCCGCATTTTTCCTAGTCTTCCTTTTGTTGCTGATATATCCATGGAAGCCCTCCTTGTTCCCCTTCAAATCCCTCAGGAGATTAAACTCCTGGTGAACTTTGTCTTTCCTATCCTTATCCTTGTATAACCAGACACTGTCCTTGTTTGCTACTGGGTGACCTGACCCTGCTTCCACTTCTTATATGTGTCTTTTTTAAGTTTGAGTTTTTTCAGGAACTCCTTGTTCATCCATGCAGGCCTCCTGCTGCCTTTGCTTTGTTTTCTGTGTTTCAGAATTGTTCATTCTTGAGCTTGGAGGAGATGATCCATTAAAATCAACCAGCTCTCCTGGAATCATGTCCAGGATGATGTTTCATGGGCCTCTTCTAGGCAGATATCTGAACAGGTCCAAGTCTGGTCTCCTGAAAATCAGGTTTGTGACCCTGCTATTTGAATCTTTGCCTTTTCTCAGGATCCTCAACACCACATCTCATGCTGTAAGGTACTGGCCAATACTCAGGTAGGGGAGTGCTCTAAAGTGTCAAGTCATCACTTCTGCCTTACAGGTTAACATTTGAGATGCTGCAAGAGGCAAAAGACCCTGAATTTTCCCTTCCAGACAAATCTGGACTACTGTCATGGTACCTTCTGGGGTGTTTATGATGATTTCTAGTCTCATATTGAATAGTGGTAGATGAAAATAGAACTTGGAATGTATATGTGCATAATCTAGATATTGCCACAGTAGCTAACATTAATATTACCTGGAATGCACTGTAAGGTCTATCCTTGAGGAAGACCACTTGAGGAGTTCCACTTCTACCACCTCATAACAGTTTCATTTCTCTCTCTGTCCATTATCTTCATTTGCTCCACAATCCCTTTTGTAATCTTCTTTTTCACCAGTTCAATATTTCCCACACAGTTTGATGTAGCCATTTGTGTGTGATACTATAGTCTGTGTTACATGGCATGGAAAATGAAATTACTATGATGGTCCTTTTTGGCCTTAACTTCTTTGAATGCCTACTTTTACTCAAAATCTGAATTTGTGTTGTCATTTAGGAATACTCTGTTTTACCAGAACATAGTAAAGTTGACCCAAAGCTCATTAAAATCACTGTAAAGATGCCAACTGTCTTCAGGCCTCTACTGAACAATGAAATATTCTAGACTATAAAGCTCCTAAAAATATGTAAAATAAATATTTAGGGTATAAGGACTGAAATCTTCATTAAATCTCTGCAGAAATACTACTGTTGAGCATATAAAAATTCAACCAGTCTTAAAATATGCTCACTAGTAACTGTTCATAGCTCTATCTAAGAAAAATAAAATAAAAAAAGTAATTCTGTATCTCAAATGCAGCCTGCAGAGTTGAAGTAGTAGACATATATTATTCAGATTTTTAGCAGCCTTTGTATAAAATTATGCCTGAAAATCATTCAGAGCCTGATCCGGAAATCCAAGAGGAGTTTTAAGGCTGATCTATGTGGGAACTACAGGTAGCACAAACTGTAAGGTAGAAAAGAATCCAGTCCAGATTGCTGCATTTGCATAGACAGCTGAAAGGTCTATAAAATCTCCATTTTCTTCCTTCATTTTAGCAAGCATAGAGTTACAGTAACCTTTTATATGGAAATGGGGTAGATGGCCCACACAAGAAGTAAGCTAATTCTAAAAGAATAACCCCCCCTACATTTAGCACTCTTTATGGTCCATCTGCAATGCTGGAGGTGAATTACCCCTTTCTCATTTTTATATTTGTACAATCGTAGTATTACAGACAGTTTACTGTAGAGTATTTTCTTAAGACTCATTTAGCAGACTGCAGCTAACATTTTTGTGTTATTTTTATAATGATATTTTGAGGCAAAGAACTACCTGTGACTATACATATTAACAGGCCTGTTTTCATGACAGGATGGGGAATGAGGGTTGGGGTTGGTTCATCACACGTTGTCTCTACCGCTCCTTCCTCCTCAGGGGCAGGACTCCTCACTCTTCCCTTGCTCCACCGTGAGGCCCCTCCCATGGGAGACAGTCCTCCATGAACTGCTCCAGCGTGGGTCCCTTCCACGGGCTGCAGTCCTTCAGGCACAGACTGCTCCAGAGTGGGTCCCCTGTGGGTTCACAAGTCCTGCCAGAAAACCTGCTCCAGCGTGGGCTCCTCTCTCCACGGGGCCACAGGTCCTGCCAGGAGCCTGCTCCAGCACGGAGTTCCCATGGGGTCACAGCCTCCTTTGGGCATCCCCCTGCTCCCCCGTGGACCTCCCTGGGCTGCAGGGGGACAGCCTGCCTCACCATGGTCTTCCCCACGGGCTGCAGGGGAATGTCTGCTCCGGCGCTTGGAGCACCTCCTCCCCCTCCTGCTTCACTGACCTGGGGGTCTGCAGGGCTGGGGCTCTCACATGTTCTCACTCCTCTCTCTGGCTGCAATTGCACAGGCATTTTTTTCCCCTCCTTCTTAAATCTGTTCTCCCAGAGGCGCTACCACCATCGCTGATGGGCTCGGCCTTGGCCGGCGGTGGGTCCGTCTTAGAGCCGGCTGGTATGGGCTCTGTTGGACACAGGGGAAGCTTCCAGCAGCTTCTTACAGAAGCCGCCCCTGTAACCCCCCCGCTACCAAAACCTTGCCATACAAATCCAATACAGATTCTCTGCCCTTTGCTATTCTAGAACTTTCTATTGTCAAGGATGTTATGGTATGAAGTTAAAACATCCTAAAACACCTTTCTTTTGAAGGGGAAAATGTGAATCATTTTGGAAGCAAACTGGGTCTTTTGGCTGCTGTTTTTTCCCTAGAAATTATATTTCTGTGGTGTATGTGGGCATTGATTTTGTACAATCATTTATAGGGAATCTTGTTCTCTACAATGCTACACAGCAATGAATTCAACTCATGATTATTCTGTAATAAATACACTGACTTGATCAATCATAATGGTTACTGGAAATCACTGTGATTTTACCAAAATAATTAAGACAGTATTTGATTTTATTTTCTAGCAAGAATGTGTTTTTTTATATTTATCTCCTTAAAAAAATTACTTGATACAATTGTCAAACTTTCTGTAGCAGCAAGTCCTTATCTGAGAGGAAGGCCCATAACTATATTTCATTTTAATATATACATTAAGAAAGATTTCTAAAAATCATAAGACTTGAATGTTTGGTGCCTTTTCTTATATTGTGCAAACACTTAACATAAAAGTCAAAACATGCATATTAGACAAGTGCTGGCAAGAATAAAACTGTATATACACATAGTTCTTAAAATATTGTTTGTATGTGCCCAGTTTAGGTTTCTTCTAAGGAGATGAAGTGGCAGGCTCACACTGTGGCTTTCTATGGCAGTATTGACTGCAACTTTTACTTCAAGTTTCAAATGTTCATTTTATAAGCTGATTTTCAGACTCTGAATGAAGAGCTACTGAGTTATCTAAGTTTAATAAAAATTATATGAAACATAAAGGTCAGGGATGACGTTATCTTTGCAGCATTGTATTGATTTGAGCTTATAGAGATAAGCTATAATGTTATTTAATAAACCACTAGTTATCAATGGGCCTGTGAATATCTAGAAGAAAAAAAAGAGTTCCTGCTAAGAGTCAGAAGATAACTGAATTTGCTTTTCTAAACAAATAAATATGTAAGCAAATAGAGAAAGAAGGAAACCTTTTCTAAATTATTCACTGAAATATCCCTTCAGAAGTTTTTTAATTTCATCCTGACAATGACTTCCATGCAATGCATTTCATTCTTAGAATGAAATATTAGAACACACTACGTATTGATGGTTCTTCACATTTTATGGTGCTAAGAACTAAGGGCCAGATCTGTCAAAAAGATTTTCTAATATTTTCCATGGGTTTAAGAGACAGATACTGACACCTTTACCTACATGGATTTACTCTTCTTTCCATAATTACTTCCACTGACATTGAAAGCATTATAGAGTACAATAATTTATGATGCAAGGCCTTAAACTGTATCATTAGATCTATCATTAAGCAATGTTAAAAAAAAATGTCCAAACATATTAAAAGAGAAAAACTCTAGCACTAACCTTGCATGTAAAGTTCCATCATGAAAGACAAGGTAGCCTGTCCCAATTTATTTTCTTTGTTAGCTAAATGATTAAGTTCTTTCTCAATTAGTTCAACACACCAGCAAATAAAAGTGTACTAGATTTTTAAGCTTATGGCATAAAAGGGACCTATGTGGCCAACATCACATCTGGGTGTTTTTAAGTCCTCAGTATGACTGACCACTCACAGCAAGATTATTCCGTAGTGACCTTCAGAATGCATCCCAAAAGAAGCTCACATTTATTCCTGGTTTTGTAATAGAAGTCCTAAACAATTTTACGTTTTATTAATAAATCTTAAAAATGTAAAATCTCCTAAGTTTTTCCTGCTTTTAATTATATAAGGCCACAACTAAGAGAATTTGCAGATTCAAACATTTAGGGTTCTTTTTTATTTTCCCAGAAAAGGAATTTAATTTATTCAGTTAAATAGCATAGGATCTTACAGTTAACAAACATACCAAGTGGAAAATTATTATTTCATCTACCACATCTTCAGAGGGTAAAAGTGAAAAGGAAGGTGAATACAAAAACAGCTGTTATTAGGTAAATTCTGTTTGCAGAAGGTAGTGTTTGTGAAAATATGGGTTGGATAGTTATTCAGTAATGTTATTTTTGCCCTATCATATTCTGCAGCTGGAAGAATCAAAAGTTTTCTGAATCCTGACCTCAAAAGGGAAAACTCAAGATTCAGATTAAATTTAATACAAAGATAAAATTAAGATCCTCTTAATTTACCCCATATGTCACTAGAATAATTTTATTTTTAACAATCTTTGATTTTCAGAGGAAATTCTGGTCACTTTGATGAGAAAGTTATGAATAACTTGGTAAGACCAGGTTTTTGGTTTGTCTTTTATTATGTAGGGCTGGGTGCAAACAGTGAGAATATTTACCTGGGAAAGCTTAATATTTTTGTATTTTTTAGGTTTTGAGATACAATTTTGGTAAACTGTTACTGAAATCAGCATTAAGATATCAGTGAGAACTAATATATATATATATGTTTGTGTGTGTGCGAACAGCTTAATTTTCCCATAAAATGTATGGTAATGGGAAGTGCTATAAAGATCCAGTACACCCAGGAGACATCTGAGTCACGGAGTCACTTAGGTTGGAAAAGACCTCAGGGGGTCTCTACTCCAGCCACCAGCTCAAAACAGGGTGAACACTGAATTCAGACCAGTTGCTCAGGGTTTTTTCCAGCTGGAATTTGAGGACCTCCAAGGACCAAGACTATATAATCTATAAGTGCAACTTGTTCCAATGTTTGATTATTCTCCTAGTGAATCCTCATGTATTCCAATTTATGACCAGTTTCTGTACACCTTGGTAAAGAACCTTGCTCTGTCCTCTTGGCAACCTCGTCTGCAGTTTAAAAGATTGCTGTTAGGTCCCCTTCAAGACTTCCCTTTTCCAGGCTAAGCAATCCTAGCTCCCTCAGTCTCATCTCTTATCTGTGCCATTAGAGAAGAAAAAATAGTCTTTCATGAGATCAAGTACCTCTTAGCTTTGCTCAAATTACCCATGACAAACTCAGAAAAACTTTGTACAGCTCCAAAATATTTTATAACCAAGCGTTCTCCACAGTTGCCCCCTAAGGACTTGACCTATGGTCCAGAGAAACCAGTGGGACAGTGCCTATTCATTTCAAGAGTTCTACATCAAGTCAAAACCAAAGGAATGTTTTTGGTTTTTTTCTGGATTCTTGAACTTTGACTAGGAATTAAATGTTGGGTTTTTGCAAACCCTGAGCACAGGGAATTTGGGATAATTTAAAGTGGTAAAGGTGTATATAAATAGATACATGAGGAAATAAAAATAAACCAATACCCTTTCTTTTTTCAGAAAAGCAGGGCAGGGAAAGAAGAAAGTAAACATAAATGTTTCATGTATTTTAAAATTAAGCATAATATTTATAAGCTTCTGACCATGTGTGATAATCTCTTGACATGGAAAACATTCTTCCATGAGGAGAGGCTGAGACAGCTGGGACTCTTTAGCTTGGAGAAGGGAAGGCTCAGGGGTGATCTTATCAATGTGTACAAATATTTGAATGGAGAGAGTAAAGAAGACCAAGGCAGACTCTTTTCAGTGCCCAGTGACAAAAGATAATGGGCACAAACTGAAACACAGGAGGTACCGTCTAAACATTAGAAAACACTTTTTTACTGTGAGGGTAACTGAGCACAGGAACAGGTTGCCCAGAGAGTTGGTAGAGTCTTCCACCTTGCAGATGCTCAAAAGCCAGCTGGACACAGTCCTGGGCAACTGGCTTTAGGTGGCCCTGCTTGAGCAGGGGGGTTGGATCGGAGGACCTCTGGAGCTCCTTTCCTCCAGGGGCTGACCTCAAGTATTCTCTGATTCTGCTGTTCCATGATTACTTGATGATATGCTCACCTATGAAAAAGGAAGATTAAATATTGAAGTTTAATAAGGAATATAAAATTAATTTTCAGTACATCTATCATATAATCTTACTTTATCTTCTGAGAGAAAAACTTAGGGCTGAGAATAAACAGACTTACACAAAATTGTATATATTCTCATACAGTAATCTCTACAATAGTTGTTTCTTTCTTTTAATTGAAATTTTTCTCCAGGGCCAGTTGTTCTTGGTAAGTACTTGAAAGAAAATAATGCATCATATTTTGAAGCAATTTTTACAAGCATGACTTCATTAACATTCTCAAACCTCAGTTAGCCTTTCAGGTTTAATGGGGCATTTTACCTCATTTATCCATTCACTATCCACTAACTCTTGCATGACAGGAAAGTGAATGAACCATTTTTTATTTAACCTCATACTTTCCATTTCTCCCCCAAAATACAGTACTTATGATTATGTGATGAGATAGAACTTCAGATAATTTCATTTACTCTCATCAGGGATGCCAGACCTTTATATTTTTTCTTTTGTTTTGTTTTTTTTTTTTCTTTTTTTTCTTTTTTTTTTTTGTTATATATCATTAAAAAATCTATAGTGTACTACAGTTGGTAGTGGTAAACTCTTCCCAGACCCTAATACAAAAATATTATAAAATTACTATAGCTTGATTTCCTGTCCTCTGTATCACATTTCCTTTTTTTACTGAATATAGCATACGCACCAGAAAAATATGTAATTTCAGAACTAAATATAAAATCACTTCTCAAGTCAAGCATTATTTAATATTGTATTATCTCTGTATACACTGCTGAAGCCTATCAGTTCTTCTTTCTACAGGCAGAGAATAGCTAATGATATAACATTTATAAAGCTTGAAAATATTGTGAACTTCTAAATGTTACTTTTGGCCTCAAGCAGAAATGGAAAAGGTCGTGTGACCTCCTTATTATTCAGCATTATGCATTGTTCACATAGTTTCATTAACCTTTACTTTCTTTGTTAATAGATGAAATATATATATTCAGACCCCATCAAAATGCCCTTTTTGATCAATATTTGGCTATAACAGATCATTTTTCATATTTCTACTGGGAAGTGGATCACAGCTTGCAAAGAACATGATAGTGGTTTATAATGTCAAGATATGGCAGACTGAATAATATATGAGGATGTTTTCCATTTTGGGTCCATTGTGACATTTTAAAATTCAAAGCAGGAGCTTCCTATAGGCATAATCTAGTTTAAATAGACTACTGGAATTTAGATCTCTAGAATGGCCTGTCTCTTTTCCTTTGTAATTGCTTAAAACCAAGGCTTTGCACTGTTGCCATTCGTTATTCCTTTAACTCAGTAAATTAACTTTGACACAGTTCAAGCCCCTGTTTTCCTAACAATGCTTAAATTTACATCATTTCAGATGTTTCTCAGTTAGTTGCACTACTTAATCCTAGTGCAGGCTAAATGGTTCTTTATTACCAAACTGTGATCATTTATGGCTGATAGATGACAAGCAGATTGGTTACCAGGATTCTGAAATATCGTTTGCAACTTACATAGATGAGTCCTGATTGTTTTGATTAATGTGCTGGATTTGTCTGTATTTGATTTACTTCTACAAATGAGTTTTGGATATGAACTTAATAAAACCACTATTACAAGCATTCTGTGATAGTTCAAACTTTGCCTTTTACTTTGCTTGAAGCTTGTAAAATTACCTTGTAAAGAGGTAAGTAATGGGATTGACAGTGTCACTTGACAATGAGTAGAGAGTTTGTGACAGCTGTCAGAATTCCCCCAGCAGACATGGTAGTGCTTCACATCTGCAGTACACAGTTCTGCAGCTGTAGAACATTTAGGTCTACAGTGAAGTCTTGTCAGATGAATTATTTTACACAAGGGAGTGGCAATTCCACACCTCAGAGAAAGGAATAATTCTCATTAGATTTTCTCTCACAAGAGAGTTGTCTGTTTTAAAAGATTTCATCTCATGATTAGTTTTTGGGGGTCCCTTTCTGAAACCTTCAACCCACAAGAAGTTCTTCACATCAAAGTAAAACTTATCCTTACCCTGCCTACCACCCCCAATTCTGCTTCATGCTGAGCTGATCTTATAACTAATATGTTCAATAAATGAGATGAAAAAAATATTAAAGCATTAAAGGAATAAGGAAGTAGATATTGTCAGCATTCTAGTTCTGAGAAGAAAAGACAATGTGACAGGCTAGATAGATAGTTGAGAAACTGAGGCCTTTAGCATAACTGTGAAGCAATATTGCAGTATGTAGTACATACCACACTTAGGGTAACATGTCAGATGAGCCCTGGAAGATGAAAGTTGGGAAAGAAATGTGAATCTTAATGTTCTTTTCCCCAAAGTAGCAAATCAAGTGTGAAATGATATTTTCCACACTGGTGATCTGAAGTGTAATTTACAAGGAAAGTAGACTGTAAGTGCCTGAGCCTCATATGCCCTCCCAACTATATATCAAATTGCTTTCATAATATCTCTGCTAATTAAGTAATTAGAAAAAGAGCTATCTGTGTTTATAGATTTTGATAAGATTCAAGATGACAGATTGATACATGTTCTGGAATATACTGGCGACTCAAAATATACCCACCATATTTAGGAAAGTCTGTACTGGTTATAGAAAGAGTAATATGGAAAACCATATAACACCATGTAACATGAAAAAAGTACATTGTGTTCCATTTCGACAGAGATATAGAGTGGGTATAAAATCAGAAAGTTTAGAAGATTCTGAGCAGCGTGTCAAAATTAGTGGAATGATCTATTAATAGCAAAAGTTCTATGGAACAATGAACAGGACTTATGGAAAAGTAAGAAATGTTAAGAAAACTAAAGCCAAGTCAAGTCTAAACTCACAAGATCTGTGCCAAAGTGACCAAGTGGAAGACCACATGATAGATTCCTGTGATGCAGGAGTCTGATAATGCAGAGGGAAGAAATTAAAGAAGTAGCAGATGGAAAGATGATTATCTAAAAAATACTTTTGAAAATTCTGAAAGTGGTTTTGTGATAGATACTTTTAATTATTCATCCATCTGTTATTAATGAAATATTACATGGAAAAAAAAATTTAAGGGAAAAGTTATGGCAACAGTGCTGCCATAAAAGCAGTGCTGCTTGAAGTACTAGGTGAATATTAACAGGTTTATGTGAATGATTGCATTTCAGTATTTATATTCTCAAAACAAGTAAAAAACAAACCAAGGAAATGGAGACAGAAAGACAGATACATCAGAAATTTTGCAGAACAGAGTGCTATGCAACACACAACACATGAGTTAACACTTTTCAGGATATTAAAACAAGTCAATGGCCCCTTGTGGTGGGTTGACCCTGACTGGCAACTAAACCCCCACCCAGTTGCTCACTCACTCTCCCCCTCCTGGATAGGGGAGACAATCAGAAAAGCAAAAGCAAGAAAACCTATCAGTCAAGATAAAGAGAGCTTAAGAGGTGAAGCAAAAATATGTGCACAAACAAAGCAAAATAAGAAATTCGTTCACCGCTTCCCATTAGCAGGAAGATGTTTAGCCAATTCTTAGAAAGCAGGGCTTCACCATGTGTAACAGTTACTTGGGAAGACTAATGTCCTACCTCCAAACATCCCTCCTTCTTCCTCCAGCAGGCCATCAGGTCAAGGGAGGTGACTGTTGCCCTCTGCTCTGCTCTTGTGAGACCCCACCTGGAGTACTGCGTTCAGCCCTGGGCCCCCAGCGTAAGAAAGACACAGACCTGCTTGAGCAGGTCCAGAGGAGGGCCACGAAGATGATCAGCAGGCTGGAGCACCTCTCCTATGAAGACAGGCTGAGGGAGTTGGGGTTGTTCAGCCTGGAGAAGAGAAGGCTCCGGGGAGACCTTATAGCAGCCTTCCAGTACCTAAAGGGGGCCTACAGAAAAGATGGGGAGGGACTCTTTAACAGGGAGTGTAGTGATAGAATGAGGGGTAACAATTTTAAACTGAAAGAAGATAGATTTAGGTTAGATATTAGGAAGAAATTCTTTACTGTGAGGGTGGTGAGACACTGAAACAAGTTGCCCAGAGAAGTTGTGAATGCTCCCTCCCTGGCAGTGTTCAAGGCCAGGTTGGATGGGGCTTTGAGCAACCTGGTCTAGTGGAAGGTGTCCCTGTCCATGGCAGGGGCGTTGGAACTAGATGATCTTTAAGGTCCCTTCCAACCCAAACCATTCTATGATCCTATGACGTTATTGCTGAGCATGAATTCATATGGTCTAGAATACCCCTTTGATCACTTGGGGTCAGCTATCCCAGCTGTGTTGCCTCCCAGCTTCTTGCCCACCCATTGTCAGCAATAGCCAAAACTCTGGTGTGCTATCAAGACTGGTTTTAGTCACAGATCCAAAACATAGCACCATCTAGGCTGCTATGAAGAAAATTAACTCCATCTCGGACAGACCCAGAACAATCTCCACCCCTTATTCTGTATCATTAACATCATGCTCAGCAATAAAAACAAAGGGGGTTGTGTTTTGGGGGAAGTAGGCATTGCTCAGAGACTAGCTGGGCATGAGTCTTCTGGTTGAAAGTGATGATTGCCTTTGCATTGCGTGTTTTGGTGTTGTTTTTTTTTTCTTCCAATTCCCTTCATTTATTGAACTATGTTTATCTCAACCTAGGAGTTTACTCACTTTTGCTCTTCTTATTCTCTCCCCCACCCACTTCAGGGGCTGGAGTAAGCAAGTGGCTGTGTAGTGCTCAGCTGCTGGCCAGGATCAGCCCACCACACCCCTTCATTCACAGGCATCATTTCAGAGAGAGATGACAATTATCCATAAGATTGGATGAACAGTTGAGTGACAGGGGTGGATATTTTTTTTCCTTTTTCCACAAATCAGAATCTTTCATCATAGAAAGTAAATTTATCAGTATGATCCATGTATTTGTTATTCAAATACCAAGTTACTGATAATGTAATACTCTACTATTTTAGAAGCAGAAACAAGCTCATAATGCTGTTAGCAGCTTCCTTATCAAGTGAAACATCTCACCAGGAATACAGAATTCTGCTCGTTCATAGTACTATGAACTTTATCACCTTCTAGCCTTTGTGTGACATTTCATGTACGGTTTTGCTGAAGCCTATTGGGAACTCATTTTTTCAGAAAGCATTCTTTAGCCCATTGCTAAATTACTCAGTCCCTGTCATAAGAAGTACCTCATCTCGACCCCATGTCATTTATAAAGGAAGAACCATAAAGCATTTGTCATAAGGGAATGTTGATTTAAAAAAAAAAAACCTCTTTATTTTCAGGTAAACAGTTTGTTGACTTTCATTGTATATCAAAACTCTAAAAATTTTCAGCTTAGGATCATGCTGGCTGAATGTTGGGGTTGAGAAAATTTCACTTTATTATGGATGCTACATGCAAAATAAGAGAAATGAGAGCTCTAACCCTCTTGTTCACTTTCTGTGTCACAGCATGTCTACTTTCTCAATGTACACGTGAAAGACAGAGACTGGTATTGCTTATTATGATTAATAGAAACAAATAAACAAGGTAATGAATAATGTTACCACATCAATTTTGTGCCTCGTTTCTAGCTCCATCTCATCCTTTCATTCTATACATTGACAATCCTTGAAGCCATGAGTCTTGACTATCAGTCATAGGAAGCAGCATCTCTGAAATAGCCAATTTGCACAGAGCCATACCTGGAAAATTGTATCAGGGAAAGAGTTAGGAGGCAGATAGAAATGATGACATGAAAATTAGCCTTCTAGACAAGCTGCTCCAGGTGGGTTATTAGTGAGGTATTGGGAAGAACCACAGTGAAGACAGTGACTTGTTTACAGTTCCTGAATTCTGTTGAATTCCCAAGCTAAGAGGGCAATAAACAGTGATATTTCTGCCATGGGGTGAAACAAGGGGACATATTACTACCATAACCCTGTAACTGTAACTGCTTTTACTCCACCGAGAGGCACCAAAGGGCATACAGTGGAACATGTCAAACAACTTTCAATGGGAATGAGTGTTTGATTGCACTCTATGATTCAAGAGTGCTGAGGGACTTAAGAGAAATTGTAGACCTTCACCTCTGAGGTGTTATGGTTAGGTTAACAAAAATTTAAGGGTCCACAAAACAGAAGCTTAGGTCCTTTGCCCAATATAATTCAAGAATTCTGAACCAGCTTTACCAAAAACCTTTCTCTGGACACTCAGTCTACTCCTCATCCACCATTAAAATGTTACTGTATGTTTCAGGATAGCATATTAACAGAAAATAACATACTCAGAAATGGCTTTCAAATGTATATTATTTATCATCTTCCTCATATATAAACTATAATGTCTCTTGTCTTGAAACAACTGACAAATATTTAAATTGGGAGAATTCTTTCCAAGAACAAAAACTCACAGTATCACATATACTTGTTTAAAGCCTTTCATTTAACATAAACATAAATAATACGAAGCAAATTATTCAACTCTTTTCTCCTTCTTTCAAAATAATGATTTCATTTAAAAAGCATGTGTGATTTGATTCTCTGATTCTATTTTGAGCCCCTCACTACAAGAAAGACATTGGGGTGCTGAAGCATGTCCAAAGAAGGGCAACAAAGCTGGTGAGGGGTCTAGAGCACAAGTCTTATGAGGAGCGGCTGAGGGAACTGGGGCTGTTTAGCCTGGAGAAAAGGAGGCTGAGGGGAGACCTTATCGCTCTCCACAACTACCTGAAGACAGGTTGTAGCGAGGTGGGGGTCGGTCTCTTCTCACAAGTAACAAGCAATAGGACAAGAGGAAATGGATTCAAGTTGTGTCAGGGAAGATTTAGATTGGATATTAGGAAAACTTTCTTCATGGAAAGGGTTGTCAAGCATTGGAACAGGCTGCCCAGGGAAGTGGTGGAGTCGCCATCCCCAGAGGTATTTAAAAGATGTGTGGATATCGTGCTTAGGGACATGGTTTAGTGGTGGACTAGGCAGTGTTAGGTTTATGGTTGGACTCAATGATCTTAAAGGTCTTTTCCAACCTAAGTGATTCTATATGCCTGAGTAATACATCTTTGACAGGATTCAGTTGTCCTTGGTGACACCAAGTTCTTCTATTCATTTAAGCATTACCACTCTGAACGTAATTTTATTTATTTAGTTAGTTCTTTCTAGTTACTATTCATTCTGTCCCTCTTGTTTCCTTCAATACTATGTGTTATGTGACTCCTTATAGTCACAGAAAAAGCCTCTGCGAAGTTTGACTGCATGTCAATGACCTAAAAAGGCTATAAGGAGAGCATCGGCAGTTTAATCCCCTGTGGTTCTCAAGGCTTTTGACATCTTGCAAAGGATCTCACCTCCCAGATGGAACTCGAAAGGTTTCTGAACATGAAAGGAAACTTTCACTGACTTGCAGGATGAAGCCCCAGGGATTATATCCTGATTCCTAGAATGGTGCATATATGTCTGTCTTCTTTTCTTCCCTGCTTAGACACTACTTTAAAAACAATTTCCATAGCTTTTATTCTAGGGGATGAAATTACATGTTAACAGCTAAAGTGCTGTATCACTAAAGGACAAAGAACAGCATTCTAGAGGAGCAAACCTCAAAAACTTAATCACTTTTAATGACAGTTTGTTTGGAACAATGTTTCATTACTAAATTGTTTCCTGCTTCTCAGAGAGAAAGAGAGAAAGAGAGAAAGAAAAAAGCTGAAACCCACAAAAAACAGTTGAAAGGAAAATCCTTGGATTTTTTTATTCCATTTTTGCAAATTACATCATTGTCTTCACTCTCATATGGATACATCCACTGATTTATCAATCTGAAATATACTGAGTCAAGGCAAACAACTGAGTGACTTGCACCATGGTCAACTTCGTTTTGAAATTCAATTTCTCTCAGCTAGTGAGAATTTTGACGATATAAGGACTTGAAGATCCCATTGATGAAAAATGACTGCACAGATTGGTAGGACCAGGTACAAAAATTTGGAGGAGCTTTCATGTATGGAGTTGGTTAAGAACAGTATTTTCAAGCATCCAGTGCTTCTGACTTCCTGATTTTCTAGTGCACCTGAACCACTGTTAACTACCATGTATTCAGGGGCACTCTCTGTTCCATTTTGGGCTATACCTCACCAAAGCAAAAGAAAAGCTACTGTGTCTCAGCTGAGAGCTGCAACCATCATCACAGGACAACCTGTTGAGGCTTCCTAAGTTGTAGACCCGTCGTATCTGGAAGTAGATGAATTTTATCAGAGTTTCAAGACAAAGTTGTTGAGTTGAGATCACCTTCACCAGTGATACAAACTAGGAGTTTGACTTTGCCTTTACAGATTTGTCTAGGATGCAGCATCTTTGCTATTCTGTATTGTGAGAGTGGCTCTGGGCCATTTCAGAAAAAAAATCAAACAGGGTCAGCATGTGGGGACCATGATGCATGGTTTCAGTCAGCTTTCATTGTGGTGTCTGAGCCGGTTGCCACTTCCAGCTGTGCAAACAGTGACCTCTTCAGCCACTGAAGTTAATTCTGACAAGAACTGTGCATCAGAGATCTGAAATGCCGTACTTCATAGTCCAATGTACTAAAACAAAATGAAACAGATGGTGATTTAGAGTAATGTACCACATGATGAACTGCAACAGCTCAAGAATTAATGTCGTCCATTTATGCACTGATCTGCACAGAACTTTATTTGTATGAGATGCAAGTTTTCATTCCTTTTTAATGAGATAAGAACATATATGTCCTTTGCCTGTAACATAACCTAATCTGTTAAAAATACCACCAAGCAAAACAACCCCACTCTGCCCAGGATTATTTACATGACAGTAACCATGGGAAATAAACCAATTAACATTTTCAGGAGTGACCATTTTTTGTGTCTCCATTTTGGGCACCTATTTTGGGAATAAACAGACAAAAGGTCTAATCTGATGTCTAAGAGTTGCAAAAATTATTTCTGGAGAATCAAAGATTATGGTCTCTGATACCATTATTGAAAATGTTTTTAAGTGTTCTTTGTCAAAAAGATCTTCCATCCTTGGAAGTGTTATTTAGGTGGTTAGGAAATTCACAAGATTACTCCTTATGTCACAGTTCAAACCACTGTTTACACCTACAGAGCTTTCATTAACAGACCAGTAAGCCTGTGCTTTGTGGTGCAAGTAGCTATATCACATGCATACTGTATGTAGATCTCACATACTGTATGTGAGATCTAAAGTCCGGCTGTACTGAAGCCTGCAGGAATTCTGCCACATTTTCATACTTCTACTGCAGGCCAAGTGATATGAAAGTCCTTTTGGGCTGTTGCTATCTACAGTCCAGTCCTGATCAACCTTAGTTAAAGATAATCTCTTCTAGCTCAGATTTGAGATAATTTTATGCCCTGGGAGATGTTGTGCTGAGGTAGCATGAGTGCAACTCTAAGTGTAGGGAGGTACCAGTGATCTGATCTGATGGACGGCAAAGTCATGAGTAACTTCCTTAGCTATTCCTTCCTTCTGAAGGAGCAGGATTTCTCCATTTTATTGTTAGGTGCCACTTCTGGCATTTATTTTTTGACTGTTCAAGTCTCCTTCAGATACTACAGAAGCTATAATGAATTTTCTGTCAAGGGAATTAAAAAATCTATTTAAACTGCTCTGGATAAGGATGAATTTCTGCTGCCATAAGGATGGCTGCTGGTAAAAACACCCACCCCCCCCAAAAAAAAACAACAAAAAAAAGTTGTCAGTGCCATGTGCAGAACTTTTCTATTTTAGTACCTGGCATTTCATGATGCTGGTCTATTTTAAATAATTAGCAAGTAGATTTAAAGGCAACAGCCTTTGCTGATATGCTTCTGGCTGCTTGAATTTCAAAGACATGGCTGTGTATGCATGAGGTTGGGGAAGTATTGATACTTCCAGTTGTATTACTTGTTATGTGCTATAGCATTTCTTCTTTCTGAGAGACTGCTAGGAGGTTTCAAAGCTCTGAATCTTATTAGGGAATGATTTGTCACCCTGGTCTGTTTTATACTAAACGTGGCACAGTGAGTGCTGGTTGGTAGAGATGGTCTGGAGAAACATTGCAGTATTTTGTGTTAATGTAACATTTCCTTCAAAGAAGACATCAGAAATCTAAAATAGGAAACTAAGGATATGTCACTTTTGATGAGACTAGTAGTGGTCTGCCTAGTCCTCAAACTCCAGATAGATCTTTTTCCTTCTCAGCAGCTGATGGGATGGGAAAAACTTGTTTCCCTAGTGACAAATAAAATTTACAGGGTGTCCCATAGCACACAAAACTGACAAAGAATCCTGGTGTTTGTTTTCAATAGCAGTGTTAGATTTCAATGTAAACCTACGCCGCTTGGGAGATATATTACCTTCTTATTCCATGCTTGGGCAGAAAACAATCCAATCATCTTCAGAGTCAGCAGCAGTTTGTTACTAGAGATGGCACCAACTGATAGAAAGGCTGTCAAGAGAATGGAAGTTAACATGGAAGTTTTTTGTTGGTTTTTTTTTTTCATGTTAGATTAATAATATTTGCATTCTTATAAAACCTGTTTTAAAATCTGCTTTTCTAATAGCTGTCTTGGTTATTTCTCTATCAGTATTTTAAAGAGTCATGTGAGTCCCTTAAGGAGTTATGTGTACTTTCCACAAATCAAATTACCATCCTCATGATCACATCTGCAAATATTGAATCTTACACAAAATTGCTCAATATTTTCAGCAGAAAGTGAATTCAAGTTCCTGCACTACCACACTCCCATGGAGTAGTAATTTCTGCAATTAACAGACAGCTCTATTCTATAAACAAGGGCAGAGCTAAACAAGTGAAATGGTGCTTCATTTTCTGATGGGCGATCCAGCAGCTGAATCAGGAACATGAACAAAGCAGGTACTCTCTCCTTGTTTTGGTGTTGATGGGTATAAGACACAATAATAGCTGAACACAAAATACTAACAATTTTACTTTCTGCCTTCATTAACAAAAAAAAAAAGTTATATGTGAAGTAATTTTATCCATTCTTTTTCTTTTCTTCCAAAGCATAGATATCTTGATCTGTTAAGCATGGTTTGTTATTAAACAATTCCTAATGATGTCTTTCGTAAGCATGGTTTGTTATTAAACCATTCCTAATGATATCTTTTGTATCTAACTTGTGTTTTGAAGATACAAGGCAATATTTCTATATCATTCACTTAGATATGAATTTTACTACAACAAAAAAGGACCAGAAAAACTCATTTACTATCTTCTTCTCTCTTCTCTTCTCTTCTCTTCTCTTCTCTTCTCTTCTCTTCTCTTCTCTTCTCTTCTCTTCTCTTCTCTTCTCTTCTCTTCTCTTCTCTCCTCTCCTCTCCTCTCCTCTCCTCTCCTCTCCTCTCCTCTCCTCTCCTCTCCTCTCCTCTCCTCTCCTCTCCTCTTCTTTCTTCTCTTCTCTCCTTTCTGTTAAAGGAAATGAATAAGTGTAACACCTACAGTATTCAGGATTAAATCAATCATGGTTTTCTTCTCAAACGTGTGTTGACTTTTCATTACTATCTAATTTGCTGTTGAATATTATCTGCATTTAAAAGCAATTTCTTTTAGACTGACTTCATGGTTTTCATTGCTTTCACTAGACACCACAGAATAGAAATTTATTAAAAAAAATAGACAAATTCCTAGAAAGCTACTGGAGGTTACACTTGCAATTCTTCAGTGTTTTCCTGCCCTTTGCTACTCATATCCATTCAGGCTGTGATACTGGGAATGATAAACCAAATTAATTCAAATGTTCAAAGTAATTTTACTCTTTTCTTTCAAGATATTGAAATTACATTAAATTCTGATTCTTGCAAAGATGAGTTATGTGCATTATTGATTAGGCAGAAAAAAAATCTGGAAAGCATAAGACATGCATAATTGTGATGTTATTAAAATTACTGGCTTTTGTGTTAACACTTTTCATTTTCTTTATCCATTTCTCTCACCCTAACATTTCTTTTTATGTGGAGAAAAAGATTGTTCAAATGTAAGACATGCCTAGGGACAAATAATAATGTCAGTTCATCCTAGAATCAGTGATTAATGAAATATTAGGATCTGGTGCAGAGACCTTGTTAGATGATCAAATGCCCTATAACCTCAGTAAGGACATGATCTATACTGTTGTTATGACAATACTCGTGTCTCAGATCCTTTGCTCCTGGAAGACTTCCAGTTACAGAGCAGCAAATAAAGCAATAACCAGGGCTGGTCAATGTCTGACTCAAGCCAAATTTGGAAGAAACTGACACGTGTCATTGGTATGCAAATACGACTATGAGTCACTTATCTTACTCCATAACTAGTGGACAGCCCAGGGCCCGTTGAGCTCTCCTGCACGGCAGCGGGTGGCACGCCAGGATCTCCCCGTGAGTAGGGACACCTCTCAGGGTCACTGCTCGAGGCTGAGAGATTCCTTGCCGCAACAGATTCTCGGTAAGTGACTAAGCATGCTAAACTTCGAAATCTTAGCTAAGTAAGTGATATAAAGGATTGATTACACATATATAATCCTTTAGACATAAACCGTTGACCAAGTCTGGGACTAGGAGTGGATCCAGCGGCACCTGGACTCCTCTCTGAGAAGGAGTTTAGAAAGCAAGGGGGTCCATGCTGAACCTCATGACCCAACGGGAGGGTCTCCCTGACAGTTTTGTCTGACCCCGTCCTCTATGCAGAAAATATAAAGTGAACCTGGCCATCGAATCTTGTTAAACCACTGTTGCATTTACTATCAAACTTCTTTATATTGCTGTTTTCTATCAGTAAACATATTGCTGCTTCTCTCTTACAAGTCAAGTGCTTCACTCCATCCAGCTACAGAAACAGGGTCAAACCTATGGATAGCAGCTTTCTATCATCACGAGTTCTTCATAATTCAAGACATGCACTGTTGAGGAATGCTCACTTTTCTGTTTATTGTAGTAATGAAAAGTGTCTACAAGTGTCTATTTATGTGAGGATAGTTTATATGGTGTGTTTCTCCAAGCTAGGGTTCAAATGAATAACCATGATATGGACACTACAGTGAGATTCAAACAGTACCCCAGAACCCAGATGACTGACTTCAGATGCTTTGGATAGGGAAGATGCATCAATGAAACCTGCTAGAAACGTCACTGCTTATTTTTTTCAGTACATCCATAATTCCTGCAAAGAGCCGCCAATACAGTATTTCACTAAAATCTTTCACTTCATCAGATTGAATACTCATCCAGATTCATATTAAGATTTATTATCTCTTCACAGCAAAAAGAAAGCTAGTAGAAAATGATATTTGAAAGAGTGCTGCTACTATTACAGCTTAAGTTTTGCTTAAGGATCTGATAGAAAGCATAAAGTTACCTAAATATATGTTTGAATAATCTACAGCTATGTCTTTCTGTTCTAGTCTTAATTATAACCTTCCTCTGGCAGTAACCCCACTGAAATGATGGAAGAAGAGAAGTATTAATCACATTAAGTGTGGCTGTCAGAAAATGGGGAGGACTTCCCTCTGGAATACCCATCTCCTTAGATAAACATATGAATGACTTGCTTAAAATGCAGTTTTTCCAGTAGACGGCAATGACTCATTCAGAGCTATTGCAGGCTTGACTCTCCCCTGCTCTACCCCCAGATAATTAATTGGTCTCTAATAATGGTAATGCATTTCATGAATGACTACTTGGGGACTTCGATAGGTTAATTATTGGTTCACTGCACCATACTCATTCTGGAAGAAACCATTGTGATCTACTACGTCAGTAAAGATGAAAGGAAAGAAGAAGAAAATGTATGCAGCTCATCATAGACTTTATGTATTGTAATGTATTTTTTGCAACAAAAGAGTTTCATGGCTTGACAAATATCCCTGAAAATATCTGTCTTGAGAAGTTCTTTCAAAGGTTTGTTTCAGAATATTCGATTTTTTTTTGTTCGTGAGAAGCAACATTAAAAATGATGCCCCTGATAAACGTTGAGATTTTCTTAACAGAGCTCATAATTCTTAGTATGCTTCGTATCACTAGAATTCATCAGAGTACTAGTGTTTTATTTGGAGTAATGATATCCATGCCACAAAATTAACATATTAAAAAATTTTGCTTTTTTCTTGTCACAATCTGAAATGAGAATGAATTTCTCCTTTTTTTTCATGTTTTAAAATTTTGAATTTTTACTATTCTTTGCAAAAGTAGGAAAAACATGATTTTGTGTTCCTACGCTATGCAGCAGCCATGTTTATTATATGAAACTGCTTCACTTTGGTTCACAGCATGACTCTTTATTTGCAAATATGTTGGTCATGTGTTACATGACTGGCACACTAGAGTATGAACAAACCCATGTCTTCAGGCTGGGGAATCCCTGCTTATGATGTACGGAATTACTTTAACCTTGGTTCATGTTGTACGGTTATGCCATCTGCACTGGACAGCTGTGGACTGGTAGTTCCAGCACTTGGTAGTTTCTTGCAACCCCACTGGCCAGGAGCTATGAGCTCAGTTAGATTACTTGTCTTGGGGAAAAAGGGTTAGCCTGAAAATAAGATTTTTCTTTTCTTTTTTTATACAGTTTAAGCTATTTTGAGAATTCTACCAACTTCAAACTACCTTGAATAAAAATATCTTGGGGCTATCATGTATGCTGCTCTTTGTACAAGGTACTTTGTACATTGTAAGACTTTATTGTCTTGCAGGGACAATAAAAAAACTGGAAAACTTAGGAAAGTACAATAAGCATTCATAAATGCATAAGTTACAAAATATATTAAATCAGATAGTAACTATCCCAGACACATTTTTCTTTTGTAAACTGACACACACAAAAAAAATTGGTAAAGACTATTAAATGACATAAATAAAATCTTCAGAAAGCTGCAGAAAACTCTTTTCATAATTATGGCATAGAAATAAACTCCATTATTACTCTATCTGCATTCCTCAGATTATAAAATCTCTTGGGCAGTCTTATACACATGGGAGACATTTAGTTTAAATATTAGAAATGGGATAATCACTTAATATTTGGTAAAAAAACCCTGAAGGTGAATTTCTTGAACATAGCTGTTATTAAAATTTTATTGGAACTTCAAATACTGGTCTGAATACCTCAAAATTAATTTAACTTGTCAAATATGGAATGATATATTCCATATTTGGAATTGTATTTCTATTGAGCTAAGAGGAATGGATTAGAAAAGAACAAGCAATGAGATAAAGCATTAAGGAGAGAATTTTGTAAGGCAGGATATTCATCTCACAATATGAATCTCATTCCAAAATCCTCTTCTATCTGACTTGTGGTTAGGGAGTCGGGGCTGGGGGCGGCGGGTGTTGAAACAAACAAACAACAAAAAATATTAACACGTCTCTTATAAGTCATATAAATAAAACCAGTAACTTTAACAACAGGTTTTCTGGGACAGACACTCTGAAGACATATATCAAAACCATTGTATAATATGTTTCTTTGCAATAATGATATAGTAGGAAGGGAGTACTGCTTGCAAAGACCCAAGGGTGCATAGACTTTCCTCTTCCCCTCTTCTTATCCACAAGAAGATAATGAAGTAGTGAGTACACTGAAATAATAAAAATTTAAATTCTCCCTAGCCCTTTACATAGACTGTCAGTTAGCCTGGCTCTGCAGCTTTTGTTTCCTTTTTGGGTAGGTTTTCAGGAAACTGGGCAGTCCTGGCTGGCAGTAAAGGTGTAATGGGTAAATTAGCATTTTCTGATGGAAAACTCTTCAATTGGAAATGACTTTTGACCAGCTCTTCAATAAGACTGCCTTAATTCCATGCCTGCTCACTGTATAGTAAAATTGATTTTACCTATTCAATAACCTACCTGCAGTCAAGAGGCAATTAGAGTGTACCATATTCTTCATTGCTTTTCAAATTGTGAATCTTACTATGGATCACTGAGGATATTGGCTGAGTGAGGGACAAACTATTACGAAGTGTTTTTCAGAAAGTAAGACTTGCAGGTACTGAATCTAAAAATCCATTTTGGTACAACTGAAAAGAGAATAACCTTTTTTAATTTTCTACAGAAAAGTGTATTTACCTTTCAGTGATGACTGACACCCTCATGCAGAACCTATGTTAAGTTTCTGTCTTTGATATCTACATCTTGAAATACATGGCAAGTTCAGTGTTCCAGCTGAAGTAACATTTTCTTACTGTTGCATTGGAGAAAATAACAATGTGAACAATTAACTCTACATTCAGCACCATATGTGCTGGGCTACTTGTACTTAACTAAATTCTTATAATTGTTAGTAAGTTTGCTATGCTTAGTGGGATCCAGCTCATGAATTCTGAACATGCAGGGTCAGCAGTGCTAGGTAATGCATACATCTTCTAGATGTAACACCAAGAAATCTTTTCAAATATTCAAAGCAGGGATCTTCAGTCAGTTTTACAGACCTTTGAACCTCCAAGCAGAAAAAAGGAAATAAGTAAGTGGCCCTCAGAGAATTCCCTTGTAAAAAGAAATTTTCTGCTGGTACATAAGTGTTAGATCAAGAATCTATCCTTCTCAGTTCCCAACAAAGTGAGGTTTTGTTGGGAAATGGAGAGCACTCCATGCTGTTGTGTAGTCTTGCTTTAGTAAAGGTCTGATCATGCAGCTCAAAATCCTTTGAAGTTTTTACCTGTGTCAGGTCCATGCTAGGATTTTGAGGGAGCTTATAGACTTTTATATATTAGGAAGGCAAAACATAGCTTTTCATTATGTCTTGGGGGTGAGAGAATGTTTCAAAGACAGGAGTCTTCCCGGAGAAATGAATCTTCTGTATGATTTCAATGTATTATAGTTTATAAGCTACTAAACACAAATATCAGAAATAACTGATTGTCCATCTTCCTGAGTGCTACCTGCTGCTATATGTGAATAGAAAATGACCATTATAAAAATTATTTTTCAGTGGTGAGTGAAGCACGGAGGTGACATTTTAAAGATGGGTCTTTGAGCTGTAGTCTCATCATGAAAGCTATTACAAAGTCCTTATTCCCTCATCAAAGTGTTTAGACTCAAATTGACGTACTGAAAGACTGGTTGCCCAGAGGTGTGGGAACTGCTAGGAAAATGAGACAAAAGTTATGTCTCTTCTGTTGTCTCAAATAACAGATTGGATCCATAAACCTCTGCCATGCTGAGTTTAAGTTTTTAATGTTAAACCACCTGCTGAAGTCACCACCCCTTTAGAAGACAGGGAGAGCAAGCACTGAATACTGACAATAACGGTCACATATACAAGCAGGATGAGTACACAGCTGCACCTTACCCAGGAATAATTTTGTGGAGACAAGTGTGTTTCCAAAACTTCCCCAGATCTTTTAGGCTAATCCTCACTTAGGGAATCAAATCTCCCAAGCATGTCACCTGGTCCCCGTCCATATTGTGATGCATATCTACATTGAAAGGGTCCTTGCAACACCACCTTTAACTGGATCAGGTGAGACTGTCAAAAGCACTGTTGTTTTCAATTCTAGATGCCCCATAGTCCTACATGACAACTTTATTAATGCAAAATTTACCACTAGTGATTTTCTTAAGCTACCTAGAAAACATACTCTAGCTATCCTTTCTATGTACAAAAGACTATCCTATATGCATTTCTTGATCTTCAGGAAAAATTTCTGCTGACTATTTAGCAGTATTTATATTGTTTGGCTGATTCTGCAGCAAGGACCACCTGGGGGAGTCTCTGGAATGGTTAGAATCTCCATCCAGGATGTTAAGGAACACATACACCTACATATAGTCCCTATCGTCTAGGGAGCCGGAGCTGCCTGGGGGAATCCAAGGGACTGGAAATTCTCACCGGAAGAACTTCTCTAACAGTTAATCAAATGCTTTGTTGTGAAAGCACTAGAGGGTGAGTCAATCACCTTGTCCCAAATTGATCTATTGTCTCCTATCAGTCAGTTGTCTCATCCTTGCAGAGACTAGCCAGGAAGTTCCAGGCTCAGCTGAGGAAATAACGATTTAAGTGCACTAGGTGTGCACAGCCCTAATACCAGCTACACTATATTAACTATAAGATGAAACTGAATTCATCCTTGTATCTTATTTATAAGTTAAAATCCATAGTTCTTGCTACAGCACCCACCTGCAGAATCAACCAAGCCAGAACCTACCACTCACCAGGTGCAGTTATTTCCACTGAGAAATAGGAGATCTCTTGCTCTCTGATCTGGCAGAGGTTTGTGTAGTTCACTGGATCTGGGTACACACAGCTGACTACTTGTTTTCTTCAGTAGCTTCTGGGTTTTATTTCTTCACAGCAGCCAGGAATGATCCTTATGTTTCTGGCAAATGAGGGGTTATACATTACAAACCTTATTTCTAACATGCATGATGGAGAGTTTAATGGTTGTGGTATATTTGCATAATACTGCAATGGGTAACACAGTGAGGTCAAAGTGGTGCTGTCCCGTGTCAAATTTAAGGCTTTAAGCAGTGTAAGTACCTAGTCCTCCTAAGTACTTTTACTACTGCCACAACACTGTACCACTACACAGTGTTTACTCTTCGCTCTAGCTGATTGTTTCCCTGCTGACATGTATGGTCAGCATGGGCTTTGTGACAAGTAACTGTGTTCAGCATAGTGGTGACAGAACTTGGTATTTCTGTACAGAAATACTTATAAACAAACAAAGGTTATATTGTTTTACTGCTATGATTCTCATTTCCATCAGAACTTTGCTGTTTTTCAGCTTCTAGTTGAACTGGCTAGAGAAAAATATTCAAAAACAGATAAGAAGAGGGGCTTGGAATTCCAGATCCTCTGTCATTTATACTTTTTCTTAAGCTAATAATATTACATATTGTTTCATATTATTATATATTAAATAACATGTAAAAATACAACTGTTATATAGATCTTTTTTCTTGTATGTTGAGGTTTAAGCTCAGCCAGCAGCAAAGCACCACGAAGCCACTTGCTCACTCCTCCCCCCATGGCTCTGGTGGGATGAGGAGGAAAAAAAATAAAGAAAAGCTTGTGGGTTGAGGAAAGGACAGGGAGGGGATCACTCACCACTTATGGTCATGGGCAAAAGACAGACCTGACTTGCGGAAAAACCAAAATTAATTTAATTACTAGCAATCAAATCAAAACAAGGATAATGTGAAGTAAAAACTTCCTCATGGAGTGCCAGCCATCTTGGGGGGCATCTATGCCCCTGCTCTGGTGTGGGCTCCTCTCTCCCTGGGGTTCAGGTGGGCATCTGCTCCCCCGCTCCCCTCCGTGGGGTGGGGGGGACAGCCTGCCTCCTCACCACGGGCTGCAGGGGCATCCCCTCCTCCCCTGCTCCTCCTCCCCTCCTTCCTCACTGACCTTATGATCTGCACAGGGGTTCCTCTCACGTTCCAATCTCCTCCCCCGCTGCAGGTTTCCCCTCTTAAATCCGCTCTCCCAGAGGCGCTACCACCGTTGCTGATGGGCTCAGCCTTGGCCATAGGTGGGTCTGACTTAAAGCCAGGGAAGCTTCTGGCAGCTTCTCACAGGAGCCACCCCTGCAGGCCCTCCTCTGCTACGCAAACCCAAAACATTGTATGATGCTCTTCTGTTCCTCATTAGCAATTTTAATATTTTCTAGGTCTTGTGGGGCTGAGGTGGTTATCCGTCAATACTTGGAGATGCCTGCATATATGTTGTGATAGTTAATACCACTTGAAGAGAAAACTTATAAGAAAATTCTGTGGGTTTATAGTGCTAGGTACAGTAGCTGGAAGCTGAGAATATTATGCCTTTCACAGAGGATGGGACCATGTCAGTTCAGAAAGAACTTTCCATGTTGTACACTACAGAAGTGTATATGGAGAAATAAAATCTTCCCATATAAATTAATACTATAATGTAATGTATATACAAAACAAGCTAAACTAATAGCTGGTGAACATAGCCATGGTGGGTTGGCCCAGGCTAACAACCAAGTTCCCACACAGCTGCTGGCTTACTTCCCCCACCCGCAGCAGGATAGGGGAGAAAATAGGAAGAATAGGAGTGAGAAAGCTAGTGGTTTGGAATACAGACAGGTGAATCACTTACCAAGTGCTATTGTGGACAAAAAGATTCAACTTGGGCAATTTAATTTGATTTAATGCAGATTAGCATAAATAATTAATTATTGATTCAGCTATTGGGAAAAAGAAGAAGACAAACATTTAAAATCATCTATCCTCCCCCTTTCCCAGGCTCACTTCATTCCTGACACCTCTCCTCCCCACCTTGCTGTTGTCATGTGTTACACTCAGTCCTTTCAATGAAGGAATGAGTGGCACAGGGGGCTGAGGTCGTGGCATAGAGGTTTCTCTGCTTCTCCTTCTTTCTCACTTTTTTCCTATGCCCCTTCAGGAGTGTTCCTGCTCTGCCATGGAGCACAACCTTGTTATTCCCTCATTGTCTTTGTTGTTCCCTCCTCCTCTCTCCACTCCATCATTCTCTCCATGTTCCCTCCCTCTCTTTTTTTTCTGTCCTTTCACAATCCACTTTGTGGACTGGCTCAGCGGTGTCCTGCAGTGGGTCTGTTGTAAAGTCAGCTGGAACCAGCTGTGTCTGGCACGGGGCAGCCCCTGGCCTCTTCTCTCAGAAGCCACCCGAAGCCCTTCTGCTACCAAATCCTTGCCATTTACACTCAATGCAACAGCAAATTCTGAAAGGAAACATCTTTCAAATCAAATAGGAACAAAAGGGCAAAACATGAGCAAATCAATGTAAAGGGAACTACTAAATGAAAATTATTTTTTCTTCTTTATTTCCTAATTCTTCTTCACCTATTCAAACAGACCTACTTCCTAATAAAGATCTAAACGAGATCTAATTTCTGATCAAATCTAAGTTCTGATTTTATACTTTAATATGTTTCTTCTGAAAATTGAGGGCTCTAACAGTGTTGGGGTACAGTCTTGATCTGAACAATCAGTTTATAAAGAGTGGTACCAGGAGAATAATATCAAATAAGAAAACAAAGTCATTACCAGTAATGTAAGCAGTTCCCAAAATTGCAGTGCCCACAAGGGAGTTATGTTCTTCTCTTAATGGCAAATGAAATTAAAACCTTATAGCTTTATTTCATTTGTGGAGATAGCAAAAATATTTTTTCAATAACAGAGTGCAGGTGGGGGTGGTGATAGAGAGAGATGTGCTTTGCAAAGAAAAAAACTTTTGGTTTCAAGCCTGTGGTAGTTAGTGCAGATCAGTTTGTCAGTGAAACCACAGAGGGGAAGTTCTTTAGATTCTGATATCAACAGGTGGGAGAGTTTTCTCTGAACTCTTCTTTATCTTTTAGCACACTTATTGGCAAAATAGTCAAAAGATCCAATGGAGAGAAAGTTAGTGACTTGTTCCCTTGGCTGCCAAAATTTGGGGCTAGTGACTGATTTCTGCCTATGCAACATCAGCAGTGGCTAAAAAAGCTACTTACAATACTAACATGCCTCACATCAGAAAATGCTCATTGTTAACATTGCTTATTGCTGTTTGTCTTCTGGAGTTTTTATTTCATTCTTTTCAAAGGTCTGTGTGGAAAAAGTAGGGAAAAATATTAAACCATAAAGTGTAGGGATGTAAGGTGTTTGAGACACTAAGCAAAATATTCAAGGAGTCTATCAGGGAAGTTTGCAGCCAATGTATACAGGTTAAAAAATGTCTTGTATGCTTTGGTGATTTTCAAGTCTTAGTTCATATATGGGCTATGAAAATATACTTGAAATTGGAAAGACTACATCTGTTATACAACTAGATTTCTGCTTCAGCATTTTTACTTATGTTAGCTCTCAAAAAATCAAATTCAATATAGCAGGAAACATTTTAGTAAAACCTTCAAAGCCCAAATGTGAAATTTGGGAAACTGGATTTTCCTTATCATGCTCATAAGAATAGACTGTACATGATGTTGGATAACAGATTTAGGTCTGAAATTGATCTGTCTGGTTATATTAGGCTGGTAAGTAAAAAACTAGAATGATATATTTTTCTGTACCGATATAAGTTTCTGTACTTGATTGAGAATAAAAAAACATATCTTAATATGAAATGGTGATACATGTGAGAACAGTAATAGGGTTATTGAATACTTTCATTTCATTAGTTAGAAAGATTAAAGAAACCATGTTTCTTCCCATTTGTAGTTACGTTACTCTGAGATCAACAGAAAATAGAGAGAAAAATATATTTGCTCATTCCGTGAAATAGGCTTCATTCTGCAAGACAGAACAAATATAGCCAAAATGTCATAGCAAAGAGTGAAATTAATAATAGTATTATGGAATTAAGTAGCAATTTATTTTTAATAACAAATATGTCAGATTGTCTTGATTTGAAAAAAGCTGATATTTCTCTTGTGGTAGCTGTGTAAACTTCAAGCTGATCCCCAACTAGAATCTCTTTCTGCCCTTTAGATAGTTATCTAGTCTGTAATTTGATTCTATGTTTCTTTGGTTGATGATCAAAACAGAGAAGACCAAGTTTGTTCATAAACTACTTTCTAGTCTCTGCAGTACACAGGACAGTAAAACTCAGTGTTTATTTGGGGAATGGATAAATGTGATTGTGAGCCTGGTTTTCAACATGGTAAAGAGGCAAATGCTATTTTAAGAGTTTCTTTTTGTTAGGGTATGAAATTAAAGTCCTACAGTCGAGATTTATGGTTTTCATAAGTCCAGACAGAACAATAAAATAAATTCTGAATGAGATTTAAGGTCTTGTATATCATAGGTTGTTGAATAGTCCTACATTAGGTCTAGTGATCCTAGCTATTCATTCTACTTATTATAGGCACCTGAGGTGGATTTAGGCACACTCCTAACACGTCGTCTTGGGCATTTCTGTTATTTAACAGAAAATGAGCACATTTGCATACCTGAATCATAAAGGGATAAAGTGGAAGGCAGGTATTGAGCAACATGTTGGCTGAGTAGCTGAAACAAGTATATTGCAAGGGGTAATACCATCACCTGGAGTCCAGTCCCTGGAATAATTCTGGAATTACATAAAAAATCAGCAATATCATTACCTATGTAAAAAAAAAGAAAAAGAAAAAAGAAAAAAACATGGTCACATTGTTGTCTATCCTAAAGAGGACTTACTCTTTGAATCCCCATAGGTATTATTATGCAGATATATCATTATTATATATTGATATAGTATTACTACATTATTATTATGCAGTTATATTTGGTTGGTTTTTTTTCTACAGGAGCAAAACTTCAGGTAAGCCTTTCTTGTAAGTAAGTTTTGTGTTTGCTCCTCCTGTGTTGTTTCCAGCTGTCCAGCTCTACATGTGCAAGCATTAATCCATGCTTTAAATTTTCCTAATTATCCCAGCTTAGGATAACGGATACTGGACAATTAAGGTTCTTTACCTTAACAACTTTACCCTATAAGTTACCTTTTTAGGGACAGATGTCTGCTGTCCACATTTTCTAGTCTAATGCTAGGACTTTAGCTGAAACAACTAAGTTAGCAACCCACCCGCCCTTACTACCTCAATGGATATTATAGGCATCTTCAGAAGATAACTGAATGATTCATCTCTTCCCATTACCTACAAAGTTGATTATGGTTATTTTAAGCATTACAAATGCATTGACCTCAGTCTTTGGGAAATCAAGTTGACAAAAAATATGGCCAATATACTATTTGCACTTAATATTACCACAATGGAAGGGATAACTGGGAAGGATATGACCTCAAATTGTCAGCAGCTGATCCAATTCTCCATATTACACAGAAAAAAAAAAATCATAAAATTGAAAAACCCTAAACCAATCTGGGGGAGAAATTACTTTTCACATTTAATGATCTGAATGACTAAGTTATTACTGATTTTTTAAAAGAACAGATCCTTCCAATCTCACAGTTCTCACATATCTTACCCATCACTCCTCTATCCATGATCAATCTGAGCTTTTAAAGAATCTGTGGTGTAAAAAGGATCACATCAAGCTAGCTAAGTGTAGGCTGTAGCAGCATTCACTGTTGAAATGAACTTAATAACTGTTATCTAACATTTATACAGGAAAATTTTTGGATACTAACCTACTGCACTAAGAGGCCAGAGAGGAAAACATACAGAATTCATAACAACCACAAGACAAGTCTAGAATTGATAAATGGATGAATGTCCTTTAAACTCTGTAATCTTAAATGACAGCTGTTTATGTACAAGGCTGATGACTGGATGTAGAGATAGATTATGCCTTTTCACATAGTCCAGACTCATTTTTCTGTTATCTCATTAACCTTGCTAAAACTGCTTAAAAAAAAAAAAAAAAAAAAAGGATTTTGCCTGGAGCTAATTATATTGAGTTTGCTTCCGCCTGATCTCACTGACCTCACTTCTACCTATGAATTAGTAGCTGATAGGTAAGATACAATTATATTTATTTTATCTGAAAACATGGGACTAGTTATTTTATTTATACTGATGTTGATGTTGCCACTGATACTAGCAGGCATTTGCCCAGTGACTAGTTACTGATGCAGCAGTAGGTAATGGGAACAGCTAAATATTAGAGAACAGTCTTGAGTGACCCCAGCAAGAAAAAAAATCTGAATGTAGAGTACACTGAGGACATCTTCCAACTTTCCTGTTTTAGGCTATACACAAATTTCTACTTATCCTCTTCTTTCATCACCTGTTCTTTGTTTCTGTCTCCAAATTGCTGCCCAAAATCAGGTTCCTAACCCCACTTCCAGGAGTTTGCCTAAGTTAAGAAGTTCAACTTGTTGAGTCAAAGGTCAACTTCCTCACTTATAAGAGCTGTTGTGAAGACAGTTGGAAATCCCTTCCCATCCTTGGAAGCTAACTTTATGCTAAGGCTCTCCTAATGACCCCCTGTCCTGCAGATATGTCTGCACCTGGTTATACCAGTTTTGATGTTTTCGCACTGCTTAGCTTGATCTTGGACATGTGTCATAGTGACGGACCAGCACCACACTAGGACTGACCCTGATCACTGCCTACACACTGGATCCTGTCTCTAAATTCTAAGCCAATGCCATAACTCCTTGCTAGTGAAGGCATTGCTCATGCCTGCCATGTTGTCACCCTCAGCTTAATTAAAAGCAGCTCCCAAGCAAAGGAGGGGCAGCCTTCATTTCTAGCTTTGTTCATGACAGCTCCTTCCAGTGAAGGAGCTCAGATTCAGCTTGGATTCAGCCAGTTGAACTCCTAGAAGGTGGGATGTACTCAGGACCCTGACATATTGATGTTATTGCTTTCCTACCTGTGATTCTGACCATGTCTTCATACACTGTCATTTGTAGGCCTATACAAATAAGTGAAAATAGAATTTTTATGTTTTTTTTTTAACAGGGTGAGGTTTCAAGTGATATGTAGGACATTTTGCTCTCATTCAGTTTATAAGGACAGCAATCTTAGCTCATTTCCACCTGTAAAACTGTCACTTGTATAACCTGTGCCCATATTGTTATTATGCACATCTGTCTATACATAGCAGCATTTGGGCATGCTAACAGGTATTCCTGAAGTGTAAATATCCAACTGATTTCTGCAAATAAAAACAGAAGTAGTACCAAAAGTTCTTTGATAATTTGGCCTAAGGTCTACATAATTAATAAACAATGTTGTTTTGCTTTGCTGAGACAGGCCATGCTCTGAGGAGTCTTCTGGGCTCAGCAAAGGCTAAGAAAAATTAAGTGTTTATTAACTGTTATAACTCAGAACAACTAATGCGGTTTGGGGTTTCATATCCTATTAATGCTGGTGATGTTATTGTGACAATCCCATTTAATTTGAATGTAGAAATACAATAAGTAATGAATAAGGAAGTTAAAACACTTAGAAAACCAACATTGCTAATACTTTACATTACAAGAGTCACAGTTCTTCTCATTTTCTTGAGCTATATAATGTTTTACAAAAAAAGTGTTCATCATATCTTCTTGATGATAAGAGCTGTTGCCTACTTTTTCTCATGGAGGGAGAAATATTCTTTTTTAAACAGCACAGAAGAGTCAACAGCAAATTTGTGCGATCAAAAGAGGAAGAATAACAAAGATATGCAGGCTTTCTACTTTTGGTGTTGAACGATCTTATTGCTGCAGAAACATAGAGCAGCATCTGGTCTTTTAATCAGGTAAAAAATATGCTAATCTTGTGGCAGTAAGGTGCATCAGATGCTTCTGTAAATGTTTGGTCCCTGATTGTTTTCCACTACTGAGAGACTTTCTTGATTTCATCCCTTAAACTTGCCTGACAAAAAAAGAAGAGATGAAAAGAGACATACAGAAGTAAAAGTCAACTGGAGCCAATGATTTATGCATCAGGATTTGTCCAAACCCAAGTTGAAGAAAGCAAGATGACTCTAAGATGATGATGACCCATACTGTCATTGTGAAAGACAGGAGTACCATGTGAATGACACAGGAGTGTCCCAGGCTGGCAAAAGTGCTATTCATGCTATTTGTGAGGTGGCTTTCCCTCTGCTTTAAAACTAACAATCCCAGTATTTCCTAAGTCTTAATTTATTTAATTTTTTTTCCTTCCAGAACTTTGTATTTGGCCCTGTAGCCAAACAAGAAAAAGACTGGGGTTTTGCCAAATAGGACTTTAAAAGACCTCAAGTGTTTCAAGTTCAGTCATCAGACCCCTTTTATACACTGATTAAGATCAATCTTAAAAATAATTTGCTTGTTATTGTTTTGTCCTGATGCTCCTACTGAAAGGCTGCTATAGAGCCTCAGTGCTTTATTTTAGAATCTTTCTCTAATTTCTAATTTAAATATACTAATGGCCAGTAATTTGTCCTTTAAACTCAGATTGTGTTTCCTCCTTTCTTTCTCCTTTTCTCTATTTAATAATCATATCCTTTGAATATATAAGACAAAAGCTTTTCCCTTCTTTGGTAAGATGGTTTTTATTCCTCTATCATACCAACATTGTGGTCCACAGTTGTGTACAGGACAAACACTTTTTTTTTTTTTTTTTTTAAATTTATTGTATGGACAAGATCTCACCAGGACTTTTTAAGGTAAAATTAACAATTTTCTGCTTTACTGGTACCCTATGCTACAAGCTATAGCTGGTATGCTACTCTATATATTCTGAGATAACGTTTTCCTTTTTCATTACTGAATCATTTTGAAGTTTATAAACTATCATAAGATGATGGAAAACGAGAATCTTTTTACACTAGTCAGTTCCAATTAATAAGCTTGTAGCACAAGTTTTTATTAATCCCCAAGGGCATGATCTTGCCCTCTATAATTTATCTGATTTTCTATTACTCTGCTCATCATACTTATGCAGCTCTTCATGCATGATATCTTAAAATTCTTCCAAATTACTTCCATGCTTACATTATCAACAACTTCATGAGCCACTGCAAGCTAATTTGAATTCCTGTTACCTTTAGGAACTCAAAGTTCGATTTTTGATTGTGGCACAAACAAGAAATAGAATAAAGAACCACTGAGGCAATGAAGAAATAATTGAAAATTCCTCTTTTTTGATAACAAAGAAAATTATTCTAAAGTAGAGATGAATTAATTACCATTTGCAGCTGACCACTGAAAGACCTAACTCTTCCCCATGTGAACTGGGACGTGATAAATTTTGGTTTCTTGTGGTAGAAGTGCTTGTTGTGAGATTAAGCAACCTTTTAACCACAGCATTTCAATGAAAAGTTTTCAAAAGTGTCCTGAACTATTAGACATGTATAACAAAATGGCAAGATGAGGAGTCTAAAATAATGACTGAGATCTGAAGTAAAGGAAAGTATACTAATTCAGACTCTGTTTGATCCTAATTGAAAGACAGGAGGTTAGAGATGAAACAAAGCCACTTCCATTGCAGTTGACAATTCCAGTGACTGGATACTGACAATTACATTATTTATTTATTAAGTTTGTTAATTATTGAGTCATTCTCAGTACAGTATCTTGCAACACCTTTCATGTACAAAGCTAGATATATTGATGGTCTCTTAAAAGAATTGCTAATTTGCTAATTGTATAACTAAGACTTCTCTATGGTGAGAGAATGAAACAACTTTATGAAGTCATTTGTGATTTACATTAGTGTTTCTTAATGAATAGCTGCTTAACATTTTTATTTAATATTGTGTGAATTCTTTATTAACAAGACATTTGATTATTAGCTTATAAGCTTATTAAAAAAGTGTTTCTCTCAAAGTTAAATGAATTAAAGTTCGTTAATCTGAACATTGTTATTACTTTTATTAAAATGGGTTAAAATTCATTTTTAGTAGCAAATATACTACCAAATATGCTGTTTGTGTTTTTACTGCCAAATATTTGACAGAAGACAAAACAAAACCCCAATAACTTTGACACATGCATTGTATTTATCATGTCATAAAAATGAAAAAAACCCAAAAACAACAACAACAACAACAACAACCAAAAAAAAACAAAAACAAAAAAACCCCACCATCCCTGTGGTACCTAAATATACACAATATATGTTTCATGTAGAAATTCCTAATAAATTACGATTTCAAGTAATGTTTTATTTTATCAGAAAACTGTCTAGAAGGATCTAAATTCCCAAATAAGAAAAATTTCCTTTGGTTTTGACTTGTTTTAGGGATTTCTTTTCTTTGAGAGTAGACACTTACAATTTCTGTAGTAGCATTTCTATGCTTGTTTATATCAGGCTGCTCTTCAAGATAGGTGATACGGATATCAAATGTTTCAGTGCTAGTTTAGTGAGTCACCTGATAAAATAATTTTATGTCTATTTCATTGTCTGTCTCTTCTAAAATTCAAGTTCTATGTGGTGTCTTTCTTGAACTGATCACTTATTTTAACATCTGTTACTGCATAGCAACTCATTTTTTCTTGCTGAAGGCAGTCATTAACATCTCACCTGGACAATAAAATCTGATTCTTCACATATGCAATTAATGTTACTGTGCAGTTTCATCATTCATTCCAAGACCATGCAAAAGATTCTTAAAGTCTCAGAGGAGTTTATTCCAGGTTGAAAAAGAAGTTCAGAGTTATTTAATATCCTTTTAATATTCTTCTAATCATCCTAATATTTTATTTAATATCCTTCCCAGTATTTATATGCAATCTTTTATTTCCAGATAGTCAGAAAAGAAAAAAAAAAAATCACCTGTGAGCAAGGCTTTAAACTCCTACCCATTTTTAAAGTTTCTCAGTTTTCTGTGATGCATTGACAGATGGAGTTTGTGGTTTTATGCATTTTTTCCAATGAATTAATTATAATAGTGTTGCTTAAGAAGAACATAAAAGAAGTTGTCCAGAACAATATTCTATTTTTTTCAAAAAAGCTTTTTTCCAAAATTACAATTTCAGTGAAGAACAAAATTGCCTTTAAACATGATTATGAAAATTGAAGAATCAATCCTTTTTTTTTTTTTTAAATATATTATTTTTCCCTGATTTATGAAGACAGAACATTTGATTCACATACTTTAAAACAGTAAGGTCTCTTCACATGGCATGCTACAGAAACGACAGCAAAAATTTCCTTATTATATTTTAGAACATTTTGCTTTATTGATGCATTCTCTTCATATAAGCCTTGGTTCGCATCCACACAGGAGTAATGAACATTGAGTGAGGATCCAGATAACTGCTGACCAGGAAGTGTTTGTATTTTAAGATGGTGATATTGCCACTTAAATATCACATAGTGGAGCCTTAAGTCTTTGGAACATGTTCTGAAAAATTCAGAATTTTAACTTCTGATTTTATTTTAGTCAGTTCTGCTTTGTTCAACACTATGCCCAGGGGATAGTCAGAACTATTTGAAAGAAGTTGCAGTGGTTATGTTTTGTTCTGCCACTTTTAAAAGCTACTCCAGATTCTCCTAATAATTCAGAAGTACATGAAATAAGACTTAATTATATGCATCTGTTAAATCTTGTCGTAAATGGCCCTAAGCATGTGGAAAGCTTTAAAGCTTTTGGTAATTATCTTAATATGCAAATATCTATCAGTCTGCAGATTATGAACTAGATACTATTAATCATTATTTCAAAAATATGTTCTATGTAGCAAGAATTTCTTCCACTCCCTGCTCTTTCTAAGACACTAAAGGAAATGTCCTTTAGGCACATTATCTCTTCATGAAGAACATCACTTAAAGAGGATCTAGAAAAGAAAGAAAGGTGCATCTAACATGTTACATAAACATCCAGAATGACATGTAAACTCTCTGAATTCTTATGTCCAAAACTTCAGGAGTATTCACAGCTATTTAAAGTCTGAGAAGAGATTTCTGTCTTTAGTACATTTGTGTGCATGTGTGTGTGCGTGTACAAAAGTAAATGCTTAACTTGATCATAAAACTCATCCAGGTAATGTTGTTCACATAGAATATAGTAGGTTCCCAGAATGATCTAAGTAAAAATTAAGAACATAAAAATGAGTAGTTTTGGAATAGAAAATTAACATACATACATACACATAGGGAATTTTCTTTGAATAGTTGCATTATCAAACAGGGTAAAGAAGTTATACTGAAGTATATAAATGGTAAAGCACAAAGAGCAAACACAAACTGTAATTTGTTATAGGAACTACTCAATCATCCAGGAATATGTGCACAGAAATAGTTAAATAATTTCTTTCCTAAGTCTGAAGCAAATCTGCATTGGTAGGTGATTATAATTTGACACATCTTTACTTTGAATATATATCAGTTGAACTCATATGAGCATGAATCACTTGGGTAGATTACATTTAAATCAGTGTTCTGATTTAAAAGAAATCCTCTTATTTGTGCACGTAACTCCGTCATTCTGCTTGGAGAAGATAACTGATGAATAACCTTCACTGAATTGCTTTATAGAACTTTTCAGAACTTTGAACTGCTGTATTGCCTTTTGGCTGTATTCTAATAATATGATTGCCCCTGCCTTACTTTAATTCAGTTTTATATTGGTGACTATTACATATTAATACCTCTACAAATACACTCAATATTTTCATGTTCTTAATAGATGAAAAAATGAGTTCATTCATTTATTGCTTAAAAAAAAAAAAATTGTCAATCCATCAGTCTATAGATAAAAGAGTGCTGAACATAATCTTCTTCTGTTTTTCTCATGTTTCAATGTAAATGACAATCAGTGCACAAAAGCTTTCTTGCGTGTGAACCCACACTTGAAAAACTCAGGAATCATGTTGAGACAAAGCATAGAGGTCAACATAGTACTAAAAAGTGGTACAAATGTAAAACATAGTCTTTCATTCAATTGTTAATTTAAGATTGTTCCAGCCCATCTTTCTGCCTTTCTTTCTTTTTTTTTTTTTTTTTTTTCCCCTTTTGTTTGAATTGAGTTCAGGTTCAGTTCTTTAATATTGATTTAATTTCTATATTCAAAGGCATGGTTAAAAGGATTCAAGAAATGCCTCATCTTCTGCCCTAGTCTCATTTCTAGGAACTCCAGCTACAGCTGCAGGAAGAGCTGCTGCAGCCTGCTGCAAGCACGCTCAGGAAAGGAAGCTTGTATGTTTGCTTATGAAAGTTGTCAAGTAAGCTGTACCACCAAGAGAGAAAACATAAGCACTGGAAAGAGAGCTAATGCAGATAAAGTCTGTAAAAAATTTAAAGTTTTTATTAGAAATGCAGATTGCAAACATTGTCTAATTGTGAACATTTGTGTGTGTGTGTATTTACATACTGCAGGAATTAATTGCTCTTGGGAGTAAGGAAGACAACTAGTGGATTAAGGTGAGGTGGTAGTAAAAGACTTAGCACTTATGAGTTGCTAAATTGAGAATTAAAGATTGCTATAGAGTTGTGCACTACTAGAAGCATTTTAAATGGATGTATAATTTAAAGATTTCCAAAATTGCTCACAGACAATGGAAACTACCTAAAGACAAAAATGTAATTTTTCTTATTGTTCAAGCTGTATTGTATAAAAGCATAATTAATGTGCAATAAAGTGTCCTAAAAGGAATCTCTCAACAGAATTCCAAACTGGAATTTAAGTAAATGCTAATTCTAGAAGTCTACAGCCAGTGCTCACCAAATCTTTACTGTAATGTCAACAGGTTCAAATGATACATTTAATTAATTACTAGTTTTAAGTTATAACTTTGCTATTTTTCACACTTAGAGCTTTTTATAAAGTACAGCTGACACCACGGATGAGTCACAAGGACCTTCCAATTTATATACATGTATGTTTATATTTAGATTGCATAAATATTTGTATTTAAAATTTGTATTTTGCTAAATATTTTTAACAGTCTCAATATCAATTTCATCTGTTTTCTGTTCTTTGTTTCTCATACATGATCGTTTCTTTTCTCTGAATGACTAAAGTTTCTGAGCAACAAAACTTTTAACAGGAAATGACAGATCACTTACAGCATACATTTTTAAGGACTATACTTTGATGCTAAAATTTCTTATACTCTGTATTCACAAAATAACATTCAGAATTTATCTAATTACTAAAACAATGCAGCTTAATAGGTCTCAGATATATGCACTAGGTAACATTCATACTTGCACTGCCTGACAACTGTCTTCCACGTTCCTGTCAGTTTTACAGTGCAGATAACAAAGGAGACTAATATTTATCAGCCCTGGACTAACATCGGTATTATACAATGGCAATCTAAAAAGGTGGCCTGCTAAGCAATGTTAGGACATTCCATGTTCCTTACCATGCAGCTTCTTAAGACTTACATACATGTATTTATTTTAATCATTGCATCTTTGCTGTTTGTTAATCAATGTATCCCTAGTCAGTAATTCATGTCCTCCATATTCATCTGGTTATTAAAAACACCTGCAGTTCTGAGCAGACTGAAATTTCTTTCTTCAGTACCATCACCTGACTAAATTTTTCCCAAAGATATCATTACTTTTTCCTTACAGTAAGGTTTATGTCAGTGTCATGACTACAGATTGCACTTTGAGAATTGCTTGTTCCTTATAGAAAAGCTGACTACATCATGGAGCATTGGAGACTAAAAATGACACAAATCTTAAGAAAACTCAAAAGAAAATAAGTTTTATATTATAATGTTTTTCTTTAATAGCTCAGTGGTATTCACTGTTATTGTGGAGACATCAAATCTTTTACTCAATAAAGAAAATGGCATCGCTAATAGCATTGATTCGATCCTCCTACAGGAGAGCCTCTCAGAACAAATCTTTAAGCATCATCATAATAAAAAATAATCCTGAAGATGAGAAGCTGAATATTGACTACTTTGTCTAAAGCATGATCAAAAATATTTCATCTCTCATCACTCACATTTTTGCTATGTGGATACATTAACTGGATGTAGGTGTACAGAAGTAATGAGGTTACTTGTCTTCTAACCTTTCTTACCAAGTAGAGAGTATAGCAAGAAAAGGGGCAAAGATCATGCAAGCAGAGCCACTTATAAGCTGAGAAATTAATTTTGGAGAAATATAATATTATCAGGAATATTTTATTATCAACATGTTCCAGCACTGGTCTACCCTGGGTGTAGCCATTTATCTGATCCTGCTTAAGAAGGTGAGAAAAGAAAACCAAAGGAATACATCAAGCCAACAGTGAGTCTAGGGGTGCTGAATGAAGTGCAATATTCTTTCCTTACCTTTGAGGACAACAAACTAAAGCAATGAAAAAGGGAACTTGGTCATGGTCTGCTGCCAGCCCTGTGATGTTCTAAAATCCTGTCCTCTTCAGGACCCTGCATCAGATAACCAGAAGAAAAGAGTGTGCAAGAACATAGGGTCATGGTCCCATTTCCCATGTGAAGCTGGGTTACTGTGAGTTTCGATGAACCCACATCTTTCAACAGTTAGCTCTGACAATGGTGTTTAATAGACAAATTGCCTTACTGTAGAATATGGTTCTCACAAATTGTATGTGCTCAAGTTTCTGGATTTCCCAGTTTTTCCCAACATAAAGTTGCTCTGAGGCTAAATCTGCTATCTTTAAAGACAAAGTCTCCCAAAACTTTCAGTCATTAGATTTCACTGTCTATCTACCATCAAGTCTGAACATCCTCTACAATTAGATATTTTTCTTAATTACCTATTCCTGATGAAAAAGTAACCTATTGACATTTTTTTTAACAAAGTCTCTTTAAGACTCATATTGTAGTGCTTGTCTTCCAGCAATAGTTGATGTGGATCTCATTTGAAATCTTAAATGCAGCAGATCACAAGCATCTGTCTAAATTGTTACAAGGAAGTTCAGTGGAAGCAACTGAGCTTCTATCAGGCTTTCCATACTACTCATAAGTGCTGTGACCCCACTTCAAGTGATGTTCCTGACATTTTACAGTCTTTGTTGTTGTCTTCAACTGAATATAGAATTGGAGCAGTTTTCCTCACATGATCTCTATACTAAAAAGTTCCCTTCCTTCCTGGTGTTCTTCTTTATATTTTTGACAAGCACCATAAATGATAATTTATGTTGAAACAAACTGTGATGCTGAAATCTGTATTCTAAATTATTCTTTTTAAGCAATATAAAATTTGTATTGATGTATATGATGTATTCTTTATTCTTAAATGCAAAATTTGCAATCACTTGCATTTAGCTGTACTAAAGGGGGAAAAAAGGTTTTACTACCTTTACTTATCAATACTTCCTTCATCAGCAAGTGACATTTAGCAGCCATACTAGAAAGTTACCATACCATATAGGTCATAGGTAAAAATTTAACAAAAAAAACCAGAAGGTGATTTCCAAAAATATCCCTTATCATGATATTTCTCTGCTGTATTATATGGAAATGTAGTTAACAAGCCAGTTTTAAATTATGTCTACTCAGTGCTGTGATAATTACATGTAAGTAATATTTTTTAATCAAAATCTAATGCATTACTCAAAGATTTTGGAGAAATCAAAGTAGAAATCAACACAGTAGTATTTATTAGACAGACCTGCAATTCTATAAATGTAAATGTTTTGAAAAAATCTTCATTCTATGATGATTTCATCATTATGCCACAGAGTTTTTAACTTCTTCATAATTGCTGAGAAATTTTTCTAATACTTAAACATTTGTATGAACTCCCACTCTCACTTTTCTTTCATGTTTTCCTATTCTTCAGAATTTTCTTAGATTTCCTAGACTGAGTGAAAATTAAGGCTAGTCGATCAAATAATTTTGCCAAGGCATACTACACATTTAAATAATGGAATTAATTTGAAAACATTTAGAGATCACAACTCTTTCCTCAAAATATTCAGATTTTTTACATATGGTAATGTTGATTCCCTACATATCATACAGTGTGGCTCTATCTCCTTTATTTATCCACACGTAGCCCAAAGGTGTATTTTCAGCATTATGTCACAAACACCATCATTTACCATCTGCCCATCTGTACTCTATCAGTTCTCAGCCTATTTTTATTACTAACATCCCTCGCATCTTGCTTTAGTCATAATGACACTATTACTTCACTGACTCCTTTTGTTTCCATAATCAGCAGTTACACTTTCCACTTATAATGTATTGACTTATAATGTATTGTTCTTGCTCCCCTTATCCACACATATAGCATTTACATATCTTCTTTTGAAATGGATGCTTTTGTTCATATTTTCTATGGAATCCTGGCTACTTGCATATTAAGGGTGCATATTATTTGTTCACCAAGGCATGGATGTCTAATGTCATTTTAGATACCTAAGGTATTTGGGGCAGCTATGTGTTGCAGGTGAGATACCGTACCTATGACAGACCTGTAAGCTTCTGCAATGGCAGTTGGAAGCCATAGGCACTAGGTGTACACTTTTAGGCAACTTAATTGCATTCTCAGTAATTAATCTTGAACAATTTCAGTTTTCTTTTAACTTTGCAAATGCAAATTCAATTTGCATTCACAGTCAATGTTTCTGGCATTTGGTTAAAGTTTTAGCGAGTATGATCTGTTGTTAGCTCCAAATCAATCTGAACAAAAAAAACCCTATTTTGTATGAATTGCAATTTAATTCTTTATTTTGTTTAACTGAGTACATCTGGTGTATATATTAATGTATTTCAGGTAAGAACTTCACTTTTCTGTGGTGTTTTCTTTTTCCCCATGGTTCTCAAACATGCTTGTGGATTCAGCCTACCGATATCTCTGATTGATAGGCAGGTCTCAGATAAATTGACTTGCAAGGGCAAAGCAGGTTAAAAGAGATTGGAGCTCTTCCCTAGGCTTTTTGAGCATAAAGTAAGATCAGTTATTGTTCTGAAGAGTTACAAGTTAGCTAGTGGGAAGCTGTGGAAGAAAGCAAAGAGACAGGCAGCTTGCCAGCTTTGTGGTCTTGTTCTTTCCTACTTTTCTTTTATAAGAAGAACTGTTACTAGCCAACTGGTTGGATCTGTCTCTAGCTGTAGTTGTATAATGTTTGGACTAGGAAGTTACGTGGCTATAACATATACCTGGACATACCACATACCTGGACATGCCACATACCTAGTATGAAGCTTGATATCCTCACTGCTGTCTGTATAAGTGGTGATACTGCTGTGACAGTGATAATCAGGAATGATAAATATTTTATCAGTATTTCAATGTTACTCATTCAAATTTTGGCAATGACAGTGTTAGTAGAAAGCACATATTATTCTACCAAAACCATATTGTTAAAGACAATCGTTTTACATACATTTGGCACTTGTCAGATCATCCCTACTTCTAAAAATTTGAGGAAGGACAATGTGAAGAAATAGGCAACTCCAGAGAAGAAAGCTCACTCTGAAAAACTTTGGAGTTGGAGTTTTGGCCATGAAGAACCGTATACATAGGTATACTACTGTAATCACCAAGAGTAGGTCATTTATAACAAAGTGTTGACAAACAGTTTTAACTGTACTGTTATGTGAAACAGTTATAATATTTATGCCAGATCATAATCCTTCACTACTGCGACATGTTTATCATATTCAGCAGTTCTGTTGTTCACCCTGTAAAATGTCTGATGGATTGCAATAAGAAGTGAAGCTCATACATCAAGATATAATTGAATACAAGGTTTGATATTACATGAACATAATAACTTGAAGCATACAAAGCTGCCTTCATGATATTTGCACTGTTTCTTGAAAATCAGTGCATCTTCCTTAAATGAAACCACATCAAACCTGTGTTTTATAATAAGTCCACACATGGGGAGAAGAAGCAGATATACAAATAAATAAAAAAAATAAATTACCATTTAATGTGGTTCTTCCAAAGAAAAGAATCGGAACAAATTTTGGGTGATTAAGAGGGACTCTTTCTTTCTGTTAGCTTATCACTCTAAAGTGAATTTGGCTCATGGTAAATTTTTACTGACTGAAATACAGTCCTACAAACTAGACTGACATTGAATTTGGAAGCTGGAAGAAAAAACATAGATAGTGTTCTTATAATAAGTTTCAGCAGAAGTTATCAAATATGCATACAGTAAATAACCCTATAACTAAAATGTTGTGTGTTAAATCCTTTGGCTGGAGAGAAACTTAATGTTATGGCACAAACTACACCTTGTCTGAGATTAAAGACATGATTAACTGCTACCTGTTTTGCAGTTTTCAAAAACATACAGTTTCTATTAATAAAAGGTGATAATTTCATTAATATTGCCAAAAATGAACCAAAAACAGAACAGAAAGAATATTAAAATTAATGACCTTCTGAAAAGAAAAGAAAAGAAAAGAAAAGAGAAAAGAAAGAAAAGAAAAAAGAAAAGAAAGAAGAGCAAAAAGAAAAGAAAGACTAGAAATTAACCTGATGATTCTCTCTTCCTGCTCTGGTGTAAGCTTCTCAGAGTTTTAGGGTTGTTTTGTTGTGTTGTGTTCCTCTCCCCCCACAAAAAACCAAACCAAACCAAAACAAAAAACCCCCAACCAAACAAAAAAATGCCCAAACTAAAAACAACCTAGAAGTCTTCTATGACTTTCCTGGAGAAACCTTTTTACAACCTAATACATCTCATTCAGGGAACTCCCTCTTTTTGTATTAAACCTGAACATTAAGTGTCCTTTTTCTGATTATATGATCTTTAGGCTTAATAATTCTTCTTCCTCAGTAGATATACTCCTTTCAAATTCTGTAAAACTCTTACTGTTCCCAGGCCTATATTTACCACTTGCTGAAGGGCATATTTGTCTGTTTTCATGGAACAGATTCTTTAATTTCTTGTAATTGGTTTTGTTCTTCTCTGAACTTTTTCTAGCTTATTTAACTTTATGGCATGTCCTGGTTTTAAACTACCTATAACTAAACACTTTATGAAGCTGCATAAAATAGTTACATGAGCCTTTTTTTTAAAACTGTGGACAGAGAAGGACACATCCAGAGCACAATTTAGTCTGCCTGAGAACTGAATTTCCCTTGTAAGTGCCTCTGTCTCTGCATGGCTAGGGGTTACCTAGGACACCTATTTGTTTTAAGTTGCTTTCATCTAATGAGAGGGGAAAGTGAAAAGTTTGTCAACAGCAAGAGGTGGTTATTAAGTAGATTTTATTTATTCAATTTTCCACGCAATTTTAAGGAATGACTGTCATTCTTAACATATAAATGCTTGACAGGGAGTAAAAAGACAAAAATAATTTAAAGATTGCAGTTTAGAATTTCCCCAGTACACTGAAAAATAAATGAATGATACCCACTACTAACTCTAGAATTTGTGAAATCTAACATGCGTCCTCCTCACTCATAAGTCATGATGAAGTAACCTAAATTTACCCAAATCTACACTAAGCTATCTAAGAAGTGGCCCCAAAAGTAGATAGATAAATCTGAAATCAAATTTATCTACAATAGTTAGCATCACTTATAATATGATAGAAGCCAAGAAATAAGTTGTTCAGTCTTGTGAAACCGGTTTAAGAGAGAAAATATCTTCAAATTGTTGCCGTTTATTTTGAAGCTGCTACTTGTACTTCCTATGTCAGTTTTTTTCAATTGATCTATACAGGCATCTCTGAAGCGTGGTACTAAAGAGAGTTTAATGCATAAAATTCCAGAAAAGCAAGAAATCCAGCATTAAAAGCTTCATGTCTTTTGTAGCAGCTGTGCATATCCACTTTCAGATTCAGTTTAAGAATGAAAAGGGCTGTTTAAAAAAGTTGCTTTGTGTTTTGTGTACTATAGGGCACATTCCGCTCTTTGCCAATAATAAATATGATCCACAGCATATTAAAACCTACCACCAGGCTTTCATGGAGCAGAATTTGGCCAATTTTTTAATTTAACAGCATAACAACATTACATATGATGATAATCAATAGGAAAACTTACAATGCAATGGAAACCCATTCCATACTTTTGCAGAAGAGAGTTTTGTTATGCTTTCTGTTATGATGAGTGAAATTAATATTCCTGCGCTTACAACGGAACACAAAATCATTTTAAATATTAGATACCAAAAAGCATAAAATAAAAGATACAGTTCATAAACTTAAAGGCCAGTTATGCAAATAAATAGTGCATTAAGTATATTCTGTTGTGCTTTATCTAATAATAAAGTTTAAAAAAGAATCTCTCAGAGTCAATTACCCTGTTATTTAACTCCTGTGTTTCACCTTCTTCATAAAGCTATAATTTAAAAGAGGGAAATAAATCTTTACCCTATGACTTCATTGTACCAAGCAGGTTCTTATTTTCTCACTATTTTTTACTCACAGTTATTGAATAACTGTGTATTGGAAAGTAAAACCGTATCTTGAAGTTTATCAGGATCATCACTACTAAGTTATGTCAAAAAGCATTAAGCTATAATGTAATTTAGACTGATTTTGTTAAAAATATAAATTTCCAAATTAAATATCCCTGTCTATAACTGTGTAAAAGCTGGACCATATAGAATAGAATTGTTGAAAAATCTGTTATCACAAGTGGCTTTTTTTTAATGGAATAATAGAAAATTAAGCAGAAAAAAACATAGAGAAACAGTAAATCAAAATTTTCCTCAAAATCAGAATCAGCTGTATCTAATCTGTTCCTGACTGTTATTTGTCCAGCGTCTTCCTGAAAGCTTCCAGGGAAGGAGATCACACCATATTCACAGGTGATTTACTGCAGAGCTCACCACTGCCTTTGTGGTATTTATAACATATTTATGGTTAGGTCTCCTTCCAGTTAGCTCATCCCATTTCCCCTGGAATTTGCCACTGGACACAGAGAACAGTTTCTACCTTGCTCTAACTTTTCTGAAAACTGGGATCATGTGTCCCTTAAGGATCTTTTCTCCTTAGGTTAAATAACCCTATTTCTTTCAACCTTTCCTGATAGGTTAGGTTTTCTATTCTTCTGGTAATTTTTGCCAATGTGCTCTGAAATAGCTCTTGTGGTACTACATTTTTCTTTACCTAAGGCCTATTATGAATAATGACAATCCTATTTAAACTCATCCATATTGTGATGGTTTTCCTCACAGTAGCATGACAACGAGATGCTGAATCATCTTCAGATTGTAGTTGTAAAGACACTTGTGCTGGTTTTGGCATGGGGTTAAATATCTTCATAGTAGCTTGTATGGGGCTGTGGTTTGGATTTGTGCTGAAAAGAGTGTTGACAATACGGGGATGTTTTAGTTACTGCCGAGCAGTGCTCACACAGGGTCAGGGCCTCACCCCACCTGTATTGGGTCTGGCTGAGATGGAGTTAATACTCCCCACAGCAGCCCTCATAGCACTGTGCCCTGCATCAGTAGCTAGAAAGGTGTTGATATATATATCAACAGAAAAATATAACAAAAACTTGCGGGTTGAGATAAGGACAGGAGAGATCATTCACTAATTACCGTCACGGGCAAAACAGACTCAGCTTAGGGAAAATTAGCTCAATTTATTACAAATCAGCCAGAGTAAGGTAATGAGAAAATAAAACGAAATCTCAGAACACCTTCCCACCACCCCTCCCTTCTTCCCGGGCACAACTTCACTCCCGGATTTCTCCACCAAGCCCCCCAGCGGCACAAGGGGGACAGGGATGGGGTTTACGGTCATCACATGTTATTTTCTGCTGCTTCACCTCCTCAGGGTGAGGGCTCATCACACTCTTCCCCCGCTCCAGCGTGGGGTCCCACCCACGGGGTCAGTCCTCCATGAACTTCTCCAACGTGGGCCATTCCCACGGGCTGCAGCTCTTCACGAACTGCTCCAGCATGGGTCCTTTCCACGGTGTGCAGTCCTTCAGGAGAGCTGCTCCAGCGCGGGTCCCCCACGGGGTCACAAGTCCTGCCAGAAAACCTGCTCCACGGGCTCCTCTCTCCGCAGATACGCAGGTCCTGCCAGGAACCTGCTCCAGCGCGGGGTTCCCACGGGGTCACAGCCTCCTTCGGGAACCCACCTGGTCCAGCGTGGGGTCCTCCACGGGCTGCAGGTGGAGATCTGCTCCCCCGTGGACCTCCCTGGACTGCAGGGGGACAGCCTGCCTCACCAGGGTCTTCACCATGGGCTGCAGGGGAATCTCCGCTCCGGCGCCTGGAGCATCTCCTCCCCCTCCTTCTTCACTGACCTTGGTGTCCGCAGGCTTGTTTCTCTTACATGTTCTCACTCCTCTCTCCAGCGGCTGTTTCTCACTCTCCCAACTTCTTTTTCCTTCTTAAAAATGTTATCACAGAGGTGTTACCACTATCACTGATTGGCTCGGCCTTGGCCGGCGGCGGGTCCGTCTCAGAGCCGACTGGTATGGGCTCGCTCTCTCTCGAACACAGGGGAAGCTTCCAGCAGCTTCTTACAGAAGCCACCCCTGTAACCCCCCCCGCTACCAAAACCTTGCCACATAAAACCAATACACCACACCACTGGCGAGGAGGCTGGAGGGGCGCAAGGAGTTGGGAGGGGACACAGCCGGGACAGCTGACCCCGACTGACCCAAGGGGGATTCCACACCGTATGACGTCATGTTCAGCAATAAAATTTGGGGGGGAGGTTGGCGGGGGAGCCGCTGCTCGGGCACTGGCTGGGCATTGGTTGGTTGGTGGTGAGCAATTGTTTTCATTTGCATCACTTGTCTTTCTTGGGTTTTATTTTCCTGTCTCTTTGGGGGTTTTGGTTGTTTTTTCTGTCTTCTTTTCCTTACAACTTGTTTTTTAATTTTTTTTTTTTTTTTAATTAAACTGTTTTTCTCTCAACCCACAAGTTTCTTTCTCTCTTTTACCCTTCTGATTCTCCCTCTATCTTACCGGGGGAGGGAGGACTGAGTGAGCAGCTGAGTGGTGCTTAGTTGCCAGCCAGGGTTAAACCACAACAACACTGCATCTCCTCATCCTCATTCCTGGATAGAGGATCTATTTAATGAAATAGTTATTTTCAGGTTTCTTTTAATGTTCTAGATGTGTAGAGAGAAATACTTTTACATTTTTTCTTCCACGATGCCTTCATCACCACCAAAATTATTACATCAACTCTTGAAGTGTGCCCTCTAGATCAAGATAATGATGAAAACATTTAAAAGTCAGACAGCTGCAAGTAGAGTTTATCCAAATGGCATCCAAAAGCTAAACTAATCTCTCCTAGATAGATAGATAAAAGAAGGAATAAAATAGTCTGTGTGATGAAGGTAGACTAAACGTAAAAGAAGAGTCACCACCCCACCCCCACCCCCAAACAAACCAAAAAAACAAGAGGAAAGACTGTAGGATATTAGGGACCAAAAAAAGTCTACCATAAAGCAGAAAATCCACTCTCTTACAAGACTAACTATGAGTAAAATTTGGTGGTGTGCATTCAAATGTCCACACTGATTTTTGTCTTTTTATACTACACAGTTTAAAAGTAGATTAGAATTTCCTGTTTTCTGCCTTGCTTAAGAAGTCTCTTTTTTTCCCCTTTCTCCTTTTCAGCTCTTTTCTCCCTTTCACACAACTCTGTGTTCTGGCATGGTTTACAGCAGAGTCTCACTCACTGCATTCTAGAGTGTAAATGAATACATCATAAAAAGTAAGCATAATTTATTGCAGATCATATTGAGTTTGTTTAGGGTGCAATTCATCCCTGTGTAAAGGGCAATACTGCCAAAGTCAAGCAGTCAAACAACTTGACAGCTTTCCCTCCCTTCCTCCATGCAAAAAAATGAGACTGGTTTAAATCATGGAACCAAAAATGAGCCTTTTAACTTCTGAGCCTTCAGGAAGCAACCACCTTTTGCTGATTATTTCAGGTTCATCTCCAATTCTGTGTTTCTGTAAACACAGAAAAGTGGGCTTCTAACTGTTCAGAAGGACAAGTGCTGTCCTGACTGCCCTTTTCTATCCCTATCCCTAACTTTTTACAATTCTTTATGCCTTTTATATTTCTAATTGTTCTGACAGCTTAATCTCTGATTCCCCTCAGTTATCTGTACATTCAGCATATTTTCTCATTTTTCACATACCACTCCATCTTCTGCATCCCTTCAATATCCCTGATCCATCTTTTATTTTGTACTATCTGTACCCTTCTATTTCCTTAAAATCTGTCCAATATAGAATATGAGAGAATGTAACAGTCTCTCTTGCATGCCTCACTGGAAAACAAAACAAAACAACTCCCACAAACCTGGAAGGAGGCAGTCTTTCCCAATAGGAGTCTATCTTTCAAATACAAATCAAGCCATCTTGACAGAGATCAGCTATGGTTCTATGGTATGCAACAGTGTCAGTACTCACTTCAAGAAAAGTGAAACTTAGGAGCTTAATGGAAATTGAGACTTTAGGGAAAAATGAGCTCATGAGCCTAGATGTTCTGTAAAAGCTGCTCCAACGTTAAAAATCAGCATCTCTGGTAACTCCCAAATTATGATTTTTTTTCTGGTTTTACTGATTTTCTGTTTGGTTTGGGTTTTTCTTCCACTTAGTAAAGCTTTTCTTCATATCCATGTAAACTGAAAACTAATAAAATGAAAAGTGGGATACCCAAAATTAGTATTATTCCAGAATCGCATTCCTTAAAGAAATTCCTGCAAGCTGTGTAAAATTCATAATCAGATCAGTGGACACACACTATGCTCTTCATTTGAATTGTTTCACTGACACAGGAATGAAATGCAGTCTTTGAAACCATTCACGATCATTTAATAGTTGTTATTATTTAACAAGTTAATAATGCTTTACATGAATTTTAAAGTGCACTTTCAGAAATACCTGTATTAGTTGTTTGTGTCCCCTTTCATAAAATTTAATATTATTTAATAGGAGAAACAGACAGACCAAGACTTAAATACACCAATGGTAAGAAGTTTTCAACTTATCCTGCAAAACATAAGGAAGAAAGTACCGTCGTCTATGGATTTTATAAACAAACCCCTTCTGTGATATCTCATATGTCCAGATGTTAAATTTGTGTTTGAACAAGATGAGCTATCATTACCAGAGGAATTGCAGTGGCATCAAAACCTAAAGCTTGAATCAATGATACTGAAAGAGCATAAAATTGTAGTGTTTCTAAAAGGATACACTAACAATACAAAGTTTAAAATAGAAATATATACCATTGTATTTAAAAAAAAAAAAAGCAAAGCAAACCAAAACAACAAACCACAGGACAAAAGAATTAGTTAAATTGCTTGTCCTAGACTGAGTATCAAAGCAGTTCCAAAATGACCCTCTTTCACCTTCCTTAAAACCTAGGCATTCAAACCCATCATCTTTTATAATGTATGTAATCAACAGTAATATGACAAAACTGAGTAGAGAAAAAAGTATGAAAGTCAGGGTTTAAGCAATGTCTATTTCTCTATTTTGTTTTAATTGCCTTTCAACTGACTGAAAATCCTCTCAGATTTTTTTACATTCTGGATATTACTTCTCCTTTATGCCACTCAGTAGTGATGCCCCTTTCCCTCAATCTTTTCCTGGTTTTATATATATATATATCTAAAAGTAATTATACCCTCTGTTAGAATCCTAACTTTAACTTTGTGAAGTCATTTATACATCTGGTAAATTGACAAATTTAGATGACAGAAGATTAAAAGTTGAGAAAAAAAACCTGGATCATGCATGTTTAATATTATGAGCTAAATAATCTTCAGGACAGAATGCCCCATTCTGAGTGTCAGAAAGGTGGAAGAGAAGCACAGTGTATATTCTTAGTTTAATAGTTGGGACTACCTATGGTTGTTTTATTTTAAAATCACATTTTTAAATTCATTCAAAACTGTACTCAAGGTAGAGATCCCTCAGAATAGTTCATAGAAGATACATATCTACTACCTCTAAAATCTAAAAACCATTTTCCGTTTATGTGAAGACCAAGTACAGAAATGTACATGGATGATTCAGACCTATAGTTTAGAATCAGATATAGCATAAATTCATGTTTTTGATTTAAAGTCAAAGCATATATTAAAACCTTTCAGTGCATTTTCTCATGGTTTTGGACAAAGTTTGTAACCAATGAATAAAAGAGAGTGAATTATACTTTCCACAGTTAATACAAGCAAATGAAAACTGTTGAGGGGTTTTTCATCTTTAATAATTTTTCTTGCCTTACATTGGAACACAATAAGTCATTCTTTGTTTTCTATCCTGTTGTCGTGGTTTAACCCCAGTCAGCAACTAAGCACCACGCAGCCGCTCACTCAGTCCCCCCCCACCCAGTGGGATGGGGGAGAAAATCGGGAAAAGTAAAACTCATGGGTTGAGATAAGAATGGTTTAATAGAACAGAAAAGAAGAAACTAATAATGATGATGATAACGCTAATAAAATGACAACAGTAGCAATAAAAGGATTGGAATCTACAAATGATGCGCAGGGCAATTGCTCACCACCCGCCAACCGACACCCAGTTAGTCCCCAAGCAGTGATTCCCCTGCCCCCACTCCCCCCAGTTCCTATACTAGATGTGATGTCCAGTGGTATGGAATTCCCTGTTGGCCAGTTTGGGTCAGCTGCCCTGGCTGTGTCCCCTCCCAACTTCTTGTGCCCCTCCAGCTTTCTCGCTGGCTGCAGATGAGAAGCTGAAAAATCCTTGACTTTAGACTAAACACTACTTAGCAACAACTGAAAACATCAGTGTGTTATCAACATTCTTCACATACTGAACTCAAAACATAGCACTGTACCAGCTACTAGGAAGACAATTAACTCTATCCCAGCTGAAACTAGGACACCTGTATATAGACCTGTACCACTAACTTGAAAAATGTGTAGAGAGCAATAAATGTGCTCCCATTTTCCTGGGGACAATTACACAGTCTGTTCTACAAAGCACAGGATATATTTTGGGCATGAATGGTGTAGACCAAAGCAACAACAAAAGTCTGTTTTCATGTGCACGCATAGGAAGAAATGCAGAGTAATGTATTCTTAAACAAAATTAAATTTTGGCTGTACTTGAGAATGATAGAGAAATTTTTATGAAAGATCAGTTGTGAGTGAGCAAGATGGAGGCTTCAGTTCTCATAAATACTGCTACTTGGATGAGAAAAATTGTGTTTGCTGTTTATGATAAAGTAGCTGACAGCCCTACAAACACAACACAGTTCAGAAGTGAAATATATAAAACATGATAACCTTAAGTTACATTTGTACATGAGATGAGACAAGATCCCTATTGTAACTATGTTTCTTATATAAAAACATGCATGTCTCTCAGGGAAGCTGATTATTTCTGAATACTGAAGAGATGAAGAAAGAGAAATCCATTCAACATTCCTTTAAGCATCTGTAATCCATTTTTTACTCTTGTTTTCTTCCTTGCACTTACTGTATGCATATGTTTGTTTTGGTATTTTTAAATTCTCCAGACTTGAACCCTTAGAAAACCTATGAGAACAAAATCACCCATGGTTACTCATGTAAAGGGCTTAATTCTCACTTAGACATTTATGTAAATGAATAAGTGAGAATTAGAGTAAGGCCTTTTGAAGTCAGTCAATTTTCAGATTTGTGAGACCATGAGACAGTAGCCTAGCTCACTGTTTTGTTTTGAAGAGGGCTTCTGTCTCCCTTGTGAAGATTTTTTTTTTTTTTTTTAACCTTAACCTCTGGCAATCAAAAAGTATTAAGTGATAGACCTCCAATCTCCTTTGACTGGGCCAGGCTGAGTGACTAGCCACAACTGTAAATAAGAGGATGCCGTTTACAGCAAATGTGATGTTGTCTTAGAGAAGTGGTTCAGCAAACTGAAAGGAGGCCACTGAAGAAGCAATACCACAAATTTCCAAAGCAGAGAGGAAAGTGGAAAGTTTTACAGCTTTGCATGGGGGAGAGGGAGCATGACAGAAATTTTTTCATAAGATTCTTTTCCTTTATAGACAGAAAGTTTCAGTATCTAAAACTGAGAGAAATAGAAGGTAATGAGGAAATGAATGTCTGAAAATTGGCCTGCTAGAGGAAAACTTCAGCATTTTACTGATTTAATACTTTATATTGACTTTATACTTTATCCTGATTTCATTTTGAGGCATGGCTGGGCAGATCTGTATTTTTGGTTGAATTTTAGTTCTTTGTGAGCTGTTAGTAAGTCCAAGAAAAAGAAGGGATATTTGACTATAAACACTTTTTCCACTTTTAAGGTACAGGAAGAATCTGATAAATGCTGTGTGCCCATAGGATCATTCTGTATCATGAAGAAGTGGGCTCCTAGAAGTACCATCACGCACTTCCTTTAATTAATTGGTGAGATGTTTTATAGGTCCAGGAAGAGGAAAAAGTTACAAACAAATTTACATACACTCTCACATGGAAGAAATCTCCTCACCTCTGCTTTTATTATGGCTTCCTAAGCCAGGAACAAACTAAGGGAAGACAGAAATGACTGTTCTCTGCCACTTACCTCAAATAATGTATAAAAGCCTTGAGTTTCAACAAGTTAGCTGAAGGCTAGAGGTTTCAAAAGTCTGAACTTCCAACATCATAATAAAAATCACTAGTTAGAGAAGAAATTCTCTCTCCTGGTGAAAGAAGGCTGTCAAGTGGACTTGATAGTTATATTTTATTTTTTATCTGCTTTCTGTCCAGCAACACACATAGAGCTTGGAGACTGGGAGAGCATATGCTGACTCTCATTCTGCCAGTACTCAGAGAACATTAGAGAGAGCTGGGTTTCAGGCTGAAATTATGATATTTGGTGCAAACTAGACAATGATCAGGGAAAAGAAAGAAAGAAAGAAAAAGGAACAGAACTTGGTTTATTTCAGAGGAAGGTCTAGAAAATAAATTTATAGGAAATCGAGTTGTTAAGTCTATTGTTCACACAACAATTTAATGATTTGAAATTTGCATAATATCCTGGAATATAATCTCCAGAAATACCCGGTCAAGTTATTCAGGGGACTTAAGCAAAGAGAGTGACTGTGTCAAGCTCCACATTCTGCGTGATTCTATCATGTTGCAGTAATTTAAAAAAAAAGCCAAAAACTTTCTTAATGTGATACTGCTGTCATGAGCTGATAATCAAGGATTACATGTTGGAAGCCAGATTCTCATCTTAGTTGCAGTGAAGTGTGATTTCTGTAGAGTTATTCTAGATTTATAGTGGCTTAATCAAGATAAGACTCTGGTCTGGTGCAGCCTAGAATTAATCACATGCTGGTTTTGGTGCTCTAATAGATGTGTTAGCAAATCTGGGGCAGGGTTGGGAGGAAAGGAATTCTCATCTTGTTGCCACACCCCAGCTCAGCTGCTGCCATGAAGATACTTCCCTGAAGTGTAGTTAATAACCACTGAGCTCTAGTCAGAGACTCAGAATGTTTTATGTTTTCTTGGCAGCCCCTGATTGCAAAATACCAAGGTCTCCTTGTTGCAGTACACTTCAGCTGGGGAGCGCACAGCACTTGCATTTCCATCTCTTATGACTTTGTCAGTATTATATCTGTCATTGGGAAGGAAAAAGCACCCATGATGACGAGGCATTTTGGAACACTGAGCAGGTGGAAAAAGTTCTTAAACTGGGTGTTAAAACAACTCTTTCTTTTCATAGTCTGTGTGTCTCTCACTCCCCACTTCCCCCCTCCCAAGTCTTTTTTGAAACACAGTCTTTTGATTTAGTTTTGCAGGCAGCTTTGATGAAAGCCACACAATGTTTTTGCAGACATTCCATCTAGTACAGGCCCAAATGAAACAGGCCATGTTTAACACAGCAACTCAGGAACACTATCACATCCGCCCACCCAGCCAATGAAAAGGAAGTGATCAATATTGACTAGTTCATAGGAACTTCAGCAAGTGCGAAGAAAAAACTGTGGGAGTAATGCAATATGGTAGTAATACAGTAAACCAGTGAAGGGAAATGATAAAAATATGTAAGAATTAGCTTGCTTACCAATAACTTCCAACAGGAATACAATTATGATAATAGGATCATGAAAGCACTTCTGTATATGCCTACATTAGTTTTCTTCCTTTTGTGTTTGAACATGAACCAGCTGAGGGACAAGGGAATACAATGAACATAAAATTAGCTTTTATTTTTAGTAACATTTGTGTTATGCATGTCTTTTACTGATGCAAATGCACTTTGCACTGATTCAGGTAATCTGATGTAGCCCAATTATTCTGTATATTTCTTTTCTTCTTTTCCTCCATGTCTAGTTTCATCTTACACATTTTAACTTCACCAGAAGAACAACAATAGGATTTAAGTACCCTTTTTCTTTTATACATTCTGATTAATCCCCTCTTTGCATTTTGCCTTCTCAAAATCTTTCACATACTGATGACAATCTGTCACTTAAGTTTCTTTTTAGTAGATGTTTAAGCTTCAAATTTTGTACATTAAATTACAAGATTTATCCACCTTCCAAATTTTCTCCTGTTATGCAAAGGAATTTGAAATATTGTATAAATCCAGTAAATGGATTTAGGTGTCATAGTGTTGTCATCTTTGAATCACCTACAAAGCTGTAGAAAGGTTAAAAGATGCAGTTATTGTAATAGCTCTGGGGTATCTTTCCAACTGAGATTACAAATTCTAAAGTAAGAATTTGTGCTAGTAATATGGGAGGCATATTAAATTAAGACACATTTAATGTATACAAAATAAACTGAAAACACTTCAAGGCAAGGATCCTGTCTCCCTTTCTAGTTTTCAAGTGTTTTGATAAATGGAAACTATAAACAAATCCAAGCATACATTCAGGTGCTTTGCTGTATTGTGGATGTCATGGTTTAACACCAGCTGGCAACTAAGCACCACGCAGCCACTCACTCTCTCTCCCCACCAGTGGGATGGGGAAAAACAAGTAAAACTCCTGGGTTGAAATAAGAGCAGTTTAATAGTACAGAAAAGGAAGAAAATTAATAATAATAATAATAAATAATAATAATAAATAATAAAACTATTAGAATATACAGAACAAATGATCCACAATGCAATTGCTCACCACTTGCTGACCGATGCCCAGTTAGTTTCCAAGCGGCGATCTGCCCCTCCCAGCCAACTCCTCCCAGTTTATATACTGGACATAATGTCATATTGTATGGAATACCCCTTTGGCCAGTTTGGGTCAGCTGCCCTGGCTGTGTCCCCTCCCAACTTCTTGTGCCCCTCCAGCCTTCTTGCTGGCTGGGTATTAGAAACTGAAAAATCCTTGATTTAGTCTAAACACTACTTGGCGACAACTGGAAACATCAGTGTGTTATCAACATTCTTCGCATACTGAATCCAAAACGTAGCACTGTACCAGCTACTAGGAAGAAAATTAACTCTATCCCAGCTGAAACCAGGACAGTGGATAAATGCCTATGTCTGGTTTTGTCATCATAAGCTAGTTTCACAAAACGATGATATTGCCTTGCCCAGGAATCACGACCTCTCTGCCTCACTTCCATCTGTTTCTGTCCTTGTGTGTAACTGTTGAAATCCTGATGGTATTCGTCCATTCAATAGAGACTACTGTGTCCTATAACGCCCTTGAGAAGTTTCTTTAAGAGCATAAGAAAATGACGTTTACCTGGCTGCCTTATTATAGTGTGTAAGAGGTTTAGGCAAATTTCATCACCCTGCAAAAAATGGAGAAAAACAACCAAAAGGACTATGCTCCATATAGTGACATTTTATAGGTTCTGCTTAACCAATACTGCATGTGTTCATATGTCCAGATGGCATCTCTCTTCCTCCTACTGTGACTTTTCTCCTTACAATAAATTGTTCAGATGTCTGATCTGTTGGAAGACATAATGTGAGATTATGTATCTATAATACATATAATAATGTAGCTTTTTTTAAATATTTACTGGTGTTAGGATCTTCTTCACCTTCTTGTATGTAACTAAACCTATAAACTGTAGTATCATTTGAATACAGAGGTTATGGTTATACTTGTCAAAAAAAGTCATCAAGGGAACTTGATAGGTACTAGAATCTGATTATTTTTAATACTAAATTGCTCAAAATGTGCCTGATGCTGTCTTGGTCCAGGCCAACAAATAATTTCCTAAGCAATTCCAGAGTACAGCACAAGAATTATCATGGAGAAGGAACCATTTCCAGAGGACTGTCTTCATGCAGCTACTCTACTTTGGAGGATGAGAGCTGTAGGTTATATATGCAGGCCTTTCTATGCCATTTGACCTCAGTGCAAGCAACAGCCTGGGCACATTTAGTTTATCTGTAGCTACACTCGCTCCTTTTCTGACCCAAAACATATTGAAATATTTCCAGGAAAAAGAAAGAACTGCAACATATGGAACCGGATGACCTGCTTCAGACTTGTCCTGGTTTTGGTTGGGCTAGAGTTAATTTTCTTCCTAGTAGCTGGTATAGTGGTGTGTTTTGGATTCAGTATGCGAAGAATGTTGGTAACACACTGATGTTTCCAGTTGTCGCCAAGTAGTGTTTAGACTAAATCAAGGATTTTTCAGTTTCTAATACCCAGCCAGCAAGAAGGCTGGAGGGGCACAAGAAGTTGGGAGGGGACACAGCCAGGGCAGCTGACCCAAACTGGCCAAAGGGGTATTCCATACAATATGACATTATGTCCAGTATATAAACTGGGAGGAGTTGGCCTGGGGGGGGTTACTGCTTGGGGACTGGCTGAGCATCAGTCACTGAGTGTTGAGTAATCCTATTGCTCATCACTTTGTCTTTCTTGGGTTATATTTCACTCTTTTTTTTCCCTTCATTTTCATTATTATTATTAATTTTCAATTATTGAACTGTTCTTATCTCAACCCATGAGTTTTACGTGGTTTTGATTCTCCTCCCCATCCCACTGGGGCGGGGGGTAAGTGAGTGAGCGGCTGCATGGTGCTTAGCTGCTGGCTGGGGTTAAACCACAAGAGTACTGCAAGACTGATACTTAGGCAGGTGGAAAATGGTAATGTGAATTTGAATACAGCTGTGAAAACATGGAGTTTGCTCCCTTAGTCTTCAATGTGTTAACTTATCTGTTTGGAGAAACAAAGGGGAATGTGCTATGTTTTCAACTACTGAGTCCCTGATTTTTTTAAGTAAGGGATAATATGCAGTCTTAACTTCAGAAGTTAATTTGTTCAAGATGATAAATACTACTCATTAGTAGATATCCTGTTAATTTTATTCAACTGTGAGATCTTGCAGAGATGAAAATTTCAGCCTTTTCCTGGCACTGTATAGGAAATACCTGCTGCAACTTCCTAATCATCATATTGTTAGGAGTAAATGCCATTTTGAAGTACTCACTGGTCACTGTGCTACTTAAATGCACTACTTGAATATAATGAGTTCCAGAAGCTAGCAGGTTATTTTAAAGAGAGAAAAAAACTAAAAAGAAAACCGCAGCCCCCCTAAAAAAAAAATATTTTCAAAGAAAATCCTAGCAGTCTCAGACCGTTCCTTTCAAATCTTAATTCCCACTTGTGTATCTAGCTAAGTATAATTATATAAATATTAACAAGAAAAAAGTCTGACAAGATGAAAGTTCAACTTGACTGTTTTATTCATGTTAGTCCTGACTCTTCACCTCACTGTAGCAGTTTTGCTTTGCTTTGTCTCTGTTGACAAGAGTTCAGTCACACTGGCATGGAACCAGTTTAATGAGGCAGATGATTATGCCAATAAGATTCTTAAAAAAGAATTTCTTAAGAAAATAAGTTAAGCACTTTAATTAGTGGATGCTAGAATTTAAGTTACCCAGGCAACATCACCCAATACTTTTGAAAGTGTTTTATGATAGTTTGTCATTTCCTGAACCCCATAGGACCCATGATATCCCCAGTGTAATGAGTAGGTAGCAACTCAGAAGTGAGACTAGTACATACTTTTCCTACATCTTTGCAAGGTGATCCCACTGTATTTACTGATATTCATTGAAATACTGTACAATATAAGTAGTTATTTTGCTTCCTGGAATTCTGAACTGTGGTAGTCCTGCCATGTCAGTTCCGGTGACCTTCTCTGATGTAGGACAGCATTTCACAAATAAGGACAAGCCTGAACCGATAATTTCTTCTGTGGTCTTGGTTGTGCAGCACATCTTAGACCTGCTGGCATCCATCCATACAATAATATGGGCTGTTACCTTTACTACATACCGAATATGGGCTGTTACCTTTACTAGGTACCCACTCTCCCATTTACATCAGTTGGAGGTGTGGGTGCTTACCACTGTGTATATTAAGTTTTAGGCTTGTGTAAGACACCAAAAATGAGAAATGAATCATTGCCAAAAACTAGTGACAAGAGGCTTGTCATGTAACTTCATAAGAATATCATAGAAAAACAGTAGCTGAGGCAGGAATTGGACTGAATTTTATTTTTGGTAGTATTCACTTAAACCAGGAGATTTAAACTTTTGCTTCTGCAGTTCTGCTTTATTCTCTATGTAACTCCCAATATCTAGAAAGAATGAAGCATTCTTCCTTCCACTAACACCACTTATGATGTATCTTTACTTCTTCACCCTGAGCCCATTCAGCATGCTGAATAAGTCATGAGTGCTTTGGCTTAAAGAGAGCATAAACATCATATATGGTAATGCTTATGTGCAAGAGAACTGTATCAAATGTTGGCATTTCCCTACTTCCAGCCACTATAGCCTATATAGTTTTTTGTAATTAAAGAAATCAAACGTTAATTTTGCTTGTTATAGTGAGCTGAAAGCAAAGAGGTAGACACAAACTGGTTTGTACAGCTTTGGTATAATCCTGCACACCTTAACTAAGGCTTGCCTTTTTTTTTTTTTTTTTTTTTAAATGAATGCTTCTTCCCTTTGTTACCTTGGGAGCTTGGGTCTCAGATAGATGACCTCGCCTATGGGGCCCAGAAAAATCTCTCTCATACACTCTCTTTGGTGACTGTTAAACTTGTATCTGTTTCTGCAAACATATCTATAATTTCTTTTTATTTTTACTCTGAAAAAAACCAAACCCCAAGCCAAGAATATGAAATAAGGCTTTTGTTAAACAATTCTGTAAAAATGTATTCTGTTAGTCATAAACCTATGTTATTCTCTACTATATCCTACTTTTTTGTCATTTTGCTGTGTTTATATCCACCCACAATAAAGACACAGGTTTGAACTCTCATGCCTTTTAGCAACCCAACTAAAGAATTTCATATTTGATGGGAGTACAGGTGCTATAAACAACCCATGACTCACAGCTCCCACTAATAGAGGAAAAAAATATAACCTAAAGAGGTTCCTTAAAGAGGATACTTACTGTTCAAACTGGTTGAATAATCTGTGAACACTTTGTGCATACATTGTTCATCTTGCAAATGTATTTTTTGATCATAAATATTCAACAAATTGCTTTGTGCTTTACCACGTAAACCATACCCATATATGTTTTTCTTTTTTATTGAAGAATATTTATAGAAATTACATGTTACGTATCTGTCATGGTCCACGTGTTAAGAAAATTATTTGCGTGCAGTGCACACAAACCTCATCCTATCACAATGGTATACAAATGCTTTCTGGAGTCTGAATAATAAACAAATGTTAATTGACAATAGAATTTTTTAGAGTTCTTTATTTTATGTAGATTTCCCTGTTATTTAAATCTATTCATGTTCAGATAAATTTTTACAAAAGCCTGCAGAAATATCCATCTAAACCTTGGGGATGCTAACATATCTGTTAATACATGAAACATTTATTTATTTTAATAGCTTAATCTCAAGAAACAGTTTTTTATAGGATTAATTTCATTAAAAGAGTTTAACAATGGAATTTGTATCAATTTAAGAAAAGACAAGCTACTAAAATCCTGCTTTGCAATCTTTAGGTTTAGAAAGCTGGTAATAAGGTCTGTTTCAAATCTCACCAGATTTTCAAGGGATCTTGATTAAATCGTGCATTATAATTGTTCTCTGATTTACTTTACAGAGGTCAGAAGAAACTGGTGGTACAGGGCATAATACAGGCAGAATCTGGGCTCAAATCTTTTTCTGCTTCAGTTCCTCATCTATAAAACCTAGCCAAGCAACAGAACACATTACCATGAGACGGTGTTGATTGAAAGATCTTCTGAGTATAAGGTGGTCATGGCCCATCTGGAGTTCAACCATCTGAAGTTGGCATGTGTGGGGTTTTGTGTTTTCAAATACAAAATAGAAAATACATTGGTTTTGTATTAAAACTGTAGTAAAACACCTTTCAATATGCAAATTTCTGTCTTCTAAGTTACCTCCCAGTGACAAAAATATGCAGGATTTAGGAATTTATTACATATCCTTGGTGTGAAGCATATGTCCAATTTATTAATCTCAGTTCGGTATTGGGAAATGAATAATGAATGTGAAGAGCTGTTTCTGAATCCAAGTAGAGCACAATTGCAGTTAATCATTCTCCACTTTAAAAATCTCTTGGTTTTCACTGCTTTGGTTTATGGTTGGGAAATTGCTATCTCCTTTCTCTTTTGCATAACTGTTCTGATTCTTGTTGAAGTGGTGGTTCTGAAGAATGCTGACTTCTGCCTACTTTCCCATTTTATAGAAACCAATACCTTCTTGAGATCCACTCCAAGAGAATTAAGAATTCCTGTGACTGGACTCTGCAAAAGAAAAAAACAAAGAAAAAAAAACAAAACAAGTGAAGTCTTAAATACAGAGTTTCATTGTTCTCCTGTAGGGTTTGGTGGGGGTTTTTTAACCCACACTACAACAACAGTGCCTATATTATATTGCCCCTCACACTGAGGTTTGCAATTTCCACAGACACACTGTTACACATTTTTAAAAAGTCTAGACACAGAAATCATTACATAAATTAATTGTCTTCTTAAAAGCTGTACACCATCTTTTCCCAGCTCTTATATGCTTAAGATAAACAGACCTTCTCCTAAACCAGTAGCATAAATCTAGACACTAGTATCTCTTTCTGCTGGCATACAAAGAGATAGAACACTCTCCAATTTTTTAACTTAGAATAAGGATTAAATTCTAGATTTATCAGGTCAAAAGAGATGATTATCCCACTGTATTCAGCACTGGTGCAGCCTCACCTTGGGTACTGTGTGCAGTTCTGGGCCCTGCAATTTAAGAAGGATGTGAAGGTCCTTGAATACATTCAGAGGAGGGCAACAAAGCTGGTGAAAGGGCTGGAAGGCATGTCCTACGAGGAGTGGCTAGGGACTCTGGGGTCGTCTATTTTGGAGAACAGGAGGCTGAGGGGTGACCTCATTGCTCTCTCCAGCTTCCTGAGGAGGGGACATGGAGAGGGAGGTGCTGAGCTCTTCTCCCTGGTACCCAGTGATAGGACACGTGGGAATGGTTCACAGCTGTACCAGGGGGGGTTTAGACTGGACATTATTGTGGCAGTACACTCCCCTCCCTCCTCCCCCCCCCCCCCCCCAGCCAAAAACAAACCTTCTCCAGGCAGGGAGAAGAGTTAAAAAAACCCAACTAAACCCTGGACACTGCAGGTTGAAATTTGAACTGGCCAATGGAGATGTGCCAGGTACACTGAGGTGACCTTCTTGGCCAATAGGGATTAAAATGACCACAGGTCACATTCCACAAGGGTATAAATGGGGTCCCACAGGAGGACGTGTTGGAATCAGTCCTCCTCAGAGCAGCAGGTCTGCAGTCGGGGACTCCCCCTTGGGCCGGGTCATTGCCAGAGGTAACTCCTCGAGGGAGAGAGCCCTCAGCTCTCAGGTGAGTGATATGCGCATTTTAAGTCATCTTTTTTAAATCTCAACGATTCTTAAGTCAGCTGTGTAGTACTAATTCCCCTTACGCCATTGAGCCTGTAGGTCACTACTGTTACCAGAGTTCTAACTAACTTTTCTACTGAAGAATAAATCTGAGCTTTAACACCTGTTGGATTTGAGTGTGCGTGCATCTGTAACAATTAGAAAGCATTTCTCTACTGAGAGGGTGGTCAAACACTGGAACAGGCTTCCTACAGAGGTGATCGATGCCCCAAGCCTGTCAGTGTTTAGGAGGCATTTGGACAATGCCCTTAATAACATGCTTTAACTTTTGGCCAGCCCTGGAGTGGTCAGGCAGTTGGACTAGATGATCGTTGTAGGTCCCTTCCAACTGAAATATTCTATTCTAATCTACCTGGAACTATTCTATTTTTTACCCTTGCTTTTATCAATATATTTCTGTGTTTTGATAAAAACACTGCTTTCCTCATGTAAAAAAAAAAAAAAAAAGTTTTATTTATATTTTAAATCCTTTTTGGGGAGAAACATCAGTACTTTTGACACTACAACATGTGAGATGCTCCCTTAGAGAAGTGAGAAATCATGGAATAAGAAATTTTATGTTCCTATGATTTTTCACACAAAATTGTGACTATCATTAAAAATGAAATATTTATTTTTTTCTCAAATAATATTTGACAGAAGGTATTTGAGATTTCAGTTTCTCTTTTTAGATATTTTATATATTTTCTTCAAAATACAGATACCTTCCATTTTTCATTAAATTCATAATGATGTTACTGTCATCCTCAGAGGATTCATTGTGACAAAGAAATTATACTTTATTTTAAATTACAACCACCATGTAATTCCAGTACCATCCTACTGCATCTGAAAGTCTCAAATGAAGCTACCATAACTCACTGCATAGTATGCTGAGTAAAACTCCTCAAATAGAGAACAAGGATATGAACACATCAAAAAGATTTCATTTTCTCTACTTCTCCATGAGTCGTTCATGTGTCTGTGAAACTGCTAGAATGATGATAAAATGTCTTGCAAAAGCCACTTAAGTTCTAAAGCTCGAAGTGGAAAAATTTGGTGTAGTTCTAGATACCTCCCACCATGAGTCATTGTGTTATTTAAGCAAGATATGACAGACTATGCAGCAGTGCTGATTAATGGACACCTTGGGTGTGTAGCGAGGCATGAAGTGAAGCTGATGCAAACAAGAAGTACATTAATCACAAGAAGTTCAGAATCCTGAAGCATCTTATTGTCACCCTGTAATGAATAGGTTTTACATATAAAAATATATATTATTTATGCTTATTTTTAGTGCTGTCATATGTGCTAAAGTTTTATGGCCTTTTTTTCCCCTTTAAAAATGTGAATTATACAAGCAATTTAGAAGCTGCTTAATAGTTTGGAGAATAGCCACTTTAAATTATTAGAGGCTAAAGTCTTCAAGGGCCTTTGAAAATGTATTTTCATACATATATATCAGTTCTACAATATGGATTATATTTATATACAATTTAAAAAAAGTCCTCTACTTATGAGATCTTGCTTTAAGAAAAGGATAAAGTTGGCTGTATAAAGTTAGCTAGTAAAGCAGCAGCAGGAACTTGCCTTTCACTTTCATCACCTTGACTGTTCTTTCTTTTTACTTGCCTACACCTTTGTGTCTTACTAGCAAGTTACATGTCATGTTTGATTCTCATGCCTCTGAGATGAAATATCACTATATATATCTTGCCAAAAGGAGGGGAACACAAATGATTTCTTAATCAGCCGATTTTAATATCTAAAGCTTTTAGTCACACTCTAGGGAGATCATTGTGCTTTAAGACATACTGGACTTTTTTTTAACACTTATCTATTAAACTCTCTAAATAAGAGCCTCCTATGCACCTTCTCATACACAATTCATGTAAATATGTGTACTTTTGTCTTCATACTAGGGATGACACTGTCTACCCCTAAAACGTAACTACACTTACAGACCGCAGAAAAGGTAAAGGGTCTTTAAATGAAATCTGTCTGGTTCCTGAATGGTTCAGGAAGTACTGAAAAATCAGCTGAACTTTTCCCAAGCAGTTGAGTATTCAAAGGCTAAAGTCTGTGCAATGGCTCATGACATCTTCATTCTAAAAAAGTGCTTCATGACTTTGGAGACGTAATGCTCAAAAGTGCAGCGGATGGTACGCATGGTATGTTTTATGTAATAATGTCCACAGCTCCACATAGCATCCCCTTACATTCAGCTCATGACATTTTCTGTTGTTTTCCTTCTTATAACTGAGACATTTCTGTGTCATACAAAATGTATTTATTTTATTCCTGTTCCTTAGCAATGAACTATGGGATTTTAAAAGATCCAAAAGAAGCTTATGTTTCTAACTGATAGCACATCTGTGTCATTTACATGTTCCTGTGTGTATCAGCAAGGTTATAAGTCAACACAGAGTTCTCATGAGAAATTGCAGTAGATCTTGCTAAGGTCACAAAGATCACCACTATGGCAAGAAATTAATGCTGTATTAGGAGACTATATCAGGATTCTTTTATTGTAATGCAGATAGTTTTGGTTTGACCTATCTTGCCCCTTGGCTGTACAAATCTTTTTACTACAAATACTTCTTTCCCATCCTCCTTCCACCTAATGACAGTGTTTATTCATTTTTATATTATCTGCCTTAAAGATGAATGCTCCAAGGGTACTTAGAAATTCTCTACAAGCGCTTTAGCAAAGAGTAATTTTCTGTCAGTGCATAGCTCAGCTAACATTTTTGTCTTGGAATCCATTTTAGAAAATACAGTTATGTCATTTATTTAATTTTAAGTGGGTGTTGTGGTTTAACCCCAGCCAGCAACTGCTCACTCACTCCCCCCCCCCCCAGTGGGATGGGGGAGAGAATTGGAAAAAAGTAAAGCTCATGGGTTGAGATAAAGAGGGTTTCATAGGACAGAAAAGGAAGATTATAATAACAACAACAACAACTATAATAATAATAAAAGAATTGGAATGTACAAAACAAGTGATACACAAGGCAATTACTCAGCACGCACCAACTGAAGCCCAGTTAGTTCCCGAGCAGTGATCCAGCCAACTGCCCCCGGTTCATATACTGGGAATGACATCATATGGTATGGAATACCCCTTTGGCCAGTTTGGGTCAGCTGTCCTGGCTGTGTCCCCTCCCAACTTCTTGTGCCTCTCCAGCCTTCTTGCTGGCTGGGCATGAGAAGCTGAAAAATCCTTGAGTTTACACTAAACATTACTTAGCAACAGCTGAAAACACCAGTGTGTTATCAACATTCTTCGCATACTGAATCCAAGATATAACACTCTACCAGCTACTAGGAAGAAAATTAACTCTATCCCAGCCAAAACCAGGACAGTGGGGTAGAACGAGGTTCACCAGACAAAATATATCAATTACATAAAGCTCTGAAGCAAATCCACTGTTTATAATGCAACTTTATCTAGCTGCATTCAAAATTTTTACAATTTTCTTAGAATTTTATGTATATTGTTAGTATCCTTCTTTTAGTGCTGTTGATTCCCCAGAGTGACTGAAGTGTCTAATCCCAATAGCCCTAACACAAATAAGTAAAGGTTTATCTTAAATTTATTACCTTAATAAAATTTTAGGATATTTTCCTGCTCATATTTTATCTAATTATTTTCTTATCCTATTATTTTTCATTGTACCATGGAGTTTGGAGGCTTGAAGAGAACCAAAGACACTCTTACAAAAAGTCAGCTTGCATTTAGATTTATGATGCTTTGTGAAACTTCAGTAGACCCAGCAACCTGCAACAGAAAAAACTGTTTTACAGACTCATGATAAAATCGTTTAGTGACCTTTGGTCCTGTCCTGTCTCATGCACTCTGCAGTATGATGCCTGTGGTTCATCTGAGGGTTTGTGGGTTCTGGTAGGGTAGATATGTATTGTCTCTGTTGAAGAAAAAAAAAAATCTATATAAATATGTAGTTATATGTATATCTCATGAGTTGTAATTCAGCTGGTTTTGGGGGACTGTATTAGGTTTGTATAAAGCACATTAGCTAGGGACAGAAGGCCTGTTAGAAGTGTCTATAATATTCAGGCACAATGGCATGTGAAAAAGTGAAGATGTCTGAACATACTCTGACTGAAATACGATGTGGACATAACTTGTGTACCCCCTAACCTCAAACTCCTCTAATGCTACTTCAGAAAACTTGTGACACCCATATGCACTCTCAGGTCACATCCAGGGTAGGTAGCATATACTGTTAGACTGATGCTGATAAAACATTGCTCTTCTGACTTATGGTATAGCCACATATTTTCTCAGGCATGAAAAATATTCATGAGGCAGTTTTAGGTTTTAGGGCCATAGAAGCACAAAATTGGGCTCAGAGGAGGTCTTTGTGCTCAGTGTTATGATGATGTGAGCTCTCTATACCTCTTGGCCTCTGGACTGGAGATTTCATTGCTACAGTTAGAAAAGATTTGCTGACATATTAATTAAATAGTTACTTCCACTGATGATCATAATTGGTTTGTTTCTTGCAGATCAACAATATAGATTATTCATTTGTTCAATATTTTTCAACTGAAATTTTCAGTTTGGGGGGAAAAAGTGCAGTGACCCAAACTAAAAGAAATGCTAACCTAAAGGACTTACCATTGTGAAGAACTGCTAAGACAAGATAATGTATTAAAGCTGGTGAAATTTTTACTACATCCTAAATCCTATCAAGGCATGGATTATGCAAAGGTACCCTAAATGTAAATGTCTTAGAATAGACATGCTTTTCTTTTCAAAGTAATATTTTCACTGTAACACTACATTTTTGACCCAAAATCAATTCAGGGATTTTGTTGGATTTTTTAAATGTTCTTTAAGAAGAATCACAAAGTAAAACTTCTGAAGAGATAATAAACATTAAGAAATGAACAGTGATACATTCATCGGCTTTTATTTTGATTTGAGGAAAAAAAAGCCTAAATTAATATTATTAGGAAACATCTGTATTACATAAATTACATACATTTCCAGAAAATAAACTATTTCAATATAAAAAAAGATGTTTTATCACATAAGAGTAAGAATAATCAAGAATTTTCAAAGATTTCCTTTGAAAAACTCAATATATTTGTTTTAAGTAAGCAACAATGGACTACTAACTAGTAACAAACAGTTTGATTTCATGAGAATTTCATAGGTGGGCTATCTCTATATGGATTTAAAATGAGGATTTGATTTTGAACCTAAAAGGAGAGACATAGAGACATCCGGTCCCACTACCAGCTCTTGAATTAATATTATTTAAATATAATGTCTATCTTTTAATGTCTTCTTCTGGGACATTATCTCACATTTGAAAGATTCCAGCTGTAAATCTGCAGTCCAGTCAGATAGTCCTTCAGTAGCTGGCTTTCTCCTCAGGTTTTGATAATTTCAAAATCCGAATCTTTTTTACTTTGCTATTCTTCATTCCCAACTCCTGATTATCCTTGCTGCCATTCTTCATCTCTTTTCATTTACTAATGCAAATCTTCTGAAGTACGGGACCAGACCTCTGTGTAGTACTCTTGTGTTGGAGGAAGCATGACGGATTTCTGCAATGGTAAAGCATTGTATGTATATTTGTCCTCTACTTAGCTCCTAGTAATTGCTAATACGCAGTTATGCTTTTTTGACCACTTACAAGCACTGCAACAGTGTTTTGATGGAACTGCTTATATGTCTAAGATCTTTTTTGTTATAACTAGTTTGAAACTTTTATTTTGTATTCAAAGATAGGTTTTTTGTTCATGTACAACACTAGCATTTGTTGACGCTGAATTTAATTTGATTTTATCTTTACAAATGTGAATTGGATAGTTATTTTGGAAAATTTTGTCATGACTTTCCACTTATTATGAATTTATTAGTATTTTCAAGAGCAAAAGCATTAGAACAGGTCCCTGTAGATCTCCACTGGTGACCTCCCTACACTGTGAAATCTGTCCAATTATTCCTATCCTTGATTTGCTATCATCTTCTAACCAGTAATTGACTTACAAGATTAATGGTTTCCCCCCTTTATGCTTTTTTTTCTCTAAAACCTTTCATTGAGGAATGTTGTCAAGTACTGTTGAGAAAGCTAATTAGACTTTTTTGACTCCATGGCTCTTGTCCACACACTTTTTGACTCAATTTAAAACATTATAAAATGTTTTATGTTCAGACTTTCTTTTATAAGAACTATGCTGACTTTTCCATAATATCGTTGTTAATCCTTAGGACCACAAAACTCATTCTTTCATTTTGTATTACTTTGATTTGTCCTTCTGCTTAGCATTTCAACAGATCCTCCTTAAAGTGTTTTGAAAAAGAATGTAAAAAAAATCACCCTCCTCCTCCCCTCCAAAGAAACTAGAAGAAACTCATATGTTACCTTTCATTCTATGGTACTAGGGCAGTTACAAATGAGAAGTTATTACTACATTCAATGTTGACAGTTTAGCTATTTCATACCCAAGTTCCTTTACAGCTCTTGGGGGAATACCAACTGGTTGTATCAATTTGTTACTGTTCATTTTGTTGAGTTGTGCTGAAATCTCTTCTGTTCACACTTCTATTTCAGACACATTTTCTGATGAGCCTTCTGTGAGGAAATGTTCTGGTGTGGGAATGCCTAACATCTCCAGCAACAGACACAGATGTGAAAGAATAAACTACTTTCCCTTCTACTCCTAAATTTTTAGGCACTTCCTTCAGTCTTTCATTGTTTATTGACCCTACAGACTCCCTGGCAGGCATCTTGTATCAAAGACTTTCGTGTTGGATTTTTTCCCTTAGCAAGGTGTTCCTCTTTTTTTTTTTTTTTTTTTGGGGGGGGGGAAGGGGGGCAGCATGTGGTAATGTCTTGTGCTGTTGGGGTTTTTACATTTAATTTTCCAGAGTTAATGTTCTTTTGTATTTTCCTCATGTGGACATGACTTTATTTTTTAAAGGAAATTTTCTTACTTTAAACGGCTTTTTGTATTCTTTCACTTCATTTTTTACATCTTTTCACAGCTGTCACTCATTTCTCTGGGCATCTAAACAATCTCCATATATGTAAGCGTTTTATCCCTTCTCAAGCTTAGCAGCTCCTTAACTGAAAGAAAGGTCTTTTCTATGTGGAAATGTGTTTAGGAGAACAGTGAGTGCAATTCCCTTTTGTGGAGCCTTTTTTCTTTTGACAAAAGTCAATGAGCTTAGACAATTGTTTCAAACTGAATGCATAACTTTAAATGAACTGCACACAACTAAGGACTGAATAAATGCTTTTGATCTTTAAGATCCGACTTTCTTTTAATGTAATACTCTGGTTTAGGATACATGTTGCTCATGATCAGTGATGAAGCTCAAACAGCTGTTGCTCTATTCCAGAAACACGCTCCAAGTACAGATCTACCCCTTTTACTAAAAAAAAAACAACACCAAAATAAAACAAAAAATTGCATTTTAAATTTAAAATATTGCATATTTTAAACTCAGGTTCCCTGTCAGATTTTCTTTCCTACAGAAAAAAAAACAAAGAAGATGCCCTTCATATTATTGATGAGACATTATAATTATAGGAAAAATGGTTGTTCGGACAAAGGCTCAAGTGTGCCTCAGAGAGAAGGGAAGACTACAGATCTGAGCCAGAGAGCTGAGACGTTGGGTGCCACCTGCAGTCTAAGTCAAATAGCTTTACTTAATCTGTAAAATTGTAATAAATACTAACAAAAACCCACATAAGTGCAGCTACAGTCAAAATAACTTTTTTGTGGGCAGCATAAATATGCTTGAGTGGAAAGTTAGGCTCCACTTTGATTCTATCGCAAAAATCATCTCCCCCCTGTCTGTCCCTACAACAATACTACAAGGTGGAAATGAAAAGATTATTAAGAATGAGAGCATGTGGTGTGAGGGAGGTAGAAGGGGAAGGAATGCAGGTATCTTTAAAATGCTGTGATGGCATTCATAGCATTAATGGTGGGACCTGAATCCAATATGTGGTGGACCAACATTAATAACATTCATTTACACACTAACAGTTAATTGAGGTGAGTATAGATGGGCTGTTTCCCAGGTCAATCTTGCCTCTTAGTGAATTGGGGCAATGAGAATTTAATAGCATTTCTACTTTACTTCTACACTTTGAGGTAGTTGAACCTGAATTCTACAATTTCCATAACAGCAACTGTACCTATTTGCATGCTAAAAGCTAGTGAGACTGATGCTGATGAAGGCTGTTGAAGATGATACAAAAAATTGCCTATGTGTTAAATAACAGAAGTGTTCAATTCTTATTTTTTGATTGAATAAATGAGTTCTAATATAGCTTATGCTCCCTTCAGGAAGGTTGAATAGGACACAAAAAGTTGATCAAAAATAACCTCCAGTCATGTTTATAAGTACAGCAGTTGTTCATTGTCACTTGTTTAAACCAGGACAAGCAAAACCTATTCAATCATAAACTTGTCCTTTATAAATCACCCTCTGCAGGTGAAAAACAAAGAACATACAAATGACCCTTCAAGCCTCATGAAGATTTAGATCGGTCTCCTGGGGAATATCATATATGAATGACACCATCAACTGATATTATTTCTCCCCTGTGAAGGTATAAATGAGGAGCTAGAAAGGCATAGATTTCAATTTTCAGTGAAAAGCTTCATGGTCAGATCAAAAATCACAAAGACTTCCCAAGGTGGAAGCTGGATACTACAACACTACAAAGAAATCAAGGGATGACAGCTTAATTCTAGCTCTGTTGCAAGCTTTCTTCCTCTGGACTGTGACCTAGGCTGGTTCTGTATGGTCTGTAGAAGGAGATGTGATAAAAGTTGTGCTTCCTGACCCTGGTTTGTGTTTCACATTACTGGCAAAATGGCATGTTCAGTGGTTTTATAAAATTGTGTTGTCTTACGGGATGGCAATGTAACCTCCCACATGAACACCTTTGTTCAGGTGCTGGTTTACTGTGTGAAGAGAGAGTCTGCAAGCAGGCTATGCACAGCCAACAGTACACACCAGTTATCCATTAGCTAGTAGACAATAAATAGCTACGATTAGCTTGTTATCAGCTTACCTGTTCACATGCTCACCATCATCCTCTGTTGCTTTAAATTGGCTTTAAAGAGTCATGCTGACTTGTCATCTTCTCTTTGTTTGTGAGCATTTTTTTAGGGGTGTATAATTTTTCATTAAGGTCAGTATTTTCTTCATGAATCCTTGAGTCATTATTACCATCTCAACAGTTTGTCTTTCTATGTTTTCTTATCTTGTATGGCTTTGGGTTAAATACTCTTACATTGTTCAACAGCATTTTTTTCCGGTAAGAATGAGCGAAGGTAACACAGCTAGGATGCACAAAATCAAACCTTATGTCACGGACAGGTGACTGCTCAGGCCACGGTTTACTGTAGAGCCATTCCATAAACAAGCTTGCCTACCTTCTCTGGCCAGCCTCAATAGTGTAGGATGTACCCAGCCAGCCCACAGTGACAGCGAGTACACACTTGGGCTTTTGCCTCTGCCATGCTTTAGAATTCATGCATAGGGTTTTTGTTGCAAAGATTTTGTATTCAAGCCCTGAGGTTTTGAATATACAAATACAAAAATAAATCTGAGCTTTTCCAGTGGACATTATATTTTGCCCATAATCTTAATCTTCATTAATTCCTGGTTTATAATTTGGAAGTAATATTTTTTATCTAGTTTACTATGATGTTTTGAAAATATTTTCTTTAGTATATCTGAAGAGCTTCAGTTTCATTATGCTCAAATCCACAGAAGAACCTGTTTAGATATCAGTGTTATCAGGAGTCAATTAATACCATGAATGGCGGTGGTGGGTTATAACCTTTATTTAAACAGTACAGAAATTGCTGTACTCCTGCTTTATTGATCACAACACTGTACTTAAGCCTTTGGAAATATATTTCAGTTATGCTGTAAGACAAAAGATGTGCCAGCCCCAAAGGAAGTCTGTTCCTTCCAAGCCATAGAAACATAGTTACTTTCTGTAACATTTCCATGGTTGATATAAACATTTTGACAGAAAATATTTGGTGGTGAATGCAGTGTAAAACTATCTGAGAATAAATGTACTGTGACTTGGAACATAAGATAGAATTTTCTTTGCATAGAGGCAAAAGAAAGTGATGACAGAGTTCACAAAACCTGTTCTCCTCCTAAAATTGCAATTTGGCTTTGCTTTTCAATAGGAGTCTTTCAAAAATTTAAACTTGACAGTGCAAGAAATTTCACAGACTTTTGTCTGTAAACTGGCAATTGCAACAAAACAATGCCCAAATTCTTCTTTAGTGTTCTGTATATAAGAATACTAAAAAGAGACCCCTGAGCCACCAGGCCATAATACATAGAGTAGCAATATAAAATTGTACATTTTAAGTTAATGGCTATTCAAAACTAGATTTCCTGCTTAGTACACTAAGTATTGTACTGAAAGACCATAAATCTGGGCTTAGTCTCCCTTTTTGGGCTACAGAAGTTCTCATTATTTAATGCAAATGAAACATTTTCCCCAGGAGAGTGATAGTGCAAAACCATTATGTTTTGGACACTTCCCTGGGAAAGTATAGAGTCGAGTCTCCTTGCACAAAGAAAATAAATAAATTAACTTTCCTATGGATATGGATTTTTCTCAGGTCCTGAAAGCCTGTTGAAACCCTTCCATTGGTAGGTGTATGAAAAGTCACTATCACCTCTACCTGTTTCATAGGATAATGCAATAGCTCCAGTTTAGTGGCTCCAAATGTTTTAAAAAACCAGGATTTAAATACTTTTTCTTTGAGAAGATACAAGGCTATGAGTGCTGAATAGAGAGAGACATTTCAGTACTACAAAGAAACAAGATTTGAGGCATGCTTTTTTATATTAGATTTTGTATTGGCTGCTTCACACAGCTTCTTGTTAAAAATGCAAATCCATTATGAAAAGTATAATATATTTCTTACATTATACAGGAAGTTTAGCTATCTGTTTCAGAGCAGATTGCTTTCTTGATTTACAAGTGGATCTTTATTTTATCTAGTCTCAGGAGTTGTTATATTGAAAAACTTTAGTTTTAATTATCAAGCCTTCCATATAACATGTGCTTTGGTATCTGCAATGGCTCCACCATTTTGGGTCTCACTGTGGGGAGGGTCTATGGTGCTTGGTGACAGGTCTGAGTCATTCCTTATAGGAAAGCCCTCTCAAGCAAATTTCCTCATTAGGAAGCTCATCCTCTTCCTTCCAACTGTAGTGCTACACAACAGCCTGAATCCAAGTCACCCAGCTCAGTGGGTTCACATTTAGAAGGATGTTTTAAGAAGTTGCATTTTGTGTACTTTTAGCTATGTAGGAAGAAAGCTGGACCTATCTGACCAGTGCACAAGAGCAGTCTTCACCACTGGGCAGCTGCAGATAGCACTCCAGACCTCACTGCATCAGATTAGCAACTCTGAATGTCAGCTAGGACTTTCTAAAATGCATCCACGTTAGCCAAAATTTATCTACATGGAAGATGATACTAAAACCTCTTGCACTGATTTAAATGGTTAAAGAAGTGGGCCACTGCTATGCACTTTTCAGAATGTCTTCCTAAGGTTTTAAGACTTCCATTCATATGGCTGGCAAAATGAGCCAGCATGTGTGCTGGTTTTGGCTGGGGTAGAGTTAGTTTTCTTCATAGTAGCCACTATGAGGCTATGTTTTGGATTTGTGCTGGAAACAGTGTTGATAATGCCAAGATGTTTTAGTTATTGCTGAGCAGTGCTCACACAGCATCAAGGCCTTTTCTGCTCCTCACCCCACCCCACCAGCGAGGAGGCTGGAGGTGCACAAGAAGTTAGGAGGGGACACAGCTGGGACAGCTGACCCCGACTGACCCACGGGATATTCCAGACCATACGACGTCAAGCTCAGCATGTAAAGCTGGAAGAAGAAGGAAGGGGGGGACGTTCGTAGCAATGGCATTTGTCTTCCCAAGTAACCGTTAATGCATGATGGAGCCCTGCTTTCCTGGAGATGGCTGAACACTTGCCTGCCCGTGGGAAATGCTGAATGAATTCCTTGGTTTGCTTTGCTTGCATGCATGGCTTTTGCTTTACCTATTAAACTGTCTTTATCTCAACCCACAAGCCCACAAGTCTTCTCACTTTTACTCTTCTGATTCTCTCCCCCATCCTGCTGCAGGGGAGTGAGCGAGCGGCTGTGTGGTGCTTAGTTACTCGATGGGGTTAAACCACAACAGCATGATGTCGGGGAACTCCCAATATTTGTGTGAGTTCCTTGTAAAATGAAATGCTAACAAATATGGACCAGGGATATTACAAGTATATTTAGCCTCTCTAGTGCAACAGCCTATCAAAGCTGTATAAATAAAAGACAGTGTTTCCATACATTTCTAAGAGCTCCTTATGCCATTTAGATTGCATTCACACAGAGCAAGAACTTAGCATTGTAAATTAAATCACTGAAATATTGCATGTTAATACACTTACATCTCACAGCAAGGTCATTCAATATACCCTGTAGCAGCCCCAGAAAATAATGAGCAGGCTGAATAGATTACATTATAAAACTGAATTGTGCTTAAATTAAATCATAAAATACAGGCTCTGACAATCAAGCAGAATACTAAAGTCCAACAAATATAAGATATCTGAAGCATGGACATAAGTCTACGTCCATTTCAGAGTGCCATATGTGTGTTGTATAAAACACATGGAGTCAAATCCTCACTTGGTGTAAATTGGTATCATTCCTAGAACTGAAAGGACCTATGCCAACTCAGTCCGGTTAACTTCATCCACATGTACAAAATAGTAAGTTCACTTACTGTAAGGTGACCATTGAAATACTTGGACCTCATGAGAGATGAGACAACAAAGTAAAATACTCTCAAGGAAAATAACAAGCCCTGCCTAGGGAGGTAAAAATGGAATTAAATGTTGAACACAAAAGAAGAAAACAAGCAAACAAAAAAACCTCCAAAACCAGAGAGGTTTAAATGATCTGTTTCAAGATTCCAAAAGGTTAAGCGGGGAGGGCAAGTATTGTACTCAAGCTAGCAGATTTTGATGTATTAATTAAGGATCTGTCAAAGGTTGTGCTGGGGTGACAGCCTGCTGATGACGCATTTAATCAGTTGAGTCTAATCTGTAGTGACATTATGAGGAATTCTAAAGCCATGGAACAATAGCACAGGAAGTCTTATAACTTCAAAGTAAGGCAAATTGGACAGAAGCTATTCAGCTACTCAGGCAAACCTGGGGGAGCCTCTGTAACTGTAAGCCCTCTGATAATTTCCTGAAGTAATTTAGAAAAAGTCAACAAAATAAAGGATGAATAATGCTTTGCAAAGAAACAAGTACAATCAACTAACCACAAAAAAAAAGGCTAAAAATCAAAGCTCTGTGAAAATGTTTTCTCCAGCATCCTAAGGTAGCATAGTTCATTCCACTGTTTCGCAGTACACTGTTTCAGTAAGTGATATATATTGGAACAGGTTGCTCCTGGCTGTATTTTAAGACCACATCTGTGACTGTTCCTATCCCCATCCTAGGTATTGACTTCTCCATGTCCAAAATTGCTCTTCTGACTTGCTTGATGAGTGCTATTTTTCACAGGTTATAACACTATAGGAGGGGAAGATGCATGGACTTTAATTTATAGTTAATAAGCAAAGGCATAGTTTGATATGTTATTGTGCATTTGATTTTTAAAAAGTATCAGGTATCAATGGGTCATGATCCTAACTGGATGTGTCACTGACAGTGTTACCACTGTAGTTCTCCCTACAGATCTACTCTCTATAGCTTCATATTAGGATTTTTGTAAGTCTTTTGATTATATACCTATTGTACCTTCACGCTTTAACACGTATCAATATTTAGATCAGCTAAATATAACAGGTAGGTATTAACTGTCCCATGCAGTAGCCTACTTCAAGAGGCACTGAAACATCAGGCAGTCTGCAGCCAATAGCAGCATCCAGGCAGATTCTGGAATGAACAAAGAAGTTTTACACAGAGATGGATTGCTGCCACATTTTTGATCCAGATGTTGCTCAACTTTTGCTGTTGACATTCAAATGAGATGAATGCAGGCTTGAAAGTTCTCTTTCAGTTTTTGATTTTTTGAAGCTTTTTGCTTTTCCCCTTCTAAAAAATTAAAATCAGCCAGAGATGTTTTAGAAAGTTGGGGCAAGGGAGGTGACTTTGCAGATTTATTGTTTTGATTTGTTCTTTTAATGTATTCTGGGCTGAAACCATATATGCCAAGGTTTAGCTTGGAGCAAACTTTTTTTTAATAGTTGGGTTATAAACTCCCACAGAAAGGGTTGTAATAGAAACACTGACAGGCATTTAACTATAACAGTAGTAGCAGGGTTGTTATAATAATTGGATTTGGGGTGGAATGCAAAGCTAAATTTACAGATTCTTTCTGCCTTGGGGGAGCCATTCATTTCTGTCTGAAACAGCTAAGGCAAAACTTAACATCAGCATAGGAAAAAGACACTAGAAAAATGAATGGTTCCATCTCTATTAGCTCCAAGAAAACAATCGTTACTTGTTAGATTTAGTGGCGCATGAAATATTGGAGCCTACATCTGGGAATCATTACAAAAAGAATAAATTGATTTATATTGACTGTCTTAATTTGTTGCTTTAAGTGAAAATGTGAAAGATGATATCTGACACGAGTATTTTTTCATTGGATAGTTCACTGGAGTGTTAAATTAAACTAAAACACCAAAATAAAACTGAAGAAACAGAGGTGGAAACAATTAAGAGCTTGTCCTGCAGATCTTTCTTCTGAGGGTCCTGTGGTTTAATTCAATTAAAAAAAAAAACCTCTTTTTTTTTTTTTTTTTTTTAGTATTGCTGAGTTTGTCAGCTGTTGATAACATCTTAATGTTTATGCAAGTGAATGAAATTGCTTCATTCTGTCAGATATATAAATAAGATAAGGTCATCAACAAATTACACCCAGTAGCAGTATCAATATTACCTGTGGTAACATGGAAACCTTGCAGAAAGGCCTTCACATCTCAGGACATTTTTCAGTGTTATACCCTTGTCAAGCCTCTAGTGCTTGTAAGTATCCTGTTGTCTCTTAAAAATACCCATTATGCTGCCTCATCAATAGCTCTCCTTTAGCTGATAATGTTTAATTTGTATTTGAAGTAGAAAGACATGCCAGGTCAGACCTGGAATTCAACTCAGTGGTCTTAATTTGTCCAGACATCTAGGCAGTTTGTGCTATGATTTCTATCAAAAAACAACCTTCTTCAGTTGACAGGGGAGAATTTGATTTTTTTGAAAATCCATACTTAGCATGACCTAGATGATGATGTTCAATTCTCAGTTAGGCCCAACAGTAGCACTTCTTTTAAGATATAGTCAAGCATATTTAAAAAGTAAGCTTGAGCAGCAGCACTTGCTGAGATAAAATCAAAGTAGATTTCATATTTAAAGATGCCTGCATCAGAAGGTATTTGTAATGACCTTGCATTTTTAAGTGTGTTTGAGCAGAAGAAAGGTTTTAATGACTTTGGTGAGTTAGATGAGATCTGTCCTCTCTCCCTGAACTGGGCTGGCAGCTTGCACTCCTTTCAGCAGGTCACTGGGCGTTGTTCTTCCTCGGTGGTCTGCATGGTAAAATGAAATTCCTGGTATGTAGCATAAACTCCTTGTTACACTATTCAGAAAAATGCTTTTAATGGTAGTTGAAAATTGCTGGTATGAACATATATGGGCCTATTTCAGATCCACTCTGAACTTCCAGGAGCATAGCACTGAACAGACTCTTTTACACTTTTCCTTTTTTTCTTATTTGTCTTTCTTTCTTTTTGTCTTCTTTGTCTGACAGAAGAGCAGAAATCTCTTCACTCTATCCATTTAATTTGGTACTTTACATGTGATGACTGCCTACACGGCTGCTGCTCATCATGCACCCAAAGATAGATGTGAGACTTAGCAAGGTGCTTCCTCGCTCTCTTGGACAAGGAGTTGGAGCAAAGGCAAAAGGGAAACTTCTCTGGAGTTTGTTTCACCACAGGAGTCTGAGTACTTTTTATAAGTAACTTAATTCCAGTATAGTTAGTGGAATTGTTGTGAGCTGCAATTTTACTCCTGATAAATCACGAAGGCATAATCTGCCCTTTTCAGTCCTTTTAGAAGTAAACTAAAAATTTTAGCTTTGGAATTATTTCTAAGCTTGGCTATAAAGATGTCTGTTGGAGGAGCATACTCTGTCCTTGAAGTAGTTCTGTAAAACCTTGTTTTCTAAAGCAGTCTCTGTGTTTTAAATGTGTTTTTTTTCCTTGCATCCTAAGGATATATTAAGTCTAATGACTGTGTAAGTTATCTGTTAGCATCCCCACAATGCTCTTTATAAGTGAGTACTGCCTTGTATCTTGGGACTGAATTGCTGTAGCTGATGCACAGTAATTCATTAGACAAATGTTGTTACAGGAAACCTAACTACTGAATTTGTTATATGGCACTCTTCAATAGCAAACTGCTGACATAGTTGGTTAACCAGAAATGTACCTGAAGTTATGTTTATGGCCTACTTAAATACTGAATGCAAGCAAAAAAACCCAGAAAATTGCCAAGAGTTGAATTAAGTCTGACTGTTCATTTAATAGGATACTGAAAATGGAAATAGATGTAAAAATCTTACCAATAATTCTTTCTTTTTTAATATTTTTAGTGCAGTTTTTACTTGCATCTACTTTTCCAGGGTAATTATTTTACAAAGTAACAAAAATTTATCTTAGGAAGTTTTCCACGAACAGTAGTGGGATATGTTTGTATATCTAAGCTCTTTCATTTTTCTAATGTTCTCTGTATTTGCCATGAGTCTTTTTCCTGTCTCGTCTACATAAGTGTCTTAATCTCTAATCCTTCTGTGATTTTCATGCTTTGTTCTCATTTATCCAGTGGGTTAACTCCTTTTGCAGCTGCTTTCACTGTTCTCAGAAACTGTAACAGGAATCAGGAGTATGTAGACACTTTTTTTTTTTTTTTTTGTTTCTTTGGTTTTTTTTGTTTGTTTTTGCAAAACAGTAATACTCAACTCCTCATCTATAGTGCTGTTAACCATTAACCTGGGCTTCTCACTTGGGATCCAATCCTGTGGCAAGACCAGTTCTGCAAGAGGAATGTGTTGGTCTACAAGAAGAAAACCAATCACTTTTCTACAATAGTTTACCCGCCATCATTTGACTTGTCAAAAATACTTCTACCAGAGCAATTTCATAGTGGTTACTTGCCTTTTTGAATGATACCTTTCAGATTATTTCAGAATTAAATTCTCCATAGAGGGACAGAATATGGAATAGTCTTTGCAAAATACTTATTCCAAAATAATAGGTAAATTTCTTGCATGTTCTTCAGTTTCTTGGCCTTCTTTACCTAAATGCAAATTACACTGGGTGAAAGATCTGAAGGACATAAGGGGGAAATTTTAGAGAGCTAGGGTATTTTTTTCATTAATCATTTCTCTCCCATTTTGCTCATTTATTTGTTTGACACAGTGGTGAGCTCTACACCATAGAGTTTAATGACATAGCTAGTAGAAAGTGACATTGTCTCAAAACTTCTCATGGGCTAATTGAGTGTCCTTTGCTTAATCTGCACTTCTAGCAGGTTTTCCATTTATGAAAGAAACAGTATCGTAATTGGATATCTTTATGCCTACAGTATCTTGTGCTGGTAGTAAATGTTCCCACAGTGATTTGAAGATGCAAAATGTCTTTTTTTTTCTCTATTTGAAATCTTGAACTAATGTCCTATTATGATATGATTGTTTATACCATATTTCAAGGGTTTTAATATCAGCCTCTCTTCCACCCTTAAGATCTTTGAATATCCCTTGGTTATGAACATGCATTGTCCCTTATAAACTATTTTTTTCAGTTGTGCCTTTGTTGAGGCCCTTTAAGAGTCCTTTCCCTACTACTAAATTGTGTTGTTTCTGATTGCATTCTATTCACAATTTTCCTTCACTTCCAAATCATGATATCTTGAATTTTAATGCTGTGATACTATCACTTCCTAGGAACACATTTACTAGCATGCAAACTTCAAATTGGTCAGGATTGCTGAAATTTTCATGTAAGTCTCAGTTCCAATGTTTCCCTACTTGAACTCTGCATTATCACACTGAGAAATTAGCCACTAGGTATACAAGAACGTACAAACAGTTGTGTATGTTAAACTGAAGGTCTGTCAAGCCCAGTAGTTCAGAGAGGATGTGAATAATAAGAGTATAAGGATGTACTGATACTCCTTCCACTATGTATTCATGTGCTAAGTTCTGCAGAATAGGTATCTGTTTACAGAGTAAGCCTTACAAGTAAAAAATGGAGGGGTTAATTCCTGAGTATATCCTTGAGTATACATATAGTACTCATACTGAGCACTTAACTTAGCTGCCTGCACTTTTCTATAACAATAGAGGAAGAAAGTCCTCTTCAGAGAAGGATTGTGTCTTAAATTCACTCTAGACCAGTCATGAAGAGCACTTCATGGGTGATGGGATACCTTCTAATAATGAGATTCCTAAATCAGGCACCTCAGGTAAGTGCTTAAAATACAGCAGGATAGATAGTCTTTCCTTGGATGATTAGATAATCATCATGGTAGGAGTCCAGAGGGTCTATGGTGCTCATAGCTAGACAAGAGCATAAGGTTCTGAAAATTCAATTTCCTCTGTGCTTTATATCTAAAGGGAAAGGCAGAGCAAACCTCCTGCAGAACAAGCAGCTGAAATTCTCAGAGCAAAGCCCCCGTGGATTGAGTTTACCTGTCCACAGAGTGCACATGCTGGAGGGGCTCTAGAAGAAACTGTTTGGTGTGTTCAGCTCCTCACAGAAAAAAAGCTCATTTAAAAAGGGGAAGGAAGTACAGGAAGAGAGGAAAAAAATTAAGAATTGTGATTCTGAATGTGCTGAATGTTTGGGTTGCTTGGATTAGAATTTATAGCTTTTATTAATCTGCATAATATTGGAATACAAGATGATTCAAGCTCTTTTCAACCCTCTGCGTCATTTTTTATTGTTCTCTTAATATAGCCGGTTTACACAATATTGTTTTCTGAATGTCATCTTTAACATGAAATTTAATGAATCAGTATACAAGAGTACACACAGGAAGCCAGTTTATCTCCTGAGTCTGGGCATGTGGATCTGATTTGAACAAAGACAAATGGTCTCATTTTATTACAGGAACTTGTCATTAATAACACTAGGTATGTCACGTACATTAAAACAGGTTCAGTGCATTTGGTCCTTTTGACATTTCATGAAGCAATGGTAATGAAATTTTTGTGCTGCTACACAACTTTTTGTAAAAGAAAACAACACTTCAGATTATTCACAAAAGTTTATTAAAAAATGTCAGATAAATAAAGAATCTATTTTGGGGAGATGTTCCAAATTCCATTAAGGACCTGAGAAGAAACTTTCTTAAAACTATATAGCACTTCACAGAATAGTATAAGTTCTGCAAGTAGTCCATACTGAAAAAAGTTTATTGCTATACCATGAAGAGATTCATTGCAATTATCAGTTGGTATGTAATAATTAGTAATCTAGACTTTGTGAATCACCTAGATAAGATCATACATTTTGCTCTAGAGTGTTTTTACATTTTCTCTTCATATAAAAGCAGTCATGTTCAAATTTCTTAATTTGCAGCTGCTCTGAGATTTAAGCATTGTGAGCTTTGGTATTTTCTTTTTTGTACCTAAGGTCTCATCTTTGGGAAAATACAATATGAAGAATTTAAACCATACTAGTAGTAGCAGCAGCAGCAGCAGCAGCAGCTATAGTAGTAGTAGCAGTAGTAGTAGTAGTAAAAGTAGTCATTTAGCTTCCCCTTTCTTTGAAAAATAGCACAGTAATTTGTTCTTGTAACATTAGACTAAGATACCAATTGGTTTACATTTATAAATATTGTGCAAGTAGTGAAAGAATGAGGAAAATAATGTCTTTAACATAAATTTAGGAGGTAGGAGTCTAGTTCTCCAGCTGACTGAACAATGATACTGGAAAACATACTATTGCACTTATCTATAGGATAAGGAACATAATAACAGTGTATCAGTCATGACTGCTATAATGATTTGTTATTTAATATCTGTAAATTTCTGTTAAATTTAAAAATGTTAAATATTAATGAAGAATTTTCTGGCTTACAACAAAGTTTGACAGCTTATTCCATAAAACAAGTGTGACAAGGTATTGTCATGGCAATGGCTGCATCATCACAGGTTGTGGATTAATTGTACGTCCACTGTCGCATCAACCAAATGAAAATAATTGGCTAGCGGAAGAGAAAAAATTTACTTAAACCTTAACAGCAAAAAGAAGCTATTAGCAAAATGTAGAAATGGAAAGACATACACTGGGGAAAGTAGCTATATTTCAGTTAAATTATGATATGTGGATTTGGAAAGTTTTCTCAGTCAGAAAATCTCCACTTAATAGACTGAAGAGCAGTAAGGGTTTGCAGAAATGTCTCTAATGGGAACTGATATTTGAAAGCAAAGGCTAGTGGGACTGATTACTTTTCTTATTAGGCACCATCTCTAACTAAATAAATCAGATGGTGCCATATAACATTTCACAAAATCTGTCAAACTGAAGGATATAATCTGGAAACGTACCATGAAATTAGCATAGATCCATGCAGAATTGGATTCAACAAGCATTTTCATCTTATACTAATTGACAAAAAGCAGTGCCACAGCAGCACACAATTTCACATGCAATTATTATTAGAGGGACAAGTGAAAACATTCTGAACTACAATTTTCTCCTCATGTTTTGATGTCAAATGCTACCCAAACCAATGTCTCCAGCAAGTAGAGTTTTCCCTTTTTAATACTGTGCAGTATACCCTTTAGCAGCATCTTCCCCTTTTCAAAGCAAAAGGTTAAATTAGATCCATTCCCTGCATTGCTCTGGGGGGCTGTGCAGAAAAAAAGAGTAAAAAAGTTTCTCAGGAAGGAATGGAATTATCTCAGCGTGCCAGCATAGAGACTCCAGTGTGCTAGGCTCTGTATTGCAGAGCTAAGTAGCGATAGAGGACACACGGCCCCAAGGCCAAAGCTGGTTGCTCCAGGCTCTCTCTGCAGGCAGTGGGGAAAGACATCCTCTTCCAGAGGTGGCTGAGGGCTCCTGGATCAGAGGCTACTCTGAAGGTGTTCTGTGCTGAACAAGGAATTAAATACTCAAAGGCAGTGAGAGGGAGAGGGAAAAGAGCTGTGCATGACACAGGCAGCCAAAACGAGCATTTAAATTTTTTCAAGCAGACCGGCATTGCTTTAACTGGCAAGGTGAAGAGACCCCCCCATGATAAGTTATACTTCAGCACTCCCGGCACTTTTTGGTAAGAAGACCTGAGTTCAAATCACTTTTCTAAGTCAAGAAAAGGAGGAAATCAAGCTGCATCTTCTACACGCTATGTGAGTATGTGAATACTCAATGAAGCTGTTTGCTTTTACGTGTGTGACAGGCATCAGCATGGCCATCTGGGAATTTGTGTAGCTACCTTGCTGGCACTAGTACTTCTGTTCTCAGCAAGGTACCAAACATTCCAGAAACTGTGGACAAATGAATAAATATCTCTTTTTTATGTGCTATATTTGATGTGCTTGCCAAACATACAAATAGTATATATCTGGGAAACCAGAAATTTAGCAGCTTTTCTTCAATGCCTTCTTGAGTCCATTCAGCCTCAGCACTCCTTAAATGTCTTCAGGTTTGGTAAAAGATGTTGACAGTTGAAGCCAGGGCTAGTAATCAGGTTATTGTTGATAGCTGATATTTGATTATTGATATGTGACAGACTGTTGACAGTTACCAGTTATCAGGCTAGCATGTTTTGTGCACATGTACCTTCAGCAGAGCTCCTATCTCTAGCTGAGCCTTATGCAAGCTTCCTGGGAGAGGTACCTCGTTTGTTTGGTTGGTTGGTTGGTTGGTTGGGGTTTTTTTTAAATTTTACTCCCTTTGTTATGTGAAGCATATCATTCTTGCTAAATTAACAATAAACAGACAATACACTACACTGTCTCCATTATCAGGTTGCCCAATGAAGCATGACATTCAGTTTCCTTGCAACTGGTATTTTAGCATAACTCACACTGAATAGTCATCCATGTTTTAACATTTGTAACATTATCCAGCTTTCCCCTACTTCTGCTAATTTATCCACCTTCTGCAGCAGAGAATGGTAAAATTTAACATGCACTGCCCAAGTAAGCATCTCTTACAGTTTACTATGAAATTAGACTTTTTTGTTTTGTTGCCTATTAAAGTTTTTGTTGAAAAAATGAAAAGGCACTAAGGCAAAATGTCCTCCTCAATAACAACTCAAAGCATGTGTGGGTTGCTCTCATAGAAGCTATCCCATAAGATCTTTTATTCACTGGGGAGGGATTGAGTGGATAGTGAAAGGTCAATCCCCACTCCTTCACATACCAATATTCTGCCTCATGCAGAGATATATTTGCAGAGATATATATGAAAAGGAAAACAATTATCAGTGTAACATTTCAGATTATAACAATTCTCATAAAAAAATTTAAATGCTCTGTTTACTCTGATAAGTTACTGTGCTGATGGTATTCTACCATGATAAATCTGTGGTTTTAAAGAAAAGATTTTTTAACGTAGGTAACATTTACAAAACATTGGCACAAGCTGTGCTGCAGTTCTAAACCAATGTGTGTTCTCCTGTGCAAGGGAAAAAGATGCAGGATAGTAGCTACATATATTAGCAGTAGTGGGGAAACAGGATAATTAAAAGATAACTAGGAAGATAATTAAATGATAACAGAGACTAACCTGATGTGCTTTAGGCTAAGTGCAATAATTAATCCTGATACATGGTATATAATAAGGGCTTTCCAATATACTCTCCTACACTAGCCTGCTATTATGAAATCACAGTTCTTTGTCCAGGACATAATTGGACTAAAGTGAAATGTTCATGTTAGACTAGTGTAGTTAGTTCTGTGAAAGGTGCATTTTAGACAGCAGGCAGAAAGAACTGAACAACTCAATTAGCTATGGAATTTCTGAGGCTTGTAAATATATAGGAACCCTCCACGCCTTTTGGGTGTCAATGACTGTAATGAAAGATGCTGGAGTGGTTGGTCCAGAGACTTGACATTCTCTGTAGAGGCAAAGGTTCGCTGAACTGCAAGGTTACTTTAATCCTATTCTAGAAGGGAACACTTCTTGGAAGGAACATTCAATTTTCTGTCTGTGCTGGTTTTGGCTCGGATAAAGTTAATTTTCTTCATAGTAGCCACTATGGGGCTATGTTTTGGATTTGTGCTGAAAACGGTGTTGATAACACAGGGATGTTTTCATTACTGCTTAGACAGTCAAGGCCTTTTCTGCTTCTCACCCCACCCCACCAGCGAGGAGCCTGGGGGGGGCACAAGGAGTTGGGAGGGAACACAGCCGGGACAGCTGACCCCGACTGGCCAAAGAGATGTTCCATATCATACGACATCATGCTCAGCAATAGAAGCTGGGAGAAGAAGGGGGGGACAGGGGATGTTCAGAGTGATGGCGTTTGTCTTCCCAAGTAACGGTTACGTGTGATGGAGCCCTGCTTTCCTGGAGATGGCTGAACACCTGCCTGCCCGTGGGAAATGCTGAATGAATTCCTTGGTTTGCTTTGCTTGCATGCACGGCTTTTGCTTTACCTATTAAACTGTCTTTATCTCAACCCACAAGCCCACAAGTCTTCTCACTTTTACTCTTCTGATTCTCTCCCCCATCCTGCTGCGGGGGAGTGAGCGAGCGGCTGGGTGGTTCTTAGTTGCCAGCTGGGGTTAAACCACGACAATGTCAAACTATCAAAATATGGACCTTGGGGCACTTTGCAGTTTCCTTGTTTATTTAAACAGATTTTAAGATATTTAGGATGATAACCTCAATTTGTTTGTACTTATAACCTTTTTTTAGAGTGCATATCTTATATCAGCACAATCTTATATTGTTCTTTTTAGAGGCAACTGAAGTACAATTTATAAAATAGCAAATAGTAGGCTACAGTCATTCATTATGTTGACTCTCTGGGGAAACAGCAAAAGTAAGTATTAATTACTGTCAACCATGATACTGGCTTTTATCATACTGACTTGTCTGAAATGAATTAAGGTCAATAATTTCCATTCATACAGCTCTCCAAATAATGGCAGATTTTAATGAGTACAGTTAGAAAGAGTTTAACAACGTAACACTTCCTTATAGCATCAATATGTGAAAGAAAGTACAATTGGTAGAAATAAATAATTTCTTCTGCTTTTGAGCATAAAACATTTTTTCCATAAAACCAATGCTAGGCCACTGCAAAATTTCAGCTTCAAGAAGAAGAGGTAGAAGAATGGAGAACATGGGACGAAAAGCAGGAAAGATTTACTTGATCAGGTTTGAATATATCCTGAGGGTTTAAATATTCATAATCAGAATCCCTAGACAGGATAAACCAAGTGAAACGCTGCCAGTTTGTAACAATAGGGGATGTAGTTATATCTGTCTGGTTTTGGCTTGCCTGGCTACATGTAAATTACTAACTCTTTTGCAAGCTGCAGTGATTCACATTTGCCACTTTGCCATCTATCCTGTAGTTACCTGTGTCATGGAAAGCAAAGGGAAGACTCAGAGGGTGCTCTGCCCTGGGGGGATGGAGGGTGCAGGGTTCTTTCTGGATGTCAATCAGAAAGGCATGACAACAAATAGTGTTGCATGCTAGGGGTTTGGTTATATGGCAGCTATTCATGCTAAGAGTAATTAAGGCTTCTCCAGCCTCAAGTACAAGGCCCAATAGAGCAGGTGTGGCTTGCCCAAGACCACCAGCTCCCCCAGTATGATGTTTATCCCAAGGAATCCACTACAGAGGACTGGTTAGCTAGTGCAATATTGGGTAGGGCTGATACATGTATTACAGATCATTTACCTTAACAAGCTGCAGAAGTCTCTGACAAAGCAGAATTAGCTAGAAAGCTAAGAAATCAAAGTTTGTGCGAGCAGGTTGTGTTCATATATCATCAAAATATGATTGCTCTGAACTAGTGAAGTTAGAGGGGGGAAGTTTATTTGGAGGAGAAGATCATTTGCTGCATATTTTTTTGTTTTCAGAACTTTTATTTTTTGGTTTAAGTCTTCAACAATGTACTTGAGAAGAGGAAGAGTGGGTGGAGGAATGCAAATAAAGAAGTAAAAATACACTTTGAATGCAATTTTATTGTTTTTCTCTGCCTCATAACCATGGTCTGAAATAATTCTTCCAGGCTATCATCTTCAAAAATATCTATATCATACATGGTGACGTGCCTTGTGGACATCTAACCCTGAGTTTCTAGTTCTCTGCCTTGTGAATATAAAATCATTTAAGCTTATATAACTTCTGCTTATGTGAAACATAAATGCTTCAGGAAATACAGTCCATTTCTATGCTTTCCATTTTGCCGAATTCCATTTGTGGAATTCTGGGAGTCATGACCTTATCCAGCTCTAATCCTGATTTATTTATAATTACACCTTCTGTGATTCTGAGGTGACAAAATTACATAATCTGCCTGGTTTTCTCAAACACAGAAGAAAGTGACTGTGACCATGTTATATGAGAAATTGTTGTGAAATATCTTGGTTGTAGGGATTAAGTATGAAATTCAATAAATTTTTGTCTGATTTTGTTTACTCTCTGGTAGGAAAATTCAGATTCTGGCAGGAACTGCAAGTACAAATTTTGTCATATCTGGAGAAAAAATAATACTCTTCCTTTCATTCAACTGAAAGCAGGAAACTCCAGAAATCTCCTGAAAAGCTTGTTTTGTAGTCCTCCAGGTTAAACTTGCAAGCTCAAAAAGGGTTTGAATGAAATCTTGAAGCCATTTGGCATTTGCTCATTGCTAAGATTTCATGGAGTTGGTTTGAAGATCTTTTTTTGGCAGGATTCAACATGGGTCTTTCTGAGGAAATGCTGCACATTTGCAAGTCCTGTCGCACTGAGTGGGACATAAAGGTGTCTGACAGTTCTGAGGAAGAATACAGAGTTACCAAGATCATGTTACCAACACATGATTGGATGGCACAGTATTTTGATAGGATTTATAGCTACTATTTATTCACAAGGGGACAGCAACAGATTAAAGTATAATAAAAAATGTGAGTCACATTTCACAGGGGAGTGTTGTGGTTTAATCCCAGCCAGCAACTAAAGCACCACGCAGCCGCTCACTCACTTCCCCCCCACCCAGTGGGATGGGGGAGAGAATCAGAAGGAAAAAGGTAAAACTCATGGGTTGAGATAAGAGTTTAATAGAACAGGAAGGAAGAAACTAATAATGATAATAATAACAATAATAAAATGACAATCCTAATAAAAGGATTGGAATATACAAAACACATGTAATATACAAGCACAATACAATTGCTCACCACTCACTGACCGATGCCCAGTTAGTTCCTGACCAGCAGTCCTGGCCAACTGCCTCCATTTTATATAGTGGGCATGATGCCACAGGGTATGGAATACCCCGTTGGCCAGTTTGGGTCAGCTGTCCTGGCTGTGTCCCCTCCCAACTTCTTGTGCCCCTCCAGCCTTCCTGCTGGCTGGGCATGAGAAGCTGAAAAATCCTTGACTTAGTCTAAACACTACTTGGCAACAACTGAAAACATCAGTGTGTTACCAACATTATTCTCATACTAAATCCAAAACACAGCACTATACCAGCTACTAGGAAGAACATTAAATCAATCCCAGCCGAAACCAGGACCAATACTTGCCATTCTGCTGCCGTACTTACTTCTTATTGCAATAATAAGCAACAAGAATGATTTTGAGGTTTGCAGAATAGAAGGGAAAAACAAATATAAGCAACAATTCATTCTCCAGACCAAGGAGGCAATTTTAAGTACCTTGGAAATAAAAACTACAAAAAATGCCAAGCAACAATTGGGAGGGTAGCAAGCTAGTGGAAGAAGAACTACTTAAAAACGGCTATGCCACTATTAATCTTTCATAATAATCCAGTGAAATTCAAGTAAATGGAAATATTCTGATATCACTTGGGGATGACTCTTGCTGTTTTGAGACGGACCTGTAATATGGCTCTCTTGATAATCTGTTCATCACTGTGGTTTATATGATAAATTTTATTAATTTTAAATTTATACTACATTAAGCATAGTACTCTTCAGCTGGATTACTTCACTGAGAGTTGTTCCTCTGGTTGTGAGCTTTTACTAACGGCTTTCTTCTTTACCTATTCCAGATGACAAATTCCCTTTCATATACACTTGATAACATTCCCCCTGCTCCAGCTGTTACAGCTTACTGAGAAGTGCATCTAAATTCCTCTAGGCTGTCTACGTAAATACTGCAAAAGATGTTTTTGCAAAGGTAGTTTATTTGTGGATGCCCCATCCCTGGAACTGTTCAAAGGTAGGGTGAACAGGGCTTTGAGCAACCTGATCTAGTGAAAGGTGTCTGTGATCATGACAAGGAGTAGTGGACTAGATGATCTTTAAAGAACCCTCCCAGACCAAACAATTCTGTGATTCTATGATTCTATGATTTATTTGCTGTATCTAGAAGAGAAGCAAACTTGGTGCCTGCCAAAATTACCTGAGTCCACTTTAAAGCATATAGCTTAAAATAAAACTCATATATTTTCTTCCAGCATACAGTTATGTTCTTGATTACAGAGCTGGAAGCAATGCTACCAAAGTAAAGCAGAAAACAGCAAAACTTAATCTTAGATCATGCTTGACAAGGATCTTAGTGGCTCCTGTATCTGACCTAGCTTGGGGGCCTTTTGGTTTATTCTGTGCAGAGATACACTCCTGTAGCAAAAGCTATTTGAGCTCTGTTTTTCTACAGTACCTTGCAGATACACGTACACTTCCTGTCTATGAAAATTCCTTTAGACTAAAAGGCCTAAATCGGATTCCTAAGGTAGAGTCACACATTTTTGTTTTCTGAAAGACTGAACATGGACATGTTGCCTGGAAAACTGCTTCTCCCAAGATTACATGTAAACTAGCCAAAAATTACACAGTTTGTTTTTTTCTTTTTTTTTTCCTCCTTTTTTTTTTTTTTTTACACTGCTACTTACACTAGAAAACATCACAACCCAATTTTCAAGGCCACAGGGGAAGTTCTAAATTCTTATTCTGTCATAAAAAAATAGAAAAGCATGCCTGAGTCAGCAGAAATATTCTCCTGCACCTGATGGGCCAAAATAAGAAAGAGAGGAAGATGGGAGAAGACAATTGAACCTGGAAAGACTCTTAACACTCACTCTTGCAGAGTATGTCATCCAAGAGTCAGTTACCAGAATTCCCTATCAGTTACCAGAAGTCCCCATCAAAAACATCCTTACATATTTTGAGAATGATTTATACTTCCTAGAGTAGGTATTTGCATTGAGCACTCTTCATTCACCTTAAAGATCCAGGCTGTCTACACCCATGGAAAAGGAAGCATCCTGCCTCTGTAAGGCAGAAACGCTTGTCAACTTATTGTAAGAAATGGCCATGAAGTACAAGCTATACTTGAGATATACAGTGAAAGCCTACCTGAGCAGATATTTATACATTTCTTTAATGACACAGAAATTTTTCTTAGGTGGAAGAGTAAACATTTATAATTAAGTGAGATGCTTTGCATTCTTAGTTTCAGTATTCCGCAGTGCCATTTTACAGGTGAAGAACTGGTAATTTTCAATTCAAAAAGATCTTGTAGAGATAAATACAACAGATGTGAGTTGTACATGCAACAGTTTTTATTGCTTGTGTTATTGTATCATGAAGGAGCATGGAAGGAACCATCAGCTAGAAAAACAGAACACCAGATATAGTAGGAGCCTTTTAACATTTTTAGATTATATTATTTCACTTGACTTTATAATATTCTGAAACAATGTCCTGTTTCTTTAGGATTATGTTTGCAAGTCTCCTTCAAAAAATGAATGAATTAATTTAGACTAAGACTTGTGATAAAACCCAAATGATGAAACCTTAATTAATCAATTATTAAACACAGCCTTGATGACTGATTTGCAGGTTTGTAGCACTGTATATCTGTTAATTAATTAATATTTGTTTAATGTTTTGAACATGACAAATACCATGAAAGCACTAAGCACAATTAGTGACTCTTTTGCAGACTAGTTGAAAGAATTAGCTCAGATGGATTAGAGGAAAAATAATCTGATTAAGTAGATGGATTTACAAGATGACAGTTGGATTTCATTACTGTAGGGTTAAGAAGCAACTCCTGCTGTTAAAAGTAGGTTTATGGACAGCAGAGGAAAAATAAGGGACATTGTTAAGGACATTCTGTGTCTAGCATTGCCATTAGCATGAGCAAACATGGCACATACTGTATTGGTTTTGTGTGGCAAGGTTTTGGTAGTGGGGGGCTACAGGGGTGGCTTCTGTGAGAAGCTGCTGGAAGCTTCCCCCATGTCCAATAGAGCCAATGCCAGCTGGCTCCGAGATGGACCCTCTGCTGGTCAAGGTGGAGCCCATCAGTGATGGTGGTAGCACCTCTGGGAGAACAGATTTAAGAAGGGAAAAAAAAAACCAACCCTGAGCAACAGCAGCCAGAGAGAGGAGTGAGAACATGTGAGAGAAACAGCCCTGCAGACCCCCAGGTCAGTGCAGAAGGAGGAGGAGGTGCTCCAGGCGCCGGAGCAGAGATTCCCCTGCAGCCCATGTTGAAGACCATGGTGAGGCAGGTCGTCCCCCTGCAGCCCAGGGAGGTCCATGGGGGAGTAGATCTCCACCTGCAGCCCGGGGAGGACCCCACGCTGGAGCAGGGGGATGCCCAAAGGAGGCTGTGACCCCATGGGAAGCCCACGCTGAAGCAGCCTGTGACTGAAGAACTGCAGCCCGTGGAAAGGATCCATGCCAGAGAAGTTTGTGAAGAACTGCAGCCTGTGGGAAGTACACATGTTGGAGTTCATGGAGAACTGTCTGCATGGGAGGGACCCCACGGTGAAGCAAGGGATGAGTGAGGAGTCCTGCCCCGAGGAGGAAAAAGCAGCAGAGACAACGTGTGATGAACTGAACCCAACCCCCTGCGCCACTGCGGGGGAGGAGGGAGAGAAAATCAGGAGTGAAGTTGAGCCCAGGAAAAGAGGGAGGGGTGGAGGGATGGTGTTTTAAGGTTTGGTTTTATTTCTCATTATCCTACTCTGATTTGATTTCTAATAAATGAAACTAATGTCCCCAAGTTGAGTCTGTTTTCCCTGTGATGGTAATTGCTGAGTAAACCCCCTGTCCTTATCTCGACCCACAAGCCTTTTGTTATATTTTCTCTCCCCTGTCCAGGTAAGGAGGGGGAGTGATGGAACGGCTTTGATGGGCACCTGGCGTCCAGCCAGGGTCAACCCAGCACACCTACATTTCTGTATTAGATGACATGACAACAGCTATATGGTTGTGAAGGTCTTTGACTGTGCCTTCACCTGTCACATCAGCAATTTCTTTCACTATTCTCATACTCTCTATTCTTTCACTACTCTCATACTCTCTATTCTTTCATTGATCATGCTTCTGTGCATTTTGATTCCTACCTCTACTTATTTGCTGATTCAGAGCAGTCCCTGACCTTTGATATACCTAAAAGTAAAAGCCCAGACCCTTGAGTTCAACCTCCTGCATCCTACAGGCCAGAGAGTTCCCCATGATTCTTGCAGGAGTCACGCATATTGTAGTTGAACTGGATTTCCTTCTTCCCTTCTGAAGATGTGATAATTATGATAAAGAATATGTCTCTGACCTGTCCTATTCTTGACAGAATACTTGCCTAATCTTATCAATCTTGTCTTAAAAAAAGTCAGCCAGATTGCAGTTATCTCATCCTGGTACCAAGTAAAATACATCTACAAATAATAAATAGGTTTATTTTCCTGTGAGTGTTAATCTGGAATTTCTCCAAAGTCATTGTGAAAATGATGGAGAGGAATGGCACTTTCTGGATGTTACCCTGGGTAGACAGTGTTATAGCAGGGAACAAAATCTGAATCTATATCTTTTATCTAAATGTAAACCATTCTTCTTCTCTGTCAGAGAGAAAAGAAAGAGGCATGTATAAACAATTGAAGAGAAAAAGACAAACCCCCCAAAATTCCCAAGAGAACCACTGTGATTTTGGTTTATCTCCCTGTTTACCAAAACTGACTTATTAATGTTTAAAATTTCCCTGATAATGTCTGCAAGCAGTTCACTAGAGCTTTAAATAATGTATCTTGGTATTTAGCCAGAGCCATATCTCATATTTCTATTTGAAGAATCTAGATTATATTTTCTTCATGGTGGTGAGGCCATAGCTGAAAGTGCTATATTGATTGACCAGACAAAAAGTGAATTAAATATTGCTTACCATCCTAAAGAATGTGAAATTACTGAATGGTATCTTGAACCTTGCTACTTGCACATGTCCCAGGTGATGGGATCCAGTCCTTTCATGTAAATTTTAATCATCCTTTCCAAGATTAGACATTTATTTCCTTTTTTGGGGAAAACATTGAATCAAGATGTCAAAACATTCACTTTTCTGGGCAGCCCCTAGGAGTCACTATACACCAAATACTGCATTACATATGATATAAAACAGCAAATATTTTTCAGGACCAAATACAAATCTATCCAACTCTTTCACTAGCCCCTGGTACATGAAGCTGATAATCTGATCATTGTCTAGTAATTTTAAAATAGGACGAAGGAGTTGTCCCACAAGAACATCTCACCATGCTCAAAGATTATCACAGCTAATCAAAAGATTTTTTGAGAGTTAGTTTGTATTTGGAATTTAGAATTATTTGAGAGTTAAGTAGGTACTGCTAAAATATCACACATCTGTGATTATGAGGCTTTTGTATTAAGTGCTTCTGAGTGGGTGCTGAATTATAGGAAAAACAATATAATATACTCTTCTTGTATTCTTTTTTCAAACTTGGAAACAACTATTTTGATTTTAACAGTTGTTTCTTTTGACTTTGTTTCTTCTAGCAAAGGTGGCGTCATTGACATACTGCTGAAGTGTGTCTCTAACTCAGCATCAGCCTGCAAGTGCTGCTTTTATCCAGCACAGACAGCTGACCTTCCCCTTCCTCAGCACAGCCTGTTCTTTTCAAGATGCCTAGAGACAAAGCTGATGGTGGGAGGCAATCTCAGTTAACTGAAATCAGCTTATGGTAATGAAACTGTCCCACTGAAACAGCCCTTGAGTTCTCTCAGTTTTAAAAACCTTTTCATTTATTTTATTAATCTCTGTCAGAATAAACAAAATAACTGGTAACAGCTTGCTTTGCCTGCTACATTAGGTTGATCTGATGTATCTCACATTGAATTGCTGTAACATTAGACCATGCAAACACTATATGTCAGTAACTGTCAGTAACAGCTACAGCACAGGATTCCCCCAAAAAGCTGAGATGTGCTCATATGAAACAGTAGAAGCTAATAATTTACTACTGCTGTTCATCAGGTGACAATGGCACAAAGGAAACAAGGAAAATAGGAGAACAAAGAAAAAGAGCCAGTTCTACTCCCAGGTATATCATGCTAATGCCAAAGTTTATTTCCTTTGCTGTAGTTAGTATCTTTCTGTCAAATTAGTTGCCTTATGTATGACTTTGTGTAGTCATGTACACAGTGCTTCATGGATGGAAAAATGCTTCCTTGTCTGATGCAGTAGCTTAATTTACAATGATTTTGCAAAGGTATAAGCAATTCTACAATGTAGTAGGTATCAAGTAAAGCTCCCGCTATCCTTTTTCCCTTATCCTGAAAGTCTGTTATACCTGAACAGATTGGACAAGGGTTAGCTTGTGCTTTAAGGGCACTCTTGGAGACAGTTTAGGATTGACATAGTTGAAGGATACATATCTGAATACACACCTGAAAAAAATTGTGAATTACTGTTTAATTCATAAGAGAAGAATATGAATATTTCAGATAAGAATAAAACTGAAAGAAATTTTTCATTTTCTCTGTTGACTTTCGGAGTTTGATATGTTCATGTAAGAATCTTCTAATTTCTAAACATACCTAAATAAATTAATATTTTTAAAATGCACAAAACTCTCCAAAACTGAATCAAAACATATCATAACAGGCAGATGTACTACTCGAAGAGAAAGATTTTGCTCATTGCTTTTGATTTGTAACAAGAACTAGAGGAGAAAGAAGTATCATATAGTAAGTATAATCAGAAAGGGAAATCTTATTCCAACATCAGAACAAATATGTCCTGATGGCTAAAGATGTATATTCAGAATTTCAGGGGTGAGCTATAGACCACCTAACTTGTGTAACTCATTTGTGCCTAAATTGCAACTGGTGAAGAACTGGTAAAACTGTTCTTCAAATTCAACTCTTCCCATATAGTCAAAGGAGAGAAATCAATTATTCTAGACTTTTGTATTATAGTAAATATGAAAATTAAGCAGAGAGGATGTGACTCTAAAAGCCTTCAAAGAAAATTATCTCTATTGCTAAAACAGACATGCAAATGAAGAGGGATTTTCAAGATGAAATGTGTAGAGTGAAGTCCAGAGAAGAAGAAACCAGGGCAGTGGTGGGGAATGTAAAAATACTGATTTCTGACTCTAGTATTTATGATCAGTATCTTTCCTCCCTTTTGTGATGGAAGGAAGATGATGCTTGCCTCCTACCTTTTGTTCCCCTAGTATGGACACTATCAGCCTAAGGGAAGATTGAGAAGAAGCATAATGTTGCACAGTGGCAGCAGATAATTTGGGTTGTCCTCTTACATTTTGCAAATAAACAACTGCATAAACCAATGTAATTAGAACCTCAAGTGCTAGGAAGGCAGAAGAGAAGTAACTGATAAGTACCCACTCCTTTCTCCTTTTCTTCTGGGTTGGATAGTTCTGAAACAACGGGAGAAAGTGAGAAGTGCAAAGGCAAGTTTAGAATTGGATCGAGGCCAATTGTATGAGGTTCAACAAGGCCAAGTGCCAGGTCCTGCACTTGGGTCACAACAACCCCATGCAGCGCTACAGGCTTGGGGAAGGGTGGCTGGAAAGCTGCCCGGCAGAAAAAGACCTGGGTGTGCTGGTTGACAGCCGGCTGAATATGAGCCAGCAGTGTGCCCAGGTGGCCAAGAAGGCCAACGGCATCCTGGCCTGTATCAGAAACAGTGTGGCCAGCAGGAGCAGGGAGGTGATCGTCCCCCTGTACTCAGCACTGGTGAGGCCGCACCTCGAATCCTGTGTTCGATTTTGGGCCCCTCACTACAAGAAAGACATTGAGGTGCTGGAGCGTGTCCAGAGAAGGGCAACCAAATTGGTGAGGGGCCTGGAGCACAAGTCTTATGAGGAGCGGCTGAGGGAGCTGGGGCTGTTTAGCCTGGAGAAGAGGAGGTTGAGGGGAGACCTTATTGCTCTCTACAACTACCTGAAACGAGGTTGCAGCAAGGTGGCTATCAGTCTCTTCTCCCAAGCAGCAAGCTGTATTAGGTTTCCATAGCAAGGTTTTGGTAGCAGAGGGCTACAGGGGTGGCTTTTGTGAGAAGCTGCTGGAAGCTTCCCCCATGTCCAATAGAGCCAATGTCAGCCAGCTCCAAGATGGACCCGCCGCTGGCCAAGGCTGAGTCCATCAGTAACGGTGGTAGCGCCTCTGGGAGAACAGATTTAAGAAGGGGGGGTAAGGTGTGGGGGAAACCTGCACAACAACCAGCAGCCAGAGAGAGGAGTGAGAACACGTGAGAGCAACAGCCCTGCAGACCCCCTGTAAGAGTCGGTCAGAAAATCAGCATTGTCTCAACATTGTCATCAGGAACATGAACAGTACATTACCTGACAATGGCCTGTTTGGAGCGCAGTGGCCAGTCCCAAGGACGGAATGTGTGATACAAGGTTCCTGGAAGGTACCTGACTGGACCCGTTAGAGATAACCGCATAGCTACTGTCAAAAAGGATGAATTGCCACCCTTGGCATAACACCGACAAAGAAATCATGAACTTTAGATGAACTTTGCTTCATTATAATACCAAAACACACCTCCTGGTCGAAGGCTACCCGCCTCCAAGACTAACCACGCCTCAGACACTGACCCTGCACCTGCGTGATAGCCTCGTTTGAGAAGGGTGGAGATATGATAATTGTATTCTGAGAAGGATGGAGACTCCTGAGACAGAGGTGGAGCAAGGTGTGTTACTAAGCATAAAAGATGACTTCTGAACAACAGAAGTTGAAAGCTTCCCCACCAAGGACCACGACGATCGATGATGCAGCATCAGCTGGACCCGGGACCGTTAGGATGTCGTGAGATCAGCGGTGGTAGCTATAACCCCTCTTTCTCCTCTCTCTAAACTTTACTTTTCTCCTTTCTTTCACCCATCTCTAACTATCGCGTGCCTCCTCACAGGCAATACAATAAAGTTTTACTGTGTGATTACTGCTATTCCCTTTGGTGTTGGTCACCTTAATTTTGCACTTTCGAGATCGTAGCAAACGAACCATCATGAGTCCACCAAGTGGACCGTGACACCCCCAAGTCAGTGAAGAAGGAGGAGGAAGAGGAGGAGGAGGACGTGCTCCAGGCGCCGGAGCAGAGATTCCCCTGCAGCCCATGGTGGGGAAGACCATGGTGAGGCAGGCTGTCCCCCTGCAGCCCAGGGAGGTCCACGGGGGAGCAGATCTCCACCTGCAGCCCAGGGAGGACCCCACGCCGGAGCAGGGAGATGCCCGAAGGAGGCTGTGACCCCGTGGGAAGCCCATGCTGGAGCAGGCTTCTGGCAGGACCTGTGGCCCTATGGAGAGAGGAGCCCACACTGGAGCAGGTTTTCTGGCAGGACTTGTGACCCCGTGGGGGACCCACACTGGAGCAGTGTGCTCCTGAAGGACTGCACACCGTGGAAAGGACCCATGCTGAAACAGTTCGTGAAGAACTGCAACCCGTGGGAATGGCTCACGTTGGAGAAGTTCGTGGAGGATGGTCTCCCGTGGGAGGGACCCCACGCTGGAGCAGGGGAAGAGTGTGAGGATTCCTCCCCCTGAGGAGGAAGGAGCAGAAGAGAAAATGTGTGAGGAACTGACCCCAACCCCCATTCCCTGTCCCCCTGCACTGCTGGGGGGAAGGAGTTAGAGAAAACCAGGAGTGGAGTTGAGCTGGAAAATAGGGAGGGGGGCATGGAGGTGTTTTAAAATTTAGTTTTTATTTCTCATTATCCTACTCTGATTTGATTGGTAATAAATGAAACTAATTTCCCCAAGGCGAGTCTGTTTTGCCCATGACAGTAATTGGTTCAGTGATCTCTCCCTGTCCTTATCTCGACCCATGAGTTTTTCATTATATTTTCTCTCCCCTGTCCAGCTGAGAAGGGGAGTGATAAGGCAGCTTTGGTGGGCACCTGGTGTCCAGCCAGGGTCAACCCACCACAAGGACAGGACAAGAGAAAATGGCCTCAGGTTGCATGGGGGAGTTTTTGATTGGATATTAGGAAAAAGGCCTTCACCAAAAGTGCTGTCAAGCATTGGAACAGGCTGCCCAGTGAAGTGGTGGAGTCACCATCCCTGGATGTATTTAAGAGATGTGTAGATGTGGTGCTTAGGGATATGGTTTAGTGGTGAACTTGGAAGTGTTTTGTTAACAGTTGGACTCGATGATCTTAAAAGTCTTTTCCAACCTGAGTGGTTCTATAATTCTATGAAAAATAAAATATTTTGTCCATCTGCAATTGTTTGGTACTCAACTAGATATAATAGGATGTTTTCCATGGTCAGTTTGCAGTATTAGTGCAGTGTAGCAGCTATAATATGGTAGGTGGTCTGGGACTGCACCTGGCAACCTGCATTAGGCCAAAAAATTCATTTTGAAACAAGCATTGTTAAAGCTAACTGCTAGACCTACATTGGAGAGTAGTGACCCAGACCTATGGGGACTTTTCCATATAAGTACAGAAAGATGTGGCATGTTATAAAGAACTACCCTTTCTTAAGAATTATGATTTGAGTGAAAAGACCATGCTGACTTTAGAAGATGATGAAAAATGAAATGAAAGATTCACTGAACAGTTAAAAAGGGAAGTAAAGCAGAACAAACAAACTGGAGGTCAGTTGAGATGTCCAGAAACAATTCCTTGCCTCACAGCTCCCTGTCCTCCCTTTTACACTTTCCAGACAAGCAATGGAGTCCAAATTCCTGGATCCTGATTAATGGAGCTGAGAACAGAGACAGCCCATCTGGAAAAACAGCACTTCAGGAGTGCCAGAAAAAAAACCTGGAGAATAGCTTGAGCAGCCTGGAAAGCTATCTCATGCTGGCCAACACCAGCTGGGATAAAGCAGTTCTCTGACTCTGCAGTGCCGTATGCTGCATGAGACCTCACAGAACTATACCACAACCTGCAGCCTGCTCCAGTGGAAGGTGTCCCTGCCCATGGCAGGGAGGTTGGAACTAGATGATCTTTAAGGTCCCTGCCAACCCAAACTATTCTCTGATTCTATGATTCTATACTAAAACCTAACAGTTTCTAAGTCAAAAGAGTACATTACAGGTCTTTGAAATCATTACAGAAACTAAAATTGTTCTGCACTGATCAGCAAAAAAAGGAACTCTTCATTTGTAAGGAGCTGGCAGAGCTATTTTAGATGTTTCCCACACCCTATAATGAAGATGTGTGCCCTAAAATGAAGATGTATATTTAAAACTCATCGGGTTTCTTTGGACATTTTTTTTTTTTTCCCCAAATAACTTAACATCATAGCAAATGAAGCTTGGGTCAATGAGCTATCTACTTGCCTTCTTTGAATGTTAATACTCTTCTGACATTTGGGATTTTTCCAGTATTTAAAGATTTAATAAAAATGAATGTTATTAGGCCAGAAAACTTCACAGTTAGCTCATTTAGTAATACTGTTTGCAATTTAGCCAAACCTGCTGACTTAAAAAATGTTTATACCTAGTAGATGTTGTTTAACATCCTCCACTGTTACTAATGGTCTGGAAAGCGCTTCATCAAGCTTGTGGTGTTGTAATCAATCATCCTGTTATTTCTTAAATACAGAAAAAAAATACTTGTTGAGGCTTTTCTGCTTTATTTTTAGCAATCTATGTCCATCTACTAATGGACTTGAACTGTTCTTAATTTTTTTAAATTAATAAACAAATAGCAACAATTCTTACTGTCATTACCTCCATTAGCCATGGATTTCTTTCTTTGTTTACTTATCTTCCCTTATCAACATATTAAAATCCTTAACTTTGAATTTATATACACTGCTGAACACATCTCCTTCTCTTCCATTCATAAAATACTATGATTTCTTATTGCTGCTTTTGCCTAATGAAATTTTATCTAATGTCATCCTTTCTCTTCATTATAGAATTTTAGCTGCTAAGACATTCAATGAGCTCTTCTTAAAGAACTGCAAACTCTAATTTATATTTTTTCTATTTTTCTTCTTTGGTTGAATTATCTCAAGCTTTAGGAAATTTTCCATTTACAAGCAGTGGGCACATATTTACTGCTGATTAGGATGTTTCTTTGTTTGCCCATTTTAAACACAAGTAGGTCAGGATCACTTGTTCCTAGGCAACATTGAACTGACCTGTCAAGCCATTAATATACCTTGACCTCTCATAATGAGATCCTAAGGAAATATCTGGTGGCAGAACTAGCCAGCTTGGGCATATGTCAGTTCCCAATCAATATGGAAAAAACATGTAGTGTTAAATCAAACCCGTGGCCAACTTACTTTTGTCTGTACATATGTACCCTTCCTGGGCAGAGAAAAGTAATGGATTGCAACAGGGAAGTCAATTCTTTGCATTATTATCTTCTTTTTTTTTTTCCTCAAAGAAATGTGAACCATATTCTGTAACGAGAGGTTATGAATTTTTATTATTAATATTTACACGAGTAATTCTATAAACATAACTGCAAAAAGGATGTTCTCATTACAAGGTCAAAAGTTCCAATTTTTACTGAAGTAACATATGACACTTCATAAAGTCATATACTGATGATTTAAAGTATATAGTCTTGAGGTAACTCCATCGTGGATTGCCTGATAGCACCTGCCAGACTATTAAGGTTATTAAAATGTATTCAGATTAAAATGTATTAAGGATTACATCAGGCTACATCAAATGGACTTTTTCTTTCATATATATAAAAAGATATATCATAGGTAGGTGCAGTGCATAACACCTCCAAAAACTTCCTAGATACCATGAGCAACTGATGCAATCTCTCTGTGCTTCATTTCCTCCACTGCAATGATTTCCTTTGCCATACTTTGAGTTGTCTATTTAGATGGAAGGTTCTTCAGGGCAGAGTCTGTCTCCTGTGTTCATGTAGTCCCAAGCATAATGGACCCTGATTTCCTGTGCCTCTAGGCTCTGTGATAATACTAATAATTAACTGATTCACTTGATTTACAATAGAGATGGTTTTGAGTGACATAACATGGATTTTGTTTTAATTAGTTTCTTACACTGAAGTCATCATCAGAACAGCTTACTTCTTTCCAGTTCTCTCCTATGTGCCAAAGTTTGGGATAGTTAGATGCCAAGTTGTCAGCAAAACAGAGATCTGATTGTTACAATAGACGAATTACAGTGATATAATATATTAGAAGTGTTCTAAGCCAAGTCTCGTTTATTTTACAAAAAACCTCACAACATTTGTTAAGGCTTTTTAAAGGGCGATATTATACTTCCCTTATAACAGTAAGTCATTACCAAATATTTGTGTATGCATGCTGGTTTTTAAGTTCCATTTAATAACTAGGATGCCTTTTTCATATAAAGTGTAAATTTGAAGTCCAAAGGATTATTGTATTTTCCAGTTTATTAGTCATTGTTCTCCTTTAGTCTAAGATATGCAAAGTAATGGCTTTTTAGAAAAAGATCTAGACCCCTGATTTATGACTTAAGAATGATAACTGCAAATCTAAGAATAGTTCTCAGATAAAGTCCTACCTTTTAATGGTGTAATAATGTATTCCCTTGGCCTGGCACATAAGTCTTCTCACACGGGTTCTGAAGCTTAATAGAGTCCTACTTTGTTACCCTGTTGGGCATATTTTCCTCTAGGCATAATAAAGCACTTAAACTGAATAAAGCTCCAAATATGAAAAATTTGCTCTTGCTGATAGTTACTTAAGCATGAATATATATGCGTCAACAGCAACAGAACTGTCTGCCAGGGTAAGAACTGATCAGCATATGTAATTGTTCCACTGTTGGCTCAGAAGAACTATGCTGCACAGAAAATTTCTAGCTGTTCAACTGCAAAGGACTAAAAACTTTTTTTTTTTTTTTTTTCCAGAACATCTGACAATATCACTTTGTCCAACTCTAAAGTTCCAGAAAAGATTTTTGGTCAGATTGTGTCATTAACAGATGATGAATTCTGACAAGCTTTATCGCAAAGTCCAGTCAGAGATAATGCAGAACTGTAACAACAGTTGCAGACACCTGATTGACAGAGCCTTTTGTGGTGCTGCTGAGTTCAGGGGGGGAAAGGGAAGATACTACACAGATAATACCAGCTGTCTCTGTTTCTTCCTGCTGAATATTATTAAAGAACACATAAATATTTCTTTTAATATTAGTTTCCCAGCTAAGTAATTGTTGTAATTTCCTTTAGGCAACGATAAGAACAAGACAGAGTAGATGGCTTCAGGGAACAATCTCCCTTTTAAAATATGACCCTCCTCATTGATAACTTGCCTTTGCAGTATAGATGGAGAAATACACAGTTGTAAAGTCTAAAATACTTTACCAGTCCTACAGGAGGCTCACCATCCAAGTGGTTTGTACAATTTCAAGGATATTATTATAGCTAGTCACCTTATTGCAAACTTAATTACTTCAACAGAAATCATTTCTGGTTTGTCCTTTTCAAGAGGTATACTGCTCCTGTAATATCTGCACACACAATAACATATTTAGAAAGTGCTTATGCATTTTGAGCAAGGCTTGATTAAAGCTGCTGGAATAATAGATGCCTCTGTATAAAAATTCAGTCTAAATCCTAACTTATAAAGTCCTTCTGTGGCAATGTAATGACTGCCAGTATGGGGAATGCCACAGTTGGAGGTGAATCAGCAGCAGCCTGCAGCATGTATACAGGCCTCCCAATTGCTCAAAGAGACAAGACAAAAGACAGTAAAAAAAACCCAGAATTTTTTAAGGGAAGATAATACAACATCCATACTTAACAAATGATGTCTTGCTTAAGGATCTGCAGGAATGATATATGACATCCTGACAGAAATCCTCCAGGTGATGCAGTATCCTCCCAGCACATGACTGAGAACAAGAACTGCTTTAATAGATCTCTCTGCACTAAAAATCCTTGTTTTAAGACCCAGACCTCTGTGAAAGTTTGAAAGAGGTGAAAAAGCAGCATGAATTGTTCTGTGCAGGAAATGTTACACTTCTAAGCAGATGACAAAAGACTTTCTGTGAGATGTGGCATGAATATGTCACTCCTAGTGATTCCACCAAGCCTCACAACAGTGTGTGTGAAATTAGTATGAGAATGTATGTTTCTTGATACTGTCTGGCTCAAAGTAATTTATGAAAAGAGCAATGCCACAGAACAGCATCAGCGAACACGGTGCTTTGTGCTCTCCTGCCCTCCTCCTCTTTCTTCTGGTGCCTGTATTCTCCAACTACTCCAAGTACCAGGCATTGACAAATTGCGGGCCTTGTCCAAAGCCAAATTAGGTCATTAAAATCTTTAACATTGACCTCAGCCATCTGTGGACGCACACAGTAAATGCAGATGTGACCTGACCCTTCTTGATTAACAGACTTGACACTTTTTCCTACTTACCAGGAACATTTTGGATCAGTAGGCAAGACTCTCTTTCTCTCTGACTGTATTTGTAGATAGAGTCCTGCACTCTTTCCCCTCTATGTACTGAAGAGTTTAATTTTGTCTAGTTACCAAGTTCCTAATTAACATGTAAGTCTGTGCTGAACTAACCAATGCATTTTACTAGCTATGTTTTTTCAGAGTTACCTAATAGGTGAATAGTAAAAAAAGAGTAAGTGCTTTTAATAGACAAATTCAGTCACAGCCTTTCTCAGGTCAATTTTACCCTCTATTTTTCCCCCCTATTTTTAGCCTTCTACCCCTTTACAACCTCAGTGACCAAATGATCCTATTCTAGACTACTACCAGCTGTGGGGATTTCAATAAGCAATTTTCTCTAAGTGCTTTCTCCTGTGGCTCTTGCACCTTTCCTATATAGCTTGCAATCTTTCATATTGAAACAGAAGGTTTGTGATCATTTTAGCTAACAAAAGCACAAATTACAAATCAGACCTCATTTTGATAGTGTGCTTGCTGTGGGAGATTCATGTATTCAGAGAAAGCTCTGCACAAGTTCCTACTTCATCCTTATTTGAAAATACCTCCCTGTATAAATTCACAACCAAACTAGAGCATGTGTATGTATTCAAAATAACTCTTTGCAGCAGAGGACTGTACAAGGGTAACGTCTCTGTCCAGTGTAAATCTGCTCATCCCCCCTGACTGCAGTGTAGCTATGACAAGCTAGAGTGGCAGAGAATTTCAGTCGAACAGGTTTCCACTCCAGGTTCTGGAGTGCTTGTGACAGCACTATGGCAGTTTTAACCATACTGTGTATGAAGACTAACACTTGAAGTATGAACCAGTCTTAGAATACTACTAGGAAAAGGCAAAAGCATGCCTTTAAAATATACTGACATTATTACTGCCAACAACTGAGTTTCAACTATAGATAATCTATGTGCTTGAAGAATTTTCGTTTGCATACTTTCATTACCATCTAGAATTGCCAGTAATTGACCAAGTGTTAGTAAGAAAGTTAAATCAAAGCATATTGTTTTCCAGTCCAGCAGGTGTTTGCAGTTTTATCCTAATCATGCCTTCAAATATAGGTTCTATATTATGTGGAATTTTAATGTTTACAATCATTAATATTTAAAAAAAAAAGGTGTATATTTGGAAATTCAGTGCATAAAATGTGGATCCTGCACCTTTTTTCCTCATTAGAATTATTCCACTAAATTTCTCATTTCTGTGCTGCTCTTTCTGTAGTCATCTGCACTACTGAAAAGAAGGGTAAGGCAATTCATGTGAATAAGGGCATTATCCATCAGATTCTTAACTGATGTTAATCTGTATTCTTGACTTCTTCGAATACTGGGTAGAAACTGACTGGTGTAAATGATTGACTGATGGGAATGACACTAGGATCATTTTTCAAACCTACTATATAATTTTATATTATTTTGTGCAAATTTTAAGGCTGCAACACAGATGAAAAACAGAGAGTACAACCCAAGTGAATTTTCTTGTTTTGTACTTTAATGTTCTGATCCTTCCCAAAGGTATTTTCCCTCTGAAATAAACACAAGATATAACACTAGTTGGCTTCACTCATAGTTTTCAAATTGCTTTAAAATTGGGGCTTTTCTTGGAACTATTTGAACCTAAAAATATTCAAGTACATACTTCTGCAGATGAAGATTTCCTGGAGGTAGGGGAGAATGTGATGCAGGGGACAGGGGTATTTACCTGGACCAGCTAGTCCAAACCATGTTGCCATGTTGCTATGTGTTGCATTTCCCTCCATAGTCTTCTGATGGCTGTTATTAGTTGGCCACTAGGCAGGCAAACAAATCAAAAGAGTTCATGCTAGTACACACTCACATGATTTGCTGAATTGGGAATATCAGCAACAAACTAAACAAAATAAGCTTGCAGAAATGTGCGAAGCCAGAAATCAATGAACCTTGTGTATGGGACATAAATGTTTTTGTAGTTAATATGATAGTGCCTTGCATAAAGCACTAGGCTCTGGTGTTTTTTATTCTACCATCATGTGCTGCCACCTGCCAGACGTTGCCATGTTTAACCTAACCAGTTGGATACTTCTCAAGCTGGTGAACGCAGACCTACTTTTCAAGTCAAGGGCTGCTTCCTTTTGCAGGTGCACTGTCAAGACTGAGAAATCTCAGAGGATGCAGAAAAAGGATTTTTTGCACGTTACTGCTATTTGAAAAGGCACAACATAGACTGTTTCCTCAACTGTGCTTAAAAGGCCAGTGTCAAGTCAGAAACTGAGTCAGATTCTTTGAGTGCAGTTGCAGTGCTTTTATATACCGATGCGTTTACAGTCTTAATTTCACATACCTTTTGTTTGAATCTAGGAAGGCAGAGTCTTTAAGGTGGAAAGCTGTGTTTGCGGGGATCATTGTTCATCTTACTGTGTTTTTTCTTCCCTTTATCTTCTTCATCTCTTCATCAGTGAAGGAAAAGCAAAAAACCTGACAAGTAGCAAACAGAGAAAGGGACTGTTACATTTCAGTTATGTACAGCCCAATATTTGCAGAGACTGATTTGCCTTCTGAGAAAGCATCATGACAGCTATGAAGCTAAACTCCTTGTCACCATTCACTTTTCATGCCCTTTCTGACTTGTGTTTTGTGGGAAGAGAAAAGGGAAGTCTTGTGCAATTTTCTGTAATGTGCTGAGTTCTGATGAGATGGCAATTATGGCCAGCACCAGGAGCTTTCCTAAAATGTTGTCTTCAACACTAAACCCTTGGCCTATTCTTGCTTACTTGTGAGCTGGAATCCTGAAATATCCAGGAACATCCTTGTCTGCATCCTCTTGCTTGAGCTAGACAAGGATTTTTTTCCAGGAGTTTTGAAATGTCCAAAACCTTAAAAAACTATACTATAAAATAATTGCAAAACAAGAACAATGTCCACAGGGATATATGCTTAGATAATTCATAATATTTAACTTTTTTTTTCTTTTAAAGAAACTTGTATCTAGTGTATGATATTCAAATATTTGGTGATTTTTGTTTCTATGACTGAAATTATGCAACCAAAAAACCTGTCTATTTTTATTTACACATAGGGCAAGTTTAATATACTGTTTAAGGCTTGTACTGTCTGGATCAAACTTTTCATGCTAAGAGTATCTTAAATAAGAAACTTGTGGTTGTGCTGTGCCGAAGTAATCTCAGCCTTAGTGATTAAGCTGAGCCACTGCAATTCACTATGTCAGAAAGAACATGGCATTATCTGTTATTTACTACTTAGGTCATGGAAAGTCTTCAAGCCCAGTCCTTGCTGCCAGGATTAGTTTTGTATTTTGCCAATTGATTAAATAAGGTGAAATACAGAGGCAATGTGGGGTCCAGGTGCTGCAATACAGGTTACTGCATATACTAGAGCCCCTTTCAGGGCCAGCACAAATACCTACTTGCATTCTGATACTTTCTGCATGTGCACGCATTTTTCTTTTAAAGATTTCCCCATCAAGATGAGGGGTACCTTGATTTTGTTCTATGTGCTGGTTTTGGCTGGGGTAGAGTTAATTCTCTTCGTAGTAACCAGTATGGGGCTATGTTTTGGATTTGTGCTGAAAACAGTGTTGATAACACAGGGATGTTTTCGTTCCTGCTGAGCAGTGCTCACACAGAGCCAAGGCCTTTACTGCTTCTCACCCCACCCCACCAGCGAGGAGGCTGGGGGGGCACAAGGAGTTGGGAGGGGACACAGCTGGGACAGCTGACCCCAACTGACCAAAGGAGATTCCACGCCATATGATGTCATGCTCAGCATGTAAAACTGGAGCAAGAAGAAGGAAAGGGGGGGATGTTCAGAGTGATGGTGTTTGTCTTCCTTCCCAAGTAACGGTTACGCATGATGGAGCCCTGTTTTCCTGGAGATGGCTGAACACCTGCCTGCCCATGGGAAGTGCTGAATGAATTCCTTGGTTTGCTCTGATTGTGTGTGTGGCTTTTGCTTTACTTATTAAACTGTCTTTATCTCAACCCATGGGTTTTCTCACTTTTACTCTTCTGATTCTCTCCCCCATCCCACCAGGAGGGGAGGGAGTGAGCGGCTGGGTGATGCTCAGTTACTGGCCTGGGTTAAACCATGACAGTCCTTTTTGGCGCTCAACATGGGGTTCAAAGGGTTCAAGATAACAGATTTAATTGGAATGTGCTAGATCAAATTTATAGCTGTTATTGCTGTTTAGCTATTAATTGCCAGGCTCCTGTGCTTGCCATGGTCTTGCTTGCCTTACTGTATCTTAGAGTCTAGGGCTTGTTAGTGGCTGCTTTCTGCTTTTGCTGCTGGCTGTACCACTGTACTGCTTATCCTCCTACTGTGCTGTGCCTGGCAACATTTTGATAACAGCAGTGGTGATGTGCCTGGGCTGGCAGATGGCCAGGGCATCGCTGCTGTTTCTGTGCTGCTGTGCTGGACAGGCTGGAACTCCAGTGTGAACTCGAGTCAAAGGGACTGTGACCTATGGATGAGTCCACGCAGGAGCAGGACATCCGAAGTGTCTGTGGCCGTGGCTAAGCCCATGCTGCAGCAGGTTTACCTTGAAGCACCAGTGGCTGGGCATGAGGTCATGCTGGAGCACCTCAAAGCGTGTGGCCATGGATAAAGCCACAACAGAGCAGGTACACCCCTGGAGGGATTGCAGCCATGGGTACGGCTGTGTTGGAGCAGGTTTACTTCTGAAGGGGCTGTGGCTGTGGGTAAGTCTATGCCGCAGCAGGTACACCCCTGGAGACACTGTGGCCATCAATAAGGCTCCATTTGGAGCAGGTACAACCCTAAGGGACTGCAGTCTGTGGGTAAGTGCAAGCCGGAGCAGGGGCAAGGGGAGGAGTCCATTGCAATTTTAAATGCTATAGTCTGGTCTAAAGGGACCAGGGGTGGAGATTGTAATAGAAATACTTTTAAATTGTTGTAACCCATGATTTGAGTTGCATGTTATAGGAATTACTATAGCAGGAACCACCTGAATGAATGAAGGAGAAGCCTGAGGAGAAGCCTTAGAAGAAGCAGTGCAAGTGCAGCAGTGACCCAACCTGAGCTGGTGTCCTGGTTTCAGCTGGGATAGAGTTAATTGTCTTCCTAGTAGCTGGTACAGGGCTATGTTTTGAGTTCAGTATGTGAAGAATGTTGATAACACTGATGTTTTCAGTTGTTGCTGAGTAGTGTTTAGTCTAAAGTCAAGGATTTTTCAGCTTGTCAAGCCCAGCCAGCGAGAAAGCTGGAGGGACACAAGAAGTTGGGAGGGGACACAGCCAGAGCAGCTGACCCAAACTGGCCAAAGGGGTATTCCATACCATGTGACGTCATATCTAGTATATAAACTGGGGGGAGGGGAGGCGGGGGAAATTACTGCTTGGGGACTAACTGGGTGTCGATCAGCAGGTGGTGAGCAATTGCACTGCGCATCATTTGTATATTCCAATTCTTTTATTATTACTGCTGTCATTTTATTAGTGTTATCATTATCATTATTAGTTTCTTCTTTTCTGTTCTATTAAACCATTCTTATCTCAACCCATGAGTTTTACTTCTTTTCCCAATTTTCTCCCCCATCCCACTGGGTGGGGGGGGAGTGAGTAAGTGGCTGCGTGGTGCTTTAGTTGCTGTCTGGGGTTAAACCATGACAGCTGGCTTTGGTAAAACATTAAGCATTTATTTCTCTTCAGGCATAGAAGTAGATCTAAAGTTGTCACCTAGATGCCTCTCAGATGGTCAGGTATTACTCGTGGTCTTAGTGAATCACAGAACAGAGTTCTCAGCAGCAAATTGTTTGGTTTGAACTGCCACAGTCTCAATGAACAGTTTGATGTGCCCAGAGACTTTGAGAAAAACAGTATTTTGTCATGGTTTTGCACTCTGGACAAAAAGACAACCTTGTTGAACTGAATTTTTAACAGTACATGCTTACTTGTTTTGGTTTACATTGGACAAAAGCTGTATTTTAAAACCATCTCAGCAGAATTTACCACTAAAACTGCTTGATATTCTCCCACTTACCTGAACCTCACTGACAACAGAAAATGCTTGTCTCACCTTCTAGCACTATGCTCCAGTACTCCTGATACGGTCATTGTAATCTCTGCCACTCACTCATATCTGAAGTTGGCAAACTCATAGCAGGCCAATTCAGAATAACAGGACGAGCTGAAGTCTCTGTTGTTTATCCCTGAAGCTACTGTGATTCAGGGAGTTTACTGACATCTGTGAGACCAGAGGGAGCCTTTTCCAACCTCAGCTGACCCAGCACCCTGCAGCACATAATAGCCCACCAAAGTATCCATCCTGAAATATGCTTTTTAGGGAGAAAATTACCATTGCAAAATTGCTGGCAATTTAGAGACCTTTAAGTGGAACACCAACTTGCACAAGGCTGAATTTCAGTCTTTGGAGCATTACTGTCTTCCAGCACACACAGAGCACTATTGGATACATTGCTTGGTGTCTTTTATTGGAACAGTGTCTCTTCCTTGGGGAAGCTCATTTATTACTTTGGCTGAACCTACTTTATTGTTATAAAATTGTATTTAGTTAATGTGAACCAGTAAAGAGAACTACAGCTTAGATGATAGTAAATAGTGGGAATTAGAGCCCAAGGGATTAATTCTAGCAAAATTTGTTACTGAAAGGTAAAACTTTCCTCTCGGAGTGCATACTTGAGCCATTCATTTCAGGGAGTGGATCGTGGAATGATATACGTTCCCCACACTTGCAACAGAAAAGCAAAATTTTCTGACCTTCCTCTGAAAGTTTGAAAAGATTTTATGTGTCTTCAAGAAAAGGTAAAAATTGAAGCATTGTGACAGGATTATCTCTTCAACTGTGACTAAATGGTTGGTTCCATTGGCTGTCAACTGCATTAGAAGTCATAAGTCAGACCCACCCATCTGGTTTTCATTGCTTTCCTGACATAAAACATCTGCAAACCTGGCTAAACTGGTACTATTCCATGAATTATTGTTGATTAATTCAACCAATGCTACCAGAAGTTGCTTTAGGGAAAACCAGAATGATTTTCCCCCCACTGATTAGTAAAAGAAATATATTAGTTGTTTAGACCTTCATAAATTAAAAAAAAAAAAAATCTCCTTGTGTTTCTATAACCTGAATTTACCTCATTACACAGACACTTATAAAAAGAAAATAGTGTAAATTTCTGATTAATTCCAGTACCAAGCTGCATTCATGGTGTCCTAATCATCATAACAATACTATCATTATATTTGATTGTTAATTATTTTCTTCTCTTATATGTAAGACTATTCTCCCCTCTTCTTTGCATCTGATTAAAAGAAGAATATCTTTTATTATTTTGTATTCTCCCTTTAAAGACTTTCATGAGGAGAATGCCAATATTATCACAATTAAAATGAAATGTTCAAGCAGAGCTGTCTCCTTCCAGAACTTTGAGTGGAGCTGTGTAGAGCTAGTTGCTTTAATTGAACTAATGAATTCAGCCTTCAGTACCCCATGCCGATATTCTTTTACTTCAGCAGCTACATTAAAGGTTTTCTATTAAAAATCACATTAAACTGGGAAATTTATTTGTCTCCATATTCTGAAATGTGCATGTTGATTTCTTCAATTATGTGTCTGACTTTTTATTATACTTTGTAGTATTTTAAGGAGCATGCATGAAGCATTGAAAATCATAAGGATTTCTACTCTTAGGTTAGAGAAAGCAATGTTCTTGGGGGTAAAAGAATCTGTTTATTCTTTGCACTAAATTTTATTGTGATTTTTGTCTTCTTTGCATGCTCCCTACTGGTGTTGCAGTAAACACCACTTTGCTGGTAAGGTTCACAGAATGGCCAAGGGCTGAGGGCAGACTCAGCTGCTATTAAAGCTGACATGATTTGGACTGTGGCTGAGATAAGCCTTTTCTTTTAGAGTTTGATATAACTCATTTTTTAGTCAGCCTTTCCCTTAAGGTCCAATTCAACTATACACTGAAGTCCATCAAAAGACAGACATTGTCTTGAGCTGAGTTGGATTGGGCCCTCAAGGGCACACTGAGCATGTTTACACCACGAGCAGAGCAGCTATATTTTTTTGTTTGAAGGAATAGAGGACTTCAGCTTTCAGAAGAGGCAGCTAAAACTAATATTCAATACTGCCTTATTAAAAAAAATTAAACAGCATTTTGTAAAAATCGTGGAGAATTAGATTTTTATCCCATCTTTGTTAAAAACCAGCTGATTTCATAAATACAATTATTTTCACTAGGAAACTTGGCTCTTTTTGTGATCTGAAATATTATTCTCTGTGAATAAAGTGAGAATCTACTCATACAGGTTTTTTCAGATAAGGTTTTTATATAGATACCCACATAATTTATATTTGTAAATGGAGCTATTTAAATTGGTTCATTTGTTGAAGGAAAGAAACAGTAAAAATCTTGTAAAACATTAAACATGCAAGTTTGTGAGTACCTTTTTTTAATGTTGGTAGTAAATACCCATTAATTCAGAGGAAGGTGAATTCATTATAGTGTAATATATCTAGCTGAAATGCTACATAGGGATTTTATTCTATTTTACTTTATTTTATTTTATTTTTTATTATGTGCTGCCTAGAGGCTACAAGTAATGCAAAACCTACATTTTCCAGGAACAATCCCACAAACATCAGGAACCACAAGGCAACAGAAAATCCTTGAATAAAGGATCATTCAGTTTAATTGAAGGGGAAATTTTGTCTTTTTTTTTTCTTATTTGTGGAGTTAGGAAATTTCTGCTGTGATGTGTGGGAATTAACTGCACCAAAATTACTGTAATTCACATTCTAAAAATAACATTATAGAAATGTCTTGTTGCATTTCTTCACCATTGTGTAGAAGTATATCCCTCCCTCACAGAGCTACCTAATTCTCTCTATGTATAGAAATGTGTGCCTTACATATTGGGTTAGGTATCTGAAGAAGGTATTCTAAACTTGGTCTTTGATACCAGTCACACAGAAAAGAAAAATTTAATTCAATGTGATTCACAATATAACTTGGACACTTTTTTTAAAAAAAGATATTTATAAAAGAATATGAAAGGAAAAAAATAGAACCATGTTAAAGGTCTAATAATCACTTAAAATTTAAAAATGAAAATTAAAAATTAAATTGTTAATCTAGTTTATTTATGATGTTTATTATATGTTCCTGAACTAATTTTTCTCAGTCTGATTGAATATAGTTTATATTATAACCTCTTCTCATTCTGTGATATGTGGACTTATGTTTAACTACTTTCTTAAGACAATATTATTCATTTTGTCCCATCCCCCATATTTGCCCCCACTATCATATGTCTGTTTCACATAAATCTGTGAATTTATTTCCATAAGATCTTGTAAGATGAACAGAGTATTATCCCCATTATACTAAGTAAGGTTTGTTGCCCTTGACTGGTTAAATTCAAGAGTATCTAGAAATTCTAAGCATCCAGTATAAGAAATGCAAGATCTGATTCTGCAGAGTGTTTATATTGCATTTTATACATTCAAAGCACAATCTCTATTGACTACATTTGCACTTCTATAAATCAGACCCTACAGTCTCAAGTTAGACACCTAGAAAATGAGAAACGTGTAGTTGGTACTCTCCTCTGAAAAACTGAGTTTCAGTGACTTAACTACAATCAGAGAATTACATTCCCATGCAAGTACTCTGCTGTCTGGGTCACAAAGTAACTGCTTTAACTAGAAGACCCTTCTTTCTTTTTATGCAGTCTTTCAAAGATGGAATATTTAGATCCACTCTGTGGATCATATCAAATAATATAAAATAACTAGTGGCACCTGTGAGTTGTCATCCTTTGTGAAATTCAGTATGCCAGACAGATGAGGTAAATACACACTTACTTAATGGATTTCACAGGTATTTGCTTACAGGCGAAGGCAATCTCTGTGCTAAAGATGGACAAAGCCTCTTAGGAATTAAGCAGACATCTCAAGGAGGATTCTGTGGAAAATGAATAATTTTCAAATTTGAGCAGATTTTCATGGGGACTTAAAGAGATTTTATCATTTCAGTTTCGCAATCAAAACAGGTTTTGTTTAAAAATAAAAATCAAGAAACATGTTTTAAATGTTAGTAGAATGATGTATTTGTTTCATGGCCTTATTCTTTGAAAAAGCTGTACTGCTTAGGCTATCTGTTTGGGGAGGAGGGAGTTTCTGTTTTTTTTAAAACACTGAGATAACATGCATTGCAAATGTCAATCAGATTATTTTTTGTTAAACTATAACCAGCTACAAATATCTAGAGACCTAAATCTTTGTTGCATCCTAATGACAAGGTAGTGCTGATGTGCCTCTGACACGTTAGAAAGTCGGATGACTCTCAGCATAATTAAATTAGGAAAGATGACTGGTAGTGCACAGCTTTCAGGTGCTATGGTAGGCAGTTTTCAGCTCTTTCTTGAAGTTATTAGGGACAGGTTGATTGCAGCTACAGGTGGCAGCTTATAAGGTTTCTGCTTCTGTCATTTCTAGTGTTTTCCTGGCTAGTATGTATGTAGTGGAGACAGAAATTTCAAAGAGAATATAGTTATTTCCTAAAATTTACAAGAAGCTGTGAGAGCACACCTAGGGCAGTGGAATGAGGCCATATGCATATTGATTTTTGTTTAGTTTAAATCTTCTTACCAGTCCGGGTATCCAGTCAAAGGAATCAAATCTCAGTATGGAAGCTTATCCTGCGTTCATTGTCGAGTTTAGGGGAAAAAGTACTTCCGACAGAGCTCTTCTTCATATTTTAATTAATAATAGAAGGTGACAGCTCATCTGAGAGATTTTCAATCTACAGGTAAAGAATGATGGAAGGTCAGCCACTGAAAACACGTGGGGAAATAATTTGCTGCAAACTTAAAACATCAGGCAGCTCCCAGCTTTTGTGTAGATGAAGTAACATCAGGGGAAGAAAAAAAAAAAAAAAAAAAGAGCATTATCATTTTATCTCTTATTTCTTCTGCTTTTTTCCATTTTATCCACCAAAACCACAAGTATTCTGCATTTCAGGTGCATTTGGTCAGGATACTAGAGTCTAATAAGATTATGCTACTCTAGGACAGAAAATAAATAGGATGTTACTGTTAGTTTCTATCTGTTTCCATCTCATGGTCAGACTAGGGCCATCTTATTTGGAGTAAGGCACCAACAACAGTCAATATCAAACTGCAATTTTCTGGGCTAGAAATGGCTTTTTTTTTTTTAATGTAATGCCTTAAAATATTAGGATCCTTAGCTTGATTTAAACATTGTGGTGTAAGGTGGTATAAACATTTCATAATAATAGCCACTACCTGCCGAAACTAAGGCTGGTGGAATACTCCTTCTCTTGTGGCTTCTGGGAAGAATCAGGAAGTAGCTCCTCAGGTCTGAAAAACAGCAGAAATAGAAAAATTGCAGGGGAGCTGTCGTAAAAATACTGCAAGGGTGTTTCATGAAACAGATGTCCTTACTTGCCAAGGTCTTCACAATTAGACATAGTTTTAATTTTAAAAGATATCTCCTTTTCAATATTCTTGAATAAGTTAAGATCATCATCTCTGCTAAATTTTTTACTCTAATTGCATGCAGAACAAAAATCTTCATCAAACCTGCTGACACCTGTACTAAATTTCTTTTCTGGCTTTGAATGTTCTTTCAGGTATAATTCAGAATATTAATGATGAATTTTACAGCCTTGCAAAGTCTGAGATTTGGGGTTCTAAGAGCTCATTGTCATTCTTCTTGCTATCCATTGCTAAGCTGGAGGGTTTGGACTAGCAGGCATTTAAATACTTGTGTAGCTTTAATATGTTAGTAGTGCTAGGATTATCTTTTATTAAATACCTATCTAGTATAGCCATATATATGTAGTATACCTATGCCATTCAAACATTATCAACAACAACAAAGACATGCAAAGGCAGTAATACTGAAAAAAAATTAAAAAACCAAAAAAACCCAGATTTTGATATAGCACCTTTCACTTAGAAGAGCAATATAAACTGTTATTTTAAGAGCCGTTATCCTGCTATAAGCTCCCCCCGTTAGAGGCTTTGTTGGTATAGTCATACCGGCAACCCATTCCTTACCTAGACAGCTTTTCTTAGCTCTGGAATCTGACAACCTGGAAAAATTATGTGTTAATAAGTAAGTGTAACTCTATTCAAGTAATGAGATTCATTTACCCTCATCTTGGCTCCCAATATTCAGTGGTAAGGACTCATAGAGACAGCCCCATGACTTAAAGATTCACTTGCATTGTCAAACTTTGAGTGATGCACTACAGCTCAGGTGTTCAGTGGTTTGTTTGTTTTATTTTTTCCTATGGTCCCATTACTGCTCTGTAACAAAAAAAATGTGCATATAAGAGTAAGTTTATGTTCCTGTATTTATCAGCCCTATCTATCTATATTCTACCTGCTTCTCTGTTTTCTCTGTATTTGTTATGATGAATGCCTTGTACAAATCAGGATTTCTAGTCTCTCTACTTCATTCTGCAAGAGCAGAGACACTTTAGGATTCTCATAATTAGTAAATTCAAACCTCATAAATAGGCACATTTCTATTTTTACACAACTTCGCTTTCTGGAATTTATCCACCCAAAGTATGTTGCTCAGGCTAAAAGCTATCTATGCAGGATCCAGTCAACCACTGACTTTTGCATAGCTAATCTAAATACCCAGAGTGATTTTAATACAACTTTGTGAAAGAAAGGTTTTGGGGAAGTTCTTATTTTCACTCTCTTCTAATTAGTATGAATTGGAAAAAGGTTTTCCCCACTAAATATTATCCCACACTGTCCTGATGCAGTCTCTTGAACTTTCTGTTCTATGTCTGCCACGGACCCACTATTAAGACACTACAGCAGTGAGCCAGAGTGTGAAAATGCTGATGCACGCTGACTCCAAAATGCTAGCAGAGCTGTGCTAGTGAGCACACAGCTGCCCTGGCAGCGAGCATCAAGTCTGTTCACAACAGAGGAGGATGTTTTGTGCATGGGGTTGGAGATCAGTATAGTGTGGGATCTAAAAGGGGATGCTGTGAATGAAGATGAGGAGGTTATCAATGAGAGCAAGAATGGACACTCTGAGGGTGGTTAAGCTGGAAGGATCCAGAAGCTGAAGCTCAGAAGAGTGGTGGTACAGGAGAGAGATGGTAGATATTAGGAAAAATTTTTTTACTGAGAGGGTTGTCAAACATTGGAATGGGCTGCCCAGGGAAGTGGTTGAGTCACCATCCCTGGAGGTATTAAAAAAGAGTGGACAGGGTACTTCAGAACATGGTTTAGTGGGCATGGTTAATGGTTGGACTCGATGATCTTGAAGGTCTTTTCCAACCTAAATGATTCTATGATTGCATGGATAGCATGGATAGCATTTCAAAAAGCAGGAAAGATTAGTACTAGCTACTTTGTTGGAAAAAACAACATAAAGAAGAAATAAACATTGTCCACTGCCAAGAGCTGGCTTACATGCACCATTTGAATCACTCAGTACTGCGTGTCCTGTGCCCAGGAAGGGAGCAGGAGCAACATCCACCTATGTTCAGCAGAGGATTTGCAGAATTGTAATTCCCTTCCCTGCCCTAGGGATGTGCCCCAATGAAAGCTTTTTCTCCTACTCATTTTTACAGTGCCTAGTACAATGTCTGGATAAGGATAGTTTAGCCGGTGATAGCAAATGAAGTTGCGACTAATTATTTGACTGCACACTGATTGCATGCCAGCTTTTACTCACTTTTTTTCACTTAATTCTATGAAACTGTTGGAATTATTTTAAACTTAAAATAGTATAAGACCATATGAAGTAACTGCCCTTTCCAAACTGTTCTAAGTAGAGTCAGAAGTGGTCTAATAAGAACCTAGGATCCTAAGTCTTAGGATCCTACCAACAGCTACGTATGGTGTTATTTTTTCAAATTTGTTTCAGTGCATTTCTAGAATTAACAGCATCCTTGTAACAATATAGTCTGCTGTTAGATATAACAATACTCCTACTTAATACAGAGTTGCTTGAGCAAGCAAGCACCCAGTTAATGGAGCACATGCACTGCTATCAGAAGTGGAACGGAGTGTGCTTTGTTTGAGACAGAAGTTTGTATAATGCTGACTGGCCTACATTTTTGCATAGAAAACAGTGAAAAGACTACTAATTTGGCTAAGGGCTATATAAACCTAATTAGAAATGTTCAGTCCCACAAGGGCACAAAACTGTAGCTGGAAACAGCTATTTAAATATTCATTTCTACCCCTAAAAAAAGGAGGAAAAAATCTAATTTTGTGAAAGCCTTCACATACAGGGTAAAAAAGATGATCATAAAATTATTAATTAGTGATCTGTGGTTACTTCACCATATCCTACAAAGTTAAACTCAGCCTCACAGTAGAGCATTTAATTCTGTGTAACATAGAATATAGTGAATTATATGTAACATAAACAATACTTGATTTATGAAGGAAAGAGATTGTCACTTTAATTATTGTAGGGGTTGTTTTTCCTTCTGCATAATAGCAACTTCGATATATAAAAATGCTTATCCATAAATTGATTAATTTTGTCTTCATTTAAATTATTTCTTACAGGTGTTGAAATAACCATGCCTAGTTTTCCTTTTCCTTTTTTTCAGTTTCTCTTTTGTGATGCAGACTGAACTGAGAAACTGGAAAACAAAGTGCTTTTCTAATCCTTTTTTGGTGATATTAAAAGATAATATAGAAAAGCATGTTATTTGATACTGAATGCTGTCAGGTAAAATTGAGTAGCAGCTGCCAGATTTACATCTTGTGCTAGTTAATAATCACACAGTGTAATTCAGCTGCTAGAGTTAAAAAACGCAGCTAGCAATAATCTTGCTTTTGGTTTAATAGTTCTATGAGTATGTTCTCAGCATTTAATGTAACTCACTATTAAATCATTCACAATCATCAGCCTATTTTCACCCTTCTTTCTTTTCCTTCCAGGGTATTTACTCTTTCTGTAATGAGTTAAAAATAAAAGAGAAGATGTCTCTCCATTTGTCTTTCTTGAACAATCCCAAGACAGTTTGAATTCATGTTTTAGCTCAGGAGATTTGTCTCTAAACTCTCTGTTCCAATTTGACCTCAGGCTTCATGCAGCTCACATAACTGTAGGAACAATGACCATAGGAGGTAAACAGTTTTTAATGATATTGTTCCCAGTGCTGGTACCATTAGGGGTACCATCCTTAGATTGCAGTGGTGCAAGTGGTTTTGTTAAATTCTATATTTTTCATAGGTCATGCCATCCAAATAAGGAGTAAAAAGAATATAATTTTCTTGGTCATCATTTTATTGTTACATGCCACAAACCAGAAGACAGTCAGATCTTGGTTTTTTTCTTGAATGCTTTGTAGTTATTTTTTCTTGGTGCTGGCATTTTAACACAACTGTTTATTGAACATCCCAAGGGTACTGAGAAGCTTTCTACATAATGAAGCTTTCTTTTATTATTATTTTCTTCTTCATCATCATCATCTTCCTCTTCCTCTTCCTCCTCAGTTATGGTTTGCAGATGTTAGATAACTCTTTTGTCAAAACCAGTGTCTTTAAAGGGGTCTTTCTTTCCTATCATTACATTTATTGCTTTTCATTTGGATTGACTGGATTTAGAAAGGATTAAACATGCTTCCAGTTTGTGCATAATAACAAAGTCTCAGAACTTGTTAAAATTGTTTACTGACTTTTTACTTTATGTTTCTGGTCTAGTTGCTAGCCGAATTAAAAGTGAAGGATTACATGCACTTAAATCAGAACACACTTGAATTTGGTGTGTATATTTTGAGAGGAGTTTTTCTGAGTAAACAACATTCTTCCAAGTGGATTCTTTCCTTCCATGGAGGTGTTCAAATTTGCTCTAAGAGTAATTTCCTGCAGACTTTTCTTTACAGTGGTTTCCCCAGTCCATTTCAGAGATAGTTCTGAGAAGTAACAGGCTACAACCTCACTGGTAGCCTCAGTAATGCCAGGGCACAGGCACAAGTACAGGAACTGGACTGTCTATAGGTGTTTACTATGATTTTGGCTTAGGCCAGCCAGCACGTCAGCTAATAGCTCCATGCAAGGGTCAGGAGTTCAAACAGGTCAGGTAATTTTTCCAGCTTGTGATTTAAGTGCTAGCACTTTCTTTCAGAGGTTAAAATGTACCTTTTTAGTTGGTCACAAGTCCAGGCATCCTTCAGTTTCCCATTACAGCTACAGCCTTTTTCTATCAGAAACACAAACACCTGGCAGAGGGTTTTTTCGACCCTTTCAGGCGTGGGAACTGGATACTGATTTACTTGCAATTTATTACTATCAGCAGTACATCATATCATGATATGCTCTGAAACAGCTCCATTCCATGAACTATGCTCCAAAAACACAGTTGTCTATTTTCTGCACCTACACCCATGTGTCTTAAAGAAGGCTGAGTCGTTCTGTAACACCCTGAATAAGCCTAAACTACCTACTCTCTCAGTAGCTCTGCTCCAGCCCAAAGGGCAGCTACTTTGTTGTATATTGTAAATGGCAGCATGGACCAGAACACATCCACCTTTGCCTGGCTCTTATTAAACCAGCAAAGGAACTTGGCATGATCACAGGAAAGATCTTTAACTTAAAGAATATTATAGAGAATTAGGACAATTACAGGTGTATGTGAATGTACTGAAATCATTATCTCTTAATAAATGTTCCCAAAAGATTTATACAACTGAAAAATTGCTAGGGTTTTGTTTTGTTTTGTTTTTTCTCCCTGGTCTCAATAGTGAATTCACAAAGTCAATGCTCAGTGTAAAAATAGAGGAATGATTAGTGCTACTAGCAACGAGCATAATGAGAACAAGGTATTGAATACAGTAGAGATTTTTTTTGTATGTAGGACCTTTGATAACCCAGCCATAAAACAGGGCTCTGATTACTGTAGCAACCATTTGAAAAAAAGGAGTTCCCCTGCTGAATTTCTCTTTTGGCTTTAAACATAACATTAACTTTGCACATTCAGCAGAATTTGCCTTTCAAAGCCACAGCCATGCTTTCTGCTTCAAGAATGTAATGCAGTGAAGTGTTCTCATGGACTTGGCAATCAATTAGAAGAACCCATTCCCAGGGAATATATATATTTATATATAAAAGCTATGAAGTTGCTCCTTTGCTGCTCCCTTAGAAGAGTATTTCATTGGATATGCTCTGCTTCAGATACTATGACGGGCTGCATTTTCATGTTTTTCAGTGCATCTGCTTTTTTATGTACCTCACTTGCTTGTGGTGCTCAAGCAGAATGCCATTGTAAAAGAGTACTTTTTCAAATAAAGAACTTTGGTCATTAAATTTTGCAGAGAATCCCACACCACAGAAGTTCAGTGTAATGAAAACCACTTGACTATAGACATTTGGTGGTAATATTCATAGCTAGAGATGGACAGCAAATTAGGCCTGCTGTGTTACATGCATTGTCCCTCTAGTGTGAGGCATATTAACTGAATTCAACTCCACAGTCAATAGATTTCTTTCCTCCTCTTAAATGTGTAACTCACTGGTGGGCAACAGAGACAGCAGGGAGCAGAAGGACAAATGGAGAAAGAATCTAATAATTATGCATGATACATTTTGAATGCTTGTTATCTATGATCATTCAGTCTTTTTGAATTTTAGTACTCAACAGTGAACTTTGCAGTTTTGTAGAACAACAACAAAAAAGATTAGAATTGAGTTATACTTAAAAGATACACTTATTGATTATGATGTTAAGAAAAATGTAAGTAGTTATATCTATTTAAAAAGCATTGCCACTAATGGGAGAACTAAACAATTATGTTAAAATAGCATTAAAGCAGCAAAACATTTCACTAAATGGCAGAACATTATTATTTGCTTTTCATAATTAACTTAGAATAGAAATAACTGAAATTCAGAATTTTCTTGTTCAATTACATTTAGAAACAAATGAAATTACATCTCCGAAGTTTCCAACAGAATGGGTCAGTCATGTATTTTCAAAATAATGTATTTTAAATGTTTTGTTAAGTAAATTTTCATGGCAGAGCAAAACTAATATTCCTTATACCAAAAAGGCAGACAGTTTCCTATTTCAAAAGTTATGTCCATTCACCAAGAATAGAAATGTTGCCATTTCTCATTGCTGCTACTTCAGTAGTTTCAGGCCAGTTGTTTCTAACAGCAGTGTATTTTCCTTATTCATCTTCTTGGAAATGGTCAAAATTTAACTGGTACTTCCACAAAACCTCAGATGGTGACTTGGACAGTATCCTCCCATATTTATAATTGGGTGAAGCTGCAAGCATCTGAAAAGAAGATAATCATTAGGGAAAGAGATAGGAAGCTTAGCTATAAGAGATAGTTTTCAAGACTGATCTGCAAAAGCCCATTGTGAAGTTTATACCAACTTCCATCCTAAATGTATTATCCTGTTAATCGTTCTTTCATAGTCCATTAACCCGTCCCTCTGACACTTAAGTATCGCGTAAACCAGAGTACAAACCCTTTGGGATACAGGGCTACCCTATGAATTTGAATGATACTCAGCATACTGAGACTCATGCCTGCTTCGGACTTATGGCTAGCCCAGTGGTAGCAGTCAGTGCTTTTTGATAAATCACACATTCAGTTGTAAGATTACAGGCAGGAATTGTGTTGCAGTGTACTTTTGAGGTCAGTTTGCCCATGTAACAGTTCTCCTAAACCAGGTTTCCTCTTTCCTCAATGAGTTTTTCCCTTTCTATCAATATGTTACCTGTTGCAAGATGAGATTCAATAACTTACAGATGCTTTAACGGGTATTCATTCATTTAATATATTTGGTTGCTTTTCAGTGAACAAATGAATACAAATAATTTTCAAACCTGGACACCTAAACTATAAACCTAGATTTTAAGGTGGTGCAATTTGTAACCCAGAATGTTAAATGTTCATCCTAAAATAAAATCCTGATCTAGGCATAACTTTAAAAGGGAAATTCTCTCCATCTATCAGTTTCTGGAGAGATGTTTAGAGCCACAGATAAAAGAGCAAGATCCTTATTTGTTTAATTTCTTTCATGTATGCTATACTACAGCATTTAATTATTTAAGCAGTGAAGGATACTTTCACCATTCAGTTTACAGAATGGATGGTTGTCTCAGAAAGAACCAGGGAGATGGCAAAGTGTGAGTCTCTGTGGATCTGCCAATTTACTGTAGAAATTGAATAAAACTTGATTCTCATTCAACAGATATTGTATAATATTGCTGATTGGTGAGGTAAATGACACTAAATTAAGGATATTATGAATCAGAGTATTTGAGATATTAAGTATAAAGCTGAAACCTATTTTGTTATAGTGTCTTTACAAATGTTAGCTTATTCAGGATACATGGTCATTTGCACGGTCACTTCAGTTCCTGAAAACTTTCAAGCTCTCATCTATAGAAGTGAATGTACTGCTTTCAACATGCAGTGGGAACCTTGCGGTGGTCCATCAACAAATGGGGGAGGAAGAATCACCTTGGTGATTCAAGATGTATTCTTAAAAAATAGGGGGATGGGGTAGCCTCTTTTTCATCTTGGCTTCATCTGTTGTGAAATGTAGGCACTTCTCTCTGACTTCTCATATTAATATTAACCTACTTCATGAATATACTTGAAGTACAGGTCTGTCAAAGCAATATATTACTTCAGCTCTCACAGTATGAACTATAAATAGTAGGGAATTTCAGTGAATGAGACACAACATTACACAAAGACTATTAATATTGACCTTAAATCTTATTATTTTTTTGTTTGAGCTTTCTTAGGGTATGATTTTGAGGTTCTTGTTGCTGTTACTCTAGTGATTTAACTACAGTTGTGAAAATAAATATACTTTTGAGCTACAATCACTATTTCCAGCTTAGAATGGCAGTGTCATTTTTCTTCTGAAGCCAAGATGTGGCTGGTTGTCTTCAATTCTTTTGAGGTACTAGAGACAATTATAATGAATGAAAATACATGAATGTGCTCAGTCTGTCTTCAGAAGTGATTGTAGTGGGGACATCAAGCAGATAACACGCTGAGATCGTTTGCTCTATATTAGGTTTTAGTGGCTTGAGAGCAGGGCAAAGTACCTGATGGCAGGGATAGCACATAGCACTAACTGTAATAATGCAACAGAGCTAATTATTTTATCAGCTCAATATGAGCAATTTTTTCTCATCTTTATGTCACACTGCTCCATGACAGAAAAACTAAGTTCAGCTGAAATTCCATCTGTGTTCAGAGCATTATTCACTTCCTCCGGGTTGGTTACTTCCTGCTGAGCATGATGAATGGCTTCAAAGTATTCAGAAATTAAGTTAGGTACATCTTAAACTTAGAAATTAGCTGCTTTTTCATTGCATCCAGGTTACACAGATTTCTGTTTAAAGAAAAAGGTGTTGATTTTTTAAGGTGAAACTAAAAAATATTCAATTGCCCTTCTTATTTAAAATCAGTCAGACTACTGCAGCACCAGAGCATCTTAAATCACCCATCTGTGATCTAAATCCTAGCATCTCTCAAGTGCAAAGAAAGAAAGAAAAAAATTTTCTTGTATGGCTTGTGATTTAAACAACTAGCATTGACAAAGTACTATCCCCCTTCCTTCCTATCCCATTTATTAATGAGGGACTGAAATAGAGGAAATATGCCTATACCAAGAACAGCAGTCCAGCTCTATCAGCATGATGTCTACACAGATAAATTAGCCTAGAAGGAGTACCACACAGATGTCAATAAGTTACTTGTGGGCACTTGCACTAGCATCCTTGTGCTGTATGTATGTACTAGTAAATTAAGCAGCACAAGGGACTAGCCACTGTCAGAACAATCCTTAACTGTTTCTGCCTCGGGTCAAATCCCCCAAACAATTCATAGGCACAGAGCCAGACTAAAACAGTCAGCTTCAGAGACAGAAAATGGGCTCTGGCACTGGTTATTTCACCATTATAGGCATATTTGCAGAAGTCTGTTTAATAGTATACTGAGTGTCCATGAGAATAAAACAGGTATGGAGTCCCTCATTTTCTACTTCTGGGAGTACTTCTTTAGCCGTAAAACTGAATAAACCTCTTTTCTTCCCTGTGGCTGTTATCTTTTAATGTCTTCTGCCAAAAGAATGAGAGCTCTGATTGAATACCAGCAATCACAGATATTGCTGTAGTTGCAAATTCTTTCCTGTCAGGTTATGAAAACTGTCATTTTAGAAGTGCTTTGAAGAAACTCATGTTATTGAGGAATATCAAGAAAATACCCTTACCAGTACCAGTATTGACAGGGCTTGACATTGGATGTGAAACCAAAAGAGGTCAGGAAGTCAGAACTCAATTTACTTAGCTATAAGCAAATTAATTTCAACCACTTTGACACAGCATGGTGGGTGTAATGGTTTGTCTGCTCTTGAAAGCTTTTCAGCCTATGCATTTTGTTGCCTCATACATGCAGTCAGACTCACTGGAGAATGAGGCAACTCTTACCTTATAAAGTGGACCACAGAGGATCACATCATCAAGGGCTAACAAACAGCACAAGAGTTATTCAGTGTCCTGATATTTTTCCTTCTCTTCCAACTTACCTGAATCCTGCTAAAGAAGTTATGAATTCAAGCATTTCATCTCTACCTGAGGGCTTGTCCTTCACAATTCTTAGATCTATGAAAGCTCCTATGGCACTTTTCCCCCTGGTTTCATCCCAGGGATGAAAGCAGCGACTAACTGCTTTAGTTAAATGTGATTGCAGATGTAAATGAAAGATTTACTTTTTATCACAGACAAGGATTGAAAAGATAGTCATACATTCCAGTAGAGACATACAAAATGCTGTAGGAATAATAAGTAAAACAGTAAACTCAAAGACTTTTGTTTACCATTTTAAAAGTGAAATTAAAGTAAATTGATAGGAACAGATTTACAACTGATGACAAGACATCTGCTTTTCACAGTGGAAATCTGTTTAACTGGTAGAACTCGTTGCCATAATATGTTACTGAGTTCAAGAACTTAGTAAGGTTTAAAACAACTAACCATTTACATGGATAATAGGAACACCCACTGTTATACTAGATAGAAAATAATGATTTTGTTCAGAATGGGAATAAATCATGGTTTTGTACAGAAACGTATCATTAGGTGACAAGTATTAAGAAACAATTTCCAGAGACCAGTTATTTTAAGAGAAATGTTCATATAACTGGGATTTTGGTTTGCTGGTGAATAAAAAAAAAAAAAAAAGAACCCCCATGTATATCTGCAATGAGGCAAACTTGGAAAACAATTGAATGATTGGTGAAATGAAAAGAAAACACAGTGTGTGTCAAACAGAACCTCCATTTTTATTTGCAGTAACGTTTAAAATGAAATAGATTGTTTGAGAATATTTAAAATAAAATAATAATTTAAAAAATAATATGCGAGCATCAGCTTTTAAAGACCTGTCTCCAAGACTGACTGCTGAGGATTCCTCAAGGGCAGGTTGCTGGTTTCCTTCCTGAGACCCAAGGCTGGCTATTGGCACGTGTGTCCCTCTGATGGCACACAGCCTTTGCAGGGCTGATGCACCTACAAGGCAACCCAGGAGACAGTTGAGGGATGAGTAGTGGGATCAGTCCTGACTACCTGCAGAAGCTACTTTTTCAGAGCAGTGTAGGCTGTTAAACCTGCCAACTACTGGGCAGTACACTCATTCAGGTGTTTTTGGGGGAGGCTTGTGGGGGGGTTATGTGGTTGGGTTTTTTTAATAAAGTTTTAATATGTCTTTTTTCCCCTGTGGATTACCCAGTTGTTTTTTTTTTTTAGTCTCTCCCACTAATAATGTTCTTCTGTGCATAGACTAATTAAACACACTTTAGGCCAGAGACAAAGAAATTATTGGGAGCTTGGTGCTTCTTGTGCATGTGCTCATGCATATTTTGTTGTTTATGGAAATGGCACATACCAATTAGGAAAAAAAAATCCTAGTTCTAAAACTTTCACCAATACCATTCATCCCTATTTCACTGTATTCTCTGCCAATAATATTTTTTTTTATTTCAGACAAGGATTAAAACACATTTCTGCAGGTAAAAAGGAAAAAAAAAAAAATTGCTCTAAAAGACTCCAGGGATGAACATTTGCCCAATTGACATGTTAGTAACCCAGAAATACATGTTCTAGGTCATGCTTTATGTCATTGCAAATTAAGCACCTTCAACAGATCAGTGGAACATACCCTAAAAAAGACCCTATTCATCTGCATCATTTATAGAACTTAGATAGGGTTACTTTAAAGAGGCATAGAAAGAGACATCTGGTTTACAGATATCTACAGTGCAATTACCTGTCAGTGAACCTACACATTCCCTTTGTAATCTGTCTGGGTTTATTGTCCTCGCTGCTAAGTATCTATCACTTATTCCAGCAGTAGTCTAGTTTTGTGTTATTAAGGTATCTTCAACCTCCACCATAAGTTCTTCACAGCTTTGTCTGCATGAGAAGGCTGCAATGTATAACATTGTTTTAATACAATTATAGTATCCTTCTTGTGTTTATAGGTCATGGAACACTAAATGAATCTCTGCCAGTCAGTTCAGTTGATACAATTTTTAGAGATGATATTCTGCTCGACTATATTCTGACTGGTCACCTGTAACCAGTGTCCATGAGCACAAAGTTATTTCCCAAGTCCTTAATTTTCTGTACTTGCCCCAGAAGATCACAGCACAAGCTCAGGACCAGGGTTTACACCACTGAACATAATAATTGCCTTTACAAACCCAGACATCAGCCAGGAATAGCATCATATTGTTGCTAAAGATTACAGACTAAAAGCAACCTCTTCCACCTTTATTGAAAATGGTCAATAATTTGTCCAGGTGCACATGTATTTTTGACTGGTTTTTTTTAATTGCTTTTTTTTCCTTTCTCTTCGATCATCATAGAAGCTGTGTGATTTAAGAAAAGGGATATTAATTAAACTCTCCATAGGAACATAAACCTGTAAAAAAGCAAGCTTGCTCTTCTGCCACTTTCTGAACCTTCTCAAGTTTGACATTCACATTTAATCATAGCCATCAAATAAATTAAATCCTACTGTGTTGATTCTTATTATGGTTTTTATTATTATTATTTTTTAAATATCAGGCAAAGCAGATTCTACATTGTTTGCTCTAACATATTTTTAGAGAAATTATATTGAAATTCAAAAGTATGAGAATATATGTCCATCTCCTTATTAGTTTGTTCCTCAAGAAGCAGCTCAATTTTCTTTAAAAAGTTGAACAAAACCATCTCATGAGCATTCTGATGAAATTAAGAGGAAAAGTCTAAGAACCTGATTGTATTCTGATGCAAAATAACAATAGCAAAGAAGCAAAAAAGTGTTACAAGGAGAATTAGAACAGATTCAGAAACTCAAAAGTTGCTCTGGAAAAGATCTCCACTTCATTGTGCATGATGTACCAAACACCTTTTTGATAAACTGTTTTATAATTGGTTTTTAGACTTGGACTCAGAATAATTTAAAAAAATAAAAATATATATATATAAAACAAAACAAACAAAAAAAACCAACCCCAAACCCCCACAGTTATTAAGTATCTCATGTTTGAAACAAAGTGCTTGCAGTACATTTTCTTAAATCAAAAATGCTCCAAATAGACTCCAGTTCATCAATGCATATATGCACATTTCAAATCATATATTCAGGAAATCACATTGTGAGAAATGTTTAAATTTCATTCTATTTAAAGATAAACAACAGTGTGCATGGGGTTTGTTTGTTTATTTGCTTGTCTGCTGACTTTTAAAGGTGGTTTAGTTTCATGGGTCAACTAAGAAGTGAAACAAAACATGGGTGATCAACTTTTCTCTTTAGACATTTTTCTAGAAATTTTTTTTCAAACAGGAGAAATAAGGAAAGTTCTGGGTATGCATGACCACTTCAAAACTAAGAAATTCATTATTTCTTTTGCTACAATGACAATCTTCAGCCCCTTGGTTAAAGAATTCTTCAGAGATGTTCAGAAGCAAGCAACACTTTCCTTACCTTTTACAAATCATGCCACATCTGCTCATGCTTCTAGCCTGAGTTGCCTTGTTTCCACGTTTCCAAACACTTTTCTTTCTTCTAACTCAGCTTGGATTCATTAGTAACTTTAGGCAACCCAAAGATACATTTGTTTTAGAAAATAGACATTGTAAAATATTTGTTCAGACACAGTGCTGACTCCTCAGGATTCAAACAGAGCTGAAGACAATGCAAGAAATACAGACAGCATTAGTAAATCACTTCTGCTATGTTAGAGAAACATCCAGATATATATGAATGGTTACTATGTAAATCTATTCTAAATGATCTGACTAGCCTGACATAACTTAGGCCTACCTTTATTATCATTAAAAGCAACAGAAACTTTGTACTCAACTATTGTCAAAGTGGTATTTTATAAACCCCCTTTTTAAAATTAAACTAAATGCATATGTCAGCTGATGTATCTTAGCTGACATAAAAGTATGCGTGGCACTGGAGAGAGCAGAGCGGCTTGAATAGCTGGCTTCAGATTCAAAACTTTCTTTTTCCTCCTGCACTGAACCATGTTGTTCGGGCTTTTAAGTGGCAACCACTAGAGAACACTGGCAGAATGGGCACTCAGAAGTTCTGATTTATTTCAGACCGTTCCCTTTAACAGTGGCACTTGCTTAGAAATATTTTTTCAATTCTCCTTCCAAGTTGTTGGGGTTTTTTTAAAGTCTTTTAAGCAGAGACTGTCAGTTTTCATATTCAAAGAAATCTGGTCTGAGGGAAGATTTTATATACTGATATCAAGACACATACGTCCACAAACTTCCGTGTTCTGCAATAATTTTAAACATAACTAACAAAATAATCTGGACATGGCTGACTCAGTTTCCTCCAGAAAAAAATAATTTGCAAGATTTAGTTGGCTCAAAATTCATATGTACAAAATAATTTTTATAATAAAAATAGGAAGAATAATGATCACTCAGGTTACCAGAAGCAAAATCCACAGAATGAAATAAAAAGAAGAAAAAATAGCTTCTGAAGGTATGTAATGAAATGTTACAAATAGGGGATTACAATAAAAAGCTAATGGATATAAATCTAGGAGGAATCAATTCTCCTTTCCAATCACATTCAACCTTAGTAACAGAGTTTTAATAGGCCCATACCTTTCTGCCAATTTCAGAAAAGACTGCTGCTGATCAATAGCATTTATTTTAAAGAAGAGAGTTAGGCAAGGGAGAGACGCTGGTAACTGGAGACACACTTTTTCTCAGAAGGCAGCTGAATAATGGTATAATGCTGTGTGAAACACAGAGGCAATATACCAGATAATCATCAGTTCTGTTCATCGCTCATAAAGCTTTCATTTGCAATTATTTACTGTTTTGTTTATTTTCTTATTTAGCACCTTAAAGAACACAGGTTAGTTCCACCTGTTTAGAACAGCTTATTTTCTTGCTTTTTGGGTACCAGAGGCTTCCTACAGAATTTGCCTCAGAGAAGAAGAAATTCTCAGTAGTACATGAGATATGGGGACAGGACTGTGGACACAGTATGCTACAGAGCATATTCCCTACTGTGAGAAGCCTTTTTGTCTTAAATCCAGGCAACAGACTGAGACCCTGCACGTCCTGCTTTTATTCCTGGCTTTCAGAAGTGACCTTACACTGCTTGTGATTCTGCTGCTCCAGTCCTCCAGATCTCTGTTTACATGGAAATTCCTCTGCCTTTAAAACAGTTTTTCTTGATTTCTTTTTAAAAATGTTTTCCTTTAAAACATTCATTATTGTTATTTATTTCTCAGATCATGCTTCAAAAACTTTCTAGTCTAAATAGAGAAATAATTTTACGAGCTTCATTTGCTACTCTCCAGCCAGTTCCCATGGCTTTCAGCTTAGAGTTTTCTTTTTTCATCATCCAATATTTCCTTTTGTTTCTCTTCCCAGCAAAAAAATTGCACCATTACTCATTATTAGCTCACTGAATTCACAGCTCTATCTGTAAATAAAAGAGGGCAGGGAGCGTTCCCTGTCAGAGGTGAGACTGTTCCTTCCCATTAAAATCCCTTACCTCCAGAACAGGGTGGCCATACCCAGGCTGCTTATTAAAAGTGATTGCTGGCCTGGGAGACTGGGAGAGTGCTACCTCAGACTGGGCCAAAATGAGGTAAGGGACCTTCATGAATGATCAAGTTCTGGGGCCCAGGCCTGCACACTGTTTAGGTTAGAGACTCCTGTTGACATCAGAATGATGGTAGGGTTTAGGTTTTGGGGTTGAGGTTGGGTTTTGGTAGGGTTTTTTGTATTAATGTTGTTTCCTTTCTTTTATCAGTCTTAATGTTATCAGGAAAGGTGGAAGCCTAGGGCTCCCCAGTGAATCTCCCCAGCATTTTCACAATTGGCTTGTTTCTGCCTAACCCTCTTCAGCCAACCAACTTTACCTTCCTTTTTTAGCATTTGCTGCAATGGTCAAGGTGTTCTAGCTTGTTGATCTGACTAAAATCCCAAACCAAAAAAATGATTGCTAGAGTTGTTAAAGGATTGATCAGAAATTACGTCTGGATAAGGGCAGGAGCCTGCCGCTGCTTTCTGCCCTTCCTGGGAAAGAGAGAGTGCTGCCACCTCTGCTGATTCAGGGATTCCAACTTGTCACAGATGGAGTGATGCACTTCACTCATAAGAGAGAAGCAGCAATATGTTTATTGATAGTAAACAGCAGTTTAACGAAGTTTGATAATAAATGTGACAGTGGTTTAACAAGATTCAATGTCAGGGTACATTTGATTATTTAATGCATAGAGGACAGGATCAGCCAAAACTGTCAGGGAGACCGTCCCGTTGAGTCCTGACATTCAGAAAGGGCACCCTTGCGTTTTGAACTCTTTCTCAGAGGGGAGTTTAGGTGCAACTGGATCCAGACTTAGTCCAAGACTGGGTCAACAGTTTATATCTAAAAGATTGTACGTGCACAATCAATCCTTTATATCACTTAGCTAAGATTTCGAAGTTTAGCATGCTATTAATCACTTACCGAGAATCTGTTGCGGCAAGGAATCTCTCAGCCTCGAGCAGTGACCCTGAGAGGCGTCCCTACTCACGGGGAGATCCTGGCGTGCCACCTGCTGCCGTGCAGGAGAGCTCAACGGGCCCTGGGCTGTCCACTAGTTATGGAGTAACATAAGTGACTTGTATTTACATACCGACTACAGGTATTAGTTTCTTCCAAATTTGGCTCGAGTCAGACATTGACCAGCACTGTGGTTAGGTGGGCACATTGTTCAAATTAGCCCTTGGCTATTGTATTGTTATCTGTCTCCCCCGAAACCACTTTGAGCCAGATGCAGCCATCACGACCAGACAAATCCATTGCAACCGCCACTGGTGATTATCACTTGAGCGGAGTTATGGGAAATAAAGTTTGGGGGCGAGGGAAGCACACCACCACACAGCTAAAGAAGAAGGAAAACACGGCTCAAAACAAAGCTTATAAATTCCTTAAATTAGGATGGTTCTTGTGTCCAGGAGTAGGATTGACTCGGTGATTTTCTGTAATGGGTTGCCTAATACCTGGGCATTCTCACGCATATAAAGAATTTTGCACTGCCTACAGACTGCAAAATGGGCAAACGCAAGCACACATGCTACGTCCAGGGCTAGCTAACCACAACCCAGCTTAGACTCAAGACGACCTAGCAGACATTGATTTCAGTCTTATATACCCTGTTTTTTAAAGAATGTATTATTCTGAACTGATAATGCCAATGCTGATGTAGGTCTCCTGAACTGGAGCTAGCTCACATCTTGACTACCTGAGAGTCAGAGGAGCTCAGATTTGCCTGCAATTTTTTACGTTGTCATATATATTTAAGCAGTTAGCCCCAGGATTCCCCCAGCCAGTAGTTCGTTCCAAGAGGTCTGAGTTAATGGCATGTGAACCTAAAACAATGCTTGGCAGCAATCAGTGCCTTGGATTAAAAAACTGCAAAATTCTACTTAGTAGTGGCCAAACAGAATCTGCTGAAATGCTAAATATAAAGCCATGGCTGAACTAATTCCCTCTTTGTGGAACATTGCCTATTTGAGTACATCTGACTATATGCCTGACATACAGGTATGTGCTTGATGTTTGAAGCTCTTCTGCTGGTAGGTGCCTATTCTTTCTAACTTTTCTTTTAATATAAGAACAGTTTGGGTGCCTGTTTGTCTGTACAGTATTTCAACGGCCGCAGTATGGCGGTTTGATTACTGTGAAATAGTGGTTCAGCAAAGAACATGGTTTAGAGATTTGTAGAGAAAACAAAAAATAAAACAACTTGATTCTAAAGACTAAAGGCAGTTGGTTCTGCTAAAATGTGCAGTGAGAAGCAGATTGTGTGAGTCATAGAGGAGAGTGACATGGTAAAAAATAACAGTATGATCATTCAGGTATTTTTTTCAAAAATATTTGGAGGAGGAATAAGCAACAATGTATCCAAAAAGCCTAATAAAGATTCTTCTGTTGTAAAGACTGGAGAGGTTGAAGGTGTGGAAAGTGCTTCTGTTTTCTGTGAGAGTGCTGTTCATTACAGGTAACATAACCATTTGTTGTGTGTGCTAAGTGCAACACACAGAGAGCACTTTTTCTTTTATAGCATGAGGCAAAATCAAATGAAACTAAACTAAAATGCATGGATGAGTGGATATGCAAACATACCTTATGGTTTATTTTGAAGGTAGTTGCATACAATAGCACTGGAACTATCTTTTTTAAAAATATCTAATTTTCATTTACTTCACTTCTCAATAAACCAACTTTCATACCTTTATACATTTTATATCTTTCAACTTTAGAGCAATCTGAATGTGTGCCTTTAGCACCATCTCCCACAATATTATCTTATCCATCTAGTCTGCATGAGTGGATGACCAGATGCATAAAAAACTGGTCAGATGTTTGGGCTTCAGAAGGAGTGGTTAATGGGTCATATGCTATCTGGAGGCTGGTAATTAGTGGGGTACCACAGGGGTCTATCCTGCACCTGTCCTGCTTAAGCAATGCCCTAGTGCAGGTATCATCAACTTTGCAGATGATGGCAAATTGGAGGGATGACTTGATATGTTGGACAGCAGGGCTGCCATACTGAGGGACCTACACAGGATGGAAAAATGGGTTGAGAGTAACTTCAGAAAATTCAGCCAGGACAAAATGAAGTCCTTCACCTGGGAAAGAAGAATCCTTTGCAACAGCCCAGGCTGTGGACTGACTGGCTGAGGAGCAATTCTGCTGAAAAAATGGTACAGCAAGCTGCACAGGAGCCACCAGTGCACCCTGGCAGACAGGAAGGTCAACAGCATCCTGTGCTGTATGAACAGGAGCACAGTCAGGAGACTGAGGGAGGACACTATTCCTCCCTACTCAGCACTCACAACTACAATATTATGCCGGGTTTTGGGTTCCCCAGAATTCACAGACAAACTGAAGTGAGTTCAACAGACAGCCACCAAGATGGCCACAGAGCAAAGCAAAGCAAGGAGAGACTGATGGACAGGGTCTTGTTCAGCCTGGAGAAGAGACAGCTCCTGGGGGACCTAACAGCTGCCTGCCAGTACTTTCAGAGGGATGATCGAGGAGATGGAGCTAGGCTGTTCACAGTGGTGCATGGTTGAAGGAGAGGCAAAAGACATAAATAGAAACAAGAAAGTTCGTACCAGATATCAGTTAAAACTTTTCTCCCCAAGAGGACGGTCAAGCAATGGACTGCTTGTCCATTTGTCATATTGCTCAGAGAGACTGTGCAGTTCCCGTCCTTGAAAGCTTTCAAGAGCTAATGGATAAACCCCTGAGCAATCTGGGCTTACCATAGTGCTCACCAGACTTTGAGCAAAAGCTTGGTCTAGAGACTAGATTTAGGTACTTTGCAACCTAAATGACCCTAAGAGCATATGTACCTGTATGTGGTTTAAAATGCTGATTTAAAACACATAGGACTGTTCCCCAGTCACTGCCTCGTATGCAAGTGTTCAACTTCTCATGTTTCATCACTCAAATTCTAAAATTATTTTTTTTCTTCTTTTTTTTTTCCTTTTCTTTTCTTGTTTATTAAGTCTCAACACGGGAGCTTTTGACTATATAAAGGAGGACCTGTCAACTGCTACCATTGCTTTATAACACCTTCATTTCATGAATCTAAATTTATCCTGAAAAAGAATTAAATCCAAACACAGAAGCTAGTGGTATAATCCTGGATTTTCATATTGGGTATAGTATTCTTTCTCATTAATCCCCATGGTTAAATATTCTTTTTAAAAATTTTCCAGCCATAACCAGTGTTTAAAATGACATGTCTGCGTTTATGTTCTTGAAGACATCTCAGGTTGTATCAACTATATTTTGTTATATTAGGTAGAAAGACTAAATGGAATGATTTGGGAACTTCAGTGACAGCTAGACAGAGTAAATGGATCTGGCATATTTCTCCACATAAGCCTATATTTTCAAAGCAGTGTATTGAGAAACTATGTGACTTGAAATGGCATATGAGTCTAAAGAACACTCACATGCAACTTTTCTGAACTTCAGAAAGCATTCCAAAAGAGATTCAGCATTTAAACATGATTCATTGTGATCAGATAAGTTTGGAAGAGGCACCTGATTCATAAAGTATGCGACTGTTCATAGCAATTTATAAACAGAGATTTCTTTCCCTTAAGACTGAAGAAAGATGCTTTAATATGAGAGACCTGCTTTCCTACTTCAGGCAATGTAACTTCCTGGCACTCTCTGTTCTTACTGTGAAGTTCAAGTCAACAGTATTTACTCAAGCTGCATGACATACATTGTAACATCGCTTAAGTGATTTAGCAATGTGTTTATATCCTGGTTTTGTTTAGTTTAGTAGGCACAAGAACATTTAGTAATTATTGCTATTTAAAGATTAGTAGCTGATGGATGATGATGGTATTTTAGTAAATTGCTTCTTTACAGTAGAGTGATGGTGTTGGGTTTTTGTTCCTTGGCAATATAGGGCTTCTTTAAATTAGAAATGTGGACTGTATGAACTGTTCTGGAAAGACTGTGTAGCTGCCCCAATGTGTGTATGGATGCAGTTATATTTATCAGATGATGATGAATGTAGGCGTAGCTATTTCCATAAAGGATACACTATTTGTAAGCCACTTCTGTATCAGTGGTACTGCACTCACGCTACTTTTGCATCCAGGTTGTTCTTGTTAATGCTAGGATCTGGGATCTTAGGATCATAAAATAACTCAGGCTGGAAGGGACCTCAGAAGATCTCTGGCCCAACCTCATGCTCAAAGCAGGGCCAGCTATAAGTCAGACCAGGTTGCTTAAGGCTTAGTCTAGTTGGATCTTGAAAATTTCCAAGGATGGAGAAAGTACCTCTCTGGGCAACATGTTCCACTGCTTAACTGTCCTATCACCTTCTTATGTAAACACTCTCCCCCTTCATTCCCTCTTTCCCATCCCCTCCTCTCTCTTTCCCACCCCACCTTTCTTTCCTTCCTTCCTTCCTTCTTTCCTTCCTTCCTTCCTTCCTTCCTTCCTTCTTTCCTTCTTTCCTTCCTTCCTTCCTTCCTTCTTTCCTTCCTTCTTTCCTTCCTTCCTTCCTTCCTTCCTTCCTTCCTTCCTTCCTTCCTTCCTTCTTTCCTTCCTTCCTTCCTTCTTTCCTTCCTTCCTTCCTTCCTTCTTTCCTTCCTTCCTTCCTTCTTTCCTTCCTTCTTTCCTCCCTTCCTTCCTTCCTTCCTTCCTTCCTTCCTTCCTTCCTTCCTTCCTTCTTTCCTTCCTTCCTTCCTTCCTTCCTTCCTTCCTTCCTTCCTTCCTTCCTTCCTTCCTTCCTTCCTTCTCTTTCCTTCTCTCTCTTTCTCACCAGGAGGCCCCTGCTTATCATCTCTTTTCATGGTACTTACGCCTTCATCTGCTTTTTTGCACATTTCTTATCAGTTACTGCCTCCTGATAATCTGTCATTGCTACATCCTCATCAATGTTTCTTTGTACAGAATGATACCAACACAGCCTTACTTCTTTTACACATCAGATATATTATGTATTTTGACTTTCAAAATATTGCATTCATTTAAAAATCTGTCAGTTCTGTGAAAATTTGAAGGCACGGCATTGTAAACACTTCTCAACACTGAAGTCATTAAATTATTTTTTCTCTACTTCCTGCTCTTCTGCATAGATTTTTGAGATTTTAATCTCCATGGCCAAATCTTGTCATAGATGGTACTTGAAATAACCCTAACCATATATGGGCTGCATTTAACCTGCATTCCCATTTTAAAAAGTTTAAATAAGGAAATCAGTTCCACAACTGTAGTCAGCTCAGGGTCCTGTGATACTCACAATCAAGTTCACTACATTATCCTGAACATTTAATTTACTAGTGGCACCCCTGACCCATCAAGCTGCAGTAAATGAAATATATAATTAGATTATTCTTTCTACAGTATCCTTTTTTTTTCAGATATTTTTACTGCTAACTTTCTCTTATTCTCTTTGCAGAGATCTTTCAGGTGAAATAGCAGGATAAAAACTAGTTAATTTAGAGGGACTTTGAGTTTCACAGCAACACGATACAAGTTTCTAAAAAATGACAAACTGTTTCAAACAGCAATGGGAAAATTAAATTAAATATCATCAGAGCCCAAGCATTATGATACTGTCATATTTTGCAGTGCTTTTGGCACATTTTTGGCCTGGGCCAGCAACCATGCTTCCAGGAAATACATGGGCATGTTTCTAGATATATTACGAGCAAGTGTGTATTGGGTTTGCATGGCAGGGTTTTGGTAGTGGAGGAGGCTACAGGGGCAGCTTCTGTGAGAAGCTGCTTAAAGTTTCCCCTGTGTCCAATACAGCAAATACCAGCCAGCTCCAAGTTGGACCTGCTGCTGGCCAAGGCCGAGCCCACCAGCGACAGTGGTAGTGCCTCTGGGAGAACAGATTTAAGAAGGGGGGACACCCCCCCCTGAAATTGAAGCCAAAGAGAGGAGTGAGAACATGTGAGAGCCGCAGCCCTGCAGACCCCCAGGTCAGTGCAGAAGGAGGGGAGGAGAAGCTCCAGGCGCCGGAGCAGGGATTCCCCCGCAGCCCGTGGGGAAGACCCTGGTGAGGCAGGCTGTCCCCCTGCAGCACAGGGAGGTCCACGGGGGAGCAGATCTCCACCTGCAGCCCGGGGAGGACCCCACGCCGGAGCAGGGGGATGCCCGAAGGAGGCTGTGACCCCGTGGGAAGCCCGCGCTGGAGCAGGTTCCTGGCAGGACCTGTGGCCCCGTGGAGAGAGGAGCCCACGCTGGAGCAGGTTTGCTGGCAGGACTGGTGACCCCAAGGAAGGGACCCACGCTGGAGCAGGCTGTGCCTGAAGGACTGCAGCCCGTGTGTGTGACTGGAGCAGGGGAAGAGTGTGAGGAGGAAGGAGCAGCAGAGACAATGTGTGATGAACTGACCCCAAGCCCCATTGTCTGTCCCACTGTGCCACTGCAGGGGAAGAGGTAGAGAAGCTGGGAGTAAAGAAGAGGGGGTGGGGAGAAGGTGTTTTAAGATTTGTTTTTGTTTTTCACAACTCTAACTGTGACTTTTGATTGACAATAAATTAAATTTCCCTAAGTCGAGTCTGTTTTGCCCATGACAGTAATTGGTGAATGATCTCTCTCTGTCCTTATCTCAACCCATGAACCTTTTGTTGTATTTTCTCTCCCCTGTTCAGTGGGGGGGGGCGGAATATTGACCAAGTGGTTTGGTGGGCACCTGGCGTCCAGCCAAGGTCAACCCACCACACACGTGGTTCATTTTCAACTGATATTTTGATAGCTGCCAGCTTGTTTAAGAGGGTAAGAGCATCTACTACTATGGGCATGACCAGACCTTGCCTGCTGTCTTCAAACTCAAAGAAGTGACCCAGAAACCATTTGCTGTGTTAATATCTGCATCACTATATAAGACAGAACCTTGGATTATCACAAGGGAGAATAATGTGCATTTCTCCCACCTTCCTTATAGTAAGGAAAGCCCATGAAGAATTTTTTTTCTGATCAATGATGTTTCCTTGTGTTCCTTCAGCTGCGGTGCATATGCCATTCACATTAATGTGGGTTGTGTACTTGCAGTGAGTATGTCTTGTTTTCTGATTCTTATTTTAATCTCTTGCTCAACTCCTTTTGCCTCTTCACAAAATAATATTTTTTTGGAAGCTTGTCTTGGTATAAAATCCCTAATCTATCTATTAACTAAAATATAGTTAATTGCAAAATTAATTTTTAACATTTTGAGTAGTACTGATAGCTCTGTGCCAGTTTTACTGGGGGTTTCATTTGTTTCCAAAGAAATTTCTAGGTCTTTCTTTTTCTTAGTGCAAAAATTTACTAATTTGCTTTAAAATATTTTCTGTCATGGCCTCCAAAGTAGCAAGAGTTCTAAAATATAGGATTGGGTTCAAAATAATCTTTAAATTCTCATAGTTTCTTTGTCTATGAAGACCTAGTCATATTATTATCCAAACAGGATAAAATTTCATTAAAATTATATGATAAAATTAAATAATGCAAGATTTCTGTATATATAATTTCATTCAATATCTACATATGCATGTGTATGTGTTGTGCCTGTGCACACATACCCACCTGCATATAGATATGCACATACAGTGAATGGAGAGAGGTCAGATTCCCTCCTTGGAAGCACCAAAGCGGTTTTGATAGACTGATTAACTCTGCCTGGGGACCTAACAATATCCGTGGAAGCTTCTTGTTTAGAAAACACTAATAAACCAAAGTCTGTGCTGGCTGAAGTTAAAAAACACCCCTAATTACATTGACACTCAGAAGGTTACCCCAGTGTAAACCAGAAGGGAATGTGACTCAAATTCACATTTCAAGGTGATTGCTATTTGACATTTCTAGTGTGCCAGGTAATATTTCTGGTCCAACTAGTTTAATCAGGTCTTTCATAAGAACTGTCAATACATTATGTCACCCTAGACATATTTTATATTAAAAAGCAATATGCTTTTCTTATTTTAATGCAGCATGTAGGCACTCTTCTCCTACACTCATGAGTAAGTAACTCCTGTTACATTCAGTAGAAGCTACTTATCTCCTGGAAGTGGAAAACAGGATCCTCTGTTTCAGCCCGCATAACTAAGTTCAAAGTTGCTATTGGTAGTAAAGGTCAATAAGGAGCATGTCAGAAGGCACAAAGGACTTGTACTTTTCTAGTTGGGAACATAGAAATTACTGCAAATGTAGAATTCATTAGTACCACCTATTTGTGAGACTATAAAACTGAAGATAACCCCTGCAAAACTGCATCAAGTTGATAAGAAAGTATATTATGTCTATCTCTGCTTACTCAGGTGAAAGAGAGCAAGACATATAGGACAGATCTTAAAGACCCAATGGAATTTCCTTCAGTTCTGTATTTATATAACTGCAATGTATGAACATGTTGTTCAAAATACAACACATGTATTTATGTATACAATATACACAAAAGTAAGTGGAAATTATATATATTTATGTAATTTAAATAGTATATATTTATTTAAGTATGTAACATTTCCACTTACAGATCCAGATATATTTCTTCATTTGCAAAAACCCTGGTGTAAGAAAGCCAGACAGGACAAGGCACTGAAGCTATGGGAAAGTATTGACATAGAAAAACTAAGGATTTTCAAGGAAAGTTATAACTAAAGAAGGAATTGGAAGAGTGTTTTTGAAAAGAAATCTTTTTTCCTCTGCTTTACTAGTTCTCCAATACTGTATTAGATGAGGAAGGATTAGGCAAAATGTCATGGGTAGAACAAAATTCCAAGAAAAATCCTTGGAATTTTATTAATGCCCTTGCCTCACCCCACTGTTGAAGCAGTGGGTATTGCTGATACTGATGAGTATTTTCTGTTTTGCTGGTTCAAGTCAAACTGTCTGGAGAGGTTTGTGGTTAAGTTATCCTCATTTCATTCTGAAATTAGACACCATATTCTTCAGATCTCTATAGAGAGATAAAGCTTTGAATGACAGGAGGGAGGTTTATCATTAATACATGGTATATTAATGTTGACATATGGTTTTAAACTTCAGAGGGACATCTGTAGCCTGAGGCATAAGGGCTAGAAGTGTACTTGTTATATAACTATTTGTAAATATGAAGATTTTCTAAATATGTTTGCCTGACTGTAACCAGACATAGATTCTCAGAAAGCATGTAAACAAAGGATATATTATCAAAATATTGTTAATTATCAGTTAATTCCTTTGCTGTCATTGACTTCCTTATGAGAATGACAGTTTAATTTAAAAACATGTACAGGCATGTGTTACAAAAGTCCTCTGGCTGACACATTGCTTGTGTGTTGGCACAAGCAATGAACAAATAAATAACTACATAAAAAGGGATGATGCTTTTTGGGGGAAAAAAAAGGCAATGAAAAAAGTGAACTGTAATTTCAAGCATCTTTCCTTTCAGTCAAATGATTCCTACAATACACAGCTTGAACAGAGCAGTACAGATTTTGAGTCCATATAGAAAATTGTTCACAATCCACATGCTGTTTACAAGACACTGAAAATACCATGTACAGGGAAACTGAAACAGTTTAAAAAAAAAGTTGAGAACTTTGAAAGTCTTTTCTGTCAGAAATTCTCCTAACTTTGCCATAATCATAACATTAGACTGTTAATAAAAAAAATCAACAGTATTGAAAAAGTATTTGAAATTCAGACACATAAACAAAGTAAGTAAAATTAATTTCAAGTATTTGATATGCCAATTTGTTTTGATTTTTCTACCATAAATATTGTGCTTACTATAAGCTTGCATAAACAGAGCTCAGTAGAGAGATTAAAAATTGCTCGTGCTTCTTTTGCTCACATATCTGTAAATGCATTAAGTCTCTCAAACATACGTTTTTATTCAGTCATTTTGCTGTCTTTACAAATATACTTGACTCAGTGGCTTATTATTTCAAGTCATGTTCATTAGTTGGCTGCAATCATATTATTTTAGATTCATGATTTGTTGAACATGATATCTGATCTAAGGCTCAAAAACTTGACTGAAAAACAGTGTAAGGCTTTTTAGTGGAGTCTATGAACTTTTAAAACTCATTTTCTTTTTAAATAACCTTACAACTAAGCTCAGTCAGATGACTGCCTAAGGAAGGCTGGTGGTAAATATACCAGAACAAATTTTAAAAATCTTATGATTATCCAAAAAATATTCCTCAAACTTAATATTCATCAGTTCAACGTATAATGAGAAAGTAAACATGGATGGTCCCATGAGGTTGTGTAGAAGTAGAATGTTGCAGGTCGTTCTATATGCTAGTAATAATGCCAAGGTATTTGATGGGAGAAATCTAAACCACAGCAGTATACCTTAAAATTTATCTAGGATGTGTCTTACTGGAGTTGAAAAGTCAAAGTCAGAAGTTAGGAAAAAAAAATTAAATTGCTCAGGTTCTCTTATGTGTACTGGATGTTCAATGATATAATCAAAATATGATTTTTTTTCTCAAGACTCCTGACTCATTCAGTGTGTAGGTTCAATGATGCTCATTTAGGAACAGCTGTTCAAGATTTTGTTTCTTTTCACTGTTAGCTGTGTGGTTCCATGTTTTATTATTACATACTAATCAAACCCTCTTTTGAAGACAAGATGCATACTCACGGTTTTAAAATACTTTTGTAGTTTTCAAGGTTGTTTACCACCTCCAAATCTAATCAGAAATCATTTTAAATATGTCCACCATCTTTAAATGCCCTTTAAATACCAGCTAATTATTAATTTCTTTTCGGTTTGGATATTTAGTTTATGTGTCCTAGTATGAATTCAACCCCTAATGAGGTATACTTCAGTAAGAATGTTAAATTTTTTGTTATTCTGTTTTCTTGGCTTTAATTGATTGGCTATGTGAGAAAAAACATTGTTGATGGGGGTTTTTTTCAGAAAATGTAGGATTTTATCTTTTTTTTTTTTAGATAGAAGGTAATCACAAAGAAGATGCTGAAAAGCTGTCATCCCTAAGAGAACACTTTAAAGAATACATTGATGTTTCTGAAAAAATAAATTGTTAACACATCAATATATGGATCCTAGCATTATATTGAATGATCAAATACATAGCTACTCTCAGCTGTAAAGAAATAATAACAATGGGGTGACCTACAGTAACTGTATTAGTTAAGAATTCAATGCCTGACATGGGGTAAGAATTAGTCTCTTCCAGCACAGAAGCAAGACTGCTTAGGTATAAGAGCCTGTTGAACTCTCTCATAATTATCTTTCTCCTTCTTGGAATCTCTTTCACTCTTACAGTGTGTACCTATTAGAAATTCCAGAGATCATTAAAATCAGCTCACTACTTCTTTTTATTAGCATTATTGCCACATTAATGACTAGAGAGAGTGAAAACAGGAGAAATCAAGCAATAGGTGAATGTGTTGTGTAAGTTGTTCCACCATGTGTGTACCTCAGTTCAAGCTGATCCATACTTGAATTGCCTCTGAAGACCAAAATGTACAGTGTGGCTGTGGTAATTCATCAGTGGCACACCTCCATATGAATTAGCCCTAATCCATCACTCCAGACTGAAATAATCATTGAAGATGCTGTATTTTCCAATGAGTTGTATGTCTTGAACATTTATAGATGCATTTTTTTAAAGAATGAAATGCTGCATAAATGTTCCAATGATGTTCCTACATCTGATGTTGTTTCAGAAAAATACTAATTTTTCATTTTTGAAAGTTGAGATGCACTGACATAATATTTTTATTTATTTATCTGCTTACTTATGCACATTTACATAAAGCTGCAGTCTGACAACCCGCCGGTTTTCCTTGCAGCTCTTTTTGAGACTGGCAGTTGCTTAATGAAAATTTTCTGTACTTTTGAGAAGCTGCTCAGCTTCAGACCAGAATGCAGTCAGGTTTCACAGTTTCTTTCTGAGTTGATTAAACAGTTGTTAGAGTTCTGGTCTGCTCTGGGAACTTCTGAGAATAAAAATGCTATATTACTGTCAGTTATTCTTTTTGTCACATTAATTGATACAGTATTTGTTTGTATTTAACATTCTTTTTTATTATTATTATTACTCTACCCTAGGGAGCAAAGCATAGCATGGACCAAAAGCAATATAATAAAAACAATTAAATGTATTATTTTAAGACTCAGAAGGGCTATAATCAAATTGCAGATATAAAGACAAAGTTACAAAAGGGGCCATTATACTGTTTTACCTTCTGCTACATCTATTAGAGAGCAGTTCAAGATTTGCTGAAACAAACTAAATACACACTTCCCTTGCAAGTGTAAAGCTCTTCCACAGCCAAAGCCACAATTCTTTCCAGAGCTGGTATGTTTTGCAGAAACCAGAAATCCTCTGCAAAGAAAAGATATCTTTGTTCCGTATTGCTTGTCTTTTTAGCAGTATGTTTTACTAAGTGTATAGTCAAGGTTTCAGACTGAATACTAAGAATACTAAGGTACAGGAGGATGATACCACAGTGCCTGTGAACTCTGTGATGTATCTTTTGCATGAATACACCACTATAATCTTTAACTTCAGGCGAGTCTGTAGGAAGGTGATAGCAGTACCTATATTGTTATTTTGTAAGCAGATTTTTGTGATTCATTCCGGTCGGGTATGTTCTGCCAAGCCTTTTCTCAATAAATAGTTGGTCACTACAGAAGCTGTTTAGGTGACACATGATATAAAAATGGACCTATCAGTCTCATACCTGTTAGACATTCATGAATAAATCACCCACTCATGCAAACTTCAAAGAAAGCAGCTGTCTAATCTGTGATTTAATCTGCTGTCAATCTTACAGAAAAATCTTTGCAGTGTCACACACTAAAGCAGAAACTTCAAAGAAATGCTGATTGCCAAGAACTGCAAAAGAGGGGTTTTTTTTCTTCCTATGCCTTGAAAAATAGTTTTAGAAATAAAAGCCAAGGGTTTTTTTTGCTTTGGATACAGTCAGGGTTTTGGTATCTAAACACAAAGTTTCTTCATTCAACTGTAGGAATAGTGCGTATGTAAAGAAACCAGCACCCAAGTGTTGTAGAAGTCTGCAAAATTTTTCTCAGAGGGGACCAGATAAAGAGTGGGACATAAAGTGACCACTTTGGCACCGAAGTAGTCTGGAGCATTGGAAAGAAGGGCACTGGAACAAACTCAGCAGAAGGTTTTTGGCACTAAGAAGGGTTAGGTAGAGCAGTTGCATCCTGGTTTGTTCAGCTGTAGAGCTTTAGGATCACCTTGATCAGCTAAAAAAAATTCACAAAAATTATGTAGGCACTAGAGGCACAGCGCTTACCTAGAACTGCTGAGGGTGGTCACAATTTTAAAAAGTCCCATGCAGATTTGTTACAAAGATTTCATTTGGCTGTTAGTTGCCTACAGGCAAAGTTTTTCATATGATCCATGCTACAGGCCTTCTTCAGTCACAGTACAGTAGAGGTCGAAAAACATTTGACTTTTATGTTTAGTAGTGGTACAAATAATCTGGGGAATTCAGCTAGATTTGAAAGACATTAAATGGCAAATACAAAATCTTCTTGATTCTGTTAGGATCCCTTTTTTCCAATTTGGAAATTGAATGAAAAGCACTAACCAAAAGGTCATCTCTTGTTTTATGGTAACCGTGAAAGAAAACATATTAGATTGAAGCATAGTACATTTTTTGTCGCTTGCATGATATCTGAAATAGATGATCCTTTGTGTCAATCGTGAACTCATGTAGGCTGTAATCAAGAGGATTGTATCACGGAGTATTTGAAGAGTCTGGAATACATAAAGAAAATGTACAGTAGTTGGGTATAAAGTTTCTATTGTGCCTAGGAACAGACATGATTTGAATTGCTGCTTGAGCAAGACTGAGTGTATTGCAGCAGCAAAAGCACATCCAAATCGTTAAAAGGCAATTCTTTATTCAGCAAGAGGTTTGCACAGGCGAGAATTGCCAGGTCAGTGTCTTCAAGACAGTGAGCTTAATCATAAGCTGCTTTTGGCCTACACATAGGAAAATGTAGAGCATTTTTAGAAAGAAGTACAGTAAGGAATTTATGTGTAATAAGTATAGGAAAATCTGATATTCAGTTTAGGTAAGCTGAAGACACTAGTTTGCATCCAGTAGTATCAGTTGAAGTTGAGACCTGAAAAACAGAGTAAGTTTATTTGATGCCCCAAGTGAAATGCTGTACAGAACAATCATGTTTTACATGAAGTTCACTGAAATGGTGAAGAAAGTTCATCCATAAGTTAGAGTTCAGATTTTACCAGTCATATCTCCTTTTCATTTTCAATAAAAATCAGAGTCCACTGTTGTTTTTCAGGATGAGAGAAGCGCCATTTCCTTTCTACCTCAGGTTGGAATGATCCTCTTCAAACGGACTAGAAATAATAGAATTGTTTCCGTGACACATAATAGGTAATTGTGAAAATATCTGAAAATATGTTCATGATTTTGCTTCTTGTTACCAGTGCAGAAGAAAAGCTATTTAGGAAGAAGGGAACAAACAAACCAGTTATAGGCTGAATTACATTTTGTGACTCCATACTGAAATACCTGTGACGTTAACCGGACAAAAAATCTGCATTATTCCAGAATGGCATTTATGTTAACACTCAACTTGCTTCTGTAGCATAACTTTATTTTGATCCCTTACTCATTGTGAGGCAGAATGAAAAATTGTGTTAATGAAAAAAATGCACACAGCTTTTTATAACTGAAACTTATCAAAACATTATTTGAATTTGTGACCTTTTTTTTGACATGTTGGAGGCCAATACTGCATCTCGCTCTACAGAGCAAATATTTTTGGAATTTAGTCTCTGCCCTTTGGAAATCTTGCATAAAGGGGTTTAGAATTTGGAGCTAATTGTGAAATTCTTGGATATTCTCTTTAGAAAGTTGATGATATTTATGCCAAAAAGTCGAAGCTTTGCATGACATTCAAAAGGTATTTCTACAAAGCAGTAAAATTTCAGAAATGAAAAAAAGCATATGATCCCTTTAACAACTCTGACCAAATCTGCACAAAGCTAAATACTGTCAGAGAGCAAAAAAGAAGTTGGAGGACTTAACAGTTATTCATCTTTTTTTAAACATGTGAACATTAAGACTAGTACTTTAAGCAACACAATATTTATTTCTCACTGATTAAGTCTTCAGACCCCATAGAAGTTTGGAGCTAACGAATCTCTTTTTTAAAAAAATACACATTCTTTTTGTGTAGATAATGAAATAAGTATTTGAAATGCAAACAGATTTACTCTGAAGATCCTTATGCATTTGCAATATGAAAATGGTGAGTACAGAGGACTGTGTATTTGAAGAGTATAATTGCAGTCAAAGCAGCCTGCATGGCTCTCATTGGTATTCCTGTCTACGTCTACATCTTTGATGCACCCTTTGTATATTGTATATCTGCAGGCTGACTTCAGTAGGCTACCCATTCCTCTCTGCGTGTCTTCAAGGCATCTTTAATCTTTGACCTCAGAGACAGATGGTTGGTCAAGACAGGATCTTGGCTGAATTTTTATGAAACAGAGTAAAATATGTCAGGGTGCAGCACAGGCCAGTAGCTCCCTGGGGGTGAGAGCAGCAGAGGCTCCCCAGGGATGTCAGGGCAGGTTCTGGCAGCCGGGAACCATCCCACCGCCCCAGCCAGGACCCATCCCACTGCCCCAGCCAGCTCCAGGGCAGCTGGGGGCAGCCCCAGCCCTGGGCACTGGTCACCCCCCTGGGAACGGGGACAGACCAGGGGCAGGCAGGATGTCAGCCCTGGGGCTGGGCCTGGCTCACTGGTAGATAATACGCAATCATATCAGCAGAGATACCTAGCAAATATCTTTAGACAGGAAATGAGCAGAGCCAAGAGCTGACAGCCCAGCTTGAGTACTCTTTTTTCAGAGTGCTATAGACATAGCCACGGCGCTTACTGGTGCTGCTAATATCTAGCTGTGCCCTCCACGGCATTAGTCATTCGATGTCTTTCTGTCAAACGACATTGGTTTGAGGGAGGTGGATGATTATGTGGGCAAAGAGAAGAGGCAGAAGGGGGAATATTTTAAACCTGGGCATAAGAGAATTGGGGTGGAAAAAAGGCTCCAAAACTGCTGAACTAAAACCTCTAGGTTAAAAACAAAATGTCTTATGGTGGTCTTCTCTCCTAAAGAGTGCATTCCCTGTGGCTGTCATGTCAATGGTGCATAGGAAACTGCTAGAGGCTTCCTATCTTCACATTTGTAACCTGGAATAAATTCTCAGGGGGAATTCTCAGTCAGTAGCTCTTACAAATTCAAAATCTATGAAATCAAAACACTAGTGCATGGACAGTTTCCATGGATGCTGGTCAGCTTAGAAGAGGCATAAATGGACTAACATCAAAGTTTTGGGCTGACAGCAGCTTCCATGGAATTAAAGTACTTTGTAAATTGCTGGTTAAATGCAATGAGCAGTAGCATGCTTGAATACATGAAGTATTCTCTTCCAGAAGATTTTTGGTTCTCTATGAGAGCTTGAGCATCAGTGTTGACTAACGCTGGAATAAAGGGTATTATTTTTTTAATACAAAATTGCAAGGATTTTCCATTAGTGTTTTCATGCCAAGTGACACAAATCATGGAGTTTGGGGATTCTCAGATACAGGCCCTGGGTTTAGTTCTGTTCTCTGAAAGAAAAGAAACTAAAACCATAAAAGTGGTTGGGGTCTCCAGGTAAGGAATACAGAGATTAATTTATGAGTGGGTAAGCTTAGGCTGTATTTCACAGATATGGAATAACTGAAAAACAAATAATATTAGAGGACAGCTTCCTTTTTTTTCCCTGAAAGAATAAGTGAAGCATATTTACCAAAGTCAATAGTTGAAATCATCATATATAAATAAGTTTATAGCCAAAGGCAAAACTTACACTAATAAAACTTCCTGGCAGAAACTAAACTGCCTGTTTTCCTCACATCATAGTTATAATCTTTAGTCATATTACTATTCTTAGCTTGCTTCCTATGACCTACAGCTTTTATATTGGATTTACGACTGGTAATCAGTTTTTAGTTTTACTTATCATTCTATTCTGAAGAAAATCTGTATTAAAAATAAAAAACATGTCATCAAACATTTGTAAAATGGCACTTTTACACTTTCTTTCCACATATTTTTTTTACTTTTCTCTGTTGTTTAAATCTTGCGTTTTTTGCAGAACCCTTCTTACAAACTGAAATCAGAAATTTCCTTTCACATCTGATTGTCAAGTACTTTCCAGATTTAGTATCAAAATATGACAAAAGTCTCACCCTTTCCTCTCCCAAAGGAGCAAAGGAATTGTTAAATCAGACGATAGATAGTTCCTTTGATACTATCTTTGATCCCTTTTTTCTTCACCCAAAACTATTGGGTTTCAGTCTGTTTAGTGTAATTACATATCATTGTTAGCCTTACCACGAAATAAAATGTAAATGTGTTGTTCAAGTACATTCATAAACAGTTGCCCAGCTGTGAAACACTTTTTCAAATAAGATATCACAAAGGGCTTTAACCTTCAACAAAATTTATATTTAATGACATAAATGAAAGAGGATGACATTATAACTTCAAAGCAGCAAAGATGATACATTTCCAATCATGCTGTCACAGTGAGATCTACAAACAGCATACTAGTACCCAAAGAACTGCTTTTTCATTTACTAAAGTTCAAGAGTGGCCTCATCTCAAATAATATCTAATTCTACTGGTATTTCAAATCCACCAAAGGCCATTAAAGTGCCATGACAAATATATGCGATATTTTGGTAGATTGGTCTCTTAACGCAAGAGACTTAAATAGTTGTTCACTCTTTGTCTCAGAATGCCCATCCAAATTTAAAAGAGTAGGATGTTAATATGGTTAGTCATCTGATATGATGCTGTATCAAAGACTGTGTATACAACAGGATGCTAAATGTCATTTAATTACTTCAGGTCAAGACTATAAGTAAAAACTGCCCTCTATCTTGCCACTAGTTTATGCTGTGGGTTGATTGAAACTCTACTTCACTTGATTTCACCAAAATTTTGAATTGACTTCGTTTCACATATGTTTCTCAAGGTATGTTGTCTAAGGTCAATATAGGTTGTATGAGATTGCCATGGTTTTAGTCTGTGCAGAGAAATAGGTACTCTCAGATACCAATTCAAGTTCCCTTAAGGTAGTGGTGTAGAATAATTGAATTGACCCCCACAAGTGCTTTGATCTGCCCATTGCTAGTAAACAAGAGATCAGAGCTTGAAATTAGATGTCCAATTTATAGATGTCTGAAATTAGATGAGATGAAAAACACCTTTAAAACCAGCAAGGAATATGAGACCATTCCTAAATAATGTTGTGATTGTTATATAACTTTAAAAAAAGGAGTGAATTCTATGCAAACTCCTCAATGTGCTTCACTTTCCATTTTTAACCTGTCTTTTTTTGTGCTGAACTTCAACCCATCTGTTTCTTGCCCGTAAATTGATCTTTGTACAAATTTTTATTACATCTGTGGTCCTCAAGTGGCCATAACTGACAAAATAATCACTCTGAATCTTGTATTGCCATCTTAAGTATTGAGTGTGAACACAATGGAAGGGGTTGATAGTATAAATTGGTCAGAATATCCACAGGACTGGGCACAGGATCCTACTTAACACTAAAGACAATTTCATATAAAACTAAATATATATTTCACCTAATGGCTTTATTATTCTATGCTTTTCCTCAAAATATATAAGATACATATATAAAATATGACAGGCTGAAATGGCATGCTTTTCTGAAACACAGAAATTCCACACTGGGCTGTATGAGCAGAGTATAACTTGCAGGTAATCCTGCTCCATTATTCAGCACTGCATTAACCTCTGTTTAGTTTTGGCTTTCTGTGTCAATAAAGGTTGGGATTAATAGAATAGACGCCAGAAGAAAGATCAGAGGCCTGGAGAACATGAGCAATGAGGAAGAATGAAATCTCTGGATTTTTTTCAGTTTGAAGAGAAGTCAGGAAGGGGAGGCTGTCCAGTAAAATGAGGCAGGAAGGGGGGAAGTAATAGTCTTCAAATACACATTAGAAGCGTTTCAAAGTGTATTCTCAGATGCTTGTGTTCTTGACAGTTTGGATGAGAAGAAACTGACTTAAACTAATATATGGAAGAATAATTCTTATGGGGGAAAACACTTTTACTGACAAGACTGGTGGTAAGTTGATTTAGGAGATTATGGGAACCTCAGAAAATAGGCATCTTAAAGAAATGTCTAATCAAATGTCTGTTAATAATGAAATTCATAAAGCATATGATACTTAGGCCTAAAGATGGACTAGGTAATATACTACAGGTCTTTCCTCATCCTATGATTCTGTAATTCTATGTAATTTAAGTATTATAACTTTATATAGGCAAGTTATATTTAAATATATAACATACTAAACATTTTCTAATTCTTTCCAGATTTTGCAGGTCAATTAAAATTATGTCTAGCAAAGAACCTACAACAAACCTTGCTCTGAGAAAATGTTTTCATAATTATGGACTGACTTTGGGCAATTTAGTAAGTACAAAACAGAGAACGTGCAAAGGAATCATACAGATTTGCTCATAGAGTAAGGTGCTGCTCAGTGTAAGAATAGAACTAGGCTTCACCCTGAGACCTTTTCCACTGTGGTACCAGCTTAGAGAGCTTTAGTTTGCAGCTAAAGGAATTATTCATAGGATTCTCTTTTCAAATTTGGTCTTATATGATTTCAAGTAGTTTTAAGAATGGTTATGTAATTTTGAGGAAGGGTCAAAAGAACAAAGGTCTGCTTTGAAATGGACTTCATCCTGAAGGTATTTGAAAAAAAAATTCATGAAGATATCTAAGAATTAAGAAATAATATTAAAAAGAAAATGGTCATTTTTTTATTTAATTTCAAATGCAGAATCAATGTACGCACCTTGACAAAGCCCTAAGGAAATCACTAATGGACATGTAACTGCATGAAGCTCAATAAGAGGTTATGTTCTTCCCAGAGAAATGTAAATAATGTGGTATGTCTAAGGGATAACACTGTTCAGTTGGAAGCCAAATTGTTTCTGATGAAGCAGTTGCCTTTTCTTATGCCACTACTTACAATGGAGTCCATTTATATGTAACCTGTTCATGGACTGTTGTCAGGAGATTATTTTTCAGCATTGTTTCTTTCTGTTTTTTCTCCTATAACTTTCAGGAAGCACATACATTGCTTTATCTAATCTGACCAGCACCTGACTAGATTTCCTGATGCTAGCCTTTTCATGAATGCTAAGTGTCATGCAAAAAATCCAAAGAAAAATATACATAACACTGTTTTCATAAGAGTCATGGTCACAGAAAACATACAGTACAGATCCTGTAACAGAAGCATTTGAGCATACATCACGTGTATACAGATAAAAATAAGAGCTGATCACACAGAATTATTTTTGTCACAGAAGGAAAACATTCAGTGCATTTCAACACCCTGCCCTGCCAAATGGGTCATCCATCAGATACTGTTTGTGCATACCCTATAAAATCAGTCTCCCACTTGTTAACAAAAGAGCTCTCAGACACCACAGTACAATGTAAGGGCTGAAACAGAATCATACATAGAGACAGTCAGATAATTACCTGTGAAGTGCAGGCATACACAAACAGCAAAGTGAGTAGCTTTTACTGATGCAAGTTCTTCACTCATGACAGCAGCCATACTCACTGCACCCAGCATGAAATCTTTTCTCAGACAATGACCAAAACTAATGCCTAGAGTTAAGTGTAAAAAGAAGGCAAGGACACTTCCACTGAGCATTCCGTTAGCCTTGAATCATGTGTGGTGTAGGAGTTTCCTCTACTGGAAGTGGTTTGTCAGTATTTAATAACCCACAGTAGATTTCTATTCCATGAATTTTTCCAATCTCCCTATGAAATGTGTAAGCTTTTAGCAACCACAGCACCCAGAGACAATGATTTCCACAGCTCAGCTGTGCATTATATTAGAAACTACCAATACATCCCATGCCACCCCAAACTTGCACTAAATCACAAAAAGGATCAGTGTTTAGTATGATTGGAAAACTGAGTCTTACTGTAGTTTGGCTGTTATTCAAACCAGTTTTCCACCATAAATATTAGAACTAGAGTTATTTCAATAAAATTATAGGCTGTGCTCTGAAATTATGACATTGAGAACTGTTTAGAATGCAAAATAGGCAAATGTTTCAAATGAAATAGCTGTCACATGGAAAATAGCCCATTGAAATTGTGCATATTTTCACTTCTATCTTGATAGTGTACCCTTGTACAGCAGCTTTATTGTTCTATAACGGGCATTTAGGGTGTGGAAACACCTAAGGTTGTGAAAACACCTACAGGAAAATTGTCTGTCACACAGTAAGATTTATAAAAAGAAGCCATTTTGCAACCATGCGGAATTTAATATATCAATAGCTTTATTCTTGGTCTGCGCTAACTACAATTAAGTTGTGAAAAGAAACCTCCTTCACTTGTGGCATATTTGACAGGAGACAGCATCAACATCTTGTAGTACACGTAATGTATAGAATATAATGAGTAACTGATCTGCTCACTCTCCAGAATACCCTCATTTGACACTTCTAAAATATTAGATGAAAGTCAGTTTGGAAGCCTTTGAGGTCAGCTAGCACAGACCTCTACAGAAAAATCAGGATTTCCCATTATAATCCTCTCTCTGATATTCCCTCACACACAGCTCTTTAAAAATATCTTTGATGGAAGTGAATTTCACATATTAGCTACTTCCTTGGTTTGCTTATACTATCGCCTGAAGGGTCCTATCTTAATTTTTTATTCAAGTCACTTTTCAAATCCCCAAAGATATTAATGGTGCAAGATGAAGCACTAAAAGCCTTACTCTTTACAGTTATTTCCTAAAATATAACCTAAATATTCCTGTACCGTGTCTTCAGTTTCTGGATTTTTTCTGAAATGTCCCTATGTAGTAGGCCTCATTGTGCTCAATTTATACTTCTCAGGGAGTTAATAGTTTATGTTGATGGTAGAAGAGACACTACAGTAAATATAGTTATAACAACCCCTGTAACTCTCATGCTTTAACTCTGAGGTATTTGTAAGTAGTCATATCACTGTTTATAGTCTTTCCTTCAAGCAGTAGCATAGTATATTAAATTGTCTTAATCTCTTCTCATATGCCACAGCCTTTAATCCTTCTCTCTGGATTTTTTTTTTTTAAGTTTATAAAATATTCTTTCTATATTGAGCATATTCACAGAAGATTCAAAGTGCAGTAACAGCAACAGGCTACAGCTTACTAGGACCTACAAATGTTCATACGTTCAGTCTCATTTAAATTCACCGAAGAAAGTAACACTTTGTTGGAGCAACACCCTGGAAAGTCAAGTCTTATCTGCTAGCCACAAGTGTTCATGATTCTTTTCTGCTTTTCCTGCACAGAGAGTTCTCTGATAGGGCAGAGCTATAGAATTAGGTAATCATTCTCCCTGGCATACACTCACTGGGTTTTTACATAAGATCCATCTAAAGCCATTCTTGTGTACAGAGATTTTTGTTTCTCCTGAAAATGGTTATCCTTGCCCCTGAAAAGCATAAAAAACACTTGCAAACACTTGTAAACATCATCTACAGATACACTTTTTTTTTTTCCCTTTTTCCAGTTTGTTGAAGATACTTGAGTCCAAAACTTGATTTCTGGCACCATTACATGCCTGTCCAAAAATAATGTTAATAACGAGAAAGGCACGATTATCCCCAGAAACTCTGTTCTTTTCCTTACAATATTACTGTGAGATTGGATGGAGTGGTTTAGAATTTTGCAGATATCAAAAGCAGTACTGCACTTGCAAAGAACCAAGGCAAGCAAATAATCCCCAGAGATACTGAGAAAATAGTTTGAAAAAATTTTAGCAAAAAAAAGAAATCACAAGTAGCTCTCCTCCATGTAGCAACTCTCAGGCAATTGCAAGGTTGTTTAACTCGCGTGATCTGCTGACATCACTGCTCAAAATAATACAGCTGCAGGTTAAGGGCTAACCTATATAGTGCTTTGTCACCCTACCAGATATGAAATTTGCCAGCACTTGCTTGCATCAGTGCTCAGTAATTTCTGATGCATCCATCAGAAGGATGTAGGACAGTACTAATACTTTCTCTATAATTGTGGTCTTCTCTGTAAACAAACTAACTTTCAGATGCCTAGACAATATAATTTCAACTTGTCTCTAGATTTTCCAGCACAAAGGAGTAGAAAGGCTTACAGGACTTTGTCAATTGCAGTTACCAAAAATCATATGTCAACTAAGAAACTGAATCTTACTTTGGAAGTACATGCAGAAATTTGAGTATTTTAATACAAACTTTGGATGCAGTCAACACCAGAATTTGACCATGATCCTGTAAAGCAGCTGATAAGACAAATTTAGTTTGCTAATGATGCTCAACACATATATAGTTTCTTATTGTACCCATATCATAGTCCTTTTCTGGAATAATTCCTGGGTTTAGTTACCTGAGTTTCCTGAGTAGCAAGAGAATATGATTACTTTACAATAGGAATAAGGAATGTAACTTATCTTTCTTAAAAATTAACATTAAAGGTAACTGATGTCATTTTTTATGATAGTGTGTGTTTGGGTATGACTGGTTGTGCAGAACTTGAGAAGAAACCATTACAGATACAACAAGGCCGAAAGCGACTAGTGAAATGAAAGCTTTATTCTGAACAAACAAGTTTCTATTTTTTCATGGTTAGTTCATAAACAGAAAACACTATATATAATTTTACTCCTAAAAGTAACTAGAAAGTGTCACTACTTTTCTTACACTATTCTGTTTACCATCTTACTTCTCACTTAAAAGATTAATGCCAGTGGTTCAGAACTGCTGCCCCTCTTGTATTGTTTTTACTGTATTCATTTAAACATGGAATAACACAGTCTACAGTTGTTTCTGTCAGTCCTGGTAATACATTTAAATATATTTTCAATGCTATTATTCACTGTTTTTAGCAGGTTAATGTCACCAATGCATTAAGTCAGTATGAAACTCTATAGTTTTCCTAACACCATCGTTTACTTCCTATATCTGTTACCACATGCTTTGATTGCTACCTTGATGGGCAAGATGTCAAAGAGATTGGGATCTCTTTTCCTTTTTCTGTACTCTTCTGTAGTATAGTGTACATGACTCACTGTCATGTTTCAATTCTTTGATTATCCCTCTCTCTAGTTCTCACACATTCTTCCTCTGTTGCATATTCTTAGTGGATTGCTTTACTTTTCTGCCTTCATTGTGATATTGCCCACTCTGAATTTATCTGTTTATTCCGTAACATCTCTTCTCATGGGACTTGGGCCATTTATAAAGTCTATCATAATGGAAGTGTATACACAATTCAATGAAAGTATTGTAAGCATCACATCAACTACAGTGACTGACTAACATTTACCTCATAATGCTTTATGGATTTGGGCTCACAGCCTCCCATCCTACACATTCTCCGTACAGCTATAGAAGCTTTTGCATTTCTAATTATTTATCTTCTTAAAGGCTGGGTAGAGAGAACAATAATGAAGAAGCATCTGATCTTCTGACCTTCCTGTCTTTCCCAGATTAATCCTGTCCTCCTCCTGTCCTCCCTTGTAAAGGGGAGGAGGAGAAGTTATCTTCAAAAGTGAACTGCTCACTGCCCAAAACTTCCTCCAACTATATTACAGACTTCTACTAACCTTATTTACTGATGGAGAAGAAAAAATTAACAAATATATTGGGGTTGAGATTTCATTTTTCTTTTTGTACTGGTAGACATCCATGTCCTACTTCCTGTTGCCTAATTTCTAGCTTGGTATACTTATTTCTAGTCATTCAGAATAATCATAAAATCCGTAAGTCCATAGCTCTATTACTGATTAATTAATCCAAATGTATCGACTCTCATCTTTTTCCACTTCTTAAAGTAGAAAATTAAAATTGTTACTACCCCCCCCATACATAGCTGTTTCTTTTTCTGTTAATGCTTCTCCAGCATAAAACTGAGTAATTAAACTCTCCCAGGAATAGTATCTGGTTTTGTGACTTTTAAACATTTCAAGTATTTTTCATATTACCAGTGGCTGGGGGTGGGGGTGGGGGGGGGTGGGGTTTTGTTTTTGTTTTTCCTTTTTTCTATAACTTAACAGCTTGGGGCTTTTCATTTCTCTTAACTTTGTCCAAAAAGATTCAGTATTTAGTGTTATGTTCCTTATACAGCTGTATCTGATTATATATGTACTATACATTTGGTATAGACTGCAAGCTAGTTCTTTCCAAGCTTCACTGTCATATCCGTACAAAATATACAATACTAATGTTCTTGTCAGAAAATATATTGTTTCTGTAATACCTATAAAATCATGCTTTATTCTCATAGAAACATTTCTTATGTTCTTTGTAACTGCATTTGCTCTCATCTTTGTTTAGAAACCAGGAAGTATTTCCTCATATTGTAAAATTTACACCAAAATGTAAAATTGTGTATCAGACAAAGCTGACTTCTAGGGTGTCCCTATGCCACACAAAATGGTTTTGTAGACCAAGAATCACAAATTACATAAGGTGGAACCATAGACTCAATTTCTTCTGTGGGCATCAATTATTTTTCGTGGCCTGTAATTAGAAAGCAACTTTTCATACAAGTTCCTAAAATCCAGGATTTGATCAATAGGAAAATTGCATAGGGTGGGTGTTCACCTCATGCTTTGCTCCAATTATGGAAGCAGCTACAGTTCACTGGTATTTAATGGATTTAGTTTCGGCATGGCTACATCTCAGAAATGCCACTCTTTTCTACAGGAGAGCCTTCTTTTTCTCCAGCATCTCAGGCTTTTTATAAGGAGATAAAAATGGGTAAAACTAGACAAGTTAATCTGCTGTAGTAATAAAGCTGAGAACTCACTACAGCACACACAGAAACAAGTTGTCCTACCCTGTGGCACCTATTCTAAATGACTGAATCAAGGAGAACTTTTTTCACACTTTGAAACTCCTGACATTTGAAGTAGAAGCAGCCTGTTTATACATGGCTGCCATTACATGATTCTCCTCTTTCATGACTTGAACTTCATGTCTTCATTTTTTTTTAAAGAAAAAATCTCACTTCTATTTATGAATAGAATATACAGCTACATGGTTCTTTTTGAGCAATGGGGTGGAAAAGGAAGGGACAGTCAAAATCTGAATGGGAACAGTTTTTCTAACCTTCATTCATTTTTTATTGTTTGTTTGTTTTTTGTTGTTTTTTTTTAATGCAGAAACAAGTGAAGACTATGTTTTGTGAAATACTGTGCATACAAATATGGCCAAACAGACCTAGTTTCAGTTCTCTGCTTCTTCTGCTTAGGGCTGTCCTTCATTCTGGACAAAATCTGACTACATGAACTTTTTGGGTTAGGTTAAATGAACTGGTACATTTCTAAAATATTTATTTCAAATAATGCAGCATTTACTAGGGAAAATGACAGGTCTTTAAGATTAACAGGGTTACAAATTTATCTTGTGACAAAATCCTATAACAACAGAAGAAACAGTCATAGTCAGCTGTGACTGTGAAGGTTACCTGGATTTAGATTTTTTTCATCTGGACAGAAGTTGTTTTGCATATTGAAGCAGCCAGATACACAGTTTTTGTAGATCTAACATCTTCTTTATTTATGTGTGAGTTAAAAATAGCTAGTACAAAAATGGATGTGGAAACATAAGACATTTAAAATAACTTAATAAATACTTATTACAAATTATTTAAAACAGTTTTTAAAATAAAAGTATTTTAAAAAAACTTGTTTTCTCTTCAGTAATATTTATTTGTCTCCTATAGAAATGGCCAAACAAGGTCATTGACAAGAATGGTCTGGATATAAACATGAATGTTTATGGTTAAGGCAACATTTTAATTCAACCTAATGAGAAGCCTGAGCAATATGCCTGTGGTCTGTTCAGCTAAGAAGAAGCATCTCCTCTCCCCAGGCTGGAAGGTAAAATATGATATGTGTTCCATATAGCTCACTTCAGACACACGCACAGCTGACGTTGAACTAAACATCTTTTGTCATTGCCAGTACAGGAGGAATTGCACAGTGATGCTCTTCAGATTCTTATTCTTCCTGGTTCTTGGAGAAAGCCCAAATGCCCACCTCTATAAAAGTTCTTCAAAGAAAGCCGCTAAGATAATTTCCTTCTAACACTGTCATTTAGATTGAAGGATGGAGGCAAAGGAAACACTTCTTACTGGAGAAGTTGTGCTTTTTTTTCCAAGGTATGATTTAAAAAAATGAAACTGGTCAACCTGGGGAAAAAAAAAAGTTTCTTTTAAATATCATTTTAAGGATTGTGATTGAAGAGGATCTGTTTCAAGGGACTATTGATTTTCATAGGCTTGTCTTTAGCTGGCAATTTCTGTTGTCTGTTCCAGGCTGTGAAGGTAATTTCAGTTAATCCTAATTATAAAGTAAACTTAGATATTGTAAAGGCTTGTACAATTGGTTTACTCCTCAATAAGCTCAAAGTCAATATCATTTCTATGATGAGCTAAAATAGATAAGGCAGCACATACTGAGACAATGAAAATGTTCTTGTTCAGATAACATGCAGGTAGTTAATCCAGGACTCTGTACAAACTTTGAAAATTGTGATTCAGGGAAATAAAAGCCCTGAAAGGCCATGTTCTGATATGGTATATCATCTAAAATTAATCCACATTGCAGACCTTCAAGACTTGCAAAAAGACATAGCTGTGGGACAATATCAGAAAGCTAGACAAACCAAACCAAAAACTCAGTTTAATTGCTCAAATGAAAAATTTGAATTCTTTAGTCATCAGAAAAACATAAGCCACAATTTTCTGTGGCTATCTTAACCTTATAGTGTGGTATAGAAACTATTTTTAAAATATTTAAATTAAGAATTCTGGATTAAGGAATGTACTGTAACTTCTTATTTTTCAGCAAAGACTAACAAACAGCTGGAGAATCTACATGTGTACTCTCCTGTCACTTTTATAAATTGCCTTTGAAATAATTTATAGCTGGTACATATTTCTACAAAAGTTCTCACTAAATTGCCTTTGAGTCAAACTGTTACATTAACTTTGTCTTGGTTTTTTAGTGAGAATAACCATACATTTAAAGCTGAAATATCATGAGGAGAAATACTGGTCTCAGATTTACTGTGCATAGCAATATCCAGACTTTTCCGTGGCATCCAGGAAAGCACTTGAAGATCTACCCAGACATACATTTATTTATACCCTTCATAAGTTCACACATATGTAGGCATATGTAATTTATACCTACAATGTTTAAGAATTATTCTGTCTTGGTTTTTTTGTCTTATAGCTAAAATGCAGGCTGAATAAAATTGCTATTTGATCCAAAGCTATTCACTGTAGAAATTCAAACCAGAATCATTGAATATGGTGTCCATAAACGAGTTGGGATGGACAGTGTTATTTATTTTTATGACAGTGAGAATATTTTATAACTATTATAACTCATTTGATTACAAAATTTGTTTGGAAAGAGTATTTTATATATCTATCAATATTGATATCAATATATATCCTTCTCCACATAGAAATATATATAGTCTGTGTATATATATATATAATTTGCATTTAGATAAAGTACTCAAAATCTTTAAACAAGAGAGTATCTCATTAGTTTAGTTATTTTTAGAACAAAAATTGTAGCTCTTGGAAAAAAATGTCATGTAGCAAAGTATAGAAAGTACATTTCAGGAGTTAAGAAGACATATCCTTGATCAGACAAATTTATAGAGCCCAGACTATGTTTTTGACAGTGGCCAGTATCAGAAGAATTGGGCAAATAAAGGGTGATACACCCAAAGTACCCAGTTTCTGACAAATTGCTGTTCTGGTAGGGAATAAATTTTTTCTTCCTTTTATTAAATTTAATAACACTTGAGAACTTTAGCAGCATAAATTGGCTTAATCACTTTTTAAAAATTCAATCACTCTTTTGGTATCGACAGCATTCCAACAATGAGTTTGAATAGAAAAATGTTTATCATGTAAAAAGATATTTTCTTTCGTGTATTTTAAATCAAAGTGTTTACCTGCCGATGTACCTACCTAAACAGCTAATCTTTACATGGGTTACTAACTGTGGACACAATAAAGGGACTGGGGAGTGATGCAGGCACCTCACCTTTTTTTATTTGATAGCTAAGTTCAGGCATAATGTCAGGGGACTAAAGTCAGCTGGGGCTGTATGTGTCAATATCTTCATAAATGCATGTATTGAACTCTTCCTGCCTCTTCCTTCCGTTCATAAAATGAGATAGTAATGATTGTTTTCCACATCCCCTGGAAGTAAGGTATGAAGCAGTCATTAACTTTGTAAAAAAAAAAAAAAAAAGAATAGCTTAGTTATAAGGGAAAAAAACTCAATCATACAAAGATCTACAGGGACTAGAAAACATGGACTAAGGAAGTTATGGAATCTTTTCACTGAGGTCCACAGGAAGATGGTAGGCAAACAGCTGAGAAGTATTTTTTTGGCACACCTATGTCAGAGCACATAGATTGCCTCAGTCACCTCATAGGGTCCCTTTCAACTCCATATACTTGTTTCTTTTCATGCTCTTTAAAAATCAGCAGTAAAGGAGTTTTGATACTGCACCTTGATATTCCAGGAACCCAGTGAGGTGCCTACAGAAAGGCAAAATAAATTAATAGGGGTTATCTATAACATTTTTTACAACTGCAGAATTAAAAACCTGATGTGTGTTCGCTCAGCATGGAGTAAACAATACTGATCTCAAATACCTCAGCACTAGACTAGAATTAATAATTAGTACCAATTTAAATAGGGGCAAATGTAAATAAAATGTGGTTTCCAAGTTGTTGATACTTTACTACTATAAAATTGGACTGTCCTTACATGTCTACTCTGAATCATATTTTTGAAGATGAAGATTAATCAGAAGGTGTTGCTCAGTCAGATTGCACAAGGTAAACATTGCATATGGGTATCACAGAGAAGCATAAATGAAAAGTATTAGATCGCATTAAGGTAAAGACTAGTAAAACAAGTAATTTTTTTCACTTTTTATTCCACTCCATTAATACTTCTGTTTGACTCTAAATGTGCATTTGTTTTAGAATCAAATGTGAGCAGTGATAAACCCCTCATCACATATATGCAATGATCATAATCATATTTAAGCTATTAGGTAGGATTATTTATTTTCCTCTGCTTTAGATAACACTCTGTACCTTCTAATAGTTAGTCAATGGTCATACAGCCCTACAGCAAATGCCTTACTGTATTATTTATACGCTCTGTAAGTGATTACCCTGTGCTGTTGTAATAAATGTTCCTCCTACTTAAACTGAATAAAGGGTGATATTCCTTGTTCAGGAAAGCAGCTCTACGTATGCTTTGCCTTAAACACACACTGAGGCTCTTTGTTGTTTTACACTCATTTTTTTGGCAGTGTGATTACAAAGTCCATAAATATGCATATGCACTTGGGCCTCCAGATATTTCTGTTTTACAAAAAATAAGCTGGCCCTTGCTAGTTTATAAATTAAGAAAATGAAAGCTTTACTTGATATTTCACAATTATACATCCTCCAGTATCAATATGTAAAAATGCAGCACTCCATGATAAACCAGTTTCTCTTGATTAATAATTCACACTTCTGCATCTTCAGTAAGAAATGAAACACTAAAGCAGTTGCTAATGCTCAGGCTACACCTTTTTATAATATGCTTGTAGCTTTTTTTTGAAGAAAGTCTAAGTGATAAAAACAATCATTTAATATTAGATGAGAAATACTCCAACTCCCACCTTCACCCAGCTCAGGTAAAAGTGAGCAAGAGCCTTCTGGGTGGGTTATTCCTGCAGGTATCCAAAGGAGAGACAGTGGCAAAGACTATCAATCAGGTGCATTTTATACAGATTATATTTTGAGTAATTCAGATACTTTTAAACACCAAGGCCACCCATCCCATTATTATGGCCCCTGAGATTCGCAGTTTTATACAATCATCTAAAAGTGGTTTACAGATGCAGTCCTCAGCTCTGTGATCAGAAACTTGCATTGTCTTTGGAAGAATAAAATTTTTAACTGCTGTTAATTTGACTAAAATTATATGAAACTCGCAAGCAAAATGTATGGTTTAGTTAGAAGTGAAAATACTCAACTACCTCTAAGCTACGGTCATGCATGTCAAAAAAATAAGCATTTTGAAAGTTGAATGGCAATTGTTACATTAGCGTATTAGTAACAGCACAAAAATATTTTCCATATGAAAAGAGAAGTATGGTAAAATTACATTAACCTTTAAATAATTATTAAAAGTACATATTTTAAAATCTTAATTGCAGGGTGGATAACTGGCAATTTAAGAAGCAGACATATTTTGCAATAGGCAAATAAACATAACAAGTAAACTGGGGGGGTGGGGAACCACTTTTCTGTGTGATAAGTAAGTTTAAAGTAAGCTTATTCACCTATTACTGGAATCATAGACGTTAAGATCAGTTCACTGATGAGGCCTAAGTACTGTTGGTAGAAAGCCCACACAGCTTCCGTCCTACCTCTGGTATAAAACTGTTATTGACGTCTCAAATGACACACAAGACAGGATGAAAACTGGCACTTTTTTTCTCCTGCCTCCACACCTGTTTAGGCTTAAATTGATTTCAAGTACATAGTGGGCTTAAAATCCCTCGAGTCAGGAAGTTCAGAAAAGGAAGAAATTGAGTTTTATTTTAAGCCACAAGGAAAAGATTTAAAAAAAAGGAAAACTAGTATAAATTTTCAACATGTTGCCTGAAGATTTAAGCATATGCACTTATGTTCCAGCCTTGTGAGCTATAGCTGCACTCACAAATCCCTAATCAATACCACTTCACATGTCTAATAGAATAATAGAATGACTGAATACAGTGAACATGAGACTTTTTTCTCTTTTTTTTTATTTTTTCTGTACTGGAAAAGTTTTTACTTCCCATCATGAAGGAAAGGACTTCCTATATTTTATAAAACCAGAATTCCTAAAAAAAACCAAACAAAGCAACAACAAAAATACCCACCTCACATCAGATGGTTTTTAGCTCCTATTGTTCTCTACAGACAATAATCACTTTGTGCCTCTGGCTAGGACACTGGGAATTGCTTTGGTCCCAATGGCTTAGTGTTTTACCTTGCATGGAGCTGCATTTTGGGTGAAATTCCTGTAGTGCAAATGCATGCTGGAGTGGAACATGCCTGTTTTCCTTTTAAATCAGCTTTGCAAGTCAGTGCCATAGGTGAAATGATTGTACTTTTGGAGTACTGGAAGAGCTAAAAAATTGAGAAAAGAAGCATGTATTAGGGGGCTACAAGCATCCAAAATGGCCTTAGGAATGGTCAGTACAGTAAAACAGGGGCAGTAAAAGTGAAAGAAATGCTGGCTTTGACTTATTAGTCATTCTTAGTTCAAAATACACATTCTTCTCTTTCCAAACTGAGCAATTCCATGGGACTCTTTTCTCTTATTTCTTCTCCTGCTCTCTTCTGCCATGGTCAGCTTCATAGAAGCAATGAGTCCATAGACAATGCAGAGACAAAGACCACACAAGAAAGAGCAGTCCAAGTATCATATATCCTCTGATGTAAGTACATGGTATTCCACTTATTTCAGAAGAGTAATGGGGAGTATCTAACACTGTAGTGCAATCCCTTCCTACTCTCACTGTGTAGAAACCACACCAATTGATACCACTAAGCCAGAAAGTTAATTCAAACTATAACTCGTTTAACTATATCATAAACCAAAGCTCAGTGGGATCAGTGGAAAGACTCTCAGGGTCTGAGTATATGTATAGAACGCATGACTTTGTGAAAAGCATCCACCAAATTTATGAAACACTGCATCAGAGAACAGCAGAGAAAAATTAGTTGTTAATGATCATTTTTCAGTCTTAGTTAAGGCATATGTTTTTTCTGGTATCCCATTCTCCAATCTGTCTGGTAGCCTGACTTGCCTGGGCACAAGAAATAAATTAATAATTCTTTTCTTTCTTTACTTTATGCTAATGTAACACACATACTTCTTAATGATAAATGCAGCAAGATTTTAATAGCGTATGAATTGGAGAAGATAAGAGCCAGACCATTAAGAGGATGTTAAACTCATATACAGTCTGACAATGTAACTAAACCCTGTAACTAAGCACTGAATCTAAGGACAACAAATAAACCAATTTCTTCTGTATTCACTTGTGCAAGCTTCACAATCTCATCTACTGTGAAGATGATTATCCCATGTAAATAATATCATCCAGGTATGTTTGCAAGCAAAAGTTAAGGTTGAAAAGAAATGTGACTACAACATCAAAGTAATGTATTACAGAAAAACTAAATATTCTAAACCTAGAATGTAAACTGTTAAGACTATAGAATCTTTTTAACCTATAAATTTTATATTTATAAAATACATATTTTAACCTTCATGGTTTAACTACAAAGCAAAGGTAAGGCTTTTAATTGTTTTAACTACATTTATACAGCTTAGCACATTATGATATTAACCATTAGATTTAAACTTGTAAAAGTAAATAAAATGCTGTAACATATTCATTTGAATGTTCTGCCTACTTTATGTTTCTTCAGACACTATGAAAAGATAGAGCTTTGCAGCCAAAGCAGATGGGTTCAAAATTTCTTTGTTTCATTGGAGCAGATCAAGTAACTGCGTAAATATCCTGGATTCCCTCTATCATTAACTTGACAAAATACATCTGTCTCCTGCACCCTTATTTCAATGTAAGTGTGTAGACACATTTGTATACTAATTTCCCTCTTCTGTCTACATTCACAGTTCATTAGATTTCTTGTAATCAGAACGGTTAGGAAGTAAATATTTAGTAGTATTCACAATATTTTTTTTTTCTCCTGGTTTCACAGAAATTCAGGAACAATTGTTTCTTTCAAATGTCTGTCATATCCCATTTATCAAAATTTGGTCACTTAAGCAGCTTTCAGGAAAGATGACCACCAACAGTGTGAAGAAAGGGTAACTATTTAGTCCCACTAAGATTGAGAGGAGATTACCTTTTTCCAAAATGGTCACCTAAATGGTCACTTTTGGCTTTGGTTCCCGTCATGGTTTAACCCCAGCCAGTAACTAAGCACCACCCAGCCACTCACTTACTTCCCCCTGGCCACCCAGTGGGATGGGGGAGAGAATCGGAAAAAAAAAAAAGAACAGTTTAACAGTTTAACAGGAAGGAAGGAACTAATGATAACAATAACAATAAAAAATGACAATAATAATAATAAAAGGATTGGAATATACAAAACAAGTGATGGACAATGCAGTTTCTCACCACCCACCAACCGATGCTCAGCTATCCCTCCCAGGCCAGCTCCCCCCAGTTTATATACTGGGCATGACGTCACATGGTATGGAATACCCCTTTGGCCAGTTTGGGTCAGCTGCCCTGGCTGTGTCCCCTCCCAAATTCTTGTGCCCCTCCAGCCTTCTTGCTGGCTGAGCATGAGAAGCTGAAAAATCCTTGACTTAGTCTAAACACTACTCAGCAACAACTGAAAACATCAGTGTTATCAACAATCTTCTCATACTGAACTCAAAACATAGCACTGTACCAGCTACTAGGAAGAAAATTAACTATCCCAGCCAAAACCAGGACGGTTCCATAAAGGTTTGGGGAAGTGAAACTCTTTCTTAAAAAATATTTTTAAATGAAATTTTGTATTATAATGTTTTCTTTTATATAAAAAAAAATAATATTTTGCATCTGAAGAACAACAGTAATTCCAAAATATCTATTCCAGTGTGGCCCAGCAGTATTTCAGCAATGTTTAGCTCTAGAGCTATATGACCTAAAAGTATGTTTTATTCCATTATTAAGATCATTAAAGCTTTACAATTTTAACAAGCTTCCCTTTATTTCTAAATCAAATAACCTAATATAAATTAGATATATGTGAGAGGTAGCAGAGATCATGTGATCTAGTTTTAGTGACTGTTACAACCTGAATCAGGGCAATCTCTCTATCTCTACAGTACCTAAAGTATCAATCTTATGCACAGTTCTATGCATTGGACTTATGGGTTACCAGTATATTAAACGGTGTCAGGCTGTAAGCAGATTAGCAGAATGAAACTTAAATGCCTGTATTGTTAAATTTTCAGAGAAGTCTTTGGTATGCTTTTTGGCCTGGGCCAGTTGCTTCCTAAAAAAAATTCAAGGGATGGTTCAGAAGTTAGCAGAAACATGCTGGATGCAGGCTTAGATAATTTCATAGTATGGATGTTCTCAAATTCTGCCAGCTGGACTCAGAACTAGAGAAAACTCTGGCAGTGCTCAGTTTCATACAAATATAGCTATGAATAAATATTAATAGCCCCCTTTCCCTGCACTTTTCAGAACTGAAAGAAGAAAAGAAAACATTTACAGTATATTCTTGGTACATTGGTACCTTGATTTTAAGGGGAAGTCTTAGGTAATGTCTAAAGAAGCTGAGAACTGAATTGGTGTGAATTGTAGACAATCAGAAATGACCCTTCTTCATAAATATACCTGGTATGATATGAGATGATAAAAGGGAAGATTTCTCTGAAGAGACTTTCATATAACTATTACCCCATGACATGCTTGTTGTATCTTTGTAACAGGGGCTATTGGGGCCATTATTTTGTGGTACTACATTGAAATGTGTAAACTGCTTAACTGCTCTCCTGTGGTGTCTTTTCCAGTTTTCATAACACCTTGAGACATAAAATTATAAAACCATCCTTCTCATGTATGCTTATTTAAGCAACACATTTTTATTATAAGTAAGCAGAACCTAATATTGGACATGAAGAAATAGATAGGGGTTTTTTCTTTTTTTTTTTTTTTTTTTTTAATCCCCAGATAGTTTTATCAGCTGTGCAGCAGCATAGCAATGTAGCTTCCACTGGGGAGAAACAGCATTTAATCATCAGTGATTGCTAGAGGGATCTGACATTTTGCATCTCATAGTATTTTACTTCTGTAAAGATACCATGTCCAGTCCATAGCCAAACCCGCAAACCTGGTTTAACCCCTCATTGAGGTTAATCAGAAGATGCTCTGAGACAAAGAGAATTGGAAATAACTGAAACATTGTGATACAACACGGCAAGGACAGGGTTGCTGTCTCTATTTTAAGTCTGAGGCACAGAGTAAAGGACCTGTCAGGCTTTGACAAAAGAGAGAATGAATGAATATATGGGTAAGTAAGGTAAAGTGTAACAGACAAAACACTTGATGTGCAAATCAACACCTTGAGGTACTTAAACCTGTTTTTTCTGGGGTTTTACTTCCAGTTATGCTACCTGCAGTACACAGAGAAACCCTTAGAATGACTCTGTGGGACACTGCTGATCACTTAGGCTGGTAGTAAAATGTGCACATTGGTTGCAGTCTATATGCTTTCATGCAGGAGCAACTGCCCATCATGGGAAGCAGAGGACTGCTGTCGTGTTCTGTGGACCAACCCTGTTTATGGGTTCCCCAGAGTATACATAATAAAGAATCACAGTAAAATGCTTACACAGAAATCCTTTTGCTCCACTTGATTCTTCTGTAAGGGGAAGATTTCACAGCATATTTTGAAATGGAGAAGGTTAGAAATGGGCACATAACAAGTCCTTTTTCTCCCCAATCTTTAATCATAACAACTGACAGATTAGTGACATTTAACCTTGAGTGTGTTATTTTCCTAATGCTGAGCTGGATTTTTTTTTTCTTTCTGTTACTATGTCCTATTAAACTGTTACTATATAAAGCAATGATTTCAAAAGAAAAGAAAGTAATGACTTTTTGAAAGAGATCCTTCAAAATGGCTTTACTCCCACTGAATTCAGAAAACATTTTCCTTCCAGAATATCTGAACCATGCTGTAGGCTGATGCAATTTGTTTTAAAGTTACTGAGTATCCAAAACAGTTCCTTGACAAGAAGGATAGTATTTACCCTCCCCTCTCTCTTCGTGCTGTACGTACAATAGAGCCCTTTTCTCTTCACCTTTGATCCACCCTTTGGGGAGAATTTTTTTTCTTTTTTGCTTTTTTTTTCTGCTGTATGATTTATCTGATGTCTCCCTCTGTGCTCTGCTCATACCATGTACAAATCCAATACTGACAAGCCAGCACAGTTTAAATTATTCACGCTTCAGTGTACGTGAGCTGCAATGCAACAATCAGCCGAGCAATCATTCCATTCATTGGTCTCTTCTGAACTTATTGACAAAAAATTGCCAGAAAAGGAAAGCTAGAATCCTGTGTTGCTAATGAAAGCCTGAGTCTGAGTAAAATAATTTCCATATAAGCAAACAAAAAAAAATCCTTAGCAAGAGTTAGAATAAATGTATAAATACATAAATAAACTAAAAAACTAATATTAAAATACTGTGGAACAATTATTTAGATCTATTTTGCACGTCTGATATGATAGCATAGAGTCACATGGAAATCGTCAAAATCTCCTTTGTTTTGTTAACAAGTTGCAAGACCGTCATAGCAAGATCATTTAATTGACTGCTGTTTTACATGTTAGAGGTAAAAACAAGCTAGTAGAGGCTGTAAGGAAGGTCAGGAAACATTTCTCTCTCTTCTGCAAAAGCAGTTCAGCTGACATAAAGCATGACACTAAAAGCCAGGTTTATGCATCACAACATTTAGTATTGTGGGTCAATACAATAAATGAGATATTTTGTGATACTAAAAAGAAGCACAGATTTTACAGTTGAATTTTGTGGAAAACACAGGCATTGTTAAAATTCATCTTCTTCTAAAATGAAATCTGCCTACCTTTATTCTTGGTTTGTGTAAATGTAGAGAAACTTCTCCAGGACATACAGTAGTAGTGGCAGGCCAGAGGAGGACAGCAGAGTAAGCAACATTCCTTCAGAAGAAAAAGGCTTGGAAAAAACAATTAGAAAAAGAGGTTGCTCTTTTGGCCCTGATCCATGTGAAATGTCTTTAATCCAGTGATCCTCAGATCATAATAATAGAAATCATGTAGCTTATGGTGTGTAGTTATGCTAGTATATAAGCCCAGTCATGGCTGGGCACAGGCTCAAGCATGGGCTCCCTGCAGTTATCCATGGTACATAAGTACCAGCAGATATCCCACTACAGTTTAGTCCTTGCCAATTAGCATTATCTACCCTATATAGTCCTCTTATAATGTTCAAGAAGGCTTTGCACACTGAGACACTCTCATGTGTCCTCAGACCACACACCAGGGCATGCAATTTCTACCTTCTCTTATAGAAAAACTCTAGTGTACTATGCTGCAACACCATTCTCAATTTGTTTCTGACATTGTATTGGTTTTGTGTGCCAAGGTTTTCGTAGCGGGGGGGGATACAGGGTTGGCTTCCGTGAGAAGCTGCTAGAAGCTTCCCTCACATCCAACAGAGCCAATGCCAGCCAGCTCCAAGATGGACCTGCCACTGGCCAAGGCTGAGCCCATCAGTGATGGGGTAGTGCCTCTGGGATAATGTATTTAAGATGGAGGGAAAAAAACCACCTGAGCACCTGCAGCTGGAGAGAGGAGTGAGAACATGTGAGGGAAACAGCCCTGCAGACCCCCAGGTCAGTGCAGAAGGAGGGGAGGAGGTGCTCCAGGCGCCAGAGCAGAGATTCCCCTGCAGCCCGTGGGGAAGACCATGGTGAGGCAGGCTGTCCCCCTGCAGCCCAGGGAGGTCCACGGGGGAGCAGATCTCCACCTGCAGCCCGGGGAGGACCCCATGCCGGAGCAGGGGGATGCCCAAAGGAGGCTGTGACCCCGTGGGAAGCCCGCGCTGGAGCAGGTTTGCTGGCAGGACTGGTGACCCTGCGGGGTACCCATGCTGGAGCAGTCTGTGCCTGAAGGACTGCAGCCCGGGGAAGGGACCCACGCAGGAGCAGGGAAAGAGTGTGAGGAGTCCTCCCCCTGAGGAGGAAAGAGCAGCAGAGACAATGTGTGATGAACTGGCCGCAACCCCCATTCCCTGTCCCCCTGCTGGCGCAGGGGGAGGAGATAGAGAAAACCAGGAGTGGAGTTAAGCCGGGAAGGTGGGGGGGGGGAGAAGGTGTTTTGAGATTTGGGTTTATTTCTCATTATCCTACACTGATTTGATTGGTAATAAATGAAACATCCCCAAGTTGAGTCTTGTTTTGCCTGGGGCATAATTGCTGAGTGATCTCCCTGTCCTTATCTCGACCCACGAGCCTTTCATTATATTTTCTCTCCCCTGTCCAGCTGAGAAGGGGAGTGATAGAACAGCTTTGGTGGGCACCTGGTGTCCAGCTTGGGTCAACCCACCACAGACATTTTGAGCTCATGTTGTCAGAAGCAGGAGCAGACAGTGTAGACTACAGCCACTCCAACAGAGACTGTGACTGTTCTCACCTCCTGGCGAGAAAGGTACGAAGCCATATGCAAAACCAAAAATCAATAATGGGACAGTAGTGGTTGTAATGCAGAAATACTTGCAGTGTTGCTCCTTCAAAAACCTCTAGTTCACTGTGCTCATAGCTCATCAGCTGAAGGCACTTAAAATGTATGCCAATAATGGCAAAACTCCAAGTTATTTCAAGAGGCAACAAAATCCAAAGCCAGTAGACATGGTGGGGTGGGGGTGGGGAACACAACAAATGTAATGAGCTCACATTAGCAGACAAATAAAGCTGGGTGCTGACTCAGCCTTCTGTAGTTATTTAGGGCTACAGTGAAGTGGGTGAGTTGCAGCAAGTTATACAAGTAGCTTGGTTAGTGGGTTGAAGAAGATAACTGAAAGAATTGAGGTAGATTACTAGAATGGCCAAATAATGGTAGCTCTTGAAAACTTACTGAATAGTAAAAACAATGCTTAAAACTGAATAAAAGTATCATTTGACCTAAAAAGAAACATTTCATTTATGGAATTCATATTTTTCAAATAAATAAAATTCAACTGAGTTGAAGAAAACTGAATTATAAAGATATTTTTCAATTTGAAATTGTCAGAGCAAATGTTTTGGTTCTGGTAGGAAAGATTATTTTTCTCTGGGTTGTTGCACCATTTTCTTTTCTTACATATCAGAGTATCTAACAATACAATGAATTCAGTTCAAGGTCACAGATGGTTTCAAACAAAACTTGTGTTGGGGGAGTAAAAAAAATCTTGCTGTTAAAATTTTTTGCACAAACCTCGCTATGATCTAGAAGACTCTAACTGAAAGCAAGCAACTTTGTCTGACAGCCCAGGCAACACAAAAGGGAGAATAAAGTTACTTATGTAACAGTCGGCAGATCTTTTCACTGAATATACTGCTTATTGCAGAGCCAGGACCTATAGTCACCCCAATCTTGTACAAAGAAGCTCTATTTTGTGATTTCAGGTAGCATATGTTAAAAGTGATGTCTGACAGGCAAGCTTTGAACAGGGAATCTTCTAGCATATGCAATTTCTCAGAAGCAACTTTTTTGGTGGTTTGGTAGGTCTGTGTATGTGTCATTACTACTTCTCATTAATAGCTCTCGAAACTTTGTATCATTCCTATATTGTTGCTTGTCTTTTTTTTTTTTCCTTCTTCCTAGCAGAAACAGTTTTCCTCTTTTCCCACTCCTTCTTCCATTTCTCCCCAATTTTAGCATTTTTTTCAAAAAAGCCATTGGCAAGAAAAACTCTGTTAATGGCTTCAGGGTTACAGCTTGAAGTTAAAGGTATTGCAGCTAATCATAAACAGTTATATCGGCCTAATTTGCCCAGTCATTTTAAAAGCTAAAGTCTAGTACTTTTACAGGAGATGTACAGTTTTAGTAGCTTCTTTCTGTGTTTCAGGATTACAAGGAAGTGGCAGCTGCTGATTGCCCTACCTACCTCTTCAAAGAGTAAAATGCCACATTGAGCACCTGGTAGGGTTCTTCTTCAAGCATCACAAAATCTTATATCTTACAGAGTGCTCAGCCCAGCCAGACAGCAAAGGATATTGTACTGTTAACAATTCACTTCTCCCCTTTCTAACTCTACATTAAATCACTGTCAGGTCTCCTTGACAGCCTTTTAGAAGTAGAAGTGATCAAACTCACACAAATGTATACAAAGTATTTTAAAGTAACAACTTATTCAAAAATTATCATGGAACATTGTCAGAATGTCAGTTGGTGTGAAATTATACTGCTTTCAAGGACTTTCATTCACTACTGGGTTACTTCGGGAATCAGGAAGGAAGGATGGGTGACGAGGAGGTTATTTTCAAGCAGTTTGACTTGCTGTCTTTAAGAACAACAAAGGTATTGACTATATGACTGGCTTTCATGTGAACAAAGCAAGGTTTGGAAATGCTCCTATTCAGGATTAGTCTTCATGCTAAATTCCATGCTAGGTAGAATGGCAGTAGTCTAATCTGAGTACTACTCCAGTTTTCGCTGAAGACCAGATATCAAGCACCAGACACAGGAATGAATAGTCTTATGTATGGACACAGGGAAGCATGAATCACATTTTCTGGAGTCTGAAAGCACAAGCTAAGCTGTTATGGTGACACAGCCAAAGGGGTTTATATTTTCCTGATAGATCTGAGCACTTCTGACTGAGGAACCATTTGGCAATAGAAGGAAATACTTCTGACCCATATGTTTGTAGTTAACAAATATGTCACTGGATTCTCTCGCTTGGCCACAGATCAGTTCTCCCAGGAATCCCCCTCATGAGAATGGAGCTTGCTTCAAAAGAACCAGGTTAGGTACTGGAAGCAGTTTGGCCTTGGCAATATGGAGCTCCTCTTAGCCTGGAAAATCAGCTTCTCTCCTGTAAAAAGCGATGTTAGTTCATTTAAACTTAACTCTATGCTGCTGTCTGGAAAGCATAAGTTATTTCCAGCTGTGCTATATACCAACAGTAGCTATTCTAAGTTGGTTCTGATGTATTTCCCTGGGCCTAACTCTCTCCATTTCAGAGGAAGAGGTGCTCTAAACCATCTGATGAGAGAGTCTGATATTGATGGTTTAAATTCTTCTCTTAGGCACCCACAAACATTACTGAGTTGAGGTGCTCTGGGTTTTATAAAAGCAAATCCATGTTTCTATGAAACTTTTGTAAATGCATCAGATTATTGTAAGATTATCATTAAGTATTTATCGGTTATGTTACCATCCACATTGTTGCAGGCTCTTTCCAAGCTGCTCCTATCTGAAGAGCATTATTCCTTTATAAGAAAATCAGAGGCAGTGAAGTCGTGAAGTCAATGGTGTTGCACTCAGGATGCATCTGACCTGTTTCGCATTGTGACCGTTACCATCATGAATTCCTTTCAGTTCTGCTAAACAGAATAGAAAATGTACTTTCTAGAACCACTCAGGAAAGCATGGGAAATCGTCCTTCTGTCTTGATTCTCTGAGATCTCAGCCAGTAGCATGAGACTCATTTAAAGGGTGTAAAGTCCCAGGAAAATTAGGTGTATTGCATAAGGGAAATGAATGCAAGTTGAAAAGATTCAACACTAGGTGCTTAATCTGATCACAATTTCTCTACATTGCTATCTATGGAGAACTAGTGTAAGATTGCTTTCAAAATTGTTGCATTGATGCTTGAATCAGTCCCTGACAGAGGCATCATATGTGTATATAATCTCAGGATACTTTGCAAAAGAAGCTGAGACAGGTAGGAAGGATGAGTTGAGACTCACCAAACTAGTCATCCAAAAATTAAGTTTCCTGTCTAAATAATCATGTAAGCTATCTGTTTCTAATATTTACATAGCAAGAATTTAGAAGATTATTGAGACCATGTTAGACTGAGGCAGCTCCAGAGGTCATTTCCCCCTACTCATCTTAGACAACATTTTAGCTTTCCTCCCATCTATTTTATACATCAACTTAAGAATTATCCTCAGAGATAACTAGGCTAGAAATTTCTGTTTCCCATAGGGGAAACAAAGCCAAGGCATGAGATTTACCTCCTGTTAGACACCTGAAGTTCATAGTGCTCTCTATCCCTCATACACATACCTCAAAGGCATGCAGATATTCAGTATTTTCCTATAATTATCTGACAATTTAACACTGGATCTGATGCAATTTACATTTATATTTACAGATAAGATGAATAAAAGCTATGAGTCTTACGCATCCTCCGTAAAGGGAAACAATTTTCATGCAATTATATAGTACCTCACAGCAATTTTGTTTTATTTCTTTAGCTACTTACAGAACGGTCCTTATTACAATGTGATTCATAATGGCAAAAATAATTTAAACAATGTAAACATTTTTTTCTCCAAACCATGACATTGATAATTGCTTTTTGCATTGGAAATGGATATCCTTCATGGTATTTCTGTGTATACATGTATGTGTGTATTTGCATGTGTGTGGGCACAGGTGTCCAACAGAAAAATGTTGCTCAAACAAGGCTGAGTTTCATTGTGACTGGAACACATCATCTTGAAAAACACTAACCTCTTGATATTTGTGAGAAACTTCTATCTTTGTATCTTTTTGGACTATATTCTACTTGTGATGGAAGGTATTGTACTTGTATTACTCACTGTAAAGCTGCTATATCTTGCCTTCCCCTTTTGTGTTTTTATCTATCCATATTGACTCATTTCTGGTGAGGTCAGAAGTGGAATTCCACTTTGACCTGGAGGGCAAGTTTTATATAAAACTGATTGCATAATATTCTTCTAACACAGTGGAAAAATACATACAGATATGTAGCTAATGTAGAAAACAGGGAAATGTTATTTTTTATTTCTATCTTTTCATACATATTAATAAACAATCCAAACAGATTAGTACCAAGAATTCTAATTAAAAAAAAAAAATCCTAATAGATTAATACCAAGAATTCACAATTTCCTGAGTAAAATCTCAATCCTGTTAAAGTCTTTGGGAATTTTAATTTTAACTCTGATAGGAGAAGAATTTTATGCAGCAGTTACATCAAGAAACAGCAAGAATGAAGTAGCTGAAAAAGTGTTGTAATTTCAAAGGAAAACAACAGAGGTAACATTGTGTCAATACAGACCAACTTTCAGTATTCAGACTGTATTAAATTGTGCTATATCTCATAAGTGTTATCTTTCACCTTTGGTGAAAAAGCTCACTACTCATTCTCAGAGAACATACCAGAATTTGGCTTGTGTTCTACAGAAAGGTCATAAGCATAAGTAAATAAAACATTTCTGTTCAGCACATATTCCTCTGTTGATTAATTTGATAAACAGTACAACTACCATGTGATGTTACTCTTGTATATCAGATTTTAGATCCTCATCTCTTTTTACAATGGAGAAGTTTAAATTGAAGCAATTAATACTTAATTTTCATGACAAATCACTTAATTGTGCTCTTTCCTTACCAAAACACAAAAAGATGCAATTTCTTAACAACATACATTATAGACAAAAACTGCATTAAAAGAACTGTATACAAACCCATGAAAGCATGAAAAATCAAAATTAAAGACCTGACTTCAAATCTCTAGGCACAACAGGGAGCATGCTAAAGAATATAACTGGACCCTTGCTGTGCCTAGATTGTGAGCTTTACTTATGTTACAGTTTAAGCCACACTTTTAATATCCTTATATCAGATGGTTGACTGATGCATTTCTTTGAAATTGGGGGTGGAGGGTTTTTTTGGTTAGACTGGGATTTGACTATTTCCCTCTGTGTTTGTTAATATCGATTATTTTGCAACAGTATCGGGTAGCATAGAATTTGATTATATTAACACAAAATTAAAACAATTATTCTGTCCAGAATTGAAAAAAGAATTCATAACTGAATGAAAAACAGACAAAACAAAACCAGCAGAAAAATCATTCTGGAATTTCAATAATATACCACTCAGCAGTTACATACTTCTTTGAAGTGTTTGATCTCATCAATTAAGAGCTTTTCATATTACTGTATATTCAAGCCAAGTTTACCGTATATTTATCTTTCCTTGTCTGCTTCACTATTACAAACAAGCAGCATCATACACTAAAAGAATTCCCATTGATTTCATCTGGCCTACTTAAAAGAAATACCTGTTCATATCAGTACAGATGGTTAAATTGTGTAATTGTGATCTACACTGTAAATTTGAGAACTATTCCTGTTACTGTTAATGGTCTACATTGCCCTATGGAGAGTTTGGATATCTCTGAATTTTCACTGTATGTACTACTGGATGAATTCCATATTATGTTGTGAAAGAAATACTGCATATGGACAGCATTTTCACTTGGCTTTTCTGTTTCTTACAGGGTATTTCCACATTGTACTCTCCCCTAGAGGAGCTGCTGTGGACTGGCTCACATTTCTCCCCTTCCCAACAAAGTCTCTGTCAGCCAAATCATCAAGATCACAGGGAATCTCACCCAAAGAGGAAGAATTCGTAGGATTCCTGTGTCATATAAGCTCTGGAACATGGCTTCTGTGATCATACAGATTGCAAAGGCCAGCATTGAATTATTTTTCCGGCTCTCCTAAACCAGCACAGGTGAACTATGGATGCCAGGAAGAACATGAGCCTGGGTTTAAACATTCTGAAGTTATTAGAGTGGGACCAGACAACTATCTTCTCCCTTTTTAGTCAGCATCACCATTAAAAGACATGAGTCCTTACGGTACACTATCCCGGTTTACACAGCTGGACCTCAACAGTAAGGAAACAGATATAGCCTCAAAAAAGCAAAAATAAACCCAAACAAAAAATCCTCTGCATTCTTGCAAGGCTGAACTACTGAATGTGAAAACAGACATCAGACTGACAGTCAGAAAGCAGGACTAACAAGGCACCACCACCAAGAATATTGCCAGGATCATCATGGCCTGTTGCTTCCCAGTATGGAAGTTCTGAGTTCTGTATAAGGATGTTCAGACTAGCTTTATGCCTTGAAGACTGAATCCTAAAAGGCATTTTGGAGACACACTCCAGAAATTTAGTCTTCACACTGCTGGTCCTCTAAACTAGGGATTATGCCTTTACCTAAGGCTTTAGTGATCTGCAGCAGCCCATGACACTCCAGGAAAAAGGGAGCAAAGGCAGCAGCAGTCTGTGCATGTATGCTGGGCGATGAGCATGTTAGGTTACTTCCCTGCTGTGTTTTTACCATGTGTTCAAGGTGGCAGATGAATCCAGAACCTCATATGGTTTCAGTCGTAGAGAGTCATTCCCACTTGTTGTGCATCTCTTGTGTGCCACACTATTGCCTCTTCTGAAGGAGAAAGACTTTGGAGGGGGGTACTACTGCAGCTGCTCTTGTTCAATTCACACCTCCCTCATCCCTCATAACTGCTTCTACACAGATAGGGCTGGGGAGCATGTCTGCCAGTTCTCTGGGTTCATGTAAAAACAGCTGAAGCAGCTCACCATAGTGTGAATGCACATACAGAGAAACACCACTGCAGAGTATTGTATCCTGGATTTGCCATCTTAAATATCTTAAATTAAATCTGTACTGCTAAGGATTGCAGTCAGAAGGGGCAGTACCAACTTGCTAAACTACTTCCACATATATACTTAGAGGAGTCTTTCCCACAACGCAACTATGGCTCCCCTTCACCTTACACACACAACTCCATAAAGACCTGTGTCTTTCCATATATATAACAAATATTTAATATTCTCCATCCCTCTCCTCTGTAAACTCTTGAGCCAATATTTTTCATGGATCTTTTGACCACACAAGACCCAAAGAAAAACAAAAGTCACTAGACCAAATACTGGCAATTACTTGCAATCCATCATAATTATGTTTCTACAGCTTGTCAAGTGAGGATATTTGATGCATGCCTTGGATGGCAGTGAAGGCACAAGATCTGCTGCAGTCATACTAGGGGTCTAGCTAACACAATGAGTGAACGCTGCTGTAGGCCATCTACCCGTCACGACCCGCTCTGGAGAGGCCAGGGCGGGGTGGTGGCGAGCCGGCCGGGAATTCCCTGGGGCTGAAGGAAGGGGCCAGGCCAGCCGAGGGCCGGCGGGAGGCTTTCTTCCCGGCGGGAGCGGCCCGAGCTCGGGCCACCGGTGTGACAGACAGCAGGCGGCGGGGTCTGCCACAGCAGGAGCGGGCGGGAAACTCCCTCAGCGAACCGTGTCACCCGCGGGAACCGGGCCTCACCCCACCGCTACCGCCGGCCGGGCTCCGCTGGGGAGCGGAGCGGAGCGGAGCGGAGCGGGGCAGGGAGGAGAACGCGGAGAGCCCTCCCGCCGGGGCGGGGCGGGCCGGGGCGGCAGGTTGGCGGCGGACCCCCCGGCTGACCGGGGGGCGGCCGGAGCCGCTCCTCGGCCCGGCTGGGCGGTGTGGCGGCCGAGGGGGCGACGAAGAGCGAGGGAAGAACGGCGGGAAGCGAGCGAGGCCGTGTGCTCCCGGAGCCGCGGGGAAAGGAAAGGGAAGGGAAGGAAAGGGGTCGGCGGGCTCGGGGGTCGCTCATGAAGGGGAGTCCCTTCCCCCGCCCGGCAGGCCCGACCCTCGTCCGACCCGCCGCCAGCCCCGGGGAGCGGCCCCGCTCGCCGCCTCCCCAGAGGGAACTGCGCAGCCGACGGCCCGGCCCGGCCTGAGGCCCGCGGCTCCTTCACCGCCCTGGACGGGGACGGGGCAAGGGCAAGGGAAAACTCGCCCCGCCGCGGCGCTGGAGACATCCCTTCCGGCAGTCCCTCACACTACCCTAGCAGATGTGGGCTGGATCCTGCCCGAAGCAAGTTCTTTTGACTTCACCCGCGCTTGTTGCTGGGAAAACCTAGGTGTTTCACACCAGATGGAGACCTGAGAACCTGCTAACGTGGGTGATCGTGATACAAAAATTAGGGGAAAAGAGGAGGGATAAACTGACGATATACAAACTGCCCATGCCTGAAATAATTCTAAAGAGAAGCCAAAAACCTCAGCTCAGAAATGCCAGTCATTGTCACTGAAAAATAATGACACTTGACAGAAAAAAAAACTTACCTTCTAAAGTCACAGAAGTGTGTGCCTATTAAAAACTGCAACTGAGTAAATATCAAACACACTGCACAAAAAAAGTGTTCTATTCCAAAGCTTTGTTGCCCAGAACAGTGCGTAATGTGGGATTATTTAGCAGAACAAATAGTTTTAGTATGAATACAATTGAGCAGGTGGGTCAAATTACCATTTTGGGCAGCTGCAGTACTATAGAGTTGTAAGAGAAAACAATCTAATCTTAACTCCAGAAGAACAAGCATACATATATGCTGGTTGAGTCAGCAGTGCTTTGGACATGCTTGAATGGTAAGTTAAAACACATTGGATAAATCTAGTAAATTGTGTGGGTACAAAACTTTACCAATTTTTTAAAACTCATGAAAAAAATCTAAAATTATGTATGAAACGCTTCTTGTTCTTATTAGAAATGTTGTCCTGTTTCTTATTTGTATATTCTAGGCCCAGTGTTTCTAAGGTTAAGACCTCAAGAGACATATTTTCAAGTTTTTCTGGCAACCTATTAATTTATTAATGAAAACTGAGATTCCCACAGTCACATGAACCCAGGCTTCAGAAAAACACTGAATGGTGAGCAGCTTTACATACAGTCCTATAACTTACAAGTATGGCACTGGTGGAACTCCCCTGGACATCAGCAGAACCGTATTGGTATATATCCACAGAACATTTGGGCATCATATATGTAAGTGCAAAGATATCACTGGACCTATTTGAGAGGAGAACTGGAATAGGGAAGGTGAAGAATTATGAGTATATCTGTAGTAGTAAAGAAAATAATGCTATGGCCGCCTCTCTGGTCCCCAAACCAACTGGCACGGCTTGGTTTTATTCATTCTGTGAAACTCTCTTAGCCCATTTCCTAGCAATCTGGATGCATTCTAACTGTACTTAGCCTATGGTAAACCCCTGAATTACATCTGGAAAATAATTTGGAGAGTGTTAGTCTACCAAGGTGAAAAACAGACTAGGGACTATTGCAACAATCAAATACAGAGTGTAAGCAACTGATTTCTAGTGCCCACATAAGAGGAATATTACTGCAATTCTACCCTGGATAAGATCTGCAGATAATGCTATTGTAGTCCATATGGCTAATGATGCTGTAATCGTCTGTTGAGCAAAGCAAAGAAAGGAAACCAAACTCCAGTGTGGAGAAGGTGAAGGAGGGAGAAGGGATGGGAGCTGCCTCTTATGGAAAGGGAAAATGTTTATTCTGCTCAGCCATTACTTTTGCTTATTTGCTTTCTGCTCTCCCAGTTGGCTGTAAAGGAAGAACAGAAAAGCTCTGTCTGCACATGAACAGTATTCAGCAATAGCTGAAGTCAAGGTTAAAAGATTTTAGTGAGAGGCCAATGGTTCTCTGGGGGACCTGAAACTGAGGAGCATCTTTGGGAACAGAAGAAAAACAGGAGTTGATAAGACGAGAGAGATCCTGAAAATCTAAGGGAGCAATGAAAATGGGGCAGACTTTAGGCCTGAGGAGCTAAGATAGGTATTTGAGATTTGGATGGTTAAGGGGGCATTGAGACACAGTCAGAAGTCTTGTCTAGGAGAAAAGTGGAGAATGAAGAGTTCAGGGTAGTGAGGAAAGATGTTAGTGTGCCTAAGAGTTCTTCAAATAATTCATTATATAAAAGAACTCTCCCACTGATTGGAATTTCTTCTTGTTTGGAGCCCAGATTTGTAAAGTAAATAGAGGATACCCAAATGCTTTCCTACCAGTGATACTCTACATAGACAGACTGACCAGCCTGATAATCTCCATGCTTTCAACACAGATGAGAGAAAGTTCAGCCAGGGGTCTGGATGATACTTTGAGGACAGGTAAGGGGAAAACTGTATTTTCATTAGTCTGATCTTCTTCTGTTTGGGGGGGATTTGGGGGGATTTTTAAAACAAACCAAACCAAACACATTATATTTCATGTCCAGGAGAAAAAGAAGCGTAGTCGTCAAAAACAATAAATAAGATTATTTTCACTGCTGGCAAATGTTAGTATATAAAAACAGGGGAATAGTGAAACAGCCAAATCAATTTGAAATGCTTGGCTGCAAAAGTTATTTTCAAGCTGGATATACAAGAACCCAATCCCTAATCTCCTGACAAGCTCTCTCCTGACATGGGCAAGAATATGCTTTCATCAATAGAGAAAGCTTCCACTGAAGTCCTTGAAATACAGATCTGGATCCAAACAGTTAAGGAAAATTGTAACGTATACACTGAATGTAGTCTTAAATGGGCTCCCACAAGTCCTCATATGCAGTCAAATAAAGGCTGGATAGTTTTATATCTCTCTGTATGCTCAAATGAAGCTGCCTTTATACTTAGTTCACTGCCCAGATGGGATCAAATTATACAGCTTTTTCAATACAACTAACTCTACCTACAATCCAAACCAGGATAGTGCAAACGAGTTCTGGTCCCAAAGTAAATGTGTTAGAAGTGCAGGAATATGCCTACAGGCTTGTAAGCCACCTGAGAGGCAGAATGCATTAACACTCTGCACAGTCATGTCATGTCAGTGCATGTGAATTTATCTAAATGGTATCAGCACCAGTGCTGTCTTATGCCCCAGTGTTTTGGGACACAGGGGAACTGGCCTATGACTATCAGCACTTAACAGTCTAAACAAACTGCATAGGATTTATTTCATATGAATTGAGCACCTAAAAATTTATTTTGGTCAGTGGAGAGAAATAGGTAATTCCCAAGGATGATTCAACACACATATTTAGGAGCCTAAGGTAATTAGTTTGAACTGTAACAGCTAATGCTTAGCTACCTAAATTAGATTAAGCTGCATACGTAACTGCAAATATCTTTTGAATATAAAACAGTTTCTTGCTCTTATAATGGCTACACTTGCATCTGAAAAGTCAGTGCTATTTCTTTCTGAAGGAGTAATCACTCAACATGTAATGTAATGAATTTTTAATAGGGATGAATAAACTGGGGGAGGGGGGGAATGAAGGAGAGCTTTAGAAGTATCCCATAGTACATAATATTATTTTCTTCAGGGTGAGAATGTGACTCAGGTCAGATAGTGCTTGGCCTCTTTAAGGAAGACTGCCAATATACCATGGTGTCAATTATGGTGATTTTTACTGAGCATGTTCTTTGGGAACTGCACCTCATTTCCTGGGAATGGAAGTGAGGCTGGAAAATAATTTTATTTCTCCATCAGATTGAAAGAACTACCTGTTAGGAACAGCCCAAGCTATCTTTAAATTGGTGACCTACCAGTAAAACTATAGTGAAAGGACATTGTGCAAACGGAAGAGTAGAAAATTTTAACTATGGACTTTGAAAATTACGAATTCTGCAAGGAAAAGGTACAAACTCACTTGTGGATCCCTGATAGCCTGAAACAAGGAATATCTGGCATCTATAAGGCTGTCTGTTTACTTTCCAGGTGCCCTCAAAATGCACTTCATGTTGTTGAAATCAGCTGCAAAAGGGTTCCACAGGGTAGAATAAGGATAGACATTACTGAAAATATACATTAACCTACACCGTTTGATCCCATCTGTTCAAGAGAAAATGTGCTTCTAGTTTTGCATCCTTCACAGGAAAACATTGGCTTTGATTCCCCATCTTCACTTGTATAAATAGTATGTTCATGTAATAGTTACAAATGTAACTATTTATAATGATGACATGAATTAGGTAGAGAAATGTCAATGGCTGTTGCTTGTAATAAAAAAAGTAAAATTGCTTATCAACTCACTGTGACAGGCAATATCACAAATGGCACTTCTGGAAAAAAGATGTACTAAAGTAACTTTTAGGGCTGTGCATGGCAGATTAGACATGCAGCTCCCTTTAACATTACCAGAAATTACATGCTTAAGCTAGCACAAATGCCGTTGAGATTCCTTTCTGTGTTATAAAGCAAAAGCCATTGATTTCCACCAGAAAATAAAGCTTCATAGTCAAAGGGGTAGATGCAGAACGTATTCCTATGTTGTCAACAGTCACAGATTGTGAGGACCAAAACAGTCACAGCTTAACAGAAATGAAAAACTAGCTTTTTCAAGCATGGCTATAACACCTTTTTCTTACAGTTTACTATCATTTACAATTTAGTTAATTATGTAACTAAATTTCTAGCCTTCAAATAACATCGGAGTCCCCATCAGGCCTTTTCAGTTCTTTAGATATAGATATGGGACTAAATAACAGAATCTAATAGTATAGCAGTACTAAATTATGAAGCCTTCTTTATTAATAACCAAGCTCTCAAATGAAGCTTGGTGTTTGAAAACAACCTAAAAAGTGCAGTACAGCTGGAAATCCCTTACCAAGGCAGTAGTGAATAAGATGTATATCTTACATTTCCCTTTTCAAATGGATCTTGTAATAGTTTTTATCACGGAGATATCTGAGAATGTAACAAAATTCTGAAGAATACCTGTCTGGGTATAGCTATCTTCAGCTTGCAGTGACTTGGCGGGGGGGCACTTTTCTGAGATGCAAACAGGTGGGGTTTGTTTGGTTTATTTTTCTTTTCATACTGGAGAGAAAACTCTATCAAAGACTTTATCTGTGACATTTCCCATCACTGTAATAGCTATGCACTTAATAACCTGCTAAAAACTCCTGACTTCAGCAACACTATTATCCCCATTTTTTATTGAAGGGAATCTGAGCAAAACCTGCTTTCTCTGGGGAACACAGGAAGTCTGTCAGAGATACCCATGAGTGTGGATCAAGGTCTCCCACTTTAGCATGGTGGCATTTAGACTCTCAGTCATTTTCCTTTCTCCCCTGGCAGTTTCCCAGATTTGTGGACAGTTTGGTGATGCAGCTTTGGCTCCTGCAAATGAACTGCGTTGTTGTGACTGACAGCTTCACTGATAACCTCGTAATCTAAAGGGAGAGAATGATGGGTGCTGCACACTGGCATGATATGCTCTCAGAAGTCTGTATTGATCCTTCTGCTTAAAAAGTGTATAACTATATTTTCAGGTGCTCTTGCTATGTAGTGTCATTGTTTAGTCGTTAGCTCTTCTTTGGTCCTATAAAACAACTATATAAAGTACAGCATAGAAGGCGCAATCCTGCAACTCCCACCCCAGGTGAGTAAGCACTTTGCACATTCAAGAAAAGAACAATTAGGAGAAAAAAATTGCAGTGCCACACAAAAGACTGTTTCTTCTGTGCTTCAGCTGTTACTTTTCTTTATCTGGTAATTATTTTATACCAATTACATGGTTACAACTCTGATACAACTGGAGTCAGAAATATTGTAGACCTGAGGATCTGTAGTTGATTCTTATCACTACTTTTTTGCTTTTAAACCTAATCAGGTTCATACAATTAATAAAGGTGTCATGTGAGTTGTTCTGATACATTAGTTTCTGGATTTATAAGCAAAACAAGAAAAGAGTTAAGACTGTTCAGTGTATGCCTCTGAAATGAGCAAACCAAAGTAATGATCTCTCTGAATATGATCTTCCCATTGTACAGCATGACAACAGCAACAACTACAAAAAAATCTAAAAAGGCAGATAATGTTATTTAACAGGACTTAATTAAAGATCATTTTTTCATTCCATACTTTTTGTGTTTTTTCCAGTAATTCAGGTAGTAGTGTCTCCTCAGCCAGAAATGTGTATGCACAAAATACAATCTGAAGGTACAGTAAGCATAATAAATTTACCACAAATGATAAATATCTCCTGGTTCAGTGATGATATATATTAACAACAACCACTTCTTAATTCAACACCTTCCATTCAGATACAGTATCATCCAGTCTTGCTGCTTATAAGTTAATACTGTCACAACATGACAGAGTAATTCTGAGCAACAGAAATAAACCTGTCTTCCTAACTGTCCTTGCATCATTCTGTAGCCCTGTCCCCTCCTGCCCTGCAAACGTGGCAGGAGAGAAATCCATGGGTTGCTTAGGAAATGAGACGTTCCATTTTATCTCTATTCCTAATAAAATTCCCATTACACAGGCCTAAGCCATTTGTTGGTCATGCCTTGTCTAGCTTGGTTCAATTAAATCATAATTTTGCACATTTTTCAAATCTGGGTTAAAGATCCTGTTACTCCAACATGATAAATTGCCATTGTTTAGATAGCATAACCTCAGCAACTCAGTTCCAGTCACACCATGTCTAACAATAAAGCCCTGGACTCCCCGTGTAACTCAAAAAATTGCCAATTTCACACTTGATTTTCCACCTGCTCTACTCTGTAGATTTCATGCTTCTTGTCCATCTTCATATTTTTTGCAGAATTATTTTGGATCAAACCATTAATAATCACACTATTAAAAAAGTCCCTTGATGTAAACAGTATAACCCTTAAGTCAGATTCTAATGCTTTTGAGTTCGTCTTCCTCTAGATCAGTGGTTTCCAGCTTTTTCCATGTTATAGCTTAAAGAAGTTTGAAACGCTTCTTGTTTAGCTGTAAAGAAAGGGACATTGGTTCTGACACTACCCTGTACCCACCAGGGGATATGCAACATGCCTGAAAATACATGTTCTAGACTCCCTTTTTATGTTGAAAAGTTTAGAGAGCTGTGCTAGGCATCCTTGTGCTTTTCCCTCCACTCTTCTCTACCAGTAATCCTGACAGAGAAAATATCAGATAACAAAGTGATAAGGAGTTCAATTTTTAAGCTAAAAGTACATTTACACTGTTAAAGAACTTAGTTCTCTAGTTTCTTCTCAGAAACCCATTCACTTAATTGTCTGTTCACTCTTAGACTCTTAGTCCTTCCTGAGATGAAACTTAGGTGCGCTTCAGAGGATAATTCACCGCAGGGCCATTCCCAATTGGCACTTTGATTACCTCTCTACTATTTCAGTGGCTTTTGCACCTTCAAACAGTCCTGTATGCCTTTGTGCCTCCCCTGAGCATGCATCAGCTGATCTTAGTTTCAAACTATAAAAACAGCCCTCACAGGATTTCAGACATTTTGAAATGAAAAAAATATATAAGCTAATAATTGTTCCTCACATACCAAGAGATACAACATATGGCCCAAAGGAGACCTTGGCCTTCTGTGTTAAGATGCTTGTCTCCATCAGTGAGGCAAGTGCAGCAAATGTTGTTTACTCTGACTTCAGCAATGCTTTTGAAACAGTCATAGCATCCATAAGCATACTTTTGACCATAGTATCCTTGTAGCCAAACTGAAGAGAACTGGACCAGATGGGTGACTGTCATGGTTTAACCCCAGCCAGCAACTAAGCACCACGCAGCCTCTCGCTCACTCCCCCCCCACCCAGTGGGATGGGGCAGAAAATCAGGAAAAGAAGTAAAACTTGTGGGTTGAGATAAGAACGGTTTAATAGAACAGAAAAGAAGAAACTAATAATGATAACACTAACAAAATGACAACAGCAATAATAGAAGGATTGGAATGTACAAACGATGCGCAGTGCAATTGCTCACCACCCGCCAATCTACACCCAGTTAGTCCCTGAGCAGTGATTCCCCGCCCCCACTCCCCCCAGTTCCTATACTAGAGGTGACGTCCCATGGTATGGAATACCCCGTTGGCCAGTTTGGGTCAGGTGCCCTGGCTGTGTCCTGTGCCAACTTCTTGTGCCCCTCCAGCTTTCTCGCTGGCTGGGCATGAGAAGCTGAAAAATCCTTGACTTTAGTCTAAACACTACTTAGCAACAACTGAAAACATCAGTGTTATCAACATTCTTCACATACTGAACTCAAAACATAGCCCTGTACCAGCTACTAGGAAGACAGTTAACTCTATCCCAGCTGAAAATAGGACAGTGACCTACAAGGTGGGTTGAAAACTGGCTGATCACAGGGCTTGAAGTGTAATCATCAGGAAAAAGTCTAACTTGCAACTGATTACCAATGGGATTCCCTAAGGGCAATGCTAGGGCCAATACTGTTTAATAACTTCATGAATGACCCAGTTTGCAGAGAGCACAAAACTGATGTGGAAAGTGATCAATACACTGATGGGTGGACTGCCATTCAGAGACCTTGACAGACTGCAAAAATGGACTGTCAGTAACCTCACGAAGCTCAGCAAAGGCAAATGCAGAGTCCTGCACCTGTGAAGAAATAAACCCATGGAACAGTAGGGGCTGTTGGTCAACAGGCCAGAAAGCTGGTTCAGTTTTGCAGAAAAGGAACTGGGAGTCTTGCTGAATATGAACTAGAATCAGCAGTGTTCCCTTGCAGCAAAGAAGGCAAACTGTGTACAGGACTGTGTTAGCAGTCATGCAGAGAGCAGGTTTTGGTTGATTCTTCCCTTCCATTCACACTTGTGGGATGACATTTGGATACTGTGTCCAGTTGTGTTCCAATACAATAAAGAAAAACACAGAAATGGGTCCAAGGGAGGGCCACCAAGATTGTTAGGGGACTTGAGCATGTAATGTACAGGGAGAAGATAAGAGAGGTAGGTTTTCTCAGCCTTCAGAAGAGATAGCTGAGAGGAGATATTACAGCTGTTGGAAGCTACCGAATGGGAAGAAATGGAGAAGATGGAGCCAGACCCTTCTTGGAGGAAGACAGAGAAAGAACGAGTGGCATCTGTCAAAAGTGCAACAAGAGAAATTTCAATTATGCATTAGGATTTATTTTTCACCACAATGGTAGACAAACATTGCAATGGGTTGCCCAGGGAGGCTGTGAACTCTCTACCATTGGGTACCGTTGAAAGCTGAGTGGGCAAGGCCCTGTGTAATCTAATCTAGGTTGGCACTATTTTGAGGAGGGATAAGACCAAATGATCTCCAGCGGTGATTTCCAGCCTAAACTATTCTATGAATCTAAATGCTACACAGCGATCCATACAGTGATTCATTGTACCAGGCAATCAGCTTTAGCAGTATACACGTAACCTACTCTGGAACAGATCTGGCATGCATGAATTAATCCTGAGAGTGAAAGCATCTTCTGGTAACTAAGTAGTCTAAGACTCTGTGTGGGATTACCAGGGAGACAAGACAGTCTGTGGGGTTGGTGAGGGAAAAAGTGGTGGAGATCACACAACCAGAACTGAGTTGGCAAGTGAAAAATGTTGGAACTGCTGGGCCTTTGCATTCATCAGTGAAGGTGACATGAGGAGGAAACTAGAGCTTTTTAAAATCATTATATTAGCTTATATTTTCTTCCAGAGTAAATATGATAAATTGCTTTGCAAAATATCCCTATTAAAGTCATGATTCAAATTCAGACTATAAAGGCTTGCAGAGCAGAGAAAATAACGTTAGAGATAGATAGAATTATGATAGTGTTTATGTATTGGAATTAAGCTCTGCTTCTAATTCTTTGTATTCTTGCAGAGATGTTTGGAAGATTTAAATATATATTTCAGAGAATAAAACCAAGACCCAAACAGGCCCCTCATGGGCTTCCAATTTAGATTTCATGATATCTAAAATTAGCTTCATGGGTGGTTCAATGAATACAGTCAGACATCCCAGGTCCCCTAAAAGGTATGTGGTGAAAGACACATTCTGTAAACAGCACAAAACAGTCCACTGGCACCCAGACTACATAAGTTAGGTTGTTATGCTAGATACACACAGGAGGTCCATAGCTGGATTTCCCTTCCCTTAGAAGATATCTCACATAGCATGACACATTTATTGAAACACAGTAAAGAGAAGAACTTCTAAGGGTGATGTTGGCCACTTCTCATGAAATACTTAGGTGTTGCAGAGGAGTATAGTATTCTCTCAGGAAGAAGATATCTTGGATTATTATACAGTTTTTATCTAATATTATCCCTAATGGGTTTTGCAGCTGCTCAAGCAGGAGTCTTCAGGATTGCTTTTCTCAAAAGAAATGCCAGAATTCCATTAAAATTAAGTTAAATAAAGTTAGAAATAAATTTTATATTATGCCTTATTTTTAGTACCTTTCTTTAAGAAAGGTTTTAATTGGCAGCAGAAGAAGGAATTGCTGTGATTATTGTACCCTCCTTTATAACACAGGGCATAGAATTTCAGCTACTAAGTCTTGCATCAATAATTTCTGGCTGAACTATGTAATTTCTTTAAAAAAGAAAAAGCAACACTTAAAATTTCTCAGCACATCCCTAGTATTATGAAATGCTCCTATTATAACATGCAGATTTGATTTGCCCAACTTGTGTTTTCAGATATTAGACATTCTTGACCTTCGATAGGGTTTCTTGGCTGGGAAAGTGGGTCTAAGATTATTCTCCATTACTAAAAGTATTATTAATGTGCTTCATCTCTTGACACATGTATTTGAAGTCACAGAGCTGTATTGGGAATGGTTGTACCTTTGCACCCTTTCCCACCCTGCAGCCTTGGGTTTATACTAGTGAATTCCAGGTCACTGTAACTTAGTTGTCTACTGTTAAAATGTTAGCATGTTTCCTGATAAGTTTTTGGCCTGGGCCATCTAGCACTCTCACAAACAAGTCCTTCGAGTAATTTGAAATTTAGCTTGGATCAGGAATATCTTCCAATTGGTTTGACTATCAGCAAACACCCAGATTGAATGTAATCATCCTGTATTTTTGATCTTAAGAGAGTTTAGTAGTGTTTATTCAAAAAGTATTGGTCTTGCCACCAGCAAATAAATACCTACAAATTTAGCCCTGTATATAGTCAGCTGGTTGGGGAAAAAAACCCCAACAACAAAACAAAACCACACCACAAAACAAAAACAAACAAATAAATAAACAACCCCCCCTCCAAGGTATTTATAGATAGTATACAGAGCTTCTCTTCCTTGTCTAAATAATGATGATGGATAATTGTAGTTAAATATATGAGCTATATTGCAGACCTACCCTCACATAAATGCGTGCTGGAAAGGTTTAACAGAGGTAGAATAGGATAAAGTCAGAATTACACCATGTGCACTGTCACAATTAGACTATTTTGTCCCCATGAAAAACCTGGACTTATAGTCCCTCATACATCAGTTTTTTTATATTTTAAGCTGCTGAATTGCCAGCCTTGCAAAGAGCACATATTTCAAATAAATTCTCCCCATGGGCTTTCAGCACTGCATCCAGGAGTCCAAGAGGCCTTCAGACTCCCTTTAGGCTTCACCTAAATAGCACCAAGATCAGCCCTCCCACAGCTACACAGCACAATCTAGCTGCTGTGAATTTTGTGTATGAGTCCTTCAATAAATATGTTGGATCTGCATTAATCTCTGACTAGCTTCAGTCCATGAGGCAAAGCCTCCTGTAGTATCCAAGGTCTTTGTATTACTGTGACTTGGAATTGAAAGTTTGAGAAAGCAGAGAAATGCTTTTAATCAGTAAGCTTTCACAAGGTTTTTGAATACATGAGAACAATGTCAGACCCCCAAACATACTGAAAGGGGTAAAGTTTGACAAATGTTAATGCTTTTTATATATATTCAAATAATTAATTCACAAATGAGCAATATTGATTGAGAGTGTTTCTTTAATGACAATGCCAGGCAAGGGAGTAGAGGTGACACGTAAATTGTCTTTTCTTCACTTGATCTGAAAATGGATTTTGCTATTATGAGGCATTGTTTCTATTCAGTAGGCAGTTCACAGCTGAATGCATTAAGAACTGAGTTATCACAGAATAATGGTGATATCAACATGTTTCACCTTTGTAAGATTGTACATTTAAGCTTTTTTCTGAATAAATTGTATTGATTTGATATATTTCACAAATGTTCTAACTTTGAAAGATTTATATAGTCAGTACTTTTAAGATGTAGGTTAACCAAAAGCTTTTTTGCTGTTAAAATCACAGAAATGACCTTTGCTTTCACAGACCTCATTTTTTGAGTACTTAATATAAGGTACGGCAGGTATCTAATAGGTAGAATTTAATTTGGCAGTTTTACCATTTGTAGTTCTACCAATTGATTGGTATTTTGCCCATTTTTCTGTTCATTTCTGTCTTATTTAATTTTCTGGAAGGTTTTTGTTGTTGTTGTTTTTTTAATCTAAGATTGAGGACCATACTACATAATTTCTTGTACAGAGTTAATTTTCATGTCAGAAACAAAATTATGGATCAATTAACTTGCAATCATAAGCTCTAAGTGCAAGCAAATGCTGCCTTTAATAGATAGAACAATACTTATTAACACATATGTTTCTCTCTCTATTTTTGGAAGATTTTCTTAGTGGAAGACCTAACTTGCTATAAGTATTGGCAGTCTGTTGGCAAAATGCTTTGCACCCCTACTTAAAATGTACTAAAAATACTGAAGTATGTACTGCATATGCCACGTGAAAACTTAGACACATTTCTCTTTGGTGACTCTCCAGTGCCTAAATTTTCATTTGTAATATCTGATCTAAATCTTAAAACTAAGGTCATTTTTTACATAAGTTAAATAAAATTCAAAACAAATTAAAGGAAAAGAATGTTGCCTTATCAAGCATTGCCCCTTTCTGAAGACCTAAGATATTTCAGTACAGAGAATTTTGAATGATCTTTCAACTTCCCATATTTATCTCCTCCTATAGTTACAGGCTTAGGCCACTGATAATTATATTATGCTAACCTCAATATGTGTCAGTTTTACCATGCGTAAATGGAGTACAAATTCTGTCATATCTTTGCAGGGGAAAGGTAGTTTCTGGGAAACTTATCACAGCATGAATTTAGAAAATTCAATCATTTTCACAATCTGTTACAATCCAGTTCTCCTAAGCGATGAGCTAGTCCACATGATGGTGAACACTTGCTGGTATTAGCTTCCTGAATTACTTACATTTAGCTCTATGTGATCATTAAGGTTTTGAGGTCAAATGAAATAACAAAGCAACAGGGCCTTTCTCTTTTCATTTGTTTTCAGAATGAGTTAAAAGATGAAACCTTACTCATATATCATACTAATCTTATATTATTTATATCCAAAAGAAAAGAAAGAGAGACCCATGTACCTGATGCCTTCTTTGCCTTGATCTTTACTGGCAAAGTATGCTCTCAGCCTTCCCAGGTTGAAGTGGTCAAACACCAAAATAGGCTGCCCAGAAAGGCAGAAGAACATCCACCCTTGGAAATATTTAAAACAAGGCCCTAAGAAACCTATTATAACTTTAAAGTCAGTCCTGCTTGTAGCAAGGGTTTGAATCAGTCTTCATTACATCTCAGAAGCAATTCCATTCTGGTTCCTTTGGAGAAACCCACATCAGCAGTGTTAAGGGCTCAGCTAATGACACAGGAAGACAGGGGCCAAAAGTTCCCTTGGAAACAAAGCCTGTAGACATGAACAGCCAAAAATTCCTGATGAATTGTCCATATTTTCAACATAATTGCCCTCAGAGTTAGAGTCATACCCATAATGTACACCAAACTGACAAGCACCAACCAGAGGTCTGAGAGAGTCAGTTTCCAGGAAATGAAAGAAGGGGAATGATCTGGAAGAAAGGGGACAATATGATAAAAAGCGAAGGTGCAAGTTGAAGAGGTTAAAAAAAAGCAGGGGGGGGGGAGGATTTGACAGACAGAAAGGGAAAGGAATATGAAACTGCAAATAGATGATAAATAATAGTGCCCACCTAGAAAAGAATATAAAGCATTGAATGGAAACTGCTTACTGTTATCACCTTTGCATTCTAATCTTTGTAGCTGCAGAACTCAGAATTACAGTACATTTCCCTACTGTCTCTATTATCATCACTCTTTTTTAATCCACTTGCTGCCTGCCTATGTTATTACCCTTTCTTTCAGAAACTTGGCCTTTGACTGGCTGATCTGGCTTTGTCTCACTTAATGTGACACCTTCTTTTTCATCTTTTCCCATGGATCAGATATGTCAGTGTATATTGCTGTACATAAGAAAGTATATATAGTTACTGGGGTTTACCATTACCTGCCCATTCTAAATTTAGTATGCATATTTCAGAGTCTGAAATATCTGAGACACCATTATCAGTACTGTCTGGATCCTTAAGGGTATTCACAGAATATATATGAGATGATATTTAGGATGTTACTCTTCCAATAGCTGAAATATGACAATTTCTAGCATGCACTACACTCATTTTCTTTACCTTGATCTCTTTTTGTTTTGGTAGTTGAAGTGTACCAAACACATTCCCTGGATATATCTCCACTTACTTGAGACTTAATCGCATCAGAGGGAGATTTACTTTCCTGGTGCGTTTACTGCTAATCTCAGATTATCACATGCATAGAAATAAAAGAAAGAGAAATTAGGAGATTTACCTATCTGAGTAATATCTGCCACACAGGAAGCCATATAGCAGTCTTACTGATACAACAGATGACATCCTGACCTCAAAGATATTTACTTAGTATGCCTAACCATAAACATTTACTCACAAGAGCAAAGCTCATTAAAAATATGTTTAAAGACTCAAATCCTACTTAAGAAGAGAAAGATAGTATGTTTTCTACTAGAAGACAGAGACAAATACTAAAATTTGTTTATGACTCCAGAGATTTAGTACTGTGCATTTGTTATTGCCATGTTTCTACTTGGCTCCAGCTAACAAAGTCCCTTTCAAGAGCACAATGGATGCCTTTCATTTACTGGGATACAGTATATATAAACCACATCCATACTTGTAAACTAAATAATGTTGGACATGCTGTCTCACCCTTAGGGCAGGCCATGTGCTGACTCCCACTTTGTACCAAAGGACCAGTTGAGTAAATGCCAGGAGGCCCCAGTTCTACCCATGGTAGGGACTGTTCAAATAATTCAGCAGTCTAGAAGTGGGTATTCCACTGCCCATGCAGATCTTCAGTTTAATTTACTAATAGCTTTAATGTACAGATTATATCTGAGTGTCCATAGCTATATGTTTAACAAGAAATTGGGACATTATGACCAAGTGTGCATTCTTCTGCCTGAATTAGTTGTGTAGATTCCCTGAGTTTCTCATAGTGAACCAAGAAATAAGAATTTCTGGGTGTTGTCTATCTCACCTGGAAATAGACATAGGGACATGAAGTTGGTTATCAGAGATGTCAAAGTATACACAGCAGATTTCTAAACTTCCATAAAATTAATCCCATTCTGGCTACTTATGGGTGCTAATCACACACATTTCAGCTTATTCAATGTTGGAAAGAAATTGCATGAGATCATGAACATTTGTTGCTAATTCTGGGAAGTTTGAGGCAAAAGCTTTGCTTATTTATATTGTTTAATGTCTTGCTGAATTTAGACAAGCTTTCTGTTGGGAATAAATCAATGTGAAAGGTATCATTTTAGTCTATCACATGTGATGGAATGAAAGAAAATGGCAACAACTTAGGAAAAAGCATTGCTGTATTTTAAGAGATGCTTGTCAGTGATTTGTAAGGCACATCCCTCCTATTCCTACTGACTGAGGTATCCCACATTTGCCATGGCATGTCACTGTCAAAAGGGTAGTTTATGGTCTGACCTCACATTTCAGTGAGAACAGTTCTGCAGCCTATAACTGTTGTAACTATACCAACAAAATGTTTCTATGGAGATTTGTTGATTGTATTCCCAAATGTTATATCAACAGCTCTTAAATAAACTCCAGAGCAAAAAACATTATATTTGGTATGCATAGGTATGGTCATTAAGATGTCCATACTGTATATTGACAGTCACAGGGTCTTTTTCCTCAAATTCTGTTTTACTCTCAGGAGAGAGATGGATAGAAAGCCTACACTGGATTGCACAAGCAAAATTAGGATCACAGGAAATGAAATCCATGTCTCATGTTAAATGGATTATGAAAAAATGGCCACAGGACTTGATGAATCAGAAACAGATTTTGTCCACATTTTGTTAATATCACTCTTCCAAGTTAAACAAAGCAGTCCAGAGACCAGGTAAACTTTACATAAGTAATTTCAATGTTATTTTCCAGCTGCTTATTTTCAGCCAAAAAGTCATAGCAGTTACTGTAGCCCAAATTTTAACACAGAAAAAGCAACAGAAAGAGGAAGAACACAGAGTGAAGCTGTCAGAAGTGAGAGAATGTCAATATTACAGATTTCAAAGCAAAAATAGCAAGATGCCTTTTTTGTATTTGGAATTTGATGCAGTCTTTAATTACAGGTTCATGTAGTATTTTTTTCTTTACTGTGACTGTCAGTGCAGAGAATGGCAACTGTCCATGTAATGAGCAACTATTCAATAGCTGTTTTCTCGCTTATGCTGAATGAGTGGTTCAACACATTACTTACTGCACGTTATTTAAACCCTGCTCTGAATACAGAGTTATTCATTTCCTGTGGCTTTTCTTCTGGTACTCATCAGTGTAGTATCTGAGTGCTCCGCTTAGACTAATGACTTTACTTCCACAACCATCTGATGAAATTATCAACCCCATTTTACGGATTGAGAACTGAGGCACAGAGATACAAACATCCAAAGTGTCCACTAATTTTCTCATTCAATCAGAGATACACAGAACCTGATTTTGCGGAGTACTAAGAATTACACAGCAGATTAGATGTTCAAAGCAGCATCCTACAGACAGCTGTGGCAGCTGTGAGTGTACACAATTTCTGCAAACCCTAGAGCCTCAATGCAGGCAGTTAGAAAACAAGGATCACACAATTACATGTGTCTACATGGTATATTGCAGATCTGTGAGAGATATCTGGGCTAGGAATGAATGATTTGGATACAAGAAACAGCATAGTTGTGCTAATATGACATTCTGACTTAACTATTTAGCTCTGAGAAGCAGGATATTTCAAGCCTGCTGCATTATTTTGCTGCTTTCTTCCCAAGACCTTCTCACCCCATCTCATGGCCTCCTGCTTCAGTCACCATACACCTGATGTCTTCTGCAGCAAATGATTCTGGAGGGCCTATGACAATGACAAGGAGGGCTTTTTGTAACTGCACAGTCCCAATCTATTCCCTGAGGTGTGTCCTTCTTCTGCTGTGAATGAAGCAATGCTCAGTGGAAAAAAAAAATAGTATGTAATTATGTAACTATATCAAAAAGCCTAGGCACCAGGAAGACAAATTAAGATAGCACTGCCATTTTTTTGAGTGCTTTATAGGCAGCTCTCCTGAGCGAACTACTCTGGTTTAAAAAAAAAGAAGGAGAGAAAAAAAAAAAAAAGAAAAATTCCCTTTCTTTTCCTAGTGAACAAAACCAGGCTGCTACAAACACGTGGAGGATTTTAGCCCAAATGATTCAAGCTTGGCAAAATTATCAGCAACTGAAATGGAGTCCCACATTTAGTAATCTTGAAATTCAATTTAATTTAATTTTTAAGTGTTAGAACTGCATTTGGTATTTTGGCATATTAGATGTAGCCATTTGGTATGGAGTGATACTTATTGAGACAGAGCAATCATCATTACAGACTAAGCATATGAACAACAGTTCCTTTGCATCTAGTTAAAACAAACACGTCTAATTGCTTGGTTAATGGTGATCTAAATGATAAGTGTAATTAAATATTGTACCTTCTTAAGTATATTTGGATGAAAGGATTCTAAACAGCACATATTTTCAAAATGAAAGAAATTATTTTTTTTCACATAGAATTTGGATTACAAAACTACAGAAATCAGTAGAAAAGACATTCTTTTGTGCTTTATTTTTCTTTCTCATTTATCTAAGAGTCTCATGACATATGAACATGGAGCTTTCAATCTTGCTTCTTTTTTCCCCCGATCTTAAATCAGGAAGCTGGCAAATGTGCAAAGCAAATTCATGAATTTTAAACGAGATAGACCAGGAGCTTAGCTAAGGTGTTGGCCTTTTCATTGTTTGAAATTCATCAGGTATCTGTTCCAGAGCAGTTTTAGGCAGGAGGATCATAGGGATTATCTAACTCTAGAGAACGTTAATAAAACAGAGGAATTTTCGGCACTTAACAGCACTGTTACCTTCAGAGTTTGGGACCATTAAGGAGAAATATTTCAAATACATGTTAAAATACTGTTGATTGTCACAGCAAATGAAAACAACAGCAAATAAACACATTTTCAGGGATGAAAGAAGTAAAAGGAAATACCACAGGTAATAGAAACCTATTTATATTAAAATTTACTGCAATAAAAAGCAGATATGACTTTGGGTAGAATTCAGCCCAAGTAATTCAGACACCTGACCTGGCATGCAGTCTTACAAAACTCTTAAGTGCCTGTCTTGAAGGTGAGTTGTGTTTGATGATCCAGTCTCCCTATCATATACTTAATGGATGGAGAAAGAAACTGTTGAAAATGTTCAGGAGGGAGATCTCCCATCCCATTTTGTGTTCTTTCCCCTCTATATCAGACATATCTGTGCATGTTTATATATACATCCACTCCTTCTTGTGGAGAGTAATGGGAACCAATAGGAAATATTAGGCTCCTCCACATCTTTGGGATGTTTGAGAATGGCATTTTTGGCCTCCTAGTCAAATTCCAGATGAAATAATAGTAATAATAGAATCTCTTGCCTAAGCAGCAGACTTAGACTGCAGAAGACCAAATCCATATCATGCACTGCAGCCACAGTCTTGAAGCACATGTGCCAGAGCACTCTGTAGCTCTTCCCGCGAAACTGGATCCCTATGCAGACAGCCATCCCATTAAGGATGGAGCCTAGAGCTAGGCTCACTCTCTTCCCTGGGAGGTGGTATGGCTGGCACGTAACTAACTACTTCAGGGATGACCCCCAGCCCAGGACAAGGAACTGAAGTTTTGCTCAAAAAGGATTTTTAAGCTTAGTAAAACCCACCCAATTAATGAAGGTGCCTGCAGGGCTTAGCACTGATGTGCAGCAGGTAGACTACATTATTGTCTCAACCTTGAGTGGGTTTCACAACTCTAACTCACAATCTGGTCAGCGTTCAGGAGACACCACATTTGTTTGCAATTAGAAACACTTAATAATAGCCAAAGTAGAGTTTGCTAAATAATGAGCAAGATTATGAAATATAGTCAAAATAACAAATGACTGAACCAAAAAAAGGTCCAAATAACATACATAAAGAGGTATTTTGATATTTACAACTCCGTAGTACTTCCTGTCAGCCTTTTCAGTAATTCTGTTTTGACTGTGCCCCGGCTCATGGGGAGGTAGTGTAAAATAGCTAGTATTCAATTTCTTATTTCTTGCACCTGTGAGTTAAGGAAGTTAACAACCAGAAACCCAGCTGCAGTTATGAATGGGCCCCGACTGGCTGCCCGGGTCAGGAGGAGAGACAGAGAAAAGTCATGGGGGAATTTTTATTAGCTGGAAAGAAAATTGGGAAATTGGAGGTATTCTGTAAAAAAAACTTAGAAAGAAGACGTTAAAGCATATTAGAAGACCAGTTATAATCTGAATTTTAGAAAGGCTGGTGTACCTGGAGGAGCAGGATAGGTGTGAGGGAAGAAAAGGTGCACTTTTCCCCTCCTAACACCCTGTGTGTGCACTCTTGCTGGTGTTCCCCTGTGGTAACAAAAAACCTTAAAAAGGGAAACTGCTAACTGCAAATTCAGCCCCTGGGAATGATTAGTCCACAGAGCGGAGTTTCTTTATGAATTAGACCCTCCGGGCTCCATGCTGAAGAAAATGACTCTCAGATGTTGAGAATCTTGTGGAAGGAAACCTGCCTTCCACCCACTGTTTTTGACACTGTGAAAATGCTGAGGAAGTGCTCATTTAAAACTGATATGTCTGTGAGCTCATATTTGGCATGCTACAGTGCTGAAACAAATTCATTCATAGATATTAAATATACTGAGATAAGGAATATATGGGGTGCACTGTATGCTGTATTAATCAGATGGAAGAGACACAATTAAAAGAAGAGAGATGCTTAGAGAGGTGGTATGAGGCTGGCCCAACACTGTAAGAGGGGAGAAAACGTAAATTAAGGTTTCAGAAAACTCCACACTTAGCACCAGTAATCTGGACAAAATTGAAAGTTATGTACTCCCAAGCTGTTCATGCACTTTTGGAAATTCTACTCCAGTGTGTCTGTGCACATATTTACATTCAAATAAATAGAATTTTTATCACAGTGAAGGAAAAAAAAAAAATCAATAATTACAATTGAGCTCTTTCCCATTCCTGAAGGATTTTTTGTGTTTTGTAGATAGCAGTAATACACTTTATGTAATACAAATCAGTGTAAGTAAACATTCATTCTGAACACCTTGGGACATTTCAACTCCTTTGTGTAGTTCATATGCTAATGCAAAAAGGCCCTAGTCATCTGCAGCTGACAAAAACAAGACCGCATTGTAAGTTAAAACACAAAAATGAAGTATATTAGAATAAATGCATTTCTACTCTGAAATTATTTAGATGTTGTGTAGTGGAATTCCAGCAGGATGGTCATTACAGGTGTCAACAGTGTCAAGTGATGAAGTTATGTTCCACCTTTCTTTTATTTCTTTAATCTGTAGGAGTTTTCCCCCACACAATCTGTGCTGTAGTTAAAAAAAGCGGTATGTTCTCGCATGTGATAGTTTGAGTAGACCGTTGTTTATTGAGCTGCGCAGCTTTTCTACAAAAACAGTTCAAGGCATGAACTGAAATTTTTCAAAACGTGAAAGTGTCTACAAAAATATTTCCTTTAATTCCACCCCACTCCCCAATACTCTACCCTTCTTACAGGGGCTACCTTTCTTACAGAAAAGGCTACCTTCCTTACAGACCATCGATCCTTTGTGCTGAGTTCAGCACAGGAGCTTAGAAGTGGAACGCAACGTGTATCAAATTCTTGGTGTGTGTTTGGCCAACTACATAGGCTGACAACTCTTCTAATGTCAGGACGGATTCAGAAAACCATCCCTTTCTGAAATGGAAGAGAGAAATGAATTTTTAAAAGAATCGTTCACTTGCTGGCTCTACTAAAGAATGAGCTCAGAAGCCCTTTTATGTGGCTAGGTTAGCAGGTATCATTTTTTGGTTTATATTTTTTTCTTCATTTAGCTGCAGATATTACTAGTCCATCCCAACAGCAAAGCATTGCCAATGAAATCTCATAGATATATGGAGTTCTCAAAGATACTGAATTTTCTTCTTCTGAGGTCTGCTAGGAGAGCCTGGCATCTTCTTTGGTATTGATGCCATCATTTGCCATCCCTTAGGCACTGACTGGATTAGAACAAATACCTTTCATTATAAATAAAAAACATTCAGTAACTGGTGTGTTTTCCACACATTGTTTTCCAAGTGTTGTTGCAAAGTCTTGCTGTAGGAGGCCTATCTATATAGATTGAACTGTGCCAGCCATTGAGCCGTGAAGTCAATGGAAGATCTATTGATAAACTAATAGAACCCCCTTGAAATAGTTGATTTTGAATAGTAATTTGTCAAGCACGTTACGTGCTGATTTTATTTTGTCAGACTGTATTTTTTTAAATGTGAAATGCTTAGTTTTTGCTTAGTTTTGTTGACATGGAGGTTATAAGATTAAAGAATGGATTTCAGTGAAAATCCTTTTTTCTGATTGTATAGCTATTAGTATTGTGAATGATTTTACACTTGCTCCAGTTTTGTAGCTCTATAAAGCATTGCTTTTGTATGTACTCCCACATATATACACACATGCATAGCCAAGGCTGACCCTCGTAGCTATGAATATTTGGCATAGAGATGTTTTATGACTGCATGATTCATTTTTTATAAACTAGAAATTTCATTTTAGATAATCCTCTAATTTACAAATTTAACATATTTGTGCTTATTCACCAGAAAATTAAAATTAATAACTTTAAAATTCGTCTTTTTTTTCTCCCATGGAAAAAATGAAATATAAAATGAATGCCAAAAATAAAATTTACAAAACCAACCATTGAAAACAGGAAGACCTAAGTCCAGTTTATACTTATATCCCACTTACTGGGCTTTAACCAGCTGTAAAATCCCCTCAACAGAAAGCTTATTGCAAATTGCGGACATTATAACATTCTTAAGTCAAAGATGTTCTCATGAACACAAAAGAAGGGAGGAAGGCAAGAACAAGCTAATATATTGAAGTAAACTGGCCTGATGATCCACTGTATGATACGCATTTTGCACAACAGAACACTCCTGATATTTATTAAAGTAATATCAAATTTGTGGAAAAAGGAGAAAAAATGTAAGTGGATTTATGCTAGATGTATATATGTACAGATAGTAATATAAAACTGCCTGTATATGCATGTATATATACCTACATGTATACATAATTGTTCAGTTATTTATATGTACTTATATATCAATGTAAATCTGTATACACCAGTGTTACTTGTGTTTCTGGATATTTCACATTGCTATAACCATAAAGTTGCAGTCTAGGGCTCAGAAAGTGTCTGAAGTACAGAATTCTGGAAGGTGAAAGGGTATTACAGGAAAGCATTACTGTGTGCACACTATTCTTATAATCTTTTACTAAGCATCTGCTTCTGGCTGCTCTCAAAGACAGGATATTGGTAGATACTGAGTCTGACCCTGCACTGCTGTTCTTAAGTTCTCATGTAAATAATTTTTAATTTTAATACCTGAAAGTAAGATCCTGTCTTGTAGTAATGAATATGTATTACTCAGTGTCTGGGCTCTCCAAGGGCTGTCTCAACATGGGATGAATGTTTCATAGTGGTGCCTTACATTTCAGATCTTGAAAAACAGACCCTTGCTTATGTAGGTCTTCAAACAAGGATGATCTCTCTTCCTTTGTGGCTTTAATCACCATCTGATATTGATTCAGCCATGTATCAGGTGTAGTTAAAAGTTATTTCATGCAGCTATGGGACTTGCCCTGTCTTTCCCACTTATGTCCTTGCCACAGGAACATATTCCCACATGATCATGACATGCTATTATTCTTTCTTACAAAATGGGCTTTCAGCAAGACTTCCATCATTTTCCCTGCCTTCAGATGAATATTGCTTTGACAATTTGTCCATAAAAGGCTCATCATTTGTTTGTTATTTTGGCTTCTTATGAGATTGCTTGTTGGCCTCAGATTGACATTGTTCATTATTTAAAATAGTTAATGCTGTATCTCTGAGACAATTCAGCGTAACTGAGTGCAGTTTTTCCAGATCGCCTTCTACTTTTCTTTTTTTTTTTTTTCTTCCTCCATTAATTAAAACTACCATGGTGTTCTCTGACTTTAGTTCCTGCTTAGGTTAAGAATTTCAAAAAATTCTCTTAATTCAACAGTAATTTCACTGTTAATCTGATTAGTGAAAATAACCTTACAAAGATCATACTCCTCCAGCTCAGATCTTTTATACACACACAGATCTTTTCTATTGCAGCAAGACTATTAGTTAGAACTAAATATTTTCCAGTTGTCTATTTAGATTATCCATCAGTAAAAAGTTTATGTATATGTAAATATACATATATACACACACAAATAAATGTATACTTTTTGTGTGCCTGAAACTGTTATGAAGTTATAGACTCTGCAACAGTAATTTTTCCAATGATTCATAAACATTCTGGTTCACTAAGATGAATAAGATTCAGGGTAGAACTTAAAAAATTGTATACACAAGACTTTTAATCCTCTTTGACTAAATTCAAGCTCTGTGTTAGAAACTGTATATGCTTATTAGTATGCAGTATACTTTGTTCTCTTCTTTTTAAGCCTGAGTCAACATGGCCATGCTGTCTTCATTCAGTGCTGCAAACATTTCTTATTTTATAAAGAGATCTTTTAAATTTTAAGTAACTGGCATATTCTTAAAAGCTAGCAAAATGTGTGGTAATTACCATGTACATTTACAGATATTAGTAGGAGACTTCGGTATCCTACTCCTGGTGATACACACTATTCAGAAAAAAGGAGAAATGATATAGCTAGCAATAATCTTGAGCTCTATGTGGATACACGAAATAACATGACATCACTGGGTCTTCTATGTTAAGCTTGAATAGCATGTTGCACCAGTACAGGTAGCAATGCCTAGGTTAAAAAAAGGAGGAAATTCTTATAAGAAACTTGCTGGATTGGTCTCTCTGTCTTCAATACTTCAGAATGTGTAGACTGATACTCAGCTCCATGCCAGCTACTCATTTTTGTGTCCAAGGTAAATTTTCCCTTTTACTACAGAATCACAAAATCACAAAGAATAGCTGAGGTTGGAAGAGAGCTCTGGAGATCATCTAGACCAGCTCAAAGCTTGAGTTGTTGATTAGCCAGACTTTAACATTATGAAAACCATGTTAATTTTGTGTTAGAGTGCAGTACCTGACCAAGGTGAATACCTTGCAAAATTGTAAGTACATTATTTAAATCCTGTTGCTTTTATTAATCATGCTTGTCACCTCATCTTTTATAAGCCCATCCTGGCCTATCTTCCTTTCATTGTATGTGCATTACATGTTCATTTTATTTTGCTTGGGAGTGAGGTCAAACAAACTAACTTATACTTACATGCATACTCCATTTTACTATTTTAAATATTGTTATAAATGTTTTTTTCATTTCTTAGTGATATGAAATTAGTGAAATTGAATTTACCTTTTAGGGTTAAGTTTTCAACTTGGCTGACTTAAAAATGCTAATTTTTTTAAGTTGCCATTTACATATGCAGATGCAGATTTAGCAGCAGTTCAAAACAGGGCTGTGGTCTTCCCACCAGTACCACTCAAAGCAGTGTGCAGGTTTTAAATCCTGTGACACACTTCTATAGCTCTGGCTTGCCATGGAAAGCTAAGGCAGCACTAGGGAAACTGAGGAACTAGAAAAGTAATATAGAACCACAGTACTTTATTTTTACCTCACCTTGTCTTCATGTCAGAGAGTCATTGTGTTCCCCCTTCACTAACAGTAATATCCATAAAATATGTTGAAGAAACAAAAATATCAGACCTTGTATGCAGCTGCAAATTCCCAAGAGAAATGTTAGCCATTAAAAAAAAAAAAAAAAAAAAGGAGAATGTGGAAGTTTCCCTGTCTTGTAATTTCTGCTGCTTTTGAGTTATATTTTGTTACTTTTTCTTGTATTTGCCAGATCATGAAGAAATTTGTTCTTTAAGAAGGTGTTCCTGCTTATTTTCTCATATCAGATCGATATAGAATAAATTAAAATAACCAGTCTCACTGATGTCTGAAAATACATAGAGATGCTACTGACAGAAAGCCTCATCTTTGTTAGGCTGAAGGAATACAAAATCTCTCAGCTGTGGTCTCTGGGTCATATCTAGCTTAGTTCCACAGTGACCTTAAGTCATTATCACCTGACAAGTGTCTTCCGACCTATGGGAAATCAGTTTGTTTTCAAACTCCATCTCCTCTAAGATGCTAGATGTCCTGTGTCATCTATAGCCCGGATGCAAGGCTTGTCAGCTAAGCAGACAGGTTGAGAATGGAGTGAGCATGGGCACTGAACAACACCTTTGCTCTGTTAGAAATGGCTTTTTCACAGCAGAGATGAAACATGGTGATGGAAACTATGTATAAAAAGCTTACTGAAAACTTGCATAGCCCTTTTCCTTTGGAGAGGCAGGAGAGGCAGGTTTCTAGTGCTGTCATCAAAAATCACCCTAAAAATGTCACTGTATGAAGGAATGCAAATTCAAGGCTTGAGGGGAGAAGGGAGCACTAATAGCCTTTCTATTTGTTTTATACCCATTTTGAGAATGTGAGGGAACTGCTTCGGAATTAAATTGCCCCATCCTAAAAAAGCTAATAATCACCAACTACTATTGAAGCACTTAATTCTAATTAATTCCTCATTAGCACTCAATTAGGATGCCACTCCACATATACCCAATAGGAAGAAATAAATGAGATGAACAATTGACATTCTGAGCTACTGTGTAGGCTTTTTTTCCACGAGGCTGTGTTCAGCATCAAGAGTGTCTCATCTGGGCGTGTCAGAAATCACCTCAATGTCCTCTCTGTGTTGATCAGGATAGATTTTTCTAATATTTTTGAAGGAAATGTTATCTCAAATCAGCATATTCTCACTTTAGGAAAGAATCAGATATTTTTAAATTAATTTTAAACTCTTACAAAGTGTTATGAATTTAGGATGATAATGACTTGTTCTCTAAATTGGAAGGATACTGCACCAATTTCTGTTCATTTTGTTTTGTGTATGGATGGAAAACAAAGTGCTTTTTGAGAATAAACACTGAAGTTACACTGTTAATTTAATGTACCTTCTGTTCTGATGCAGTTTGGTATTGTCTATATGTGTCTCTACAGTATTGCTAGCTCCAGTGATTTTACTGTGAATCTTACAAGATATGGTGTCTTAAATCAAGCCACAGCCGCTGGAATCAAATCAGCTTTTACTTGTTAAAGTAAGTTTCTGTCCCTCATGTTTGCAAACCAGTCAAATAAAAAAACAGGGATTACCAATTGGTGTGGGGTGGGGAGGCAGGGGAGGTACTATTGTTTTCATAATTTTAAAATCAAACCCACATGGGTTTTTTAGAAAAGGGGACACTTGTCATGGTACGTTTGGGTTGGCAGCATTTGTCTAACATCTGTACTGAAGTGATATTTATAAATATTTTTTGCTTTTGTTTTTGTTTTATTCAATGTTAACCATGGTTTTGGAAATCTTCGAGAACATCACTTGATTCCATTTTACATTGGTTCAAATAGAAAGACTTGTACTCTGAACTCAGCTTCTCAAAAATCATGAAGCTTGAAGTTTTCATACTGCTTGAAGTATTGTGGCTCCATCACTGTCTCATAAGAAACAGATGATAATGGTGCTATATGAATCATACCTATGGGTACATGACTGCACATATCCTAATACATGATACAGTATATCACTGTCAAATTATAGATTATGGTTTATAAATATGTGAATAAATATATAAAGGTTTATACATGTATAACCTGTATCTAGCTACCTTGATAGCTAGGTAGACATACACTCACATCTTATCAATGTCATGTCTTATCAAATGCATGATAACTATTAGAATATGGGTGAAAAAAATCAATCATCTCATGCTCAGGAATATCAGTCTTATTAAAAATGTTTGTTTCTTTAGTTTCTGAGACAGTTATTTAACTCAATGATTACTGAACACATTAGTCCCGTAAGCCAGAGTAAACTCAGAATGTCTCACAGTCCAGCATACAACATTACTATCAAGTCTTTTAATTAAATTAAATTAACTACATGTTTCTAGCTGCGGACATTTTGCAGAGCATACCATTAGACTACCAGAATAATCAAAAACCATGTAAGAACCTCTAGCACAGCTATTTTTTAAAATGTGAAAATTCTGACAAATAATTCAAATTTATTTCATTCAAAATGTTTATTCTGTAATATGTACTGTACGTGGAGTCTCAGAGATGTGCGTGCAAATAAAGTGGAAAGATATTCTCATTTTCTTCATGGTTTTCTTGTCATTCTCCACCACAACTCTATATACCCCCTGATTTAAATACTCTACTAGCATTTAATAGAAATAGACCTTCTCACAACAATTCCCATAATAAGGACAAATTTTCTAACCAGGTGGACCTTTCCAAAAGGCTGGAACCACATTTTACAAGGACTGTTAATCACCTGAGTCTGTTGTGATTAGATAATTAATACAAGGAAAAGTACTTGATAAAAAGGGTGGATTTTAAATTTTTAATGATGTATTATGAATTAGCTAGCAGAATTTAATGAGGAGCTCAGCTTCCTACTGTCCATACTTCCTGATGAAAAAATTAAGAGTCCAAAGGTTTTCAGTGAGTGTTAGGAACATCTAAATGTACAATTTCCTGGTCTTAATTTGAAGTATAATAGAACATTTTCATGGGGTATCAAACATGGAAACGTACTAGTTCTCTCAGCAGATATGGGCTTATATTTAAAAAAGAAAAAAAATCAGATGGTATATTTTTCACAGCTGCAGAAATCTTTCAGTGCTATAGATTCCTCCTTTTCCTCATAAACATTTGAAACTGTCCTGGTTTCATCTGGGATAGAGTTAATTGTCTTCCTAGTAGCTGGTACAGTGCTACGTTTGCATCATTCGTACATTCCAATCCTTTTATTATTACTGCTGTCATTTTAATAATGTTATCATTATTAGTTTCTTCTTTTCTGTTCTATTAAACCAGTCTTATCTCAACCCACGAGTTTTACTTCTTTTCCCGATTTTCTCCCCCATCCCACTGGGCGGGGTGGGGAGTGAGTGAGTGGCTGCGTGGTGCTTAGCTGCTGACTAGGGTTAAACCATGACAGAAACTCATTTACCTATGAATTGCTCCACCTGAATTCCAGTGGTTTCAGTTAGCTACACTGGTGCAGACCTGGAGGATGGTGTGGATTGGGCTTCTGTCAGCTTTTCTACTAAGCAACTCCTCTGACAGCAGCCTGGATTTGATGGAGTAATTGGCCAACCCTACAGCTGTGACTGAAATGCTTGCCCAAAGTCAAGGACAAATAGAAGGGCCTCTGAGACCTCTTAATTCTCAAAGAATTATGAATTTTGCACTTTGATATATGAAGGTGTATACTTACTATGTTTTTGCTCTGTCTGAACTAATTACCTCTTCAGATACTGTGAGATTATTTTTTTTCATATAGGAATATAAATTTTGGAAGCTGTAAAAACTTATTATTTATCTACCATTGTACTTTGTAAGGTATACACTTAGGACAACAAATAGTGTCATTTCTATTAGCTCACAGTCTGATGCTGTCACTAGTTCAGAATGGAACTGTTGAGGCAACTACTTTATAATCCTAGCATAATATCATTTGAATTTTTTTGTTTGGGTTGTTTGTTTGGGTTTTTTTACCCAGTAAAATTTATAGTCCAAAGTCTTGTCTATGTAGCAGAAAAAAAATAATATGACCTAGTACAGGCTGAAAGCTCATGGTAGGCAGTGAAGTGAAAGGATTAGATACTTTTTCTGAGGTCTTACATGATGTGCAGGCTAGACTGTAGGAACATTTCAGAGTGTCAGGAAGCACAGCATGTCCATTTTGTATGCATCCTTCCTAAACTCCAATGTTGTCTCTATGCTTACATAGGTTACTCCTGAATGTTACAGCTCAGCTTCCAGTTCAAGTTATTGAACACTAATGAGTAAGTAGGCACAGAAAAAATGCACACACATGGATGAAAAGACATATAGCCTCTGTAAGGTCTTTAGCTCATTTCAGGAACAAATTACATTTCTGATTTTGTTCCTGTGGTACATTGGAACTTGCAGAGTCTTAAGTAAAGTACACAACTTTATTGACATCATAGTATGGCAATAATATTGCATTTCTATATGTAAACTATGGCACAAATTGACCATGTGATCAAACTTATTGTGTCAGATTTCCCTTTCCTTCCTGAATGGACCGTAAAAACATATTCTAATGCATATGAGACTGTCAGTGATGTTGGCTTAAGATGATCAGACAGAGTCTGTGTTGCCAAACACAGGGAAAGAAAAACAGGGAAAAAAAGGCCTCTGGGAACTGCCATCTACTTAGAGCTGCTCAAGGAGAAGCACATGTATGAGTTAGGGCATCTGTTCTCCCTTCTCCTTCAAACACTGTTTCTGGCAGTGTTAGGTTGCCCTTAAAGCTCATTTCCACAGGAGGAGTGATAGGAAATATCCAAGACCCAACAAAGTAAAAAAATAATTGAACTGGCTGTGCCTGCCTCCCTCCCACCAGCAACCCTGTAGTAGGCTCCCAGCAGCTGCTTTCCAGTGGTCCATCAGTGAACAAAGTACTTTTGGGAGCCAGCTTGTGGGCCTCATGAACAAAAGTAGGTCCATTTCTAGTTATCGCCTTTCTGAAGTCCCTCTTCTTTGCACATCATGCTACTTTTGTAGGCACTGCATAGCTGATCCTATCTTTCAGGGGAGCAAAAAGGACTCCTTCCCCACTAAACATAGGGAGTGCAGCTTACCCAGCTGGAAAGTCTGCGTATCCCTGATCTTTATCACTCAGAGATTTTATGCTTTAGACCCACTAATTACATGTGGTACAAGACTGTAATTTACTCTTCCCTGATGCCCAGCTTGGAGAGTTTGGGGGGGTCCTGACAGACCCCTTCTGGGGCTTCCACAGTCAGTGGAGCTTCCAGGGATTCACAGCTCTTTGCCTGTGAACCATGTTTATCTGCTAAGGTGCATTGCCTCCACAATGCTCCAAACTTCGGAGTGAACGTGTTACCTTTTTTCTGAGTAAGAAGCATGGTCCTGTTGGGACTTGCACTACAGAAATGTTGTCTGTGCCAATGTATTTACTCAGTTGTTTGGGCATCTGTAATTGCTGCAACACTATCATTATGACCTATCATCCTCAATCAACAGTCAGGTGAAGTTTCCAAACTGCAGGGACCATAAGAAATCTTAGAAGGCTCCATTGTAAAATATACTCTGTCAAAACAAATGTCAACGAAAAAACATAAAAGTGAAAAGTTGATTTAAAGTCTTTGGTTAACATGCCAGATACAGGTAAATTTTCTATGCTAATTTCTTGGTCTTTACCCAAGACAGGTAGTTATCATAGCAGCTACTACTTTTCTCATTAACGCTATTGTGCATCTAATACTCAAAATACTTTCAGTTCTTGTTAACCTCAGGAGAAATCTGTGATTTAAGTAAGCTTACTTTGAGATTCATTTGGCAGGATAAAATCCTCCTGTGGGGGTATTGGGGGTGTTGGTAATTTTTTTCTAAATCCCCTGTGTGTTTTTAAAATACGATTTAAAATTAACAAAAATGGGAAGACAATCATTTTGGAGATAGTAAGAATGTCTCAGGTCACGTAGGTGTAGGGAAAATAGTAGTTTTCATTTGCAGTTTTATTTTGCTACTTAAAATGACTAGAAATACAGTAAAATCAAGTTTGTGGGGAACTTGGACTCCATTCAATTTCAGAGAAAACAATAAAAATCAAACCTATTGATTGAAGTGGGTTTTTTAATAATACATTTTTTTCATTTGAAGTCGTTGATTGATGGTAACCTATGCTATCACTACCTTTTCAAAATGAAAGCTGAGCTACATGTCTTAACAGGAGTCTTGACAAATAACATACAGTCAGCTGTTGCTTAACGTAGAGTAACCATGCCCTTGTCCATCTGCAACGTTGCATAACTGTGCCTGGGAACACACGAGAGCACAAGGCATGCCCAAGCAAGAAATGAAAACCCAATGAGTAAATTAGTGCCTGCTAATCATTGCATAAGAACAAATTTAGAAAGCATAATGATTTGAATTCATCAAAGGAAAACTCTGAAACTCTTTTCCCTTGGTGGGGAGAGGGAGATGGAGAAAAAACATTATGTGAAAAAAAAAAAAATACTTAGAAGCCTACCTGCATATAATTCTTCACTTAGTGGCATAAATAACACTGGGGAACACATACATACTATAGACCACTGTGTCCAAATGTGACTGATGCAGAAGGAGCTTGATGCATTCCAGAGAAGGGGAACTGTGCAGGTACCTTGAACTTCCCAAGCTGGAAGGACTAAACTGGTGGCAGGCTCATACAGATCAGCCGAGGAGTGGCTCTGGCTCCTTGCTACCTATTGCCTCAGGCCCTTTGCAGTCAGAAACTGCAGGGTTAGGAACATCCTGGGCATTTCCTTCACACTGAAAGCTGAGGAGGAGCTGCCATTGGAGCTGACTTTTTGGCGGTCAGCTCAACTTCTGCCTGCAAGGCTGTGGACAGTGGGCTCAAGATTAGGGATATTTTCAAACAAGGTGTCTATCTTACTGAGGTAATAAGAAAATACACACTTTTCATGCTTCTCAGCAAACTTTTTCATTTGAGGGTTGGAAATGTAGCTAATATAATATGCAATGACCATCCACAGTTCCTGATCTAACTTAACTTCTAACCTTAAATGAGCCTCCCTAAAGCTTGGAAGCTACTTCAATATTCTCTGGTTCAGATCCTTATAACTTAAGACAACCAGAGAAAGTTATCCAAGAAAATTAAAATCCCACCTAGAAGTGAATCTAAGTCAAATGCACCTGAGTAACTATAGCCATTTACAGAGTAGGAGTTGACATCTGAACTTGCGGTCTAGACTCCCCTGACAGTGAAGAGAAATAGGCATTTCTAGGTGCCATTCATTATTTCCTAATGTAGATTTATAAAACAGACATGAGAAACTTTGTATTTGCAGTGTCTGTTTCTCTCCATAGACTACACAACAAGGATAAGGCTACTTCCTGAAATGTAGGTAAACTTCTAACATGAAGTGATAATGAGATCCATCTCCAGTGAATGAGGCTTAGTTTGCTGACCTTGCTGTCCATTTTCTTTGTTATGTAGTCCTTGTGCATTACTTGGGGGTTGTTCACTTCAATTTCTTTGATGGCATCTTAAAATACAAAATGTTTCAGAACTCCATGTCTTATTCTGGAAAAACAGTGAAACAGAAGAGCCATTACACTCATTTTAGCCATCTTGCATTACTTCAGGAAGAGATTACACTTTCACGACTACTTGGTGCTCACAGTGCAAGGCATGGCTATTACACTCAGTTTTGAGCTGTGCAACTGTCCTGTTTGATTTACACATGTATTAAAAAGTGAAAAATTATGACCTTTAAAATGCATCAATAGTTGCATTATTACTGAAAGAAAATAGGAAAAAACCCCCAAAACCCTGCACTTCTCCATGTATCTGAGTCATACAAAACTCAAAAATTCAATATTTTTCAAATCTATATGGCTGTAAAAAGAAATGTTGATCTCAGTAACGTGGGTTATTTTTCTGAAAATTTATCCACCAATAAGCAATATCTTTTCCCAATTAATTAATATCTTCAAAAACTAAACATCTGGCTCCAGTGAATTTTCACAACTAAGTAAAAACCATGAAAGAAAGGTTTAAAAAGGAAAGTTAACATGTGCTGTCTGGCACTGCTATTACAAATTTTGTAGTTGTGGTGGGTTGACCCTGGCTGGATGCCAGGTGCCCACCAAAGCTGTTCTATCACTCCCCCTCCTCAGCTGGACAGGGCAGGGAAAAATATAACAAAGAGCTTGTGGGTTGAGATAAGGACAGGAGAGATCACTCGCCAATTACCATCACGGGCAAAACAGACTCAGCTTGGGGAAAATTTATTACAAATCAACCAGAGTAGGGTAATGAGAAATAAAACCAAATCTCAGAACACCTTCCCTCCACTCCTCCCTTCTTCCCGGGCACAACTTCACTCCTGGATTCTCTACCGACCCCCCCAGCGGCGCAGGGGGACAGGGATGGGGTTTAGGGTCAGTTCATCACATGTTATTTCTGCCGCTTCATCCTCCTCAGGGCGAGGGCTCATCACACTCTTCCCCTGCTCCAGCGTGGGGTCCCTCCCACGGGAGACCATCCTCCACGAACTTCTCCAACGTGAGCCATTCCCACGGGTTGCAGTTCTTCACGAACTGTTTCAGCATGGGTCCTTTCCACGGTGTGCAGTCCTTCAGGAGCACACTGCTCCAGCGCGGGTCCCCCACGGGGTCACAAGTCCTGACAGAAAACCTGCTCCACGGGCTCCTCTCTCCGCAGATCCGCAGGTCCTGCCAGGAACCTGCTCCAGCACGGGGTTCCCACGGGGTCACAGCCTCCTTCGGGAACCCACCTGCTCCAGCGTGGGGTCCTCCACGGGCTGCAGGTGGAGATCTGCTCCCCCGTGGACCTCCCTGGGCTGCAGGGGGACAGCCTGCCTCACCAGGGTCTTCACCACGGGCTGCAGGGGAATCTCTGCTCCGGCGCCTGGAGCATCTCCTCCCCCTCCTTCTGCACTGACCTGGGGGTCTGCGGAGTTGTTTCTCTTCCATGTTCTCACTCCTCTCTCCAGCTGCCGTTTCCCTCTGTCCCAACTTTTTTCCCTTCTTAAAAATGTTCTCCCAGAGGCATTACCACTATCGCTGATGGGTTTGGCCTTGGCTGGTGGCAGGTCCATCTTAGAGCCGGCTGGTATGGGCTCTCTTTCAAACACAGGGGAAGCTTCCAGCAGCTTCTTACAGAAGCCACCCCTGTAACTCCCCCCGCTACCAAAACCTCACCACACAAAGCCAATACTATAGTATATTTTAAAAGTTGTTGGAAATTAATTATTTCATTTTTTTTCCTTTTTATATCTTTGAGCTGAGTTTTTGACAGACATATTAACATTTCCTTTGTTCATATTTGAGTGCTGAATTATCTTTAATTGCCACGAACATTCTGCCTGCATGAAAGAATTAATAAACCACTCCTGTCAACTTTTGCATACATATGTTCTGCTTACACATGAGGTATCAAAGACTGAGAAGAGGAAAAATTTACTCTAAGTAGGCTAATATAAATGGACCCAGGAGCCTTTTAGAATATAGAATGGAATGCAAGTTAAGAAAAAATATTCATTTCCCCTTGGGCTTTTCAGAGTTTTCAACCTCTTTTATCACATGTCTAAGGAAAAGAAACAAATTTAAGCTTTCCACTCATTGGACAAAATCACATATTATACTTTCTCTGGGACAGAAACTGTTTTTCAAGCTGGATGCTGCGGGGGGGGGGAATCATCTTACAAATCTGCTTCTGTTATCATGAGCAAAATATTTTAAATAAAATTTCTTTTGATCTACCAGAAAAGACTTTTTTTATTGTTTATAAAAATAGCCAATATTCATATTATTCAAATACTAGTTACAGGTTATTATACAAATAGTAGTTACATGTTACAGATCTAACCATGCCATGTGACAAGGTCCTCACATGAAAGTTGCATGAAAATATAAAATACAAAATTGATTACAGGATAGTCTGGCTGTGTTGACTTGTTTGGATTGCCTGCCAGGAAAAATACATCACTTTCACAAGTTGTCTGAAAGAACAGATTTTAGCCCTTGTAAGCCCAAGCTCAACCTCATTCCTTACTTCAAGACGCAGCAGAAATAAAACTGCAAGCAGCCACTCGTCTGCATCTGCATGTAGAAAGGTTCAGTGGCCACACACTGCACAGGGTAGGAAGTGGAACGACATTTGAAATCTGTACAACAGTCTATTTTTAATGTACCAGAATCAAATTAACTTTGGTAATAGTTTTCATATTATATCTATTACTTTGAGTGCCTACAGGCCATGTAACTCTGTTAGGCTTCGCTGGCATGTCATAATCTTCCTTAAGTCCAAATGTGTGATTTTTGTTCTTACAAAATTTGTCAGAAATTGTAATTTTAAGAGAAAGGAAAGTATTTATCAATTTAGTTAAATTATAGCAAATATTTTCACTTGAGAAATTTAAAACTTCTAAATGAAAAGTTAGTTTTTAATGAGTTTTGCTAACAAGCTTGTTATGCTGAATGCTTTAGTTTTTTTATTTTAAAATTCTGTTGAGTCTGACACAATTAACGAATAGCAAAACCCATCTTAATAACCCTTAAACAACAGGTCAACTCTAAACTATTGCTCTGAAAAATTTTTCAGCTCAACTACTAAGCAAAAAAAAAAAAAAATCTATCCACAGATATAAGCTGAATGTACAATAGCATTGTGTACAGCAAAGCTAAATATTTTTTTTCCTGCTGGAATTACATCTGTGCCTCCCAAAGTGTCTGATTACCACTTCTCCCGTCTTCCTCCCTTCGTCCTCCTCTTCATGCCATCATAAGGGCATACCTTGCCTCCGTGACCTGTGTAAGCTGTGGTACCGGTGCTGCAGAGCAGAGCCCGTACCCATAGCTGCCATTGTCTTTCACTTGGTGAAAGTCTAGCTGGCATATGTGATAGCGTGCTGGATCACAGCCTTCCAGAATATCTTCGAGGCGTCCCTGTAAATTACTCTAAGATATGCTTCACTGCCCCCTGATAAGCCACCAGACAGAAAGCTGACTGAGGGATGTCTTGAACATCGTCTCTCAGATCTTCCTCTGCTGTTTAGTCCCTTTTCGAGGCAGTTACTGTCCTCTCTCTGCAGCGTAGTCTTCCAGCGTGCTGGTTAGCAACTGGGAAAGTCCCTCTGACTCATCGCTTTCCTGCGCAGCAGAAAGGTGACCTCAAGGACTATGCTTACATGACTGGAGAAAACAGAGGGAGCACAGAGAGGGGTACTGGATTCTTGTAATCCTTTTTAATTGTCAGCACTTTTGCTAGTACAGCTTTGGTCCCTGCCACCTAGCACGCCCCCAGGCAACCCCGGACACATTTAGGAGGGATGGTGGCACAGGTAAGGGACCTCTCCCAGCAGGCGAAAGCCATCCTGCTTGGACTGGGAGATGGTATCATCATACAGATATATATATGTGCACACACATATACATATGCATATACACGTATGTGTATGTATATATTTATACACATATACACACAGATGCACACACACCTATGCTCTGCTACTTGCCCTCTGAGCCCAGCACAGGCTCTAGCGTGTCTAGTTCAATAACCCAGGCTGAGAGGTTAAGTACTTTCTACCCCACAAAAACAAATGTGCTTTTAGACTCATTCTCAAAGCCAATGTAAGTTCCAGCCTTTGGAGAGTTTTTAAGAAGGAAGGGGGAAAAGTTTTGTAACAAATACAAGATAAATTGGTTTTGGTTTGGTTCATTTTGTTTCTCTTACACTGAGGCCTTTCTCCCTTTTCTCATTAGAGATGAATAAGTGCTAAAAATATTAACTCTTGAATGATATTCGGTTTACCTTTATTGAGTACTCTTTTTCCAAGTCCAAATCCCATACCAAGATTTGCTATTTGAAAACTTTATCCATGATTACAATAGCAGCAGAATAGGACACTACGCAGAAAAAGGATGGATACACCCATTCAACTCAAAATGAAACCTGGTAGTTTTACATATTTTAAATAATTAGAATTGAAACTTGCATTAAATATAGTCACTTCTGAGAGTGGAAGACAAGGAAATACAAAATAATACCACTGCAGTCTGGAAAATGGGGTATTCTGTAGTTAGGTTTTGCTTGTCTGTGTGTGTTTTCATGCTTCACTTTATTTTGCATTATTACTTAGATTTGCATTTCCCTGCATCCCTCGTCTTCGCTGACTTTTCATTTATTTCCAGTTCTCTTCTGAACATGTACATTGTCTCCCTTGCCAGAGTCTTTCAATTTCTTTGAATCACTGTTATATTAAACACTGTAATTGATAAGTTTAGTTCTCCAAAGCATTTTGTCATGTGGCATGGATGAAAAATACCAGCGAGACCAAAAAAAACCAACCTCAAAAGCAGCAAACCCACAGCCAATCATTACTTTAGAGTAGTTACAATACTCTACACAATAACTCAATAATTTCAAGACATTAGCAAGGATACAATTTTTGATCCCAGTTTTGAATTGCTATTAAGCTCAAAGGGAATCATCAATCAGGGTTAGGAAAACAGGTCTTTGACACACAGTATTTTCTTCCTGAGGCATATAGTGCTGTGCACTAATTAACTTTTTACTGTATTATTTTTCAGGTTATCAGTTATTTATGACAATATCAGCATTGATAATCTTCTGAAGTATAGGTCACCATTAGTTAATTATGCATTATCAAATCTAGGACTAATTTCTGCATAGTGAAACAAAACCTTCACAGTGGATGCACAGCTGTCTTTGAGCTTATTCAGCTTAAAGTAAATATGGATATGTGGGGTAGATGAGCTACCGTGATTTTGGAAGATATCCACTGCAGGCTAGGCACACACCTAATTCACAACAAACACCTCCTTCATAGTTCTGTGTTTTTAATGAAGCTATTCTATTTATGATTTGCTCTATTTAGGTTCTTCAACCATCTTCCATATTGCAGCATAACTGATCTTACTGCTAATTTTATTAATGTTGCTATTATCAATAAATTCCAGGAAAACTCATACTTCTGGAGGTATTGCAAGCTAAAATGTGTCCTAAATTGGTGGCAATTCCACTGGACTCCTAACACACATGCACATGAATATGCACACTCATGCATGCAACATACACACAATCAGTCATTCAAAATGACCCACTGGGAATTAAAAAATATATACTCTTGAAGACCAGTTTTGTTTCTTTCATGCCAAGAGTTTATTCCATTTGGATTTTTCTTTATTCTTCAGTTCTTGTGAACTCAGAAACTTAAATTTGTTTATATTTCTTGGCTGCCTGCCAAAAGAGGTCAGCATATTAAGGGTGCTTTCCTGTAAAAGTACCTAACAGCCAGGTGTGTCTGCACCACAGCTCTGCAGCTCTGGGTGATATACTCAGACCTGATGTGGTAGAACACTGCTGGTCTACTGAGTATTGCACCTCCAAATGGAATAGAAAAAATGAACCTTCTTTCTTTCACAAACAAGCTAAAAACCAAAGAAGATAATAAAACAAAAACTTCAGCCTAAGCACTGTAAAGAGTCAGAAAAGAGAATGAATGCTGTGAGAGGAAGTACTCTACACATCAAACGAACATTTATATTATTTTTGGCTCTGCTAACACAAACCAATCCCAGAGGTAGACACCAACTCCAGTGCAGCCTGTAATACCAGTTATACAATCCTGGATTACCACTGATTCTGCATAGAGTGCATGGAGTTTACTATAAACATCATGCTGTGTCTTTGTGTGCTGTGCTCCAACTGTTCTAGTAGCATCATTATCATTATTAGTTCTAACATTCCCTAAACATTTTCACTGCCTCATCTATTTTATGACTCTTGCAGTGAATATATTCCATTATGATTACTAAAACAGAGGTATTTAGAGAAGTATTTATGGATGAAATTCTATTAAAATTTTAAAAAGAGGGTATTTCTAACAGTGCTTGTTTATTGTATGAGAAATCCCAGCCACAACAACAAAACCAAGAAGAGCAGAATGCACCAGCTCCAACTGCCTCGTACTTATATTTCTTTTTAAAACTTTGATAATAACTCTGCTGAATTCCAGCCTGAATACACTTAAACAAGGCTGAATGCATGTACACACATTGAAAACAATGGAGCTACAGTCATTTACACCATTTCACCATTTGTCTCACATTATGTTAACACGTCTCCTAGTGTTTTTCAGTCCCAACTTGGATCAGCAGGTGTTGTTCCATGAATCACGAATTATACCCAATTATATTTGTTTTCTGTTGTGAAATATTTTTCACTGAGTAGTACAATGAAGGAAGGAAAGGAAACCTTAATAGACAATAATCTCATCTCAGGGAGAATGGCTTGAGTCAGAAGTAGCTTCACTGAAACCAACAGCACTGATCTCCATTGCTTGGTAATGTAAGTTCTATCTTTCCAAAGCCAAATGTGGGCATTTTATACCATTTAGTGCTGTTCCATGGAACAAGTTAATAACATGGCAGGTCTGCTGCAGTCTTTCTGTACTGCCTGTTGTGGGTTAACCCTAGTGGGCAGCTAAGCACCACTCAGCCACTTGCTTACTTCCCCAACTTCCAGTGGGATGGGGGATGAGGAAAGGAAGAATAAAAGCAAGAAAACCTGGGGGTCAAGATAAAAAAATAAAAATTAAAAAAAGTTTAATAAATTAAATATAAGTGGAAGAAGAGAAAAGAAAATAAAATATCCCCAAATGTCACAAAGGCAACTCACGACCTCCCACAGGTAGACCAATGCCTGGCCTGTTCCCAAGCAAAAGGTGGCTGACCTCCTTAAACCCCTCTCTTTTCACTTTTATTGCTGAGCATGATGTTATATGGTAAGGAATATCTCTTTGATGGGATCATCTGCCTGGCTGTGTCCCCTTCCAACCTATTGTGCATCCCTCAGTCTATTTTCTGGGCCAGGGCAGGGTGAGAACCAGAGAAGGCCTTGATGCTGTGCAAACACTGTTTAGCAAAAGCTAGAAGATTAGTGTGTTACCAGTACTGTTTTGGCCACAGATCTAAACCATAGCACAATATGAGCTCCTACGAAGAAAATGATCTCTATCCTAGCCAGACCCAATATAACTGCCTTATCAAAAATTGGAATAATTCTTTTAATTTCATTAAATTTAAGCTGGAATTATAATAACTGGTGACTGAAATAACAATCTAGTTTACACACTTCAATGCTTACCTCTATGTTGTTTGAAACTGTTGCTTAAACTACGTTTATCATTTATTCTTTCTTCTCAGTTTAAAGTACTATTAGTCAGTTTCTAATAAAACTGTGGAAGAATTACCACTTCCATGAGTGTTCCAAATCTCCCTGGCACCTTTTCTGGAAAAAAAACCCAGTCAAATCTTTGTGGTGATATATTACGTGCATACAGCAAATGAAACATATTGCACACTTTAATTTCTGCATGCCTTAGCATTGCTGAAGAAAACCCAGCAATTCTTGCGGCTTTAGATGAATGCACATGTTCACTAAGAGTATAATTTAAGGTAGTTTTCATGATATTTGTGGAATGTGGAACACACTTTAGAGTTCTGTGCTGTGCTCTGAAGCACCAGTGACTGCTCTTCTCTGGAGGGCAATCTGGGCTCGTGGGCCCCCCCCAGCTGACTTCACAGACCTTAGGACATGAGCCATGCTGAGTAGAGAGGGACTACGCTGCTGGCATAGGCCCTTCTCATTTCTAGCTATGAACACAACCAGGAGAGAGATCTGAACTGAATGTTGGTAACCAGAAAAATGCACCCAGAACCTTAGAGGAGCTGTTATTGTTGGTGTGGGCAGAGTGCTTTAAGGACATGGCAATTCTGTTTCCAGATCCTAATTGGGTTGTGTGGAAAGGGGTTGCTCACGGGGGCTCCACCATACCTCCCAGTACTTCCAGCTTCGGGGCTGACTCACACAGGAGCAACTGTATTGCATTTACACCTACAGCAGCATCACATCTCTGTCTCTGTGGAAGGCCAGTGGGAGAAGTCCTGCAGCACTGTTGCAAATCAGACTTAGATTTCAAATTGCTTACAGATTTTAGGAAACGTTAACCCTTGCAATGATCATTGTTTCTAATAGAAATAAAGACGTCAGCTGTAAAGGTGCTACATTACCTTACATAGAAACACACTACCTTTTGCCAGCTGATGGTTGGGGCCCAAATACTCCTTCAGTATTAATTATCTGTTTAAGTGGATTATTGTTGTTGCTCCCCAGCTTGAATGGAAGCCTGATGTCCATCAGTTTATTCTGCTAACTGCGGTCAACACTGTAGAAGCCCTATGAGTTCCCTTTCTATTGCAGTTATGTAGAAATACTATGTCCAGACTTTCACTACTACATGCTGCTCCTTTTTCTTTGACCAGTTTGTGCAGCTGTGACACTGTCTACAGAATAAATAAAACCATGAAAAGAATATGATATACATTTCAATTCAAAGTGGAACAGTATTTGTAATCAGCTTCCCCTTTACCCAACAACCAAAAAAACCCCAGCTCCCAAACTAGCAGTCTTTCCACTAGCCATTCACCATCCCCTATTCCCCTTCCTCCCGCCTCTCCTTCTCAGTCACAGGCATCATAACTGTACCAGTCACATTTCAAAACACATTTACTAATTGGTCCCATTAACCATCATCAGTGAGACATTTAATTTCTTCTGCAGTTCATCAACATGTTGGATTTGTGTTTCATTTAATCTATGTCAAACCCCTAGGGAATGTCCAGTTACTATACTTCACTTTTCTGTTGATTTTCCAGTGCAGTATGTGTTATAATGTGCTGCATGCTGAGAATTCTCAGGTTATGAAGTACACAGCTAAAATCATTGCTTGAAAGCTTTTGGTGATTGCTCATCTCTCAGTCCTAATGCATGAGTGAAATCTTTGAAAGAAAATTACAATGCATGGAGATTTTAGAAAATCCACATTGTTTATTTGTTTATTTGCATATTAAATGTAGAAAATAATCTCACACATTATTATTTCTATTGAAACCAGAAATCTCTCATACTGTGCAGAAAAAGGGAAGGCAATGTTACAGGGATTAATAATGCATCTAATATGAATCTCTTGGTAAAATTAAAGATGAAAGAAACAACATAAAAATAGCATGAAAGCTGAGACATCAAAACACAAAAGCATGGGCATTCTGAATTCAGACTGCCATTTCACTTTTATTACAGATCTTTTGTGCCTAGGTGTTTTAACAACAAACTACACAAATCCAAAGCACTTTTGAAACAAATTCTTTCACTCATTTATGAAAAAAGAAGGAAATGTATCATTCAAAAAGTTTCTTAAATACCCAATCACATACCAGTAACTTACTGGTGCAGGAAGGTAGTAGTATAATATACTACAGAGGCTCCCTGACACTACATATTACAAATCCCTGTTTTCACAGCTTATAATTTTGCAAAATAATTATGATTTGGGCTGAAATTTTCTATGATAAATGCCCACCTGAGGCTGTTTCTTTGGTGGGCAACATTCAATCAAACAACTCAACCATTTGGGGGAATTGAATTAGGGGAAAATTAACATAAAAGAGTTAGCTACCTCGTTTTATAAAGCTGAACCATGCTTTGAAGCCCAAACATCACAATTGCAGTCAGGGTGCTTTTTACCACCTTTTAAAAAAAATATAGAAATTTGACCAGTTCTAAACACTTGAAAAGGAAATGATAAACTCATGTCTGCATATCCTGGAAAAAGCTCGCTAGAACTTGTTTTGCCCTAACAGAGTTCTCAGTGCTGTGCACAGAACTGCACATGTTCTAGGCCCCAGAGTGACTGAGGATGCTGCACATCGCTCAACCATGTATGTGTCATCCCGACTGAATGAATGAGCACACTTTATCCCTCGTGGTTCCTGCACATCACAGGTCTGCGCAGCATTTGCTACAGCTTGCCCATGGCTAAGGGGGAAAGGCTGGACCAGGATGATGTTAACCAGGCACCAAACTAGAAGGCAAGGAACCAGAATCTCCTGTGTGGTTAATGAATATCCTACTGGCAAAAAGAAGCTCAGAGAGATCAGTGTCAAAAGTATCCACTGAACTTAGTCACCTAATCTGAAATACCACCCCGTTTCTTTATTTCTGGAATGCTGAGTGTCATAAAGCTTACTGATACTAGGTCTCTCCCACAGAACACCACAATAGCAGGGTCATTTTTAGGGGATAATGAGACCACTGCTGGTAAGGAGATGCCACATTATTACTAAGGTAAGTAGTGGTGCAGCATTTGATGTACTTGATGACCTATGTATCTATTTTGGTGAGAGAGTAATAGAGAAAAATTAAGTCAGCAACCGAATGAATGAATGCTGATGGATGGGGATGATAACCCAGCAATGAATGACAAGGAAAACTGAAATACTTTGGTTTTGCCTCACCCTTACCAGGCAAGCCTGCTCCCAGCCCTCTGCTCATACCAGCAAGGTTTGGAAAGAAGAATGATTGGGTAGCAACAGGCAAGGGATTACTTAGAAAAACTGGATTATTCAATCTATAGAGACTGAAAAGATACTAAAGGCTGGAGAAGAGTTGGCTGATGTAATTACAAAGCTGTTTACTAGCTATTAGAAACCATGGCAAAGACAGATCAGGCCCATATTTAAGAAAGGACAACCCGGGGAACTATCAGGTGGACACACAAAGCGCAGTCCCTGGTGGGATGGAGGATATATATCCTCCTAGCATCCATTTATGAGCATGCAAAGGACAAGAAGGCAATCAAGAACAGTCAGCACAGATTTACAAAGGCAAGTCATACCTGACCAACCTGATTGTCTTCTATGACAAAATGACTGGCTGGGAAGATAAGGGGTAACATTTCCCGGAACTTTCACTCCACTGAGGCATTTGGCAATGCCTTCCACTACATTCTTGTTTGGAGGCTGAGAAAGTGTGGTGGGGTATACACTCTTTTAACTGGACTGAAAACTGGCTGCACCACTGGGCTCCAAGGCAGTGTTCAATGGCTTTAGGTCTAAAGGTTGGTAATGAAACAAGTACTCTAGGGTTTGAAAGCAGTGACGGTGCTGTTCAATATCTTCTCCTGGATGATGAGGCAGAATGCTCCCTCAGGAATTTTTCTGAAGAAGTGTTTGACACACCAGGTGATAGAGATTCAGCTCTAGGGGCCTTGAGAAAACTGAAGACTGGGCCAACAGAAGTTTTGTGAAGCTCAAGAGAGAGAAGTGCCAAGTTCTGCATGTGGGGTGGAAAAACCTCATGCAGCGGTACTGGCTGAGTGGCACCTCCCTAAAAGGACCTGGGGGTTGCAGTGAGTATCAAGCTGAATATGAGCAGAAGTGCGCTGCCAACATGAAGAAGATAAAGTGCATATTGGGCTACACTAGTAGCAGTGAGGCCAGCACTTAGCGTGTCACTCTACACAGCATTGACAAGGCTGCAACAGGAGTACCATGTCCAGTTTTGGGCTCCACAGCTCAAAATGAGTGTCAGGAAACTGGAAAGGGTCGATCAGAAAGCAAACAAGCTGTTTAGGAGCCTAAAGCATATGTCCTACAAGAAAAGGAGGGACCTATAAGTGTCTAGTCCAGCAAAGAGGAGGCTAAGGGACAATCCAAAAGCAGCCTACTACTAGAAGAAGGGCAGTTACAAAGATGACGTGGCCAAACTCTTCTTTGTAGAAGCACACAATTTAACAAGAAGCAGAAGCAACAAGTTGCAGCTTGAGAAGTTGAAAATGAACGTTACAAAAAACTTTCTCACTATACAGACAGGACAGCACTGGAGCAGTCTCCAAAGTGGTGAAATCTCTATCCTTTCTAAGGCACAGTTAGAAAAAGCCACAGCTGATGTAGATCCAGTATTGATATTAACCTCACTTTGAGCAGGAGGTGCATTAGATGTCCCTTGCAACTACTACTTCTATGAGTCTAGGACAGAAAAAAACCCCTGCTGTTAAGCCTTAGTCCTTCCAAACAGTGTGCTTTAGCAAATCTGAATTGCCTAGGAATAAGAATACAGCTGGGCAACCATTACTAATAATTTTCCATGAATATATATTCCATCCTTAAAAGCTTTTATACTAATTATGTTCACAAGTCCTTTTTCACTCCATTTCCACAAATGAATTTTACCTGAAGAAAGATTCAATGAATTCTAACTACTGGACAACAGCTATGGCAAGCAAATTTTTCCTTCTATAGAGGACCATCTACTACTAAAATCTTACTCAGGCTCTCTTTGCAGAGTTTGATTTCTCTTCAGGGTCTTTCAGTTTATACAGGTGGACTGCTCTGTCAACAAGAGATTTATTGATACAGAGTTCTGCTAAGACAAAAGAATTTGTGAATATAATCACCAGGGCAATAAGTAAGTTGTAGCGATTTACAAGCCTCGCAGATTGCAAAATTTTAAGGTCAGAAACAGGGGTGTGGGAAATAACCTAACAACGTAACAGTTTCACAGAAAAAGGTGTAGTTAGATGACAATCTAAATGTGAATTAACAATGCCACTTTGTTGCAAAAAGGCATAGTCCATAGTGAAAGGTATAAATAGACAGACAGCCTGTAAACAATTCTTCTGTTCTACTCTGCTCTGTTAAAGCCTCAGCTGGGTTTCTTTTTTCAATTTTGGGCACCACAGTTTGTGAAAGATGTAAAATTGAAGAGAGCTCAGTAGAATAATAAAAACAACTGGGATTCTAAAAAACATAACTGGAAAGAAAAAAACTGAATGAATTATGATTCTTTAACTTAAAAAAAAAATAAAAAGGAAAAAAAAGAGAGAAGACTAAAAGGGGAATTTCTCCAAATATATAAAAGGCTGCAAGTAGGAGAGAAGGAATAAATTATTCTCCATGACCTAAGAGACAGAACAAGGAATGATGGGTTTAAACTGCAACAAAGTTTGAAATTAGGATTAGAATATTAGAAAATAGTAATATAATAGTAAGAATAGTGAAGTGCTGAAATAGGCGTTCTGGGAGATTATGGACTCTTGAACTGTAGAGACCTTCAAAACAATGTACATGAACTACCACTACTCACAGAGATATTGCTGAGGAAGGAGGCAGATTAGATAGTGAATCTATGGAAGTGTTTCTTTTTATTTTTCCTTTGACTATATGGAAACCAATTACTTTATTTGACTGTTCCATAAAATACACTCAGTTTTGAAAATTAGATATTACAAGCATTGCATTAGTCTCTGTATTTTTTTTTCTAAGGGGTTAATAATTTTCTTTTAAAAAATATAGTGGTTTATTTCTCCTTTGGATTTGTTTGGGTTTATCTTTCTTCCAGTTATCTTGTACTGATGGGACTTTATCCTGGAACCATGGAAATTCCCACTATTTCATTTACACAGAGGGCTTAAGAGAGGAGTTTGAATTTTGTGCCTCAAACATTTTCATACCAAAAGGGTTTTTACAATCTTCTGCTCATGAGCGAAAGTAATAATCAAGAAACTTGATAAGATAACAAGAAGTAATTTCTGTTCATGGAAATTATGCAACAAAATAATTTTGCCCAATCAATACATTTGATGAAATAGTTATTTTTTCATAAGCTATTTGTGAACAGAAGGGGGGGGGGGAGAAAAAATGGAAAAGAAAAAGAAACAATGTGTCAAACAAATGATTCACTAAGAATCATGAGCCTAGTTAAAGCTGAGATGAACATATGTGAGTTACATAATTTTCAATTTAATTTACTACAGTTGGTTTTTTGCAGACTCTTTCCTCTTTATTAATTTCATTTATTTCTGTAATCCTCAACTAGCCACATAATATTTAGTGGGGGGATGTTATCAAAGCCCAGTTGTCCTGTACAGGTGTGTCCAGGGTTGCAAGGAATTAGCTGTTGCTGGTCTTGGAAAAGCATCTGATGTGTCCATGCCGTGTATGACTGTAGTCATAAGCCCAGCTCACATGCTAATGTCAGGATAGTTTATTAGAACAGCTACATTTTTTTTCTTTTGGCAAATACTCTGTGTACCAAGAAATATATTACTCAGTCATCAAAAATATTTTTCACATCCAAGTTAAATTCAGCAAAACCTTTCAGCCCCAAAATATTCAGCATTTTTGAAGATTCTAAATGTGGGGGTTTTTTTGACATTAGCATTTAGTCTTTCTAATTAAGGGAGAAAAAGACCCTCATCTTTCAAAAGAAAATTTCACTTTCCACCTACTTATGCTTCATATTTAATTATCTATCTTTTTTTTTTAAGTAAAAAACTTGCATGTTTAAAGAATCCCACTTCAGATCAAAAACGTTTGACTTAATAGAAAATTATTTTTTGCATAGGTTAAATTTTTGTTTGGCGTGTTTTTTTCAATGTCTGGTAAAGTTTTGAATGCAGCACAACTCATAAGCAGCTTTTTTTAAACTGAGCTAAAAGAATCACTGGCCATATGAGGGCTCTATAATTGTGAATTTCATCATATTCTGGACTTGGGGTTACCATTTCAGCCTCAGGTGAGTATCTCCCTATGAAATAGTCATAAACCAACAATCTCTACAAGCTTATCCCAGGCATCAGAGTCCTCAAAGACCTTTTATCATTAGCAATTCTCTCATACTCTGCAAACACAACACAGGGGCTGCATGGGCCATGCTTTCACACCCAGAATTTCATCCATATTGTGGATTATTACCCCCAAAACTTGACAACATCTGAAAGAATATAATTCTTACAGCACTGTCAGGTAAGTGAAATGAAATAAGCATGAAGTTACATTATTTAATTTCTCTTTGACAGTACCTCCATATCCCATGTTTGTTGCATTTCACTTACATGTCCCCTGCAGAGATGTATTAACATCGTTTGTTTCATTAACAGTGTTACGTTGTCTCCCCAGACCAGCACTGACATTGTAGCTTTACCTTCTTTCATGTCCTAAATTACCATCTCACACTGCCACAGATTTTTTTTTTTTTTTCCTGGTAGGGAACAGCTGTGTTCAGTATATTATTTAGCACCTAACTCTTCTAGTACCAATTTGTTTCCTGGTAAAGGTCTGAACAGTCCCCCAAAGAAAAAGACTTGTGAGAATTACTGTGAACAAATAGACAGCCCTTGTCCTATATAACTGCTATCAGGCAACACAGAAGGTAACGGGAGGTGAAAGAAGTACGCATATTCCCATTTACATAGGGGAAGGTAAGCAGTACAGAGAGTAAGAGACCCAATAAGAGATTTAAACATCTAAAGCAGGACTTGGAGAAAATGGAGATGTTTAGGTAGAAAACTCTAATCTGAGAAGCAAAGCAACAGCTGCTGCCTAAACTTGGAGGCACTTAAACCCAAGAGAGACTACAGTTTTGAGTTTACAAGAGGTTAGCATTTCTCATTACAGGCATGCCTGAAGTTTCCTGAGTGTAAGCAGCACAGCACCTGTCAACAGTGGCCCGCTGTGAACTCGCGCTAAATCCCTGGGGTCCTCCCTGCAGCTCTGTGCCATGCTCCGCAACACCCACCATCCACCGCAGGCCTGAGCACAACACAAAATCATGGGCTTTTAAGAGACGCCTGCCACAAGCGGTGATGCACCTGACCACCCATTTTGCAATCAGCAGCCAAATCAGAAACCAGTTATCAGGAAAGCAGGATCCAGTTATTTTTTCTGCTTTATAGGAAAGAATGAAGCACCTGTTTTTGCAGAACTTTCTCATCTCGAGGCTATTTCCATTTTTACATTAAATAGTCTTTGAACTATGGGAACAGAAATAGGAACCCAAGTTTCTTTGCCTTCAGGTGAGCACGCTAATCAGTTGGTTAAAAGTTTTGTTCGTGTTTCCTTGAATTATTTTCTTAACAAGTGCAGGGTTACAACATGGTGACTGGAGAATAATCAGATAGCCTATAGTGTGTCTAACTAGTAGATACACTTAACCTGAATGACAGATTTAAACTACTGTGGTTACATAGGGAACTGAACCCAGATTTTTCATAGCTGAGTAACAGTAGGATATGATATAACTTTTGCCCATGTTTTAAAACAGAAAAGTGCTTCCATTTTTTTCACTTTAAATAATAATTAAAGGCACCAGCCTAGCCTAGCTCTTGGTGACATGACCAGGGTCACTGAGGGACTTTGTAGCACAGCTGAGAATAAAACAAACAGGTACAAAACCAGTCTTGTCTCAAATCAGATTTTTTTTTCTTTTTTCTCTACGAAAATCACATTAATTTCTGCTTTTTTTTTTTTTTAGAGGGGAGGAGGAAGTTAAGGTAAAGTACTGTCATACGTTATGCAACTTATCCTGAGTATATTCAAGTCATGTTGCATCTTCTAAACTTAGGAATAAACATGAATTTTGCATGGCTATTTACTTCCGTTATTACTGAAGGAAAAACACAGCTAAGTAAAATGAGCTGTAGTCTATACTCATTTATGCATTATACATAAAGTAGCTGGTTAAAGTTTGGTACACTACATCTCTAAAGAAACTTTTGAAAACAATAGGTTTGTATGGACATGATCACAAAAAGAATTATGAAGATAACAGGGTTAACCTGCAAGTCTACTTAGGTCAGCCACACTTTTAGCTGGGAGAATGATATACATGAATAGGCACTACTTGTATTTGAGACCCAAGGTTGAGTTTAGAGGCTGGAAAAAATGTTGTTTACAAATTTTTACTGGAAATAGTATTGAAATTACAAATTTGAACTACTTAAATTAATTTTTGTTGAGTTGAAACTTATTTTTAAAAGCATCACAGTGCAGTCTCAATGATTTTATTCAATACTTATACACCTTAGCAAGCTGAAGGAATTCTAATTGTGTACATTTGTCATTTCTAAGCATCTAAGGCTGTATTCTTGCTATGAATGTGCGCAGACACCTCATCGGCTTCAAAGGAAATTGTGTGCATGTATCTGGTGACAGCCTTTTCTGTATTATAGTCAGGATGATGCTGGCCTGGCAGTAAAATTGATATGAATTTTGAATGACTTAGGTCTCCAGGATTGGGCTTTATATTTGAAAAAGGAGAATAGAGGCTAACTCTAAAATGTATTTATATATAGCAAGGTATGAGTCCCCGACTGAATCTAGTTCTGTAACTGAGTCAAAAGGGTTCAGCTAACATCACAAACCATAAGAGTGAAGCTCAAACAGTTTATGAATAGCAACTGTTGCACAGATTGAATTTCTTCTTTGCTATTCAGTCAAGGGGTATTTGTTATTGCTTATAATACTTAGAAAGTCATTTTGGAGTTGAGGTATTGAAAGCCTCATAGATAAAAATATTTTCTAAAATATTAACTAGCCTAATAGAAAGAAGCATTGGGTGCTCGTTTCATTTAAACATTTAATTTTCATGGGAGTCCTTCAGGGTAGCAGAAATATCATACATATTATTAAAAATGAGCAGAATTATAATAGAATGCAGCTACAGAACAATGACTTAATAAAAGATCCTAAAGCACATACAAAAAAGGAAAAGACTGAGAAAATAACCCTGTTATAATACATGCAGGCAAATTTTAGGTTGCCAACAGCTTTTCAATAAAAAAAAAATTATGTGTAATGGACTATCTCTCTAGTTTTAAAGGGGAAATGCAAGAACAGTTCATGTCTTATATTGGAGAAACCATTTTGCCTTTTCTCTTTCAGAAGCTTGGAAAACAGCTTATAATAAGATAATAATTAAGTAACCAATGTGCACTTAGATACATATTTATTAAGTATTTCTCATTAGGTCATTTAGGGACAGAGTTAACACATCATTGGTGGAGCGTCATACACTGAAAATGTCATTTTTTGTGACAAACCACTACTTTACTTCTTATGCTCAGGGTTTCCCATCTACAAGACTGATTAGGAAAGCACTGCCTGCAGTTGTAACATGTTAGTTGAAGAAAGACATCAAAAAGTTGTTTTGCCATGTGACAGTAATCTACCTAATAAGATTGCATTAGAAGACAGTTACAAATACTTTTTTTTTTTTTTCTGTCAGCTTATTTTCTGAAGCTGCACTAGTTTCTGGAGATATTTTTTTCCTGTACAAACATCATGATGTCATTTTTATTTTAGATTTATTTGTAGCTAGAGCTAGAGGAGCCTATGGGAATTTTCCTACTAGGCTGCCATTATCTTCCTCCTTTTACAGAAGGAACAATGTAACCACCTTTATTAAAGCCATGTCAAAATCATATATTCAGAAGGGACCAATACTCATGACTGTTTCACTTTCAGAGTACCAGCTACAGAGTGCCAACACATTTAAAAAAGATGTTTTTCATCTGGCATGTATTCAACATCTTGTTACAGCAGTGCTGTAAATTTAAACTCACCCTGTAACTAACTACATGATCACAAGATCAGCTATAAAGGAAGTTGAAGGAGTAGGTAGTTGGGGTTAAAGTTCGCTATCAATTGGAATCCTCTTATTCATGATTAAATTTAATGTGAAACTGCATCTTTACTGGAAAAAAAAAAAAAAAGACAGACCCTGAATAAAAATTCTCTTATTATATTGAACCTATTTGGACCAATATATAATTGAATTAGCAAATTTAAGATCAGGCTCACTTTACCAAAAGATTTCAAACACATAGCCACTGAAAAACAGATTCTGTGGCTACAATCACTTGGTTAGGCTCACCACAAGGCTAGACTATATTTTATTTTCTTTCCTACAGACATAAAAGGTAAAATGAAATTTATGTAAATAGCATGAAGTTTTAGACTATATTCCTGAACCAAAACACAGCCTGTGTAACTGTAAATATTCTGCTATGAATAAGCAATTTTTCCCTAGTTGACTGTGGTCATGTCTGCTTAGAGGGTTTTGTTGTTGTGTTGTTGTTTTGCTGCTTCTTTCTCTATATGGAAATGGTGGCAAGTCAGAGCATTTTGGAATGTTCAAAATAACATTGAGAAGGAGATAATCCTGGAAATACAAGGATCAAGAAATAAGATTCACTGTTAATTGATCTAACTTTATGCTCATCAACATCCAATTCTTCAAAAGTTCATGAAGCATGTTGTTGTAATCCTGGGGAAGGCTTCTTTGCATATCATAGTAGGTAATTTAAGATTAACCTTCCAAAAAAAGAAAAGTCTATGCATTCAGTTTCCATTTAGTGTAGAGAGACAGACATCTAAATGAAAATCTAGTCCCTCAGCTATTTTTCTTTCATATGCCAGTGAATGAGTATGATGCTACTGTCAGGGCCCTGAGTGCACCAGCAAGATCTACAAGCTCTCCCCTCGCTTCCTTGGGGTTTGCTGCCTGTGTTCAAGATCAGCTCTGATAAGATGAACCTTGTATAAGATGTCTGGGAGAAAAGCAGTTTATGACGAAGAGCGTTCAGGAGGTTTGGATGGAGCGTCAGCCCCTGACTTGGGAGCTGCACTGAAGCTCTGGCCCATGCCTAGGCGAGGCTGCCTGTGTTGGGGTGGCCTTGCATGGCTGCCGTGACCTCCTGACTGGTCCCCAGCTGGCCCCGGTCCCCCAGCCCTGCTCTGCTCCCTTTGCCAGGGCACTAGGGGGCTGCACTTGGGAGGGAGGGCACCCCCAGCTCCCCACACCCAGCCCCTGCCCAGCACCCTGCCCTGCTGCTCCCTGACAGCTCAAAAGTGATGAGGCTTCCCGGTTTGGGATCCTGCCTATGTAACAGTCTTCCGAAGATAAACATGTTTAAAAGGCAGGTAGTTCCTTTCCATCCCTCCTCAAAATCTTTTCTATTACAATATCTGTTTGATTGTATCACTTGATCAGGAAGCAGAAATTAAGATTGGGGTCTTTACAAGCATTACCTGACAAAAAATACATTTGGTTGTGCTTCATCTCTCCTTCAGGAGCTGGATTAAGTCTAAATAGTTGGCTACACAGGGCCAGGCCACATGTCCAAGGACCAGCACAGAATTATTCATACTATTAATTGGAAGCACAGCCTTTTGAAAAGCTTTGGCACAGGCCAGCTACTATTCTTCCATACAGGTTAGGGATTAAAATGGAATAGGAATAATTCCTAATAGGCAGTTTGGATGCAGCCACCCAGCTTTGGAGTTTAGAGAGTTCAGCTGGAAAATTATATTGTTATACAATACCTCAGGCCCAGAGAACAGCCCATGGCCAATTTTACTTACAAGTGACCCTATGAATGCAAGAATCATGAAGCCACCAGAAGCCAGTAGAAGAGCAGAAAAGAAGCAAAAGGCAGAACTGTGGCCACAATTATCTTCTTGAGTGAGTTTTCACATTTTATATTTCACCATCACTGGATAAAAATGACAGAAGCTGTCCAAAGCTCAAGGGTCAAAATCTCAGGACTATCCCAGACTAGTTAGGTGTAGAAACAGTACTTAGTCATGTAGTGTGCCTGCTGCGATAGGGCTGGCAAGACACACATTTACCCAGAATATCCCAGATCTGGGCATTATGGCCTTGCCTTGGAATGTGGACAATATGTATGCAAAGCTTCTTTGCAAGAAGTGAGCGACTCTACCACCTACATCAGTTGTGGTCCAGACCAAAGGTTTCTCAAAGGACTAACGCCTTATGTCTCTGAGGCCTTAGGTACACGAAGACTGTAATGAGGGTATAGGCACAGAAGTACACATGGAGTATGCCACTGTAGAGAATTTCAGGTGAAAAAGAGCCTTCCTGGTACCCTTTATGTCTAGGTGCCTACGGGCAGACCAGATTGCAATCAGAAATAGAGATGAGTTCCTGAGCATGTGAGATTCAACGTTAACAGAACTGTAATGGGCAGATTTCTACAATCTAGAGAAAGTTTATCATACATAGGAAAGTTCCCACCCTTGCCATCACTTTTTTTATCTCTGGTTGTTTATTGAAACATGTGTTCCTAATTTTTTCTGCACAAATGTTCTCTGCTCATTCAAATCAACAGAGGTTTCAGCTCCACTTTTAGCAACAGGGGTCCAAGACTCCAAAGCTCAGCTCAAGGCAAGATGATAAGAACATTTAAAAAATAAGGTTTAAAAAATAAGCTACTGGGTATCTATTTTGTTACATATTTTAAGAGTTTTCACTGTATTAAATTAAACATAAATGCAACAGTGACAAAATGCCAAGGATGGAAAAAGGCACAAAAGGAAAAAATAGCAATGGAAAAATGTAAGTTCACTCCCTTGGAGTAGACCGGGACAGAACCAGAGAGGATAATGTTATCAGGTTTCTCTCCTATGCTTGGAACGAGGAAAAATTTGTTAGGGTTCATAACAACAGACTAGGGTTAGTAACATGTCAAATTCCCATGTCCTGGTGCAAGGAGACTTTATGACGCTGGTCAGTGAGGCTTGAAGCTGGTCAATGGGAGTGTCAACAGAGCGAAGCTGCACTGCCAGTGCCATGGCCTGAAAGCAGCCAAGCCTGCACTCACGGCCTTGCTAAATAAGCCTCCGTGAGCTCTCAGAAGTAAAACACCTAAAGGAGATGATAAATTTATTAATCAAAATAGCTCAGGCAAAACAAGCATCTCCAGCAGGCCACGGCAATACACTTCTGTGGACACTGTACTGCTTTTGTAACATCCTCTAACATCAACAGAAGCCTTCAAACTGAGAGGCTTATTTCAAGCGTTAATTTACATAATCTGTATCATTTTTATGTAGTGTCCTTTAATCACAGTTATGTATAAGCATACTTATAAGTTTGGGGCTTTTTGGTTTGTTTGTTGCTTTTGTTTAAGGCAACTTCTTGACACTTCATAATTTAAAATTGGGATTGAAGAGAAACTGAGGGAAGTCCTTCTTGAGGGATGGAGGTAGAGCGTGAAGAACTGATGAGACAGAGTGTGCCGCCAAGAGAACTTAAGTGAAATGAGAAAACGGGTGTTGGAGGTGTGTTGAACAGAGGTCAGGGAGAGATGCGGATTGTACGGGATTGTAAGTGCTTCAGCAAGAGATGGAATAACCTCATTGAGCTGACTGCCAAAAGCATGGTAGACACAAAGAAAATGCTTAATATTTGGCAGGAGATATTCCACCTAGTTAGAAGTGCAGAGCCTTCCTTAGACCCAGACTCCTTCCTTCTGCACCTGCAGTTTACTGAAGCAGTCTGTTCTCCACTATTTTGCATGGAAAAGATGAAATAATGTTTTGTTTGTTTGGAACTATCTAAAAATTACTCCACATAGCCTTGATGATTGGCAAATGTGGGAAGTGTGAACTGTGCGAGTGCAACCTAAAAAGATGCAGACTTTAAACGGGAAAAAATGTAAAGTGTTTAGAAAACAGGAGCTGTTGATGAAGGCCTATGGAAAGTGGTCTTCAACTTGGACTAGCTTTAACAATGAAGCACATTAACAGTTATAAAAAAAATAAATCAAAATATTTAAATACTGTTTTACAGCCTTAACTCTAAACCTATTAAAGTGTTTTCATAATTCAATTTAAAATGTTGCAGTTGGTGAAGATCATGCCATAAAAGAACATATAATTTCTGACAATCATTAGAAAAGCATTTACACAGTTCCAGAGATTAATGACATCCATCTGTTATGCTTAGTCCTGTGAAACTTTTAAATGCATATATTAGAAGAGAATCCTTTTTTATTTTTTTTTTTTTTTTCAAATTCACTTTCTAGTTCTACAGACCCTGAATGCTACATCCTTGACTGCTGGAAATCAGCTTAATTCCTGTGAGTCTCAGGCTGTAGCCCCTGGGTTTATGAGACATGGGAAGTCTGTAACCATCAACAGATTAGTATAATTGCCACAGTGAAAAATAACTGATGTCAGCCTTTGAATGTCATATCACTAAACACACCCTTTTTTTCTCTTCCATTTATAATGCAACGCCTTTGAGTATGTTAAAAATGTAATGAGAACAAAAAAATGCTGTTCTAGAAAGACAGCCATATAAATATTTGAATGGAAAAAGAAAAGGGTCATTCAAAGTAAACAGCTCTATCTAAGAAACTCAATATTTGACCCCCATGAACTTAGGTATACAACTTGTACCCTGAGAAACTGAAATTCACTATATTTATTTAAGGATGTACGTTGCTCTATCATGAGAATAAAGCAATGGCATTATTGTTCTCAGTTAATGAAACCTGAAGGCTGGAAAAAGGCCAGCAGTGAAGAGAGATACTATCCACAAACACCGAAAGCAGAAATACTTAGGTCTAGGTGACAAAATTATTTCCACTGTGAAGAAAGTAGTAAATTTACTCCTAGATAAAAATGGTACTATAATATGATTCACATATGAACCAATGAATGTAATTAGATTTTTTCATGAAGTGTCTTAAAATATTTAAATTCTCACTTCTCAGAAGTTTGCATGATTAGAGCACAAGACTAGGAACTCGGAAGAACTAGGTTACAATCCCATCGCTGACACTGCCTCGGCGGGAAATGGTGGTCAAACGAACTAATCATTTCTGAGTTTCATTTCCGAGTTTCATTTCCATATTGTGCAAAACTAGGTGTAAAAGCATGTATTGGCATTAACTACTGTAGATGCCAGATTTTAATTTCATACGTTTTAGGAAGGAACGGACTGCTACTGTCAGGCGGTCTCGTGTTTTAGTTAAGACGACTGATAACACGTCTTCTCGTCGCATCCTGAGGACAACCCCCGGCCGCTGCTTCAGCCAGATGCGGAACGACAGACACAGAGCCATCTCACCTAAGGTCAACCATCTAAGGTTTCAACGCCCCATCCAGGCGACGGCAAGAGACAGGCACCTCCTTAGGGCAGTTCACGCCTTCCTAAAGCAGGTGGGTCGTGCAACAGGCGAGAGGAACAGCCCTCTGGAAAAGCCCGTCTCTCCTGGCTGTAGGGAAGCCCAGAGGATCAGCTCGGACTGCACAGGCACGGCCTGAGGTTGCGAAAGTTGGCCGAGGGGCATCCCGCCTTGAGGGCCGGAGCAACTCCTGGCCATGTGCAACCCTCCAGCTGTAGCCTGGCCGGGTGTTTTTGGATGGAAACGACTTCTCCCCCCGCCCGCCCCCCCTCCCTCCTTTTCCTGTCATTTCGGTGCGGGGGTCCCTCGGCAGAGGCGCACCGCGGTGGGCACGCTCTTCAATCCCCTTCCCCCCCGGGAAGCTCCGCCTCCCCACACCGAGCCGCGGCCCGGGGGGCGCCCGGGGGCGGCGGGGCCCTTGGCGGCGGCGGCGGCGGCGGCGGCGGCGGCGGCGGCGGCGGCGGCGGGGCCCTGCCGGGCAGTGACGCCGCGGAGCCCCGCCGCCGCCGGGCGCAGGGCGGCGCGGCCAATGAGCGGGGCCGGGGCGGGCTCGGGAGCGGCGCCGCCGGTACTTAGGCTCGCCGGAGGGGCCGGGCAGCCCAGAGCGGAGCGGGGCGGCGCGGGCGGAGGAGCCGGGCGCTCGGCGGGGAGGACGGAGCTCACCTCCTCTGCAGCGCCCATGGGGACAGGACGACTTTGAAGGAGTTTGGGGGGGGTTCTGGCGCTGGGCGACCACGGGTACGGAGGGGGGGGGCGAGAGAGGGACCCCTTGGCGGGGGGAGGGGGGATGCTGATCGCCGGCTCTTTGCCCGTTCCTTGCGGAGTCCCGGCCGGGCTGCGGGGATCGGGGGGGGGTGCCGGGTCCGAGGCCGTGTGCTCCTCCAGCCGCCGTCCCGCATGCAGCGCTGCCCAGCGCGGCTCGGCTGGGCGCAGGCGGAGGGAAGGGCTCGGGACCCCCCGGGCCAGACCCTCCCCGCGCCCCGGGAGCCCTCTCCCCTTGCCGAGCGGGGAGCGGAGGCTCCCGGGGCAACAACTCCGTCGCTGCCCCCCCCCGCCCCCCGCCCCGCGCAGAGCTGACAGGCGGCAGGGAGCCGCCTTCTCCCGCGGCGGTGGGAGCGGGGACCCCCGGGACCGTGGGGCTCGGGCGGCCCCGCACGGCGCGGCCCGGCGAGAGGCGGGGGGGGGCCGGGGCTGTGCCGTGCCCTGCCCCGCACCCCGAGGGCAGGGGGAAGGATCCGCGCTGGGAGTTTCTGCCTCGCACGGAGGCAAGGGGAGGGAAGGAGCGGGGGAGGGATGGGGGCTCAGGGCGGAATCGCCGAAATCTTTGGCATATGCCTTGATTTTTTTTCTCTCTTTTTCTTTCTTTCCTCCCTTCGCTCCGCTCGCACCCTCCTTGCCTTCTCTTGTTCTCTCCGTCCCTGCCCACCCCACCCTTCCTTCAGATCCGGCGATTCCTGCCCTCGCCTCGCCCTGTCATTGATGGGAAATCAACTGGATCGCATCACCCACCTGAATTACAGCGAGCTGCCGACCGGGGACCCCTCGGGGATCGAGAAAGACGAGCTGCGCGTCGGGGTGGCTTACTTCTTTTCGGATGAGGAGGAGGACCTGGACGAGCGAGGCCAGCCAGACAAGTACAGCGTGAAGGGCTCCGGCAGCCCTGGCCAGGAGACGCCCACCCATCACCTCCACCACCAGCTGGTGCTGAACGAGACCCAGTTCTCCGCTTTCCGCGGCCAGGAATGCATCTTCTCCAAGGTCAGCAGCGGCCCCCAGGCCGGGGACCTCAGCGTCTACTCGGTGTCGGCCCTGCCTGCCCTCTGCAAGCCGGGGGACCTGCTGGAGCTGCTCTACCTGGGGCCCTCGGAGCACCCGCCGCCGCACTGGGCGGTGTACGTGGGCAGCGGGCAGATCATCCACCTGCACCAGGGGCAGATCCGCCAGGACAGCTTGTACGAGGCGGCCGCGGGCAACGTGGGCCGGGTGGTGAATAGCTGGTACCGCTTTCGCCCGCTGGTGGCCGAGCTGGTGGTGCAAAACGCCTGCGGGCACCTGGGCTTAAAAAGCGACGAGATCTGCTGGACGAACTCCGAGAGCTTCGCCGCCTGGTGCCGCTTCGGGAAACGGGAGTTCAAAGCCGGCGGGGAGCTGCAGGCTGCTGCCGGCACCCAGCACCAGCAGCAATACTATCTCAAGATCCACTTGGCCGAGAACAAGGTGCACACCGTGCGGTTCCACAGCCTGGAGGATCTAATACGCGAGAAGCGCAGGATCGATGCCAGCGGCAAACTGAGGGTGATCAAAGACCTGGCTATAGTGGATGGGAAAGAATAGGGAGTCGCGGGGGTGCGCGGCTACCTTCCTTCTGCCCTGCCCTGCCCGGGGAGACCGGCCTGCCACAGAGACGGCAGGCTGCACCTTCTTTCCGTGGGACGCGACTGGAAGCGGGATCCATGGCAACATTCCAAAAAACCAGCATTCTTTACGCCCATAGCCAGTATTTTGTTTGGCTTTCCAGAGCATTAACGCTGAAAGAGCGAGAGAGAGAGGAAGAAAAGAGGGGGGAGGTGCAGGAAGGCTGTTCTCGGAGCGTGTGGACCAAGTCTCTCCTGTCGATCGATGTTGACCATTCTAGCAACATGCCAATAAAATTTCAAATTGAAATTTTTTTAAAATTTTTATTTCATGGCTTTAATCCATGATAAGTTTTAAACATCTGGGGCCATGGATGTGGATGTAGCTAAATGAGTTTCTAGCTAATGTTTGCCTTGCAGCCAACCAAAAGCATCAGTCATGCTTTACTAACTGGGAGGGGAAGGGGGGGGCCGGGGGGGGGGGGGGTAAATACCTGTTTGTTTCGTTTCTCAGCACTGTTGCTTCAGCCTGTAGCTGCAACCCAAATTTTGTCCCAGCCAACTCTAGCAAGATATTAATAGGGGAAAATGCTTTCACATTTCTGGTTGAAATCTATCCCATTTAAAATACTTGTCACCTTTGCTTTCTGTTTGCAGCTCTCTGCTAAATGTCACCATAATGCATAAGCTCTTTCCACCTCTTCCCTCCTCCCACCCTCCCTGCCTTTTTTTTTTCATTTGGAAAAAAGTTGGTGAGCAGCTGTTTTCCTGAAACTAAATTCATTGGTTAAAGAAAGTGGTGTATTTTAGAGAACAGTATACTCAGCATTGCTCCTCAGAAATCCAGCTGCTAGGATCTCATGCTTGAGCTGTGGATTTGTATCGCTGTAGTGATTCTCGCTGCACCACTGCTTCAATACCTCTTCATGCACAGGTCAACAGAATCCTGCAAGAAACAAATAGGTTCCAGTTCTGCATGTTGCCTCTTTGAAACAGCAATTTATTGCATATTTACAACTCCACTTATAGAAAATAGATGTAATGTGGCCAAGTTCATCTTGCCTTTCAAATTCCAAGCAACTAAAAATCCTGTTCAGTCTAAGTTTTGAAATCCACAGCTGCATTTAAAAGGTACCTCTTAATGTGATGTGAGCAATGCCTTGTCTGTATTTCAGATCCTCTTCACTCATTGCTTAATTCTAAGTTTTGAAGTGAAAGATCAGAGTATTAAACATCTATTCAAAAACCCCTAAACAAATTAAATATACTGGGGCATTTCTAGAGCTGTATTATTATTATGAGCTGCATACAACTTGTAATAAGCATTTTGTCTTTGCATGTTTCAGTACTGGAAAGAAAATGCATTTGTTTTTGTCCCCTCTTCCCACATCAATGTCAGGTGGCAGAACAGAAGTAATACCCCTCTTCTGTATATACAATACACTCCACCCCCTATCAATGTACTGTGTCCTGGCTCCTTTTGGTATTAAACAACGTCATAAGCAACCTTGTTGCAACAGTAATTTCATTTCTACAAAGCATTTGCCTCCTGTAGCTGAAGCTGTGAGGGTGGAGTGTACTTCATTATAATAAAAGTGTCAGCATAAATATCTCTTAAAAAAAAAAAAAAGACAACCAAAAAATAAAACACAAACCCCCAAACCTGCACCCCTTCAGTGAAGGTCATCTAACTGGCTTTGTGTTTGCTGATACACTTGGCAAAGTTATGTGGTAATAGGCTCCCCTGAAGTACCTTGGTTAGTACAATACAGGGTATAGATGTGAAAAATGTGAATTGTCATTACTGTCAAATTACTGCTGAAATAGCCACAAATCACAACATACCTTTTAATAAATGTGTAATATTTTCGCTTTATATTGGCAATAGTTGCTGTCTGATAATGATAGCTTTTTCCATAACATGAGCAGTCTCCTCTTGTTTTGTGTATCTTGATTATTATACTGCATTAGATATCCCAAATTGTCTGTTAGAAATTATTTCCCTCTATCACTTGGTGGGAGCACTGTGGGATTGCAGAAAGGTACCAGTTTTACACCTAAGGCACTGACAAAAAAATTAAAACTTAAATGCTAGGAGAAGGAGGAGTGGGCAAAAGTAATTTATTGGAATTTCCCCTTATAAAAATTATGCATGAGAGAACTGAGGTTGCAAGAGGCAGGGAGAATTACATGAAGAGGGAATAAATAACAGAATGTGTATGAAGATGGGATGAATGCAGTACAGACACGTTAATTTTGATTTCTGGGATGCTTTTTCTTCAAATTCCTTTAGATGAATAATGTAGGATTAGAGAGAGGATCCTTGCAAGAACAGCATTGCATGTCCTCACTAGTGAGAATTTAAAACAGACTGGCTTTAAACTTTTCACTGTGCTTTGCAAATACTCCATCACTCTACCGAAACAGCCATTTTGACTCTGGGTTTTTTTTGTAATGATTTACTAACTTGGTTCATAAACACAACAATTTTCCTTGTTTTACCTAGCTAGATGTAGGACGATATTTTGTAGTATATAACGGAAGTGATAGGAATCAGTCTATGCTTATTTATTCAAGCTCTGTCAGAAGTCTTTGGCATCGCTCCAAATTTGTACAGATAGAAGTAACAACAAAGTTAAGGCCTTAGTCCTTTGCATAAGGTCCGGAGAAAATGCATTGGAAATATTCACAGATGGTATTAACCTAGGATATAGTATTGCCATGACTATGTTCAAGTAGCAGCCTGTTATTAACAACAAAGATACCCATACAGATCCTTTTTGTTTTTTTTCTTGAGCTAGATTTCAGTCCAGAGTTACTGACAGCAATCTGGTCCTGATTCATAGTCCATTGAAGTTAATGGAAAGGTTCTCACTGATTTCAGTGAGTTTTGGATCAGATTTTATTGTTTAGGAGGTGGTTAAAATTTGTGGACCTTGAGAAGAAGTGAGATTTAAGATGTCATTTCAGAGACCAGAAGGGCCACCTTTCTGAGATGGGAGACAGTGGAAGCAGGCAATACTGCAAAAATAAGGGAAGAAAACACACTAGTTCTGAAACAAGCAGTTTTAGTCTGAGACGGCAGTAGGGAAATGGTGAAAAAGACTAAGTGAAAAGTGGGTATAAGAAGTTGTTCAGTGCCTTGAAACAAGAAATGGAAGGCAGGGAAGCAGTCAGCTGCGAGAAAGGCAATGATGTGAATGACTGACAGGTAAAAAATGTAATTGATTATACTCATCTTTCAGGATCAGTGACCTGCCTGGGTTAACATTTCCATTTCCAGCAGTAAAGATATTGACAAATTATATTATATCCGTGGAATCTGTTTACATTCTGCAGTCTAGCTACCTAGGGTAAATATTTATATCATTCATTGCTCTTGAAGTACTGACTTGTAATATGACTGCAGTGTTAGGATACTTTGCACATCTTTCTTTTGTGTCACGTTTCAAGCTTTCTGTTATCTATTTGGGTAGCAGTTTTATAGAATCTCTTTTGCTTGGATATGATTGTCTTTTCAAAATGCAATCTTTTGAATTGCTTTGAGGCTAACATTTTATTAAAAATTCAATTCATGTCCTCTTGAAACACAGAGAGCCTTTGTGAAATGTTCTACTGTCATGACCAAAATGTTTACTGGTTATTGGCTGTGCATGTAGGTAGAGGACTGTAAGGATGGGTAGCAAAATAGGTTTTGTCACTGTCAGATTTTGTCTCCATCTCCATCTTATGTTTCCCGGTTACTTTGTTTCATTTGGTAGGATGTTTTTCCCCTCTCAAGTCATTATGGTTGTATAAAATGAAAAAAACAAAACCCCAAACCCCCTCATAGCGTGTTTTTTAGGGCAATATGCTGTTGATCCATATGTGGATTTCAGATTAAAAGCAGGGTGTAACAAGATACGTCCTTCAGGGTGTGACAAGAAATGGCCCTCAGTCTGTGCTAGAGTATGCACAGTCTTAATTATCCTGCCTCGTTTCATTTTAGTGTCTTTCGTATTCAGGTAAGTGATGTGCAAAAATCTGTCAGAGTTTATAGACCTGTTTATGTGATGTGCTGAACATCTGTAACTCCAACCAACGTTCGCTGGAGTTGAGGGAACGCTGGGTCTCACTCAGGACATGCAGCACCTTGTGGGATCAGGTACCTGAGCCCGCCCGGTTCCCAACCCTCTGTCTGCAGAGGAAGTCGTGGTCTGGGATGGCTACTGCTAATTTTAAGATTTAGGTATTTTCTATGAAAGATGTCTGCTAGAGTAGCTTAACAGTGTTCTGCCCATAATTATACTTGGCTGTGACTAAAAAGTTGTATGTGTTGCTGCTTAACATTGTGCAAACAGTATGTTTTCTGCTTTATAACCCAGGAGGAAGATGAAAGTCCCAGTCCCAAAGAATTAATCCAGAAATATGTAAGGAGGTATGATTGGGCTACCATGCTGAGGACAGTTTCACTGCAGAATTAGGGTCTAAAGGATAATAATATATGACTACAGTGTGATCAAGTGCTGCTGTTAGTTCATGAGTGTCAGTGTTTCCATGGCAAGTCTGGAATTTATTTGCTTACTTTATTATTATGAAATATTTAACTTCCCTGTACTTTGAGTTCAGATTTGACCTGTAAAACTGCCCTATGCTCATGGATCCTCTAACACAATGTTAGTTTAATCTGTCAGATTTTTTGCTACAGTTTTATTGTAAAGAAAATTAATGAATACTAGGATCAGATACTTTACTGAGCTGCTTGTAAATCAAAAAGAGGGTAGTGTAGATGTTAGGTTGGAAAAAGGCAATGAACTAAGAATCTTCTGTTACTTGGTGTATCAGTGGATTTACTCCAGATTATATAGATATAATCTATACAGATATAAACGACCAGTGCTGGTTGTTTGGTTTTGGTTTGTTTGTTTGTTTTTTTTTTTAAAGTGGTTGTGGCACTCTGCATTCTCTCTTTTGCAAAATAGTATTATCTTGTTCAGATAATACAAATCCCCTGTGAAGTTCTATTTTTTTGTATATTGAAATGCCACCATGCCATTGAAATTAACAGTTACTTTAAGCATATTTACCTTTGAGAAATAAACTAGAATTTGTCTTATAGGATTTATAACTAAGCAGCTAGTAATATGCACTTTCATTTCTTAATTTTAAATGTTTTGCATCAAGCACAAATGTATTCAGGTGGATATGTCTAGAGGAATCATAGAACTTCCATTAGCAGAAGCCATTCAGAATGAAATGATGCTTTCATATGGTGATGCTTTTTCTCTTTTTTTTCCCCCATATTTTTATTTTGGGGCTTTGGAGCATTTCTGATTCTCCAGATGATCCATGTATGTAAAACTGCTTGCCCCTTCAAGTGTTTGCAGGATCAGGATCTTTAAAATAAAAGAAGATCTATCCCTTTCATGTGGCATTTATTTTGGGCTAAAATCAAGCAGTAGGACGAGCCAGGATCAAGACCTCAACATCAACCTCCTGTAGAATTCAATGGAAGGCTCATGTGTGTGATGTCTACCAGAAGGGCCTTAACTGCATATTCTTACTTGTACATACAGTAATCATCTATGCAAATTGGCATTTTCCTAGGTGAAGTGGGTTAATGCTTTTCAAACATCCCTTTGACTTTCTCTTGTGGGGCTGTGTGGGTACATGTGTTGAGCACAGAGAGAAAATTGGAGTTTAGTGTACTGGCTTGAGCCTCTGAAGTGCTGTAGAGCCAATATCTCCAGCTATTTTGACAAGAACTCAGGTGGAATTTGGAACCAATATGTGTACAACAGAAAAGGGTGGCAGAGTTTGCAGTTAAACTTCAGGCTGTGGAAGGAAGATGTTCAGAGCTAAGCTTGAAATTCTAGTCTTTCTTTCTCTTCTCCAGGGTGCATGAGGGTGAGTAACCGTGCACCCCTCATACATAAAACCATTCACACTTTGGAGATCTATGCTACTTCCTAGGCAAAATAGGGTGAGTAAAATAGGCAGTGTGTCATCAGCCTTAAGTAGCAAATAATTTTCACAGTTTAAAACACTATTTGGATACAGAGTGGCATTGGCAATCTATTCTGAAAAGTTGTATTTTTGAGCTCATAAACTAAGCAGCATAATGCTTATAAATGGGACAATTCAATAATCCTTCTTGGTAATTCCTATTCAGCAGAGGTAAGAGCTTGTTCCCAGTTTGTGTAAATAAAAGAGTAACCTTAATTCAAGCAAATTATCATGGGGTAGAACTTGCAAATAAATGAAACAATCAAACGCCAGATTTAGTTCTGACATGACACTGTCACTGCTGCAGGTAAATAAATAGCAAATACCTAACAGCGTGAGTAAACACAAACTGCTGCATTGTGACACTTCTTCACAGCAGAGTACTTTATGCCACAGAAGGAATATTCCTTGTATGTTATTCAACATGAGTAAACATACCACAATCTGGTCTTAAACCAGATCTTTTTTTTCCATATGTTCCTATTGTTTCCATATGCCCTTTCAGTCAGCTGAAAGCAATATAAGAACTGAGCCTCAAAAATATACTAATTGTTTGTAATTATTTAAGCAGAAATTTATATGCATATTGATATATAACTGATATACTTGTATATACATATACATACTGTGTGTGTATATATTATGCATAAATACACACAAGAAGTCTTGACTATTTTGTTAGTATTGGTAATAAATGGCAGTCATTTCAGTATGTATATTATCTGTGCAACAGATGGATACCCAAGACTTCACTGACAGGATTTTAACACTATTCAAATATTTGTTCTTTAGGGTATGCAATGGTCTTCTGACATCAAGAGAAGTGAGTTAAATATGTGGGTTTTGACATATTGCTACTTACTGGAGGAAAAATATCAAGGAGCACTACACTTTGCAATAATGAAGTACCCTTTTAGAATAAACTATGCTGTTACTGACTGTGTATTTATAAATAAAAGAATGCTCCTGCGAAGTATCCATCCGTCTTTCTCTTTGGCATATTTTAATGGATAGTGCCACAAAGGTTTTTTTAATAATTTGTATGTTTTTACCCCCCATTGTAATATTTTGGAAGCATAACACTGAAATTAGCTGTGTCCTATTGTTCAGCCATGCTCAACTATTGTTGTATAGTTGTTCCTAAGTAAAGAGGTGGCTGGCATTGATACTTCTTGACTTTTCTAATCTTACTTTTCTTGGAACTGATATGTTTATTTCAAAAGCTAAATGGTGGGATTTTGAAAAGCACTCACTATTGATTTGACTCTCCCCATTGAACTCATTGGTGAACCTTCACCAAATTTATTTGGGCCACAGTTAGGCTAACACTGACTGCTTTTAGAAATCTTACCTAATGGGTACAGGGTGAAAGTCAGCTCTGCCAAGACCTGTGAGTGCTCCGTGTGGGCTGGATTGCTGAGAGTTATACTTCTGAGTCCTTGACAGGTGAAATTTCATTTCAAGAACTACAATAACCCAGTTATTCTGCATCCTTACCCATGAAGTTTTTGTCTCACCCAATAAAAGATTATGTATCTTTTTACGTATCCAAAATTCTTCCTCCTCATCAAACCACTTGTGGGTGGTATAAGGCCCTTTTCCATGAACAAACACATCTCTAGAAATCACTGTTGTAGAGACTGTCAGAACTGAATCCTTGCCCAGAGAATACTGTCATTTCCAGAGGCTGTGGAAGAAAAAGAATTCACTCACCTATCCTGCTGAAATCCTTTAATAAAAGAATTTTATTGAAATAAATAAATAAATGTATTGCTACTTGAAAGCAGATCCAGTATAAGAAATCATGGACCACCATAACATTGCTGGTAATTAAAACATCTGACTGAGCAGCAGCAACAGTTATTTTTAAGAAACTTAGATTGCATGTTAAGCTACAACTTCATTGAACAGAGGTACCTTAGATGAATGCAATGACCTGTTAATGTTTATCATAGAGCTATATGATACCGCTCTGTTTATTTGCTAATACGACACAGCCCTACTTTAGCTTTAAATTCAAACATTGTTACATGATATGTCTGCCTACCTGACAGGCTTTCTGGATTAGTATTTCTAGCCTGTGCTGACTTTATACCATTGATTCTTCAGTTAGGTGTAATCAAAGGTCATTAATATTGAAAAGTTCACTTTAATTGACCCATCAACTCATTTTAATTATGGCAATATAAAAGAGTGTCAGGTGCTAGACTCCTACACAAAGGGTCAGTTAATATGCAGATTCATCCTGGCAGTAATATTGCCTGGGTCCCATTAGCTCTAGCTAAGGGCTGTAAAAGAGTTTCCTGCTTCTTTATCTCAACTTCAAGTTGAAGGAATGGGGGAAAAAAGCTTGGCGGAAGAAAAAGGTTCTAAAAAAAAGTCACGCTCAGCAGAAATCTTGGGCTGTTCTTTTATATTTATGCTTTGTATACAGATAAACTCAGAAACACACAGATAAAACTTTCACTGTGTTAGGAGCACCAATTATAGAAATGATACCCTTTACATTTTGGCATGCTAGAAGCTTGCATACTTATGCTGAATAAAGAAGATAATCTTTTGCTTTTCCATTTCACAACACACTAGTAACTTTTCTTAATCCATAGGAACCCAAAGTTGAGTTCACTGTCTGCTGATAATGTACCCAAGAGAAATAGAAATGTCAAATGTTTGCATACTGCAAGTGATATCAGTACTGAAAACCTATCTTCAATTTCATTCTCCTGAAATCCTTAATCTCATACATACCTTTGAGCTTCTAATGACTTTTGTAAGAATAGTGTCCAAGATAACGTGAATGGAAATAAAGCAGGAACATAAAATGTCAGAGGAAGAATTTGTTTCATGTTCAGCTGTGGACTGTCATATATTCCTATTTTCCGTAAAAAAGGAGTAAAATTTGTATCGGTATTTAGGGAACAGTTCAGTTTGCAAGATCCATAGACCTTTTTTCAAAATTCAGGTGTACTTTACTGAAACAAACAATACTAAGGAAAAGGAAAATGTACCATTTTGAGTTTAATAGATTTGTCACATTGGCAGGAAAACTCAAGTCACATTCATTAACCATTCCAAATCTTAGATGAACTAGTTTCAGACTGAACAGCTCAAAACCATGAAACAATTAGTTTTGTATTGGTTTTGTTCATAATGGTCAGTGTTTTGCAAATATGACTAGTCATTTGTGGTGCCTCATCTTCTCAGCACTTCACTGAAGACCTCTCAAACTGGTTATTTTTTCCAAACAACATCAAACTTCTGCCACCTGAAAATGGAGCTGCCAAGCAGTCTCCAGTCAGAAACTGAACATGGAGGACAGCTTAAGTGGAGCTTGGAAAATATTATTCACATATTTTAAAAAAGCTTTCATAGATGTAAAATAAATCTTACAAAACATAGAATTGAATATTGTATCCTACTAAACATTAAATATATTAGAATTTTTAAACACAGAGGTTAGCCCAGTGTATTACATGTAAAAAAGGTAGCGGCTAAGAGGTTTATCTTAAAAATGAACCCACGATATCTTGAATGCAAGATGTAGAGATTGAAAAGGTATTCCTTAAATCTGATTTATGAGCTAATCTACCCCTTCTTGGTGAGGTTTCGATTATTATTCAAATAAATGTGGTTTTGGATATGAATGCTTGTGGGATCTCTGTTACTACTTTTGTTTGTGAGTATTTGTGTGCGAGAATGGCTCTGTGTGATCACAGCTAGCCACTATAAGGATACTGGCATCTCTATTAGCTGTACATTGAGTGTGATCATTAACTGTTAGCCAGGAAGAAGGCAGTAGAAAAATCAATGCAACTTTGGTCAGAGGAAAAATAAGCCAGGGGTGATAGTAGTGGGAATGATCCTTCTGCAAATGACATTTCATCCAATGTATGAGTGGGGGGCAATGCATAATTGAATGATGCAAATGCAACAGGGAATGGAGATAAAAATAAATTCTAGGACTTACCAGACATACAAAATAGTCTGTTGGAGGTGGCACGGTGGCACACATAATGGTCCTCCCACTAGGGCCTGTAGTATCATATAAGCCTGACAAATGGTCGCCAGTGAAGTGATGTTTAGAAATGTTCTTGCAATTCCTATGGTGTCAGTGTCATCAGGTAACGTAAGTATAAAACGTGCAATATAGCCACGCAGCCTAGCTTCTTGTCTCTTTTGGTTAGCTGAGAAGCGTCCCATTTACTCTGAGACCATGGTGAAATGCAAAGTTTTGTTACATAAAGATCTGATTCATCTGATTTCAATTATCAATACGGACTTAGGCTTTTTCAGTACTTAATGGGAATGGGGTGTCCAAGCTACATCATTCTCTGAAGATACCTGCATCTCCATTGGCTATAGGAGGTGTCTAGCATAGCAACGCGCTTAGTTTACGTGCTGTAGTTAAGTGAGACAAAAACAGACTGAAAGGCTCTGATTTCCTCCCTCCTGCAACTTTTTCACCTATAAGTTGTATGTATACTCTTTTAAGCAGTAGAAGGAGAGCTATGTTTTCAGAGGACAACTCATCCTATCTCAACACGCATGTAATAAAATCACCCCCTTCAAATTCCTTTCTCTCTCCCTGTTTAGTGTTTACACAACTCGGATTAACCTACTGCTGGAGTAGCTAACAAAGATGAGATTAACTGAGAAAAAAATGTCCTGAAACTACATGTTTTCTTCTCTCCCAAGATAAGCTCCAATGCTTTGTCAAACCTCAGACTAATAAAGCTTGGTTTACTGAATTGGAGAATGCTGTGTGATCCCAAAACAATGACAGTCTTAGATAGACTGTAGAAAATTGTTAGACCCTAATATTTAACTAATAATTACACAAAAATTATGTCGTAACTGTAAACAATGTATTAATTAAAAAAGGTAAAAAAAAAATTTGAAAAGGTCTTCTGAATCATTTGTCCAATTCTAATCACACACAGAGGAAGACCTGCTGCCCTCTAGTAAGTTTACAGAACTCAGTCAATTATTTTAAGGATTTCCCAGGAACTGATTGCCAGAGCATCTGGACATCTTACAATAAATTAAAAACAAATATTAATTACACAACTATCCATTCAGATGGCTCAATGCACTTTAGCTGCCTTTTATTTGTCTCACAAAGGACCAACATACTGACATGTTAGTTAATTGAATGCTTGATTGAACAAGTAAGCCTTACACTACGCTAAAACCTGCCAAATTTAAATTCTGGTGGCCTGCCAGAGGAATAGATTTCCAGTGTGAGAACCCACCACTGATATCTTAGAAAATGTTAATCTGATGGCTCATTTTAGGAGATCTGCAACTGATTTTAACTTTTCTGAGGGGAAAGAGTGTGAGACTTGTTCTAATGTAAAACTGATTTCCATACCCCTCAAAGTTTTTGTATTGGTTTTATGTGGCAAGGTTTTGGTAGCGACGGGGGTTACAGGGGTGGCTTCTGTAAGAAGCTGCTGGAAGCTTCCCCTGTGTTCGAGAGAGAGCGAGCCCATACCAGTCGGCTCTGAGACGGACCCGCCACTGGCCAAGGCCGAGCCAATCAGTGATAGTGGTAACGCCTCTGTGATAACATTTTTAAGAAGGAAAAAAGTTGGGAGAGTGAGAAACAGCCGCTGGAGAGAGGAGTGAGAACATGTAAGAGAAACAAGCCTGCGGACACCAAGGTCAGTGAAGAAGGAGGGGGAGGAGATGCTCCAGGCGCCGGAGCGGAGATTCCCCTGCAGCCCGTGGTGAAGACCCTGGTGAGGCAGGCTGTCCCCCTGCAGTCCAGGGAGGTCCACGGGGGAGCAGATCTCCACCTGCAGCCCGTGGAGGACCCCACGCCGGAGCAGGTGGGTTCCCGAAGGAGGCTGTGACCCCGTGGGAACCCCGCGCTGGAGCCGGCTCCTGGCAGGACCTGCGGATCTGCGGAGAGAGGAGCCTGTGGAGCAGGTTTTCTGGCAGGACTTGTGACCCCGTGGGGGACCCGCGCTGGAGCAGTGTGCTCCTGAAGGACTGCACACCGTGGAAAGGACCCATGCTGGAGCAGTTCGTGAAGAGCTGCAGCCCGTGGGAATGGCCCACGTTGGAGAAGTTCGTGGAGGACTGACCCCGTGGGTGGGACCCCACGCTGGAGCGGGGGAAGAGCGTGATCAGCCCTCACCCTGAGGAGGTGAAGCGGCAGAAAATAACGTGTGATGACCGTAAACCCCATCCCTGTCCCCCTTGTGCCGCTGGGGGGGTTTGGTGGAGAAATCCGGGAGTGAAGTTGTGCCCGGGAAGAAGGGAGGGGTGGTGGGAAGGTGTTCTGAGATTTCGTTTTATTTCTCATTACCTTACTCTGGCTGATTTGTAATAAATTGAGCTAATTTTCCCTAAGCTGAGTCTGTTTTGCCCGTGACGGTAATTAGTGAATGATCTCTCCTGTCCTTATCTCGACCCGCAAGCTTTTGTTATATTTTTCTCTCCCCTGCCCAGCTGAGGATGGGGGAGTGATAGAACGGCTTTGGTGGGCACCTGGCGTCTAGCCAGAGTCAACCCATCACAGTTTTAAATATTGTTAGTGAAACCTTCAAGTTTGTCTGAAAACCAAAAAGAATTATCAGCACATATTTATGAATTCATGTTTTATGCTAGTTATAGCAGATTCTGTTAAAAAAAACCCAGATACATTTTGTATTTGCTGAAAATTCTCAGGTGATTGTTGAAGTTTGTCTTACCTTAATCTTAGGTAGCATAACTGCAGACAGACACAGAAGACATGGATAACTAATATAGATTACATTTAAAAGGATGTCTTGTGTTAGTGAGAAAAATAAACATTATGAAATTAGGAGTCCTTACACAGTAATGGATCCTCTAGGGTATCATCTGGGTAACCGTACTAGTAAAGGCTTTAACACTTATGATGCTCTGTATTTCTATAGATGACAGGATGTCCAGTCAGCCAGAGATATAGCCACTTGTCTTCATCAAAACTCATTTAGTTAGTGTTAGTGACGGTCAGTACAGCGACAAGACAGCAGACTGCGTTTCAGGAGAATGAAGTGTAAGAAATGAATGTAATCATTTGTGACTGAGTTAACGTATTTGAAGATTAACAGCTCAGCTTAGCTGTTATTCAAAAGAATGCCAAAAAAAAGATTTGAAATTGGTGCGAGAGATTGTAACAGAGCTCTGAGAAATCTCAATATAAATTCTAAAGCTGAGGCTAATGTAAGCTGAAGAAAGGTGAAGTTAAGACAGAGCTAAAGGTGGGCAAAAGACTCAAGTTTGATAACCTTAATAGCACTATAATTTCTCAGGTGCTTAATTGCTGTATTTCGTTCATATGTTCAAGGACTTCCTTCTTCATTAATCAGATTCTTGTTCAGTCTTTTGCAAGCAGCGGAGAGAGTTTGCTCTTCTGTAGCATGTAGTGTAGTCCACTTTCTAACATCATCTGCAAAGTTTTATTTAACAGAATTCATGCAATTCCCACAATCTCCTCTGCTTTATTCCTGTGACATGTGGATTATTGGAAATAGTCTGTGGCTCATGAGGGTATGGTGGCACATGGAGTAGATGTTCTGTGAAATCTATTTATGTATAGCAGAAAGATTAGCTTTTTTTGAGGATTGGACATGTTTATTTGGGTGATTCCATTCTTATAGTCCAAAATCAGCTCACTAGCTGGGGACATGTCATTGAAAAGTGTTGTAAGAAGACCATCTTTCAGGGTTTGAAACTGTCAGTTTCTATTAGTGGCAACATTGAATTCATTTCTCCTTTGCTGTCTAGTACTTTTGAACTAATTACCCTCCTGTCCTCAAACTTCAAAGTTAGTGTAGCTGTTGCTTTTCTTCAAAGGAAAGAATCTTATATGTTTTGATGGTAATGCCATTTCATATTCCATCAATGCAAATCTCTTTGACAAGACTGGTGACCTGTGGGTGAGTGCTTGATTCAGGCAGCAGGTGGTAAGATCATTTGTCCCCCTTGTCATTTTCCTAGATCAGCACATTCCACTCACAGAAGTGGAGGTAAAGGCCACAAACTTTCAAAGACTTAGTCTCACTTTCTAAAATCACAGAAACACTTAGTCACATCTCTTTGACTTTTCTAAAGCAGAAAAGCTGTTATTTCCCAGGTACCTTACTCTTGGTCTGACAGTTCCTTATAATGCTTGCAGTCCTACCTTTTCCCACAGTAAGGTAGATTTGGAATCCAGTGAACTGCAATGAAAACTGTTTTCTGCTACAACCTGATATGTGTAATTTTGACCCAGGCCTGAGTGGTTACAGAGGTAATTTTCATGTGAACAGTAATTTCTTTCCTCTTTTGTCCATGAGCATTCCGTCTTACCTCACCTGTCCAGTCACCCCTGGCCTAATTCTAGAGTGATGGAAGATGCAAAATTTGTGTCACCGTGCAGGAAATCACAGAAAATTCAGAGACATTAAAAAAAGGAATGATATACTTGCATTCACTGTTAAAGCACCATCCTGGAAGCAAAAGTCCTGTATTCCTGGACCTATTCCAAGTGCTGTTCAATACATATAAATAATCAGCAATTGCATAAAATATATGAACATCATCTGGAGCTGTGATCAGAACCCAAGACTAGGCAAGCCAAAGTCCATCGAAGTCAATAGACACTCTTTCATCCATTTCAAAGGGTTTTGAATGAGGGCCAGACTTGCTTCTGAAGCTCTCTCTAGACTCAATTTGTCCATGGCCATACTCTGTCTGTAACTGCCATGGCACAGAATAAGAAAGAAACTACTTAAAATGAAGAAGACATTGAAGTGCTAATGTTGCACAACTCTCTAGTATCAAAGGTCAATTTATGTTATAAAAAATTCTAGCTACCTTTCTGCAGGTTCTCTTCTTGACCTCTTGAATTCGCAGTATTGAAATTTAGGTCCTAGCTGACAAATGTTACAATGCAAGACAATGACGGGAAGCACTTGTATATCCTTATTTCACTGCTCATCTATACTTTTTCAAGTTTGCTGTGATGGTATAAGCTCCGATTGATCAGATGCCATAAATCACTCTATCAAATGCCATCAAATAATGGCATTTCCTATCTAGAAAGACAGATGAATAAAGGATATCCAGACTAAAAAAAAAAATGCAGAAATCTTAAATGCTCCCTTGGTGAATTTCACACTTGACTGAAAATTATCTAATGAAAATGGCTGCCTGAGAAATTCCAACACCACTTCGTGGTCCCTGCTTAAATCATTCCTCATGAAGCATAAAAAGTAGATCAGAGATAAAGCAGGGAATGAAACTGATATATTGTTTACAGTAATATAATTGGCACCAGGTCTTTATTCTAAGGCTTGACCTTTACTTATTTTTTTTCATTACTGGAAGAATTTACAAATACATTTAAATAATCCCATCTTGAAATAAATAGTGGTAATATCTATTTTTGGAAAAATGTAATAGTTAACATTTTTTTTATTAAATTGAATTAGTTATTCACTCATTATGAGTGTATTTTAGAATAAGTTTTGAAAATGCATATAGAATCCAAATACTTTTGAAATCCTCATCACTTTGATGATAACACTTTTTCAGTTGTAAGGAGTAGATATAGTTGGTTTTATTTCTTGCTTGCATTTAAGGATTGGAACATTTTAATAGAGAACCAAATAAATATTTTTTCTCCTACTTTCAGATATCACACTAAACTTCTGCTGATCAAATAATTCTCTTTTCATAATGTCTTCTGAAAATATGATCATCTCTAGAGGTGGACAAATAATAGTTTTGGTTCACTGGTGGCTCTGGTCATGGTATCAAAAACTAAGCTAGGTAAATATTGACCTCGTGATCTTCAAATTTGTCCCTTTTACTCCATCAGACATAAGCAGCAACAAATGACACAGTTAAATGTATTTGGATTTTAGGGCATGTTGGATTTTTTTATAACACATGACAGTAATTTAGATTGGGAAGGATTGTAAACATCGAAAAAAAAGAATAAATCTCTGCTGTAGAGGTGAGAGTTCCTGGACTTTTCATAAACAAATGGAAGTACTCCTACCAAAAATTGGTTTGTTGAGTTGCCTATTGCCATCCAGCTTGATAGATAACAGTGAATAGCCTCATACTCCCAGCATAGAAGCCTGCTTAAGATTCTGAAGACCAAATAGCAGCGATACCATCTGCTCTTTGATTCAGCAGAAAACGTCAGAGCAGCCTGCATCTTGGGATTTATTGTAAATCCTCATCCACTAGTTCTCTTCAGAGGGTTGCCTAACCTACCTGGTCAGCTTACTAGGCTTCTCAAGCTCTGAAATGCTGCAGATGTCAACTCTGCAGCCAGCCTTACAATTCATGATTCAGAATGACCTTCATCAAGACATTGGTCAGTTGTGGAACACTGAATTAGAGCTGGATTTTTTCTTCCATACACCTGCGTTCAAGCCCCTATTATTAGAAACCATACTTTTTCTCTACTGGGGAGAAGAGGGAGGCAGGAAGGAGAGAAGTGGGAAGCAGAGTAACTGTAACTTTTATGCTACACCTATTTCCTGAAGCTTTTGTGGTAGAAGTAGAGGAATAATCATACCAATTCTCATGATGAGACTGAAATTGCTGAAGGAATGAATTGAAACTATATGGAGCTTTCCGGACCAAAGAACATCAGTGCAATGATCATCAGACACCGTTTCCTACCATCACCTATTTTTCATGTGATGATATCAACATTGGAGTCTCACCTTTGCCTGTTAGGTTTGTCAAGGTTGCTTATTTTCTCCTTTTGTGTGTGTGTGATTCCTTATCCTTAAGACTTGGGAGACTCTTGAAGGGAAACGAACAAACAAACGAACAAACAAAAATACTTAAGCTTGAATTTTGTCTTGACCTCTGGGTAGATTGTCACATGCTGTTTTAGCATACTGAACTACTGATATCAAAAACAAATGAAAAAACAACCCAAAACAACACCCACCCGACCCACCCCCCACCCCCGGCATCCACTTTTATGTTCCCAGGTTCTACTGCTTTTCCTGCTAATTTTCAATAGATCAGAGAGTCATCTAGTGGCCAAACAAAGGAATTTTGAATAAATTTTCTACTTGGGAGGCCTCGCCTGTCCTTGTCTCTCATGGGCTGTCTTAGACACTGACAGCAGATGGGAATCAGGCAGCAACAGGTGAAATGGTCATTAGGATAAAATAAGAAGTGCACTCAGTCATGGCCATTTAGTCATTAATGTCAGCTGAAAATTTGAGCGTGACTGTATCAGCCACTTTAGAGTACTGAGAGAGTCTTAGCTTGGCTATAGAGAATATCCATGATTTGCTGACACCAATGGTTTAATCTAAATTTTGTGTATCCATGTAACTGAAAGATAGATACTATTCAGGGCAGGGAAATAAAAGTCTCAAGAATTTATCTTTTCAGTTTCCCTCTCTAAGTACACAAAGCAAATCAGAAAAAAACACTAGGCAGTCCACTAGGTTAGTCGTTTTTGTGCTTTGTCCTGCTGTATCCCCTAAACTGGGCTTCCTCTCACTTTGATCAATGAACTGTTGAGTTCCTGAACTGAGTTTACAATTTCAAACCTTAACAGTCAAATTTTATATTATCTACATCTAATTTTGAAAGCATTTTTGTATTACTAGATCAATCCATGCATTTTTCTAACTCACTAACCCATCTTTTTACAGTGACCAACACCAGAGGCTGTAAGAGAATAGGTAGATATTTATCTTCTTCCTCTCTAATTTAAAAAAAGGCACAATATCCTTTCCACAACATTCGTTATAATTGATTATAATTCTGAACAGTCTGAAGAACTTACCAACGTCTGCTCCCTCTTTGTTTTCAATTAAGTTCTTGTCTCAGCATTTTCTGTGTTTTGATATCCTACCTCTATTTCTCATGTAAAATCAATTCTTGTTCTATGACACAATAAGAAATTCCCAATCTAATTTTGATATATCACTAATGATTTTCTATCCTTAGTTTTTTCACCATGCTAAGAAAGGGAAACATATTGTGTTTTTACTATGAGTTTTTCTAGGCCTCATTTTTGTGACTGTCTTCTGAGTCCTTCCACTTTAGTAATGCTTTTCTCGAGACTGCTAGATACCTGAGACAAGGCTCCAAATATTCTTTACTAATTTGCATTGTGTTTTTTTTATGAAGACATTGTAAAACTCCCTGTGTACACTATGAGTTTTTACATACATCTTAACATCTTCCTAACTTTAAAAGCAAATTTTCTTGCTTAAAGCAAATTCTTAAGCAATTCTTAAATTCTTAAGAAAATTATTAAGATTCTTCCCTGGTTTTATTTTTCTCCTACAGATTATAAAGAATACTGGCAGGCCTTTCACATTACCTGACACAAATTTAGGGCCAGTAGGAAAAGGACAGATGACATGGTTTGGAGAGGTAACTTACACAGTTGCTCTAAGCAAATTGTTTCTTTATCCTCAGAGCCCAACTGTCAGATCATGTTATAAAGCGTTGTACTCAAGAACTTGGCAAAATACAGATGAAATTTCAAATTAGTTCCAGATGCAGATTTTTTTTTCTCCCACGGCAGTTTAAAATATTTTGAAGTTCCATTTTCAGAGGAAAGCAACAAATGAATTGCAAGTTCTCAATTATTAATGGTTTAAAGAAGCTGTTAGGCCTCAATCCAAAATGGCTGCAATAATTCAGTGTTACAGAGAAATTAAAATAGTTATAAACAAGAGCATAGCAAACTTGCCACATTAATTTGAAATATTTTCTGCAATCACCTATGCAATACTAAACCAGGTCTACTGCAAAAACTTCTGAAATGTCTGACATTTTTCATCTGCAAAACACTACATACAGTATTTTAATGTCTGCTGTCACTTCCTCCCACGTTTCCTTTCCTCCCAAGACTGCACCCAAAAGTTTGTCTTGCTGCTTCTTTTGCTCTGTCTTGGGCTTTGACAGGTTCACACAAGCTGATGAGCTCCGTTTTCTTCTTTCAAAGTACTCACCCACTGCCTGAGAGATAAAGGTGGGTTGTCTTTTGGTGCTCTGAGGGAACAGGCTGGCTATGAGAAAAAGGTAGCATACCTTTTGAGTTGGTGTTAAGCAGGTTTGCTAAGAACAATGGAGCAAAGGTGCTACTTCACTGCTTCTCTAACAGTGACAGATGATACTGACTGGCATGATGGGGCATTCAGGATGCTGCCAAAGTAAAACGCACAACCTTGGCCAATGCTGCTTGTGTGAGCTTACCAAAGAAAAAAATAGTGCTGGTAAAGGAGTAACATAGAGTTGGTGTTTTGTTCTTTCCTACTTTTCCTGTCATCTTGTCTTCGCTCTTCCCCTGAGGATCTATATGGTCACCTCTCCAGACACCCATGTAGGATACCTTCCGCAATCACACCACCAGGAATGGAGACACAGCTGTAATTAAATTCAGCTTTCTTTGTCAGATAGTGCTGGAGATGTAACATGAAATAAAGAGAGGATAAGCCCCACTGCTTGCTTGGTTCAGCCTGGGTAGTGAGAAGTGACTATGACCCATTGTGCCCAGCTTAGAAGTATATAACCACTATCTTATTACACTAATGGACTGCCAGAAAGTCACAGGCTCACCACAGCAGATTTCTGGAGTTGGTAGGCTCCAAACACATGGGACAAATCTTGCAAATATTCCAGAGAGGACATTCCACATTGTACAATCCCAGTTCCGGCAAAAGCCTTAAATAAATAACTCATTATGATCTTATGGACCACTCTGATAAAACTTGTCATTTAATTTAACCTTCAAAATATCCTCCCTGTCTCTCCCCTAGATTCAATTTGTGAGTTCGGCAGGGAATATCATTATTGATCAATGAGTGTTTCTCAGAAAAAAGCCAACATAGTGAGCTTGGAGAATAAGCAGCCTTTTCAGTTTTCTCTCACTAAAGCACCCTTGTAAATTTACTTGAACTGATGAGAAAAAGACAGCTGCATTCAAGAGGAGTAAGGCAGTGTGAGTCACAAAGAGCATTTATTCCCTGAAAGCAAGACAGAAGGCAGTTCTTTTACTCTGTCATCAGCAGGGGTCCAAAATGTTGGTGGTGCTGGCCAGGACCTAACTGCCTGCTAAAAAACTTCAGGGGAGAATAATCTAGTCTTGCCTTAGACATGAAAACATTAACATTTCAGAAGCAGCATTGCTGTGTGATTTCAGTCTAAAAATGATTTCAAGGAGAGTGCTAGCGTCAAACAGCTGGTATGGATAGACAAGTGGCTTACAAGTGTTTCTAAAGCCTGCTCTTTGTTATTCTTTTTCCTCTTCTTCTGGATTCTTAGGGAAATATATTCTTTGTGTCCATTTATAGCATCTAATGTGTAATTATCCCTAAACTGAGTGGCATTTGAGTCAGGCTGTCTTAAGCACACACAAAAATTATTAAATAAATAAAAAAAATCCTAGTTTTCTAAGGAGCAAATTGACAGCAGAAGAATGATGTGAGATTCAGTCATTATGGAAGTAAATAGATGTGAGGCTACACTTTCTAAAGATATGTTGTGATCAGCAGTATCCACAATTACACAGTTAAGTTTTTCAAAAAGTACTAATGGCAATACTAATGGCTAGAGAACTGAAAGAGCTCAGCCTACTATATGCAAAAGCTGACAACTTACTTTCATGCTTTAGTAGGAGTGATGCTGTCATAGATAGTGGCTAAAAAGCCATTAGGAGAACATGTGAGCCGCTTTTCACACAGGCTGAACATCAGTAAAATGTGACATTCCTGTCTCCAGTCATTAAATCTGGTGTAGGTAAAATGTTTCCATTTCAGCAAAGGAATTAGCTGTTGTTTTCACTGAAGTTAAGGGATATCCCAGGCTATGGAAGTTTGTGATGTTCAACACTGACTCACTTTATACTTTTTTCATCCATCTGTGCTCAAAGAACTGCCCATTTTGGGAGTTACACAGTTCTTGCTTTTGCAGGCAGGTGTCAACTTTAAATTGCTGCCAAAGTATTCAGAGGGCTAAACAGCTCAGAAAGGGAGGAGTTTCCACAGGTTTCTAAGTCATGAAGTAAGAATTAGGCAGAAATAGTATTCAGTGCAGAATTTTAGTATTTGGGCTATAAAGAAGTTAAATTCAGTTGCAGGACTGTGGAGAAACTGGAAAATCTGGGTCTTCTGCAAATCCATATGGGATCAGTAAGATAACAATGACCACAACTTCATTATTTTAACTCTTTCCCTCATCAAATCTCTCAGTCTGTTGGGAGAAGGCAGACCGATCGGTGAGAGCCAGACCTCCAGAAAATAGCTTACATTGGCCACCACACAGTGGCTCTGAGTGTGGAAAGCTCCTGAGATCCATGGTTTTCAGAGACCCACGTCTTTATGTCAGTTGCCAAGAGGGTTTCTGCTTCTCATATGACAATAATTCAACAGACATGACTCCGTTTAGACCCTCCAAGACTTTGAAACAGCCCAGGTAGCCCAGTAGGGAATGACATCTTAGTGTTTTTCCTTCCAGACTTGAATTATATCTGCAGGATTTAAGGGGGAAACAATTACATGGAGAGTTATATGTCTGATCAACAATTCATGTCAGTCTCTGACTGGAGACTGCTGTTTTAGTTTTAATTTTTAAAAATTTGTTTATTGTCAAAACTCTTTCCACTTCAGGTGCTTTTTATTGATGTCCTGTTTCTTCTTCTATGCATTTATGAAGATGTAGTATCATTACTGCATGCTCAGAAAGAATCCTCTCTGCGTAACTTATATAACAAAAACATAAAAATTCAGTGTAAGGGAAAAGATAAATATCCAATATTTTAAAAGTGTTTGAATATGGAAAGTATCATCATAAAAACAACAGCTTCTAGTGACAGGCAAAGCAACGCACACATTGTCTGTTTAAATTAAATACTTGAAAGCTCTAAGGCTCTTCTGCAAACCTGCTATTTTTCTGTATGAATCTGATGGATGTTTTTAGCCTTTGTAATTTTGGAATACACCAATTCTATTTTTCAATGAAATGGCATATTAATCTACAGAGAAGACTGCTCTAGCCACTTTTTTTTTTTCTGAAACCAGTTGAACTTAGATGTAAACTACTCTCTGTCTTTTATTGTTGTTAGGAAGAGGGAGATAAATCTATTGAGACTTTGGAGAACTGGTGTTTATAATTATATTTGATTACTATTCACAAAAAATTTTTCAAAGGAATTCCATTTATTCATGGTTTTCATCTGCCACTAGAAATGTGTAAATGGCTGTCTTGCTCCATTGCTGTCACTCAACTAAGGTGCTGCTTAAGTCAGTCTTTAGCAGCTGAAGGGCTTATGATCATGTTCTTAAAGTTGTCAGAAAACCACCAGCATTGTAAACAGCTAAAACATTTTCATAAATCTTTTTACAAACACATGAATTCTTTTGGTTTTGCTAAAATGTGTACATTACATACATGCATTTTTCTTTCTTTAGCTTTGAAGTATTTTAGCATTGAGTAGTGAAGAGCATGATATTATGGGGAGTGTAAAAAAAAAAAAAAAAGATCTGTTTAGGCATGATCTCTTCTGAAAGGGACTTAAACTTCAAAGTAGAGGACAGCTCTGAGATTTCAGCCCCTCCACTATTTGTCAGACATTTGAATTCATTTCATTTAAATCAGACACTATACAGTTTCTTAATAGACAAAGCAAACAACTTTCCATAACAAGACTGCACAGGCATAGATTGTATGGTTGTATAATGCAATCATGCACATTTCTTTTTAAAACTATGTGATTTTGTTCTGTTGATTAGAAATAAAGATATTCCTAGCAGTGAAACTCAAAATGTAAAAATTGCAGAATTCACTACTCATGTTCTGAGCCAACTGTTTTGTTCTGAGCCAACTGTTTTGTCTCTCTTTCTTTTTTTTTTTTGTTATTTAACACACAAAATGCTCAAGCCCAGCTGGTAAACTTACTTGGGAGTCTTTTTTTCTGCTGAAAAATAATCATGCATAACTATCTTTGATACTTACCATTTTCTAGCAAAAGAGATGAAAATTATTTGCAAATACTTTCTGCTGTCTACCTAGACTGTCTGCTCAGGTGTATTTTTCATTAATTTGAGGCTCATGGGAGGTAATGGTCTGCACCTGCACAACTAAAATTAAATCAGTTTTGCTAGCGATGTCAACGAAATTAGGATTTAAAGTGTAGCTAATTCCCTTACCATTCTTCATTGCTTATAGTCAGGGGAATAATTCAGGTACCTAAGCATAGTTCTGCACTACTGTTTCAGATGTTGTAGGGTATCTGAGGCATCAGCTCAGAGTTGGCAGACATAAAAAAAAAAGTATGCAAAAAATCCACTCCATTCTGGAGTGATGGCTGGAAGCCAGGTGGAAATGGTATCTCAAACAGCACATCCATATTTCAGAACCTGATACTCATTGCAAGTGGGAAGGACAGTCACCCAAAGGAGGGACTGGTGTCTTTAAAATTTATCCATTCCACTAGAAGCAGCAATTCAAATAGTGAAATGAACAGTTTTTGTTGTTTCTCTCCATTGGCTCTAAAGGTAGCTTAGTTGACTATTTTCAGTTAGACATTTATTTTACATAGCTGAAGTTAAATCGTGCCTCATATCTTTGGAGTAAGCTTTACTGGAAATCACAGAAAATTATTTAAGTGTGTCTGAAAAGCTTGTCTGCCATTTTCAAAGAGCTAAACTCCCAGCAAAAATGAATAAGGTATTTGAGTGTAAATACGTGAACAAAAAGTTTAGTTTGAAATTATGCAAAGTGTATCAGAGCTGAGAAGTCAGGAACTGCAACATGTGAGTTATTCACAGGCGATATGAGTGTTACAGCTCCCAGCTACAGAGGGTTGGGTTTTTTCACTGAAGCTGTTGCATTTAATGTTCTCAGCTCTTGAGGTTCCTGGCTCAGTCCCTGTCGTATTAACCAAGAGTTCAGCTGTCACACAAAAGCTTGCAAACACAAAGCAGAGAAAGTAAAACTGAGTTAATTAATGATATAGGAGGATAAAACTCCCTGTGCTAATGTGCTCTATGGTAATTTTCTGCCCAAAAGGACATATGAGGCTCTATGCGCCCTGTTTTGCGAAAGAAAAAAAGAACCCAAGTAGGAGTTCTAAAGAATTCACATCTCAAAATTGACAAATTACAATCTTCTTTCTTAGGATGATATTTTTACCCTCACTGATGGAAAGCTAAACCACATCTAGCAGTAGGCATACTGACTTTAATTAAACTAGCCATAGAGTAAGATATTACTCAACATACGATTTTTGGCCTTGCATTTAATTTTAGCTTCTGTCAGTGAATCAGAGGGGGAATGAAATGTCAGTATCTGTTCCTAACAAAATGGCACAGTAAAGAATCATTATCTTTGTAAGACACTTGGGATCTACCTGAATGAATTGTATGCTACGTTTTGAACATTTCTCTTAACTTTTTGTTGGAGACGGATGAGAATAAAAAAGTGTCCATAAAAGAATATGCAAAGATAACAAGAATTTTCTGGATTATTTTTTTTTTCCCCCTCTGAAAGCTGCAATTCAGGGTTGTTCACCTTAGGAATCTTCCCAACAGGTCTATTTTAAGAATAATTTTGGAAGCTATATATTAATAGAGAGCAAGAACAGGAAAGTAACTAGTTTGTCCTGACAGAGAATAAAAGCATGAGCTACTGCAGGAAAGTACAAATAAAATACCTGTTTCATGTAGACATCACTCTGAGGAACAGCAGATCCTGTAAACCCAAGTCATCGTGTTCTTGATCCACAATGCCTCTGCTGTCAGCTGGGTCAGGAGCCTGCTCCAGCAAGTGTGAATTAATCTCTTTCTCCTGCCTTAACCATCAACCTATGGAGAAAAGTCTTCAAGAAGAGGACGATTTATCCCTCCCCTAATTTTCTCTTTCTAACTACCTTTATTATCATTCATTACCTCCATTACGCTAGTATTCACAAATGACACAGGGCCATTCTGTGCTGACACATAATATGAAGCATGAGGAAGCATCCTGAGGAATTTACAGTCTCCTTTCAGGCAAGAAGCAACAGGTTGCTGTGTAGCTGACCAACATCAGTCTGTGGCAGTCCTTGAATGGAGGATTACAAGTTATAACACTAAGAAGGGGAGCAAGACAACATACAGAATAACCCAAAAGGGCAGCTGCAAGTGGGAAAAATAACACTGGCAATGAGCTATGTTTTTTTTCTAAAAAAAACAAATGAGAATGAATAGAGACAATGTCCCCATGTCTACCCTTTAGTATAGTTATATACTGCCCCTGGAAAGCAGTACATTGTTTTCTCTCTTATTCTCTCTCATTCTTTCTCTTTTTTTTTTCTTTCTCCTTCTCTCCATCTCTCTCCTGCTTTTTTTTTTTTTAATGTTCAGCTGTAGCTGGTTGCTAACAATTTAAATTCATTGCTCTGTGAATGCCTTCCTATTACTGATAAATAACACTTCACACATTTGCTACTTGTTTGTTTAACAGCTGCCACTCCTAAATCCATATTTGGAAAAATGCCATGTTTGTATTCTGTACAGTAACATGTCTGATTTTTGTTAAAACTATGTTTTTGACGAGCATTGTAATTCCCTGCTTATGGTCATTCACTGCCAACTTCTGGCACCAAATTCTTACTTTATTTTCATTTTTAAGAGATGATGTGACAGAAATAACAAGACAATAAATCACAATTATACTGCCTGAGTGAACATCAGAAATGTTGATTACAGCACAATGATAGCAGCCTCATCCTTATTTGCTGAGACATCCATGCTCAAAATTATGTTCTCACTTTTAAATTCTTGTATAAACTTAAAATAGGATTATTTCAGGCCTTTTAAAGAATGAGTTGTTGTTGTGAGAGGGGATAATAGAGGTTCTTGGTTTTGGAGTTACATAAAAAAAAATAACATTCTGCAACTGGATAGTGTTGAAGTTTCCTAACCTAAATAAGAAAAAAAACCTCAGCACTGCATTATAATTCACACATACAATGACCTTAAGGTTGGAGTACACCCTTATCATTTTTGACTTATGATTGCTCAGTTAGTATAGATTTGTCTTTGTCTGAGCTCTTTTTCTTCAAACTACTTTTTCTCACCTTCTTAAACAAAGTTGTAAATAAATTTCATAGTCTGAAAAATTTGACTCGACACTGTCAATATTACAATTCATTGATCGAGGCTATGATCACTGAGGCCTCAAAACCAGGTTATGAAGCACCATTGGAAGATTTCAAATTGTTTGCTTCCTGCTGTTACTAGATGAGTTTGAGTTCAGCAAAACCTGTATTTTTATACATTTTTATTGTGCAAAAAATACACAGAAACTGTACATTTGATTAAATTAATAACATATACAACTGTACCTGAATCCAACATTTAGTGTTTATAGCACTAATGCATAAGTCTTTATGCACTGGAGAATATTCCTGATTACCTTGAACAAACAGAAAGTTACTTCTTCTGGGATGATCAAAGCACTTAGATCTACTCCTCCTACTCCCATCTACTAACTACTTTACAGTTACGCAGCCCAATGTAGGGAACTGAAGCTAAATGCCTAAATTAGGGTCTGATATTTTTTTAAAAAAATTGAAACAAGTATAATTTGGAAAATAAGTGCAAAATCGCAAAAAGTTAGAGGCACAAAGATTTTGAGATGCAACCTGCCAATGACTTAGAATTTAATAACAACAGATATCCCAAAAATATGAAGCCTGATACAGAGCCTGTGGCACACATAGGGGATCAGGAATAGAAAAAGCATTCACTAGACCTTTTGGTAAAATTAAATATATAGATATTTGTAGATCAGTATACACTACAAATAGCTAAGGGAATTTGACAGACGAGTTTGTTTATATGGGGGTAGAAATTAGTAACTGCCTGCAAGTGAGATTTCAGTAGTAGAGCTGGATTCAGAATCAATTAATAAAATGAAGAGAAACAAATTTCAAGGACCACATGGAATCACTCAAGAGTTCTAAATTAACTTAATTATGATTAGATACTTCATATTTAAACATGTAAAACACTAACAATGATAGGTAACTATTACTTGCTGGTAGCTGGATTTGGTAATAGAATAAGAAAATGACCTTTAAGAAAAGGTTTGGGGGATGATGCAGGGATAGACAGCTGAACAAGTATGAAGAGAGACATGGATAAATGTGACATACAGAGTTCAATATCAATAATTAAACACTTTTCTTACAGAGGAAAGGTGTGCCTCACAGAGCTATTAAGTTTCTGTGAAGAAGTGAAATAACACATGAATATGGGTGATCCATTCAGATTTGCATAAACAAGGCTCTTAGAAGCTTTTCACAATATTCTTGTCAGAAGGCTTTTACAAAAATGTATTATCATCGGCAAGAAACAAGTTTCACTTATGGATTTGTAACTCATCAAAATAAGAAAACAAGCTCAAGTCTAAAAAAAATACCAATAATCACAAAGGAAGAAGCTTACTGGAATTAGAACATGGGTTCATTATATCAATAAAAATAATTCAGTTAAGGACATGAACAGTGAGGTGACAAAGTTTACTGATGATACACAGTTATTCAAGAAAGTCAATGCTAATGCTGATTACAGAGTTACAGAAGTGAATGGGTAATAAAAAATATAAAAGATTCAGCATTGCCAAATGCAAAGCAATAAACGTGGGGAAAACTGTGTAAAATGATAGGTTCTAAATGAGCTATTATCACTTAAAGGACAGATTTTTGGAGTCATTGTAGATATTTCTAAGGAAATGCCTGCTTAACAAGTCAAAAAGGAAATAAAAAATTAAGAAATTATTAGCAAAGAAATTGAGAAAAACAGAAAACTTGGTATTTCCGCTGTATACAGCTGCATCCTGAACCCTCTATACAATATTTCTTAAAGGACAGACCACCACTAAAAAACACCAGCCCCCCCCTGCCCCCCAAAAAGCAAAACCAATGTATAGAATTATTTCAGAGACTATTTGTGGTCCAGATTAAAAATCTAGTTCAGCAGCTACCTAAAACACTACTGCTAGGAGATGGAGAGTATATTGGGGAATGATCAGGCTGCCTTCAGTATTTCTTATAATTATTCTTTCATTTTTTTCTGCGGGGTCATTAGCAGAGTCAAGGGAGGAAGAGTGAGGGGTTCTTCTAAAGACTGACTGAAAACACAGAAAGTAATCATTTACAAGGAGTCATGCTTAAGGAGGCCATCTTTCTCCTGTGACTGTACAGACAGCCTGGGAGGACCCTTGTCCTAACTAGGGCAAATAAGACAAGGTTTCCAAAGTTGGGCAGCATGGTGAAAGCCCTTTACCTTTCTTTTTATCAAAGATGAACTTGTTAACATAAATTTTTACCATTTTAATTATGGAAACCTGATTTTCTTTATTTCTTAGTTCAAAAATGAACAAAATACATGATCTTAAGTTTTCCAGACTAGTTCACTTATGCAGTGAAGGGATAAATTCCTTATACACTGGAAGGACCAATTCCTGAATAAGCTGGGAGCTACATTACACTAACAACACTAAAGCATACTCAACAGGAACATCTTAGCAATAAATGAATTGAAGGGTGACAGACATCAGCTCTCTGTACTCCAGAGCAAAAGGTCACTATGAGAATATTACTTTACTTCTCCTTTAATTCAATAAATAGCTCTCATGGGAGTTGCACTGGGTACCAAAATAGGAATATTATTACACTGGGGAGCATTATTTCAGTGGTCTGATGAAAGCCAATAATTTGCAGCAAGTACCTGATGTATCATCAGTTAGCGGAAAAGAAAATCTTTGTAGCACAGAAATAAGATAGTCATCAGCTGGCTAATATTCATGTAAGCAGTTTGCCTGAGCTCAGTCAAAACAGATGTTCAGGGGATGCAAACTACCAAAGGTTCATTGACTATAATAATTTATACTAAAATCTGACCAATAAAGCCTTACCCTCTTCCAATGAAAGGTTTGAATTAAAATGGCTGGCTTTTTTCCTCCACAGCTTTGATCAGTTTCATTCAAATTCTTCTTGGAGACCTGCGGGATGGCTCTTGAGTCCATGCACTGCTCTGCTTATCCACTCAGGACCTCGCAGGGTTGTCAACAACCATTTCCCACACACCAAGTAGAGGCAGTCATAGGGATACTGAAAAAGAAATTTTCTTTTAAACATCAACTTGATCTGGAGACCAAGCATCCTGAAATCACGATCTGCCAAGAAAGAATATTCTGGATCTTCTGGACTGGCCAGAAAAAAAATGAAAGCAAAACATAGAAGCTTAGTGTATGGTACAGATTGGTTAAATAATGAGGAGAGCTTGTTACTGGCACTGAACTGTGCAACTTAGTGAGGTAAATAAAATACAGTCATTTGGGAAAACACTGTGAGTATCTAAAGGTGAGAGAAAATATTCCAGGGGTTAACTGCCAGACTGTTTGAAGATAAGGTGTTTTATAACACATACCATTGTGGATATAAGTGTTTGAGTAGTTGACACAATAAAAAATGATTTCTGACAACTATTCCTGGAATGAAGGGGAAGAAGCAAAATGTTGCTGTGACATTCTGTATGGCATAAGGTCATGTTGCATTAATTATACCACTCAAACTGACACAGTGTATCATGATGAGCATGGTGTAAAGTCAGGGTCATCACTGCAATGCCTTTCATGTGGTTGTACCTTAAAAAAAAAAAAAAGAGAGTCCAAGGAGAGTTTGAAAAGCTGCAATTAAACAAATACTTTCCTCTAAAAATTATATCTAATTTTAATTAAAAAGGACCATGACACAGCGGCCGTGTGAAATTTTGTAGCAAAGGGCAAAACCATACCAATCACACAGTGACTTCTCTAATCTGTTTTGTCCTCCAGACATGCAAAACTCAATTTTAGTGAACAAAGCTTTAGCTTCTGTAAGGCAATGCAATCATACTGGGAATCAAACCTGGTACTAAGCAGTAGCAATGTAAGCAACCAAATACCTAGAGACAAACCAGCTGGTACCTGTGACCTATGGTGCCTTACAACACTGATTCCCCACAGCTGAGGGTGAAATCAGAAAGTGTGGTAAATCAGAAGGAGCACAGGTATTCAAAGACAGTATTTCCATCTAGCAGCAGCAGCAGTAGCAGCTATGAACAGAACAACCTGATCTTTAAGTTTTTCCTTTGTTGCAGCTCTCTGCCCACTACCAGGATGTTTTATCCCTCTTCAGCTCCCTCCGTTTAACTGTGGCAGCTCTTCATCCTTGAGGTGGCACAATTCAGTTTTGCCTACACTGCTTTGAAAACTTGAAGCAGCTTTTCTGAGAGTTACTGGAGAAGTAAGGCCGTTCTCAGGAAACGGAGCACTACTCAACCAGCTCGTCTCTGTTACCTGCTGTGCCCTGGTGTAATTTCACTGATTTTCATGATGTGTGGGCTGTGTCTTCTGAAGGCAGCTCAGGCAGAGCTCAGCCACTTCGCATTTGCTTTGGCAGCAGCTAGAAGGCCAATGAGAACATTTATAAGTGAACCCACACGTTTAAGCTAGACACAACACGTGCTGTTCCTGGCTCAGCAGATGTTTATGTGGGTAGAAAAGAGTTACAGCTATGGTTCGCTCAGGTACCTCCAGTACCTAAAGTTAGGCTTTTAGTTTAGGTCATTTAGCTTTCTACTACAGTGTTGCAGCTATCGACCACCTTGTAAATTCAAATCACAATTGTAATCTCCAAACACCTCTCTGAGGATATTTATTAAACCTTTCCTGGTAGCTTATCTCAAATCCATGGGTTTGCCAGTATAAGTAGCTCTACATTTTGCTGGATAAAAAGTGGATGCTGGTATATTTCTATGCAGAGTTCATCAGTCTGCATAGCAGGATTTGTGATTAGTACAGAATTTCTTCTGTCATGCGAGTTTCACCCAGACCTTCTCTTTCTCCCTCAAGTCCAGGAGCTTACAAATAGTAGAACCATCAGACAACATTGCTTTATTAAGCTTTGGCAGGAAGTCTGTGCATTTTCACCAGAGTTCAGATCACTGTCTGTTTTGCATTGCAAGAAATCCATGAGCTAAATCTCTGAAGAAGTAGCAAAGTCCCTCATTCCCTACATCCAAAGGAAGGCCAGATTTTGAGATTTTCAAATGTAGCTCCAGCTACATCAGAAACAGTTCATTAGCCTGTTGGAGGAGAAATGAATAATATAGTCATCTTGAACATTTCTTTATATATGTTAAATTATTTTCTCAGTCCCAGCTGGTCTCTTCAGGGAAATTAAGTATTAGGGAAAAAGAGATTAATCTATTTCATCTATTTTACTAGAAATTATCACACTAAATTAATATGTGCTGATTTGCAAAATCAGCTAAAATAACATCAGTTAAATTATATCAATTATTTTTGGTTCTGTGTTATATACACTATATCACTTTGACAGGTAGTCTGGGAAATAGAAGGATTTGAGGAGCTAAACTACTGGAAGCTATGTAGCAATAATTATAGGTAGATCTGGTTACAAAGCAGAAAATCTGCTTCATTTAAAAAATTGCATTGTGAAATGTGGTTTTGTTCTGTATATCTTTGTGATGGGTTGACTCTGGCTGGACGCCAGGTGCCCACCAAAGCCGTTCTATCACTCCCCCATCCTCAGCTGGACAGGGGAGAGAAAAATATAACAAAAGCTTGCGGGTCGAGATAAGGACAGGAGAGATCATTCACTAATTACCGTCACGGGCAAAACAGACTCAGCTTAGGGAAAATTAGCTCAATTTATTACAAATCAGCCAGAGTAAGGTAATGAGAAATAAAACGAAATCTCAGAACACCTTCCCACCACCCCTCCCTTCTTCCCGGGCACAACTTCACTCCTGGATTTCTCCACCAAGCCCCCCCAGCGGCACAAGGGGGACAGGGATGGGGTTTACGGTCATCACACGTTATTTTCTTCCTCTTCACCTCCTCAGGGTGAGGGCTGATCACACTCTTCCCCCGCTCCAGCGTGGGGTCCCACCCACGGGGTCAGTCCTCCATGAACTTCTCCAACGTGGGCCATTCCCACGGGCTGCAGTTCTTCACGAACTGCTCCAGCATGGGTCCTTTCCACGGTGTGCAGTCCTTCAGGAGCACACTGCTCCAGCGCGGGTCCCCCACGGGGTCACAAGTCCTGCCAGAAAACCTGCTCCACGGGCTCCTCTCTCCACAGATCCGCAGGTCCTGCCAGGAACCTGCTCCAGCGCGGGGTTCCCACGGGGTCACAGCCTCCTTTGGGAACCCACCTGCTCCGGCGTGGGGTCCTCCACGGGCTGCAGGTGGAGATCTGCTCCCCCGTGGACCTCCCTGGACTGCAGGGGGACAGCCTGCCTCACCAGGGTCTTCCCCACGGGCTGCAGGGGAATCTCCGCTCCGGCGCCTGGAGCATCTCCTCCCCCTCCTTCTTCACTGACCTTGGTGTCCGCAGGCTTGTTTCTCTTACATGTTCTCACTCCTCTCTCCTGCGGCTGTTTCTCACTCTCCCAACTTTTTTCCTTCTTAAAAATGTTATCACAGAGGCGTTACCACTATCACTGATTGGCTCGGCCTTGGCCGGCGGCGGGTCCGTCTCAGAGCCAACTGGTATGGGCTCGCTCTCTCTCGAACACAGGGGAAGCTTCCAGCAGCTTCTTACAGAAGCCACCCCTGTAACCCCCCCCCCGCTACCAAAACCTTGCCACATAAAACCAATACAATCTTGAAAGATTTTTTTCTAAAACATTTAAGAAAGAAAAGGATAGATTTCAGAATAGATGATACTTAGAGCTTTCACACTAGGATTAACAGGTATTTTTCTGAATCCCTAGTTTGTCCAGCTGATGATAAAGCTACACAGTAGAGGCATCAGAGCAAATTTTGACACAATCAATCTTCTGCAATGAGCATGGAAATCTGCATAGCCTAGAATATTGAGATTACTTGGAACTTTGTACACCTACAGCTTAATTATTTTGTTGTCTAAGCAGGCACAAATACTCAAACACCATGTTATAGTCTATAGGGTCAATCTACCCTCAGTCTTGGAATTTAAACCTGGATTTTGACATTTCAGATGAGATTTTTAACCACCAGTGGATTGGTTTTTTCTAAAGTTGATGTTAGGAATCTTTACTAGACACTAGCAGGTTTTTTTATTAAATGTTATTGAAAAGATAGTAATCAGGAACAGAAAGATAAACAACACCCTACATCTTTAGGTCAGACTCACTGTGTTGCTAAGCACTGAAAGACTATGGTCATATCACTACAAAGAAAAAAATAAATCAAACCTCAATAGCTTGAGATACTACTTTTCTCAGTTTCAAGGTCTAGACTGTCTTGCTTTCTTCTTTCCTAACTTCCTTCCTTTCTTATGAGAAATGAATTAAAATATATGAATGTAGATTGCGATAATATAAAAAATACAAATGTATAGTAGCTTGAGGATTAGGCAATCAATATGCTTGAAGGCAAAGCTGCTGTTCAGAGAGACCTAGACAGGCTGGAGGAATGGGTTCATGAAATTCAGCAAAGATTCAGGCAAAGTCCTGCACCTGGGAAGGAAGAAACTCTTGTAATGATAAAGGCTGGGGATGCACTGGCCAGGGAGCAGCTCTGCTGCGAAGATGGGCAGCAGTGTAAACATGAGTCAGCAGTCCATCCTAGTATATTGGGCTATATTAACAGGCCAGTGATTATTGGATGGTTGGAGAGCTGGAGCACTGGCCCATGAGAGGGGCTGAGGAAATGGGGCTTGTTCAGACTGGAGAAGAGATGTCTTTCAGGGGACCTAACAGCAGCATACCAATATCTATGAGGAGGTCATCAAGAAGATAGAGCCATGGCCTTCATAGCTGTGCATGGTGGAAGGGTGAGCAATAACATCATACACTGAATCAGGAGAGGTTCCATCTGGACATAAGAAGAAAACTTTTCCCCATGAGTATAGTCAAACAGTGCAACAGGTTCTCCAAAGGGTCTGCAGATTCTCTGCCCTCAGAGGTCTTGAAGACCTGACTGGATAAAGCCCTGAGCATCCTGGTCTGAAATCAGTGTTGAAGTGGTTTGAGCAGAAGGCTGGATTAGTTGACCTTCTGATGCCCATTTCAAACTGAATGATGATTACTCCAGACCCCACATAGAATCATAGAATGGTCTGGGTTGAAAGAGACCTTAAAGACCATCTAGTTCCAACTCCCCTGCCACATCCCTGACTATCCTGTTAGAATACAGAGTAATCTGACCTTCTTTAAATAGTTAGATAGGAAAGTATTCCTTTTGCTGAACTGTAAACATCCAATTTAGTTAACAGGAAAGTGCATTAAAATTGTAATGCAAATAAATAGAATAAAAAATGTGCATTGTTTAGGAATGCAGTAAGTTAGCTTCTTGCCCAAGTACAGCACTCGTAACTTCTAAAGTAAGTTGGAAAGGATTCATCTGCCCAAATATTCATGTCTACATGCAGTACAGATGATGACAGATATCTACTAAAGATCTGACCAAGTCACCTTGGACTCCCTTTATAGTCAATGATGAAAACTAGGTAACTTTAGGTACAATTCAATATTTTCTGAAGTGGATATGCAAAGTGAGCCTGATGAATCAAGTCCTAGAAATTATTATTTCTTTCCACTGATCATAAAGTGGATTTAAGGTGATTAGTTCAGCCATGGAAGTTTACATGCTGCACATCAGAAATGAGGTGTAATGAAACCCAGCCATTGTAACTAACTCATTTCCTCCAGCAAATCACACAAACGCTCCCAAACTATTAAAACAAAGCACAGTACTGAAGATGTGAACAAGGGAAATTCGCATCCTGAGAAGTGAAGAATCCAGTTGTATAAAATATAAACTTCTCTTAATCTTCCTAGTAGGGTAGATCAGAGTTTACATTTTGCATGATAATTTAATATTTTATTTTAGAGGGAAGAAAAAGCTGAGCAAACAAAATGGGAAATACAAATTTAGTTCTGCCTCTTTTCACTAAGTGTATAAGAAATTAGGAGGAAATATCAGGCATTCTCCACCCAGGTTTTGCATCCACAGTCTGATCCTCTTAGAATCAACATCTAGTAGGGTAAGGTTGGCTCTAATAAAAGGAAGGTGATGTGTAAAAAATGTGGTCTTACTGTTCTACAGTATCCTACTATTTACAATACTTGCCAGGAATGAGAGAACTGTAATTTCAGAGTATCCTCAGTCTAAGCAGGCTTGAATTTATTGCTTCTGCTTCCTGAGAAAGTACTTTATTCCTTATGTTCTAGCCTGTCTAGGTCATACTCTTCACTAAGCAATATGTGACTCAGATACAAGGTTGCAACATCCATGATCTTCCTAAAAGAGACTAGGTGTCATAAACCTGATTTTCACTGAAAGAAGGGGTATGCTTAAAAGAAAATGGGTGTCAACAAAATGTGCATCCTTAAAATGTGCTTTTTATACTAGTTTGATACTGGATTAAAAGAATAAAAGTAAAGAAAAACAGTTGCAAGAACAGTGATTAAAATAGTAAGTAGGTAACTGCAAACACCGTCATTGCATCCTAATCACTACAAGTCCTTTTTATGTCCTGACTTCCATATATCCAGTGCACTTAACTGCATAAACTTCAAGTATATTTCACTTGTGAAAATGCTTATGTGATGGCTCTCCAATGGCTTAGCACTAAGAGAACTCTTCTGGGTTGAAAAAGAACTGAATAGAATTATGTGGATTTAATTCCCTCCAGGCTAAACACCTCTTTCTTCTTGGTTAACTATGGGATGGAACAAGCTCTTAAGTAATCCATCACTGCCCTCACATCTCTTGTACTGGTTCTTATAGTCACTTTCAAGATCATGATGAAGACCACAGAACTTTAAACTTTCCTAGGCAACTGTCTTCTTGCACCTGGATTGCCATGAAAATTAAGCTGATATCTGTCTTTCCAAATCAGGGCACTCCTACATATGCTTTCATATCTGCAGTGAAGCACCAAGGGAAAATATGGACCATCCAGAAAAGCAAAGATTATGTATTTATCTATATGGACAGTGTGGGAAAATATGTGATGAGATTATAAGAACTTGGGTTCCTCATCCTCATTTAAGGCAGGATTTAAGATAACATAGTTCAACAGTTTCTTAACATTGCCATGCTCTCATGCCCTAGTTAAAACACAATTTAGTATTTTTAAAAAAAAAAAAGTAACTACCCATGACAATCATTTGTTTTCAGTAGTGTTTGTTTTGGGGAGTTTGGGTTTTTTAAAATATTTATACTAGTGTTCTCCATCCTTGATGTTTGCCAAAGTATAAAGGTTTTTTGGAGAAGTTTCAGTAAAATGCTGTGATTGTTTTGGAGGGAGATGAAAGTAAGAAAATACACTTTATCCATTTCTGTGGCAATAGAAGAAAATAACAGTGACACTTTTTGAACAGGTGTACGGTCAAGAATCACACAGTTTGAAAGATGGTATTCTGTATAGAATAACTCTCAACAAGTATCTGTGACCTTTTCCTGACAGACGCTGGTTTAGGTTTTATTTCAGTTGGTTTTTGTTTTTTTTTTTAATGATGAAGAAGAATTTGCAAACCTTATCATGAAGTGTGCTACATACTTTTCATTAAACTACTGAAGGGCCACTTGAGGGCTGAGTACTTAGAGAATAGCTCTATATCCTTTCAGTTAGTCACCTTGCTGTAACTTCTGTGTTGACCTGACACTGAAAGATTTCAGGAAAAGGATTCACTGATACTGGGCTGAAGACTGATTCTATTTTGGTATCTCCAAATCACGAATGTGAAGCAGGAAGGACATCTCATATTGTTTTAGCTAGACCTTCATATTCGAAGTAAGCATTAATTTAGTTTATTTTTGCAAATTTGAAATATCTTTATTCTTAACTAGTGAAAAATTTTCTATTGCCTTGCACTTACTAAGAAAAGATTATCTAGAAAGCACATCAGGATTTTATTAAAAAAGCTTTTAATTCAGCATTACATGGGCTTTAAGGAAGATCCTTCCCCCAGAAAGTATCTATTACTGCAGGAAAACCCACTATTATTTATGGAATTTAATGACCATCAGTTTGCTCATAGAAATACATGCTCTGCCTGGGTGCTGGAGTTTGCAACATTAAAGCCTAAAGTTACATATAAAAATTCAGTCTTGCTCCTGGTTTTATATACACCACGTAACATTCTGAATTACAATTTTAGCAGTTCTTTTCTCTTCCCTCCACCCAATTTTTCCCATTGGAACTATCTAAAACACCAGTCAGATTAGTGCCTAAGATTCTCTTTTTCCCATTTTCTCTTTCGTGTAGTACCATTTTTGGTTATTAAACACAAGAAAACTGCCTCGTGTTCATTAAGTGGTTTTTGGTTTGGGTTTCTTTTTTCAGATTTTTTCAGAAAAGATTCCCAAGTAGTTTTCAGTTGGATTGTAATGGGGCTAAGAAGAGGAAGAACACTGTAGAAGTAATAAGTCTAAAACAGACATTGATTTCTTGTCAAGATACGCCGTACATGCTTTGTATAAACATTATTTAATCTATATCTCTAGTTCAGAAATCACTTATTTTGTATAAATTCAGTTAAAGATTATAATTAACTTCTGCTGTACTTTAGTTGTTAATGACCCTCTGAACTTGGCCAATTTTATCATTTTAATTTGCAGAGAATACATTTTTCAAATCCTTCTCACACCAGACTTTCCTGTGTTGCCATTCATGAACTCCTCTTCTGCCCTCTTGTCTCTTCTGTCTGCAAAAAGCAAAACACAGCAGCACAGGCAGTTACATGAGCTGAAGCAGAAGTATGTAGTCTTCACCCATGAGGGGTATAGTTCAAAACTAAATGTAATATATTTTGTTTAATCTAATTTTAAAAAATCATTACTTTGAAGACACTTTCATCTCATCCCATCTGAGTTTCTCTCCTATCCTTATTCCAGTCATTGTTACTTAAAATTAGTAACAGTTGTGGTAGTCTACAGCTAATATATTGAAAAATCACAGAGAAAGCTGTCTGTCTTGCTGAAAGTTGAGTTACAGTATTTGTCTTATTGGTTAGGGACAATATTTCCATAACAAGAATTATATGTAGATGGTACAGACTTTTAGTCTGACTGCTTGTTTAAGGAACAAACTCTATTGCAGACTATTACAGTCATTAAGGGCAGAGTAGGTGTCCAACAAACACAATTGTGGGTCTGTGGGAAGTCAAGTCTACTCATTTCTGCTTGAACTTGCAACTTAGGCCAGTCTCAACTAGATATATTTATAACTTCATAGTTTGTGTATTGATTTTTCCCTCTTCTTTTACATATTCTCATTACCTGCATGTCACATTCAACTTTATACTCAGATTGCCTGACACTTCCTCTGGAGGGTATTTTTGTTACCTTCTTTTGAGTGTTTCCAGTATTTGCTCCAGACTTTTGACATTCTTGGGAGGGAAACCATATTGACATTTTCTAATATTAAAATTAGTGAGTTAAGAAACATCTTATTAATGGACTTCTGCAATGCTGTTTATCACAATTACTTAAAACCACTCAAGGAGCGTATGATGCATTACTAATAACTTAAATACAAGACTGCCATTTCATTTTAGAAGAGCAAACTTCAGCTCGCTCAGAGCTCAACTGGGAGGGCCTGGGAAGCTTCCATGGAGAGTAAAGTAACTAGTGAGCACTGGGAATTTTTCAAGAACACTCTCCTGCAAGCACAAAAACAGTTCATCCCCTTTAAAGGTAAGGGAAGTAGGTGGAGCAGGAGACCCCCTTGGCTTTACTGCAAGCTTCCAAGTCTGCTTAAAACCAAAAAAACGTACCAGAAATGGAAAAGCGGACAAATACCCATCAAGAACTACAATGGCATTGCAAGGGCGTGCAGAGATACAGTTAGAAAAACAAAGCTCATCTTGAATTGAAATTGGCCAGGGATGTTAAAAACTACAAGAAAGGGTTCTTCAGGTATGCAAACAACAAGCAGAAACAGAAAGAGAGGTGAATTAGTCACCAACAACACTGAAAAGGCAGAGGTTCTCAACACTTTCTTCACCTCTGCCTTTACCAGCACTGTTGTGCCCCAAGCCTTGGGAGCAAAAATCCAGGCTGATGCAAACACAGGCCCACCATCAGTGAAGGAAGGGTTGGTATGTGAACAATTACATGAGCTTGACTCCTACAAATCGATGGGCCCTCACAATATCCACCCAAGGGTGTTAAGAGAGCTGGCTGACATTGTTGCAAGGCCACTCTCCATAATCTTTGAGAAGTCATGGAGATCAGGAGACGTCCCAGAAGACTGGAAGAAGGCTAATGTCACCCCCATCTACAAGAAGGCTTAAAGGAGGATCCAGGAAATTACAGGCCCATCAGTCTTCCTTCAGCCCCTGGAAAAGTTATAGAACAAATCCTCCTGGGGGCTATCTTAAGTCAAATGAAGGACGTGAGTGGGAAAAGCTAGCATGGATTCACCAAGGGCAAATTGTGCTTGACAAACCTGATCACCTTCTCAGACAAAGTAAACTGCTCAGTTGATGTGGGCAAGCTGTGGACGTTGTCTACCTGGATTTCTCCAAGGCTTTTGATACAGTTTCCCACAGCCTTCTCCTTGAGAAGCTGATGTGTTATTGTCTAGACAAGTGGTCTGTGCGGTGGGTGGGGAACTGGCTGACAGGCGGCACCCAGAGGGTGATGGTAAATAGCTCCTCTTCAAAGTGGCAACCTGTCACATGTGGGGTCACCCAGGGATCAATACTGGGCCCAACGCTATTTAATACCTTCATAAGTGCTCTGGATGATGGGATCAAGTGTACCCTGATGAAGTTTGCTGATAACACCAAACTGAGTGGGGAAGTGGATGCTTTGGCAGGGAGAGCACCCCTGCAGGAAGACATGGATAGGCTGGAAGAGTAGGCTAACAAGAACCTTATGGAGTTCAACAAAGACAAATGTAAGATCTTGCACCTGGGAAAATATAATCCAGGAGTGCAGCACAGGCTGGGATCTATCTGGCTGGGGAGCAGCTCTGTGGAAAGGGACCTGGGGGTCCTGGTGGACAACCAGCTCAACATGAGCGAACAGGGTGCTGCTGCAGCAAAGCAAGCCAACAGGATGCTGGTTGCATCAACAAGGCTATCGCTATCAGAGATAAAGAAGTCATAATCCCACCCTACTCAGCCCTTATCACACCACACCTGGAATACTGTGTTCAGTTTTGGTCCCTGCTATACAAAAAAGATGTGGACAGGCTGGAGAGGGTCCAGAGAAGGGCCACAAAGATGATCAAAGGACTGGAAGCCTGCCATATAAGGAAAGGCTGAGACAACCGGGTTTGTTCAGCCTTGAGAAAAGAAGGCTTAGGGGACACCTTATCACCATGTTCCAGAATTTAAAGGGTGGCTACAAAGAAGATGGAGACCCCCTTTTTACAAGGAGTCACATAGAAAAGATGAGGGCTGATGGGTACAAGTTACTCCTGAGGACATTCTAATTGGACACAAGAGGAAAACTTTTCACAATGAGAACAATCAGCCATTGGAATAATGTCCCCAGGAAAGCTGTGGATTCCCCAACTTTGGGCACTTTTAAGACTGGGCTGGACAGGGTGCTGGGCCATCTTGTCTAGACTGTGCTTTTGCCAAGAAAGGTTGGACCGGATGATCCTTGAGGTCCCTTCCAACCTGGTATTCTGTGATTCTATAATTTCTTTAACTTCTCACACTCACAGGCAAGGGTTATAGTCTCAAAAAAAAAGAAAAAAAAATTATTAACCCCTGTACTCTTCCATTCATCTTTGCTGCAGGATCACTCACATCTTGAAGCTTTCTGTGACTCATCCTTTTCTTTCAGCTTCTAAAACTCAATCATGACAAGGGTTTCCAAACAAAGCTACTTAGATGAGTATTGCTAGCTTCCTTAAAAGGCCATTAATAAAGCAGCTGAAAAAACTGCAGTGATAAGCTATGCAAATTATACCTTACTACTAGAAGAAAAATGCCAGAAAATGAGAGCTAAATCCTCTCCCCCCACCCTTCACCTACCAAGCATACAAACAAGGAACAAGGTGCTTAACAGCATTATCCATTTTATGCGGTGAAATTTTTTTCTCGCTCCCATCTAACTGGTAATTTCTGGAAGGGGGAGAAATTGGAAGGATTATCCAGTTCATAGCACAGTATAGCCAACAAATGAAACACCGAAAGATACATTTGCTGGTAACAGATCACGCTGTAAAACTTGCAATATACCACTACTCAGTGATTTTGGACCTAAAACTTCATTAATCATTCATGAACCTGTGCACTGCTAAAGGAAATAACACAGTCTATAATCTTCAGGAAGTGCGTGGGGAAAAATCCCTTTTTTTTTGTTGGAATAAATCAAAATGCCTTTAACCCCTAAGCTGCTTATGCTCTGCAGCTCTTTTCCAGTAGGAGACAGGCAATGAATTTTGGAAGAGGGCACCTGCTACTAAGTTTCAGAGATCCCTTCACATTGCTTTAAACTCTGTCATTGCCCTGTGTCATGCCAGATACACAGCTTCAACATGGCTCATTTTCCCCATGGGTAAATTAAGAATATTAATGCGGGTTTTTTCACTGTTGTGTTTATAAGGTTTGGTCACAGCACTATTCAGACCTGTAGTGTTAGCCCCTTTGAGCCACAGATCCTTCATTTTCAACCAGTTATTTTTTGTTCTCAGCCTCATACTTTGATATTGACTAACAGATTTGCCATGAATGTCTTAATCTGGAGACATTAGGAAGTGAAAAACCTACCATTTCTCTTAACGATTTGCTTCAGTGGCTATAAACATCCTCACATGTTATCTAAGAGTATCTGTTTTCAGCAATTAGCTATTGGAGTATGTTCTGTCTCTTTTCATAGGACTGCATGTCAATGGGGTTAACAGTAATCAGCATGTTTTCTCCCTACTTTGGCACTTATGATTAGAGCTACGAGAGAGATGAGGCACTCCTTTGTCCACTCAGGTACCCAATCCAACACTCAAATGAGTTTAGATGTCTGGCACCTTTGGCTCCATCTATACACTCGGCTGGTTTTCTGGCCCCGAGTTGCACACAAACTATTGAACTCTCTTTTCTCCCTGGCCAAAATAGAGTAGCTTCATCTGTATTGTCTACTGGAGCCATGCCTGGCCAATGCTAACCTAAATTACGCATTGCTTGGGAGAGTGCTCTTTGGCCTGAGCCAAAGGCATAACAGGGAACATGCTAACAATTATTCATTGCAGCAGTCTGCTCCTGTTCAGCTTGTTACTATAGATGTAACCGTCATTTCTGTGAATAACATTTCCAAGTGCTTACGTTACCAGTGGCGGATGTCCCGAGCTTTATCATCTCCATCATGTTCAAGTCCCAACAGGGACTAATGGGGTTGTTCAAGATATGTGTAAAGCCTCAGCGGTTAGTCATCCTGGCACAACAAACAGCTGTTTATATGTCTAACAGCAGTGTAGCATATAATCATGAAAGGCTTACCTGGAGAGCTGAATTATCTGTGTGAGTACTGAATATGGTTTGTACACAAACAAAAACTAGCTCCATATTATATTTGCAAAAAAAATAGGAGTGTGTTTACTCTTTCTCTCACATGTATACAATACACATATTACACATGCAAAGGGGCAAATTCTGTTCATATCTCAGGGATGCAGCCATCATAGGCTTAGAGAATTACTATAGGGAGAGAATGGATGCTGTATACTAATAAGAGATGAAAGTAGCACTCTTAAAAATTTCTGGAAGATGAAACAATATCTGCAGGAATACCTTAAATCTCAAATGCTTCACAGAGATTTGGCTTCCCTGCTTCCTTGAAACAACATCATATGCATCAACTATTCCAATAATAAATAGAAATCTGTTTTATGCTAGATAGATTGTTAAATAAACCCAGACACCTGTTTGCCAGTTATAAAAGTGTACTGCTGTTGTGATGTTATCCATCTGTAGTATACGCCACATTGCAGTTGCGTTCCCTAAATGAGGTAGAATGAGTCCATTAGAAAATTCCCACTTCATGGTTTATAAAGTATTCCTGTTAGTGGCACTTTTTTTTTTTCTTTTTTTTCTTTTTTTTCTTTTTTTTCTTTTTTTTCTTTTTTTTCTTTTTTCCCCTTCATCCAGGTCCAGGGGCTTTTCTTTTTATATTGAAAAACTATCTCCAAGCTAATTTATATCAAGTGTATAGTAAATACTAGCTAGGAAAAAATGGTATAGAACCTTTTCAGGCCCTATTCACATGAAGTTATATAATGACTCCTTTACATATGACTTCAGGAGAAATAGAAAGAGGTAGAAAGGACTGTGAGAAGCTAAAAATCAGGGTGGAGCTTTGGAAGGTGCATGGTGATCCCAGGAAGCTGGGAGAAGGCAAAATGTTAGTTAGAGCTGAAGAGGACTGTACTGCTTTTGGCTTGGGTAGAGTTAATTTTCTTCATAGTAGCCTGTATGGTGCTATGTTTTGGATTTGTGATGAAAACAGTTAAGGGTTAAACAGGCAAAGGCAATTGAGACCGGAATAGACTAGTGAACCCAGTGAGGTCCAGGATCATGTCTGCGGTGGGGAGAAATGGCCTTAATTGCTGTCTTTTCTCCCCTAGTGCCAGGCTAGTGGGTGGATGGCACCCAGTGGTGATGCTCTGCTCAGAGGCACCAGCAGTTCAGGCTGCAGAGGCAGGACACCCACCCCAGCAGTTTCATCCTCCTGGTGACAGGGGTGACCAGGTGGGCCGTGGCTTGGAGAGAGCTCACGAAGAACTCCTATGTCTCATTGGAGCCTCAGGTGGGGAGGAAAGCCAGGAAAGGTATGCAGGAACATGTGAGGAAACAGCACACGGTGCAAACCAAAGGGTGTTACTGGAAAAGGTAAGTATTTGAGAAACTAGCATAGATAGTCATTGATCTATTTGAACTGGATTTAAATCTCTTACTGCTCATAACTATACCTCTTTTGGTGAGATGTTTTGTAAAATCAGACAGATTTTAAAGCAAATAGTCGAGATAGATAGGCTCAAATCTTTTCCTTTCTCAATCTGCTATTCACATTCTTGAGGCACACATGCTTCCCGAGACTGAATTGTGTAAGCTTAAAAGAGATGCTATTTTTAAAAGAAGGCATTGAATGACATATTGGATAGAAACACTCTGACCAAGGTCCTGGTACAGAAGCAATAAAACAAGCCCAATAAGTTTCTGCTTAACCCCTTTTCCTGCTCTACTGCATATACCTATGCAAAAATACAATTGCCATGGATTTTACTACAGTCCATCTAGAGAGAAAAAACAGTTCTCTGAGAGACATAACCAAGTGAAAATGTTTGCACTTAGCATTAATGTTGCACTGTCCATTAAAAGAAGAGAAAAGCAAAATCAGATTATTTTTATTTTTAATTTTCAGAGGAGGATTTCAATGTTGGCCACTTTTGGCATCCCTTTCCTTATTTCTCCCCTTAAGTATATTCTTCTGAAGATGACAATTTGCATGTAGTGTTTGAGGGATTAAGCTGTAAATCTTAATCTCACGTAGTCATTATGTGAAATATCAAGGTACAGCCAAAATCACGCTAGCTCAAGTTTCAAAAATCAAAGATCAAGTACTGAGTAGCCATAATAAAGAAATCACGATGAATCCATACATTTTATAGGTGTATATGTCTGTTACATATCTAATTCCATTCATGAATTATTTATGGAAAACCTGAAATGTGCATGTGAAATTTTGACAGAAAATGTGACTAAAAACGTCAGCTAAATTATTAAGTGAGCATTCTTCACTTAGACTAACAAATTAATGATGTAGTATTCAATATGAGATAAGAAATGGATAGCTTCATATGCTAGATGTTCTTGTACACTTTCTTGTTCCAAGCAGTGTTGCCATCATGCAACAGGACTGAAAAAGATGGATTTTCCCTATTAATTATCTCCACAGTAGAATAAAACTTTAATGCAATAAAGTTATATAAGACAAATTCCAATCTTGGTGATCTAAAGAGGATTGTCAGTGTACTAACACTCAGTATTGCAATGCTGGAAATTTATCTATATTCCTGTAGTCCTGGAATTAGCCATTACCAAGTGCCAGCATTTTCTGTCTGATGAATGGAGAGTTAGACACCTGAAACGGGAATTCACAGTAGCTACCACCATCAGTTATGGGTAGGTAGTCATTAGGAGCTATTGAAGAAAGTAGTATGAGACAATCTAAAATTGGTTCCACCTAGTCCTAGGTTAAACCCCTGTGAGAAAGTGGGTCAGAATATGAAATCATACCAGCAGGTTCACACGTTTCAAGGGTACAGCTAAAGGAAAAGGCTGTGGGGCTTTTCGCTTAAAAGCTTCAAGAGTTAGGCATTTCCCCCTCCCTTCCCCCCTGCTCTCACCAGCTGCATTTTCTGGTTTTCACCCAAGGTGTCTCAAAGTTCAGTGAGGTGGTTCTAGAGATTATTCTTCTGTGTTGTATCAAGGCATCTTCTGCACTGTATGTAAGGCTAAGTGTTCTACTAGATTCCTGCCCATCTAAATATTGAACACAGCAGTATTCAGATCTCATACTCATGCTGTGTCTCTTAATGAGGTGAATATTGCCATTGATATACAGTTAATAAAAAACTACTTTTATGAACATGGATTTGCAGCATCTGGCTTTCAAATTTGCAGTTACTTCTTATTTCCATGATAATTATGTTTAAAGTCTTTATGAAAGGTAATGACCTATAATCAAGACCAGTTATTTGTTAAAACAAATGAAAACTTAAATTTCATGGATAACTTCTCAGAGCTATGAAGATTTCAGACTAAGCTTGAAGGGACAGAACTGGAAAGATGGGTTATTTAGATTTTGTCAAGTGGACTGGAGTAAGGACAGAAGCGATCAGTACAGAGGAAGTAACACTGAGGACTGACTGTATGATCTAGTATGTCTTTTTCATCTTTTATAGGTTGTTTCTTGGGTCAATGCCAAATACCAGACTCCATGGTAATATTCAGAACCCAGTCTCACCAACTAATTAAATAGTATAGCCTCGCAAGCCAGGCTTTACATTTCTCTCCTGTGCAGGCGCAGAATATGGAAGGGTTCCCTTCCTGCTCCCCTCTGGCTTACGAGAGGCTGACAAGCCTGATGTCATACGGACTCTGGGGTTATAAGTCACCTGTGTGTGCAGAACTGCATGGCGTCTTGGACACAGCAAAAGGTAACTAAGGGTGAGCTGGAAGATGCCGTTTTAATAAAAACACACGGTGCTGAACTGTATCTAAATGGTTATACTGTGGGTGGGAAAAGAGGTAAGATGATGGATTGTCTGCTGTCAGCCCATTCTTCTAATTTTGCTTTTCCCCCGCCTCTTCCCCTGCCCTAGTCTGCTACTCAGGATCAGCTCTTATTAGGAGCTTCCTACGTAGGAAGAAAGGCTGGAAAACAGAGGCTCTGCACTGCTCCTACACCACAGATAGGGTCAGCCAGTGTGTATGGAAGAGGAGAGGAGGAATGTGCTCACAGCTCTCAGTATTTGTACAAACTCTTTTCCCCTTCCTCCCTGCTCCTAGCTCCCTTGGACTGTCCTTGTTCATTCCTACCACCCACTCTCTAACTCAAAGCTGTGGCCAATGTTCAATCTCACACTTAGTTCCCAGCATGAGACTCACATTTTCTGGCTAAGAATCAAACAAGTACATTTTTTGCTAAGGGTGTAAAATGAAATAACAATTCTACCCCATTGGATGTCAGCATCTCAACTAATTATAATTACTCCTTTCATTACCCACAAAATGTTCTTCTTTCCAGATAAAAATACCTAGCTTAGTCTGAAGCTGTTACATATAAGGATATCTGGCAGTATATAAAAAAAAATAAAATTAATTCCACAGAACAAAAAAAGAAACTGTTGAGTCCTTTGCAAAAATTCTCCAATACTACTACTACTAATAGAATATACAAAACAAGTGATGCACAATGCAATTGCTCACCACTTGCTGACTGATGCCCGGTTAGTTTCTGAGCAGCGATCTGCCCCCCCCACCAACTCCCCGCAGTTTATATACTGGACATGATGCCACATGGTATGGAATATCCCTTTGGCCAGTTTGGGTCAGCTGCCCTGGCTGTGTCCCCTCCCAACTTCTTGTGCCCCTCCAGCCTTCTTGCTGCCTGGGCATGAGAAGCTCAAAAATCCTTGACTTAGTCTAAACACTACTTAGCAACAACTGGAAACATCAGTGTGTTATCAACATTCTTCTCATACTGAATCCAAAACATAGCACTGTACCAGCTACTCGGAAGAAAATTAACTCTATCCCAGCTGAAACCAGGACACTTATTTATTGCCTAAGTAGTTGTCCTCTAGCATGTTTCCACACTCCTTTGTGTTGCTGGGAAAAAAAAAAGAAATGTTTTAATGTTGAGATTTTATTCCATCTTCACTTCTGTATTTTATGCTGTTGTAAATTACCAGATGTGCTAAGAAGTAGAATAGTGAAAATTCTCTGTGTCTAATCCATTCTATTCAAATATGAATAGTGTCAAGATGAGAAATGTTCACTTTAATAATTTTGCCAGCCAAATCACTTTCCCAGGATTGCCATCTCTTTATACTCCTAAATGCAGTTTAAATAAAACAAATGCAATACCCTAATTTCTCTTCCAAGGTGAACAAACACACTCAGTGTGTTCCACCTGATATTCCTGCCTTGGTTATAAAACAACTGCCATCTTTTCATTGAGAAGTGTCCCATTAATTAAAAATGAGCATCACTCTGCTGCATCCTGTAGACATGTATATTGCCTAAAACTGTTCTCTGCACCACTAACGCAATTGTAACGTACCACAAGATCCACAGAGCAGCCGTCTTGCAGCTCATCAGCATGATGTTGTCAAAAAAAATGTTAGGCTTCAGAAAAAAGCAAGGTAATAAAACTAGTGCATAGTGATAAAAAAAGGACAACATTTCAAAGCAAGCCACAAAAGACAAAGTCAAAGCAGCAGCTGCACCTCACTGGTGATGAGCCCAAGAAGAGTAAAGCACATCTGTTAGTTGCTGTTCCTTTTTTTGGCAGGCTTAATGTAAAGCCCTCGGTTGGTAATTTTTAAATACAGCTAAAGCTGTCAGCCTAAAAGATAATTAAATTACTGAAAATGTTTTTCACTGCTCTTTTGTTTCAAAAAAGCCAGTGTGGTGGTGTTTGGGGTTTTAAATTTTCTTTTCTCTGGGAGAGCAGGAAGAATATACTGCCTGTTTGCTAAATGATCACTTATGCAATCAGTCAGCTGAGCATTAAGAGACTGCTTAAGGTACCCTCTACTACCCAGAGTGAAGGATTAAAAAGATGGAAGATTGGAGCTCAAAGAGGTGAACAAAGCAAGACAGCAACAACCCTCCCTCTGCATAGAACAATGATGTCAATATTTGGAATAAAGTTTTGCTGTTCTCATTCTTAGCTGTAGTAGATCCCTTTATAACTGTGGATAGGCCACACTTCATAGCAGATTTTCTGTTTAGATAGGTTTCCACGTGAAAATCTGAGTCACCCTGAGCTGCCCAGGAGTAGCTCCCCTCCTGCATTCATACTGTTGGAGATTATGGGATTACCACTCCTCTGAGGCATTATATGAGAAAACAGCTTCTCAGGGGCCCATGAGAGTAGTGGAGAGATACCCTGAGATCCACAGGTGTGGGTCAACTCTACCTGCTCCTTGCTTAACAAGGAGAGTGAATCTTGCCCTTGTGAGTTTTCTCAGGCAGGAGAGCACCTGGCCCACCCCATCTCCTCCATCGATTTGCTGAGTGCTCAGAGTACGGTATGGAAATGCATACTTCCCAGGCACTCACTAGGAAGTCACGGAAGGATATACTCATCCTATCTATTAAGTGGCTACCTGGGAGGCATTTTAACTATGGTAGTGCTTAAAGCCAAAGAGTTATGGGCAATTTAGCTTGCTTACTGTTTAATGCTGCCTGACATTTAAAGGCGTTGAGGTGAAGTCATGACACCTAACTTATCAAATGTGGCTATGTGTATATTACATAAATTAAACCATGCCTGGGAATGTTTCTGAGCTCCAGCACACTATCATCTACACTTAAAAACAGTCAGAAGTGTACTTGGCATGGTTTCAGCCTATATCCACTAGCACTTTTTTTCCAGACTACTCCCAGGCACCGTTCAGGGTCTAGCATGGGGCAGGCAAAGTTCTCAACATGCAGCATGGTTGTGACCATCCTAGTCTGGAATTTAAGAGCATAGAAAATACTGGAGGGGGGCAGATCATGCCAGTTGACCTCAGGGCCGAGAGCAGGCCAGCCACTGCTTAATTTACTACCATAGATATGCCTCATCATCAAGAGTTGCCCAATTTAAACATAATTTTTTCCACTCAGTGTAAAGGAAGAGATTCTCAGGGAGATCTGCCTAAAAAGCAGACAGAACCTCTCACCACAGTTACAGCACCAAATTTATAGCAGGCAGCCTAAATACAACTTTTAGTGCTATTCAGATGCACAGACCACTACTCCCCCCAGGCATAGAGGGAGATGTTGAAATACAAGGTAGGCCAGTATGTTTAATGTTATAACTAGACCTTTACAAGTTGTGAAAAACACGTGTTTAAATCACCTGGCCATTAAAATCATCTGAATGCCTCCCTCAGATATTTTCTGGAAAATTGATTTTGCAAGTTACCAGGAAAACAAAACAAAACAAAAAAATCTCCTTTATATGATATTTAAGAATAGTCAGAAAAGTTAATTTATGAAAAGTATTTTTAGTTATATCAACTATATGCCTCTAAAACATTTGTATGTCTTTGTGTTTGTAAAGAAGCATGATCAGAAATAAAAACAGCTTTTCCAGTTTATACTAATTTCATAACTACTTTTAACTGGAATACTGGATCACAGATTTTATTTGCAGTGCCAGTGGCAGTAGCCCATCTTGGATCACTTATTGTGCATAAAACGTATTTGACAGGATCCAGACTAAACAGACGTACACGCAGATGCATGTACGCTCTCTCCTCTCTTCTACACTGAAACTCATAAATATACTGAAGTAAAATAACAATGGAAAATAAAATAAGGAAACTATTTCTTCAATTCCTTGGGAGAATGGGTCTTTTAATGACTATCAGTGATATAATTTATATGTCATCTTTGTCGTGAGGAAAGTTAAGCCAATTTTCAAGAAAATAATTTATTTTCCAGCAACACAATTTTATGATTTAATAAAATGCTTCATAAATTTATACCAAACTAAAGGATAGTTTTGATAAGGACAAATGAGAAAAAAGCACTGGAGAAAAACAAAGTATTTGCTCCTACAACTTCCGAATGAAACGTTGATTTGGGGAAGTTCCTTTAAATGTATAAAGTTTTATTTTAGAGTTGAACAAAAATAGCAAGAAGGATAAAGTTTCTTTTTTCCCAAATGCTGTTGGGGTTTTTTCATTGTTTTTTCCTTCATTTTGTTTTGATTTTTTTTTTATTTGTTTTGCAGTGGAAGGATTCCTACAGGGAAAGGCTGTCTGGACAAGGAAAAAAAAATATAGTGATAACCAGTTTGAATTTTAAATGTGTAAAATTTATTAATACTGTCAAAAAAGAAAAATATTATTTGCACAGCAGTGGTCCTGGTCCTACAATTTTTTATGCATAGGTGAATATTTAGTTCTGGTTATGGAATGATAGTTTTCAAGGTTTTTCTGCTTGCTTGCATTTTTATTCCTGTTGTTTTGTCACCATTTGGTAATCAGTAATTTGGCAATTTTTAAGCAATATCAACTAGAAAATAAAAATTCATACTATAGTTTGCAGACATCTATTTCTGCTGGTTTTAATTTCTGTAACTCAATTTATCCTATTCTCTTTGGGAAAAAATCTTTCCTTTTCTAGTTTCAAAACTAAAACCTTTATGTTGATTCTGAGATCTTCTGAATGAGTTCAACTGTCTAATGAAACTGGAGGTAAATATTTAGTGCAAATTAAAATGCAGGGTAGACTTATAATGGAGACATTGTATCTGCATATAGATTAAAAGACAGGGAAAATGTTTGGGACCTTTTTTGTCTTTAGGGTAGAAGCTGTAAACTGCTCACAAAATTCCATGTTTTCTACTTAGTAAGAAAAAGAAAGTGTCTTGTCAGCTTCAGTGGAAGTTGGATCACATCTGAAATTGCTTTCATATGGATAAGTGGTTGTATTTCCTGAAACAGAGCTTTAAACATTAAAAATGATTCAGTGCTAAGGAAACATCAGTTCATTTCTGTTGAAACAGATTTCTTCAATAAGTAAGTAATCCATTCTCCACAGACTGTGATTTAAGTTAGATTTTGAGTGTGAAACAAGTGGTAGTACCATGTACTATTTACAGAGTAAGTACTCAAGTGAGTGTGAATGCAATAGTATTGGAGACTATGAGTTTGCAAATTACTATCTTGTATCACCAAAACAACCGTCTTGGCTCTGGTGCCTAGCATTAAAAAGCAGCACTTTAAAGTCAGGCTTCTGATGCCTGTAGGGAACACAGAATGGGAAGAAAGTGCATGTGGCAAATCCCACATTCACAAGTAAGGGACAGCAGCCAAGAACTGAGACAGCATGAGCAGTTGCTGGTGAGCAGGAATTCTCACGAGGAGGAGACCAAGCTCATGTTTGGCTCCTTGGTTAAATGATATCTAAGGGAGCACCAGTGAGGAGGATGTGCAGAGAGAAACCAGGCGGTTAATGTGGCAGCTGGTGCAGAAGGGGTCCAGAGGCACTGTTGGAGACTGAGTGAGGCTCCCCGACTCGGTACAGCAGTTGTGACAACACATGGCAAGACATGGTGCCCTGCCTGATGTGACCACCTCTGATGCACCAGAGCCTTCACACCAGGCTGAATGACAGTGGCAGGACAACTGATGCGCTTTGTGGTCTACAGGTTATGCTCAGAGCTCCCTGCTTTGACAGGAACTGGGGATGACAGTGACCATCCTGCAGCAACTGTGGAGTTGCTGAGCCGGGAAGAGACCAGACAAGGAAGCAAAGGAGAAGAGGTATGGTAACTTAACAGGATCTTTGTGAAAATTCTGCAGGGGCAAGGATGCAAGTCCTACATTGCACAGAAGGAGGGATGCCCTGAAACAACACTTGAGCAAAGTGAAGACATTGGGAGCAGAAGCTTGTGACTTCCAGAGACAAGAATATTTGTTCTGTACCTGCAGACATTCAGTTGGAGAATAGGTACAAAGCCCCATACAGAAGGTGAGGACAAGCATCTGAGCTGGCCGCACCACCTAATGGAGATGTGGTACTCCCTTCTGCACACAATGGAGACACTTCTCTGCAAATCAGACCTGCTGTTTCCAGGGGCTTGCTGTTTGTCTGCAACCAAGGACATCATGGAGGAAGTGCTGTGGCTCTTCCAACCCTCAGATTACAACCTATTTTTGTTCATCTGTGGGTGCAGCAATGAATCTCCTGAGGGAGACCTTGAGTGGGTCCAGTATGACTCTGAGTCTAGGTTGAAAGGAGCAGGAGTCCAGGTACGGATCTTCCCCATCCTCCTAGTCAAGCCAATTGGCTAGGGTGGGAGCAGATTCATACTGCACATCAACACCTGACCTCATGGCTGCTTTCACCAGCAAGCCTTTAGTTAATAGGATCCAGAGACCAACTGCTGCTAAGAGACATGACTGACTTACCTGACAAAGTGGGCCAGGAGCATCTTTGCCAGCAAGCTTGTCCAGGCTTTAGGAAAGCTTTAAATTAGGTTTTCAGGCAATGGGGCCAAAATGCAAAGAAAAACAGAGAAAGAGGGAGTAAGGGAGAGGCACAAATAGCATATGGCAAGGGAGGAGGCTTTCACAGTTTCCTAGAGAAAGCAAGGAAATGGGGGGTCCAGTTGAACTGCCTGTATACAAATGAATGCAGCCTGGGAAACACATGGGAGGAACTGAAGTCCATGTGCAGTCACAGACCTGACAACAGTGGGATTATACAGATGCGGTGGGAGAGTTTGTATGGCTAGAGTGTTCCCATGGATGCAGAATCTTAGGAAAAGAAAGGTAGGGAACACAAGGGGATGGGAGTGCCCTCTACAAAAAGGAATCATTTAAATACATGGAGATCTGCTATCCAAGGACTGCTGATGATTTTTAGAAGGAGGATGGTAAGGGAGATACTGTGGTGGGCATCTGCTTCAGAACACAGGGGATTGCTCTGCTGGAGCTGTAACTTAAAGAACTGGTTGAAGTGTGATAGTCAATGACAACTTTGGTTGCAGTGACTGTTAGATGGAGGTTCTAGATCCTGAAAGAAGGCAAGCTGTAGAACTTCAGGAAAGCAAATTTTCTTTTCATCAGGGATCTGATGGACAGGATCCCATACAAGGCTGCCCTGAGGGAGCACAGGAGAGCCAGTTGTTCTTCAGGGACAGTCTCCCAATAGCACAAGAATGGTCTGTTTTGATTGCAGAAAGTAGAGTAGAAAGTCAACTGAACTCAAATACAAACACGAATTATTTGGAAAGTGAAAATGAGGAGGGGCTATCCAGGAGAATCACCTGGGCATGCAATGGTGGAATTAGGAAAAACAAAGATTGGCTGCAGTCAAAGCTGGAGATGGATATCAAGTGCAAGACAAAGGCTATGTACAGTTATATCAGCAGCAAAATATTAAGAAAAATGCTGACTTGATACTTGCTTCTTAGTGGGTTGGGTAACAGTGAAAAAAGACAGAAAACATTGAGAGGTATTTTGCCTTGGTCTTCCCTCACCTCCCAGACATTCATGACTGTTAGCAAAGTTCAAGGAACAAAGATACTACTCAGAGGAGGATTGAGTTAGGGACTAGTTACTTAAATTGAACATAAGAACAAGTCCATAGGACCAGACAGGATGCATCCAAGCGTGTTGAGATCAATGTCATTATGGGACTATCCTCTGTTATCTCTCAAAGATCGTGTAGATCTGAGAAAATCCCTGATGACTGGAAAAAGATTCCTTCTGGGAGCTCCAACAAGCTGGTTGTGCTCCTTACAGCACAGCACTTACAAGAATGGGTAGGAGATTACAAAATAGAAAGTAAATTAAGTGTACAGACTTAAAACAAATGGTGGCCTTTCATAACATCCATTCTCATAAAGCTTTTAGACTTTGAGTTACTTGTAACATCAAATTCCATATTTTAGTTTCCAAAGCAATTTTTTTACATCTTCTGCTATATCCATTAATGATAATGTGGATTTTACATTTCACTCAAGCACTTATTCTGCTGACACTTCCTTCTACTAGAAGCACTCAAGACATTTAGGCTCCTACTCCTCAAATCATGACCTACGTAGTTTCAAGGTTGCCATAGCTACCCAGGACTTTGTGCACTCCTTCTGAAAGACTGAAGACATCAGCCAACTGATCCATATAGTTGAAGATCCATGCTTCATAGCTTTCCCCCTGTCATTAATGCAGTAGAATAAATGTTACATTTTGGTGATATATAGTGGTTATGGATCATTGACACCATGTTGTGTGCCCTACCTCGTTGTTGCTCACATTGGTTCCGCTGCCTTCCATGACCACAGAGGTTACGTGAGATGGGATTTGTCTGATCATAATTACTTTACCATGAAATTCTTTTTCATAATGTTGTTTAGGACTCAGTGACTCTGTCCAAGTAAAGTTAGAAGCAATATTGGGAGCCTTGCAGAAAATTTTGTATTTGAGGAGCTAATGATTTTGAGCAGGTTAGATCTGTGTTGTGGTTTAACCCCAGCCAGCAACTAAGCACCACGCAGCCACTCGCTCACTCCCCCCACCACCAGTGGGATGGGGGATAGAATAAAAAAAAAAAACAAAAACTCGTGGGTTGAGATAAAAACAGTTTAATAGGACAGAAAAAGAAGGGAAAATACTACTACTGCTACTAAGAAAATCTACAAAACAAGTGATGCACAATACAGTTGCTCACCACCCACTGACTGATGCCCAGCCAATGCCCGAACCATGGTCTCATCCAGCCAACTCCTCCCAGCTTATATACTGGCCATGATGTAATATGGTATGGAATACCCCTTTGACTCGTTTGGGTCAGATGTCCCTGCTGTGCCCCCTCCCAGCTTCTTGTGCACTCCCAGCCTCTGCTGGCTGGGCAGTATGAAAAGCTGAGAAGTCCTTGACTTAGTATAAGCACTGCTTAGCAGCAACTAAAACATCAGTGTGTTATCAACATTATTCTCATACTAAATCCAAAACACAGCACTGTACCAGCTACTAGGAAGAAAATTAACTTTATTCCAGCCTAAACCAGGATAGTCTGCTCTATTGGACCTTCTTAGGCCTTGAGAAGCCCATGTGTTATCATGAGTAACCATTGTATGGGAAGCTGCTGGAATGCCCCATGCTGGGCTGTGCTGCACATATGTGGGTGTTGTGACAGAGAGAACAGTCCAATCTGTCAATAAACTTTCTCTTAGATGAACAGTTTACTAAGATAATCTGTAATTTAAAATATCTTTGAGAAAGGTGAACTGCATGTGGTTCAAGGGGTGAAATGTAGTGATCCTGACCAGACCATTGTACATCGAGGTGTAAGCGCTCCACATAACAGTTAATCCAAGTAGGACCAGGTCTCTGCTGTGCTGCACTGTGCTGCATGTACAGCATGACCTTCAGGCTGTACTGTGCTGCACAAATCCCTTCAACACAGGATAAACTTAGCCAGCTCATTGCAACACAGGAGGCTGCAGGCAGCTCCCACTCAGCACCTGCAATTATGCCACCTCTGTGCCCTTGCCTTTATCTGAAAGTGCAGTAAGAAGTTCTCATGCAAGCATCCTTTATGAACAGAGTTGTTTTCCTTTAAGAAGATTATATAAGAGTTCAAAGGACCAGAAAAGGGGAACTTTTGCCACAGAAGGCATCTGCACAGTGTGTGGTGGGAAAATCCATCTGGGGTCCATCCGACCCTGCACAAACACAGGATGCCCAGCATCTGATGGGACGGAATATTTACTTGCTATCCATATTCTTCTTTTTTGTCTAGCTTATTAAAACAGCTACTTTGCTAAGCCATTTGTTGTTGGACCTTTCTTAGTGAGATCCAGAAACTACCCTGCATTGTCTCTCTCTCAGCTCACTGCCTTCCCTGGTGCAGAACAGAAGCCTACTTAAAAAACCATAGATTTCTGTCTGATCAAGCATGGAACTGGTTTATATCTTTACTGTTTTCCACTGATTGCTCCACAAACTTAGCTCCATAAAAAAAGTCAAGACAGAGATTCAGTTCTGCTTAGGCTCCCATTATTCAAAAACCATCAAATCTAGGGAATGACATAAAAATTTTACATTAAACATTTTCAGAAATATAGGTGATCGGTATGAAAAAATCACACTCGCTCACCTGCAAATAGAAGAGGAAGGATCTCTATAGGTCTTTAAAGGTGAACTAAGTTGGCAGCCATTTCAGATACAGCTGGGCTGGCTGCACTGCTCCCCTACCACAGGTATTGAACTTCTCAGATATGAGGAGTTGACTGCTGCTCCAGATATTGACTCCTCCTCAGATATCTCCTCATTGCTCTTTAACATATGGATCAAAAAGACCTGATAAACAGTTAATGAAGGCTGCTTTGGCTAATCCAGTTCATTACAATTGGAATGTATTAGGAAATTATATTTCCCTGCTCCAAAAGCAGGTTAGTTACATATGGAGTAACTTCTCACACAGGGTTATGGTGGGAAGTATCAATGGGGGCCAGCTCAGACTCATACACAGGTTACAGACCCATATTCTCAGACACATGCTCATCCCAGCTAAGGTTAATCATTTCATCAAGCCACCTACATCAGGAACACCAATGCTCCAGGTTTCTTCTGCAGGCAGTGCAGTAAAAAAGTATCTCCAGATGGTGTTATCTTACCAAAGATCTGAATTGCCTTTTTGGATATAATATATTTCTCTCTTGACTATAGCAGGAATCAAGGGCATATAGGCTCCTCATTTATATGCACTAAATATAAAGATAAACTTTTAAAGATAAACTGCTTAAAGATAGTGGAGTGAATCTGATCACATGGAGCAGATCCCACTACACAAGGTACGTAGGATTAAAATTCCAGAGCTCTGAGCAATCAGCATCATCCTTCCTCTCTGGTCTTTTTAGGAGCAATTCTGTCATTTGGCTTTTATGCACAGGTCATGCTGAGTCTGTCTCACTGAAAGAGTGCTTCAATCCTTCAGAAATATCTTGTCACAGTTATCCACTGTCCATGTGCAGCATCACACGATGGTGCTTGTGATAATTGCTAAACAGCTAGTTACATGGAGAATATTTTTAGGAATGTCTGGCTTACCAGTGTCATTTCAGTGTCTTTTATTTCAGTAATTATTCCTCTATGTTAGAACAAACAATTAGAATTTTGGAACATTATGTGTTTCTACACCTACTGGAATTTTAAAATATAAGAATAATTAATAACAATAAACATTAAGTAAGTTATAAAAAGCTGGACATGCCCATTTTTGTGAATCTCTTGAAGAACAAGGCAATATGTTAGGAGCTCGAGATCTGGGACACTGTTGCTTTTGTGCTGCAATGTCTCAGGCTCCTAGCTTAGTGCTCTATTCTAATGCCAGGCAGCTTCATCATCCCTGTCGAAATCAACAATGAAATATCTACCCTTTTTTTTGTTACCTTCAAAATCAAAAGCAGAGATAGTTTAATTTTGATCATGTTCCAACAGCGCTCACATAAAACATATGCATCACAGCGCACCCAGATTTCTTCATCTCATTCATTCTTCTCTTCAAGCAGCCTGTGCAAGAGACTGATGGAAGGGCTGTGCTGTTAAGTTTATCTCCATCTGGCTGCCTGCCTGGTTAGCTAGGAAGGAATCCCAGGTTCCCTCACAGCTCCTCAAAAGTGTGATCTTGCAGACCTCCCTGTCTCCAGTCCTGATATTTGGGCTGCTTCAGGAGGGGGCACCACCACTGCCCATGGAACTGAGGCAGCAGGTGTGTGAACTGCCCTGTAATCGGGGTTAAACTCCCTTTTTTTCTAGTGAGTTTTGGGATTTGAGGTTTGTTCTCCAAATAGCAACTAAAATAAATGTTTAATCATTAAAAGACTTCTTAAAAAAGAATTAGCTCTCTACTCGCTCTTCTAGGTCTTATTATAGAATGTGGTTTTTAGAGGGTGGAAAATAGCCTTGGCTAAATCCTAAGTTTCATTTAGAAGATGATACTCAGTGCTCTGCTGTTTTCCCCTCCCCGATGCATCATTTTCCTCCCAGCTTATTCTTTTTCTTTCCTATTCTTTTTCTTTCTGATTCCTGCCTAATAGCCTGGCTCAGACTGTTGAATCAATTCTATTTCTTCCATTACTGCTAGGAATGTATGACTAGAAGAACAAACAAAAAGCAATGACTTAAATAGATTGACACTGGAAGAAGTTTTTCAGGCCTCAGACTGGCTGCTAAGACCTTAAGCTGTGTCAGTAATATTCATCAGTAAGGTTCAAATAAAATAATACCATTTCCATTTTCTGTCTCTGATACTGTTCTTCCTGGCATTTTATTTAAGATCATCCTGCTTTCTTTTAGAGGGAAGTTCAACAATAGATTGAGATCTATTGTCTAACCTGGCTTTATCTTCATCCCAAGAAAATGAGGGTCATTATGAAATGAAAACTACCAGATAAAAGAAGCACTTTTTCCTGCTAAAGGGAAAGAAAATAATGGATACAATTAACAAATCAAGCTTTGTTCACCTCTTTTAATTACAAATACTTAACCTGTTTTCTTTCCTTTCCCCTCCTCATCCCCCAATATTTAATGAAAGATTTAAAGAATGTGCAACTGGTAGCTGTTACAGTGAAAGTTTCCACCAGTGCCTTAACATGATATCCCAAACTCAATCTTACATTTTAACACTGTAAAAATGGGTAACGATGTTATTAATCTCTTATCTCAAAATCTCTTTTATGAACTCAACAGGAATAAAAGAGTTCCTCAAATCCTCTGAGTAGGCACACAAAAAAAAAAGATCACAGCTGAGTGCTTTCAGTGGTACTTAAAACTATGAATAACCTATTATAGTATCTGTGGACATGGAAGGAAAAGCAAGTATTTAAGGTGAGGTCACAGAATGGAACTTGGTTCAACAAAGGCTACAAAATGTTATCTTTTGCCCTGTCACATGTTACCAAAATTTGATACTGATTTTAAATAGAGCTTCAGTAGGATTAAATGTAATACATGAAGTATCAGTGAAAAAAATCTAACATCAGACAGGCTTTGACGAGGAACTGTTGCATGTAAATTAATGGCATAATTAGCTAAATGATCAAACTCTGAGATCTCACAGAACTCCTTATGAGAAATGAAAATTTTCTACATCACTAAGAGATTAGATTGACCTTGTCTCAAGCTTTTACAATTTCATACTATTTCAGTACATAATTAACTGGAGAAAAAATATTAATGAGAGTCATGTTTGTGACTAATATCAGTATGGCTGTGTAAAATTTCACTTATAATCTATGAGCCTTGGGAATAATAAAGTATTAAAAATGAATATTTTACAATATAACAAGATGGAGAGTTACAAATCTGTGCCAGCTCAGAAGCTTTAAAAACACATAATTTTTTTCTAATAAATGTCACATTGATATTTCATGGTTCCTATGGAGTATATGGTTTATGGAGAGCAGCTTAAGTGAATTTGCATTGCCATGGTACCCATCACAGAACCAACACAGTGCAACACAGAGTGTAATCTCATTTGCTGGAACTGCACAGGAGAAGACTTTTAGGCAGCTTTAATGGTAGCTTAGTTCTAAAGCTACACAAATCAGTGGGATTTAGTGACACTTCTAGAACCATGAGAACAGAATTTTATAAAATCAGAACTTTAAACCATTAATAATTCTCTCATGTAATGGTCTGGTTTATTTTCATCCCTTTTGCTCTCCCCTTGTCCACAGCAATCAGGCTGGTCAAGCATGATTTACGTTCGGTAAATCCATGCTGCCTGTTCTTAGTCACCTCTTCTCCATCAACTGACCAACAATGGATTCCAAGAGGATTTTCTCTGTGATATTCTGAGGGACTAACTTTCAGGCCAACATTTTTCTGGAGCATCCTTCTGTACTTTTGTGAAGATGGCTACAACATTTGCATTTCTCCAGTCACTGGGGTCCTCCCATAGTCTTCACAGCCCTTAAAAGATGGTAGAGAGTGGCTTTGCAAGGACATTGCCAGTTCTCTCGGCATCCTCAGGGGCAGCCCATTGGGTTCTATGAACTTGAATGGATCGAGTTCTCTCACCTAATCCCTGACTCAGTCCTTATCCTCTTCTTCTCCTCCTTGAACCATGCCTTCAAGCACAGAGGCCTGGGAGACTGAAACAGTGAAGGCTAAGACTAAGAAGGCCTTATCTGTGTCTGCTGTAACCAAAATACCTACCCCATTCAGCAAAGGACTCACATTTCCCTTGTTCAGCCCTTACGGTCTTAAGTAGGAATTTACCACCGTCATATGACAGTAAGATTTGCATACAACTGGCTAAATGAGGATAGCCACGTGTGTCGTGGTCAACAGTGAATGCAGAAAAATAGACATTTTATGATGCAAAACAACTCATACACCAATACTACCTAAAAGTGTCTGTTTCTTTCCATTCCCTTTAAAACTCCATCTCACCCCATTCCCTAAGGTGACTAGTTGGTGACTATTGAAACTTGCGATCAGCCCTCTTAATAAAAGAGTGGTCAAGGAGGAAAAGAAGCAGACAACTATACAGCAGACAACTGTCTGAAAATAAGCTAAGAGTAAAGAGAAAATTAGAACTCCAATAAGCAAATGTCACGCTGAACAAGCTTATGAACTGCCATAAAGCCCTGTGTATGCCCTGCAACAGAACTGGAAGCTGAAGTGGCTCCTTTCTTTCCACATGCTCAGCCTGGTTACTTGTGAAGACAAACACCATCGCTCCGAATGTCCCCCCCTCCTGTCTTCTTCCCCCAGCTTTATATACTGAGCATGATGTCATATGTGTCAGTGTCATGGTTTAATCCCAGCCAGCAACTAAGCACCACGCAGCCACTCACTCACTCACTCCCACCCCCCCACCCAGTGGGATGGGGAGAAAATCCAGAAAAGAAGTAAAACTTGTGGGTTGAGATAAGAACAGTTTCATAGAACAGAAAAGAAGAAACTATTCATGATAATGATAACACTAATAAAATGAAAACAGTAGTAATAAAAGGATTGGAATATACAAGTGATGCACAATGCAATTGCTCACCACTCGCCGATCGATGCCCAGTTAGTCCCTGAGCGGCGATCCCCCCACCCCTACTCCCCCCAGTTTATATACTGTACATGACGTCACATGGTATGGAATACCCCTTTGGCCACTTTGGGTCAGCTGCCCTGGCTGTGTCCCCTCCCAACTTCTTGTGCCCCTCCAGCCTTCTTGCTGCCTGGGCATGAGAAGCTGAAAAATCCTTGACTTAGCCTAAACACTACTTGGCAACAACTGGAAACATCAGTGTGTTATCAACATTCTTCTCAGACCTAAACCAAAAACATAGCACTGTACCAGCTACTAGGAAGACAATTAACTCTATCCCAGCTGAAACCAGGACAGTATGGAAGATCCCTCTGGCCAGTCGGGGTCAGCTGTCCCGGCTGTGTCCCCTCCCAAGTCCTTGTGCCCCCCCAGCCTCCTCACTGGTGGGGTGGGGTGAGGAGCAGAAAACGCCTTGCGCTGTGTCAGCACTGCTCAGCAGTAACGAAAACATCCCTGTATTATCAATATGATGATGAAGTGCAGTAGTTCAAAAAGGCCTTTTATTTAAAGTGTTGTAGAGAACAAAAGACCCCAGATCATCTCTGCTCTACTGCAAGTTAAAGGAACCTCAGTCTGTAAAACTACTTGATAGTAATGAAGCTACGTGATGTATGCTAACTTCAGTTTGGCCTAGCAAACTCTAGGTTCACGCAAAGAAAAGATTTCTTTATAAATGAGGTCAGGAAGCCCTCAAAGACCAAACACTGATTCTTCAGCTTTGTTACTTATGTTATGCATAGAAGCAGCCTCATAATCCACTTGGAAATGAAAGGCAGGAAGACGCAGTACATAATATTTCACAGAATCAGTCTTCTTTCCATCCTTTTGCTATTATGAGGAGAGTTTCTTGCTGCATACCATCTGCCAGCTGTATGAACAAATGTAGTTGCACACACAGATACAATTCAATGGTGGCAACAAAACCTAGAACAGAAGACATATGTCAATAAACATGTAAAACTTTATAATAGATCATTTTTAGGCTCTTTCCTCACAAATTATGCATAATAAGGCATATGACTTTTCCAGTCATCCAAATATTTTCATTTCTGTTCTTTCCACGTTGTTTATGTTGTAAGATATTAAATAATTCCAAGGGAAGTTAATTTGATACTTCATTTAACTCATAAAACTAATTCATATACATGAGGATCAGACTTCATTCACTCATAGAAGTTAACACATACACTGAAAAGTGAAATGAAAACAATAATCTTATTAGTATTTCTTTACAATAACAATAATCTTATTAATATTTCTTTACAGATGATTTAATATGCTGTGCATTTCCTACCAACTTTTATTATGCTCTGAAGTGTCCTGAGAACATTGTATGTCTAGCGGAGTTTTTTTAATCAGGCAGCACTTCTTTGCAACAGCCCTAATGGAAATTTGCAAATTTCTATCAGGATTCTTCTTTGAATTGGTGGAGTATACATACCTGATGCCTTCTTTAGCACACTTTGGTTTCTTTTTGATAGAATCGAATCAAGTAATTGTAATGATCAAGGTATTAAATACTTGGAAACACATTTATTTCATACGTGAAGAAGCCAGTGTTCCGTTTACTTGAATAGACTTGCACCGACCAAAGGCAACAGTAAATTTGCATTTTTCTTTTCCTCCAGGTTTCTAATTATTTTTATGTATGCAGTTGTCATTTCTCTGGTAGTTAAAAATCCTCTTTCAGGCTCTTCCATGATGAAGTCGCTGCTAATGTGAATTTATGAAAGATATGTGCTTATCCAGCCTCAGGCACAATCTGCTGGCATTTGGGGAAGTGTTTACACTGTACAGATCCGGGCATCTGCAGGGTGCATACAGCAGAAACAGCCTCTATAGGATTTTTGCATTGCCAGTTGAGAGAAATGGGTTCCTCCAGGAAGAAATTCAGAGGGTACATGAGTTTCTTGTGTATCATAGAGACATTAATGAGAGGTGCAAGGTTATCTAGCAGTTGGGTAGTTTTGGACTCCCGTTCTTATCTGTCCCTTTCTCACAGTTCATGGTATAGCCTTGCACTCAAAAGCTATTGCTTATGGCAGAATTCAGAAGCATATTTTCTGCTTACAGTGTGGTATCAAGAAAAAAAAACAACACCAATGTGCTCTAAGTGTGAGGACCTACTGGAAGTTTTAAGTCTGATACTGCCTGAGTTAGGAACCAATATGCAGCACTTCAAAGCTGTGATCCCAAGCTTTTTGTTGGTGTATACAGGAATAATCTCTGGCCTTAGGGGTTCTTAAGCAGAGCAGAGTGCTGAGAGGAAAGTATCTGATAAATCAGGACAATGTAGTTTTAAGTTCTGGTATCTCATTACCTGTCATGGCTTTTAGAATTCAAGCCAGGCCTGGGGAGCCAAAAGGTATCAGATCTCAAAACTAATCCTGTTTTCTTGTCTTCATTCTGTATCAGTAAGTGTTGCCTTCTGCTACTGCTATTACAGTAAGTAAATTAAATAGGTTTTTCCTTCCTGCCACTGATAAGCAGAGGCCTGGGGTGTGGACTTGGAGGGTGCACTGACTCCCAGTCTTTGGTAGAAACTATGGAAAAGAGAAAAGTATGTGCATATAACAGAGTACCTTCTCTATTAGCACACTAACAAGATATCTGGGGTACAGCAGAGCTTTGCAGTTTATTTCTGTGCCCATGTACCCCTTGTGCCTCTGAAAATCTTTAGCCAAGTTGCTTTCAGCCCAAAAGCTATGTATTCCAGTTTTGTCACCTCTGTCAGTATTGCTTGCTTTGTTCAATCACTCACCTTGGGAGGTCTTCTGCCACCAAGATGACAAAGATGAGTTGATTCATTGCCCTGTCTCTGGTCCACATGGAGTTGGTACTCAAAGATGTCAGATTGTTTTTCTCCTACTATCCTTCTATTGTTTTTAATTCCCTTGTTCATGGTGACATAGCTCTTCTACTATTTTTGTTTAATTACAGTCACAGAATACTACATTCCTACTGTAACTGTTAATTAACAACTCTGACTATTTAACAGATGAAAAGTGTCTATTTAAAAGTCCTGACTTCTCTTTTCCTGCCTTTTTCACTTTTCCTTAAAAGCGTGACAAAACCCTCCCCTCCATATAAACCTTTATAGCTGGCTAAAATCAATGTCAAACTGATTTAATTCACAATGCTAGTTAGATGCCTAATTAATTGATGTTAGCATTCTTTAGTACCTCACATTTATCATATCGAAATATTGCATCCTGAGAAGCTAAACACTATTACATTAAAATAGTAATATTAAGGCATAAATTCTTACAAACATTGAGACTTCGGAAACAAGAAACAAACCCCAAACCTCTTCTTTTTGTCCAGAATGAGTTAACAGGAGCAGCAGCTGTGTTAGCTTCCCCTACTGCCTGCAAATGTGATTACACCTGAGTCAGAAGGACCATGCTTCAAGGAAATAAGATAGTTTAAGCTCTCTGCTGAAAACTACAACTAAAGTGCAAAATATTAGAAACAGTGAGGTAAAACAACATACACCTTAAAAATGTGCTCAGGATAATAGCTGCCTCCCAATTACCCTTCACCCTGAATTTGAAAATAATCACATAGTTTTCTGGAAGCCCACTATATTTTTGCAGAATTTTCTCTCATTATTTCACCACTGGATGTTTCAGTTACAATATCATGAATGACTGGTTTTCCGGATCTGAACTTTGATATTTTTTATGTCAATGTACTTTCAATCAACCTTGAAGAGTTGGGGAGATGTGTCACCACTAAATACAATCACAGAACTACACAACATGACAAATTGTTCCATTTGCACTGTGACCATAACACTACAAATTTTCTTTAAAAATGAAATATACAGAAAATGTAATCTAGAGTCTTTGACAACTGATCCTCTAGAAGAACCACCTAAAGAGGAAAAAAGTGATCTCATGTTAAGGTTTCCTTATAAAAGAAATTATGGGTTCCATGTTGTACACTTAATTTTAGGTACTTTGAAGTGCTTAAGTCAACCCTTTTGGCTAGAGGATTAAGTTCTAGCCCTCATAAACTTGAAAGGAAGATCTGCCTTCCTCCTAGGACTTCCAAACAGTGAGGCATATCTCACCTACTTTAGATGGCTGCAACTGAGATAGTCGAGTAAATGAGAGAGGAAGGCACTTTATCAGACTGATATGAAAAATTTGGTTTAGAATAAAATTATTCACACTGTCACACAGTCATTTATTTATCATTGACTATAAAGATATCCTTGAATAATTTATTCTTATGTAAATGCCTGCAGTGTAGATATACCTATTTGGAAAGATGGATCTGACTCTCAACTGGACTTCAACATCTAAAATGGGACAATCATTTTCTATATAAAAACAAAATAAGTAAAAGCCTCACTGAGACAGTCTAGGAGGAAGACTGAGCAGCTGGGTAGCAGAAGAGTTTAGTTCAAGTCTTTGCTGCAGTAAATTTTTACTTTCTTATGTAAAATGAAATACCCATAGAAAAAGAGACTGAAAAAATCTCATTGCACAAAACTACTTACCTGGTAGCTAATTAAGACCCTTGTGAAGACTTGTGCAGGAGGAAGAAGCAAGCTTAAGTTCTTCGTTCAAATCAGACATTGCAGGGAGAAGGGCAAGATATTCACAGACAAGTCGCCAGTACCTTCATCCCGGACTAACGGATGCCCACAGCACACTTCATCACCTTCAAAAATCGCAGCCTGCTCTCTGTGTGAAGTAACATTCAGAAGTGGTGCGGTGAGAGCTCTGAGGCAACACCTCAGAGTCAGACTCAAGAGGTGGGCTTCTGCTCTGTGTAAATTAATCCAGATTTATTTCTGTGTGTGCACAGTGGCAGATGTTCACATGACCTGAGGGGGGAAATTTTTTACTTAAACAGAGTGCCGGATCATATGTCATAAGGTATCATTCCTAGGCTCCAGCTGCTTTCCCAGAGGGGAAAAAATCCTCCATAGGTCCTGCACCCAATCTACCGACTTAATGGAGATATCTCAGATAGCCTAGGTCAACTCAAGTGTCATTAGACATTTTTTCCTGTGTTCTACCCTATGACCTGACTTTTGGGAACCAAATCAAACCCTAGCAGTGGTGTCCATTAAAAGACATAAATATAATTTTCTACATGTAAATATCAACATACATAGCAGGTGTTTAATTCTCTGTTATAGTCAATGCAGATCCAGTCAGTGGAGCCTAGGCAGTGATTCAACTTAAAATATTCAGCTTAAAGATTGGCCAGTTTAGGTGCTTTTGATCTTAGTGGTTAGCAGCCCAAATGAGGGCACCTGATGAGTGGCTGCAGTATGGAGAAAAGAGAGGAGGTCAGAAGCTGCTAGAAGGAGATGCTGCCTCATTACTCATCTCTTCTGCCTCTAGAAAACAGCACTGAGCAAGAGTAATTTTAAAAGGTCCTTACTGTCAGGGGCTTAGATAAGCCAGGAAGCCTATGATGCAGTGGTGGAAGTGGGTTTTAGCAGCCTTCTCAGGTTGAAGGAAGAAAAAAGATGGAGTAGTTCAGGTGCAGTTGTTATCTATATTATTCCCTTGGTCTGACCTCCAAAAGTTTTCCTCCTCTAAATAAATCTGAAGAATCTTTTTGTGTGTGTGTGTGTCCTCTTTTAGCAATCTCTCTATGTTACCCTCTTGAGAATAGATCGTCTCATTCCCAGTTATTCTCACACCACCTTGAACAATACTGAGAGGAATAGTTTGTGTATGTTTTTTCATTTGTTTCTGATAAAAATAGTCCATGTAATCACACAGTCTTTGTGTATGTCTGTATATACCTCTGACAACTTTTGAACCTGCTGTCTAATTTCAATCAAGACTAGAGCTCCCATTGAGCATACCCTAAAAACAGTAAAGTGGGTAAAAGAGAAATCAGGAATTGAACATTCATTAGTTTGCTCCCAATAATTCTTGATCCTGTTTCTAGAATACAATACTGAAAATCAAATATTTCATCTGGTCTTACTTCCAAAATTCTCTGTGAGGAAGGCTTTTAGACACAGGCACAGATAGCGAAAAATTAGCATCATTTGATTTAGAGGTCAATTGACTGAGAGACATGAACCCAGAGGAAATTATGTTACATTAATTTATAATTGAATGTGATTGCAGCTGAAGAGCATGTGATTGACGTTGTAATTTTAATGGCTGTAAACATTAATGTAAATAAACTAATAGTTTACATAAGAAGTAGGTATACAGGAAAGTGACAGTTTTAGGGAGTATTATTCATTGAATTCATTCAACAGTAGACATCCAATGTGCCTTGCAGTTCCAGTTTCCATTGATGTATTTACAGGCTTTTAAGGTGGACTTCTCCATTTCAGAACTGATTTCCTTAATATTTTCAAAGGCAGAAGAATTGCACACTTCTCTGAATGCCACTTGACTGCAAGTAAAAATGTTAACAGCTTGTGAGAGTGCTAATTAGAGCATCATAAAATTTATTGGGCTGCTTTGACACTAACTTAACCAGAAGATGAAACTCAATCTGTTATGAAAAGCTAGGGATTTTACTTCTATCTTCATGTCGGAGCAAGGAATCTTAAAAGTCAGAATTCAATTTTAGTTCATATAATGCCACTTTTTACATTACACATCTTTTTATCGTGTTCTTGTATACTTCCAGGTTCCAGATTCACTTATCACTGGCAGACATTTTAGGCTTGTACTGGAAAAGATAAATTCCTGTCCACCTTTTCCTCATTCAGCTCTTCCTGACACAGGGCACATAAGCCTACAAACATGTACCCACACCTAATTAATAAAATTAACACAAGGCATCTATTGTGACAGACATAAATATGTACAAAAATGTCCATAGCAATGTGACCCAAACAATTATGACTTGGCTTTTGTAGCTGTATATACACATACAAATGGGGACACAACTTATTATTCATTTTTGAACAGATGCTTCATTCATACATTTTCTGGTTTGTTTGTTGTATCTACAAGGCCTTCAAGAGAGGCTTAAAGATACAACTTTGATTTCTCAGTGAGAAAGGTTTGAAGCTTGAATCAAGGAAGTAGCTATGCCTAAATTTTAGGTATCTAGTCAGAACTGGTTAAGAGTATTTCATATACTGTTGATGGAATTAGGTAAGATGTCATGAAGGTCTCAGGGAAGAGCTGCTGTCTTCTTCATTTCTGCCACTGAAGTTTGCAGACAGGATCTTCCTCTGGAGGCCTTCACAGGTACCCACCTCTTCTCATTGGTCTTTATATACATGTGTGGGGTCATACATGGTGTGGTCACCTCCACATGGCACAGGCACTCCCACAGACACCACCCATTCTCTCAGGGCCAAAAATTCACACACAGTTTCGATTCCCTGTTAGATAAACTGGGAGTCTGCATCCCCGATCCAGACATGGCAGCAAGTGAATCTTTATGAAATGAAGTTGCTTGGAAAATAAAATTTTCGTGTTATATTTCAGAAACAGTTTTGCATATCAGGCTTCCTGTTTTGACATCTACAGGACATGGCTAAGGTACCCTAGGGTTCAGCTCACCGTTAACTCCCACTGCTTTTGCCATATTTGGGGGTTTGAAAATCTGGCTAACTTTTCTTTAAGAATTCCATTTAGGTCAATCTTTCTTAAATAGGACCCAAGATCATTCTAAAAACCTGACAGCAATTGCTCATGTCAATTGCTTTGAAATCTGCATCTTAGTATCTGGAAACTATTAAAAGTTTATCTTGTTCTTCTTATCACTTACTTTCTCTAGGAAAAAGTTTGATGCTCGATTTCAGTCTACCTCACATAATTTTAACTGTTTGATGAAACAGCACTCCTGAGATAGGTAGATAAAAGCCCACATTCCCTGTGTAGCCAACAGAGCCAAATAAGTTCTTTAAAAATTATCTGTTATTTATCTGACTTTAAAAAATGAACAAAAATAAAAAAAGACAGTTTTGAAAATTTTTGAGTAACCCCCTATTTTAAACTGAAAAACATCATTATTTGCAGGTTTTTTCATCTACTTTGTCTGTATCAGGGTGGGAATTGGAAGTATCTTTGGAATATTTGCGGAGTTTCTTCCTGAATTATTCGGACTGTATTCTGTATTCAACTACACAAGGAAATTCTCAAAAGCAATTAGGAGCACTTTTAGAAGAAATTTTAAACATTTCCATTAATTTATCTAACAAGCTAGTAATTTGTTTATTTTTAATACACATGCATTGGAAGTGACAACAACAACAACTGGGGATTGTTTTAAATGTCAAATTGCTTAAATTTTATATCAAATTAATCATTCATGTTTTAATGCTCAGAAGGCATAGTACATGTGTAGAGGGGCTGTTTTCTCAATACACATGAGTACCAAGACATTTACAGTTTCAATTTTATGATGTAAAACACCATGCTAATCTATATAACACAAAACCTAACCTGCATTTTGTAAACATTTTTATTACTTTTCTTGATAACAGAAAGCATAAGTCCTTTTATGAAGAAACACTAAGAGTGTTATGAAAACATCACGCAAACTTTGTTTCAATGACCACTTCTGCTTACACATCAGATTTAAAAACTGAGCACTTTTCCTACAATACTGATTTTTCTTTAGATAGTATATGGATAATTTGATCTACTTGAATACGTCTTAAAATGCTTCTAGTGACACATCTGAAATAGAAACGTGAAAAATATCCCTAAAAGCATTATCCATCACATAAGAAAAAGGATTGGTTTTGCTTCCATGAAAATCATGTGCTATTATCTCACCTGCACAGCAATACCAAGGAAAGCATTGCCTTGATTTTTTTAGCAAAGATCAGTGTCTTTTTTAATTGGCCACTTAATTTTTTCATGTTCATATTTTCAAGCTTTCTGCAAGAGCCAGAAAGGTGAAAATACATCTTTATTTTAAGAAGGCTTGAATATGAGGAAAAGATTGCAGGAGCTATATCTTTAAGAACACCAAATATCCTGAATCTTGAATGCAGAGAAATTGCATAAAATTGAGCCATACAAATGCTTGAATCAGGGACTCCTGGGAAGATAGCATTCATGAGGTCTAACCAGGGCACATTTCATCAAAACTGACTATGCAAGAGAAAGTGTGAAATTGGCCAGATGTAAAGTGTTTCAAATACACAAAGCCAACAAAATGAATTCTCTCTAGCTCCTTCAGCTACTGCAGCTACACCATCTTCAGAATTGGCTGTGATTATAAAGTTATTCCCTATTTATTGATATGTTTAAAATTTTTTTTGATATTTATCAATATCATTGGACTTCTATGCTTATACATTCTACTGTTATGCTGTATATGTTATAATAAACTATATTAAATTACATGTTTGTATATTCATACACAAACATACAGCCTAAGGCAAGAATATACATTAATTAGAAAAATGAAATAATTTGTAGAAACTTTCCATCTTCTCAATGGACTTGTGAGGGTTAAAATGCACTCAGTATGTTATGAAAGAATGAATGCATACTGTAGAAAGAAATCGTAGCATTATTGCATGCTATTTACACTACAAAGACATGGTTCCAGGAGTCATGTGCAAATGAGCTTTTAGCAGAAAGAGACTTGACTAGAAAAAGTGAAGTAGCATATGTGGCTTTTTGCTGACAATTTTTTTTTTTTCTGGTCTCATAAGCATTATCCCCTTATCCTCAGTTGTCAAAGGCAACAGAAACACTTGCTCTTCAGCAGTGATAATAAACTCTCAGAACAAGATGTGAATCACACCTGAATTTCTTGGTTTATAAACTTATATACCAGTTTGTAAAGAGAAATTTTTACATTGTTGTATTTTTGAAAGTTGTTTTAGTCTTTTTTTGGCAGCACAAATATTTCCTGCATCCTTGGAACAAGTTTTTCCCACACCATTGCAGACAGCTGATGTGGTCTTGGTCAACATAATGCTCATTTTTACTTAAAAATATATTCTTTTCTGTCTATGAAAAGCAGTCCCATTATAGACCCAGTTATCTGTTTTCCTTCTTACATCAGTTCCTTTTGCTATATGGCTGTTGTCACAGAAATACATTTTATGACAAAGCACTTGTAATCTGGAACACTGCTGTTTTCATTGGTAAATGTAATCTGTTTTTAAATGCTGCAAGTATGAAAGTTTCCCACAGCAGTCCACATATGTCTCTACTCTAGGTGTGTAAATGGCCCTTGGAAAATACATTTACACTCTCTTCCAGTAGTATAAAAGAGTTGTGGCATTGTTTGGCTTTGCATACATTAAAAGGAGGGAGAGTTTTTCTCCAAAATTCTGAAAGTTCTTCAAAATAAATCCATTATTTATGTAGATAATAAAGCTGTAATGGTATTATGTTACCTTTGTGTGTACCCCTGAGCTCAAAAAGAGTGGTTTGGCATTCAAGTTATAATAAAAGCTCAAGGGTGGAGTACTAGACGAAACATGACCAACAGAATAAGTAATAAGGAACAGGCTACAAGAGCAAAAAGCAATAGATGTTTTTCCCTTTTTATGATACTAAAATAAGGTGCACACACACATGTGCATGCAGAGAGGATACCAGAGTAATTAATTCTGCATGCCCGGTTCTGAAGTAGATGCCAGCCCATCTGTTTGATTTCTTATGATCTTATGTGCAGTCGAAGGATGTCCTCTCTTATGCTTGCAGTCATGGAAAGCTGCAATAGGCGTTCACAAAATCCTAGGCACGTTATAGCCCAAAGAGATTTTATGCAGCTCTAAGGGTTGCATTTTTTTAATGACCAGTAGTCAACATTTGTAAGTTTGAAACATTTGGGGGTTATAGCTAGTACAACATAAACACTCATGACCCTTGCCCTAAGGTAATCCAATATTTCATTATACAGTTATATTAGTCCATTGGAAAATATAAATATAGTCATAGTGTTTTGATAACTCCTAGTTATTAGAATCTATTAGTTACAGAAAATGATCATGTAAGACTGTAAACAATACCTTTTCTAAACTGTGGCACTATTCACTCTTCTGTATTTACAACTGGACAATGTAAAACCTTCCTCCTTGCTGCTCCTACCCTAATGCTCTTGCATGTTCCTTGAGACATATTGTCCCTTAATACTTTTAATTAGTATTCTAACTACCTTGCAGCTGTAACAAAGTCAGCAAAGTGATGCAGTATTCTAGTTCCATGGTAAAGAACAGGGTTTATGTGTAATCACAAAGCAGATATTTCAGCATAAATCAAGTTTCATTTAAAAAAAAAAAAAAAGTAGAAGCCATCATTGAAAGATTTTCTTTGCTTAAAGAAAAACGTTCCTGGGACCTTTTCATAACCATTACCATTGACAATAAGTCTCTAACTTAATCTATGCACCAGACAATATTAGTCAAATTGTCCTTTTTTGCACTTGTACGATAACAAAGTGAGGATTAAGCAAGATGACCTGCTATCCTTAACCAGGTATTGCTTTCCTGAAGGAGCTAATCCACAAGGAAGGAAAAAAAAGGAAAAGAAAAAGAACCCAAACCCCACACATAGAACATGCTAGGTTATAATCTAATTAAGAAGGTATTTCCAATGCATTTCTATTGGCTCTGTCTTTGCATGTGGCTCTTCCTTTCATCATTGCAGAAACTGCAAGTATATGCCTGCCTGACTACCTTGCTTCATCCTTCCTCAAGCACATAAAAAAGATAGTTGATTCACTTACATTTAAAAAAAAAAAAAGTAATTTATAACATCTAGTTGAATGTCTTCATCAATACTTGGAAAAAAGATAAAATCTGAAATCTGGAAAAAAAATCCCTGTATTTTATTTCCAGCCATGATAGTTCTTGTAAACTGTAAGTATGTTCAAGCCAACAAATAACTACTTTTGGATTTCTCAAAACTGTGAAGTTACAGTTACCTAAAAAAGCATTTTGGAAGTCTTAGTTAAGCTAGGTTATTCTGTGACCTGTACTCAGTCAGACAGGAAGTTGAGCTGAGCATATTGAAATTCCTTGTGAATCATAAGTACACACAAGACTAACAATGACAAGATCTAGACATATGATGATTGGATCTGTGATCTGCGGACAAAAGATTTTACGGAAGGTCAATATGTTATTCTTATTATCATCACATGCATCTGGTTAATGTCTAGTGATAAGCTCATCTTCGTAACTTTTAGACATCATATTAATATTTAAAAGTGGTATGTTTTTAATCAGGAGGTGTAACTTGCTCTCACTTAGGGCTTAAAATCTTAAATAATTTTACTTGAATGCACTTTATGATAATCTAATAGGACTACCAGCAGAGCATAGGAAGGAAAAAACAATGGCGTTGCAGTGTACACTCTGTGCATTTCAGTTATTCTACATGATGCTTATTATCAAGGAATGTTAATTATATCTGCCTCCATTTCCTCATTCTTCTGATGTGTTCTTATCAGAATCTACTTTTCTGCCTCCTTTAAATACATTTTTTAAAAAAAAAAGTTCAGCTTTTTTTTTTTTTGCAAAATTGTACTGTATTCCTTACCAAAAAAAAAGAAAAAAAGTCCTTATTTTCTTACTCCTTCTTTCTCCTTTCTATCTTTATGCATTTCTGGATAAATCTTTGGCAATTTCATATCTGTTTTCAAAACTTTGTGTGAATATTTTGCTTTGAAAGGATTCTAGTTATAAACAGGTAGTTACATTGCCAACAATAAATTGTAAGTAAGTAATTAATATCTGATGCCCCTTTCAACTACAGTTGCCCAAAAGGAGGATATATAGGTAATTTAAATTCTCTCACTTTAATATTTATCATATGATCCTAAAATGGGAATACCATGAATATATAAGGTTTTGAGTTGGTTTTTTTTAATTAAATCTATTCAAGAGGAGAGCCATCCTAATGAGTAATACAATGCTTTGTGCAGGTACCTCAGCTCTCTAGCAGAAGAATAGTAAAGGAGCCAGAACAGCCAGGACAATTGTGTTATAATAGATTTCAGCACTCAAATTCGAGTAGCTTATCAAGGTATAAAAAAAAATTGCTTAAAATCCCTGAGGTGCAGGAACGCTTGCCTGTGCACACATATCAGCTAGAATAAGACCTTTCCACCCTTCACACACTTCAAGAGTGAACTCCATCAAATAGCGTGGCTTTTCCTAGATGCTGATCCCCAACATTTCAGTGATGGGTCGTCAGTTCATCAGCTTGCTTAACTGCAGTTAGTTTTGAATGCTTTGAAAACAGAGTTTAGTTTTTATTGCCATTTGCAGCTAGACCAGTTTTCTCAAATGTTGATTTTTAACTCATCTAAATAGACGGATGTCTGGCTTCAAGGTAAGTGATACTTGATTCATAGTTCTGTACAATGTCATTCCCTTGAAAGGAACTGCAGGAAATGGGAGCATCAAGGATAATTGCTTTGCAATGGGCTTCACCTCTCAGCTCCACTCTTTTTCAAGATTCAAAAGTAAAGATTAAGCCCTAAGGGTATAGGAAAGAAAAGCCACTGCCCACCAGTCAAATAGCAGAAACCTTCTTCTCCTCCTTCTCTTTCTCACATTTCAAGAGTAACCTCTAACATACATGTGAGCTGTGTACTGTGAGCATTTGGATCAAAAGCTACCCCTGTGTACAGTCAGTGATGGATCAAGACTTAATTTGTCACAGGAGTTCTTTGATAAAGCAAATGGAAGAAATAAAACTGTAAGGCTGGAAATAGGGCTGTTTCTTATCACTCTAGCAGTCTTCCAGAAAGCTGATCTTGGTCAAGATATTAATTTAATTAAGTACCATATAGCAATTATTCCTTCAAACTCAGCGTACTGGTAGGAGGTAGACAGCACTGCCATTGGCAAGTAGAAAAGCTCACTTTTTGTGCGTAATACGGTAGGACTGCTGTTCCTTCCCTTGCATCCTATTTGCATGATGAGCCTTTAGGAGAAAAGAGCCTTCTATGATTAACTAGCTAGTTCCAGTGCTAAAAGCAGCGCGGACTGCAGTTTGCACTGCTTTAACTCGTCAAGGGTAGAGTAGGCTACCTTTATTACAATTATATCTCTGGGTAAAGTAAGTTTAGAAAAGTGTACTGTAACACTTGTCACTGGTATGGACTTATAATATTGATAATCTGTTAAACTGGCAGTAATCTTAGACCTGCATTGACAGTGCCTAATGTTAAGCTTTTGTCTGAGATGCATGTCCCCACCCTGACCACAAGAAGACAGGAATGAGGAAAATATTGTAAACAGTATTTTATATTAACATTCAATTTTCTCGTTGCCCTAACAGTTCATCTTCTACTCTATCCATATATCAAAATGTCAGACAAAGTTAGCTGTGAATAATAATAGTTTAAAAAATAACCACTCTTCTTTAAAAGCATACCCCAGGATTTTTAGGGGAGGGGGGGAATAATTAAATATAGTTGCCATATATATACGTGGTTACCAAAATGAAGTATATATATTTTTTTGGCAGAAGCCTTTGATGCATTCAGAGCAAATTTTCACAGGCAGAAAAAAATTCCAGTAAAATTAAAAAAAAAAAAAGCATGTTCAGATTTAATTTTTTCATAACTAACAAGGAATACATGCAAATCTGCATCTGAGTATTAAAATTAAAAAAAATAAAAATACAAAAGAGTATTTGCACAGAATTCACTGTCTGGCATTCAGGCTGCACAATTTAACAGAAATGCTGTAACAGGATTATTGGATAGAGGTCTTCCAGTCTAAAAGCCTAAGTACAAAACAAATGACTTGCATGCTGTGCTTACATTCAGGTAATAGACAGAAATGGTTACTCGCTCAGGGGTTCCCACTCTGACTGATTGCAGAGCTAGCTGGTGATCATGACTCTCCTCCACTTGTGCAGCATCTGGTTTGTTCTTTTCCCTACTGACATGATTTTACTGACATGTTCAAATAAACATTGTTTGCTCTTTGCCCACCCACTGTTAAGAAGCCCAACCTTATTTTTGCCTCCTGGAGAAGCATACTTCCTTATGCCAGCCACAAAACCTCCTGGGTTACTACTGGTGTAAGGGCTGGCACCATATGGGCTGAGGACACCTCAAAATATCACCTCCCTTCACACCTGCTTAAAGCCTGAGCAAGATGAAGGGTTAAATAAATCTTTAATAAGAATATGTTATCAGAACTGCTTGAGGTGTGCCTCAAGACATCATACCACTCATTAGACAGTTAATGTTGATGTTTTGAAGTGCTGATACGCAAGATCCAGTGACAGTATCTTTCCCAACAGCCCTCATGGTCAATAAGGAGGGTCTGAGGATTGTGTACTGAGTCCACAAGTGATAGCACCTCACATGCTTCTTCACTACTTTGTGAATATTATTTTCTTCCAAATATTCATGTTTTATTAATTAATGCTCTATTTTCTGGTATGTCCATATAGAAAGTTGATGGTGTTCAAGGTTAATGAAAATGGTTCGTGAAAAGAGTTAAAGAATTGGTAGAGTGTCCTTTCATCTTCACTCAGGGAATATCAATGATGTTTCATCAAATCAGATTTTTATGTGAGAACCACAGTCAGAAGAACCCCTGCTATAAAAATGACTAAGTCTTTAAACACTTCATCTCAACAACTGTCTTGTGATTTGGCATTGAATCCTGAAGATTCCCTTCCCACAGTAAAGACCACTGTAATTTTCTAACAACAGGTGCAACATCTATGAAATTGAATGTTTTGGGTACAACAATGCACTAGCAGATTTTGGCCTCAGTGGATAATTTTGTATCTCTGGATACTCTGCAATTTTGTACTCTCAGAAATTAGGCTATTAAGCTTTGACCAGCCAGCCAGTTGTACTAAGCTGTTGAACTGTACATCTTGAAAAGGGAAACTACAAGATCATACTGAACTATGGAGCAGTAGGCCAACAGAGCCACCCTAGTGGGAGAAGGGAAGCAATATTCATTTTGGAAATTAGTCTATTTCTACAACAAAACTAATCTCAGGAGAGCTGCCAGAACAATCAAAACTACGTTCATGCTGTCAAGGTGTTAGGATGGATTTAAGTAAGCCTGAACTCCTCTGCAGCGATTCACACAAAGTAGTACAAAGACAGAATTCAGAGCATAGCTGCACAATAATAAATGTCATAGAAAATACAAAGAGCTAAAGCTGGGGGAGAGGATAAAAAAAGAGAGAGAGAGAACTAGAGAAGTTATTATGAGAGAAACATTTTTAGAGAAGACACAACTGCTTTCTGCGAACAACTGTACTAATATGAAGAGGGCAGGACTCAATTATTCATATTGACTACAGTAAGACATAAAGGACAAATACAGCATAGAAATGTTTGGCTCTAAGTAAAATAAAAGGAAAATTATTTTGAAAAAAATGAAGCACTAAAATTAGCACTAAAAAGAAGATTACAGTGATAAATATAACTATTCTAGGGGGTTTCTTAGCAGTTTTGTTTTTTTTTTCTCTTATCATGGAAAGAGTAAAAAGAGTTAAAACCAGTCCTGCCATTAGAGAAAGAGACTTGATGGCCATTACAGTAATTTCTTTCTGACCTAATGGATTGCAGGGTAAGTTCAGGGTGCAGCTAAAGAAAAAAAAGGTATTTACAATATCATAGAATTCAGGGACCCATGAAAGTGAAAAAAATGTCAGTTGATTTGAATCATTCTGTGCTGGCCATGTGCCCTTTTTTAATGTTGTAATATCTATATTATGCACTTGGAATATGCAGCTAGATTATGGACTACATCATTCTTCACTTTCTTTGAGGTAAGTAAATCACTATCATCATGAGAACTTAAGAAGAATAGTCACAGTGGCTCAGAGGAAAGATTCATCTCATAACAGGCAGCAGTAGAGGCACTGAGAAAGAATGCCTAATCTGCAGTTTCAGTAACATTCAACACAAAGTCTTCTTGAGGTGGTGGTTGTATTTGTACCTTTATGCTTAATAGCCCATGTATTCAGAAGATTTTTTAATACTGTCTCTTTTAGAAACTGCCAACTGTCCTAAACTCCCTTTTCTCACGAGAACTCTCTCCTGTCAGGAGTGATCTACAGAACCTGAGTCTGAGGTCCATTTTGGTTTGTTGGGTTTTTTTAAATCCATTGCCACTATTCTGCTGTTGTTTCTTTTCTGTAGTAGCATGAATGCTATCATTTCATGATCACTTTCACATAAATTGCCTTCCCCAGTTTCCAATTTTCAGTCAGTCACTGGGATTTAGTCAAAATCAAATTACAATCAAATCTAAAATATCTGATCTTGATGACCAACACCTGCTATTTTCTTTATTAATTCTGCATTTTATAAGAACGTTGGAAGTGTCTCTTCAAAAAAAAAAAATTATCTGGTGTAATGTTTTTCCAATAGGCAATCAAGTAATGAAAGGTTATTGTTATTACCAATCCCACCTTCTGATATTTAACCTGTGTTAAAAGAAAAACATAATCTACCTAGTAGTGCATGGATCTAGGATAGACTTCTCCCGCAACATCCCTCAGTTCCCTTCCTTTAGTATTTCACTCAGCAAATATCATGCTTCCTCTCTCATCTCTCTAGAGTGCTCTATATACAATGTTTTCTTCTTAACATCTTTCCTGATCAGGCTCTATACCAATATTCCAGTCCTGACCTTATCTCACTAAATCTAAGTGATGCCAGAGGACTGTTTTGTTTGTTTACAGATTGTGTATACTAACATTAAGATTTCTTTTTGTTTGTTTCCTATAACAATGCACAGATAACTAAGATTTCAACAAGATACGTTGCTATGTCCCCTTGTATCTCTTCTTTGATAATCTTGGAGCCATTTCTATTCTTTTTTTCAGTGAGATTTCAATCTATGGGGCAAACAATTTTTCTTTTTCTTCTTTTTTAAAACATGACTTTTTTAACACAGTTTGTCATTAGTCCCCTACCCATACTTTAAACTTCAAACTGATTCATAAGTCAATGACCTTCCCCTATCTCAGCAGATAAATCACCATGTTCCTGGCAGTCATCTTTCATGGAATACCATGCATTGCAATATAGGAAAGAATTACCAATGAAATATCAGGGAAGACTGATTTTAGAGGATCCTTAAGAATTTCTCTTCATAAGGGAAAGTAGAATCATTCAAAACCTTAGTTTTACAGTTGAGTATATGATGACAACCTCACCTTTTCTAAAAGCTCATTTGCTGAAAGTGACCAAAAAGGGAAACTTTCCTATTTGTTCTTCAGGTTTCTTAGCTGATCTTCAAAAAGCTCTGCTCAGGAACTGTATCAGGGTTTTTACATGAATAACAATTTGGAAAGAACCCCCAGTTCACAAAAAAATGTAATAAATAAGTGAATATGTTTAAAACTGCTCTGTGCTTCTGCTGGTCATTTCAATAAACAGCAGTATTTGTCTTGGGAACTGTGAAAGCCTGTACTAAATGTTACATAAAACAGTCTACCAGACAGTTATAAATAAGCTAAATAGCTATGAGCTGCTGAAATTTGGTGGAACTGTGAAAAATTCATTCAGTTTCTAGACTTATCTTTGCACTTCATATGGAATAGCCTACATAAAAAATGAACACTAGAAAACAGAGGAACCAATAAAACTACAATGTTCATGGTGTTAATGTAAAAGAGCAAGAAGTAAAGCTCTCCCATAAGGAAAGGAATTTTGAAACTGGGAGAAGTAACTTCTGTTGGGCTGTGAAATGGCTGCCACCACCCTAAAGAGGACAGAACAGTAATGTGGAATTGTGCCATTACACAAAAAAAGGGCACAAAAAATGTACGACAAACTCCCAGGAAGGCTCAGGGCACAGCTGTAGCATTCTGCACACTATAAGTATGTATCACATGCTCTGAAAGCTATGGAATATGAAACATTTTATTCCCCAATTTGGGAAACTACTGAGCCTCTACTAGTACTCAACCTAGCATCATTACAGTGATAATGATGGCAGTTTTGCAAATGTATCTGTCCAGATCTTCCTCTTTTATTTGTTATATCCCTGGAGAGTTAATGCTCAGCAGGGGCAAGGAATAAACAGACTCTATACCAAAAAAACAAAACTGTAAATAAGCAGCCTGTTTTAAACAAGAAAGCAGAGCTTGATTTCCAGAAGTCCTTTACAACTTTAATTCCATATCAAGGTGATGAGTGACTGAATTCTAAATAAATCAGAAAATTCCAACTCATTGTCATCTCAAGATTACAACTTATTTAGTGACAACTATATATTTAAACTCACTTTTTACCACATTTTCAAAAGAGTGTGGAAAAGTTATTTTCTAGTCAGAATATTAATGAATCAGTTTTGATCAGATGTTCAAAAATTAAACATGAAGAACATATTTTTGCAATCAGTACAAAAGATATTCATTTAAGCAAAATATTTCAAAACCAGACCCAAGTTATCATGTTCTAAATCTAATAGGGTGAAACCTTCAGAGTGCTAGAAATTTTATGACATACAGAAATTACTTTAAGTTTTCCAGCAGTTCTTTTTGGTATTATTTTTGACATGATAGAGAACAGAAGGAATATGAGATCAGATACTTTTTTCAGAGAAATAGTTGGGATAGGAGTCATGCAACACACACACAGAGTAGATAAAAATAAATGCTACCATTACAACTTTTACTTAAGGGACTCATTCTCTCCTCTCACACCAGATGTGTGCAAAGAATACAGTGCTCACTTACTCACTGTAATGCATACAACCTCCATGAATCTGACATCATTTAGTCATCTAGCAGACATGCAAAGAGAGAAAGAAGAAAAAAAGTAAACTCTAACTCCTGGAAAGTGCTAGACAGTTCTGGGTCATTCTGCAACTACATTACAGTCCACAAGTCCAGGATTTCTTTTTACAGAATGAAAAACATATGAGGAAGGCTGAAGAGGAGGGGAGACTGGTAGATTTTCAGGTACAGTTTCAGTTTCTAGACCTATGTTTACACTTTGCATGGAATAGCTCCATGTAGATCCATGATAGGATTGGAAGTGGCCAGAATACTTACCCAGAAATAGGTTTTTAGAAGTGCTCCAGACCCATCAGTTTACAGCACGTGCCAGGGAGCTGAGCCTAAGGTGCCAGCTGGACTCTGAGACTCCATGAAAGCAAAAAAGAGAAAAGCCCAACCAACAAAGGTGGCCTTTTTGCCCCAGAAATCCCTCCAGTACTGCCATCCAAAGGGTAACTCCACTAAAGAAGTGCAAAAGCCCACTGTGTCTTCTAGACCAGCCTGTAAAGTGGAAGAAGAGCAGTCTGTTCGGGTGTTCATGCAGAGGTCCTGGAGACAAGTCCTGTTATTACCAGACCCTCTGAACAACCGGTGCCAAGCAAAAAAGATGCAACATGTAAATTGCTCTGACAACAAACAGTGTTTGTTTCTCAGCAACATGTCCCTTTCCATCCTGTAGTCATGACTATGAAAGGCAATAAAAAGTGCAAGATGAATTGGAGGCTCCAGCTTTCTTTGGCCATTTCAGCAGTTGAGGAATTGTTAATTCTAGGGCAAGCTTGACCAGGGAGCTGAAATGGTAGCTTCAGCAGACCTGGGACTACGAGCCAGTTGCCTGCTTAAAAAAAAACAAGCAAAGGGGAAGAGGATTTGGGGAGATCAAGGAAAGCTCAAGGCAGATTAGTGGCCTGTGAAGCTAGTAGTCCCTCAGATTTACATGCTTCTTTGTCTTTTGGGCCTCATGCCTCTTATTAGCAGACACCTACAAGTTCAGTACCGTGATCCAAGCATCAGGGATGCAAGTGCATTTTGCAGTGCTGCTTTCTCTACGAAACTGTTCTCCAAACTGCAATTCTGGTAGCAAACTGTATAGTTTCAAAACATTCCTCTGCATGACACCCTCTTCAAAATGTCAAGGCTATACTAGAGAAACTGTTACATAGAGGCTTTCTGAATAGGCCGGTAACTCACAGCCTTGAGGTTCAGCTGTCTGTGACCGAAGATTGTGTTTTGTGAATCACAGCTGTGTGGTATTGGCTCAATTTTACAAAGAGATCAGTTGCTTGAGCTGTAAGACAGTATGTAAGGTAAAGCTATGCAAGATAAGAAAAGTAAAAACATAGAATGTTGAGAGACTGATGGTTATCAACTCAAAGATTCAAAATACATTCATGAAAAGATATAAAACACTAGGACAGAAAAGAATAGTGAATCAGAAAAAACAAGTTCAAGGAGGAATTCTCCCAAGGAATAATGGAGGTTGACTCGCCTCTAACTGGCTGATGCCTGCCAGCTAACAGGGACTTATTAGGTGGCTCAGTGGGAGTAGGGAAGATACTAATGCTCTCGGTCAGTAAGACAACAATCCTTGCCATCTATTATTAAAAGAAAAAACTTGTCATGACTAGCAAGTTACATGAATCCTGCTTGTAGAGACTTTTTGTACATGGTGAAAAATGCACAAACAAAAGTGGCTGGGTAGAGGGAAGATTACAGACCTGCGCATGAATAAGTAAACTAGTAGGCAGAGGGCACTGTTTCAGCAAGACCATTCTTCCCTGCCTGGCCTGGGGAACCAGCAAAGGGGGCTGAGAGGGCTGCTGGCTGCATTCAGTAGTAATTACGGTGAGGACAGAGAAATGTATTCTCAACATAAAGTCTGTGCCAAGCCAGCACTTCTTCCTCCTTACTGCAGGGACGTTCACTGCAGGATGCTCTCCAGGCCCAACCCAGTATCCCAAAAGTTCTCCCTGTAACCTGTTGCTGTGGTACACAGCCACTGAGTTCTGACTTAGACTCCACAAGGAGGGAATATTCAGTGCATGGCCAAGAAATCGCTATTTTTTTGTGCAGGCTATATACAGCATTACTGCCAGTCCCAAAACAACATTGTTGACGTGGCCATCCTCTTCCAGGATGAAGGCAGCACTGAGAAAGCAGCTCTCGTGGTTGAGCATTGTAAATGCTGAATAGCTCCACAGTGTCCCACACATACCTGCATGGGCCATGTGCTTGTGCTAAGATTGGCATCATCCCAGGCTCAAACATAACTACTTGTCAGTTACATTTACATCACGTGTGAAACCCAATCTTGGTTTGGCCAGCAGTATTTTAATGGAAACGTGTGGTGGGAGACACTGTCAATGAAAGTCACTGAGTTAGGACTTCAGGATGTTTTATAACTATACTGGGTTGTTGGACTGCCTTGCATGGTTCTTCTTCTGTGTAGCCTTTCCCAGAGTCTAACTAGGATTTAACTGTGGTGGGGAAGGTTTCCCTCCTGACAGCTGTGGCCAGCTTTGCAAATAAGAGGGAGAAAGTCCTACCTGAACTGCAGAACTTGTGGGGGACAAATATAAACTGAATTGAAACAAGATAAAGGTGTCCACTGGGGGTTGCTTATTCATTTAACGGAATTGAAGTTCTATTTACAAACAAGGCCTCTGCCTTGATTGATCTTACAAATCATTTCATAAGCTCTGAATAACAGATTTGCATGCAGTGAGTTAATTTCTAAACTTCTGCACTGAAACTGCTTTCTTATATTTTTTGCACAACACTTTGCAAAATAAGATGTTAATTTCTGCTATGGTTTTTGATGTTTTCCTGAATAACAAATCATTGCTATTAATGTTGTACAGGATACACTTACTTGCCTATTGTAAAAGTCAAACCTAGAAGGTTTCCAGGGAAAAATGTCTTCTACAGTCTTTATATACATGTATATGTATGCAAAATAAGATAATCTCTCTAGAGGGCACATGAGCATGCAACTTGTGGAAGTGTTGATCCAGTTATCTTTAGTACAAACAAGGGCATGAAGTGGGATAGTTGATTATTGAACACTCATATTTAAGTTTTACCCTGGTTTGCTTTTTTAAAAATATAACTATTTACAGTGACACTCTTGCTCAAAATGAAGGTAAGTGTAATAGATGGTGTGCAAACAAAACGTTGAAAAACTTTCAATTGTTAAAAGGTATGCAGAAACCTTTCGCTTTCAAACCATTCAGCTCTCTTGCTGGAGGTGATGTTTTTGAGGCAGTGGGGCAGTGATGAATTACGCACAATGATAACTGAAGAAACTATTGAATCAGGTGCAGGGAATTAAAGACACACTGTAATGACAGTCCTGGAACAAATGTCCTTCCAAGCCAATAAGCCTGGGGCTTGTTCTGATTACAGACTGAGAAGCACTAAGCTTACGGGGACCATACGCTTTCAGACACTTATTTGCCATCTTTTACAAACCTGGGGGATCTTTTCAGTCATCAGCCTCAACTTTTCAGTTCATGTTTGAGGGTTTTTCATTTTTTCTATATAATTCTACCTTTTCTCCTCTTCTGTTCAGATCTGATAATATGCTTTTCACTTGCATGCAGCTATCAGAGGCCTCCAGGCACATCTTTAGTACAAGTAGGGGGTCAGATCAGAGGACTGACAGCTTTGCAGGCATTATGTTTGGTACCCATATTTGGAAGAAAATTTTTTCCCTCATATGACTGGGTAGGGGCTGGTCTAGTTGGCTGGTAGGTGGTCCTGTGACTCTAAAGAAATGCAAATCCAACTGAAAGTCCTTGAATTTAATATGTCAGATTGCAGATTTGAAAGACTCTTCTTTTTTTTTTTCTTATTGGCTGAAGCATGCAAGCATTTAGCGTCCTGTCTATTTAAAATCCCAACACATGAATGGATCTTTCTTCCACACAACATACAGGAGCTGGGTGCCAAAGTCTTCCACTCCCAGTGCTGAGGACCTACGCTTTAGCACTCTAGTGCTAAATATCATAATGCTTAATTTTTTTTCAGAACTAGTCTTATAAAAATGCTCTTATTATAATACACAGTTTAGGAATTTATGAAGTGATGGAACGTACAAAACCTTATTAAATTCTGAAACCTGAATCATCTGTCTGGCCAATTGTGTAGCCAAAACTGCATGTATAGGACATGATCTTTGAAGAATGAGTTCTAAAACAGTATCTATCATTGAAGAAGCTAAAGTGAATTACAGTCAATTCAGTTAGCTCCATGTCTCACCATGTTGCAGCAAAAGCAGCTAAGCAACCTTTCCCAAGCTCATTTGACAGAAACAGAAAGTAGTTCTTAGGGCAGTGACTCCTCAAGGTGTCAGGACAAATCAGCAGATGGGTCAGAGGCTGACATGACCATGACATTCTGTTCCCATTAGTAAGGGGCAAAATTTCTGTGAAGACAGAAGTTCATCCCGAAAATCATTACTCCTTAATATCAGAAGACATACATTTTCTGTAAATATTAGTATGTTATTTGATTTTAAACCCCCACATTTTGCAGTCTGTACTTTCAGATATAGCATCATAATGAATGAGTTTGACTCAATATGAACAGCCAAGGAAGCATTTTTTCTTGTACATAATTTTAATATATTGGTCAGCAAGTTTTGTCATTAATGCTGACAAGAGATAAGCTTAGGATTTCATCTTCACATAAAGGCAGCATTGTACTCTTCCACTAGCATGTGCAGGAAGTTAATTGGAAACTAGTAATGTATTTCATTTGTGCTTGCCCTGCTGTAAATTAAAAAGTATAATGTAAATGAAAAGAGTACCAAAGGTAAGGCAGCAAATTGCACATTATTCTGTTGAGGAAAGCAAAGACCAAAGTTCACTGGTTTCCTTTTCTTTTCCTGACTACCCGGAGAAAAACACTAGAGCTCCAAAATATAGTTATTAATTCTTCAGCATAAAGCACCAGGTCCCAAACAGTGGAGACAGGAAAACACTGTATGGTGTAGAAAACTCAGAATCACTACAAAGACTGGGGAAAAGTATTCCACTGATAAGTAAACCCCTTTTCAGCCAAGAATAATCCTTGTGACACTGAAAAGATTGTTAGCAATTTTACCTATAGCTGCATTGAGAATGCATTTTTTTGCAAAATGAACACTGAGCAGATAATGTAACAAATGACACAGTCTTTTAAACAGAAGTAATATACTGTGACTAGCCTTGTTCCAGATATCCTGGGGGTTTTTTCTTCAAATATCAGATATTTCCATTTTATAGCATTTTATGTTTACTTGCAGATCATTTGACCATCCTCTGGTTTAACCAAAATCCAGAAGGAAATAAGTGTGGAAGTTTTCCTGTAGTTCCTACCCACTGTTTTAAGCATTTCATTCCAGTGGTTCACTACACAGGTTTTTAGCACTTTCGTGAGTGTTAATAGAGCAAATTAACAGGTCAAATGCCATTTTTACATTTATGGAGTGATGAGGACTGTGGAATTAATCTAAAGGAAATTCACCTATACAATTTTGGCTGGAGGTTCAGTGTTTCACACCATGTTGTGATAAAAATGCCTAATTTCTACCTCCTACCTGTAAAGTTATCCACTTGACTATGAGGCCATTACACTGTAAATGGAGGAACATTTTTTGCCCTACTTCTCTTGTAATCTGCAAACTCAGGCATTAGAATACGTTGAAACCAATCCTTCAATTAATTTCACATTTCACAAAGTTATCGTAATAATAAATCAACAGTCATATACCATATCAGTTTTCAGTCCAATCATTTAGAGAATTTTACAGACACTAATAAATATGACACTGACTTAAACTGCACCAGCATTGTTATGACACATGCTGAAGCGGTAGTTAAGAGTACATTTGGTTTTCCTGGGTTGATGGAGAGCATGAGAGGTTGTAGTCTTTCTGGTAGTAGTGTGCAGAACAGTAAAAGTGTTTGGTGGTATACTAGATATCTGAATAATTAATTCCGCTAAAAATGGTACAGTATTCAATAAAATTAAACGTGTTTTGGTCTGATTCCAACAATTTCTTAAGACACGGGTAAAGGAAAGACAGAGGAAATGTAATGATCTGAACAGGGGGCTGGGATCACATTGAAAAGAAGGCAGGGAATTTATTTACAAATGAAATGACAAAGATAACAAGGAGGAAACTCAAGGTTTTCAAGAACAAAGGGAGGGCCATAAAACAATATATACCTACAACCAACCATATGAAATAAATTGAATGAGGTGTGTCAGTTTTACAGAAAAATCTTACACATATCTCCATAAATATTGCAGTCATACTAAGAATTCTTTATGACTCTATCACAGGACCTGACCTGCTATGCATGGATTATGATGGGAATTATTAAAGAACTAGTACTCACTATAATCAAAGAACTAATACAGATGTCCTATCCTTAGGCCTAACAGGCTTCAGATCAACTATCTATCTAATTTATGCCTGTTTTGGCATTATTTTGTCAGTAACTACCAACTCTAAAGAAGGAAAATCTTTTTCATTTTTTCTTTTATGCCAGCAATGAGATAGTTAAAATCAACATCAAATGCATTGTGACTAAAACCCCTGCCTGTGGGTGATGTTTAACTACCTGGACTGATAGATATGTCCCTGTAATTTAGTAGTTTCATGATGAAGTGATACTCCCTGAAGCACTTTAAGTAGTAGCTTTAACTTTTTAAGTTACAAATTGTTTTACATTGAATCTCCTTTTTAGAATAAAGCCTAGCCAAAGGGATAAGGGGTAGCCAGCAAAGGGTTATGAAAATAAATAGTTGCACATCATTGTCAAAAGACTGAGATTTTTAGGAGTTGCTAACTGTTAGCACTTCTTTTCAATATAATTTTTTTTTAAAATTGTTTGTGAGGCTGCTGTTAACTGGAGATAAAATTATTTTCCTTGCTGTACAGTAGTTTAATGCACAAACTTCTAAATAGCTCATTTGCTCTTGTTGTGATACAACATGGTGTAATTAACACTGGTGCACTGCATGAAATGACTGGTTTGGAAAATTATAAACAGGTAAGATTCTGACAGAAACACTAAAACTGGATTTTTGCAGGCTCTTCTGCCACTTGCAAATTCTCCAGTAATATTACTGATCTGTACACAGTTTTAATCAGAAGTAGAAATACAGATGCCAATGAAATGACAGATTTTACAGAAATCTTCATGAAAGAGAAGCTGGAATACTATTTTGCATTTGGCATCTAGAAATTTTTTTCTCCACCTAGAAAAATATTGTTCTCATAAAAGTAAGAACATCTCTAGCTGTAAAATTTAATAGATGGATGCTATGCAAGATGTAAAACCCATTGGGGAATAAGTCTGGATTTTAGTAAACACTATCAAATTATATTCATGTGTCTTTAAGAAAGCCAAAAAGGGAACATCTCAGGCTCGATACTAAGACTGTTCAGAAAGACATGCCTTTTGTTTTTTTAAAAAAAAAAAATATATTTGTGGAGTGACAGGAGACAGGTAATATTATCCTGAAATACTTGCATAAATTGTGGGGTTTAATTTGTAGGGCAATATACCTGAGTGATGTCGGTAACAAATATCTTCCTTCAGCTCTATATTAATGTTATTCAGCCACTGGGGTTTGACACTGACCTTAAATTGACTTGTTTCTGGCAAGGTAAGAAATTCTTTTGGAATCACATACAGCTTATTTCTGCTGTCCTCTAAATCACTGGTAATTTTCTACTCAACATCAGCATAAAGAGCTTTGCCACTGTTGCTATGGGAATGTCATGTTTCTCTTCATTACACTGTTCCCCCACAACCACTGACTTACATACATCTCTCAGCAATGCATTTGTACTTTTTTGCATACACAGTCATGACAACATGCATAAAGTAAAGACAGGCATAAAATGCATGCTGAATGTCAAAATGCCAAATATGTTCCAGTAAGGTAACCAGAACTGAAAAAGATGCACTGAAAAGATTTACCCTATTCTCAAACCAAAGACATTCCTGTGGAGTCATCTAGAAATGAAGAAAGAGTAATCTGAAAGCAAATCTCCTGAAGCAGTGGAAAAGGGACTGTCACAGAGCCTTGCAACAAAGCGGATTTCTTGTCATCCTTCAGACACCGTAATTTTTTAATTTTTATTTTTGGTTCATTTTTTATCCTCTTAGACTGCATGGTAAATGGAGTATCTGTAGACTGCTAGTCAGTCCAAACACATTTTCAGCAAATTAAGTTTGTATCTTATTGATACAACATTCAGAGAACTTTACAAGCATTACTGATTAACCCTCCAAACACACCTTGAGACACATTAGAACTTTCCCACCAATTTTAGAGCTGGAAAAATCAAGCCAATAGTTAAATGGATCACCCTAGGTCTGGCAGTAGGTCAGTGTCAGGAACAGAAGATGAGAATTGCAGTTCCAGTTCTGAGATCATAATGGTCTGCAAATTATTGTCATGCAATTTTGTTTTATGTGTGCCATTAATTGTACTATCTATAAAGGGATTTGGAGACAAGTGATAAAAATACATTTGAGTGCAAAGACTCTAGACGCTTACTAATGTAAAATGTTTTACAGCAGGCAAATCAAACTTAAAAGCTGCCACTTATAGTCACATTCATTTAGGTTTTGAGGATCCTCCTTGCCTATTGAGGATGCTTAGAGAGTAGATGTTTCCATTATTTTCCCATACAGCTATAATCATGTCACTGCTTTCTATGGCTGTCTCACTCCCAGAGGCCTTCCTAACCACCTCTAAATGATTTGGATGCAGTTTCTCACACATTAATATTAATACTTAACTGTGAACATCAAACTCGTTAATTGCTTTCATAGTGAATACTTGATGTGTCTGAGTAAACATTCCTTACTTTAAAGCTGTAGCTCCATTAGTAAGGATAATTATAGTACACTCCACAAATAAATCCCTGATTTTAATATACTTAAAGAGTGCAAGATATAAGTAACTAATTACTTTATAGACATGGAGAGTAGGGAGAAACATAAGGAGAAAATATGAATACACAGAGGTGAACTGGGGAATGGTTGGGCTGTAAAATACAAGTTCTTTTTAGAGGTCAGAGTACCCATTATCTTTTTTAAATGTACTTTTTCCTCTTACATTTCTTTGGCTTGAAATCTCTCTAGCACGACTTCTGGGAAATAGCCAGAATTTTCTCTTCCTGAAGTGCAAGCCTAACTGAAATCCATTTCTTTATCATTTTCTGTTAGAGTAGCTCTATTTCTTTTATGGGTTTCCAAACCCTGCACTACAAACTACACAGGCTTGCAAAAGTCATTGGTCCTTCAGCAAATGCCTCTCGTTTAAAGACACCTGCATCAGCTTTTTGAGAAGTAAATTCATAGACAGGAACCAGGAGGCCTTTACCTCCCTGTCTTTTTAACTCTACTGTGCACAGTGTATGAATTGTGGGTCGCATGATGGTGAGGGAAGAAGTACTACTTCTAGCTCATCCCCACTGTGGCTGCTTTCCGCCCCACTGATCTCCTATTCCTGAAAGTAATTTACGTGGATTTTCTATGGCCACTCAGTCTAACTAGCCTTATTTCCAATAAACCCCAAATCCAAGAAGAAAATTAGGCATCTAAATCACACTACAGATTTTTCATCTTCAGAGAAGATCCAAGGAGCATTTTAAAAATCGAACTCCTTCTGTGTACTTAGTTCAGTAATTCAGTGGTCAAAGCTCTCACACAGCCTTGGAAATATCCAATTTAAAATCTTGTCTCTGCCATCTCCCCACAACCCTAACTATTGTGTAAACACAGTGATGTGAAGATACTACCTAACTTTCCCCTGAATCTTCCGGTCATACAGGTAACTAATCACTGTCAGCCTAAGGGAGAAATGCATGAATAATGCAGTTCCTTATCCTAGTATTTAGGGTACTTAACTTTGTATTTTTTAGTTAATTTAATAGTAACTGAGGTTTAAGAGATTAACAGCTGAAACCCAAAGGTTTAAGCATATCCATTTTTTATTTAGGTGTCTAAATCAATTCCCTTTTACCATTATTCTTGACTTCTGATTTTACATTTTCTTCAACGATACCTCACATTCAGATTTGTGCCACGCCTTTCATCTCTGGGAAAAGATTCCTTCTAGTACTTTACTTACTGCTTGTCCTGGTTTCAGCTGGGATAGAGTTAATTGTCTTCCTAGCAGCTGGTATAGAGTTATGGTTTGGGTTCAGTATGAGAAGAATGTTGATAACACACTGATGTTTTCAGTTGTTACTAAGTAATTTTTAGACTAAGTCAAGGATTTTTCAGCTTCTCATGCCCAGTCAGCAAGAAGGCTGGAGGGGAACAAGAAGTTGGGAGGGGACACAGCCAGGGCAGCTGACCCAAACTGGCCAAAGGGGTATTCCATACCATGTGATGTCATGCCCAGTATATAAACTAGGAGGACTTGGCATGGGGGGGATCACTGCTCAGGAACTAACTGGGCATTGGTCAGCAAGTGGTGAGCAATTGCATTGGGCATCACTTGTTTTGTATATTCCAATCCTTTTATTAGTATTATTGTCATTTTATTACTGGTATTATTGTCATTATTATTGTCTTCCTTTCTGTTCTATTAAACCGTTCTTATCTCAACCCACGAGTTTTACTTCTTTTCCTGATTCTCTCCCCCATCCCTCTGGGTCGGGGGGAGTGAGTGAGTGGCTGCGTGGTGCTTAGTTGCTGGCTGGGGTTAAACCACAACACTGCTACTTCAACATGACTAGATTACAGTCAGTCGTAAAGCTTTGGCATTAGCAGAACTAGCTAGGTCAGCCAGGAGAAGTTATGGTCTGCTTATTATTAGATCGGTAAGTTTTGAGTAAAATATCCTGAATCATGACATAACAAATGGTACTGCAACTATCTAAACTCTCTTCCCCAGAAAAGCCTGTGTGGGAATCTTTCTGAAAACAGCCCTTGTCTCAAGACTTCTGCAATGATAGCTCAAGCATTAGAGCCCCTCTTAGGCTGTGGAAGATCAAGCTTAAAATATTTACATGGAGACAAGTATGCAGCACCTTCTACAGTATCTCAAATTCAACCTCAAATATCATTTTCCAGATAAAATTATGAAAATGATGCATTTCCCTTACAGATGTGTAAGGTTAAATGAATGCCACAAAATTATGATTCTAAATATATTCTATGGTAATAAATAATAGTCACAAATACATGTAATTTGTGTATTCTCCAAAGTGGCATGAGCAGTAAGTCACATTGTCCCTTCTGAAGGGTTTATAGTCTGACAAAAAACAAAAATCTACAGAACAAGACAAAGGATGACTGATTAGGTGGAATTAGGTCTGTGGTTTGCTAATTATTGGCCTTTTCCTGCACAGTTCCAAATGCCTCTTGAGAAATCAATGAGAGTGAAGCTCCCTCAGGAATTTCTTACTGCCTTTTAGGAACCACACCTAAAAAAAGTGGCAGGAGAGTTATGGCTTTTTAATGAAGTCAAATCCCTTCTGATTTTTGAAATCAGATGTGTCCCAGGAAAGAGGCAGCTATTAAATATAAAATAGTCCCCTTTTAGTCATCTGTGTACTTGGTGTGATGCTAACTTTGTACTTGCAAAATGCATCTTCTCTCCATATGCTTTTCTATTAACCTAGATATTCTTCCATCTCTGTAGCAAACACACCAAATATATTCCCTGCCTGTCGGGAAGAAGAAAAAAGAAAAGTTGCCTTATATATCAAAGTGCTTTTATAATTTCTCTCAGGCCATATTATGGAGAAATACAAAACTTTTGATGAGACCCAAGTTAGCCAGAGCTTTGAGTTGGATTTGCCTCAACCTTCTCCTTAGGTTCACTATCAAAAGAAATCCCAAGTCCTTTAAAATGCACTCTCTGCCCAAGTTCTAGGCCCGTAAAAAAGTTAGAATACTTAATGCTTTAAACAGAGAAAACTCAAAGTGACCAAGGGAACAAGAACAGAAATAGAAAGGAGTTATGAGGAATTCCCTCCTTCCAATTGCTTTCTTGCAAATAAGTAACTTCTTCCAGGTAATTTTTTGATACGGAAGATAAAGGAATAACTAAATGCAAGGCAATTGCCATGTCCAGCAGGAGGAACTGGTCAACAATGTCAATGAGAACAGAATTTGTATGAAAAAGATCATAAAATGAAGGGAATTCATGACATTAAGAATGGGAGGAAAATAAAGACAAAATAACAAAAATAGATTTTAGAAAGGCAGGTTTAAAATAGAATCTTGACAGTCAGCCAGAAAGGGGGGGGGGGGGGGGGGGGGCGGAAGGCAGGAGTTTAATTTAAAGGACACAAGTACTAAGTGCTTTATTGCAGAGGAAAGATAGAAAGTTTAACATTCAAACAGAAGAAAAGATTACATCAGAAGTTTAAATTAAGGCCAGTTTATTAAACACAAGTGCAGAAGAATTGTTTAAGTACATAAGAAAATTAGAAATACCAAGATAGGAATGACATGGAAGTAGAAAGGATTGTTGACACTAACAAGAAATCTTTCTGCAGGTACATTGCTAAATAAGAAATAATAAGAAAGAAGGGTCTGGTCTCTAAAGGCTGAAGTGTTTAACCCCCTCTTTTTTTTTTTTTAATCTGTTTATATGCCTTCACCTTAAATAATGCTTAAAACCATATAGCTATAAAAACATTAATTTCAGTAGTAAGGTGGTCAGATAAAAGGCTATGAATTCAGCCTAATAAAATGAAGACACAGTTAGAAAGCTCTTTTAGTTTAGAAAGCTATTTTTAGCTTTTTATATGGATAGTTACAAAACTGGTTAACAAAATTTTGGATCTGTTGATATACTTTGAGTACTCCTAAACCATATGCAATACACTGGAAGACTGGAAAAAAAAAACCATCATGCCTATCAAAAGAGAAAGTGATCATTATAGACCAGTTGGCTTCCACTTACAGAAAAATACTGTAAAAGGTAGTCAAACTATTCCTTATTACCTACAAGATATCATGGAGATGAGTAATAGATGGACATTTAAGAAAAACTTGCAAATCAATCTAAGTTACTTCTGCAACGTGGTAGCTAGTCTTGTGAGCATGGGAAAGAAAGAGTATATATTATTTATTTTGACTGCTGTATGATTTCTTGGCAGTGCTTCAGATGTCCTTCTCATGAGCAACTTGACCGAATAAATAAAGCTGAAATGAAACACTCACATTTTTAAAGAAGGAGGATTGAAAAGCCATTTTTAGAGGGTAGTTATCAGTGACTGCCTATCAAAATGGGAAGACTTGCTGAACACAGTTCTTGAGGGATCTGCCCTAGGCCCTGGATATGGAACTATTCAGTATTTTAATTAATAAAATGGATGATACAATAGAGAAAATTAAAACCTTATGCCAAGCTTAGAGGTATGTTTGAAGACAAAATTAGGGTTCAGATTGATCTTGACAAATTGAAGACATACTGAGATAGAAATGGGGTGCTATTCAGGTAGACAAGTACAAGATAGAGCTTATGAGCACAAACGCAGATGTGGTGGTGCATTTCTTCCCCTTCTCCAGGCTGATTTATGAACTCGGGAAGTCTCACTAGGCCTTAGCATAAGTGTAATGAGTCGGGCAGTAAAGTGACCCTTGACTGTGCCAAGAACTCTTACACAGCTAAGACAGGGAGATACACTGTGCATCTCAAGGACTCCTGCTGCCTGGTGGAGGTGGGGGGTGGGAATAGAGATAGCCAGTTCTCTCTCATAGCACCCTTGAGACATTCCAGTCCTTCCCTGACAATCTTGGAGCATCCCCGCTCTGTGTTTTAAGTTATTCTCAGACAGCCTCGGAGCTTTCCTTATCTGCATGTGAAATGATACCAGAGCAGCTGGGATTCCAGCAATTTGTTGATGACTAAAGTCAATCATCTCCTGAACCTATAGGCAGCGGTACTAAGTGAGGCCCTTTGATCTCTCCTGGACCACAGCAGGCTGTGACCAGCATCTCCCTCTGAGCGGGACACCTCTCAGAGCTTGTAAGCTTTACCGTTTGCGAAAATGGGAGGTCTGTCACCGAAAGCCAACACGACCTGGGCTGATACTCTCTGCTCCTTGAGGCTCGACCCTTCGCCCATTGAGAAAGATGCCGAAGCATTCAAAGTGAATTTTTTCACTGATCTCGAGGGGAGTTTTTAACAGCTATACCTCTTTTACTCTCTTTTACTCTCTTATATGTATATCTCTTAGTATCTTTATGTATGTGCATGTACAAACCTGAATAGTCTATAGTAAGTATATTATAGCAACTATATTGTTGTCGTGGTTTAACCCCAGCCAGCAACGAAGCACCACGCAGCCGCTCACTCACTCCCCCCCCATCCAGTGGGATGGGGGAGAAAATCAGGAAAAGAAGTAAAACTCCTGGGTTGAGATAAGAACGGTTTAATAGAACAGAAAAGAAGAAACTAATAATGATAATGATAACACTAATAAAATGACAACAGTAGTAATAAAAGGATTGGAATGTACAAATGATGCGCAGGGCAATTGCTCACCACCCGCCGACCGACACCCCGCCAGTCCCCGACCTGCAAATCCCTGTCCCCCCCTTCCCAGTTCCTAAACTAGACGGGACATCACATGGTATGGAATACACCGTTGGCCAGTTTGGGTCAGGTGCCCTGGCTGGGCATGAGAAGCTGAAAAATCCTTGACTATAGTCTAAACACTACTGAGCAACAACTGAAAACATCAGTGTTATCAACATTCTCCACATACTGAACTCAAAACATAGCCCTGTACCAGCTACTAGGAAGACAGTTAACTCTATCCCAGCTGAAACCAGGACAATTGTAAGTTGTTACTTTCAAATTCATACTTAAATTACTGTCATGAATTTTATTCAACTGTGAATGAATTTCAGGCTGCTATTATACTCATAATCCCTTTAGATATAAACAGTTGACCAAGCCTGGAACTAGGAGTTGATCCAGCCGCACCTAGACTCTGACAGGAGTTTAGAAAGCAAGGGGGTCTTCTCTGAACCTCGTGACTCAACAGGAGGGTCTCCCCTACTTTTCCACATTCCCAATCTTTGCACAAATAATAAGAAATTAATTCTAACTTGATTTTTCTTTGTAATATTTCTTTTTACCTTATTATGTTTTCAGTCTCTATACACATAAGTTTAGTTTAATTCTAACTTAATTTTCCTGAGTGCATTTCATCCATGTACTAAGTAATAGAGTGAACCTTGACATAGAATTCTGTGAAGTCGCACTTTTATATAAATTTCTATTAAATTCTTTTTCTATTGCTAATACAGTTGGAGGTGATTCTTTAAGCAACCTGAACCACTCTCCTTCCCTGTGACAGCAGAACACAAAACTGGTGATTAGGGAGCAGTGTTACAAGGTATGGGAGTCAGTGGGGGCCCGAGTCAAGAATGAGTTAACAAGGTCATACAATTGCAAGAAAGATGACATACATGCATGCATGAAGACTAAAGTCCGGAGAATACATGAAGTAATCCCTCTACTCTACTCAGCACTGATTATGCCTTGATTGGAATACTTCATACAATTTTTGAGCATCAAATTTCAAGAAAGATGTCATCTAATTGAAAAGAGTCTAGGGGAGAACTGAAAGACCATCATAACCCGAGAATAATTTTATCAATGTGAAATATTTAGCTGGAAATTTTCCATAATACTTTTGCCAAATGCTGGCATTTTTATGAATTTCACCACTTTTTTGTATGCCCATTTTTTTTTAATATATGATTATATAACAGCTCTTCCCACTATTTCACAAGAATAGAACTAGACTACAGATGATGCATAACCACAGAAAGGGAAACTTACTCATACAGTCCTGTGCCATTTACTACAGAAGGTGGAAATGTATAGTACTTGGGGAAAGGAAAGCAACAGTTTTATCAAAAAGATAACTGTTGCTTTGGTGAACTGAGTTCTGGCTGTGTAATGGAAAAAATCACTCTACTCAAACATTTCATTAATTGTATGTTCCTCATTTCCTGTGTTTTTAATTAAAGGCTGTGATTTTTGGTTTGAATATTTTCTTTGAAATTATAGGCACTATGCTATATTTAAATACAGAGTGCTATATGATGCAACATATGCTGACACAAATCAGATCTAGATATTCAAAACTGGTATCCAAAAACAATGTGTGTTTCTGTCTGTCATCCCTCTGTGTCCAGATTACCCATATATGAAATAAGAATAACAATTCTTCATATTGTGAAGCTACTGGCAAAATAAAAACCAGTGTTTGAGAAGCACTTGCATATTATAGTAAGGACTGTTACAGAAAACCTGTGGGGAATATTATCACTTCTCTTTTCAATGTAGTAAAGATAACATGGGACCACATCAATATCTGTTCATTAGCTGTGCAGTAAATGAGACTGAGCCCTGGAGGAAGGCTATGCTCTAATGTACACACAAAGGTCCAAAAGTGCAAGGAAACTTCACAATAACATTTCATGACATTATATTGCACAGTCAAACTCTCTAAAGCTTTTAGCCTTAATAAGTATCTATATAAGCAGAAAGTGCCAAACAGTATTATGGAAATTATAGTATAACCAAAATAATAATGATTCTGTAGTATATATGAGCCCAGAAGACCTTATATTGCATTCAAGTGTATTTCACCCTTTTTTGGCATGACAATGTTGTTTTCTCCTAAACAATATCTCGGATAGCTGTGAGGTTATTCCTGTTAGTGAGGTAAACACACCTGAGCTCCAGAGATTTAATTCAAAACCTCAAGAAAACTCAGGTTGAGATAAACTGTAAGCAATTCTCAGCACTCTTCAATCTGAACCCGTAGCTCCCAATTTTGGAGAGAATGTCCTAAGGGGAAACAAAGTATCCAAGGAAAGGAATCTCAGTTGTCATGCACTCAGGAATTTAAGATTAACACCAGAATAAGAGCAAATATGGAGGAATTCAATGCTGCAACTTATTGTTTAAAGGTACCTGTAAAGGAGTCCTGCAAATCTAGTTCCTTTTTCATGGACTGTTTAAAATCTTTACATTTGAAAGCTGTGATACAGGAATATTCATGGACTTAATCAGAAGAATGCTTGGATACTATAACCCAACCAACTGAAAGAGATGGGTGTTTACATGGTCAGTTTATCCAGTGCAGTGTTAATTCTGGGCATGATCCAGATCATAATAGGTACTTAATCATGTTCAACAGTGGAGGAGAGAGTTTTATAAATCATTCTCTTGATCTTACTTATCTAAATCCTGCTTAAGCCTCATTCTAGCTGCATTATCATTTTGGTTTTCCTCAAAGTACTGTCATAGACATCCAGTCTCATATTACTATTATTTCCTCAAGTAAATTTATATAAACACAGATCTGGATTGAACCAACCTCTATCTGAACATGTCCCACATGATCTAGCACTTGTAATTCAACTAGACACCACTCTATTTTAACCACAGAAATAATCCATAAAATATAAAGAAAGCGGGGGGGGGGGGGGGATGCAGCATTTCATGTCATAGATTTATATAAAGAACTCTTTGTGAAAGACTTTCTATCAAAGAATTTGTCAGTCTCCTTTTACTGCCTAAAAAAAAAAAATCCTGTTTGCTTAAAAGATATATTTTTACACTGCAGAAGTTTTCTGTTTCAGCTGATTTTTATTCTTTTTTTATTTTAAGAATAAATAAAACAAACTATGTCTGGATGTGGAAGATAATAGCTTTCTGGTTAATCTTCAACTACTGAGACATTTTTTCCTAGACACTTTGAGGTGTTTTTTATGACGATGTTTTATCTTGAACCTCTTTCACAGTGATGCCCTTGATTTAAATTCATTAGTCATACATACAGTCATACCCCAATAAATGTCTTGATATTTATCTATACATTTTAAAAGTATCAATTGGGGGGAAAAAAAAAAAGAAGACGACATTAGGATTTCTGTTAATCACCTTCATCTTTGAAAATGACCCAAGAGTGGTAGAGAAAGCATATCTCAAAGAGACAGATTGTGAATAAATGTGGCTGCATTTTAAGGTAAAGAGGCACAGAGGCATATTAGCTTTTACTATAACTTGAAACAGAAGAGGAACAAGTTCAACAATATTACTGTATACCCACGTTGAGACACAGGGAGACAGAAGAAAGTCCGTGGAGTGTTGATGCTGCTCCAAAGCCTCCCCTCCTTCAAAGCCTCTGCCAGCACAAATGGGTGCTGCCCTGGGTGTCACACATACTACCCCATTTCTTCCACATTCATCCCCAAAGTGACACAGAGACAAAGAATTAGAAATATAGCATAAGTCCCCATCACCACAACACTTCAACTTGCAATATAATCCTTAATGAATACCTAAGAGTTACTGTCAAGAGAAAGCCTGGTATGCATTTCATTCACAGCACTCCATCAAACTAGTGGAAGTCTATTGGCAGTTCCACCTGGTTTATAGTAATTAATTTATAATAATTGGATCATCAAACATTTTGTTGTGCTTAAAAGTTACCCAAACTGTGCATTAGATAGATCATATATGTGACATATATATGATCTAAATATACACACAGAGATATATATATACTTGAGCATTTTAAACAAGAAAATGGGCATTTTCTTTCAAGTATTTCTTGGTATGTCATTAAACATTCATTCAAATTTAGAAAATAGTGCTAGCAAAAAGAAAAATCTCTTCTAATGTCTTATTTTTAACTAATGTGGAAATTAAGTGGCTTTTTGCTGTGCTGTTATGTTATATATTGTTGGATAACGCTGGTTGTCCATGAGATATACATCTCTTATTCAAGAAAGTATCTATAAAGTAGACTTCAGTCCCTTTTGTTCTTTTAAATTTCTAGAAAAATCCAGCCTGATGCAGACTTGAAGTCCAAACAATTAAATTACAAAATAATTGTAGACACCTTTATGTAAAAATATCTTTCCTGTAGGTCTCACAAGAGTATCACTTTGAGTTGAAAGAGCTGAAAGAATGAAATAAGATCATTAATATGCAGTCAATGTTCTCTTTCTAAAATACCCTGTTTTCCAAGATAGCTTTCTGTTATCCTCATGTGTATATAGTGAGATGTACAATTGATTTCACAGGTGTTTACATTAAAGAGCCATCATTGGGGTTTGGAACTGACAGGATGCCCAAGATAATTTTCATGCACTTCAGTGATCTATTATTAGTAATTACTTAATAGAATAACTGTAGCTACTATTTGTAGGTTTGTTAATTTTCTGGTTTTCATCATATACAATAAACTTACTCTGCCAACAATATACAGTTTCAGCTCAGAAGAGGAAAGTCATATCTCCTGGTCTGTGAACCCTAACCCTTTGCCTCTCAGATTTCAAACATAGAGATTTCATTCCTGCTCTAAGTCAAACACAGTGTGTTGGCCACCACCATGTCAAGGTATTATCTCAGAGAGAGCTAATCAGTTAAAACCCCTCAAACATGTTAACGTACTTGGCTAAAAATGCAGGAACTTATAAACTCTTATTCAAAAGAAAATTATCTTAGTTTAGTTTTTCTGCATTCACCCTATTCTTAATATTCTTAGCATTCATTAATATTTGAGGTATCCCAGTTTTGTCATCCTCATTAACTTCCAGTGGTGGCCATCTTCATAAAAATTTGAGACTACTCATAGCAGAAAATTCTACTCATGTATGAGTGAGGATGGCAAAATCTGGTTCACTATCATTAGAAAAGTGTCAGCTGGAAGATTGTAGACTTCTGAATTACCTTTCCTATATAATGAGGAAAATAAAGCAGGCTATGCATTTCAAATTGAAATGCATTAGTTTAGAATCCATTTTTTCCTTTTTGTATTTTTAATTTTAAAGAAATTACCTTATTTTGAATTCTGAGTTGACATGTATGGTACATAATGTTCTAAGTCTAAGTTACTGGAAACCATTGTCAGTAGTGGAATAAATTATGTGAAGTTAATATCCATTTAGTTTAAGTTAAAGAGAAGTTAGAGACCAGAAAATACTTCATTAAGAATGGTGAGGAATTAGGAAAATGGCTTAGAAAGCACAGAGCTAAACTACTACTTTGGATATATATTTCTACATGGTACACTGCAATAAAGAGTTCTGAATCAAATGGGATTTCAAACTTGGGGAAACAGAGGTGGAAGGTGGAGGGCTGAAGGTATGAACAGTACAGCAGACCTACGATAGCAGAAAAGACGAAGAAAAGAGATTGATTTAGGAAGTAGAGGAATCTGATCCTCATCTCTCAGTTGAAATTGCACTGTATTTATGTGGTAGAGTTGGGACTCAATTTAAGAATAAAATATTGAAATTTAGGGGCTTTTTTAGTTGCCAGCAAATAAATATCTGTTGTCATTTAAGTCACAGAGACTTGTTGCCTTTGGGTGTGCAAGAGGTTTGCACAGACCTAGTACATATGATATAACTATCATAGGAGACAGGAATCCTTGTGGATCTGCAGCTAAAAGCTGTACAAAAGATTTTATCTTAAATGGTTTTAGATGTCTATGTAGGGACAATTAAGTGTGTATTAGCTGTCAACTTTAAGCTGAGTTCAAGCTTCTAGATATCTATTGGCCGCCATGGACCCTTAGTCATCCAACATTTGTGTAAACACTTACCTGTAGCCACCTATTGCTCAATTTCGTGGGTGCTTTACAATATCATAATCCCCCCCAAAAAACATATGAGATATGACAAAAAAAGCAGTGGGAGACACCTGACCTTTTCAACAACAGCAGTATACCAGGAAGCACATCCTACAATACATCAAACAGCACTCGATGCTTGAATCAAAAACCCAATCGAGCCCCTGCTGTTTAGCAGGTTTTCATTCAGTTTCAGTAGGATTACCTGTATGAGCTTGTCATCCAGCACTAACAAATTTTCTATAATCTTTTTTCCTGCAACAGCATTTAGTTCATAGAATTTATAAAATATGTTCCATAATAATTTCTATTGTATATATTGCTTTCCCATTCTTCTATATGCTCTAACTGTGTTGCTGCTTCTGTGAGTTTTCATTATTCAGTTTTTCTAGAGAAAAGAATATTGACGATCAAATACTTTTAATATATGTTTTGGACAAATAACCAAATTCCTCAATCTTTCAGCATTTATGAAAATTGAATAAGTACCTGATATTATCCAAAAGTGTTTAAAATAAGTACCAATACATAGCTCAGAACAAATTATTTGCAAAAAACCACATACACAAAAATAATGTGGGTGTTCTTTTCTTCTCTTTGATCAGCTTTCCCTTTATAATTAAATGCAAACTTAAAACCCTGGAGAATAGAAAAATCTGCATTTTTAGCATTCATAGGAAATAGGAAAGAGGTGAATCATTGATTAACGTTAAAAATGACTACCCAAATGTGTTATTATAATCAGAAAACAGAACTGATTAGCCTACTTCATTTGAACCTCTTGGGTTCAGATTAATGCAAAGTCTTTGTCTTTTAATATTACATTAACAGCAGGGGTCCTTTTATTGGGAAAATATCAAAACTGATGTAGCCTCTGATTTGTAATGGCAATTACTGTTGTTACAAAAATAATATTTACAGTATGGAAAATATTGCAACCTATTCGATTTGCATGGTTGAAAATTACTTGTATTAGCATATTTTAAGAAACTATGATTAATTACAGCATTTCAGTTGAAATGATGATCATTTGCATTTAAGAGGGAACATCATCTATGCAAAGGGTGGTAAGTTCTTACAGGTCACTTTCAGTTGCAAGGAAGTGCCTTAGTATTTGAAACATGGACGAATGAGACCACTGAATTCCTTGTTGGATAAATGTATGTAAATTAAATTCTTTTTCTCATAATGTATACATGGATTGAACTACATCAGATTCACAATGTACAGTCATTCTGATTTCTAACCAACAAGTAGTGACTTTAAATAAAAAGTGAAGCAATTATTTTCCCAAAATCTACCAGAGTTGCAATAAAACTTCCGACTAAGCAGCTGCTTTCTTTTTTTCTCCCCCCCCCTCCCTTTCTTTTTTCCTTTACAAGTTATCTAGGCAAAAGATTGAAATTCATCATCATGACATGGGTAGCAGAGAAAACTTTTCAACTTTTTTCAAGTGATTCATTTCTCTTTACAGCAAGTTTGGAACCACTGGAGATTTATCCTACAGTACTCCCTAGATGCAGGGAAGTCAAAGATGATCTGGTAAAAATTGAGAGGTAGTGTAACTTTAGAAGAAATGTTCACAGAGGGTGGCCCTGGAAGGTATTTCAAGAGATTATCTAGTTCATCCTCTTCAAGGCAAGACCACCTTTACCTATATTGTTATTCACAGAAGTAACCTGTTCTCTAAGACCTCTGATAAATGAGACTAGTTTAGGATTGTCATTTCATCATTTTAAAGGCAATCCTCAGTCATAAACTGGTTACTCCTGTGAATGAAGTTGTAACTCTATTTCTTGTATTTAGTTTGATACTTTGAAATCTGGACTTGCAAGTGAATTGTTAAAAGAAACACATGAAGATTAAAGAAATTCAGAGTTAAATTCTGGTAAATGGTATGTGTTATGTCAGAAATTCTTCTGGCAGCAGAAGGAATTTGTGATAAAAGTTGGATTCCTCTATTCTGTATTCTCAAGAGAATGAGATGGAGAATTTTGTAGGCTGGTGTTGAAAAATGGCATAAGTAGAAGGAACTAGTTGGCAAGCAAGAACAAGCTATGGGCCCATCCCATTTCTTGCTACACTGGGCAGCTTTTAGAGCTTTCTTATGTAAATTTAAATAAGACCATTCAAGACCTGTTATTTGGAACACTGTCCTGCTTACTCACCTCTGCATTCAACTCCTTCATCTGTAATGGAGTTTATGCATGTGTACCCATCTCAATGGAGAAAAGTTCTCAAAATGTAATTTCTCCTTTTCAGGTTGCCTATTCATAAAACAGAAGGAGTCAAAGTTCTCAGTGAGCTACAGAACTGACTGCATATTGCTCATGTAACTTATATTTTGTACCTCTTCTGCAGGAAGCAAACAATCTATGTCACTTTCCTTGTACTGGACAAATTTTTCTGTATGCTTCATCATTTTGTAGAAGTGAAACAAATAAGATCTACAGAAATGTTTTTAAATTCTATAGCAATTACTTTAGAAAACTAGAGCCATGCTGAGAACCAGATTCTTTCTAAACACACTTTAAACCACACTGAGACACCTGTAACATGAATTTCTTATATGTATCCTACTTTATATATAGGCAATCAGCATAAGATGAGTTACAGGCATTTGAAAGAAAACCCAAACTTCCAGTTAGAGATTGCTTAGGTTCATAATGCTCCCCAACTTCTTTCTGTTTATGTCTGTTTATGTCCGCCAATATTTAATTTGATTCCAATCCATAGAACTAATCCTGTATCAATGGATAATTATTGGTCTAAACATTTACAGGTTTAAAACATTATGGAATAAAACAACAACACTTGTATTATTTTTCCCAATGTTGAAATTTTACCAATAATTTTAGTACTATTACTAAAACAGACATAAAAGTTAACATTGTTTCTCAAAAAACAATAAAAAAATAGTATGAAACACTACTTTTTTTGCATAGTAACAGTTCTAAACAACTTCACTATTTGTTCATGTTATATATTTGGAGTTTATCTCTTTATAGTACACTTATTTGCATGGACTCTCAGTATCTAAACCATATAATTAATTGATGAAATAAGTAGATACAAATTACTTATATACTAATGATAACATTTTTATACACTGAAATCATAATTATGAAATTACCTAAATTAGATTGAAGTACAAAGCTATGGCCAAAAGTGGAGATTGGTATCTGGGTTAAAAACATTTGCAGGGTGGGAAATGCAGTGGCTCTGAAAAATGATCCTGAAAAAAATTAAGAATGATGGTTGATAGTCAGCTGAACACTATCTCTTTATATGGCAGTGTGGCCAAGTATGTAGGCCAAAGCACAAAAGAAGTTGCAGCTAAAGAATCAAAAGGAAAAATTATTCTCAAAGTACATGACTCTGACTCATAAGGAAGAACAAGAAGAAGTTGTTTAGCATCTGGAAAAAAATCCAAAGATTGCCTAATTGTCATTGAATATTATAAACTACCACTGTGCCAGCATGCAACCCCTGTCTAAAAAACAGATCTCCCCTCACAGGGATCACAGACAGGGAGTCTGACTTCCATCCCTGATAAGATGACAGACTCAGTAATAAAGAATAAGACCACTGAGCAAATGCATAAACATATTTTGGTGGGAAAGAGTCATCACGGCCTCTGTAAAGGGCCTCATTAGCATGCTGGAGTGTTATAGGTATGTCAGTGAACACATGTACAAAGGGTATCCTGTGGACAAGAATAAAAAAGAAAAAATAAAAGTCCAGTCAAGAAATACAAGTTGTCATGGGCTTGGAAGAAAGGCCCTTTTATAGAACTGAAATCTGGTCAAAGGGCAGGAAGCATAGGGGACGTTTCCATAGACAATTTTCAGGATGAGGAAGAGTCATCAGTGAGTCCTACAAGGACAGCTTTTGAGGCTGGTTCTATACACCTTTTCTATCAGTGAACTGAAAAAGGGAGCAATCAATGAATATCCAAGTTTTAGGATGATACTAAAGTCTTTAAATATTCAGATGTCATGCCTAAGTTTAGGAACTCCAGAAGGACTTAATAAAAAGAACTGAATGGTCAAAAAGGTGGCAGATGAGGTTCAGTGTAAATAAAGGTAAAGTAATGCATGGAAAAATAATGTGTCATGCATATGTAAAACTGCACTTGGAACTGACAGTTAAAATGCAAGAAAGGGATCTTGAGGTCATCATTGATTTCAAAGATTTATCATCACCATCTTAATATGCAGCAGCAACTAAAAAACAGCCAATAAAAAGCATTCAGAAGGAAGAATAGTATGAGCAAGGCAAAGGTCATCATTTTGCTGCTAGCTGAAAACTTAGTGATCCCACATCTTGAGCAGGGAGGTGATTCTGCCTCTCTCCTTTGGGGTGGTGAGACTGCCCCTGGAGTCCTGCATCCAGCTCTGGGGTCCTCAGCTGGGAAAGACATGGACCTGATGGAGCAGGTCCAGAGGAAGGCAATGAAAATGGTGAGAGGGTTAGAACACCTCTCCTGTGAGGAAAGGCTGAGAGAGTTGGAGTTGTTCAGACTGGAGAAGAGAAAGCTCTGGAGAGATCCTATTGCGGCCTTCCAGTATTTCAGGGGGGCTTATAAGAAAGATGGGGACAAACTTTTTAGCAGGGCTTGTAGCAATAGGACAAAGGGTAATGGTTTTACACTGCAAGAGGGTAGATTTAGATGGAATATAAGGAAGACATTTTTTACAATGAGGGTGGTGAAACACTGGCACAGGTTGCCCAGAGAGGTGGTCGATGTCCCATCCCTGGAAACATTCAAGGTCAGGTTGGATGGGACTCTGAGCAACCTGGTCCAGTTGAAGATGTCCTGCTCATTGCAAGGGGGCTGGACTAGATGATCTTTAAGTTTCCTTCCAACCCAAACCATTCTATGATTCTATGATTGTGTAGTTCTGGTGCCCACATCTCAAGATGTGATGTGATTACAACAAATACAGAGAAGGGCAACTAGGATGTGGGAAGAGAGGAGAGGAGAGGAGAGGAGAGGAGAGGAGAGGAGAGGAGAGGAGAGGAGAGGAGAGGAGAGGAGAGGAGAGGAGAGGAGAGGAGAGGAGAGGAGAGGAGAAAGGACTAAAAGGGGAGGATTTTGAGAAAGGTTTTAAAATCAAGAGAGGACTAAAAGGGGAGGATTTTGAGAAAGGTTTTAAAATCAAGGATCTCATGTTTAAGCTGAATGCAGAGCTGTTGTTCACTGAATCATGCAATACTAGAAGAAGAGGAAACCCAGAAAAAAGTAGTAGGAGATCAGTTTAAATAGGTTAAATACATTACTTTACACAGCAAGTAGTGAACTGGAATCAGATGTCATGGGTACAAAGTCAGATTTTGTGGATGCTGACAATATTAGCAGGTTCAAAAAGAAATTAGTGAAATTCATAAACTGTGAGTGGATTCTTAGATCTAAAAGTAGATACATAGTATCTACTTACATTTCATAAAAATTATGAATTTATACAGCTTCATAGAAAAAATTCATAGGTATAATAGTGGATGTTAAGAGGAAAAAAGTAATAGAGTATGCTCTCATATCCTAATACACCAGTTCTGGAAGCTGGATCAGTTTGAGCAAACGGACTACAAAAAGTGGATAGATTTTTCAGTATGCTTGAATTAAATCTTGTATTGCCACTATTGAAGGTGCTGAGCTACGTAGACCACTGGTTTGATCTATGAGAAAATTCTTTACATTCTTTTTTAAATGTAACTGCCTTAGTCATTCTCGCTTCATGTTTTAGCTAGTGCGTGCAGTTTGGATCTGTCCATCAGTTATACCACTGTGGATGAGAGCTGAGACAGAACTCCTGCTTTTCAAGCCTAAGCTGCAAATACATCACTATAAATATCAACCTTGACCTTTATAATACTGTTTAGCCTTTGCATTCTAGCCTGCAAAGCATGAGTTGGTCAGTCAGTATAAATCCTTAGACGGGAAAGAAAACTTTGGTGATGGACTCATCAAATTGGCAAAGATGTAGTAGCTGAAACTAGATGAAATCTGTCTAGGAAAAAAGAAACAATATTTAACACCTGTTGGCATTGGTCATTGGAACAAGAGCTGTGGAGAATTCACCAGCTCTTCTTATTGTTGGATATCTGTTCCACTGCAGAACAAGGATTTACAAGGATATTCCAATAGACTGTGTTGTACAGCAGACCAGATTTAGAGGATTTTTCTAGTCTTCTTCAGGATCTACAACCTCTAAATGTGTAAAACAGCCAAAGTTCATCCCATTCTTTGAGATGCATTAAGAAATAGTCACCTACCAGAAAAAAGTGTACATACACAAACAGCCAGTATCAGGTTTCCCCTTGGAGATATTAGTAATTATTTTAAGTTTGTTGGCAAACCAAAGTGTATTCAAATTTCAACTACCTGATAAGACCATTAAAATACACGTGTTGTGGGTTAACCCTGGTAGGCAGCTCAGCCCCACACAGCTACTTGCTACTTCCCCCCCAACCCCGGTGGGATGGGGGAGAGAATTGGAAGCGTAAAAGTGAGAAAACTAGAGATTTGAGATAAGGACAGTTTAGTAGGTAAAGCAAAAAGCTGCCTGCACAAGCAAAATAAAACAAGGAATTCATCCACTACTTCCCATGGGCAGGCAGGTGTTCAGCCATCTCCAGGAAAGCAGGGCTCTATCACACGTAACTGTTACTTGGGAAGAGAAATGCCACCACTCTGAATGTCCCCCCCTTCCTTCTTCTTCCCCCAGCTTTATATGCTGAGCATGATGTCATATGGTGTGGAATATCCCTTTGGTCAGTTGGGGTCAGCTGTCCCGGCTGTGTCCCCTCGCAACTTCTTGTGCATCCCCAACTTACTCACTGTTCAGCAATAGTTAAGACTTGGGTCCGTTATCAAAACTGTTTTGGTCACAAATCCAAAACATAACACCATATGAGTTACTATGAAGAAAACTAACCCTATACCAGCCAAAGCCAGTACAATAAGGCACTGTTTCTGTTGTAAATAATCTATAATCTAGACAGAAACTAATGCAAGTGGGCTTTGTGTGACAAAACAGAAAGACAGTTGGAGCAAACAAGAAAACAAAAGTAATAGTGTGCAAATAGGACAGAAAACATAAATGTCAGTGTTCTCTTTTTCTTTTTTAATGACCACTAATGAAGCAAGATAAGAGCCAAACATAGTTCTGTAAGAGTAAAAACAGAAAGTTATTTTAAAAAATAATACTTTACTTTCTAAAACTGACCTTTCACCAAAGACAATATTGACATTAATGAACAGCATTGTGGAAAAGTAGTTTTTTTCTATTTTTCATTTTCTTCTAAATGCTTTTTTCTTCATAATCTTTTTTTTTCTTTTTTTTTTTTCTTTTTTTTTGTTTGTGTGTTTGTTTGTTTTCCTCAGGATAGAAATATCAGGAAAAAGTGATTTCATGTCAAGTGTATAGAAGAAATCTCAAACCAAGTGCTATGTGCCAACATTTTCAGCTGCTTCTTTTATTGCATTCATGCAAAATCTCTTTAGTTGCCAATTTTTCACAAAAAAAGGATATTTGTGCATGCACACTTCATGCTTGATTTTGCAGTTATCTTCTTGAAATATATTAAGGTCTGATTTAAAATTCAGTGAAGTCAATGGGACACTTTCCATTTGATTGTCATAAGATGATCAGACACAAAAAAAGGCCAGATAAAATTTTGTCCTGTATAAATCAGATGAGTATTTGCGTTGTCTTTCCATTACTCCATGTGTATTTTGTGACAGTGTTAACGACCCAAAGTGCTCTCTATATACTGAATGTTTTATCAGACCTACTCAACCTGGAATTGCCCAAAATGAAGTGTCCTTTGGCGAAGACAGTTTAAGAAATTACTTATCTGACACTCCTCTCTGCTTGTTCACAGTATTTAAAACAGGCCAGAAGGATCATACAATACAAATACCTTATTCTTTTGACCAAATTGAAAAATACATTAAAGAGAATACCATGAGGACAGAGATTTAGACTTAGACACCTGTAGTAGGGTAAAGAATTCCAATCCTGTAAATATACTCAACAAGCACAAAACTGAGTTAAAAGTATCCTTTGCAGATTTTCCCTAGAATTTCTATAGGATATTGTTTACTCTTTTCTCTGAAAAATTGAGGTATAGTAGATTCTAACATAATTCTGTTGATTAGAAGGATGACAGTTTTTCTTATCAGAAATTTCAAGACAATTTTTTTAATGTCAAGTATATTTTAGTTAATTATTGTATAAGGAATATATGAGTTATCTATTCTTTATTTGGGGAGGGTATTAATAGGAAGATATTCAAGCTTTCTATCACTTTAATTTGTACTATATGCTTTATGGTTGTGCCTCCCGATCCAGCCACAGTTTTAAGGTGAGCTAAGGAGGTTCCATTCTTTCCCTTTCTTCTGTATAATATGATGAATTCCTAACTTCTCAGTTCTCAAATTCAGATTGGGCTGCTCCCAATGTGATACACAAGCATGCGTTCCTCTCTTTTTCACACCTAAAAGATTAAGGCAATTAAAGTCTTGGGCATCTCCAGTAGTAAACCTGAAATTGAACAGTAAAGACTTTCAGGCCTTCAGTTCTGATGCTTTCTGGATTCTCTTAGCATAGTTGCTGAAACACTACCAAGGAGGTAAACAGTGAACTTATTGAACAGCTGTATTTAAGTACGGGAGAGGAAAGCAGAAGACGCTGGATTTTTCCCCTTAGTGTTGGTATCACTTCAGTTGAAGTAGATGATGTTCCCTAAATTGCAGGAGCTCAGCTCTGTCCCAGCAACACTATACCACCTGAACTTCCCCCTTACTCCCCAGATTTTCGTATTGCCTGTCCCTGGCTCTGAATTAATCATGAATTTAATTTCATTTGGTTGGTTGATGTGAGGGTCAATTTTGATCTAAATGGGTCTGTGACCTTGTAAATCCTGCTTTTACCCTCTTCTGTTATAGTCTGTGGATTTTAACTACTCTCACTGTTTTATAAGGTTGCACTCTAACTTCTGCAGGCAAAGCAACATCAGCCCAACTTTGGTGATATACTATTTGCCTCCCACTGGATGGCATGAACTTGTAATTCACAGACTCTAGTTTGTAAAGTTCTTTTGAAATCAGCAGTGCATAAAATACTTGAAGATTTGTATGAAGAAACTAACTTTGTGAGTCTGCTCACCATCAAATGCATTAAAAATTTCAATGAATGCTTTGAAAACGTTACTACATCAGCAGGCAACCAATACTAAAACACTGTAAATTTGCCACTTGAAAAAAAATCTCTAGTAATAAAACCAGTCAATCAATATTCACACATCAGAAAAATTAAAATTAAGTTCAAACTTTTGATAAGGTTTGATGTCTCTGTCTCTTATTCTTCTTTAACCATGGCAATCAAAATATCAGTTGGATTGTTCATTTCCACCTCCAGATAAAAATTCCTTCCAAGGATATAAAGAAAAAATCCAGTAGACTTTTATGAAAACTATGTTATCATACAGAAGAGCACTAAAAATCAGGCACAAAGTGACTTAAGGGTATATTTACATGACGGATTGATGCACCCTGCAGAAATACCCAAGCTACAATAGAACCAGCCAGCTCAGGTGGCAAAAGAAAGGGACAAACTCCCCATTTGCTCCTTCTGTGTTTCTGTGGTGGGTTGACCCTGGCTAGATGCCAGATACCCACCAAAGCTGCTCTATCACTCCCCCCCCCACACCCCCCCGCCGTTGGACAGGGGAGAGAAACTATAACAAAGGGCTTGTGGGTCGAGATAAGGACAGGAGACTTCACTCACCAATTACCATCACGGGCAAAATAGACTCAACTTGGGGAAAATTAACTCAATTTATTACCAATCAACCAGAGTAGGGTAATGAGAAATAGAACCAAATCTCAAAACACCTTCCCTCCACCCCTCCCTTCTTCCCAGTGTCACGACCCAGACTGGAGAGATCAGGGAGTCCTGTTTAATTTGAAATTCCCTCGGGCTAAATTAAGGTGAAATGACACCAAATGATCAGTTAAAGATTTTATTCATGACAAAAGCAAACTGAACTGGGGAGGCGTGGCAGTATGTGGCAGGGTTTCTCACAACGGGAACTGGCATAGGACTACTTCTGTAAACTGTGTAACCATATAGATCAATTCAGGGAACAAGGAGATCCCTCCCGTGAACCGAGTCCCGAGGTTCAGAGCAGACCCCCTTGCTTTCCAGACTCCTCCTCAGAGAAGGGCCCAGGGGCGGCTGGATCTACGCTTAGTCTCAGACTTGGTCAACGTTTTATATCTTGAAACAGATGAGGTGTAGGGACTGTGGAAAAGGAAAGAGAGAAGAAGACAGAGAGAGAAAAAGGAAGAGAGAAAGATTTCACTGGTCCTGGGTCCAGTGTTGGTTCAGTCAGCCGAGGGGTCCGGTCAGCCGAGGGGTCTGGTCCCGATGGGCTTGCACGCCCGGGGCTTCAGTGTGTGTCCTTTTATCATCCTTGCCCCTCCTTTGGGCAGGCACCTGAACTCGTCAGCTTAATGAGCAGTTTGTGAGCCTTTGGGCTTGGTGCTCCTTTGTGGAGTAACTTCTGCTTCCCTGCAGACACGGCCACTGTTTGATCTTTGTATCAGAACAGGGAGCTGCGCACCCTCCAGCACGGCCTCCCCCTCCTGTTGCTGATGTCTGAGCTGATGGGCTTTTCACCTTGGTTCCCTGCTGTGCAGGGTTTGTCTTTAAGCAGAACTTGCCCCACCACAATTTTTGAGACATTAACTCTTTCAGTCTCTCACACCCAGGCACAACTTCACTCCTGGATTCCCTACCTACCCCCCGCCAGTGGCGCAGGAGGATGGGGAATGGGGTTTACGGCCAGTTCATCACATGTTATCTCTGCCGCTTCACACTCTTCCCCTGCTCCAGCGTGGGGTCCCTCCCATGGCAGAGTCCTCCACAAACTTCTCTAACGTGCGTCCTTCCCACGGGCTGCAGTTCTTCACAAACTGCTCCAGCATGGGTCCCTTCCACGGGCTGCAGTCCTTCAGGCACAGACTGCCCCAGCGCGGGTCCCCCATGGGGTCACCAGTCCTGCCAGCAAACCTGCTCCAGTGTGGGCTCCTCTCTTCATGGGGCCACAGGTCCTGCCAGGAGCCTGCTCCAGCGCGGAGTTCCCACGGGGTCACAGCCTCCTTCGGGCATCCCCCTGCTCCGGCGTGGGGTCCTCCCCGGGCTGCAGGTGGAGATCTGCTCCCCCGTGGACCTCACCGGGCTGCAGGGGGACAGCCTGCCTCACCAGGGTCTTCCCCACCATGGGCTGCAGGGGAATCTCTGCTCCGGCGCCTGGAGCACCTCCTCCCCCTCCTGCTTCACTGACCTGGGGGTCTGCAGGGCTGCGGCTCTCACATGTTCTCACTCCTCTCTCTGGCTGCCATTTCTGTGTGCCCCACAACTTTTTCTCCTTCTTAAATATGTTATCACAGAGGTGCTACCACCGTCGCTGATGGGCTCGGCCTTGGCTGGTGGCGGGTCCATCTTGGAGCTGGCTGGTATTGGGTCTGTTGGACATGAGGGAAGCTTCCAGCAGCTTCTCACAGAAGCCACCCCTGTAGCCCCCCCACTACCAAAACCTTGCCACAGAAACCCAATACAGTTTCAATACTACCTTCTTGGTTTCCTGTTCTCACATGCACACAGGGAGACAGACCATTTTCAAGGGTCTCGAATGACTTTATTTATCAGTGGTTTCATTAACTCAAGTTGTATTCAAGTTGTTTGTTTATGTTCATATCATCATTTTGAAAGAAGTAATTTTCCTCTTCAGGTTTTCATTAAGTGTATTTCCTGTCTGCACATAGCATCTGTGGGTCAACATCCTCAATATGGGATGTTCAATTTGTGCAAATCCATGTAGTTTAATGGCTGAATCTCACAGAAGTATGAAAAAACAGCAGAGTAAGATTCAGGGCCAACTTCACCCCAAATTACAAATATGAGCCAAATACAAATCCAGAATGGACATACATTATGCTCTGAGTTTGTTTGTACTTGTAATCTTGTATGAACAGCTCATCTCCTTTGATTTCAGCCTAAAATGGTGGAAAAGTGGTAGGAACACCTCTTATTTCCAACCCCAGAGGGAAAAAAAAAAAAGAAAAAAAAAGATTAATCAACCTACTGAGATTTCTGTCCTTTCATATGTTTTAAATTAAATCAACCTGTCTGCAATGATTCAGAATGAAGTATTTTAAAAAAAAAGAAAAAAAAAGACCAAAAAAACATAAGATAACATCTTGAGGAAAGTGTTGTCAAAATTCTTTTTAATTTTTCCAGCAGTGCATTAATTGAGACTGTACTCAGGAACCAAACTTAGAAATATTGTTTCATCAAAACAAATAATCAGTAGATGATCTTCTGAGGTTACATCAGGGAGCAAAAATGTTTCAAATCAATCCTCTAATATATGGCATGAATTCCATAACACAGCCTATAGAAAAGACTGGTTTGAGAGAGACATTACTCTTGGTAGATATACTTTTAAACTAATCATCTAGTGTTTTGAACTACAGAAATTTGTAATTCTTTCTTGCATACTAGAAATAAGTATGTTTAAGTAATACAGTGTCAAAGTCTGTAATGCACTACTTTAGGAGACAGAGAGATATTGCTACCCAAAAAAAAAAAAAAAAAAAAAAGCTATGCATAACCTGAAGGTAAAAATATTGAAATAAATCATTGATTATATTCTCCATTTCTGCTATTAGAGGTTTTGGTTAAACATCATTCCATACTATTGATAAGAACACATAGGTGAATAATTAAGCCATTAATAACAACCTAAAAAAAGAATGTCACTGTATTATTTCATATATGCTAAAAAACTAATTACATGTTATTTCAATGCTAATTGTACCTATTTGAGTTCTATCTACAGTTAAGAAATTCTTAACCAAATTCTTTTGTCTTCACCTAGCTTGATCACCCCACAAGCACAAGATCCATCGCAATCCTGAAACATCTGTCTTCCACCCAGCTGTGCTGACACTCCCAGGATGACACATCCTAGCATGACCTAGATCATAGTACTGTTGGGGACAAAGGAACAACCCTGCAGCCCTTCCCTAGGTTAAAGACAAACTGATTTAAATATGTCTCAGCACTGAAGATAGTGCATTAAATTGTCCAAGTGGCTTTAAAGACATAGGACAGCTTATTTCCCTTCTGAAATCCACCTCAAAGAGAATGAAAGGATCTGTGCATGAATGATGAAACATTTTGTCACTGGGTATGTTTTTTGCTTGTTAAACTTTCATTTTCTTCACTTTAGGTTGGATGGAACCAACATCTAGAATACTTCAGTCTCTTCAGTAGCAGCTCTTTTCGACATAAAGTATTTTTTAATTTAAGTATTTTTTAATTTCAGTCACAATAGAGCAATAGTACAGATACAATCTGTGTGTTTGTAACCTCTTTTGTGTTTTGGATCCATCTTTATCCAAGTATGTTGCATTATGTCTTAAATGGCTAATTTAATTTGTTGCATGAGAGTCCTTAGCTTTCAGTTCAGCTTAGGGTGGTTGCTTTGCCTATTGACTATATTGTTCTGCTACACTGAATTAAAGACATCTTGAAAGAGTGTTCTTGTACTAATGTTTCCAACTTCCCTTTAGGGTCTCAGTAATTATTGTTTTGTAATTTAACAGAATGGAGTTGTGCACAACAGATAGATAAAACCCAAACAAATAAAATCCACTTTAAAATATATTTCAATCAACCATAGAGAGCTTAGTATTCAGTACTCATAGTTTCAGGTAACAAAATCTAAAATTCTGTTCTTTTCCAACTCATTTGCTGAATAAAATGAATCAATTGAAGTAAGTTTCACAATAACCTCTACAATAAGTGCAGATCAATCTGACTTGTTGATAACTTAGGATCTCAATAGTGCAGATGATGCAATTTACATTTAAGATCAATATCCTCAAGGCAAGGATAAAATATTAATATATAGCATGCCAGTGAATCCTAAAATTTTTATAATTCAGAAATAGGAGGAAACTTAATCTTAACAGAGGGTACAAATATCCCCTTTTATACACTTGTACTTTTAAATTGGTTGTAGCATTCTTGTGTTTGTAGTAAATTCTCCAAGGACATGATCTTTCTGTAGCTGTGAAAGAATAGGTAGACAAGTCTTTAAATCTCATTACAGTTTGTTGTAGCCCTCAATAGCCAATATGGCTTTTCATGAAGTGCTCCTCTGAGAAATCTCATTATAAAGTTCTCCCTTCAATAATCCAACTACTTTACTGTTTGGATGCTTGTGCTTTACTACAAAGTTAAGAAATAATGCTGAATTCTTTTGGGGTCCATCAAGCTCTATTAAAATGGCAATAATAGATAGATATATTTAAACTAAGAATAAACAAGGTATGAAATATTTATTTTACTTTTTAAAATACCCTTTGAAAGTAGTCAGTTAACTATTAATTTACCCAAATGAGGTAATGTTGTGCTATTCTACTTTGCTCTTCTGCAGTCTCCCAGGTTTGTCAGAATGGTAGAACCAATATATGTTACATCCATATAGTCACTGCTTGATTAAGAGATGGAACCAAAGCCTATAGCAGGAGTGGATTTATCAGAAGAAGTAGGTAATATTGGCCATAGCCTTCCTCATCAGCTGTGGATTGAGAAAACAGTGCTTCTTGAGGGAGAAAGAGGACGTGCTCGTGTCATAAGTTACAACAAGAGGTTGCAACACCTCATCAGCAGTGGAGCCAGACCAGCCCTACGCTGAAGCTAGGGCCCCAGCCACCATCATTCCCTCTGCTCCACATTTCAAACGTTAGGAATGCAGAGAGCTTAAGGTTGTATAGGAAGTATCGACACATGAGTCCAAAGTCACTTTGCCCCAACTAAACACAGAATCCAAAGTACTTGGAAGCCACGGCCTGTACTCGGGTTGAATCTAGAAGAGGCAGTGTGAGTCCAGAAGTCTCATTCGCTGCTGTCCTTAATAGTTCAGGTGCAATGCAGAGCGCTGAACATGGACAGACTGCTTCAACAGCAGAAGCTATATTTGCATTGTTCTCTGTGTAAGTATATGTGCCCAGAGAGAGTTGGAAGAGAGCTCAGAAAATAGCCCACTTGTTTTGAATTCTCATCATTCATTTTGCTGAAATATTTTTTTATTTAAAATGGCTTCACAAAATGTAATGGAAGCATGCCAAAAAATGCACTAAACATCATTGAAGTCACACCTTGCAAGTTGCAACGGAAGTATATAGGTGAAACTCAATGAAAAATACTCATTTTCCTAAAGCTGATTACTTCAGATGCATGGCTGATTACTATTTCAACAAAATAAATGGGACAATTAGAGAACACTATTACTGGACACTGATAAAAACAGAAGCTGAACAAACAACAAATCAAAATGATCCCATACAGTGCAATATCCTCATACATTTGCTGTTGTAGTAATGTAAACATCATTGAAATTCATGCCAAAAAATTTTGGATGGTTTATGCACTACAAAGAAAAATGAAAAGCAAACAGAATAAAATGCAAACTCTTAAGAATGATAAAAAGCTGCTATCAGGTAAATGAAACAAGTTGATACACCATTAAATGTACTTTACAAACTCATTTGTGTCATAATACCAATGTAGCTGGCTGTGCTCCAGAACCTGGGGAAGCAGGCATGTTGCCACAAGTTGGTTTTTTTCCACAAACAATACGTCCTGTCACCTCTCTGAATCATAGTATATCAGTGTCTTTTTTCACAGCTTTGACTGTGATCTTTAAGTATTCACTTGGTACAGTCACAGCCCACTATAAAGATGAATATTACTTCATTTGGCAGGATTTCAGTGAAGGGTGTACTTATATTTCTATGGGAAAACCAGTTAACTGCATTCTGCTAGGTCAGGCAGCAGCGGATCCTTTGATCACTGAATCCACTCGAACAATTTTGTGCACAATCTCCATACATCATCACTGCAGAATATATAAGTTAAGACTAGCAACCTTACTCAAATCCAAAGACATACTCTGAGGACTAATTTTTAATACCAAATGTATTAGAATTTTTAAAGCTCTGATCTTCTGAATCTTTCAGTATGATGAGTATTCAGGAGTATTGTGAATAAGATGAGATGTAAAGACCTTATCAAAGCTTAAAGAGGCCAATATAAACCTATTATGTCTCTAGCTGCAACTAAGGGACCAATTAGTAGTAGCTGACATAGAAGACTGCAGCCCAGTTAAAAAAGCAGCCAGAGGGGTCAGGATCTATTTCAGAAAAGGACCTCAGATAATATATGTAGTTTTTAAAAAAAAAGTATGATGAAGAACACAAAAGTAAGTGGTATCTATTAGGGACAATGGTAGGAGTAACCCAGGGAAGAAGAAAGAGAGGACCTTTGTACGCTACTGACTCCTTTGTCTCTTATCTACAGGGGAGGAAAAACTGGCCTTTAAATGTAAAGGACAAGAAGTGTCAACTTTCTGTACTTGGAAGGGCTGAAGTATGGGAATCAGGTCCAGCAGACATTAGGCTTTGTTTGTACTTTCTATTACTGCTTTGATTTCCCCATTTCTGAGTCGTTTGAACTGGCTGGAATAACTCTAGCATGTCCTTTCAAAAGAAAGTGAAAATGGATCATGCCCCTGCAGCTTTGAAGTGTTGCCTCTGTAATATACTATCAGACTGACCAGCTGAGCTGAATGATTTAAAACTTTCATAAGGCTAATACTGCACAAAGAAACAATGAACAGAGCAAGGTCCTCTCCCTGAATGGTGAAGTCAGCAAATTTGCTATATTCAGTTCCATTTTGCTGTTTGTCTTCAATGCAGATATGTTGGTATAGCATTTCAATCACATTTCAGAAGGGATAATGGAAGGCTTTTTTTCAGATGCATCTTCAGAGGTAGGAGTGTTCCTTCTCCTCAAATATTCTATAAGGGAACTGTTAAGGGACTATTTTTCTACTTTTCTACGTGGGGAAAAAAATCCAGCCTTGAATTCCTGAATTGGCCTATTCATATAATCTTCTCATCTATTTATTCCTTGGGATCTCTTTGAAATCAGGACAGCAAATCTGAAGTGAAGAAACCTGCAAGGATCCCTTTCTTTGTTGCTAGGTTATTTCAAGAACTGAAGTTAGCTTATTTAAAGGCAATTAAAAGTCCACTGAAATACTGCATGTGTCTTTACAGGGCAGATATGTCTCTTAAATTTTCTTTCTTGCTTTGCCATTTCTGTCGGAATAGGCCAAAAAGTGCTAACTGTTACAAGAATACCTGTGGGTTTAGTTCTCAATCCCACAAATAATATGGAATTATCTATTAAGTTTTGTAATATAAAAATAAAATTTTGGAAAGCAACACTAGCTGCTGTATTTTAGCCTGTTGATGTTAAGGTGTTATTTTTCTAATACAAACTTTTCAAAAGCCGGTGTCAGGAGTATCCTTAATATTAACTCTTAAAATCATGAGGTTTTCCAAACCCAAAATTTTCTACTTAAATGTTAGCTTTTATTTTACTATTTTCTTCCTCTCAAATTTTTCTAGCAGTTCCTGGTCTGTCACCTTGTGCACTGCATTGTGGAATAGATATGCAAACACAAACATCAATAGAAATTTAAGGGATTAACTATTACACTGGAACATCATTGGTCACTCTTCATTTTTACCACCTTCTCATACTCATATCAACATCTGTTTGCAAAGCAAACTGACAAAGTAACAGGGATCATAAGATAACCTCATATTTTGTGTTTGTGTGTGTAATGGAGATGATTGCATGTATACGTTGAGATAGTGACAACAAAAATGCAGGAATCTCAGTCTTTATGATGGTACATAAAACTACCTTTACTAAGTGGACAAAAAGTACAAAATTACCACTAAAAATCTGATGATTACTTTTGTTCTCAGGCACACTGATGCCACTACTCTTCCACGACTATAAACACAGTGAAGACCTTAACAAAAAAATTCTGCTCTTCTTGAGCTGTTAAAACAAACTGGTCATACTGTTGATTGTGCAGCTAGCCACCATTGTTGATTTAAAACTTTGTTTAACATAATGAAGCTAACCACTCTTCATGCAGTTGGATGAAAATCCTTGTTTCCCCCTGAAGTTCATTGTGGACACCAAGCTTTTTTTTATTATTATTTGTAATGTTGTTTCAGTTAAAGAAATGTCTTGGGGGTATGTGATGTCATGCATACATCTACCTGATTTGCTTAGTGTTTGATACCAATATTAAATGCTTCTGTAAAACTGTGGGGAAAAGGCTGTTCAACTTATGCGTATGTGTGTGTGCGCGCGTGCACATGCTTACTTCTCTGTCTTGCTATCTGCCTATTATGTCTTTTAAAATATTGGCTCAATTTAAGTTCCTTGATAATAACCTATACTTGAAATGACTGAAAATAGAGCTTGACATTGGAGCAACTCTATTAAGCATTTTAATTCTGACTGTGAAGTCACATTATTTGTGATACAGTAGTACAGTAGTTTTACCCATTTGGTATTCTGCAATTATTATAATTGTATTTAAAGACATTAATCATATAGAAGACTTCTTTACCATGTAGTGGAGTCTTATATTTTCAGTCTTATGAAAATAAAGGAAAGTTATGTCTCATGATGTCAAAAATGGGAAAGTATACTTTTTCTGTAATAAATTTCCTCGGGAGAAATCTTGTAAGATACTCATCTTAATTACACTAGTATTTTAGTAATGCTGTAAGGGTAAGATAATGATGAGGGTATGAGTCATGCTGAAAAGACCTACAGCCTAAATTAAAGATTATTAGTTTTAACTTACTTAAAGCATATTTCCCAAACTTTAATATACAAAGGGCATCTGCGTACATAATATTCTGCCTAAGGCTGAGTGAATTTGCCAGAAAGTATTTTAACATAGAAAATAAGTTTTCTGGGATGTACAACCAACACAGATTCATCCAAATTGTAACCATATTTCTTCAGTTGTTTCAATAAATGAAATGCAGTTTGGAAACACCACTTGTGAATTTGGACATGAAAAATTTAACTGTCACGCTAAAGAAGGTACTGACCTCATGTCATTCACATCTGCAGTGAGTACCCTTATCAAAAAAGCAGACAGAAAAGCAACCCCAGAACACAAAGGACTGGGTATGAAGGGTAACATTCTATTTGGTAGTTACTTAAATGCAAGAAGGGTAACATTCAATTTGATAGTTACTTAAATGCAAGTGTCCATACTTAGATGTTTAAAGTTTTGCTAGGTTAGTCCAAAGAAATGTAGTCAGTTCAGTTAGCAGAGTTTAAAGAGATATTTAGTTTACCAGCTGTTAGCACCTGGTGTCATCTCAGATATCATAAGATATGAAAGATCTGTGCATGCAACTCTCAGATAAGACATAAAACCTACAGGAAAGGGATGCCCTTCTGAAGTGCCAGATGCCCCCCAGAGTACTTCATATGGGGCAAGATGCCTACATATGGACAAGTGAGTCAAGCCTATAGTGGCTATTCCTGTGCTTTAGCCCCAGTTTTGGTAACGTAATCAATGTACATTAAAAATGTTATGATATCATGAAGAAACTCAGTACCTATGTAATGTTTTCAGAGATGCTTTCTTAGAAATCATTAGTAAAGGATACATATTACATTATATTCCATGCTAATCTCAACTGTGTTTGAAATGGTGGTGGTTTAACCTTGGCAAACAGCCAAAGCCCACCCAGCTGCTCGCTCACTCCTTCTCCTGGAAGGGGCAGGGGAAGAAAATAGGATGAGAAAGCTCATGGGGCAAGATAAAGACAGGGAGATTGATTACCAGTTACTGTCACAAGGCAAAACAGACTCAGCTTGGAGAAAATTAATGTATAGTCAATTCAAAAAGATTTGGATTGTGAGAAACAAATCAAAACATTAAACCAGCACCTTTCCTTTCCCCTTTGCCAGGCTCAACTTCACTCCTTCACTCCTGACTCTACCCGCTGCCCCAGGCAGTGCAGGGGGGAAGTGGGATGGGGGATTAAGGTCAGTACATAATGGTTCTTCTCTGCCACTGGTTTTACACTTTCTTCTGCTCCAGCACTGGCTTTCCCATGTGCTGCAGTCCTGTTCAGAAAAACTTCTGCTTCAGTATGAGTTCTCCAATAGCTACTGTTCCTTCAGGAAATACTCATCTGCTCTGGTGTGGCTCCTCCATAGGCTGCAGTGGATATCTGTTCCATGGAGCACTGTTAAGCACCTTCTCCTCTGACCTTGGTGTTCCCTCTGCTCTTTCCCATTATTTTTGTTTCCCTCTTCTTCTGCCTGTCAATCATTTTTTTTGTCCCCTTAAATACATTTTCACAGAGGTGCCACCAGCTTTGCTGATGGGCTCAGCTGTGTCCTGTGGTGGGTCCATTGCAGAGTCAGCTGGAAGCACATGGAAACAGATGTGTCCAGCATGGGGTAGCCCCGACCTCTTCCCACAGAGGCCACCCCTGCAGCCCCCCACTGCCAACATCTTGGCACCTATATGCAATACAGAAGCCAAACAAAACAGGGGAAAAAAAAATCCAACACACAAACCTATCATTTGCATCCAAATAGTCCTTCTATAATTTGAATTCAGCAGTGAATCTGTCCAAAAGACATAATGAGAACAGAATTTAATCAGCTAGGCAGTCATTCCCATGCTGCTCAGAAGTCTTCCTTTCATGTTCTCATAAATGATGATGAGAGAAGCTCAGATCTTCCTTGGATGATAACATAGGAGATCTTTGTAAGTAACACTGTATAAGGTGATCCTATTGTAAAAAAGTCAGAAATGAATTCTTACTTTTGTACATGTCCAGGTCTAGTTTTCCCATCATCTCCCGCATGTCACAGCTTATCTCCTTTACTTATATATTAGAATGAAAGGAGAATCATTACAAAGAATCTTTCATTTCTTACCAGCAAAATTATTAAAACACATACTTGTTTTCAATGTAGTAGTGAGGTTCAAATATATGGGCAGATGCTTGATCTTATCTACTTGTAGATCTGTTCTGAAGTCACCCATCAGGTAGTAATGGTAAGACCATGCCAGGTTCCCTTTACAATGGAAATAATTAACAGTTTCAAGAGGCTGATTTATCCCATCCTCAAACAAGAATCTAAAATACATTGTATGAACTGCATTCTGGAAGTGACCAAGCTAGATTCAGCTGCCTAAAAAAGGCATTTAGTGCTGTTTGAAATACCCCAGTGTATCCCATCTGGCCTCTAGCTGCTGTTCCAGAAAGGCATGAATATCCCATGGGCTCCTTTCATATTTGCCATACCTGTGTGGATGTCTTATATACACTATGATGACTCCAAAAATGCACTGACTGCCCCCAGTCTGTGGTCAAAGACTACAAATCACTCTTCACCAAAAGATGAATAAGCTCCAATAACTCTATCAACTTGATTTTTCCTGTCCATAATTGGAGTGTAGACAACCAGCATTCATTTGGATGTTTATATGCCAACACCTTAATCTAGGCTTTCTAATCTACAACTGAATCTCACTCCTAAAACTGGTGAGGGGAATTCCCTTCAAAGGTTGCATGTGCACTAAAAAATTAATCAATGCACAGATGTATTTGCGGTAACAGGAATATAATTACCCGCAGTGTTAGTTTTTCAGAATTGCAGGCAAAGCCAACTCTCCCAAACTATTTCTGGCCATGATTTAATAGTTGGCACAGGACAGATACCACTCCCAGTAAGCAGCTTGGATGTGAGCACCCTGCCCTGATTTCTAAAATATTTTATTAGTATGGATGTAGCCAGACTGTGCTAGCTGGCATAAGAGGCAGAGAACAGACTCTGGCACCATTTTTACTTTGAAAGATGTAGCCAGAAGATGCCGCAATTAGTCAGCTACAGATCTCCCTAGTGAAGAAGGAATTTACAGCTATCTAGTTAAATGCAAGAAAACATGAAATCCTGTCTTTCTGTGTTATCCACACACTCCTATAACCACCCAGAGGACAGCACTGGTAGCATCCACCCACAAATATATGGAAGTCATGCTTAGGTTGACCATAATGCACATGTGCACCCTTCCCTATGTGCTATCTATAAAATAAACCTGTCACAGTAGCATCAGTGGACCACAGTTCCTCTTACTCTACCCATCATCTTCTCAGCTTCACGTCACATTGAGGCATCCACTTACTATAGCTTTCCTACAGGAAAAATAACCAAGGCAGTTCAGTCAGGCTCCTTGGGGTGAGTAGGTGTGTTGGCACTGTCTCCTGACTTCTGCGGGCAGCAAAGTTCTAGCACCATGTTGATATCATGTAGTCCACTGAGTCATCCAGGGACTATTTTTTTTTCATGTTTCTTTTCTGCATCTCTGTGCAAAAGAAAAAAATAGAAAAAGTAGCCACTATTTTTGAGCGCTGAGGGTGTAATAAATTATTAAAACATAAACCTATTCAGCAGAATATATATGCTATGCTTTCTCTTAATAAAAATTGGCAAATGCTCACTTTTTAATGCCCTTTACATGCAACATTTTTCTGTCTTAAAATGCCTCATATTTTGCAAATGGTGCTTTAGAAGCCTCTAGAGACATGATGATGAAATATTGATTGTCCTCTTCTTGACTTTTCCCACTCCCCAAACCCTCTTCACCACCTGCAGTATTTCTGATTTATATTTTTTTATTATTTTGACAAATTAAAAACACTTCATACTGTGAAATAACTAGTAACAAGGGAGAATGTCATACACACATACATAACAAAGAAAAACAAACAAGCGTGAAGCACATATATTTCTATTACGGCTAGATGAGCTAACTTTTCAGCCTCTGGACTCTAGCCTTGCCTTTGAATTTATGGGCTGAATTCAGAACACTTAGTCCTTGATTCTGCAGACACTTGAGGGAATGCCCAACTTCAACCTTATGAGCAATTATATGGAAGTCATGTTAATAATTCAATATAGGATTAAGAGTTTATAGGATCTTTGACTGTTAAACTGACCTAAAAGCAATATTCTTGTAATTTATTTCAGTCATCCTAAGTTTGATTTTGGAGTGCCTGTTTTTCAGCTTACTCCATGCCTTTTCTAACCTAGTCAAAGTTATGAGCCATAAATTTAACTAGAAGTGATGTATTCTGGATTACTGAAATCCATGGAAGATTACATCTCAGGTTAAAGCTGTGAACCTTTCGCTATGGATGAGACCTAACAGATAAATGTGTAAGAGCAGGCAGACTTTCAAAAACCTAAAGGACAAGAAAATGTACCCACATGTACTCTAAGTTGTGTCTGCAAAACTGCAACTGCAAAATTATGAGTGCATGGCTCGTGAAGGTTAGAAACAAAATTTGGTCTAATAAGTCTGCATCCAAAATTTTGTCTTGCTGATTGGGAAACTGAAACAGACTGCTGGTACCCTGGTTTAACTTCAGCCTTTAACTTAAGGTGTCCTAACAGAGACTGTGTGTATCGATTCCGTGTGGAATCTTTCCTAGTAATGCCCTTCATTGTAAAGTGGTTCACTCACACATGCCAAAAGGGTAAATCTTATCCAAAATCTACAGAACATGAAAAAGCATGTCAAATGCTGGGAGAAAAGTTCTTTATTCATATAAGAAATCATTTTAATATTCTATTATGATTAGCAAATAGAAAAATGCAATAACTTAAGTTAAAAATATAATAACTTGAAGTATTTTTAAAAGCAACAAATTCTCAAAAATGAAGTAAAAAGTCAATATCTAACAATATCTAACAAGAATACCTGCCTTTTTGATGTCATGGACAGTGAGAATCTATGAATATTTCACAATCTATTTTTCTACTTTAAGTTTAAAAAAATATAGGTCCGTTAGGAGGATATAGACATTTTTCAATGTTCCACTTCAACACAAAGGATTTTCCCATTTTAAGATTGACTGTTAAATTTGCATTGCAAATTCCACTGTGTTGCAGTAAGATACAAACTAGCAGGTTGGCGAATCTTAACATTTTCATTCAGTAAGTGAAGTTTAAAAAAAAAATGCAGCGTACCTTAAAATGCTCTTTTAAATTATAACAGCAACACAGTCATATGTATCACTGCTAATGCAGAATAAGGGAAACTTGTGAAGCTGAGTGCTAATCCTTAATACATACTGTAAATTCAGTTCCCTTTTCGTATCTACCCACGAAGACACTTCTGCAGTACAGCAGAAATAACTCAGAAAATACACGATAGGACTAGCAATTACATCAGACTAACCAGTAGCATTAGAAACAAGGTCACTTATGATACAGCAGTTATCACACACTGTTAATTCTTGACAATATACCACTGGAGATTAATTAATGCATCATTGTCTTACATGTTGGTGTATGTTGCCAGGGTCAGCATATAAAAGATTTGCCATTTCTTGCTAAGAGGTACTTTGAAACTTTTCTTTATAATTTAAACTAAAGATTTTTAGTGAGCTGACCCCTATCTCACTGCTGTCACTAGCTCAACCAATTGCTTTCAGTGGTCCTGATTCTTGCTCATGGGAGGTCAGAGCCATCCAATCTCTTCCAGCTCTGCAACCGCTCTTTGAACTGAATTAAACATGTAGCCTGGCTAACTACTGGAGACACATTTTATTTTTAGAATTGACCTAAAGTCTTGTGAGCATTATGGAAATTATAGCTATGGAGATAAAAAGCATGCCTTTTTGGATTTTTGCCCTACAGGTGATGCTACTAAATAGCTTTAACATTCAGTAAAGATTTGCAGATACTTGCTTATCTTGTGCTACTTTATGTCATTGTTCTTATTATAGATATCTTCTTTTCTAGTGTTTTACTCATCTAATTTTAAATGTCACAACAGCTGAATGGGGAACTGATGTTGCTCATTTGCGTAGGCTAAGAAACAGACCTGTTAACTGTTTCACTCCCTGTTCACTATCCATTTACAGCTACACCCAACGAGTCAATATCTAGGTTTCTTTTGAGAGGCACCATTTCCCTCCAAAAAGAAACCTTAAGAGCAGCTGATGAAGTAGATTGCTTTAGAAGCTAATGTCTACAGATAGTGTAGAGAGAGTAATATTAAATTGGTTTTCTTTTAACCAGCACTGTCCTTTAACTGGTCTATCAGACTTTACCTGCGTACCTGACACCCATGCCTCCGTGGCATGCTCTGTAGAACACATCATGCATCCCTGTTGTGATGATGTAATACACTTTTGTGGCAGACTATAGAGCAGGCCTCTCATTTTTCTTTGAAATTAAAAAAATATATTTAAAAATTTCTTGGAACCAGAGAGATGGTTTCTGTGAAGCTCACAAAAATGGATGAATGAATAAATGAATAAACAAACAAATGAATAAATCAGATCTCTGACTTGCCTCAAATGTGCACATGGGAATCTGCATTCAGTAGTAGTACTATGTTCCCAGTAAGGTGGCACTTTCTTTTGAGACTGTGGTCTATGGCCACAGAGGTAAGTATTGAAGTTTTTAACTTAAAATTTCACAAGCAATCAGGCTGGTTGTGGTATAATGTGTGACAGTCACTCTCAGAGCATGCAGCTTTTTCCTCAGAGATCCTGGTCATTCCCTGGGTGCACACTCCCCAGACATCCTGCTGTGAATTCTGGGCTTGATTAAAACATGCATGTCATCCTTCACTGTCTGTATACGTCCATGTGACACAGCCCGGGAACTGTAAAATAGTAACTCCTGAAACAATATAGATGGGCACTCTGAACCACAGAGGCTGATTTCCACTGATCTAAGAAAAAAAATTCTATCATTTATTCTAATGATAAATAATTTGAATACATTAGAATTAGAGAATTAATATAACAATTCAGTTATCTGCTGCACACTGCTGAAAAATATAATGTTACATTTAAGATACTAGGAATTCAGCTGCCTAGTGCTGTCCAGTTGCCTGAAAGCTGGCTTCTACTACAGTTTCAGATGCCTTAATTTATTTTTGCTGTCCACTCAACGGGTCTTTCTTAGGTCTTTTGCCACTGCTAGTAGACCCACTGGGATGTGTCAGATGCTCTTAAGGGTCCCAGATGACACTACACACCCTTATTTAGGCAAACAAATTGAGCCATAGAAGTCAAGAGGTATATGACTAGAAAAGCCTGCCTCTCCGTCAGTTGCACAATGAAGAGCTATCTATATAGTTTTCACATAGTTTTTCTTTGCACAATAAAAGTACCCAGTAACTAGACTAAAAACACAAGAACAGAAAGGTCGTACTCAAGAAGTTATACTCTAATGAAACACATACTTGCTGGTGAGTGTTAAAGCAACAGCAAGAAGACAAGACTAATCAGGATGAGAGGCAATGATCTTATTGCATTAGGAGCTGCAGAGCTGTGAAGCATTTTTTTAAAAAATTCATGGAAAAGAAAAAGATCAGTTAAGAAGCTTAATGAGTCACTCTAGGAATGAGTCACTCCAGGAACATCAGAAATATTATTGCTATTATTTAAAGCTTATATTATAGTTTTATGAGGTACTGGTGGAAATCCACACGACATCTTAAAGCACCACAAAAGGAGGACTATTTACATTAAAAAATACTAAAAGCCACCTTGACGTCTAGTTCAGCATTCAATCTCAAACTTTTACACGAAACTTTTACTTGGGATCACCATTTTACAGTTTCTTTTTCTTGGTGACAAAATGAGACAACTAGGCACCTTCTTTAGAGCTGCATATCTTAAATAATGTTTAGCAGATATCGATCTCTAATTTGTCCTATAAGATTTCATTTAAGGACTGCTAAATTAAATAAAACCTAATAATCACAACTATGTTTTCAGGGGGTGGGGGGAGATGACACTAACAAAGGTATATTACGCACACAAAAAACCCCAAACACAGAAATTTGAATTAACCTTTAGTAATATTTTCTTCCTAAAACATCGAATGGTACTTATCAAACCAAAATGTAAAGAATCAACACACACTTACAGTGTTGGTTTCATATTACGTGGTTAGGAATTACAGTCTTACATCATGCATAAGTATTTAAAAGATTGTATTCTTTTGCCAAATATTTGTGGGGTTTTTTTAGTAGCTGGCTTATTAAGAGTTATCTCACCTATACCACCCAGAGAAGGTAAAAATGCATTCACTTTGAGTCTGAGCTGGATGGACAGGAGTGAAAATCTTTTAAAAATTGAAAACATTTTAAATTCAACCATATTGTCTTCTGGGATTTTCTTCTTCCATTTTCTCATGATTTTGATACAATTTATTATGACACAAACTCCCTTGTAGATACAGATTTACTGCAGAAATCTGTTTCTTAAATGCTTCAAAAAAAGGCTAAACTCTAAGTTACATTAACTCATTCATCTTTTACATTATAATAGCTTTTTCTCGTGTTCTGGGTTTGTCTATGGCCTGTGCATACAGGCACAGCCCTGGCATCTAAATAGTAGTTTCCTTTGCATTCTGAATCATTTGTTTTCATTACTGTTCTTGTGTGTCTCTAACTCTTTGTTGTTAATGAGATCAAACTGGATTTCTACTGAGACAGTGACAGTAGTGCCATCAGCTTTTAATCTGTCAGGTCCCCATGAAACCTCCTTCAACTGCTTTTGTAACTTAGTAGGTCTTTTGTAGTGTCCCTTTTTATATAAAATGTTTTGATCAAATTCCATCTCATGCTTCATCCATGCATGCAGTCATTTTATAGAAATATGGAGGACCAGATTCCATGCAGCTGACACACACCCTAAGTTTGACCCTTTATCTGACAGCTGAAGAAAATGCCATTCAGAAACTGGGATAGAAATTAGTCTTAGTCAGACAGGAGTGTTGGCACTGCTGTGATTTTTACTCCCTTCTTAGCAAGCTTGAAATGTTGTGACAAATGATAAGCATGTTTAGAATGATTGAAAAAATGTCTCTGCATAAAAATATATTTATTGAAGATGTTTTCTTGACATGACTGTCTTTAACAGTCCCCTTGCCAATGCCCTTCAAGACTTGCCCATCGGTTTGTGTCTGAACTAGGCTACAAACACTCAGGCTACACACACCCCGATATAAAGACAACCTTCTGGAAGCAACGGAAAGAGTCTATAAGGGTTTGCATAGAAACATAAAGTCTTTAAGAAACATAAGGTCAAAAAAGCCCTGAATTGTTTTGAGCATTATTTTGGGCCTGCTTATTAGACACATACCTTAAAAACACTACTTCTGTGTAAATCCAATAAAAAAAGCATTTGACAAATTGACTTGTAATTCACTAGGCTTCTGGGGCATCTTTGATTCCAGTCATACCCTTTCCCTCTTTACTCCCTTGTCAATGAGTGGCACGGAAGTCCAAAACACTGAAGTCCCTTCTAGCTCCTGAGTGGTGAAGAACGTGTGCTGCTGCTTGGATAACTCAATACCTCCTCTAAGGGAGAAGCTATATAGATTAAAACTAACATTAATATTAGTAAAATAGTGTGAATTAGCCAAGGAATCATTGGAAAGTTAAAGTGAGCAAAAAATTTTGAGAAGGATTTAGAGTGTACAGGCCTGGGAGAGCAGGCTTGGTTTGCAGTTTAATACGTATATAGACAGTCCCCAAGGACACAATGGAGAAGGACAAAGAGGATTTAACCCTAGACAGTTGTCCCTTTTCAAATACCAAGTTGTATTATAGACAGACTTGGGCGGAAGGAAAACAGCATTCAAGGAATGTGAACTGAAGAAGGTCCATTTTGTGTGCTCAGAATCTCTTAAGAGATGCTCTTAAGAGTTTGGTTTCCTTCTAGGTAAGGAAGTAAAAGAAAGAAGAAAGAACTCTTCACAGGAGAGAAACAATCTCCCATCCAAGCCAGGCAGAAAAGCATTTTTCAGCAGGTAAGGTTAGATGATATTTACCTATCAAGGCATGAATCTACTGAACTGACAAACAAGACTAACTGTAGTCCAGTGTCATAGCAACAGATGCTGGCTGCACAAGCACTACAAAAGTTGAAACTCTCTGAAGGCATCAGACAAATGAAGGTCCTCCTTGCATATTCAGCTGTTAAAAGCATATGACTGCCGAGGTGAGGCATCTGGGAACCTTGTTACACACAGATCTCTGGGGGCTACAAGGTCAACATGGCTAACAATGACAGAAGTGCCTGTAAGCATAAAGCATGAGATTCCTGGCATCCCTAACCTGCCCCTAACCTCTGTGCATTGTGGACAGAATATGACTTCCCTATAGGCAAATTAAGAGAAAGGCAGCATAAGAATTCACAAGGCAGTCTCATCATGAGTCTTGCTTATGAAGGGCACCTTCCAAGGGTGCCTATATTAGCAATGTGAAGATTGCAAATGCCTTCCTACTCTTCTGTTCTTAAAGCCCTACAGTATTACCAAGTAGTAATGGGAAAAAAAAAATTCTTCATACACTGTAGATCATGAACCTTGACTTATTAATTTGAATTTTTAACACCACATCTCCTAATCTTTCTCGGTTTTACATGCTGTGCAAGTACATCACTGAAAGATAATGATGGAACACGACTCAGGAGTACTGCAGAGCATTAATCACAAGCATTATTTTCTGTGAAAACAGAAGCATATTTAAGTAGCAGGGACAATAAACATGATAGGAAGATATTTATAATGTAATCAAATTTACCACCTTTAAGTACTCTGCCATGAATTCCAGAAGTTATTATGCTCATTAAGAATCAGACCAGGAGAAAGTTTCCTTCTATACAATTTAAATTCAGCCTGAGAATCAAAAATAAAATGTGAATATTGTCCCTATTGTTCCTTATGGGCAGCAAGCTATATCATATAATCACCCCATGTCATTATGTGTGATGAGTGGGCTGTAGAACAGCAAAGCCCTGGCCTAAGCTTACAACAGAATTGGAAGGAATTCATTATTACTTGTTTCAAATCCAAAGAGTAGATGCAGTATGAAATAAATCACCAGCACACACCTGCTTGTGCTTGAACACCTCAGTTTCCTCTCAGAATCAATACAAACACACTTTAGTACAAACAAAAGGGAAAGAATCACTGCCAGCACCATTAAATCATAAATAATTTGATCAAATAAATGTTTTTTTTTACATAAGCCTTATTTTTAACAGGTCTTTTTTATATTTGTTTAGTTTTAGAGTATTGCCACAAAGTGACTCAGTTTTAGGTAATGAAAGGATACTGAATTTTCTTAGACCCCTTGTTTTTCTAAAAGCTCTAGATATTTAGTTTTCAGCAGTTATGCCACCTATTTCTTCTTTATGTGCATGTGTATAACTGTCAAATTCTTAATTTCACTGAACTCCTTAGCTCCCAAAGAGACACACTTTATCAAAACACGCCTTCAGAATACATTTTCATTAAAAAGATAGTTGAAGACCAAACTTTTCCAATTAGGAAAAAAATGAGACAATAATTTTTTATGGCATTGCAAGTCAACAAATTTATTGCAAAGTTAGGAAATTTGCTTTCTAATATCTAATTTACATGATTTGGTATGCTCTAGTTCCAGATCACAGACTAACAAGCTACACAGTATTCTGCGACAAACCTCAAGTTCTCCTTGTGAAGCCGCTTTACCTTCTATAAATGATTGCTAATTTGGGACACATCTTGGATGTCTGCCTAAGGAAAGATGAAGGAAAGCCAGGTTCAAGAGGCTCATTCAGAAGATATTTAATTCCAAACACTTCTGTACAATTAACTGGGTTTGGTTTTGAGAGCTGCCAACAGCTGACCATGAGCCAGCAATGCACCTTGGAAGCAAAGGGAGCCAACAGCATCCTGGGCTGCATGAGGAAACGCATTGCCAACAGGTTGAGGGAGGTGATCCTTCCTCTCTGCTCTGCACTGGTGATGCCACATATGGAGTGTTGGGTCCAGTACAGGAGACATGGAGATACTGGAGAGTCCAATGAAGGGCCACAAAGGTGATTAAGGGACTGGAGCAGCTCTCCTCTGAGAAAAGGCTGAGAGAGCTAGGACTTTTTAGCCTGGAGAACAGAAAGGTCTGGGGGGACCTAATTAATGTATATAAATAACTGAAGGGAGGTCGAAAAGAGGGCAGAGCCAGACTCATCTCAGTTGTGCCCAGAGAAATGACTAAAGGCAATGAGCACAAGCAGAAATATAGGAAATTGCATTTAAATATAAGGAAAAAAATCCAGGGTTTACTGGGAAGATGGTCAAACACTGGAAAAGGTTGGCCAAAGGAGCTGTGGAGCTTTTGTCCTTGGAGATACTAAAAATTTGACTTGACACAGCTGTGAGCAACCTGCTCTGGCTGACCCTGCTTTGAGCAGGGATTTGGAGCCGACAAGTCTCTAAAGGTCCCTGCCAGCCTCAACCATTCTGTGATTCTATGAAATTAAATCTAAATCACAGAAGCCAGCCTCTTAAATAGAAGGGCCCCAGGTTAGGAAACCACTTCGGACAGTATCCATACAACTGTTTTAATGAATTATTTCATTTTATACAGAGATTTGTTACAAATAGAGTTTTTTCCATAGTGTTTAGCAATTACTTCTTTTCCTTGAGTATCCTTCCCATATGATTGCATGTTACTTCTGTCTAGAGCAATACCCTCTTCAACCCTGAAGCTGAACATAGGTATCACAGTAATACTATATGATTGTTTCAAAAGGTTTGATTGTGATCATCTGATACTACATTGAATGGGATCCATAATGAGAAATAAGAAGTTTCACACCTGAAGGTGGAGACAGACAGTAAACAGACTGCCACTAGGAGGGTAATTTACTTTTGGTTCGTTGAAGATTTGTAACTTTTGCCTTACTATGTTTTACACTGAACTTTGCAATACTATTTCAGGTATTGAGGAAAATGGGTATCAAAAGCATGATGTATGATAATTAACATGTCATTAATGTCTTTCAGGTTATACTGAGAAAACTTACAGTATCTGTTTTTTAAAACATCAGTGGAAAGGCTATGGCAAGGAAGCACCACTTTCATTTTGTTCTGAAAATCTGATATTAATAATACATCTGCAGACCTCAACAGTTTTCTAGTCCTGCTGGCCCTCTCTTAAACAAGCACTCAGACACAACAGTGAAGCCAGCAGTCTGATGAGCATTTTCCTTTTTCTGCCAATGGGGGTTACAGTTCTGTTATACTAGGATCACTGGGTATTCACATCTCCTATATGTTAACATCAGGGCAGGTATTTGGCAGTGGAGTGTAAAACCACACAATCTCTTCTGGATTTTTTTAGACACACACATTCAGTGCAGTTGGTAAGAATTGTTTCTTGTAGAATAGCACTAGTGAATGCTCCCTGAAAAGAGAAACTCTTGCCTATCAGAGACATACCTGAGAGGAGCGAGCGAGCTGGGTTAATGCTGTTCCTCCCATACAGCTGAGCCCATTCTGCGAGGCAGCATTCCTGACCAGTTGTGTTGAAAGGTGCATGTTTCTTGTCCAGGGCTAACCTTATGATGTCCACCAGTTGAAGCAGGAAGTGTAAGTGAAGCAACACTCATATAAGAGAAAGAAAAAAAAAATACATTCCTTGAAAGATATTTATAAAACTAGAGAATAAAAAAAAAGCATGTTATTTTATTCATAGCTTATGCTCTCTTTCTTCAACTGAGTAATTGTTGAACTTCAGTGTAGTATTGTCTGTTACTGCCACACGTCTGAGTTCTGTGTCATCACAAACATTGTGTCAGAAGAGCTGATTTACTGCCGGAGTACGTATCTGGTGAATGCCAGGAGATAAGTTTGCATTTACTTACTGTTATGTTAATGTCTCTTCCAAAATACTATTCTACACACGACATTTTATAAGGCAACTATTTACCTAAACTTCCTTTTATGAAGTAGGGAGGACAGAGCTAATGACTGAAGTGATTTACTCAAAAATACATTTTGAGATCTGGTTGGATTTTTTAGAAAACCCTGATTGAAAAAATACTAGTATGATATACCACAATAGCATGTGAGGCAGCTAATTGCACTAGGACCTTATTTCAGCCAAAAAAAATGGTATATCGTATTAACTTATGTTCAAGCCATTTATCTAATAATGTCTTTTAATAGTACATTTTTAAAGAGCATAGAAATTGCAATAGCATCATTACCTCTCATACATCTGTGTACAGAGAAAAACAATGCAGTGCTGAAATGTAGTGCTGGCAAAACTGTCAAGGGGTGACTTTTGGGTCACAAAACCAAATGATTCTAATGCCAGAATAATTTGTGTTTCTCAGACTTTGATATCTATTTAAGAAACAGTAAGCTACAGTAGTTTCCTGTGTCAGTTCATAGGATATAGAGTATATTCAATGTACCAGAGGAAAGTAGTGAACTACATTGACCTTTTCAGTAATCTGTGTCTACATAGCAGAGCCATTTCACACTTTATTTCTAGGAGTTTTTATAATTGTTATGATTATACTGCATTCTTCTATCCTGGCTCTGTAGATGAGTTGACACACAGCAGAGAGCTTTGTGAGGCTGTGACACAAGCTTTTACAACAAATCGCCATTTCCTCAAAAGGGCTGAATGGATAGAGTTGTGTAAATAAGAATTTCCAGGCCCCTGCTGTTCACACCAGGTTGTGCTGATGTCTTTCTAGAAGCAAGCTGATCCTCTCCTGCTGCTCATAAAAATTTCTTGCCCAGCACAGTTTAGAGAATTTCCTTGTATAGAACAAAGTGCTACAGACAGTGTGTTTAGGAAGTGTTAAAAGATAGTACAGCATGGGGTTTGGTTGGTTGTCCCTCACCTGAAAACAACATTAATATGGTGGCTGTTTAATATATCATTTGTTAGCTACCTTTGGGGACTAGAAGAGTAATACTTGACTTCAGTATTTATGATTGCCACTTTCCTGTTCTGTTAGTTTGTGATAAGACCTGAGCCCATGTTCTTTCTCTATAATATATTTGAGGCAATTTGCACATGAAAGAGCTGTAAACTGTCCCATATTTGTTATGCAGTAAGAGTGTGCAAGCAAATGTATCATATATTGAATTATTTTTCAAAGATGCAAAACTTTCAAAATACCTGGAAGTGCCCCATCTATATGTTTGGACTTCTTGAATTCCATGTCAGTTTAGCCTAACTTTAAAGGGAGAAGAAAATAGACCATAATCATGGAAATAATATCCATCTATTAATTACAAAATTGAATCTCTGCTGATCTTCAGGTGTTTTTATCTTTGATTTAATGTCTTAATTTAATTCACCATTTCTTTAGAAAAAAAGAACATTCACATCATTGTCTTTATCGATAACACCTATTAGCATTTAATATTCACCATTCAGATACCCAAGGACATCACAAATCATATCTGCCACTGAGATGCAGCCACTCTGCCATGACACTCCTTGGTAACCTACAGTAATGCTGCATTGCGAAGGAATACCTCATTTAACTCAAAACACAGGGAAGTTTAATATAACTGAAAGTCAGTGCTAAGCATTATCTGTCCAACACTGAGTGGCAAAGAAGGAACTCTGTTGAAAATAATTCCCTAGACTAAATCCTCTCACATTTGACCCAGACTGGCTCAATGGAACAGTTTACAACATGAATTCGCAGGCAGCTCTATAGGTACAGTGGAGGGGACACTAAATTGAAGAATAAGGGCAGAATAAGGAAAAGGGGGCAGAAATTTTCTAATTGGCTTTGTCACTGAATATGAAATTTTCTACAATGATGCTGTGCTCATCTTTGTCAGTGGTTTATAAGTCTAGCTGTTCTTAATGTCCCACCCTAGCCTCAGCCTTGAGAGCTTGGCACACACACCAGGCATGTGTATTCTCAGACTGTAGGAAGATATAAACTTATGCCACATTCAAATCTTATTAAAAAATTAAATATTTCCAAACTTTCTCTGATTAACACATTGTGTAAGTGTGGTATAAGACTACGTCTATACTAGAAAATAATATTGTCTGGGGAACACTTTCTAGTCCTTCGGCAAGATAACACAGTGCATCTTGCATCTACAGAGCTAAACTCTCTTGGTCACTGAAACATGGTGGTTACATCCCTATTGCACACAGGGAAGTTCTGTGGCCAATGGTAATTCCCCATGCCTGGGAATTGCCCAGGGAGTGATTGCTAACTCAGGCAAAACCCATACTACGGAATGGGCTAACAATTTTTCAGCTACAACTATTACAAAACAATGTTTGAGCCTATGCTCTGACTGTTTATTTTAAATGTGTAGATGTAGCTATCTGGTTTGATCTCCCCCTGTCTCAGGGTGACGTTCTCCTACTGTCAATGAACTGCACTAAACCCCATTACTGCTCGTTCTCCATTCAGTTCTAGATCAACATAGGTTCATAGGACAGAGACAAAGCTCACCACAAACCTTCATTTCACTGCTCTGCCTTCCTTTTCTGTCCATAACCAGCCGCAGTGAAGCACATTAAAAAAAGGTTTCAAGAACCTAGAGCTGGATTCCTTTTCTGATTTGTGATCAATGGAGGAAAAGGGAGCTCTAGGACTCCTTGCAACGTGGTGGGAGCAAACACAGGAGCCAACTGTAGAAGGTCAATGGTATTCACTGAGCAGGGGTAGCTTCATAGATCTTTTCCCCCAAAAAATAGCTGAAGAGAAGGTACATGATTTTTTACTTTACATTTCTCTGAGAAACTCTGAGTCTCCAAAAAGCAAAATTCCTCTTTCATTGAAGGGAGCAGAGAAAAAGGGGGGGTGGGGGGTGGGGGTGGGGGTGGGTGGTAATTTTTTCTTTAGAAATCTGCTTCTTTATTAGACTTTTAGTCAGTGATCTGGATTTTCAGAAATCATCCTTTTAAACAATCTCTTATGATGTTACGTGATCTAATGCCTGGACCTCTAAAGCAGAGGTTAGCAAAGGCATGGGGTACTTAAGTTAGCTGAATGTTCATCCAGCTCACAGTGCATTGCTCCAACATTTTCTTTACTCTGACTGAGTGGTTCAGTTTAGATGCATTTGAGTTGCAAATTTAGCTACTTTTTTTAAAAAACACATCTTTACTGAGCACAAAAGAAGAAGATATTTCTTACTTTTTCATTAAGTTTTGTAGACTTGATCCCTCTTAGAGGATATTAATAAGAATGATATATCACTTTTTTTTTTCCCACAGAAAAGCAACTCCTATTAAATTTCACTTCTTTCTACAAATGAAGGTGCTAGACATTCTTTAAAAATGTTTGCAATAATTTTTATAATACATGAAAACAATATTCCTTTATGTCCTATTGTTAGGAAATGGAAGAATTGATTTTGTTGAAGCAAGGAAGCAGGAAATCAACCTTATGCAGTCGATTGGCAAGTAAATTTTTAGCCCCTATGGTTATGCTTATGTCAAAATCACAGGCCTTTGAAAACAAGGTGTTATAATAGAAAATGTCAGTCAACGTTAATAATAGATAGACTTAATAACCTGACTATAATGTAGAAGATTGTAAAAACAAAGAAAAGACCAAAAGAAAGAAAAATAAGATTTTAAAAATAATGTCAACTCACAGATCTGAAAAATATTTTGAAATTTACACAGGATCTGTTTAGCCTCTGGGCAAAAACTAATACTAGAAAAAAAAATTACTCTTTCATCTCTGTAACACTATGAACTGAATTTTTAGAAAAGCTTAGGCTAACAGAAATGGATGGCTCTCAAGGGGATGTGAAATGTGCTTTTGAGCCTCTCATTTTTCAGGAAGGGGGTTAAAAAGCACAAAAGATCCACATTTTACCTTGGTAGCTATAACAATATTTAGTGTTTCCCAAACATTTTTCATATTCTACTTGTAACATCATACAAATAATATCCAAGACATATTAACAACACCTGGAGTGTGGTAAGCCATGGAAACTGAAACATATTTCCCTTTTAGAGAGGTAGAGAGACCCTTCAGCTGTGGCAAAAGAATATTAGATAATTTTTGAAATTATGTATTATTACCCTCCAAGCTATCTTTTCAGCTGATTAGTAGCCCTTAGTCTCTGAAATTCTTGATCTGGAATGGTATAACAGTCTTGTGAAAAAATAACTTGCAAATATTTTTGGAGGTTGAACTTTGTCTCTTACTGCTAGCTGAGGAAGTTCTTAGAGAACATCAGCAACCTTGCTTAGGAAACCAAAATTAAGATCAAGGAACTACATATGTATACTTTGGCTAAGAGACTTCCACAATTATAACATGTGTCATGAATGCAGAGGAACTATTTTGTGCAGTCTGGGAAGGTACAATTAACAGTAATCAGAGGTCTGAAGACAGGGAAAAATTAGATAACTTCAGATGATAAGTTAACAGTAATATCCAGTAAGTTGTGGAACAGAAATTGAGGGGAATCATGTTGCTGGTTCCTTTATTCATAAAATGAACAAAATACTGTAAATCTTCCTGCAGATGAAAGTTACACACTGTGATTCTGCCTAGATTTTAGAAGGGCTCAGAACAATGCAAATACCTGTGCATGCTAAATGCACCTAAATATGTAGTTCATTTCATTGATTTCCCCCAAAATGATGAGCTTCACTGCAATAAAAGGGATTTAGATCACCCATTTCAGGGGTAATGATATCTGTGCAAGGAGTAAATTGCCAGTGTAGTAGATAGGACCATCTTCATTAAATAGGTTTAGGGTTTTTTTCTTTTTTTTTCTAAGTAAGTTAGACAAATATCTGCTAGGAAAAGCTTAGCTGTGGTTGATTCTGTCTGGATACAGGGGATATGACATTAATGATTTTTTCGGGAGTAATTAATGATTATGTAACTGTATAATTCACAATAATAGTTGCACTAAGAACATATAGATGTGACAAGTTGCACCTTTTACCTTGGTGTTGTATAAATAATTCTCTAGGACAGCTGAGCAGTGAGAGTGACAGGAGAGGAATAAGGTAAAAGGTGAAAGGCAAGCTGGAATTTCTGTCTGATTGTGCTGGCAAAGTACAGCACTGGGTCATATCATAGAAGAAGAAAAGAAGCAATGATCATATAAACCACTAAAGTGGGAGATATTGAGTCAGTAGGAAGGGAAAGCAGCTACTGAAATAATAGGTATATAAAGATTGCAACAATATCATTAATAAAAATTAGCAAGTGGAAAGAAAATAAATATCTTGATACCAAACAATGTTATATATTTAAAATATCTAGAAAGTAGTGCTAAATTCCTGAAGTATTAGTTTTCTTCTGTAGCTCTGAGTTTGCTGCCTACATAGAATCATAGAATCATAGAATGGTTTGGGTCAGAAGGGACCTTTAAAGGTGATCTAGTTCCAATGCCTCTGCCGTGGGCATGGATATCTTTCATTAGACCAGGTTGCTCAAAGCCCCATCCAACTTGGCCTTGGACACTGCCAGGGATGGGACATCCACAACTTCTCTGGGCAACCTGTTCTAGTGTCTCACCACTCACCATAAAAAATTTCTTCCTTATATTCAATATAAATTTACCCTCTTGTGGTTTAAAACCATTGCCCTTTGTCCTTTCACTACAGGTCCTGGTAAAAAGTCTCACCCCACCTTTCTAATAAGCCTCCTTTGAATACGGAAAGGCCACAATAAGGTCTCCCTGGAGCCTTCTCTTCTCCAAGCTGAACAACATCAACTCCTTCAGCCTTTCCTCAGAAAAGAGGTATTCCATCCCTCTGACCATTTTCATTGCCCTCCTCTGGACCCACTCCAACAGGTCCCTGTCCTTCCTGTGCTGAGGACCCCAGAGCTGAATGCAGGACTGCAGGTGGGGTCTCACCAGAGCGGAGCAGAGGGGCAGAATCCCCTCCCTCAACCTGCTGGCCACGCTGCTTTTGATGCAGCTCAGGATACGGTTGGCTTTCTGGGCTGCGAGTGCACATTGCTGGCTCATGTCCAGCTCTTCATCCACCAGTACCCCCAAGTCCTTCTCCGCAGGGCTGCTCTCAATCCCTTTATCCCCCCCACCTGGCCTTGTTGAACTTCATGAGGCTTTCATAGGCCTCATGAGGTTTGCATGGACCATTGTTTGATGCTTGATAAGTATGGTGCCCTGGGCAGTAAAGAGTCAAATACAAACAACTGGCCTTTTGGGTGAATAACTATTTAAAAGGTGCAACATACAAACTGTAGGGAATCCATTTGAAACTGGACACACAAATTAACTTCAAGGAAGATAAATAGATTAAAACTGTTGAAGTGTTGTTGTGAAAGGATGGATACGAGACAAAACAGGGATATGAAGTTAGTAATGAATACAAGGAGAGGAGATAGTAATGAAAGAGGGGAAAGGAAGAAAAGGAATGAAGGGAGATAGATGTAAAATTAGATCATTTCATTTTGAAACAAACAAACAAAAAAAATGGACTGGGATTTCTAATACCCTAAACAGGTATGAAATGCTATCCAATTAATCTAATGAAACTGAGAAACTGCACAGTCAATTTGCTGGTGTAAACATCAGTGCAGATTTTGTTAGCAGAAATCATGACTGACTGCTCAAGGACAGCAAATACAATACATAGCCTGTCTCCTTTCCAGCTTATGAATTTACAAGATTCTGAGCATGAAAGGTGAGAAGAGAAAAGAAAGAAGGCATCACTTAATATGCAGCATGTCCCCCCCCCTGAAGTAGGTGAGTTCTGAGAGTGATTAGATAAAAACAAAAACCAAACAAACAAAGAAAAACAACAAAAAACAAACCCAACAAAAAACAAACCCAACACAACAAATTCAAGACGTAGTGAAGTAAGCATAACAGCAGTGCTGGTTTGTAATGGCATTTCAGCCATCATTTATCACTCAAAATATATTCATGCACCTCTGCTGCACCACTATACCTCAGTTCAGTTGCTGCAATGGGTTTATAATCACTGAGGGTGTGTGGAGGGGAAGAGAGGAAAATTTAAACAAAAGTGATGATCTAAAAAAGCCTCCTTTGTTCCTATTCAGTACACAGTGAAAAGAAAAGAAGAAAAAAGAAAAAATAAAGACAGAGAATAAGAAATAAGGAAAGTAATAATCTTCTTATATTAACTGTATCACAGGCAACCCACAACCCTGATTAGCTTTTCCAACATCAGGACAACAGGAGACATAAGGAATTTCATATCACCCAAAAATATCACTCAAGGATTTCAGTCATCATATATCAAGCCCTACAGAGTTGCTACCCTGAGCTTCACATAATAAAGCAGCCATGAGTCACATATATGAAAAAATCTGTCCCTTGTTACCTACTCCTGACTCACACACTGATTCATCACATGATCCTGAATAGAGAACTAAATGAAGCTATTATTTGCACTACTCTCAAACATAGTTTATCACAAATGAAACCCATCTGATCCTCCCCTTTCCCACATCTGTACGCTCTAGGCTCTGTAGAGGCACCAGCCTGGATTATGACTACATGGTGCAGTTTTGTTGAAAGTTTTTATTTATTAGTACTGTGTTCATAAGACTACCAAAAAAAAGTTGCTTTTAGAAAATAACATCCTTTGCATGAGGTAGCTCCTACCTTCACAGCCTCTCAAAATAAAGAATAATAAACATACTCTTATTTTCCTTTGAAATAAAAAAAAAAATTCAGTTTAGTAATTTTTATTTTATTTTCTTACTGGAAATTGCAGAGTTGTTCGTGGGGATAGGTGTACTAACTCACTAACAGAGCCCTTAATTCAAAGTAATGATTAGCCACTAGAGTTTAAGAAAAAAAGAAAAAAAAGAAGAAAAAAAAAAGAAAAAAGTAGAGGTTAAACTTCAAACAAAAAGATAGGTGGGGAACATACTGCCTTTGGAATTACCTCCATGGTAATATAAGGGGCTGAACTGAATGGTTCAAACTGATTTTTAAGTAGGTGAAGTTAGGTCAGAATAATTCCCACCTCTGATGACTTGGTTACAGTGTGGAGAAGAGAGTCTGACAAGATCTAGGTGAATTAAAATCTTTTAACAGTCTGTTAAGATGAAACTTTTTCTCTCTCTCTTAAAAAAGTAGCTGAAACATTAATCAATTCTATTTTATGGACAAGGTTCTCCATCTCTACTCAAAACACCAAAGTGGTTGGCAACTTTTAGTCCTTCTCTGTTTTCTACGCTTACCTTGTTAATTAAGAATCTCCACAATGAGGTAACCTGGTAGCTAGCCAGTTATGAGTATCAATATCAATAGCCACCTGATTTAGTCAGTCTATAAAGAGGCTCTTCCTTTCTTATTTTCATAGCAAAATTTCATACCATGATGCAAAATTTATATTCACTGTTGATAAGAGAGCATGAGACAGCTGCACTTCTCTATTCCAGGAGGTAAATCATTTTGTATCTCTTAGTTCATCTCAGAGGTAAGGGCCCAAATTATAGCCAAAGATTTCAGTTAAGTGAAACATTCTCCTAATCTTTTTGGTGCTGTGCCTTATTACCCTTTTTAATGAGAAAGTGGCATTTATCTCTCTGACTGATAATCAATAAATTGATAATTTAAGTGAATGCACCTAATCTCAAGTCACTACAGTGAAGTCTGTTCATTTGGAAATAATGTGCAATACCAGGTTGCACAATACCCTCATCCAGGCTTGGCAAGTTGTGAGCAGGGGAAAAGTTAAGTTATTGACAGCATCTTAGGATTAATTTAGTTTTCTCAGATAGAAACTATTGGGCTTTACAGTAGCGGTAACTTTCAGAGGCTCACGTGACCAACGAAAACCAGGTGCTTTCTGTGAAAGCTATGCTGTGGGACTTGCCTATGCCAGGCTGCCCATTTCCAAAGTCAGAGACAGAGCATATATCAGGAAAAGGCAGGAGGAGTGCCATGATTTCCTTGCATTGTAGATTTCCCCTGGGATACTTAAGGCAGTAGGTTTTAATATGTCTCTAAAGAGAAAACAGTTCTGATGGATGAAGCCTGTCTGTGTGAGAAGCAGAAACATGCATATGAATTAATGAAAGACAGACCGTACCTGCAAGCTAAAATTTATGCTGGTGGTGAAACTGTTTTTCTGCCATCACAGATGTTGGAGTGATCATGAAACGGACACTCAGTCGCTGCTGACCTTGCTCCCTGACTCACCTGCTCTTGCTGCAAGACTGTGGTACATCACTTCTACTCTCACATACTCATTCTTAGAGAATTAGGTGACAATACCTACTATGCTTTCTGTGATTTTTAAAGATGGAAAACATGGTAGCTGACTACCTGTGCAGATTATCAATAGATTCACCAAAGTGGGAATCAAGAGGATCTTGTCAATGTCAACATTTTCGAGGGCATTTTTAGATGTGGACATGATCCCATCCAATTTACACCACACATAAAACAAGGGGGGAAAAATACATATCTCTGTATTTTTACACAGAACTTTTGCCCTTATAAATCAAGTAATCTTTCACACACTGATACATTCAGATGTAGACTGCTGTTAGCCTAAAAGAGCAATCTTGGTAGGAAATATGATTCCAGTATGAGTAAAATGAAACAATGCTACCTTTGATATCACCGGATATTTTACCTGGCTTTATTGTGGACAAAATACTTGCCAGACTTCCCAATAATGGTGAGGAATTATTTTGTAAGAGGGAAAGAATCAATCTGTCCTTTATTAAAGATTATAAAAACTTCTATGCAAGAAAAATTTAAAATCTGTTGTTTTCTTACTCACCGTTGGCAGTATGGAGTTATGTTCTGTCTTTACCTGAAAATGATCATTTATGGTTTATATTGAAGCACTACTTGTGTGATACTATGGTTCATCAGAAATATACAGAGCTTCATGTTTGAAACTTTTTGAAAATTTAATAAAGCTTTACATTCTAGAAACTATTAAGTAATTTGTTAAGCAAAAAATGTTTTCTAAAGTAAAGGGGGAAATCTGGCTTGAGTAAAATATTACACACTCAAGGTACAGTATCTAAATAACGGTATTAAGTCAACTTTATTTTTACCTTTGTTGAATCAATCTGATGTAAGTTATATGTCAGACCACAGAATAAGGTAAATGTAACTCACACTGGGTTTGTTTCTTGTGGGAGTAAATTACAGGCATGGGATTCAGTTAAACAAGAACAAAAAATGCTTTCCACTGGGCATTGACCTCATCTCATACAACTCCTCGTGGAAGCTGGAGGGAAAGATGTGAGTGTCATCTACTGCTTCATACATGTCACATAACCCAGCACCTTTCCATGTGCACAGTCACTTTAATGATTTCCAGTGTTATGCTTGCATTCACCATGGCTGGATTTTGTTCTTTTATTCTTGGAAATAGAGAAATGAATGAAAATAAGTAGTTTCAACTCTGTCATCGGCCACAGGAAGTAAGTCAGCAAATAAAATTTTCAAATTAGCTTATAATAGAGACTGTGTAATAAGTCCTCAGAAAGACTATTGAGCAGAATGAAGTTCATACTGATTCCTTATACTGCAATCTCATACTGTAGAAAGGAATTGGTATTATGGAATCACAGAGTAAGTATCTTCATTTTTCCTTTCATGGAGATACACCTACACCATTATTCCCACTTTCTACTAGCTTTGCTTTTGCTGCACAAACCATTTGAGATCAGTGAAACAACCCAGATTCACAGATACAGATGGACGTTTGATTACCAAATGCCCCTTTCATTCTCTTGACAGCCATTTCCACAACCTGCTCATTTCACTACCGTGAATTAATAGCTTCCTTTCCTAGAGCAGCAGTGATGATGAAAAATTTGGCTAGCCAAATTTCCCATAATTGGCAAACCCCTCTCACCATCTCTGGCTATGGTCCAGGCCGGTGAAGGCTCCACCAACGTGCAATAAAGAAGCAGAAATCAGAATGCCTCTCTGGACCAACACTTCCCACTTTGCAAAATTGCCCTGTACTGCAATATCTTGAAAAGCAAACAGCAACATTTTATACCAGTTCCTGAAATACATTTTATTTCAGTTGGCATTAATTCATTTTAACATTGAGTAGGTGGTGTATGTTAAAGAAGGTACTAAACCAAAGAATAAATAGCTCAATAAATATTTACCATTAAAAACAGTCTGTGTTCCACATCACCTCCCAAATTCCTCTAATCAGCCTCTGATCTAAAAGTCAAGAAGAAAAAAAATGCACCTTGTCAGCTCTTACGGCACCAAGAATGTCTCTGATGAGAATGTAAAGAGTGACGGTCTAAAATTATTCTTTACTTATAAACCAAATGAAAGTACGTTACAGGCACTTCTTTTATCCCACTACAAGCTTATTTCAGGTCACCTTACACAATATCTTTCAGGCCTGATGAGAGTATCACACTGCTTTTCATACTTGAATAAATTCACTGAATTCAGGGAGTTCTTTCTGATTTACACCCATGTAACTCAGCACAAGACCAGGCAGCTGTTCTTTCCCAAGAGACTAGAATTAACATTCCAATTTGAGGGAAAATCTATTGCAAGGCAAGTAAAGACCTTGCAATGTCTTGCTGTTAATGTGCTGTATCCCCTCCATGCTAATCATATCAGAATAGAGTCTCAGCTGCTGCAGAGAATTGTAGCTTCAAGATTTCACCTGAAATATACCCTTCTCACTAGCTGAAGATCCAGCTAATCATTCTATAGTGCAATATGCAGCACACCAGAAGGTGTATAATCAATTATTTACATAATTAATTGGGGAAAAATACATTAATGGTGCATTATGGCTGTGGTGTTATGCACACAAAAGACAACATATTTAAAATTATAGTCCCCCCAAGCAATTTTAACTCAGCTGCTTTGTATAGATATATTAAAGCATTAAAGCTAATATCACATGCTGCAAAACAGAATGTGACATATGTGCCAGGGGATTGAGATATCATCACAGTGGGAACTGTAACTATTAATTTGCTGATTTTGGTGAAAATAAAGGCTAACCCTTGGCATTATTTTCCTTTATTTATTTATTTATTATTATACCTTTTTAATTTTATTGTAATTATTTCTACTTTACTAGAAAAAAACCTGTCTGTTGAGCACATATTTCATCTCCAGCTCTTGAGAGAAATTTCTTTGATGTAATATAATTTACACAATACAAACATGGAGGATAATTCACAAATCAGCAACATATCAAATACTGGAATACAGTTCTAGGCAAAAAAGCCAAAGTCTTATGGCCCTCTTCAAGTCAAGGTCCTACCAGCAGCAAAAGTTAATTCTTAAAGACCAGTGGTATTAAACATTTTGTTTCTAAATTGTTATTAGTCTCTAAGCCAAAGTTGGGAAAATTCTCTGCCAAAATAAAAGCAATAAGAATTTAATTTTTACAGATTTCAGAAAGTAGTGCACAATAGATTACGCTAATTCCTCTAAGTCCCATTTCCACTGAAGAATGTACGAAAATATTTATGAGTTAACATGATATAAAGTTATGTGGTTGCCATTTATGTTGAAGAAAATGGCAATAAAATGTTCTTTTTTATTGTGGAAAGCAATAAACATGGAAACTTATAAAGAACGATTTGTGGTTTGCATGCAGAATAAACTCTCACAGAATCAGCACTCTATAACCTTTCAGATATCTTTTATCCAAAGTAGCCTTAAGCAAAGATAAACAACCTCTTATAAGTTAAAAAAAGAATTGATTCAGTTCAGCAAAGTGATGGATGATCTAGGGCTACAAGGTAACTAATTATTAACTGTAACATTAAGCAAGTAGTTAACAAAGATTAATCTTCAAGTCAGCTTACAACAAGCACAGATAACTCATTAGATTACTATATTTTTTTGTGCCAGAATAATAGGAATTATGCACAATTCTCATTAATGAGGATGTTATTTCCTCTCTGCATGAAGACTTTTGAATTTTTTTTGTTTGAACATCATGTTTGATGTGTGCGAAAAAGGCTATGAGCAGATGGATCTTAATTGGACAAGAAACTAGCATTTAGAGTTAAACATGAGTTACTAATTACTTTTCTTTTTTAAGATTAACCTTTTCTATGTTGCTCTGCAAGAATGTAATTTCCAATTAGAATCACCGTTTCATCATTTTGATGAGATATTGATTCAGTGTTTATTCAACACAATTTGTTTTTAAATGTTAAACATGGAAATCCACATATTACCATACAATCTTTCAACAGCCCACTGAAACGTATACTTTGCACCTGGAAAAAAACATAGCTTTGAAAATTTGTTGTCTTCTGAAATGCTGTACTTCTTTTGACTTTTTAGTTTAAAAATACCATTCCAATACTATTTTTACAAAATTTTAAATGTGTAAAGGAAAACCTCTAGGAAAGACACTAGATATGGAAACAGTTCTAAAAAAAAGAATGTCTTTCCTTTAAGAGAAATAATTGCAACAATCTAATTCCATTAACAGGAAGGATAGATTGTGACTATTTTTTCCTGTGTCAAAATGCAAATATAATAGTATGACAATAGGCTATGTCTATGATGCTGAGGTATTTCTTGATGTTCACAGAAACGATTTTCAATAGTACCCTTCTGCCAAGTTGATTCATTACAATCCATTTATCTAGTATTTCAGATCCTTACACAAAGTATTTTGTCACTTTTCTTCTTTGTACATTTTCAAATCAACAGAAGAAAAGACTTTCATTTTCTTTGTTATTTTTAAGCAACTTAAAGACAATTAAGTCATGCCTGAATTCCAAAAGTCTAGGAAATAGTTCCTATCAGACAACTCTTTATTGAATAGGTTTTAATTAATTATTTTTTAAGATAAAATAAAACTATTTACAGAAAAGTATTTCTCTACAGATGTGTGACCTGGACAATTCAATTTATTTCTCGGCTATATGGACCCTCTCCAGCTATGCTTCAAATCTATTCTCAGAAGTGTCTCTCATTTAAGACTCCCCTGATTTTAGTCTTAACCTCTAGGTCAAGCTGTGAAATATATTAATCAAAAAGAATAAGCATGAATATCATGTGCATGTCAGTAAGTTTGCCACTTACAAAACATGGCACAGCTAAAATCTAGCAAGCTGAGTCTGAAGGCCTACATTCTACTTCTGTGTCTTGAGCAAGTCATCTAGGCAATTAGCAGTTTTATCACATTTCTGAAATACAAATTATATGACTCATTTTCCAAGGTAAACCTGCAATCACAACCTTACTTAATGTTTCATATTAGAACAGTTAGAACCCAAAGAACAAAAAACATTAAATTTGATGGTTCCATTATATAGAGATAATGTCTTCTACTCCCCTTTACCCAGTAGAGTGCAATTCTTGACATACTACACTTTCAACCTTACAGGTCAGGAAAGAGTTGTTTGGGCTTGACTCAGAGCATCCAGGAAACTGTATCAATCATCTGTAGGACATATAAGAGCATAAGACAGTTCACAGAAGAAAAACCAAAGGCCCCTTTTGGCCAGTCTCCTGTGGCCAGCAGACAAGGCCAATGAAAGGGAACCAGTCTCCAGCAGTTAACAGCTCATGAACTTCCCAAATCTGATTTCAACTTTTATAACACATCATTCCATGTTTTTCTCTTCTTTGAACCTCAGTTAGCTTTTACCATCCAGAATATCCTCTGGCAAGCATCTCATCTTGACTACATATTGTGCAAAGCAATTACTTCTTCTGTTTGTTTCAGATGAGATAAGAACTGTTGTTCCCTATTCACCTCCTCCATGCCACTCAAGATTCTACAGATTTCTGCAGTACATCACTCTAAATCAGTCTTGTCTTTTCTTGCATGAGAGCCTTCATAAGGAAGGTTCATGCTGTACCTTTGATCACCTTGATAATCTCTGTACACTTTCAAATTCTACCTTTTTGACATGGAGGACCCAAACAGCACATACCATTCAGGATGTACACGACTAGTGCATTACATTTTGGGTTTCTTCTTTGTTTTTTGCCTTAATAATTTGTAATTTATTTTTTTTTTAATTACTGGGCATTGAGCTGACATTTTAATAGTATAAAACTAGAATCCCATTCCTGTATCATAGTAATTGGAAATGGATGGTCAGTTCAAAGCCCACCTCTGTGTTAACAGTTTGTTTCCCCATCCCTCACCTTCTGACCCATTTATCTGACACTTTATCACTCAGCCACTCAGCATCAGGAGGTCCTTCGCCAGTTCTTCACTGTCAGCTTCTGTGTTTCTAAACAACTTAACAATCAGAATAACTGATTACCAGCAGCTAATACTGTCAACGCACCATAGATGGCCATAAAATGCCTTAAGTGCCTTCCCTTCACAGAAGAGGCCAAATATGTCCACAGTTTGCTTCCTATATTATAAATGTTATTTATGGAAAGACCATCTTTCTTTTCTCACATCAACTTTATTAAGAGACTTGCTAATGGTAATGCCTTTTAGAAACCTGGGTATATAATCTGCATATGCCTTAGTTATCTTTATTTATTCATTCACTGAAGTCCATAGATTCATACTAGATAATTTCCCACTACAAAACTGGTATTAACTCTTTTCCTTTACCCATGTGACTCATAACACTGTTCTGGCTACTTTATCTGATACTGACTACCTTGTCTACAGTAGTTTGAATTCTCTCTGGTAACATTTTTGGAAATTGGCATCATATCTGCCACCTTCTAAATCACTGGTACTGAGGTAAATTTAAGCAAGAGTTTACATACTATGATCAATAATTCATCTAGTTCATACTTTAGTTCCATTACAGATCTTTAGAATTTTCAAGCTATTATTGTTCATTGTTTTCATGTTTTGTATAGCGTCTTTTACTGGCATTTGCACCTTAGACAAATCTCCCATTCACTTTGCATGAAAAAAAGCTCCATCATGTGGTCTTCCCCCCCCTCCTCCCCACTGAACACAGGTGTAAAAATTAGTTTTTCTGCCAGGGCTTTATCTTTTCAAAACACACTTTATATACATTGATCTTTATTGGCCCTAAAGGCTCTCTGGCTTCCCCTAATCCCAGTGTGTTTGAAAAATATCTTTGGGGTTTTTTTATTAGTTTTAGGCCTTCTGCATGGGTTTCTACAAACCTGTTTTGGCTGCCTTGCTAAAGTTTTTATTTTATTTAATCTGCTAGATTTATTTTTTCTTTATTTTATTTTCCTTATTGAATACAGCTTCAGCTTTCTTAAGGATACTTTTTAGCTTTAGAAATCTCTCTTACCTTAGTGTTAGAACATGGCAAGGATTTTTTTGTGCTCTTTCTGGGATTTACCTCACCATTTAACTGTGGGGGTTGGGCTTTTTTTTTTTTCCCCTTCTTTTTCTTTCTAAGATCCTATTATTTACTGTTATTTGTATTGATTCTCAATCTGTTTAAAAATACTGATATGGTATCGTTATGGCACGACAGTCTACTTGTAACCTGAAAATATATACCATTCTAGCTGTTCCTTCTAATTCTTGTTTAACATGATTTTCTACTTTAGGCAGCTGCCCTTCTTAAAATTAAACATTATCACATTGGGTGGGTGGTATCTGCTCCTCTTTCTGGAATGTATGTACATTATGGCCACTGATATATAGTGCTTTAGTAATAGACACATTTGTAACCAAAGCACATGTACTGCTCAAAACCAATTCTCCCTTTGTGGGCTACTATGAGCTGTTCCATTAACAGTTCATTTATGAGGTTTAAAAATTTAGACTCAGTAATTTGACATTTATCCATGCTATATGGTGGCCTTAAGTACGGTCCTGGGAACATTTCAGAGACCACTGCCAGGACAGTTCTTCCAGCAGAATCAATCTTCTTTCTTTCCCTCTGTGACTAGTATCCACATGAATCATGACCAACAATCATGAACTTATCCAAATCAAGTTGATGCCATAAGACATTCCTTCCCCTCTGTAGCACTGGGGCTGCTGTCCCAGAGGCAGAAATGATCCGTGATACCTTGAAGGTATCTTTGACCAAACTTGCTGCTGCTCAGGTATCTTCCAGTTTTGCTACTACAGCTTTCAGGGTTCAGCTTCAGCTACTGCTTCCTCCAAGACAGTACTTCATCTCTGAGCACTTCGAGATATATCTTCCATGTACTGACATATACCTTGCCAGTGCTACCTGACATACAGGGGAATCTCTGGTGGAAAAAAATTGAATGCTCAGCACTGAGTATGGCATTGTGTTAAGGCTGGGAGGAGGCATGAAAAAAGCACTGAAGTGTTGAACCTAACAGTTGTGCATTGATATTGACTGTCTACTGTGCCTTTTAAGTACTGTCTATCTTGGATCTTTTCTTATGTGAGAACTTGTTTTGTGTCCTACTTACTCTAAGCATGTTCAGATAAAGAAGTTAAAGACTCAATACAATTTTGGAGACAAAACTTAATTCATGCTGCAATTAGTTGTGCATTTGGTCATATTAAGGCATAGTGCCATCTGGCTTTGTAAGCATTTAGCATATACAGATGGACTTTCCTAGAAGAATCCTGGTATCGACTGTCATAAGTACAAAAGGGAATTGTAGAAAAACTGCACTAGACAGCTTCTAAATATGGTATAGAAATAAGTATACTGACCCCTTGAGGTTATTCCTAATTCATGTTTAAGAAGGATATAATGCTATGAATCATTTCTGAGACTGGAACAGATTTCAGAAAGGGCGAGTTTCAGGAAGCTCAAACAAGTTTCTGCAAAGTAATTCCCATTCCAATCCCCACCCCAGTTGAGCTCATCACAGATAAAATGAGCTTGAGATTATGCTTTTTTGACTGTTTGCAGATCAGATTCCTTCACAATTCCAGACTTTCAACTCATATTTTACTTTCAAATATTTATGGGTTTCTTTGCATCAATTTTCTATTCTCTCTTATCTAGCGGCTTCCATGTCTCCATGACTTTTTAAAGATATGCTTAGGAAGCCTCCATGTACTGGCATTTTAACTAGGGCTTGTCAAAGAGTGAAGTTTCCTTCCATTGTGTGTTTAGAAAGTATTGATATCCTGAATTAAGACAAATAATAGAGGAGTTTAAGATATTCAACGAAAGACAAATTATGTAAAATTCCATATTTGGAGAATTAAATGGGGGGGTTTGTTCTTCTTCAGCTGCCCAGTCCACAAGGCAATCAACTGCCTGGAAAATCAGGCTTCATGAGAGAGCAGCTACCTACAGAGTTAGTCCTCTTACTACAGCTATAGTAGGGGCTATAGTATCTGGAAGCTGAACAACTGTAGAATGCAACAACTCAGAATACAAAACTTTTGACAGACAAGACATTATCATGAAACATTTAGCTTCTAAGAAATCAGGTGGGTTTTGTGGTTTTGTTTTTTATAGAGGAGTATGTGTGTTAAGGGCTGGGTTTTAATCATATCTTCCAAAGATGAATGTCATTTGATTGCATTCCGTTATCCTATTTTTTTATCCAAATAGAATGTTTTTTTCTAAATCTGCTATGGTCAGTATTTGCTAAAGCCTTTACCTTCTTTTTCCATTATTTTCTGTGAATTGCAAGAGGATAGGCTGAGGGGAATTTCTTAACTTCTACACATGAGAAATAATTGGTGTAAGAGGTAATTGTTTAAAATCATTAGGAAACTACTTCTCCTAACATTTATTGTGATATTTGATCAATTCGTGTGTATACCATTGAAATCATTCATTATTACTGCTGTGTTAGTTTTAGCTCTTTTAAATGTCTCACAACACGCTATTCTCCATTTGCTCTGATTATGAGGTCAACAGTACAAATCTATCACATTTTCTATGCTCTCCTGAAGGTTTAGTTCCACATGTCCATCTTTATTACCCAATCCTTTCTCTTGGGAATAGTTTATGGCTAGATAACAATGTACCATCGATTCTTTTCTTTCAGCTATATTTCAGTAACGTATATTTCACATGGCCAACTTTTCTCATTTGGCCATCCTTCCTTTTAAAAATTTCCCTTTCAGGTTCATACACACAACACATGCTGCACTAAATTTGGCTCCCATTACTCATGATCACCCACTTGGCAGTTTAAGTCTTTCACTGGTTTTACATGGACGCACTATATCCTATTGCATTTTCTTTTTCTGCTGTGGAAATAAAAGTGGATGCTGTACATCCTGATTAATTGTTTTCAGAATGGAATTAATCAATGTCAGAAACTCTTGCAGATCTCCTTTACAGTTCCTTTCCAAGGTAGAAACACTACATAATTTAGGAGACCATGAACTAATGTTTAAAACAGCAGCCATGTATCTAAATAACAGATTAGTTTCTTCACTAAACTCAGAACAGCATTTCTGCTCTTCAGTGTCCATTTCCAGGTGTAACAACAGTTTTGACATTTTTAAGGAAATTAATCCCCTAAAATTCAAAAATTCAACTTCCATTTCTAATTAGGTCTGTGTAAGTCTGTAATTACCGCCACAAGGAAAAAAAAAAAAAAAACAAAACCAAAACAAAACACAGATACAGGAGATAACTTGCTGACAGATTCAAAGCACGTCTTAGAACATTTAAAAGCAAGGACTGTTCAACACCCACTGTATAATGCCAAGTATTATTATGCCTAATTAGGCTCCTAAAAACTTGCTGATCATACTTCTACAGAGTCTGATTTCCTTTTTTCCCTCTGTGCTGATTACACATTTATTTCTATCCATTTTCTATTTTTTTAATGCTAAAAACTATTATCACCTTCTGAATTTAGTGTTCTCATTTCACTTTACAATTATTGCTTTATCCTGGTATCTGGCTTATTTTGTTCTTTCCTTTTTACCTTCTGTGAATGCAGTTTGTGGGATTTTAACTGCTCTAACAAAGCTCACCATTCAATTTCTTTTATTTCTTTTGCTTAGCAACACCTGCTTCTTTTTACGATATTTTAGTGCTCAGAAGATGACAGATTGACAGCCTTGGAAGTGGAAGTCCCATTTGTATGTTTATAGGACTTGAGCAAGCTGGAGCAGTAAAATATTTTGTTAAGGTATCCCAGCTTTCCTGGAAAGGCCACTGATAAGGTATTTAGTCCAAGTTCTCTTTTCTAAGTCTTCTCAGGAGGTTGCTGGTTGTAAAGGTACTTTGTTTTTTAAATGGATCACTGCCTACTGGACTTAGATACATTGGCAATTTCTGCCTTAGGAACACAGAAGTTCTCTTTTAGACCAGAAAACATCTATCAATTGCCTGGTTACAAATCTTGCATTTCATTATCAATTCACAGTACCTGTTTACCCTCTGCAACAACTGAGAACTTCACAGTATGTTCCAATGCAGCTCTTGTGAGGCAAGGAAGTGCTTCCATTACCATTTAACAGACAAGTAAATAAGGTAAAAGTGATTAAAAATGAAACTTCATAGAGTATTTAGGCACCAGAGCTTATGCAGCTACATAAATTTATTTGATGATCTGGGTTTAAATGAGTTGCTCAAGTGCATGCAGGCAGGCTAACAAATAAAACAGTGTTTAAGCCAGCTATATCCACCATTATGCCAAGTCTTAAATGGCTAATGCTTTTTTCTTTTTTTTTTTTTCATGTAGGTCCAAGCCACTGAGTAAAAAGATAAATTTCGTACCATCAGGTGAAGAGGGGCACATCATTAGAAACAATCTCTGGAGTAATTTTCTGAAATCATTGCCTTGTTTGAATTAGAGAAGTCTGAAATATTTGGTCAACTGCATGAAAGTTGTCACAGCTTATGACATTTAATTACTATAGTTTCCCTCAGAAGAAAATAATTATTGGCATCATTTTTTATCTTGAAAGACGGAGGACTCATGTAGATCTTAACACTAGCCCCATGATACTCCATGGCTTAACAGGGAGATTTGCATTTAAAAAAATGTTAAAGAAACCTGCAGTCCATTCACAAAGAGGAGCTTATCATACCCACTTAACATTATATTGTCAAAGCACAGCTCACTCAGATACAAGGAAATTGACAACTTTTCTGATGACTGGATTAGTATATCAATATCTTGGGCATTTAAGAATGACAGAAAGCATGTGAACATGGTGGTCACAGATGAGACAATGGAAAGTGCCAAAAGGAGAGTTAGAAATAATTAAATTAAGTAGCCCAAATGGAATTTGTTACTTTACTATGATACAAAGTTTAAACTGAGAGCTGAACTGCTTCTGGCTAGTCAGGATAGCCTAAGGATAACAAGTATACCTTGTTCTCATGTTCACTTTGTATGACAAAAATCATGAAAAAATAACAATCCTTCTCCAGGTGAATGACAAAACATTGTCACTTCAGATCCCGAATTTCATGGATAAGGCACTTCTGAATGATAACTTTTGCATTTAAGACTCATCCAAGACCACAACCACTGATCAGTTTTCTTCTGAGCATGTAGAATCAACCTTCTTATTAGGAACCAATAGCCTTTGGCTAAATTAAATGAGAGGTAGGCACCCAGCTCAGCTGCTACTAATTAACAGATCACCTTTCAATACGGGAAGATAAGTCTTCTTGTTGACCTGCCGTTATGGTTTGCATGGAATGATCAGTACAAGTTCTGAGACTGGTGTTGATATATGAAGTGTTTCTTTCCTAGTTAATAATAAAGAAGTCTTTTGACTGTTTTACCTGTTCTGGTATTTAAGTTATGTGAAAGCTGCAAATTTCATAGGGTACACTTGTAACAGAAGAGATGAAACAGAGTCTAGCTATCCACATATTCACTGTCCCATTGCTGTAACACCTAAAGGCTCATAATCATCATCCTTTTGCTGTGAATATCAGTAACTCTGGAGCATGCAGTACAGTGTGCTGCTTTCCGACGTGCTATGGAAACTAAGTATCTATAAGCACTGTTGCCATTTCTGAGTCAAAATTCAAGATAGAATATACTGTGGAATAAATACGAACTGTTCCCCATGATGGAGTTACTGTTTCTCTGCTTTTGAGTTGACTGTTCATCTAAAGAAAGACACATTTTAGAATCATGTAGTGCCATTTTTTATTAGATTAATTTCAAATAAATTTCATTGTTCACTATATAGAAGTCTAAAGTTTAACTGATTTTCTAGATTCCTTTTACGGTCACTGGAAAGAGTCACATTTATTCACAATTCCTTTAGTATATCTCAAGTTTCTGTTTGAGAATGAGATGAATGTTTGAATTGAATGTTTTTTTGTCCATTTTTTTTTAGATTAATTCTCTGCTTTACTTGTAAAAATACTGATAGGTTCCACACAAAGACATTGGTGGAAGTGGGAGGGTGGGAAGGAGCACAGGAGCTCAACAGAGTTCCAGTGTTTGACTTTAGAGACACCAAAGAGATCACAAGCTGGTTGTAGCACCTGTCCATGATGGGAACTTCATTAGCAAGACACAAATCTTTGGCACATTGTAAAGCTGTAGTTCCTCACAGCTGCACCTACCTAGGAACACCCCGCTTCCTACAGAACTTTGTTTTACAAGAGTTCACTGACAACAGAAGAAATTCAAATCTTTAGCAAAATACATACAAGTCTCATCAGTTTATATGCCTTTGAATATTCAGTGACTTATAAAATGGAATTTAAAGTAATACAAACAAAAGTTAGGGAAACACACTTTTTTTTAACTTCTTGTTGTTGTAGTTCTGCCACTAAAATACCAGTAACTGCTGATTATTGCCACACTTAAAACAAACTTTGTCAGTGATAATACGTCAACACCAGCAAATGGATAGCCTTCTAATGCACCAAATGCCATTTTCATATTTCTTGGCATTATAGAACAATCTGCTTTCAGCTTTCCCAGACAAAAAAATGGAACCCTCTCATTTTGCCTACACAAGAAACTCCATGCAAATCAAGCCAACTAATCCTGTATGGAGATAACAAAACCAAAGATGAACTTGAAGAAAAAAAGCTGAAATAAAATTTTTAATATTTAATTATTTTCCACCAGTTATTAGGGAATTCAAGGGCCTTCCAACAGTCTGTACTTAGGAATATGTTTTCCTTGAGTGAGATGCCTTCCCATTTCTAAGGACTATGAATGTGCTACTCTGTTCTGCTTGAAACTTAAAACTGGTGTTTACATGAAAAGTTCATAAACTTGTGAAAGTAAAACTGGATCTTAATTGTTTGATGTTTTCTTGTATTTTCAGAATAGTTTTGTATCTATTTTTTTATAGTCTAGCTATGCTGTAGTTGAGGATTTCATAGACCTAGATAGTCATTCACATCTATTTCATTAACAGTTACAATATAGGTGTGACCTTAACACTGTAAACCTGTAGCAAAGGTAAAAAGGGATATGGATCTACTACTTCATAGAAAAAGTTCTGAATAATAATCATAACAAAGACTGACTATGTGGGATTGCCTCACTGAAACCTTTTGGGGTTATAAGTCTTTACCTCTAAGAAAAAATTGCAGCTGCAGATGTAGCTGCAGTCTGAAAGCTTGTGCTATATTTTTGGAATAAAGGTTTATTTTTTTCAGATTCACTTGGTCAGTATCATTACTTATACCCCAGAGGTGAAAATCTTAATATTAAAAACAAATCTTAAAAATGACATCTTTTCTTTTTTTCTTGAAAAGGAGATATAATTCCTTAAATTCAGTATGAGTTCTGTTTCCTTCTTATTCCAAAACAGTTAATTTATTCCCAGCAAAAGCTTTCTGATGTTTAGGTCAGTTAAAGAATACATAATCCCATTGTTTACAAAAGTTGATACGAAACAGGACAATGAACCACAATATTTAAGCTACCCCTTTCCGTAATAAAACATAATTGTAGTCTGCCTCTGTTGAAAGCACTGAGGAGCATCAGGAGCCCTTCATAATCACTACCTCCTGCTGTGGAAGTAATGTCACAGTGCTACTGGCAGTAGTATAAGTCAGCAGTTTAGCTCCTTATTTTTTATTATAATTTGTGGAAAGCAAAAAGATAGCATAACATCTGTGACTGAATTAGAGGTATGTTCAACAGAGGGAAAAGAGAGCTAATGTGGCACAGTGGTTCATACTGGTTTGCAGGAACCATTTTCTTGCCATATGAAGCTCTATTTTAGCGACTAATTCTAGCACTTCCCATCATGCAGAATTAGCCCTGAGAAACAAAAAGAAACAACAAATCTATGAAACTTAAAAGCATAACACATTATGAGGTACAGTGCTTCCAAATTACTAGCTCTGAGGATATCTAACACTGATAATACAAGGATTTTAGTGTTCTGTACTTAGAAAGGTCTACTATTTGAACAGGAATCTTAAAAAGCCTTAAGAGACATAAGTAGAAATAATAAAAGACACCAATTACAGCCAAAAGAAAGAAGATACAAAATCCAGTTTAAACCTTCAGGTTATTTATTTACTCAAGACAGTAATTTGAAATTACATCATTTAAATGTCGTATTAGTTTTCAGAGAAAAGGAACATGTAATTTAAATATATTGTTCATCTTTAATATTTATAGATATAACTCTTCCAGAAGGATATTATTAAAAATTTATTTTTTTAGTATCTGAAGTCAGCATGTTTCAACCAGCATATAATGCAAGCTCAAAGCTAGAAGAGTTGCATTGGCCAGTTCCAGTTCAGTATCTATTAGAAATATTAAGAAAAAGTCAGTTCTCACCAGGTCCAATTTCATAAATTATGATGCTGTATGTCCAAAGTTCCACATGTAAACTTGTTCCTTGATCTTGCTTGTATCATAATTGTTAATATAATGATATTCATGGAGTATTTCAAGTATGCAAAATAGACCCAGGATTAAGAGCTAAAAGATTTTTCCATGGATGTGGAGTTGAGATATAACAGAAATTGAGAAAACACAGAGTTCTCCTGAAGATTGAAATAGTTTTCGTAGGAAGGAGGAGCTTTATCATAGTTTTATATTTGCTTTGGGTTTCCCACCTCAAGCTTCTGTTGCCTTTGACATAATTTTGTGAGGCTAGAATGGGCTGAACGCCTGGTTCAAACTCCAGTTTCTGGTGACCTCACAAGAGTGACCTTCTGAACCGTAACCAAGAAAATAGCTGACAGAACTGATAGAATGCCATGACCTAGCTGCTTGTACTTAGACAGGGTACATCTATATCATCAAATTATTTAAATCCCCAGTTCTCCCTTGGATCTTCATCTCTGGAATATTCACACTGGTAATATATTAATTTGCTCTCAGATGAAACCAGAGCACTGGAGATAGCTTACTCAGTGCACCACTGCCTAAAGGCGACTTTGATAAGAGCAGAAGATATGCATGTTCTCATTCTACGCCGTCATCAACACAATATACAACAACCCAAAACTTGTCATGCCTTTCCAGGGAACTCAACATCAAGTGGTATAAAAGTACCACTTTGAAGAACTGTGGCACAGCCTCATGTTATTTCACTATTTCACTCCTCTGAACTGGAGAAAACTTTTTCTCTTTTTTCTCTTTTTTCTCTTTTTTTTTTTTTTTTTTTTTTGTAAGAACCACTGTCACATGAAGCCCAAAACAGCAACCACAGTCATCTATCTTCTGTGCTGAGTAGGCATGGCTCTTCTGCCTAGAAGAGGCTGGTTCTGAGCAACTTGAGTGCAAGACACTTTGTATATGGAGATACAACTAAATTATCTAGGGATAACTTCTGAGGACAGGAATGAATGCCTTTAACAATGCAGACATAAACACTGAGTGATCTGGGAATGAGATTTTAGATAGGTGAGGACTCTTCTGTATCTAATAAATCTTGTTTTTATCAAAATGGACAATTGATAGGACTGCAATGATGAAAGCATTCAACAAAAACGAGTGAGTTTTGTTCATGTTATTGAATGTATTGACTCCCTTTCCCCTTTGGCTGCTTTTCTTTTCCCTTCAAATAGCAAGTACTTGTTGTTCTTTATCTCCAAGGACTCCTGAAGGCTTGCAGGTAGGTAAGAATGACTTTCAACTAAAGACTCCTTATGTTGATATATTTACTGAGAAAAAAGGAAGAGAAGGGCTATGAGTTTGAGGAAGGAGCAGAAGGGGGGGCTCAAGCTGCAAATTTATTCACTTCAAAAACAGGCTTTTTTGCTGAACCCTCCTTCAGGAGGGTTCTTTTGCTGAACCATCCTTGCTGATGCCACTAATTGCTTGCAGAGGGCTCCTGTGATTTTGAGTCACCCCTGTAAAACTCTTTGCTGATGTATTTTTTGTTTTGTTCAGTATCAGTCCAATGTAAATACACTGCAAGGGAACAGTGACTACAAAGCTAGGATCCAAGCTCTCAGTCAAGCGGGCTCTAGGCTACAGTCATGTTCTTTTTATTTGTTCTCCTTCACCTTCATGACTTGCATGCTTTGTTGCAAGGCAGTGCAGACTCAGTAGGAAGAGATAGTAAAAGATGCTATAGTAAAAGACCCTATAGTTCTAACATGGTCCTGAGAAATAAAAACTCAGGGATCAATCTCTCCCTGAATGCATTTCCCAAGTGAGGACAGCCTGCAACTCTGTCCCCCTTGGCTAGCTCTCCAATAACCAGGCTAGGTCCAAAAAGGTAGATAACACCACCAGCACCTGCTGTCATAGAAAAAGGGATCAAACGAATTTGATACCTGTTCCCAGAAGAGACCTTTACTCTTTGGCTTCTGAGTGAATGGCAGCATTTAATTTGTGGTGCTATTCAGAGTGGAGCCAGATCTCTGACGGATTCCTGCATCCAAAGGTAACGGCCGGTTATAGCAGTATTTCTGTACATCATGCTAGCTTTCTAAGTCACCTTTGGAAAGCATATTTCTCACTATCAACTGGACAAAAAGCCTACCTATTTCAGTAGATATAGATTGCCTTGTCAAAATGACTATTGTCTGTCTTAACAGGCAAGCTGAATCTCATCCTAGAAATAAAAGGTTACAGACTATCCATATGAACTGAAACAAGACTAAAATTACACTATCCAAATACCAGGAAGAAAACCCAGAGATCTAACTAGAATATTCATTAAGGAACTTTTCCATTATAGTTCTCTACGCCAGGGCCTTGAGCACCCAAGTGTTTGACTGCCTGGGCTGAAGCTTAGCCTTAATGCTGCAGCTGTGCAGCCTTGAATCAGAGAGCTGTGTAGAAAGAGCTGTGTGAAAAAATGCTCTGACAGGCAAGGGCCTGTCCCCCTTAGCAGGAGCTGCACTCTAAGCTCAAGCCCTTGCCTTTGCTCCTGCTGTCGTGGCCATGCCTGGCTGCGTACCTCACTGATCTGGACTGGACTTCAACCCACTACCTTGACTTCCTGGCTTGGTCTCAGACGTGCCTTGTCACTGTGGATGCGCCTAATGATCTGGACTCTTGGATGACCCTGGTTACTCTCACCAGATCCACCTTGCCTTTCTTGTTCAGGTACTGTAGGACTGTGTCCTCACTGTGACCGTGAGGCTCCTGCCCTGCCTGCCTCGCCATGGCTCTTGTCTCCCAGCTCATCTTCCTTTACAGAGTAGCTGTGGCACATGGACACTTCATTCTCCTTCAGTAAAAGCAAGTCAGGTCATACTGTTAAAACTGCTGTCACTCAGCAACCACTTTGTACAGCGCATTGTGCCTGAAGCTAATGATGGAGCTCAAGAAAAGTCTTTAGCAAGTGTGGAGCACATTACCACCTTTCTCAGCACAATGAACCACAACAACATTGCTCCCTTTAATCTTCTTCTATTACCACCTGAAGACTTCAGTCTGGTTTTCAAACATTTGTGTTTGGAAAATCCAGGTATCTCAGCAACCACACTCTCATCCTCCTATGACACGGTAAGAGAACTTCTTTTCTTTGGGATATAACAGATGCCCAAACATTGAACCAAAGCTCCAATTCAGAGAGGGAATTTAAACATATATAACCTGAAGCATGTCCGCTGTCCCCAAAAGTCAATTGGACTACTGACATGGTTCAAAGTTATGCATAAAGCTTAAGCACCTTTTTAATCATGAACAAAATAGGAAAGATAAAGTGTTCATACTCAAGTTTGCTCAGCTGTGGAATGAGCTGCCAGAAGAGATTTGACAATCTAAAATCTGACAGCTTTTAGAGTGCTCTACTACCTCCTATTTTAAGTTTCTGTTATATCCCTCAAACAGCAGCAGTAGAAGGGTAAATGGTCAGAATCAAAGAAAGGAAAAGGAAAAAAACCCTGTTAAATAGACCTAGCTGTTAAATAGCTACTACAGTAACAGCAATTGTAAAATAGAAAACTGATAAATAATAATAGGAGAGAAAAAAAATCTCTATTTGCTGATGCTGCTTTGAACTGCTAATACTTTGCAGAAACAGTCAGATTCAGCCTGCATTTCACAAAGTCCCTGTAGAACATATCTGTACACAGCATCCTGCTAAGAGGTCCATTTGTAAGGTAAGTTGCAAGGATGAAGTGATTAAAAATATGACATGCAGCTCCTAATTTAAAAACTTTTTTAATAATTAAATGTTTTCCATCAAAGCAGGAAGTATTCGTTTCCCATTTACTTTACACATTAGCCTGTAGATAACCAAAGAAAATAATTACACCATATAACTCAGGTAAATTTGTGTTTTTGTTAGTACTTAGCATAAGACTCTTATTACAATAAGTGTGCATTAGCAATTTCATTAATACCACAAACAAGGCAATAAAAGGGAACAATACAAAATTAGTTACAGTACCTCTAAGAAATAGAACACTGTAATTGCCATGTCTTCTGGACACTGAAGCATGTAAACAGCAAACATAATGCTGGACTCTCCCAGTTAGCTCTGTCATAGCCTTAGGAACCTGCAACTAATTGCAGATGACCAAGTTTCTGCTCCTACCCCTCTCAAAATTACAGCCACCATTGATCTCCTTGCTGGAGCATCAAAATGCTGCAGAGCACAACTACAGAGATTTGTCAAGTCTTGCACAAAGAGAGTAAAGTTCAGACAACTGGTATATCACATTGTTTCCCCCACACGTAGGGCTGTGTTTCATTCACTCGCAGTGCTGAGCTATGACCTCTCTTCTGTTTGTGATCCTGCAAGATCAGAGCACAGGACTTCCCTCACTGTGAGCGAGAAAGCTGAGAGGTTTGTCTGTGTGCCTAGGAACCATCAAAAAAAGGTAAAAGAACTAACAGTAAACCAAACGCAGACTTTGGAAGACAGTGTTTGAACTAGCAAAATTTCCTGAACACCAGAAAAGTTTAGAGAAAAAGAATACAAAAATCGTATATGGCTACACAAAAATGTAGCACTTTAAGAGCTAAGCAGCTTTGCCACTTCAGTCTTCTGACTGTAGTCCCCTCAAGTGCAATAATAAGTCCTATAGCTTGTCATTCAGACACCAGAGAGCAAATTTCTCACCAGCATATCCCTGTCATCTATGGTACTGAATCCACAGGGAAGAGGAAAATTATGCAGAGTTCATTCAAGATGCAACAGAAAGAAACACAGCTCAAGGATGATTGTAAATGTTGTGCTAGGAGAACAGCGTGGATTGTAGACCGTCTCTTTAAACATCACATAAGAGTGAACCTGAAAATATGTTCCACTTTGTTTTTAAGAGGTACAGTTTCACTGAGGTGAAACATTGGAAAAAAACCATTAACAGCTATTGCTTGGAGGCAGCTTGGGAATAAATTGGCAAGTAACCATGCCTGTGTTATCCACAGTGCTGAAACAGAACTGTCTGTAAGTGATGGTATACCACTTAGGAGTTAGAGGATAGTGGCACCAAAGGTAATGACACACTTCAGAGAAGCATTAATAGACAGAAAAATGTAGAAGGACTTTCAAAATGTACTATATTGGTCAAAAAGGACGGTAAAACTAATTACATAATCTTATGTCTCTGTGAAAGTCATGTTCACCAATAGGAATACATTTGCATATACCAGCAAAGATTGCTTTTTAATACACAATTACTATTCACATTATTTTGGTATTAGAGAACCAACATGCTATAGTGAACATAACTGTATGATCACCACATATGGAACCCACTGTGTTGTTTGAGAAACATCCACAGTTCAGCCAAACCTATGCAAACCAGGAAACTTCAAGCTGAATAGATTGATGTAAAATGCCTTGAAGATAATAAAAAGATGTTAAGAAACCCTATGGAATAGGAAACAGATTCAGGCCGTGCTGGAGAGAAGTATCCTAAAACATGTGCAATCAGTGGTTGAAAATTTGCACAAGTGAAAGCTGAGAAACAGGGTTTTGGGGTTGAGCAAATCAATAACAGAAATTAGGACTGATCTGATGCATCTAAAAATTTAAAAAAAAAAAATCTGCCAGAGAAATAGCAAAGTTAAGACAGAAATTTGAGGCTATCAGTAACGCTTAGGTGTAGAGATGCAGTTAACATACTTACTGACCTTTTTTTTGGCTCAGAATGGTGCAGATACTATGTAAGTTGTTTCTCACATGAAGTAAAATATACAAAATAATAAATTTTTAGAGCAAAAAGGTAACACTTGTGAAGAATTTTTTCAGAAAAGGTGATATGGAATTAGAACTTTCTGTGTGAAAGTGAAATCACTAGAAAGAAATATGTCTTCTGGTAAAACATCACACTAGGATCCAGAAAGTGAAGTAGAAACTGAGACTTCCATCCACGTAATCACTAATAGCAACAGTAAAAGGGACAGAGGCACAATCCCAGTTCAGCTAGAATCAGTAGAGCTACTGAAAGACTTACTAAAATTAATTTGCTTCTTATAGAAATTGCTGGGGGGGGCAAGTAGTAATGTGAACAAGCTCCCACTTTGTAAACTACAAGGAAATATAAAGATTAAGGATCAGAAGCAAAGCAAACCAGGAGTGTAATGACTAGGGATTGCCCAAATACAAAGCAGCTAGATATATGCATTCTTCCAATGTAGGTTGCTCCTTTAGTCAGAAGACAGCTTTCCTACTCAAAGTCCTGAATAAGGATTCCTTCCTTAGTCCTTTAAAGGAATCAAACATGACCATGCATACTTTACAAACCACACCAGAAATTTGGGAATAGTAATGAATTACAAGACCCCAAACCAGACAGAGCTGGGAAACCATATATATTTATTCTTTAAAGAGAGCATACCATCAGTCTCTGTGTCTCAGCAACATACCATACATCTGCATCATCAGGCACAATATTTTGTTACAACACAATTTACACACTGGAACAGCAGAACCCTTCAAGTAGAGAAAACAGGACTATGAGGTTCGACTGTGGGGTTATCCTAAACAAAGGATTAACAAAGATCTTGTTCCTTCCACCTGTGACTTTTCAAGAGAGGTATCCTCCACAAGTCTGCCTTTCTAGCAGACTTCAGTGGTTTTCTGGTTTTATATAAACTCCAAGAAACTCTCACTAATTTCCTATGAATTCTCTGTATTTTAGTCAACTCTAAGGCATTCTGTAGCTCTGTTTCTGGATGCCAGCCCTTTTCCCCAGCAAGGTGTCTGCCAGTTTCTAGCAGTGCTGATGGTTCACTGTTTCCTGCACTTCTCCTATTTCTTGCCCATATTTCCTGGCTTAGCATGTCCAGTTACTTGTCAGGAAGGCACGGTTTCCTGCTCCCTCCATATGGCTTTCCCTGGCCCTGATCAGAGCAGCCAAGACAGGCAAACCAGCAGCCTTCCTCCCTACAGGGTGCAATATACATTATAGAGCATCTCCAGTGATGCAGTTCTAATTGCATCAGTTTTAGTTAAGTCTGGCACAAGAAAAGTACCATCCCATCAGCAGTGACCTGCAATTATATTGACCTGAAACGATCAGGGAACTTCGGCTTATGCATATGCACTTCTACCTTTCTGCTTGCCTTGGCTGCAAGTTCTCAGCCTCTGCCATGCACAAGTGCTGTGGCTGTGATAAGTAAAATTGACAGTCCTCTACCACCAAAAGATAGGGTTTATTTTTCCATTGTCCCCTCTCTCTGTGATCTGCGTGGCGTAATTCCTCAAACTCCTCTGGTGCTTCTCAGCACCTTCTCTCATGTAAACTCACTTATTAAACCCAAGAGGAATAAAAGAAAACAAACAAAAAAAATTTCCACTATGAGCTCCAAGAGCCCCAAAATAAGTAGAAGGAAAGTGACACTGGGGTAAAGGAAGAGGTAAGAGAAGTGTAACTCCATCTTCCAAGCGCAGCTTCAGACTATCAAACTGACTTAGTAATTTGTGATCTCATCTGAAAGACTCCTCTCCTACCCCCCTCCCCAGGAGAGTACTACCAGCCTTGGAGCATGTGTAGGTCTCTGAATGCCAACTGTCATATCAACGTAAGATCTGCAGCATACAATTATACTAGAAAACTGTTCTGCACAAGTGAAATCTGAATGAAATCTATTGTTAACATTTCATCAGCACTTACTTTTCTCTTCAAGGATATCATTTTTCTAAGTATCCTGGCATGTACTTACTGAAGTGGGAACATTTTTTTTACACAAAGCCTCCACTTTCTGAGGGAATAGTTATTCTGACTTCAGCAGCAAAACAACTTTGAGAAATTTCAACGCTCTTCACTTCCCTGTCTTATCATTCCTGTACCACTGATGTGATTTACCACCTCTTCAGTTGTGCTAACACAGCAGTTTGTCTGGCTGTGCTGGTGAACCAGAAGACTGAAACAATCTAGATTAAAAGTAGCCCTCTGAAACAAAGGACCATTTTTAATCCAGGCCATTGCTGTCATCTGCTTCTGCTACAGACTCATAAACAGTTGTCTCAGCATAACGGGGGAGGCCAAGAATTGTTGTGTGGAGTTGGAGAATTTCTTAGGACAGCATCACTCCATAGATCAATCTATTATGTACAATCCAGGGGTAGATTTCATTACACTTAAATATGTCTATAATAGGGCTGAGATCAAAACTTCTGAATTGAAGTATCTTCATGTATGTATCTACATGGGTACTAGGCATATAAACTCTAGGGCAGTTAATGGAGACAAAGTCAATATATGCACAGAGTGATTCAGCTGACTTCAGCCAGAAGAGATACACTAAGGCACCTATATCATTGCATACCTATGTTTAGGCAACTGAAGTGAACTCACGCCTTAGGGTGAGCTGCATTGGTGTCCAGCTCTACTGATGATGTTGACTAGCCCTCCATTGGTTAAATGGAAGCTTAGACAGCTACCATGTATGTGGAGACCAATGCTGCAGATGTACATTTAAATTCTGTAATATTAAATGAATCCTAATCCTAAAACTTCATGTTCTCACAGTAGGTCTCAGATCCTGTGCCCACACATTGGTATCTCTTACAATTTGAGACCTCCTATGGCATCCAGGCTGCCTGGGACTGGTAGATATGAAATTCAGCCTGTGGTCTGATGTCCTTTCAGAAATGCCAAACAGGATATTTGAATAGCATTACACATCAGTGTTCAGAAGCAAAGCTCAAGCCCCGGATTATGGGTAGACATGTCTCACATTCATAGACATTTCTCTATTGGCACAGACACTGTGTGTAGTCTTCCATCCCATGTCACATCTTAGTTCTCTCAGGAGGATTCATTGTGGATTTCCCTGCTGAATGGACCTTTAGGCAAGTTGCAATCTTTCTCTGAACTGATTTCCCCATGACCCCAAAGCCAATCATATTAACAGAAGTGATGTGACGATAGATAGAGGCACTCAGCAACTGGACAAGAAGGGGACAGAAGTGTAGAGAGCAGAAACTTAAGCCTCTACTAGACCACAAAAAAATTCCTGAAAACAAGCAAATTTTCTATATATTTAACAAAATAAAAACAAAATAACAGAATAACCTGAGAATCTTTAATGATTAATACATGAACAGCATGCTTCACTACTGAACACGCTAACCAGTTAAGGTTTCCTGCTTTCAGAGTAATTGATAAGGCATGTGCATACTTAACTAATGCTTATGGAATGCAAATTGCATTTAAAATTGTATGTAATCTTTCCTTTTCACTTTGTATATTAATTTATTCAAGAAAGAAACATAGAAGTGGGTGGTGAATAATGAAAAATATATTCTACGTTTCTAATACCTTGAAAAATTTGTACTTCAGTAAGGTTTCCTGAAACACAAATTGGAAATTAACTTGAATCAAAATCTCTCTCTGTAGCTTATATATAACATTCTTGTGAAAATGACTTGTCCATTCTATGACGGGATACTATAATCATTATTTTCACCTCAATATATGTTCAGTTAACAGGCCTGTAAAAATGTTTCTTACATAGTCACCATGGATGAAAAATTAAGATGAGAAACTAAAACGATGTATAATTAGACTAATGTAGTTGGGTTTGTACATAATTTTTGGAGTAGAATATGGTGCTCTGTGTAGGAACAAGTCTTTCAATTTTTGCCCTAAGATTTGATCTCACCAAAATGGAAAATTCAAATTTCTGTATATTTTGATTGATTTTGCATTTGTTTGAAAACACCTGTTTTTAACACATATTTCAAAGACCTTATTTAAACCCTACTTTGAATTTTAAACTAAGTTGATTTTTCTAAGTGTAAGATTTCTAATACCAAAAATCAGCTTGGAAATAGAGTCTTCATCCATTGTAAGAGAGCTAAGAAAAACAGAGAGTGATATGAATCTCTCATTTAAAGCCAGAATAATGAATCCCTCTAGTTACTTCCTGGATGTTAAAAAATCTCTCTTTTAAAGCTTCTTGAGGTGTACAGTTTCTATAAGCAGGAAATGGGTATGTTTTTCTTTTAAATATTTTCATCTCAATATTTTGATCTGGAAAAAAAGTTGGGGGGTGATTGAGTTGTTTGGGAGACTGAGGAGCTGTTATTTATTTGTAGAATATTTTACATGTGACTCAGACAGAAAAAACTTCATAGCTGTCCTACCATTGTGACTAACTTAGGGTTTCCTCAAAAAAGCAGCTGAATTTCTGCTGTAGCAATGGTGATTTGGGGTCAAGGGAGTGAAAAGACTGCAAGGTCAGTGTCACTGAGCTACAAAGGGTATGTGGGATGCAGGATGTGGAGGACGTATGAAGGCGATCGATTGAAAGGGCTTTTGAGAAGGGCTTTATTTGTTTAATATTGAATGGCATTAAATGCATAAGGACAAGGAACGGGGCAGTCTGCAGACTAAGATGCTTGACTTGATGAATACATTTGAAAAGGAATAGGGCTGGAAGGTCTCAATAAGGTCTTTCTGCAGAAGCCTGGATGTGGAGGCTTCTCTTTTTTGCCTCTCATCCCTCTCCATCCCAGCCCTTCTTAGTCATTCTCACCCTTCCCCACCTTTTTAAGGTACAAAGTCTTCATCTCAGTTTTGCATCTGCTGAGTGCTTACATGTCCTCATCAAGGCTACCTGTTTCTATCCATGACTCTTCACAAGAAGTACTTCCTACTACTCCTCCTTTCCAATCCTTCCTACCCTCTCCTTTGAATTATCATTGGATTGAATTCGGCCACCAAGGAACTAAAAAAGAAAGTTGTCTAGTCATAGATACCCTGATACCTCTTGGATCACAGTCTCCCTATAAAGTGTATGGATGAGATCAAAGGTGTGTATACTGTGCAGGGGAGCATGAAAGAAGATCTGTTTAAGACAGAGTGATGAGCACTGTATGGACAGTGGCTTGGGTCTGAAAAACAGTCTGAATTAAAAATAACAGTTCTGCACCGAAGCTAATGACTTCCTATTTCAGGCTCATTTAACAGCAACCTGGGAACTCTGTCCTGCGGTGCAGAGCTGCCCATAGATGTCTACAAGTGAAGTACACAAAAAATAGCATAAACAGAACTTTGTCTCACAAGATGACAGAAATGCTTGGAAACTTCCATGCATTCATCCCCTCGAAACATCACTTGCCTCAATGTGGCTATGACAGATTCTTTCCTCCAGAGTTTTTACAACTGCAGATGCAGACACTGGGCACTGTTTGTCTTCATGTAGTTATCCTGGCATTTCTGTTGTATGTAGAAAACAGGCATGTTTTTCACAATGCTTCTACCTTCCTGACCCAAAGCCACTTTCTTTGGTACAGTCTGCAGAGTGGGAAATAAATCCAAAGCATACTTAGCCGTAACCCAAAGTATAAACTATTTGCTATTTTTCTGTAGCAGCATCTTATCTCTTCTATCAAGCTTCATTTGTCTTTGCAAATCTTGAGGAAGCAGACAGAGTGAGATTTGAAACAGTTCTCAAGGCAACAGGGAGGAAGAGGTGTCTTTGGACAGAAAATTACTGCTGAAGAATGCTGCATAAAGAATGGACAGAAAGGCTTGCAGTTGTTTGGTCAAAACTGCTCATGACACATTTATGATACAAATCAAACATTCTCTGTGACGGTGTGCACTATCACTTCCCACAGACACCAACAATCTCTATTGTGTACACAGTCTGACAAGGTACTAATCCCTTTGCCTTAGAAGCTTCTTTGGATGCCTACTGCTCTCAGCAGTTAAACATGAGCTTTGCTGGCTCTTAGAGATATTCAGTAGGATGCACTGTGTAGTAAGGCTCCTAGGAAGAAAGCTTGTGTGCATATCGCACTTGAAAGCCTATTACTATACACTGAATTCCATTTTATGTGCTTTGTGACAAATGATGCTGTGAGATCTCGTATTAGGTGAGGCTGTACAGGCAAAATACAGAGGAGAACCAATTGGTGAATTCCTTCTGATGATAGCAATGTTCACTGGATTTTGGGATAAGCAGTAAGAGAAGGACTCATTTGGCTAAATGACATCATAAACTACCAACATCTAGGCTAGTTACTCGACACTCCAGTGACAGTCAGTGTTGAATAAAGTCAATTCTAGAACATAATCAATCCATCGCGTCGTAAAATAGATATTTTGTATGTTCGCTACCATTAAGATAAATTGCGTCCTAATGTTCTAGTAGTTAACGCTATGTTAGACTTGGCTTTGGTTACAAGGAAAGAAATTTCAGAAGAGCTAGTTAGAAAAAATAACCTTGGAAGCAGTAATCACAAATTGAAATTGAATAGTCTGTAACTAAGGCACTCTGTTTCAAAAGGGATGACTTGGAGCTATTTATTAAATTTCAGTGTAACTGAAAAACAAAGGACAAGAACGCAGTGAAAGTTTGGAACTTCCTTTAAGATGCTGTGGAACTTCTGAAATTACAAGGGGAAATACTGCATAAAAGGACTTCAAACTGGCTCTCCAGTATTCCAGAAATAATACGGGGAATAAACAGAAAACCAAGAAGTTAAAGAACTGGGTATTCAACAGGAAAAATAATTTATTTCTAAAAATAAAAAAAAAAAATTATGAGAATAAAATAGGTGCCAAAACTCAACTTAATTCAGCTCTTATCAAATAAATCAAAACAAATAGTAAAAAGTTATTCACTAAAAGTGCAAAAGAGAACAAAGCAAGTAGAAGCAGATATTAAGTAAGAATGGAGTCATGATTTAAAATAATGTAGGTATGATCTACTAAGCAGGTGACTAATGTGCATCAATTTTCAATTTGGCTGATAATATTGGCTATGGAGGAGAAGACAGAGCAGCTACAGACAGTGAAAGATAGTAACTTAAACTGAGGGAATATGAAATTTGGTAATGAAAGAATAATAAAAAAATTGTGGAAGGACAGTCATAACTGGAGCTATATGCTCACACTTTTCCACCATTTAGAAAAGACAGAAATAAAAATAAAAAGAAGGAATTGCAAACTGTAGCCCAGGAAGGAAATTTTATTTTTAAAGAAGAGCTTTAGAAGTAGCATGGATTAATCCATATTTGTCTGGATAAAAATGACTGGGGGGGGGGGGAATAATGACTTATTTTGGTAAATATAATTGGTTTTATAATGTTAGTGTAGAGAACAATAACCTTTATCTGAAATTATGGTAAACTATATCCTCCAGGGTATAAGCAGGAGAACAACCTTTATCTGAAATTATGGTAAACTATATCCTCCAGGGTATAAGCAGGAGAACCGTAATGATATGGATATACCTGTAAGTGATAGTCACAACTGTATTTATACAATTTGGTGCCCAGATATTGGCTATGTGCCCAGACTGAATACCCACTCCCATGTTTCAGGTCCTCTTCTATTTTCCTTCACTCTACCCCCTCTCAATCCTTCCCATCTACTCTTTCTGGTCAGCAATATCAACTGTATTTTAAATATAACTGCTTAATCCATGCTGTTGGTCTGATGATAGCCACCAAATTTCTCCATGAAATAAAACTGAATAAACAAAAGGGAAATTGGAGATGATCTATTCACGCACTGCCTGAAAGAGTTTTCACCCCTGACTTCAACTGTGCAATAAGGTGTTTGGAAACCAGCTTGGTGGCTGAACTGAACTGTCATTAGTACTAGTGCCTGAGTTGATACAGGTGTTTAAGTGTTACCTTGAACTGAGATGCTTCTCTGAACTATGGTGTTTACACAGAGTCCTGCAAACCTCTTGGTCCAAAATGCTGGCTATCCTCAGTTCTTTCTTTTCCAAAGAAACTGAGGTGATTCAACTCTGTGTAAGCAATGAGTGCTTGGTGCACTCCTGCTCCCATTAAAGTCAGTAATCAAATAATCCACTGTCTTGGCTTTACAAACCTTTTTGACATTAGCCTTAAATCTGTAATCATATATGCCTTAAATCTATGTATATATCTATGTAACAATCTATGCTTTTATACTATTAGCATGGTATAGTCTGGTTACTTAAAAACAGGCTCTGTTTGCTGGGAGTAATTGCTTACGTTTGCGAATGGTGGCAGAACTGAGGACTACATCCCCAAAGCTGTTCAAAGTAACTATAATTTCTCTGTCCCATACTTCTAAAAGTATTAAGAAGCTCATGGATGCAGATTAGCCACAAAGTATGTACAAGGGAGGGTTTTGCTTTAATGTGCAATTAAATAGTCAAATGAAATTACTTAGCAAGTGGCTGGTGGAAATCTGCCAGTTACTTTAAGAATTCATTTAATAGAGCAAGCAATTTCTTTTAGGGGTAGTCAGGGCATTACTGTTACCCAGCTACAGTTAGGGATGAAAACAGTGTCATAAAGACAAGAACTAGAATTGTGTGCTCAGAAAGGGCTAGCCCTTTGCAGTGTAACAGAAAATGCCTTGAGGTTGTTTTAAACTAAGGTCTCAAGGAATGCTTTGGCAAATGACCTGACAGTGGTCATGATTTATTCGTATTTTCTTAGATATTTCTCTTGAGTCATAAGAACAGATTATAACCTAGTTTATCTGTGACATGAGATCATTAACTCCAGGAAGTAACAAATGATACCTCTCCTGGGCAGAGTTCTTTAAAATGCTATTCCTAACAATTTACTGGCCTCAGAAAGTTCACTGCTTTGTCATATTTACCACTTGTATCATATTAAAGCCTTCCACACATGTCATTTTGGGGTTAGATAAATGGCTACATATAGTATTATAATGTGTGTTGTGGTTTAACCCCAGCTGGCAACTAAGCACCACACAGCCACTCGCTCACTCCCCCCCAGTGGGATGGAGGAGGTAAATGGAAGAATAAAAGTGAGAAAACTGTTGGGTTGAGATAAAGACAGCTTAATAGGTAAAGAAAAAGCTGTGCGCACAAGCAAAGCAAAACAAGGAATTCATTCACTACTTCCCATGGGCAGGCAGGTGTTCAGGAAAGCAGGGCTCCATCACATCTAACGGTGACTTGGGATGACAAATGCCATCACTCTGAACAACCCCCTTCCTTCTTCTTCCCCCAGCTTTATATGCTAAGCATGACGTCATATGGTGTGGGATTTCCCTTGGGTCATTTTGGGTCAGCTGTCCCGGCTGTGTCCCCTCCCAACTCCTTGTGCCCCCCCCAGCCTCCTCACCGGTGGGGTGGGGTGAGAAGTACAGAAGGCCTTGACTATGTGTGAGCACTGCTCAGCAGTAATGAAAACATCCCTGTATTATTAACACTGTTTCCAGCACAAACCCAAAACATAGCCCCATACTAGCTACCATGAAGAAAATTAACTCTATGCCAGCCAAAACCAGCACAAACATAGTATGGCAATTCCATGTACAGATCATTGTAAAACTGTATTTTAATGTGGAATATTCCTAGACAAGAGAAGTGTTATTTAATGAATGTTTTATATTTGCACTTTACACATATTTAAATGTTTGGCAGCACAGTTGCTGAAATCAATAAGACAGTAATGTCTGAACAGCATAGCTCATGAATTATCCTTTCACCCACAGAGTACTGCTATGGAGGTAGAGTTGAAAGAAGCTGAACTGAAGAACTGAAGGAGTTAGTTTTCCTTTTATCAGCAAGGTCTTCTCTTGAATATTATATTAATTTAAAGTGTAAATTAGCCAGACGTTCAAAATAGTTTTATTGATTTTTCTAGGGGAAGTATTGTTTTTGTTCAATTTGTAAGGAAAAGTCCAGGCCCTGGATCGACTGAGAAGCCAGCAGTCTGATAAACAGACTGATAGGTAACTGATAAAAGGATGCAAGAAAGGCATTGTTGCAGAAACAGTAGTCTTGGTGGCAATCAGCACTTTATGAATGAGTTCTGTGCCCTGTGGAGACTAGTATCAGTTAGTGCAGTGCAATAAATGTTCACCTGTTAAATCAGTGGGGCACATCTCTTAACTCCAGGATTCTGAAAGTTTGCCTCCCAGAAAATTCTCTGGATTACATATGTAGTCAATGAAGAGAGCAAGAGAGGACCACCTATGAAAGGTAATTAGATACAATCATTTTAGACACATATTTCAAGACAGGGTGTATCTCCCTAGGGTGTCTCCCTTTCTCCACTGACAATAAAGGTGAAGTGTAGGGATGACATTCAACTCTTTTAACTTTATGTGTGTAAAAGTTAGCATTCTAGGGCTTATTTTAGTCTGTTGACTACAAAGACACCTAGGTTAATTTTGGCTGAGATACCTGCACTGAAGACATGTGAGTTTAGGTGAGGTGAAATCCACCCCAATGGCTCTATATCAGGAACTTTTTCTCACATACAAGACTCCAAGCAGTGTTCCCTCCTTCCTGGCTTTGATAAATTTCACAGATTTGAAGAAACTTGCTAATACTAATCCCATCATACTACCAAAAAAACACAGTTATGCCAACACTTAACAAGAGACTTCCAAGCAAGGATCTAGTCTACTTATAGGAACATGTGACCTGAGACTCCATTTTAGGCATGCAGTAAAATAAATGCATCATCTCTTTATTATTATCAATAGTTGGAGAGAATCTTTCTTTGGAAGCATAGCCTTATTTCTTTCTACTGACTGTATAGATTTCTTAGGTACTTATTTAAAGCTAGTTCACTAGAGAGGGGCTTCAACTTGTTGATCTTTTTCTATTCAAAAGTTAGTTAGGACCTTGCTCTAAGTTACGCTTTTTGGTTTTGTTTCCTTTTTTTGCAGTTGGTGGGGAGACAGACTTCTAGAGGATGATGCATCCTGAACCAGTAGTTACTTCATCTTTTCACTGGTGAAATGAATCCTATTTTAGATATTTAAATTTCAGATGGAAGAGAAGAGAAGAGAGAGAAGAGAAGAGAAGAGAAGAGAAGAGAAGAGAAGAGAAGAGAAGAGAGAAGAGAAGAGAAGAGAAGAGAAGAGAAGAGAAGAGAAGAGAAGAGAAGAGAAGAGAAGAGAAGAGAAGAGAAGAGAAGAGAAGAGAAGAGAAGAGAAAGAAGAGACTCTTTCAGTTGGAAGGGACCTACAATGATCATCTAGTCCAACTGCCTGACCACTTCAGGGCTGGCCAAAAGTTAAAGCATGTTATTGAGGGCATTGTCCAAATGCCTCCTAAACACTGACAGGCTTGGGGCATCGACCACCTGTCTGGGAAGCCTGTTCCAGTGTTTGACCACCCTCTCGGTAAAGAAATGCTTCCTAATGTACAGTATAAACCTCCTCTGAGGCAGCTTTGAACCATTCCCATGTGTCCTATCACTGGGTACCAGGGAGAAGAGCTCAGCACCTCCCTCTCCATGTCTCCTCCTCAGCCCCTCAGCCTCCTTTTCTCCAAACTAGACAAACCCAGAGTCCCTAGCCACTCCTCAGAGGACATTCCTTCCAGCCCTTTCACCAGCTTTGTTGCCCTCCTCTGGATGTGTTCCAGAACATCATTCTTAAATTGTGGTGCCCAAAACTACACACAGTACTCAAGGTGAGTACTGTCTTAACTGAACTTGAGATGTCTTCTCTGAGTACCCTGGGTCTTTTCTTGCATACTGAAGATGGAAGCCACCACCACAGAGCTTTTGCATTCTTTTTTCCTTTCATGGAAAGATATGTTTCAGATGGCTGCCTAAGGATATGTGGAATGAATCCAGACCAGGTGGCTTGTCTAAGTAAACTGGAACCATGGAGTTCTCACAAGGAATTACACAAAATAGAAACTCAAACTAAGATTTCCTAAATTTCAGTCTTATGAGGATGAGAATGGTAGTTATTTATAAACCAGTCTTAATTAACATTATTCAGGTAGTTCCTTACATTTTTGCCTATAGAATTAAAATATGGAAACTATTTATCAAATTTACATCTGTGGAAAATGAGTTGACATACTTTTTACCCATTCATTTTATTCTGGCCAAGTAAGCTATCCTTGGTTTAAGTTAATATTGAAGACTAAACCTGGCTTTCTTGGAATTTTATATGCGACTTCCACAATAAAACCTGTGATAAATTAAAAAAAATTATTAGATGATGCTTACATACCAGGAAACAAAATTTATACTTACAATAAAAATTTATTTCCATGTGAAACTACATAGGGACACTTAGTATGACCCACCTGAACTCGTGGGAGTCTATAAACACAAGCATGAGCAACAGTAGCTTCCACAGCTCTAAGAGAGTTCAGTCAGTGAATTGCACTAAGCAATTGAAATTCAGATGAGCGACAGCTTCCTCAGAACAATGTAGCCCTGACATGAGTCTTTAGTGGCTTAAAGTTTGTGGAGCCCTACAACAAACTGTAGCGGGAAGATTCTTAGCATTACAAGGTTGTAGCCTTGTAGGAATAGGGCTGCATACACTTCTGAGAAAAGGGAAAAGCAATCTCCTCATCCTGACATCCTGATCTGTAACCTAGCATTTTCCTAGGATCCCCCAAAGGCATCATGCACTTGTAGGTACTAAAGCCTATCAGAAGTCAACTGGGAACTGAGGTTGAGCCCTTCATTTTCCTTGGAACTACTTTTTTGATTCTCTTGAACTCAGTGTTGTATACTGAGTCCTAGCCTTTTTCTCCTCATCTTGTTAGCTGGTAAAAAAAAAAAAAAAAAAAAAAAAAGGTCTTGTAGCTTGTTTGCTTGTTTGCATTCATTTTCTAGGCCCCCTGGAACCTTATTCTGCTTCCTTTATTTATTATCAGAAAAGAAGTGTTCTTGCTTTAGTAATGGGAGCAAACATGATGGCTACCCCCAAGTTTTAGGGATATGTGTTTGAGAGCTGCAGCTGTAGATGGGACTTTTTCTCCCTTTTGCTGAATAGACTCTGACTGGAAAATCTGGCTTAGACAAAAAATATGCTTGGGAAGAATTAGTGCAGTGGGAAAGGAGAAAAGTCACATATGCCTTATCAAAACCACATTTTCACAGCATCTCAACTTTGTAAGCTTTCCACAAGAGGAAGAAAAATAATAAACAGATATTCTTCCCATGAGGTATTGACTATTCTGTAACTCAAGGGAGATCCCCTAGAATGAGCCCTAATGAGGAAAGTTAAAGGGAAAGCAAACAGAAAAATATGGAGGATGGGTCATTTCTGTAATAATTGGATATATTCATTTCAGATAGGCTGTTGCATGACCAAGCTTTTCTGTTAGCTACCTTTGTATGAACTGCCTTGTACACAAGATAAATGATGCACAATAAACATAACAGCCTCATATAAACCTTCTGAAAATTTATCTCTATCAACTTTACCCTTTTCTAGTTAGGGGCAGATATTTAGTACTTGCTAATTGAAATTTATTTTGTCAATAAACCTTTACTGCCAATTTTTAATTTACACCGAATATATAATACTCTCAAGTTGGCAGTCCTCATCAGTGGGAAATATTTCATACAGACTAAATCTAATCTAAATGACATAATGCTATTCATTTAATTTCAATTATTAAAGCTTGCTTAGTTGATCCATCTGCTATATCCTTTATGCACTGCATTTGATGAATCCATTCAGAAATGGCTGTATGAAATGGTCTACATAGACAATGAATCAGAAAAAAACCCTTGTCCTATACCTACAAGTCTCTCAAACCATCAAAGTGGGTAAAGCAAGTAATTAGTCATTAACTGTAAATAGAGCCCATTTTCCCACTACCATATCTTTGGGTAGAATTAGTAGATACTTAAGAAACTGTAATCTCTATCCTTTGCAAGAATTAAAATTTCTAGGAAATCCCAATTTTGTCCAAGGAAATAGTCTATAAGTATTACAGGGTTGAATTGTTTGGTCTCAGGTGTTTAAATTTCTTGTGAGTATAACGTGGATGCAGCAAAATTGAAAAAAAAAATCAAGATCTTATGTTCAGTCCCCCCAACAAAAAGATATGGGTTAGTAGATCCCATTATCATTATGGTATTAATATCTCCTGCCAACAGATAGAAAGGCCCATTAAATCTACAACAGTCCAGCAGTAAAATACATTTAGTACCACCAAGTAAGATCTTGCTGAAAATTATTCTCACACAGTGAATTCTTCACTCCTCTGAAGGAATGTAAACTCCAATGTTCAGTGCAATGCATTCACTTAATGAAAGAAAAATTAATTTTCCAGCAATGCTGTCATTCTCTTAACCTTTCAGAACTAAGCTACCTGACATGCAGAAGGCTTGAACTTCCCTCAGTTTTTATTCCGTGGATTAAAGATGTTCATGCTCAGAAAATTATATCTTAAACCAATTTTTTTTGTAAGGAAAAAAAAAACCAAACCACAACCAACAAACAGACAAACACCCCCCCCCCCCAAAAAAAAAAAAAAATCATAACAAACCAAACATGGATTATGACTGCAAAATTATCCCCTGGTAACAATCTCAGTACAAAACCTATTAAAGTGTTTATTTGGATCTAACTTTACCAGTTCTATAGGATGAAAATTCACTTTCCTATCTATAAATGTCACTTTGTAATCAGCTTCTTGGTATTTTTTTTCACTGTTTAGAAACACTGAGTGACTCTTAGGCTACTTACAGTTTAACTAAACAAATCGATCCACACTATTGCTCTGCTCTATTGGAACGAGATTTTTTTTTAAGTTCCCCTAGGATAGAAACCTTTCATTACCTCACAGTGATTACCCAGATACTACCAGAGTATGCTAATAGTCCAAAACTAATTCACAAAGAATGTGGTGTTTTTTCTGCCTAAGGCCACGCAAGTCAGTTTTGCAGCATGAATGTTTAAAGGTAAAGGTCCCCAATATCAAGAGGGACCATCCCGATCAGTTGTTCAAAGAATGTAAATTTCTAAGCCGTGGGCCAGAACCTCAGATCCTTTCCAGTCTTTGTGTAATACTGATCGCTGGTCCAAACATCTCTGGGGGTTTGCCCTAGCATTCATACCCATCCCTGGCTCTGCTGCAGTGCTCAGTCATGATGGAGAATAAGTACGTACAGTGGGAAACTGGACGGAAACGCTGATACTTCTGTAGGCAGAATTTTAAACAGATCAGAAGCTGCTGCAACAATCAGGTCACAAGCTAGAAAGGTAGAAGAAAACTATTTAAATGTCTCCCCCAGAGTATAATGATCACTACTGCAACACACCTGTGCATCTGGAGCATTATGGATGAAAATGCTTACAGCAGTAGCAGTTGAGAAAGCACAGAACACTGCTTTATACATGGTTTTTAGAAACAAAGTCAGGAGAAACTTAGTTTTGCAAAGTTGAAACAATCAGAGAGATTTCTTCTAAATGCAATACAAATAAATTCACTTCATAAAATAAATATTAATTATTATATTATTAATTGCTAATTGTGATGGTAATTTCAAACAACATAAAAATTGTGACTCTGTTTTATGAAGTATTGGGGTAATATAGAGATACTATCTGTCCCAGATCTTTCCTGGTCCAGGACTGTGACTCTAGAAAACAAATAAGAAAGGAGTGAAAAATGACAGAAAAACAAGATAATAGCAGAAGCAGTACTTCTTAGTTTTAAAATATTAACCATTACTGTGGTCTTGATAATCTCAGGTATCCTACAGTCTAAATGGATTTAGAGCAGATACACTATTAATTATTTATTATTTAAAAAAACATACTTATTATAACTAAATAAGATAGCATTCATCTTTGAACACTGAAATCTAAGAGAGACAATATCACATGGTGTAAGCCAGTTAGTCAGTTGCCCAGGACCATGTCCAGACGGCCTTTGAATACCTCCGAGGATGGAGACTCCACCACCTTCCTGGGCAACCTGTGCCAGTGCTGGGTCACCCTCACAGTGAAAAAGTGATTCCTGATGTTCAGACAGCACCTCCCGTGTTTCCTTTTGTGCCCACTGCCTCTGGTCCTGTCACTGGGCACCACTGAGAAAAGCCTGCCTCAGAAAGGACAGTACAGATTCTTAAAGCTGAAATAATACAAATAGCCTCCAGGGTAAAATCACAATGCACTCAAAACCAGAACGTTTCCAGCCAGAAAAGAGCTTTTCACAGATGGTTCATATTATATGTATCATCTGAGAAGAAAAATGCATGTTGTTATAGCGGTGCTTCAGGCTGTTTCAGAGTAGATCGGAGGAGGAGCCATTCTTCTGTAAACTGTAGAATAAAGTGGCTATTATCAAGAGTCATGGAGTTTTTAGTCTTTGTTAAATGAGATTGAAATTTATGTAAAGTGCTAGAAATGAGCAAGAACGGAGAAAGAACTTTTTAATTATTACAGAACAAAATACAACACTAGAGTTGTAACAATGTAGTTCTCCACTTTGATTCACCAAGATGACTCATTCTAATAATAGAGAGATTTATTTTAAGGCCTAAAATGTAGTTCAGTCTGCATGCCCATGCAGCTTAAGCTTATATTATTCATTACTCGTTATTGTAATGTTTGAGAACCTTTCTTTTACATATGCCAGAAGGGTTGTTAATTGTAATGGCAATGTGATGTTGTGAATACCTGCAGTTATGACATGGCCAAAACCCAATTTATTTCTCAGGGAACATCATCAAAACAGTCTGTTAATAATACCTTACAGTCATGAGCAATGGAGACAACAGAATTATTTTTAAATGTGAAGGCACAGAAATAATATAGGTAGGATTAAAAAGTAATTTTTGAAAAGCTAACATTTCTCACCACTCAGAAAAAGTACATCTAACAAGCAAAAGAACACTAAAATTCTATTCATTATGAGCTATGATTAATTATGGTTTGGTGATAACATAAGTACTATTTCTTGTTGCTTTTACATGCCATATCCACTGATTTTCACAGCGTTTCAGAGAGCAAGTGTGATGTTACAGATAAATATGATTCATAAGAATTATTTTATAATGAAGTCCTAATTCATGTATTAGACAAGAGAATAAAGTAAAGTCCATAAAGAGCATTGTCCAATATTTTCAATCTAGACAATTAAAGAAGCATTGGGTTTTTTTGTTCTATATCATTGAGTCTGGAATCTCTTTTTAGGCTTCAATGCCTTTGTAATGGTAGATGCAAACTGCATGCACATTAAAAAATACTGAGAATCATGAGCCTGCTAAAGAAGATCCCTTTGAAATGTTACAGAAGTAAAGCATCAGCAACAGATACTATGTGAAAAGTCAGTGTTCACACTAACTTAAATGACTGTATAAGTGATGGTATGGTACAATGGAAAATTGTCCTATGTTGAATTTCAGTGAGAGAAAAAGAAATGAGACTTCAAACACTGCTTTGAATACGGTTCACGTCTCTTCTCTGAACACGATGATCCTAAAATCAGAAGATATCACAGGAAAAAAATCTTGCAAACAAATCCTAATGCATTGAAAGAGGTACTGCAAAAAGACCCAAACAAAGCCAAGAGTGTCCATGCAGAAGAGGATTAGATGGGCTGTCATAACTTTATGTGTATATAGCACAGAGAAAGTGTCCCCATGGATGCATCTACATGTGTATGAGAGGAGCAGAAATATTTGCAACCTTCCAAATAAAGTCTTTACTTTATTAATATGTAAATGATCATTTTACTGCCAGTTTTCTTATAGATATGAACTATATGAATGAACTATTATCATTTCTAACAGGTCATAAGTGGAAATCAACATAGAGGAACAAAGACAATAATTATAGGGTGAGTTTTAATTTGCTGGCATGTTTAGAAACTTAGCATATGTCGGTAACAATTCTCTACCACAGCAAGATAGCAGAAATCCATCAAAATACAGCACTTCAAACTGAGCCAATCACAGACAAGTGGGGCTCTTGAAGATATACATCTCTTTAAAGTCCTTAATGGTATATGTAGATGGTATCATTTAGTGCCAAATAGTTTTCACAGATCCTGGAATCACAGAAAGCTGGACTCGTTATCTTTGTGTATTAAAATGCAACTAAAACAGTTAGTCCCCCACATCAATAAGATAATACAGTGCCAAAAATAGATAGCTAAGATTTCTTTAAAAGAAAAATATAAGCTCTGTGTGATTTTGAAAACTCAACCCCACATATAATTAGCTGAGGATAATCAAAGTTCAGATTCAAGTCTCATAGCTTCTGCATTTTCTTCTTTAACCAACAGCAAAATATGTTTCAAACTTTATCATATTTAAGAATACCTACTGACTGTCAGAGAAGGTAACAATGTGTAATTCCCAGCAAGGAGTTATGCTTTCCACATCTCAGCTATCTGAAGGAGAGCCAGATCTAGGCTGTATAAATAATTAGGAACACAGACATGATAGAATCATAACAAAGCGTATGAGCATTTTTTGTTTGCTAATGATTGATGAGAGGAGGTATACTACAGAGAGTACCACTCTTTGTCAGGATGAATTGCCTTTTATTTCACAAACATTTTTTTTCAATCTATTGTGATATTAAAATGTAATGTCATTCATCTGAACAGCCTCATTTAAAATAAAGTGCATGTAATCTATCCTGGGAATAAACAAGCTAAATTTAGGTTGAAAGGCCAGGGAAATACAAACACAGGTAATGGAAAACTGTATTCTGCTCAGCTGACAATTTATTTCTAATTCTCTTTCTTACTGTTATAAACAACAAAAAGAGATTTAAAGGGACTTCTTTGCTTCACTACCTAGTTTTGTTAAATAGGACTTAGAGTTATTACTGAAATTTTTATAAAAATCCAGTATGTGTCATCCTGAAAAAATAGTTTTGAAATCTTTAAAGAAAGAGCAAATGTATCTTTAAATGATCTGCTCAATCATAGTGTTGAAGCTGGGCATTCTGTACTGATAAAAGTACAGAATCATAAAAATAGTAGGCCCAGAAGAAGTAGCAATGGATTTAATACTTCCCTCACTTGTTAAATTCTATGACCCATGTTATTCAGGTCAGAATACATGCTTTCAAAAGTGTACCAAATTAAAGTTAGAAACCAAATCCAGGGCACCTGAATTTTATTACTCTCTGGACAGCGCAGAAACTTTATGCTCTTAACAACAACTAAGAAAAAGAAAACTTAAATCTTCTTGAGGAAGAAATGGTCATTCTTTGGGATTCCACTTCACTTGCCAGAAATGAAAGTAGAATAAAATATTTAAAACCTGGAGACTAAAATAGCAACTGTCTTTTAAAATTGGCTGTTTTAAGTACATACAGATACAACAGTCAGCAGAGTCATACATCTTGATTCAAAACAGCACTAGTTACTTAAACTTAGAAGTAATTTAAATTCTACAAAACCTCACTTTCATCCTTGAACATTCCCATATAAAGAAAAGAAAGTTAAAAACATATCCCATTAAAGGTTCTTTATGGTCCATATACAGAAATAACCACCAAGACTTTGCTAAATATTTAGAAAATAAGAAACTAATGGACAACTTAAATGACACAAGTTCTGACTGAATAAATTCTTATATAACAATTCAGACTGTATTCCAAAGTAACCAAATTAGGCATTTAAAATTTAAGTGCCTCACCTGACCAAAAAGGGGACAGTGAAGGTCGTCTTCCTAAGGCACAGGCTGAAAATCAGTATGCAACAAATGGAGAGCAGCGCATATTTTTGGTGATTTCTTGTGTACCTACCTTTGAGGATTTCCACGAGGATCTGAGGAACCATGAGGAAATACCGGATGCATTCATCAACCTGGAAGTATTACAGTGTAATAGTGAGAGCCTTCATGCCAGATTTAGGATGAGATGGCAATGAATCCCCATACGTAGGGAGAGAGATAGGAAGATCTGGTAGCTCTTGATGATCCTGTTCTGGGTGGGATTTCCAAGGTAATGAAAACTCCCTTTTGGTACCAGAAGCTGCCAGCTACCATCCCTGACTCAGCCCAGGATAAAGAGCAACCTGTTCACTGCTGGCACTGCCCCAGTCTTTTTTAACTTAAGAGCCCTTTTTTTGTTAACACATCTGTCTAAAAAGACTCCAGGAGAATCAATGTAAGTTTTTCAGATAAATATGAGGGCTGCACATAGAAAAAGGGGAGCGAGCGAGAGAGAGACAAAGAAAAGAAGAAAGGAAGGAAAGCACACATGTCCAAACCTGACACCAGGGACCTTGACTCCACTCACCACAAAACTTAAGAAGAGGTATAAGAGTCCTCACTTTACTCATACAAGAAAGTGAAGTGCTTGCTCTTCCACCCACACTCTCTCACACTCTTCCTTTTGTTTTTCCTAATGCTCTCAGAAACTTCTATCTTTAGTCAGTCATCCCTGCTGTAAATTTCCTTAAACTGACACTGAATAATCTTCCAGATTCCGGGGGATGTCTTTGTCAGAGGAATTACTGGGTTATAGACCCTGTTTATTGAAACTGAGAGTTTCTAAATGAATAAAGACTGACTAAAGAGATGATTCTTTGTTCATAGTAGAAATACTGTTATACCAACTATTTTTAGGATACCTTATAACCAAATGTGTATGATAGTACATCCCATTAGGGATGGAACACCTCTCCTGTGAAGACAGGCTGAGAGAGTTAGGGTTGTTCAGCCTGGAGAAGAGAAGGCTCCAGGGAGACCTTATAGCAACCTTCCAGTACTTAAAGGGGGCTTGTGAGAAAGACTGGGACAAACTTTTTAGTAGACACTGTTGCAATAGCACAAGGGGTAATGGTTTTACACTAAAGGAGGGTAGATTCAGACTATATGTAAGGAAGACTTTTTTTACCATGAGGGTGGTAATACACTGGTACAGGTTGCCCAGAGAGGTGGTCAATGCCCCATCTCTGGAAACATTCAAGGTCAGGTTGGACGGGGCTCTGAGCAACCTGGTCTAGTTGAAGATGTCCCTGCTCATTGCAAGGGGCGTTGGACTAGATGGCCTTGAAAGGTCCTTTCCAACCCAAACTATTCTATGATTCCTGTGCCTGTATTTTATTTTCTGTCAAATAAGACTCTGAATTCATTAAAATCGTCATTTGTGTGTGTGTGTGTCTTACAAGAAATGTGGACCTTAGCCTACCCTTGACTTTAGAGGTCCCAAATGCATAGGCACCATTTGAACTAATTTCCCCACATAACTTTCATTACTGTACTCTGAGTGCACATGAGACTCTTAGTAACCTGCAAAAGCCCTACACGTAACAGTATAGCTTTACTTACAGTATAGTCCTTTAAAAGCTAGCTTTAATGGGGAGCTTATTTCTGTGTAGAGTGCCTTTGAAATTTTCTGAAATTTTGGCAACTGAATGAGAGTTGGAAAAAGCTTTCTCACGTGTATCACGTATAGCTGGTAGGGTTTGGTAGCAGGGGCTGCAGGGTGTCCTGTGTGGGATGAGGCCACAAACTGCCCTGTGCCTGCCACGGTCAATTCCAGACAGCTCTGAAATGCATTAAAACAACCCAACACCCACCAAAACTTAAACCAAAAAGAGGAGCATGTGCTGCCTCTGCTGAGGGGTAGCTGCCAGGGTAAGACACACGAGGAAATAAGGGAGGAGGAACTAGAGGAGACATATGGATGGGGGCATTGTTGGGGGTACAGCTGATCTTGGAAGAAGGGGCTCCAAGGAAGAGCAGGGACACCCCTCAGAGACTACAGCCATGGGTGACCCATGCCAGGGCAAGAACACTCCTTGAGACACAGTGGCCTGTGGGTGACACATGGTGGAGCAGGGACACCCCTGAACTATTGTGGCCATGGGTGACATATGCCAGGGCAGGGACACCACCAAGGGTATCCTTTGGAAAAAGATTGTGGAAAAGTGTTGACATTATAGCATAACAATAATTAGTATCAGCATAACTGAAAGTGTCTATTTCCATACCCACTTGGTCATTCCCATGGTGAAGATTTTTCAAACATTGCCAGGCTTTCAAACATCTCACTGGTATTAAACTCCCCCCACAGAAAGGAGAAAAGCTCATGGCCCTTAAGAGATCGTATAGTTCTATATTGTACATCTGTATCAATCTGACTTATTCCCTCTGGTAGGCCATCCGACACAGCACTGATTACATATGTGTTATTAAGGTCTCTCAGCTTCCAAAAAAGGGTGTTGGTAATGAACCCTCATCCAGTCTGACTTCAAAACTACACCCAAAATTTGACTGACAAAAGCCAGGAATAAGCTCCAGTGTTCAGCCTTGGATCCTGGCTTCATTTATTGTATTGGTAGAGTGATAGCCATTGAGCTTCTCTCCCAGTCATCACTGTGCTTTTGAGATGGTAGAAGGAAAGCGTAAACATTTGGATAATACGAGATGAAGACAAAGGAATGTCAACCCTCTATACACCCTGGGAAATCCTTTTTTTTTTTTGTCTTGGAAAGTTTTCTAGGGCAATTTCTGGGATGCTTTGTGTTTCATTCAGTGACGGAACAGTTCGTTGATAAGCTTGATGGCTGAAATTCCCTTATCTGGCAAAAATAAACAGAGCTGAAAAAGAAATATAACAAGATGAATATTCCTAAAGGAAGCAGCAAAACCTATGAAGTAAATGCAACTTGGAGTAGAATTTTCTGTTACAAGAGCTTATGCAAGTCCTTTTGAAGACATCTTTGCTGAGTTGACAAGTTTAGATAATTTGCTTTTGCTTAATATGCAATTAATATTACCTGAACTCAGGCAGTAGGGATTTCTTCTGTTAGATGTCATATATAGTATTTTAAATGGATTAAATTTGGACTAAGTGAAATGAAACATTCTAGCCTAAGCATCTAATTTGCTTTATACCTGTGCATTTATAGACATATTGGCAAAATGAGACCAATATAACTGTGAAATATGATCAGATCATATTGTGTTGAAATATGATTTGTAGGTCAAATCAGCTGGGATTAGAAATAATAATAGGAATCTGTGGAGATGTCATATTCAGCACAGGCCTAAAAAGGCTGGTATTAGAATATTGCAGATTTCTGATGTGCAGTGTATCTAATCTCCAAGAATACTCTCAATTGCATACCAACCTTCCACTTCTTTATCTCACCACTTAAAAGCACTTCTTTTGATTATACATGAAGGCATTTTCAATTTATTTGGAATGTCATTTTACTTATCCCTGCCTGACTTTCGTGAGAAGGCATAATATAGTTCCAAATTATTTGCTGAAGAGTGTTTGACTCCCAATTGTCTGAGAGTTTGGAGGAAAGAGAGAAGACAGGTTAATAGCTGTGTCTTTCCCTCTGTCTAATAGACATCTTTCATTCTAGAAAAGGAGATGGAAGTTGTCTGGTTATGCAAGGCCTTTGAGAAACCTGTCTAATTTCAAGGCAGGGACAAAATGAGAAAGCAAATGAACTTTTAAGATTGAGAGTAATCGACTTGAAATCTTAGAGTCAGTACTTTGCCGAGAGTTTATATACAAAAGCTATTTAAGGAATGTGTGAAGGAGACAAAAGACTTCTAAAGAACGCATAAAACAATATTTAGCAACATAAGTCAGATCTAAACTGGGAGTTATCCCTTCTCTCTCAAGTCATTGTCTAAGACAGACAGACACTTCCAAGGGTCATTTCATCCAACTTACACTAAGTACCTATGCTAGATTTATAAACTTGATTTGTATCTATCCCTCCACAGTGTTAGATGGACACTGTGTTCATCTCCTTCTACAGACTAGAAAGGTGTGTCAAATATGTCAGATGTGTTAGACTAATTCTATGTTTTAGATGTCAAGATTGGTGACATGATTACCCAAATCTTTGGTGATCAAGTAAAAGCATGAAACGTTCACAACACTGCACTTGAATAGAGGATAATGAATGCATTCAACTATTTAAATATTTTATTTAGAAAGTTATACTCAAGTGTAAATATGCTTTTGTTCTGGTTCCTTTTACACTGCTGTTATACACTGAAAATTGTTTCTCAAAAAGGGCATTGTTTAATACCAAAGGTCACAACGATTTCCATATCAAGCATGTAACAGTTAACAACCAGGTGTGTTATTTCTTAATCACAAGCCCTTCAGATGAGATACAAAGTCTGAAAACCTAAAGGATTTAGTATAGTTAACAGACCACTAAGAATAGGGTTTCAGCAACTCAAACTTTCTATTTTTGATTCTGTTCATGTAGAAGGCTACATAAAAGTTTGCTATCACATACCTTATTCCATCTATAAATAGAATGAGTAAACAAAGTTGTGAGTGCATGGTTTATCGGTCCTAACAACAAGAAGTAGTAAATGTCAATACCTGTTTCAGCTTTAGCTACATATTTGTGCTGTATTAGGACCCTCCCAAAAGTTTTACCAACACATTTCTAGATTTTATTTAAGAAGCATAAAAAGGAGAAAACACAGGAAAAGAAGTTATAATTTCCAGAGCTTAAATCTGAAGTCTGCTGATCTTACCATCTGAAAATATTTATCTTGTAACCACTGGGGCTGCTGAATAGAAATTAGGGGCTAGAACTCATAACTAGTCACTAGGAAATACTTCACAGCAGGTAATAATCTGTGATATAGTTACATTTTAATAGAAATAAAAAATATTTTTTACCCATAGGATAAATCAGTTTCTTGAAGGTCATCCTATCATAGCTCTCCCAGCTCCACAAAAGAAATTAAGTTGTGGGTTTAATAATACATCAAATAGACTTACTACTCTTTGTCTAAAAAACCCCTCCAAACCCCAAACATTAATAGGTCAGATTTTGTGCACATACAAAGACCTCATTCTATGACATGCTGAATTTCTTTGGAGAGGTAAGAGACCTCATCTGTTTGTAGGTGCAGCAGCACCACAAGCTAACTGATTCTCTTACAAAATTTAGTAGATTGAGCTTTTAAACAATGATTCCAGTGGCAATTTAAATTTACACCCACATAAAACATAGAAGAATCTATCTGTAACCAGAGGGCTCAAATACAAAGAAAGGGGATAGTGAAATAAGGAAAATAGCTTAAGAAACAGTGGTGGGTGATATAAGACCTTTTAAAATAATGGCACCACCACCATTCTATGAGTCATATGGTTATCTGGTTTTCTTTCATAGTAAAGCCCCTTCACAATGTTCTAAAATTGTAAAAAGTGGTGCAATTGAGTACATTTTTCATTTAAATTCACCCTAGTCCATTAACCTCATTTACCATATATTGTTCATGTACAACCACAAAAATATTCATATTTCAGGTTTTGCCTCAAGAATGTGCACAGGAAACTCATGTGCATCAGACTCACATGTCATAACTTGAGGCTGCTGGTGTGATTCAAGTTCTTAAATGGCTCCAGGCCAAACAAATTTCAAGCCAAATCTTAAGAAGTTAGGCTCCCTGCTTTTCAGCAATGGCTTGTGGCTCTACTATCATTCTTGAGGTAATTTTGCGGCTTTCCCTTACAGTCTGTGGAAAATGTTAATTGTTGGATATTCCCCAAATCTCACTTTGAGCATAACATAAGACTATTTTAACTCAGTTGACCTTCTTGAGATGCAGTAGAGCAGGGAAAGATTGGGAATACTTACAAAGATTTTTTTCTTCTTGCTGCAGTTCTCTATTTTTCTTGCATCTCCAATGAGCTGCAGGGGGGCAGGAAAATGTCTGTTGTTGCTCATTCTGCAACTATGGAAGAAAAGTTTGAAAACTGTAAAGTTAATTTTCTGATCACCAATTTTATTCTGCTAACATTGCAATTTAACTGTCAAATTAAACAACGGAGAATCAAGTAAAGAGTGATTTCTGTACAGCTAAAACTTTCTTAGGAAAAGAATCTATCTTCACACACACTATTTTTTAAATAAGAGTAAAATAATCATAGAATCATAGAATCATAGAATCGTTTAGGTTGGAAAAGACCTTTAAGATCATAGAGTCCAACCATCCACTATGCCCAATAACCATGTCCTGAAGTGCCTTGTCTATGCACTTTTTGAATACCCCCAGGGGCGGTGACTCAACCACTTCCCTGGGCAGCCTGTTCCAATGTCTGACAACCCTCTCAGTAAAGAAATTTTTCCTAATATCCAACGTAAACCTCCCCTGGCACAACTTGAGGCCATTTCTTCTCATCCTATTACCAGCCACCTGACAGAAGAGACCAGCACCCACCTCACTACAACCTCTTTTCAGGTAGTTGTAGAGAGTGATCAGGTTTCCCCTCAGCCTCCTCTTCTCCAGACTAAACAACCCCAGTTGCCCCAGCTGCTCCTCATGAGACTTGTGCTCTAGACCCCTCACCAGCTTGGTTGCCCTTCTCTGGACACGCTCCAGCACCTCCATGTCTTTCCTGTAGTGAGGGGCCCAAAACTGAACACAGTACTCGAGGTGCAGCCTCACCAGTGCCAAGTACAGGGGAACAAGCATTTCCCTTCTCCTGCTGGTCACACTGTTTCTGATACAGGCCAGGATGCCGTTGGTCTTCTTGGCCACCTGGGCACACTGCTGGCTCATATTCAGCCAGTTGTCAACCAGCACCCCCAGGTCTTTTTCTGCCGGGCAGCTTTCCAGCCACTCTTCCCCAAACCTGTAGCACTGCATGGGGTTCTTGTGACCCAAGTGCAGGACCCGGCACTCGGCCTTGTTGAACCTCCTACAGTTGGCCTCGGCCCATCGATCCAGCCTGTCCAGATCCCTCTGTAGAGCCTTCCTACCGTCAAGTAGATCAACACTCCTGCCCAACTTGGTGTCATCCGCAAACTTACTGAGGGTGCACTCGATCCCCTCATCCAAATCATTGACAAAGATATTAAACAGAACTGGCCCCAATACTGAGCTCTGGGGAACACCACTTGTGACCTGCCATCAACTGGATTTAACTCCATCCACCACAACCCTCTGGGATCATCCATCCAGCCAGTTTTTCACCCAGCGAAGAGCACACTTGTCCAAGCCATGAGATGCCAGTTTCTCAAGGAGTATGCCGTGAGAGACAGTGCCAAGTCCTTGCTGAAGTCGAGGTAGACAACATCCACAGCCTTTCCCTCATCCACTAGGTGGGTCACCTGGTCATAGAAGGAGATCATCTTGGTCAAGCAGGACCTGCCTTTTGTAAATCCATGCTGACTGGGCCTGATCCCATTTGTCCTGCACATGCCATGTGAGCGCTCTCAAGACAAACTGTTCCATAATCTTCCCTGGTACCAAGGTCAAGCTGACAGGCCCATAGTTCCCTGGATCCTCCCTCTGACCCTTCTTGTAAATGGGCATCACATTGGCAAGCCTCCAGTCATCTGGGACCTCCCCTGTTGACCAGGATTGCTGATAGATGATAGAGAGTGGCTTGGCAAGCTCTTCCACCAGCTCCCTCAGTACTCTTGGATGGATCTTATCTGGTCCCACAGACTTGTGAGTATCCAGACGGCATAGCGGGTCATTAACTATTTCCTCCTGGATTAAGGGGGGTATATTCTGTTCTTTGTCCCTGTCTTCCAGCTTAGACGGCTGAGTGCCCTGAGGATAACTGGTCTCACTATTAAAGACTGAGGCAAAGAAGGCATTAAGTACCTCAGCCTGTTCCTCATCTTTGGTGGTAATGTTCCCCTCTGCATCCAATAACGGATAGATATTCTCCTTGGCTCTCTTTTTATTGTTAACATATTTGTAAAAACATTTTTTGTCATCTCTTGTGACTGTGGCCAGATTGAGTTCTAGCTGAGCTTCTGCCTTTCTAATTTCCTCTCTGCATGACCTAACAAGATCCCTGTACTCTTCCTGAGTTACCTGCCCTTTCTTCCAAAGATGATAAACTCTCCTTTTTTTCCCCGAGTCCCAGCAAGAGCTCCCTGTTCAGTCAGGCCGGTCGTCTTCCCTGGCAGTTTGTCTTGCAGCACATGGGAATAGCCTGGTCCTGCGCCTTGAAGATTTCCTTCTTGAAGAATGGCCAGCTTTCCTGGACCCCTTTGCCCTTTAGGACTGTCTCCCAAGGGACTCTCTCAACCAGTGTCCTGAACAGGCCAAAGTTTGCCCTCCGGAAGTCCATAGTGGTGGTTTTGCTGACTCTTTTCCTTACCTCACCAAGAATCAAGAATTCTATCGTTTCATGGTCGCTAAGCCTGAGATGGCCTCCAACCACCACAACTCCCACCAGTCCTTCTCTGTTTGTAAACAATAGGTCTAGCTAGGCTCCTCCCAGGTAGGCTCACCTACCAGCTATGTCAGGAAGTTATCTTCCACACCTCCAGGAACCTCCTAGACTGCTTGCTCTCTGCTGTGTTGTATTTCCAGCAGACATCTGGAAAGTTGAAGTCCCCCACAAGAACAAGGGCACACAACTGAGACACTACTGCCAGCCGCTTATAGAATGTTTCATCTGTCTCTTCAGCCTGGTTGGGTGGTCTATAACAGACTCCCAGCATGATATATATATATATATATATATATATATATTCAAAATATTATATATATATAATATTTTGAAGTTCAAAGAGAATGTAGTGCTAAAGTCATAGGGAATAAAGAATCATACACAAAACTATAAAAATTAAGACCTGGGAGGGACTGCAGGAGATAATCTACTCCAGTTATCTGCACTGAAGCAGGATTGAATACAGTTAGATCATTTCTTCACCTAGACAGACTAGTGTTCACCTAGTAGCAGGAATTTCCAATGAAAGGATTGCATAGTCTCCTTGTTCTGCTGTAGTGTTTCACTACCTGTGTAATGAGAAAGCTTTTCAGTATTCAGACCCAATCTTCTCTGAGGTAAATTAAACATTCTTCATTGCTCTGTTGCAACAGACAAGGAGTACAGCTTTTTATATAAAAGACACTTATTACATTTTTCCCTTCTCTTTCCTAGACTAAGTGAGTCCAAGTCCTTCACAGCTTTCTTACACAGTCACATTTTCTACACCTCTTGTCATTTTTGCCTTTGTAGTCTTTTCACTCTTCACTTTGCATATTAAGTATGATATGCAAAAATGGGTATATAACTTCTGTTGAGATCCTTGGAAAACAACTTAATTTTCAAGGTTGTTAATTCCACCCAATTGTTCCTGTGAATGATTGAAAAGTGAAGTATCATTCTTAAGATCATTTTGAGACCTTGAGACTGATAACTAAGGTCTAAGTTAATGCTAGGATTGGGTTTTGTGATTTTCTAGTTCAAATCTTTGTTAAGGAGGAAATAGAAAAAGAAAATTATTTAATTGAACTAGAACTGTGCAAAAAGATTATCGTTGTTTCATTAACAGTATAATAAAATAGAAACAAAAGCATGTAACCTGTTATTATAGTTCATATGTTTATCAGTGTTCCTATGGTTATCAATAACCTACAGTAAGCCTATTTCCTGAAAAACTTTTCCATTATGTACATACCTTAAGACGGTGGTCTGTCCTTCTACCATAATTCAACTTCCAGGACCCACTACTTTAATTTTGAAAGAAGATGGCCATCTTTTTATTAGGATTCCTCCTGCAGTATCTATGTACACACTAATGTGAACAGAAACGGCATGATCATATAAATTCTCTCTTTCATAGATTCCTTTTTTCCTCATGGGCACATTATTAGTATATTTCATGCCACTGAATGCTTAACTGGAAGATTAGGAATTCTTAATGCTCATTTCCAAAGCCAAAAAAAAAAGGCAAACAAAAAAAAAATCAGAAAAAAAACCCCAATGACTGTAACCATAGCTATGACTTTCGTTTGTCTGAACAGAGACTGCGAAGCTGTCATTAATCTGTTTAATTCAATTAAATCAGATTGAATCTCCTTGGTTATAACTCATTCCTCTAGTTGGCTGCTGACAAGCACTGTGTGGCTTCCATGTCCTTCTGCAGGTGTGGTGGTCTCTCTATCTGCCTGCCTTCTCCTCTGTCAGGCTTTTTTCCTAGCCAACCATAGTAATTTTTGAACCTACTAGCTAATTTTAGTCAAACCTGAGAGATGCCTGAATGCCTCAGTGATAATGACTGCTTGAAAATGAGCAAGTGATTAAAAAAAAGAGAAATCCAAATTACCGTTCTCCATCCTTCCTGTGGCTAAGACTGAAATGTGAAAGTAGTTATCTAACTATGCACAGGAGAAATCAAACAGGAGAGAGCTACAGGAAACTAAGCTGTAACTAGTGGGGCACATAAAATTTTGCACAGCTCTAGGTATGTTTAGAGGAATATGTTGAAAATAGTTGGGTAAAAAAGGTAGACTTCTAAAACAGTCTTTTTCAAGGTAAGGCCACAGGTGAAACGGCATGTTAAACTTAGATGCCTGCATCCTGCTTTAGGTATACAAAAACTTTTCTGACTCTGGTGCTTTCTTTACCCTGTGTTCAGGTAACTATAATTCCCAGCTCTTGTCTCTTTACTGAAGCAAAGTCATAGTGAAAGACTCATAAATCTCTATTAAAAATTGCTATTTGGCATGATCAGACCATTGTGTCAATCTCATCAGCGACATTTAAGCACTGTTTAAACCGTACTTACTTAGTGACTTGAAGAAAAAGTGTGTTACACTGAGTCAAGCCAAGACTTCAGAAAGCTGGTGACTTGAAGTTCATATAAAAAGTTAAAAGCACCGAAGACTTAGATAATGCTAGTATGGTGGGGGGAAGGGAAGGGTGGTGCAACATTCATCTTGTTTTTGAAAATCAGCCAGTTATTGATATCTAATAAGAAAGCAAGGGAAACACTCAAATTTCTCTGAAGTCCCCCAAATTTCTTCTAAACCTGATTAAAAATGAGGTACCTGTCACTCAATGTACAAATTAGATCCTACAAGTTTGAGGGCCATGTGTGGCCAATGGAGGGAGGTGTCTCTGAAAACTCCTGAAGACCTAATGCTCCCTCCTCACTACTATATGGGAAGAAGCAAATTAACATGCCTGGCACCAACTGAGGAGCATCCTAGATTCACCCCATTAGTGGGCACCAGACCATGTCTGACTCAGTGCTTCACAATAATTACTTCCTTCCACCCGAGATTCAAAATATTGGTGCTCATTTGTGTTTTGCCACTCACCTACCTTTTTACTTCAGTATTTACCTGTTTCCAGACATCCTATCTGTCATTAGCTACCTGGCAAAGTCAGCACTTCACAATGAACATTCCTGGGCTCTGCTCAGTCACAGATGGAACTTGGGATCCACAATGGTATGTCAGCTCTTTCTCTTTTTTCAGGTACTTTCAGAATTGTTGCCACTTGAGAATAGGACATCTGAATCACTGAAATTTATGTACCTAAAACCTCAATTTAGGTGACCTTGGTTTTCCCCAAAAAGTCTCATTGTAATAATTTCTGAAGTCTTGTTCAGATCATGCATTGTAACAATGTATTTCTTCAGACTAGATAGTCCAGGATAAACAAAGTCAAACTTTGAGCTAATTTTTTTCAGTTTTCTGAATTCAGAAGAAATGGTAAGTAGTGTCCAATAGCTACTGATTGCTTCAGGCAGTAAATGCAAAACAATCGATACTAAAGAAAAGAGAGATACTTTGGGCCCCATAAATACAGCCTCTAGAAAGAGACTGAGAATATAAAGATGTTGTTAACATCTATTTATTTAGCTTTGAATTCTGTAATTATCCTTCTCCCAAAGGCCTTGTTTTATAACTTTCTCCACAAATCCTGGAAAGAATTTAAAAAAGAGAATATATTCATCTGTTTCAAACTGTGGAGAGCAATTCAATTTGCTCAAGAGTGTGTGCCTGCATGCATGCATATTTGAATACGTATGCTCTTAGTGACTGGTATCATGCCCTGATTCTGTTTTAATTTTATCCGAGAAACATGATTCTGGGATAAAAAGGCCTAGTTATAAGGATAATGTTGAATAGGCATCCAAATAGGCATCCAAGTAGGCATTCAAATACTTGCAAAACTTCAGCCTGTATCACTGCCTAACTGGGGCAAAAACTGAGACAAATATATATTTTTAAAAGCAAAACAAAATAGTGCAGAAAAAAAATCTTCTTTCCAGCTGGATAAATAGCTCAGTGGTTGAGGAAGCTGGAAGGCATACATACAATTCCCTTTGGAAATGCAGAATCCCTTACCAGATCCATTGGGGAAAGGCTGCCTGTTCCTCTGCTGTGTTCCTTTTCCTCTGCCTTCATGCTGCCACTGATTAGTGCAGATCCACACAGAAAATTTCAAGGAAACAGATGTCTTCCCACGGAAAGCTTCATTTTTTTTGACAAATGACCAAAGCCTGTTCATCAAAAAGTAGGTTTTAATCAAGACTCTGAACAGGACACTACAAGGCTCTTTCTTTCATTTATGTCAGACCTTTACAGCATTTCTCACATATTAAAAGACTTCAGTGCTCCTTGCATGCAGGAATGGTCAGGCTTCAGAAACTTTGTACGCTTTGCATCATGTGTGTGATTTATAAACATTAACTATGAAGTCACGTTTTACCTGAAAAGAAAGAAGCAACTGGGCTTTTTTTTTTTTAATAGCTGCTTCATTTCTCTTTTCTGCAGCCAATATAATAAAGCTTGGTTGTAATCGAACTTTTTGGTCTCTTTCTCTTTCCTACTTCTTTTTTACTTCAGCATATTGACTGTGGAGTATGCTGAATAGTATTGATCAATAGCCTACTCTCTTGCACACAGATTACCACTACAGCCATTTTATTTCCAAAGAACCTCTTATTTCTTATGGTGGAGGTTTATAATAATATTACTTCTCTATTCAATAGAACCTGCGGCTTTTCAGAAATGTATTATAAAAGAGAACCTTGGTATTAGTTTATCTCCACACAAGGTGGCACACAGTTATCACTAATTATAGAATTGAAAACTTCATCTCTATCAAGTAACAGCAAAAGGACTCAGAATATTTTTCTTACCTTTCAGTGAAGAGCAAATGTCACCATTAAACTGGCAGTTAAAAAACCAACAGTCATTTCGTAGATTTCCAGAGGCAAAGCAACATATATTTTCTGTCATTGGAGATACCCTGTAGTCATAAAAGTTCCCATCTAGATCTGTTGAGACGTGTATGTAATTGACACAGCTGATTTTCAAATCATATTACCAGGCTCATAAATCCTTCCATGAAGAGGCAGGTTTGAGGAGATTATCTATGGATGTAGGCTGCAAGATTTTATCACATGTTACTAGAGAATAAGACTCCATATTTAGAAACCAGTTCATTTCTTATAGTTGTTATTTTGAATGGGTTGTGCACAGCGCCTCCAGTCAAGTTATAATTATTAGCTGAATAAAGAAACCAAGTTACCCAAGTTAAATCGATTACTATTTAGTATAAAAAGTCAACAAAGCTGAACTTGATCAATTCAATACAAACATTCTCAGGCTATTCCCCCTTCCCCCCTTTGCTAAAAACCCATAGGGACAAGTTTTATATGAGGGTTGGTTTTTTTCAGTCTGGGTAATGATTTGTCTTATTTATATGAGAAGTGACAACCTGGTTATACATAACAGTTGTAGAGGAAAAAACCAGGAACGCTATCTTCTTCTGCTATACAGACCCTTTGCTGTGTTGCCTCTTCAACCACCAACTGTTGCCAGAAACCACTCTCTTTAAATAGGTTCACAACACAGAGGTGAGTTCTGAGACAGTCCTTGAGAATTTGAAGAATCTGAGCATCTTCTCTACTATCTTCCCATTCATGGTAAAATATGCACGGGATGGAAGGGTGGAGGACACTGCTGTCGGCATTTCATGCAGGATATGCTGCTTTCCTGATCCTGCTGCAGTCTGCTAGACGTTAATGCTCTGAACACTGCCTGGCCTCTTGATATATATGTGAACTATATCACAGAACCAAGGAAGAAGAGGCAGCATGACATCAGTTCCCTCCCTTCTCCCCTGGAAGATTACCTGCAGTAACCTACTTAGTGCTATGTTTTCTTAGGCTGTTCATAACATCTTCCAGTGATGAGGATCCTACAATCTGCCCCAGCAGCCTCTTCCACTGCTCACCTATTCCTGTAACTAGAAAGGTTTTTTAATCTTTAAACTAATTCTCCTTTGTTGAAATATCATCTCATTACTTCTTGTACTGTACTTGGTAATTATGAAGACCAGCCTCTTCCTGTCTGCAGCCAACTTTTCTGCACTTGAAGTCCATTACCATTACTCATTCATGCCTGTCTTCTCTAGGTAACACAGCTGTAATAGGTCACGTCTCCTAGAGCTTTGAATATTCATACTGTTCTCTGGTTTCTCTCCAAGTGGTCTGCAGTCTTCAAAATGGATGTTCCTAAGTTTAAAGTTGTCTTTTAAATTTTACTCTCATGAGACATTAAACACCACTCAGAAACCTGAACTGTTATTCCCAGGGCGTGATTAGTTTAGCTGCGATTGATCTGTGATAAAACATAATTTTTATTTATATCCAGAATCTTTCACTCCCATCATGACATGCAAACAATAATGTTTGGGGATATTAATCCCTAAAAAGTATTCCTACGGGCATTATTCTATGGACAGTGGTGTCTGAGTTTTTTAAGAAGTGTCTCGTGCTAATGGATGTAAAATATTGTAATGGACGCGACAAAGTAAATTTTCACTTGTTCTGGAGAAAAGTAAAATAGATATGCTGTCCTCATGCTTGCAGCCATCTGGCTGAAGCTCTCCAAATTATTATATTCTGTGTTTATTTAAATATTTACACCTGATTTTTTTTCTGAATAATGAACTTTTTATAGTTCTTCAACAGTTATACTCTTTTCTTCATTCCTAGAATTTTAGAGACTACTATTACAAGGAGAACTGTGCATGATGTAAGGCTCGTCAATCAGTCACAATGATAAATATTAAAGGATGTATTTATAGCACCCCAGTCAGCTGAAAATCGTTCTGCATCTAGAAACATAATGCTTCATAAAATTTTTTTACTGTTAGATCAAAACATGACTATTTCTTTTTTAAATAATTTATGACAATTTTCAGTTAGATTGGAAGTTACAATAAGCTAATGGATTGATTGGCAATGATTTAAACCAACTGTAAAATTGTAGCAAAGTGTTAATAAAGATGCTATTGTTCAAGAATTAAATATTATTTATTGTTTTAAAAAAATTAATTGAACTGCCACATGTAAATAAAGGGAAACTGAGTTTCCTATGTGATATAGCAGTAGTTATACATAAAATAGGGAATTAAAATTTAATTTATGGACATATTCATGAAAAGTTTGGACTGTGTAACTGCCAATCTGCAGAAGATCTATTAGTGTCTATAAACTCATTATGCATAATCTATTAGCATAAAACTACTTCACCTTCAAGGTTGTAGTTTTATGTGGCAGGATTTTTTAAGACCAGAGGCAAAGTCAGTATCATGGGCTTTTTTCCATCACATTGAAAACAAAGACTAAAGGTTTGGCAGCTGAAAAATATATCTGTTTTTGTCTTTTTCAAAATAGTTTTAACAGTTCTCCAGGAGTAATAAAATTGCATGCATTTAAAAATAAGCTGAACCAGTAATATTTTGTTCAAATCACATAAACTAAAGCTGTTGATACAGTGCTGAAACTATTCCTTTTTTACTGGCTACAGGACTTCTTCATACAAGATTACCACCAGGAATATACTATAGTATAAGAACTTGTTATCATTTATATAACTAATGCAGAATGATTTCAAAATGTTTCTATGGGCACCCTCCTGGAAGTCCAAAACCAGGGCATATGCTTTTTATTCCCCCAAAAATAAAATAAATGAGGTTGATAATTTGAACACAGCAAAGAAAATTTAAATACAACCAACCCAAATACTTTTAATTTCTTTCTTGCAGAAGTTGATGTAAACGTTATTTCCTTGGACACTTTTTTTTTTTTTTTTTTAGCCTGGACTGTGTATGAAAAAAGTTGCTTTGAGTAAGACAAGATTTCACTCATTATTTTCTGCTATATCTGCATTATTTCTTGCAGGCAAAGTTCTATTTTACTATAGATATTAATATAATGCAAAACAAGAAGAGAGACTAAATGCTCTAGCTTTTATTCAGGTGGATTTGTGTGGAACATCCCTGGCAGTGGAATATTTCAGTATAGTTACACTACTCAAGAGAGTAATAAACTATGTTATAATCTTTCTACCATTTGACTGTGTAGACTATAATTTTCTGACGATGAGCTACAGGTGAGGAGGCTTTCTAGCACTATGGCTATCAAAGCTTTTCTTTTTCTTTTTTTTGAGTTTATAAAACCTATGGGGGGTTGTGTAAATGCAGCCATAAGATAGTAACAAGGGCTTTTTATTAGAATTACAGCATTTAAAGAACTCTGCAGAGAGCTGACTGTGGCATCATTCCTGTTGAAATTTGTGAAAAATGTGCAGTGTGTTACCGAACTGGTGCTCTTTGTGTTATATTAAGCTGCCTCCCAATTTCACCAGGTCACTGAGGGATGGCTTAGCACAACATGTGAAGAGGATATTCTCCAACTTCATCCATGGAGAAGCAGGCTGTTATGGGACTACGGAAATTATGTCTCGAGCATCATAAAAATGCTCTACCATGCTTCAGTTTCTGACACGCACTGGGGTTTTTCAGTGCATCTGTCACAAGACAATTACACTCCTTTTTTATTAGAACGGGGTAAACCACGGTAACAAATAGCTGTACCTGATGACACCTACTCCGTTGTCCCCTCTGGTAAGATCCAAGCATAGATGGTGAGAGGATGTGTACCCAGCGAGCAAACAGCAGTATTTCTTCAGAATACATTCACACACACTGGGGAATTGGGATACAATCACCTCTTGAATTCGAGGCAGACACTCCATATCTAATTGCCTCTGATGGATTTTTCTTTTTTTGTACTCCTTTGGGCGTTAAAAAGTTAAAAAGGCTAGGCACTTTGAAAAATGTAAATAATTCAGATCTTTTGAAAGAGTACTTTTTTTTTAACATGGATAATGCTTTGGCTTGCAGCTTCTTTTATATCTCCAGGAGGAAATTTCTCTAATGTATCCTTTCTTCTTAATTAATTTAAAAGTCTTTCGGTGTCTCTGATAAGTGTTTGTTACTTGTGTGTTTTCTTTGGAGAGTTTATCCCAAAAGGAAAATCTTCCAGCTGAAGAATTGGGAAAGGGAAATAGAAAAAGAAGAAAAAACTTTTTAAGTATCTTTTGGTCTTATTCATAAGTAGCTGTCATTAAACTTAATAGGGAGTTATCCTCCCTACCCCAAAGTCTCTCTATGAACTTGCACTGTGCAAATCATATTCATTGTCATCAGTCAAACACATCACAGAGCACAGGAAAAGTATGCAGATATTTTACCCAGGACAAATAAGTCAACCTAAGGCAGTCAGACTTCATTAAGATCATTTACAGAATGAATCCATGCAGCACTTTTAAAATGGAGGTTTTATGAATGCTAAGTCTGACCAAAGCATGAACATCACACTGTCAAGAGGAGCCCTGTGCCTTTTGGAGCAGCGCTCTAGCATCACAGCGCACTGGACATTTTTAACGCTTTTTCCTAACCAAATAGAGTCAGAACAACATAATAAACCATAACCTTTCCTACCCTACTACCAGTTGTAGTAGGAGCAGTGATGGCTGCTACTGCTCTGTATTAATTGTGTTTTCACTTTTCAGTCCCTGTGTCTAAGTAAAAGCTTTATATTTTAAAGGTAGGTCTGCCATAGAATCCAAAGTACTGACTAGTGAAGTTAGCTACATCTAGCTGTCTTTAATTTAGCTAGCTCAGCTACTGATCACAGTGCAACAGCAGCAATACAGAGGTTAGATTTTACAGCCCTTTTTGAATCAATAGCAGGGCTGTTACTGACATGTGGGATTCTTAGGGTAGATATGTCTATATAGACTGAAGTCCCTGAGTTGCACTGCAGAGGACAAATGTGAGAAGGATCAATTAAGATTAATCAGTTTGACCTATTGTCAAATGGTGTTTGGTTGCTGGCTGGGGTTAAACCATGACACCTATACATATTTTGAAGGCTGCAATTTTTCCAGAACATAATATTATGAGGTCTGTCATGTTATTTTAAGGTCTTAGGTTTGGTTTTGCTCCTACCTATCTTAGTCTAGCAATTAGGCTATTTTAAAGTGAAGGCTACCCCAGTGCACAAGATTATCATGAGTCTTTCCGCTCCCCTCAAAAGTGTAACTGAAAGGACCAAGTGTCCGTCTTTTTTCTCAGCTCTGAAAACCTGACGTGGATACTAGATAAATGCACATAGATAGGACTGGGCACAAACCAAAACACTGGAGGTTCCCTCTGAACATCCAGAAACACTTCTTTACTGTGAGGGTGACCCAGCACCGGCACAGGTTGCCCAGGGAGGTGGCGGAGTCTCCCTCCTTGGGGATATTCAAAAGCCACCTGGACACAGTCCTGGGCAAATGGCTTTAGGTGGCCCTGCTGGAGCAGGGGGTTTGGGCAAGATGACCTCCACAGGTCCCTTCCAACCTCAACCATTCTGTCATTGCGTGACTGGAAAATCCTTCATCTTCCACTGCGAGCAATTTTTTTAACCTTCTGATTTCTACATCAGCCAGCTCAAACTGTGTTTCCTCAGAAGCTGAGCTGTACTTTAGCTGCCATCCAGTGATCAGAAACATAACAAGTGCCCCAGAACAGGAACTGCTAAGGAAACCTTGGGTGTAAGCTAGCCCCAGTACCACCCCTCACTAGGATCTTAAAAACGGTGCTTGCCCTGGGAAAGGCACAAGCAGAAAGACCACTTCTCCAATCACTATTAGCACATTCCATGTAGGACACCACAGTTTGGTCTTCATCTTCATGTGAGAATTGGGGCTTTACAGGCTGCTGATAGACAGGAAATGGGACTTGCCCAGTTTGCCATGGAGAAAAATGACATAATCGGTTCAAGATTCAGTAGCCTCTCTAGTATCGTTGTGCTGTGAATTACTACTTATATCATTGAGGATCCCAAGGCCACTGTGTACCATAATATTCACTAAAACACACAACTTAAGACTGAATTAATAACTGTTCTCTTTTTTTTTTTTCCTCAGGCTCCCTTTGTTGCCAGATGGAATAAGGAATATTAGAGGATATTGCATATCCAATGCCAGCTTTCACTTTGCCACAAAAAGGCAGTTGTGATAAATCAAATTTTCTACTCTTAAAAGAAAGAGATGTTCCAGGTAGGTACTCTTTTGGATAATAATACATGTTCTCTTATAAAAACATTTCTGAAGCAAATTTCATAGGTATGTATTTTTTTTTAACCTAGTACAACATTTCTATATTCATGCATGCTGGAACTGTGTCACATATGTTTACAGATGTCCTGTAATTTATTCAGGTTTATTAAGTTTAAACAGAAAGAGAGACACAAATATTCTAAATCTCAATAAACAGTCTAAATAATAGTGAATTGATGTGTGCTATGCAGCATCTCCTTTTCTAAGGTGCATTAATGTTTTAAAGCTCTCTGAAATTATAAAATGGGATGGAAAGAACAAACAGGTTAATAAAAAGCAGGCAAGAGGGTACTAGATAGAATTTATTCCTCTATCCCAGCCCTCAGAAGTTTTTACCATGCCTGAGCAAGTACATGATCCTTAATGGTGAGCAAATTAAATGACAGTTTAAATCCTGTATATGTGGGTGTGCATGTGGTGATATCTATGATTCCTATGCACAGCAGTGACTCATGCTTCTTGAAATATAACTGTGAGAACTGGACCAGTATTGTGCTTCTCAACTGTAGCACTATTTATCTTCATTCCTTGCATACCAGAGGGATCATCTGGACTGCTCTTAGACACTGAGCCCTTGTGGCTAATCAGGATCTACCCCATAACTCTGAAAGCAAGCCATACATTTTTTCTTCATATTTTTCCTGTAATATCTCTCTAAAAACCTGCTGTCAAGATAACCATCTCCAATCAAAACATGAGTAAACCCACAAGTTTTCTCTGAGGTTAAAAATAACAAACTTCTTACTAACAGAAGACTCTGTGTGTCTACTAGCATTTATCTGAGACATATAAATAAAATTCACATGTCAAACATACTTTTTGAATGCAGCTGCCAGAAATTTTTGAATCCAATAAGGATCTCCCTCTCACTTACAGGATCCTTAGCCAAAATCCAAAACCTTCATCTGCAACATTTGGAAAGATGCTACTAAAGTAGCAGCACAGATACGTTCAGTTCCTTTTCACCCTCTTTGGCTGCTCAGGGTACTGAGAACTGTAGGACTGCAAGCAATAAAATCACTTTAATTCTCTAGGACTTGTTAGCATGCCTGAAAGAGTAGTTTATTGCTATAAAAGTTAGCAAAATTGTACTACCTATTAAAAATAAAAGCATAAATACCAAACATTAGTGAAGGGATTCAGTAAAGGTCAGCAATCATATGCTGAACAGAGTCACTGACAACATACTCTGTGGCGTGCACAGCCAGCTATGCAGCAACACATCGTCAGAGTTTGGTGTGGCTTGTGCAGGCTTTCCTAGAAAAAGAGGAGCAGGGAGTACAGGATCCCTGAAGCAATATTTGTCTATTTTATTACGATGATAATAGAGCTCTGCAATATTGTAGTGTTCTTTGTTTCCCTTCATCTTAATTAGGTAAGCCATACAAAACTCTTAAGACACTGGCTAACTATTTTAGGTCCCAGAAAGGGCCAAGTGAGATGCCCTAAGCCATGCAGGGAGTGGCAGAATCAAGATCCGAGGCAAAGAGATGAGACTTCAAGTGACAGTTGCCTGCTGCAACCTTTTCTGTAGCCTTTCTGTAAAGAAAGTCCATCACAGAAAAACTGTCCTGCTTTTCAGAGATGCTAACCCACTGCACTGTTTATCAGCTTTATGGGAGATAAGCCTTGCAGAAAAACAAAACAAGTATGTTTGATTTTTTTATGTTCAGAACAAAAATGGGAAGCCTTTAGGGCTATTAGTCAACTTCACTTGACAACAGGTTCTAAGACTTCCCAAAAAATCTGAAAACTGGATTTTCTGTGTGAAAGTAGAAGCTTCCACTGCAACAAAAGAACAACAACAATAAAAAAATTCTTCCACACTAATTTAAATTTTAAACAGAGATTCCAAATAACTAAACAAACTATATGGCATTTTCAGACTGCTTCAATAACAAAGTATATCTAGCTTTATCTGCTCAACATGTCTGCTCTCATTTAGGCTATTTTCTTTCATGGCTCAGAGGGAGCAATGTACTATTCTCATTTAAGTTCCTCTGATTCTTTCAAAACATACATTTTTGTTGCATTAAGCTGGAAATGTGGTCAAAATCCACTTCACAAATTTATTTACATTTAACATAGTCCAAGAAAGTAAAATGACAATGTTATCTATGTCATTAAAGAAAGAAATGTTTTAAAAATATAATCGTGTGAGAATTTCTACTAAATCTATTCTTGGACATCCTTAGAAGTGTAAATACAAATTTTGGTAATCATTTTTACTCCTCAGTCTTGAAGAAATTATACCTTGCTACAGTGAAAATAAACATGATACATAATACAGAATCAGCAGCATTATCTTTTCTCCTTTGTTTTTAAACATCAATTTTTTATTTTTGTTCTGATTTCAGTCTAAATTAATTGCCTTGTAGAAGAAAGCAATAAGAACTGTCAGGTATGGAAAAGGTATCTTAGTTATTAAATCTTATCTAATCAGAATACCAAGGAAGAAAGAAGAGAAAATGTTTCAGAGTGATGTATCTGTCATGATCATGAGTGTGTAATTACTGTGTTTCAGTACTGAAACAACTGCAAGTCATTTTGCTGTACGTGTCTTGCCTTGTGACATTTCACAAGTGCATATATTTTATTCCTGTATATAACATTCACATTAAGGCTTCTAACTGAAAGCTGTGTGTTGTCATGATGCATGTGAGAAGTGTAGTTCTGCAGTTAGAGTGTTGTAGCCTGAATCTCAGAAGACTTGAGTTTAATTTGCTAACACAGACTTGGTCTGTGTTCTTCCATTCACCATATACCTATTTTCCTCCACCTCTAGCTATCTGGTTTTCAGGTACAACTGATATCAGCTGAGATTCATCTTATCTATGTTAGGAGTCTAAAATTAAACTGAGTACACTCTAGAGGAAAATCAAGTGCAAAGTAGCATGCCAGTTGGATTTTGAGTATCTCCAAGGATGGAGACTTCACAGACTCTCAGGGCAACCTGTGCCGGGTTTGATCACCCTAACAGTAAAAAATCTTATTTGTCTTCCTGTCCTACATGCCTTTGAAATAAGTCACTTGAAGTCATCCTTCAGGTCCTTTAAGCAGAAGGAACATAACAAAATTTGCTTAGATCTTTTGCCTAGGTGTTAAATGTCTAAAGCCAAATGAAGTGAAACCTGCCCAAAGTTGCAATGAAACATGTTGGCAGTCAGAGAAATAACCACATGAGGGTGTAAATGATATCATTCAAGCCCTTACTCTCAAAAAGGCATTTGAACTCACATTTCCACATTTGAATCATTCAGCCACTAGACTATTAGAAGAAGTGAAGTAGCAGTTCTCTCTCTTTTTTTTTTTTTTAAACCAATAAGAATTAGCTGATTCACATTACAAGCAGATTCATGTTTCAGATACTTAGAGAAAGGAAGAGAAAATAGTAACTGTTCTGAGTTAGACCACAATTTAGTCATCACACCAAACTCCCCCTGCATTTTTCCCTTCTGGACAGTTAAGGTAGCTCTCCTCAAAGCTGGCTACTGAAAATATGCATCTGTCATGACCCATTTTCCCTTTGAGTATTATAGGAAAAATGGGCATCTATCAGGGCTGATAACTTCATGGAGAAGTACATAAGAAGTAAGCACAGCATTCTGGACCTTATTTCTATATCTACGTGTGAACTGCATACAGTGTCGTAATATTAAATACACTGAAGGCTAGATTCAGCTGTGCTGTGGTGTTGCAGATGGAGTGACGCACTTTACTGGTAAGAAAGAAGTAGCAATATGCTTATTGATAGAAATCAGCGATTTAACAAAGTTTGAGAGTAAATATGACAGTGGTTTAACAAGATTTGATGGCATGGTTCACTTGATATTTACTGCATAGAGGACAGGGCCAGACAAAACTGTCAGGGAGACCCTCCTGTTGGGTCACAAGGTTCAGAAAAGACCCCCTTGCATTCTGAACTTCTCAGAGAGGAGTCCAGGTGCGGCTGGATCCACTCCTAGTCCCAGACTTGGTCAACGGTTTATGTCTAAAGGATTATATATGCATAATCAATCCTTTATATCACTTAGTTAAGATTTCGAAGTTTAGCATGCTATTAGTCACTTACCGAGAATCTGTTGCGGCAAGGAATCTCTCAGCCTCGAGCAGTGACCCTGAGAGGTGTCCCTACTCACGGGGAGATCCTGGCGTGCCACCCGCTGCCGTGCAGGAGAGCTCAACGGGCCCTGGGCTGTCCACTAGTTATGGAGTAAGATAAGTGACTCATAGTCGTATTTGCATACCAATGACACGTGTCAGTTTCTTCCAAATTTGGCTTGAGTCGGACATTGACTAGCACTGTGATTAGGTGGGCACATTGTTCACATTAGCCCTTGGCTATTGTATTGTTATCTGTCTCCCCCGAAACCACTTTGAGCCAAATGCAGCTGTCATGACCAGACCGCCACTGGTGGTTATCACTTGAGCAGGGGTATGGGAAATACAGGTCGGCAGGAGGGAGGCACACTGCCACATGTGGGCCATAGATAATCTACATTACCATGTACATCCACCTCCACCACTCACATTTTTATGCAAAATGGAACAGGTTCAGCTCTTCCTTTTACTACTGCATGAAAGCAATGTTTCTAATACCTGCTACACATGGCTCGCTTTAATTCATACCATCTTCCCAGGGGAAAAAAATATGGATGCATAACGTTTTCAATTGAGTTGTTTCTTGTTAGTTTTTTGTTTTGTTTTGTTTTTTATAACATCTATGTACATATTACTGTACTGTTGTGTTAGAAATGATAAGGTCAAAGAAACGTGCCACAAGCTGGAAGCAGTAAGCAATGAGGTTTGAGGCTGTCCTCGGTTCCTAGAGGAATTAGTTCTATAGTTTGGGGCTAGAGTCCTCCCAACTCAATTCACCACCTCCCTTTCCCTTTTCTCTTGCTCAGTGGCATGATGCCCAAAGGCATTTACATAGTTAGAAGACTTTTCCATAGCTGCTTGTGTCCATGAGGCATCAGCCATTTTTTGACATAAGCAGCAAAATCACTGTTTAATTAGTTAGAGCTAAAGAACCTTAGAGGACTACATAGCTTTTTTGTACATGCAGTGGTGTAAACACAGAATCCCCCTTAGAATTATTAGAATGGATATGTTGTTTCTGCTCTGGGAATTATTAGAGATGCTGTGAGCACAAGTAATTAATGTGATCCATTTATAAAACACAGGGAACCTTTTTCATTACTGTTGAGACCTCTGTTGAATCCTCTCTTAATTATGCTATGCAGTGGTCAGTATTAAGAAGCCAATATGGGCTAAAATTTATTATGGAGAAATATTTGAATATAATACTGGTGTTTCCTCTTCTGAGCACAGCTCCAATTTAAGCAATGTTTATTCATGTGCTTAACTTGAGAGCACATGATTAAATCAACAACTTCTGGGCGTTACTGAGGTTATTGATGTAAAGACACTTATCTTCTTTGCTAGACTGGTAGGGTTCTCAAATAATGGAAGGCTGTTTAATGGAAACACCTGTTCTTCTGTGGGTATGTTTATAGGCCATTTTCTTATTTAACTGTCACTTGATATGGTGCTGTAACTTTTACCATAAATACTATAGCAATTCATTACATTGGACATTAAACAGAAACGACAGCAAAAAAAGACTGTAAATTTAGGAAAATGCTTACTCGTTTCCGCTGTGTAAAACGAATGTGGCCAGCAGATCAAGAGAGGTGATTCTCCCCCACTACTGCATCCAGTTCTGGGATCCCCAGTACAAGAAAGACATGGACCTGTTGGGGCAGGTCCAGAGGAGGGTAATGAAAATGATCAGAGGGGTGGAACACCTCTCCTGTGAGGACAGGCTGAGAGAGTTGGGGTTGTTCAGCCTGGGGAAGACAACGCTCTGGGGAGACCTTATTGCAGACTTTCAGTACCTAAAGGGAGCTTATAAGAAAGATGGAGAGATATATTTTTTACCAGGACCTGTCCTGACAGGGCAAAGGGCAATGGTTTTAAACTGAAAGAGGGTAGAATTAGATTAGGCATAAGGAAGAAATTTTTTACAATGAGGGTGGTGAGACTCTAGAACACGGTGTCCAGAAAAGTTGTGGATGTCCCATCATTGGAAGTGTGATTTATGATTATGATGATTTAGAATCTCCATATGCCCCTTCAGAAATATGAGAATTCATCACCTTTATGAAATTGCTGAGGTTCATGTTCAGTTTTTAAAGTTAACTTTCCCACTTTGGTTAAAAGGATGTAGAAGATCAATTGCACTGAGAGCAAAAGATGTGTACAACCAGTACTGGAGAAATCAAGTCAACATTCTGCTAACCTATAAAAGACAACAGCATATACAATCTGTCCCCTACCTGGGCATGATCACACTCTGAACCACTGAGGAGCAGGGTTAAGCTTTAACTGCAAGCTCGTCAGCCTGTCTTTCCTTCTCTCACCTTCGTTACAAGCCCTACCTCTTAAAATCCTTTTCAAAAAACAAAGCTAACAAAAAGTTAGTGTCTTTTGTACTGCTTCCTTGTAGACATAGGTAACAATAAATAAGACAAAACAGAACAATTGGATTATATACAACTCCAGCCTCTCCAACCAATTAGTTAAAAGCACAGGAAAACAGTTGAACTATATCGAATCTCAGCATATCTGAGCTACTGCAGATAGAGAGGAGTCTGCTCCAAACTCAAGGACTCTGCAGCAAGAAACCTAAACTTCACCAGGGAGTCTCATTAAAGCTGTAAGAAAGGAAAACAAAAATTGAGGTTGCTGAATGAAAGACAGCAGTCCATTTCAATAGTCCTTCTTAGTCTTTCAAGATTCTGTCCCCCTTATTGGGGGCAGAGGCAATCATTCTTCTAGGGCATGAAAAACTGCAGAAAGAACCCCAACAAAACAGCAAAATAAACAAGGTTAAGTAGCAACAATTCTGGATATTTAGAAACTCTCTGATCAGATCGATAGCTTGGGGTAGGTTATTCATTGTCCTACACATAGAATTATGCCAGAAACATTTCTCAGCCACTTGTCATGTACTATCTTTCTTTTCTTTTTTTTTTTTTTTTTTCAGAAACATTCCATGTAAGAAGACTTTTTATGTAACTGCTCAAAGGCTTAAGAACTCTAAGCAGAACAGAGAGGGTATGTGAAAACCAGCTAAAAAGTTTTCTAAGTAATTTTATCCCCAAATTGCTTGGCTTGGCCCAAGTTCTCAGTCATCTATTTTCATCCTGAAAGCAGCTCATCTTCAATGCTGGTGGCAAAATTGTTACAAAGAGGGATTTGCTTAGTGCGCCTAATGTTGAGAGCACCTAATGTTCTGAAAAATGAATTTGGAAAACTTCCCAGACTGCACATCTGCCCCTAAAACGTGCAAATAATGGACTGAATAGTAGAAGGGAAGATTAAGTGAACACTTGCTGTCTTCTGCCTTCCCTCACCTAAACCTGTGTGGTACCTCTGGGTGACCTTTATAACACCCCCTCACAGAATCCTGGGTACCAGCTTACAGAAGCAAAACACCTGTCTAACATGCAGATGTATGGATGTGATACTGCAAATCAGCTAGTTATATGAGCACCATATGTCAGTGGTTGGAAAGAAGGTGCCATTGGAAGAAAATTCACACCATGATTAATTAGTAACATGAGAAGTTTTTTCTTGCTGCTGCTTTCTTTCTTTTGTTAGTGCCTCTCATCTTGCCTTGATAATGCAGAAACTTCTCCATGAAGCACTAAACATTCTTTAAATTAAAGTGGATCACAGAATCACAGCATTTACAGATGAATAGGATTCTCAGATCATCACCTCCTACTTCTGCTTTATGAGGCTGTTTCACAGAATGTATTTTCTTGACCTCCATCTACTTAGCAGTATGACCCAAGAAGTTAGGCCTCAGCTGTTTGCTTTCTGGGACAATCCCCAAGCATAATATATTTCACTGTCAGAAAATGTTTTCCTGATAATCGACCTAAACATTCCAGGTTTTATATTCCTCTCATTAGCCTTTACGGCAGACATCAGATGAAATTACTTATTTCATCTTCAGGGTTTAAATCTAGGCATAGAAAAATAAATAATTAATTTAAAACAGAACTCTAGAGGACAAGCATACCCAATATCTGTTCTAGCTCTACCTAATCATCAAAGCTATTGCAACTATAGCTGGTTAACCCTCACTTCCAATTGCAAATCAATTTTTCCACTTGCTGATATCCTTTGCTAGCACTGCTTACAACCAGTGAGGGTGAAAGCCTGAATTCTGGATGTCTGCCTCAAGCAGGTGTTTACTAATTTATTTTACATTTCAATTGGAACAATTCAGCTGGGGAATGAAGGAGAATTACTAGTTTTTAAAGATATGTTAGTACCTCTGATGTGAATTGGAGAACTGAAAATTTGTGAGTGGATTGAACATGATGTCCAAAATGTTTCTTTTTTACTACAAAAAAATGGCCAAATTTTGGATCAAAATAAAACTTTCTTGGAAATTTCACAGCATCCACTTTGCAAACAACAGTATCCATTAAAGATGGTATCCTCCTCCAGCTGTGTGTTACCACTTTCGTGTGTTACTATCCTGGTGGAAAACACGGTGTAAGTACAGCCTAACCCATTTCACACAAAATCAGCCAGGTAAGTACAAACAGACAGCGTGGCAAATTTGGAGAGCTCAAACAGCCCTTCCATCAGCAGATGGAAGGGGCCAGTCATCTCTAGCCAGCAAGCAATGCCCCAGAGCTAAAACCTCTTCAGCTATTATATTTAGATCTAGAATGGGATGTCTGAATTTGACCTTGATTTCTATGTGCTCTGTAAATGCTTCCTGGAGCTTAGGCACTACAGTTTCAAATATTTTGTCTGTTTTGCGCATTATCCCATTCAGAGTTTCATGCCCTGAACCAGGCTTCCACTATAGTTATAGGAGCTCTATTGGTATGATAGTAAGTGACTTGAAAAAGTGAGACACGGTGCATTGTAGTGGAGTACAGGCATGGGATGATAAAATGGGACCAGGATCACAATGGAGAACCCACAGCTATAAACAACTTCCCCATGGTCAGTTAAGGAAATGCACAGCTGGGCAAAACTGTTTTAGAAGTAATAGGCAGAGCAAAGAGCAAGTGTCTAGCCTGTGTAAAACATACTGTACACAGTAAACTTGGATGTGACATGCACTTGTGTTAGAGCAGGGAGGCATTAGAATTGGTTGGTTGAGGTTTGGTGGAAACATGAGTATGTAGGAGAGAAGAGAGAGACCTGAGGCATGGACATGCTGGAGGGACTATGGCGGAACAGGTAGACCTTGTGTGAATGGAAACAAAAGGACTGTACCTGCTAGAAATATTTCCCACTGAAATCTGCAAAGGATATTAAGATATCTGGACAGTTTTATGCAGCTTAACATAAGCTTTTTCTGTCCATACGTTATGTCACAGTCTTTAATTTACTGTGCTCAAGCAATAGTGATAACAGCGTCTTTGGTGCCCCACATGAAGAAAATTGATCATTTTGATTTCTACCCTGAACATAGGTGAATGCAGTCTATAAAAAACAAAGCACATCATAATCTGATCAGAGAGCACGATTCCTAAATGAATGTTGATATTACTCTCTCATATACTATAGAATCAAGAAGTAATTCAGATATGCAACCAAATTTAAGAACATGCCCACATCTTAAGTATCTTCATCACTAATGCAATGAAAATAAATGTTCAAATATTTAAGTAAAATGAAAACTTACTTTCAAAGGAAATGGGTAACTAACGGACATTTATAGTTTGTACAAAGTCTCCCTGAACAGTTTATAGGCTGAATATGTTCTTCTGTCTACCTACTGTATCCAGTATAATGCAAGTAGCAGATGGACACATTTTTATTTGTACATGCTAAAATGGATGCCCTAGTATTACTGATTTTCATTACTGGAAAAAATGGTTACAATATTTTAGCTAACCATGAAGTTCAATTAATGGTATGTGTCATCTTGTTTTACATGGAAGGTAAATACAGCAGAAATACATAGTGCACTGAAAGGAGGGGTAAAATGGATTTTGGATGCCAGTATGATTTCCATTAAACTGCAATAACTGACAGCCTCTAGCCTCTAGCCTACACCTATTCTGTTTTGAAAGTATGAAATTATCTGTTATCTGATATAAATTTTGGTTTTTTAAGTGGGATCACTATCCACAGCCCCAGTACTTTGAACGTTAACTGACAACAATTATTGGAAAGTACTAATACATTTTCCTTTCAGCAGAAAATATTAAAAAAATACACAGAACAAAATCATTTTTAACATAAGTGCTAAGCAGAATTCACTTCTGAAATATCTCACTGCAAGCAAACCTAGTGGCAGAAAAAGTCAAGGTAAGATGAATAAATAAAGATGTTTTTCTCTTACCTTCTAATTTTCTCCCAGGCCAATTTGCTCTTATGGGATTTTTTGATGGTGCTATTCTTAGCAAAATCTATCATACCTGAAGGACAAAAACATAGCCAGATGTTTGTCTGTAAACTTTGGAAATGCCTACAACCAGTTTTTATCTTAAGCTTGTTCTACTAGTTCAACTGCGTAATTTAATTCAGTGCCTGGAATTGAATTTTTCCTCTTCATGTAACAACCCCAAAACTGCTCTCTTTTCTCTGTTTAAGAGAGGAGATGTTGACTCCTCTCAGATAGAACATTAAAGCAGAATTCAGTTTATATTTGCTAAACACAGTGCTTTTACAACTGAATGGTATGCCCAATTGTACTTATAAAACAAAAAACATCAATTATAATAATTATAATAACTGCTGCTACTTTGAATTTAGATACACATGAGCTAATGTAAGACAGAAGCTGTTATGACTAACTACTCAGACAGTCATTATTGTGCACACAGTAATTTTTCCACAGTATAATCTCTAGATTTTTAAATAATTTTTTTTTTCATGCAGCATCTAGAGACTTAGGAAAGTAAGTGACGATATCTGAACTGACAAGCTTCTACTTAAATGGGATCTATCTCTCTGTCTATCTATATGTATAGATATATATACGCACACAAATATGAATAAAGCATTTCACAGATGTATTAGGATGTGGGATATTTTGGAAGCATTTCCTAGGAATCAGGCACTTTCACATGTCATACTAAGATATGAGCCAAAACAAGATTACAGCCATAAGCAGAGTGCCGTATGGTGAACTACCCTGTGCAATCAGATGAATGCCCATTTTGATACACATGAACACATGCACGAATGATAGAGATTTATACACGTGACACCTGTGCATGAAGTCTAAGTGTCAAAACAAAAAAATTAATGCAGCGTTTGCAGTGAGTTTTCACACCAGCCTTTTTGTGAGCCATGAGGTAGTTCATCAGACACAGTCTGACCTTTTCTTTAAATATATTATAAGGCTTACTTATATTTAGAAAGTTCATCTGTAAGTTTCCTCATAAATTTTAAAATGGAAGGAGTTTTAAGGGCAGATTTAAAGAAAGTGACCATGGTAAAATGAGCATTTGTGGTGAAAATTTAGGATATTGTCCAGCTTTATTGTACAGTCCCAATGTGTACCACGTGGTGCCCATGTGGCTGGCTGAGTCTGTGGAGGATGCTGTGGTGGGAAAGAAGAGGCTAACCCATGGAGTTTGTCTCATCTCCTGGAGGGTCTTTAGGGAAACCTCTCTGCAGACTTCTTGAGACACCCTAACATTCTCCCCACCTTTTCTCCTACCACTTCTGTAGCTATCAATAATACTCCTACCTTCATCACCTTTCTCAGCAGTCCTTCCCACTCGTATTTACATAGTGTTGGAAATAGCATCCAGCCTACTTAGATCGTTTAGCTACTAAAATAATGTAAAAACTATAATCTAAATAAAAAGAACTCATCCTCAAAAAAAAACCAGAATAAAAAAGCAGAAGAAAAATATAGAAAGTATACAGTTTCTACAACTGAAGTACTAAGTCAAGTCCTGTGCCACGGCAGTTGCAATAAAAGCATCTGAAGGCTCAGTTCTTTTGTAAAACCATTTTTGTTGTTATTTGGATTTATCAAAATAGCTCCTCCACTGAAAAAATTTGTCAGCATTATCCAGACTTTTCATAAAGATCTCCATGAAAGCATTATTTGAATTTCTACTTTTGGTTCACTCTCTCTTAATTTTTGCTCTTCCTTCCCCTCAAAACGTCATTTTGATCCATTTAATTATTAAAAAAAAACCCCAAACCTGAAGTGTTCCATAAAAAAGCACAAAGTACTCCCATTTAGATATAAACTATTTTTTCTATAACTTCAAAGAATCTTGTCTAACTGGAACTATTTAATTTATAATTTTGCTCACCTTTTGCTACTCTCTATCTTTTGTGGACTTCTTTTTCATGATGTATTGGCATGCTCAAATGTACTGTTTTCATTCTTGCATGTTTCCAATCTCAGACATGCTGATGGCACTTAACTACTAGTTAATAAATTGACTCCTGAAGTAGCTGGTATTCAGCCCAACAGTGAAGCCAGGCCATCATTCTGTCCCATCAATAACAGACTTTTAATCAAACAGAAATAGTACAGAGTCGGGTCAATCGCTACCTCCTATAATCAGCACTTTTCTGTGCCAGAGCCCTTTTGTTTGACAGGAGTTGCAAACACGTTGTACACCTGGTATTGACACAAGTTCTCTTAAGAAAGAGCTCTTGTTTTTGTATTGAGTCCATCACTGGCTCTAGCGGATTGCCTTATTTGTGTATCTTCAGAATCACTATTCATTTTGCTACCTGTCTTAAACGCTCCACTGCACTTACATCTTATAAGAAAAATACTTTAATGTAAACACTCATCATGCTGACTTGGCACTATACTATAATAAACCTACCCCAAAGCCAGTCCAGAGACTTAAATATGTCTCCAAGCCAATTGTATGAGTGTAGAATAGCGATTTCTTTTTGCTGCCATAGTATCCATTATATCCCCTAGGTGCAGCTAGTTTGGGAACAAAAGAAGAGTCATTCTGTCCTATAGCTTTCTTTGATAAATAGGATCTAATGATAACAAGAACCCTAATGGAAAATACAGACCATTGGTCAAAAACAATAACAAAAAAAAGAATAAGCTAATGCACTATTAGTCAGTGACAATAGATGTGTTAGGGTGCTAGAATATTTATACAATACTTGTAAAAAACTGATTTGTAATAGCCATAATGTTTCTTGTTCAGCAGCCAACACACCCAGAGCATTTTGTGTGCAATTATCATGAAATAATGCACTAAAATTGACCAACTGTTTGAAATATTCTTAGACACAGATTTACAACTGAAGTTAATTCATTAAAGATTTTTTTAATAAGTTGATTTCTAAACCATAGCTCTGTGATTAGTTTATAATTATTAATAGAGAATGTATTAGGACAAAATGTGTTTCTTAATTAATTTTTTTAAATTTACATTTCCACTTTCAGGAAATATTTATGTCCAATTTCCACTTCTGGAACCAATCCTGCTGTGAAATTGCAGCCTTCTGAAGCATTTGGCAACTCAGAAACTTAGCTATGAAATTTTGCTCATCATTACATTTTTCTCTTTTCCAATTTTACACTTAATTATAGACCATTAAATCAGTCCCCAGTAAACGTATAAGATTGTCAGTCTTATGCAAGGCGGTTCGTTATTAACCATCATTGACAGAATGTTGGAACACTCAGAATGAATTCCTTTATACATTTATTTGTCATATCACTTACTGTAGAAAATGCAGAAATCCCTAAAATAGCTTTACAGTCACAATGTTTGGCAGTAATACTTAATCTAAATTTGCCAAGTCACCTGTATTTGATGCAGGTTTTCTTCAGTCCCATATAAAGCACTTTTCTTCCCCCATTCTTCACCCCTCTACCCCCCATCTTTTCAACATAAAAAGTGCTCTGGAGTCACTTTAATAAGTTTCCTTTTTCTTTTTTTCAGAAATCTCTCAGATGACTGAGCTTGGGAGCTATGGTTCACTGCTAGAACTACAACCCTTACTGTGCTTTCAGTCAAGATGAAAAAGAAATGGATGAGAACCGGAAACATAAGAACAAGATAGGAAAAAAATCCCATTTGCTGTGCCTATTAAAATATAGGAGAGAGACTTTAAAATTGGTATTCTCTCTAATGTTCTAATAATTCTCAGGCAAACATTTTAGACACATCCCTCTCTTCTAAACTTCATTGTAACCCAATGTTACGGATCCAAAGACAACGCAGAGACCCTTAGCCTGGCAAGCATAATGGGAGCATACTAAATCACACAAACAGCACTAAATCCATCAAGAAGCACAGCACCTTGCCATTACTGTTTAGAAACAATATAGAGAGGTACCTATTTTTGTGGTTAATCCATTCATCAGCATGAGGGAATTCAAATCTACGTCCCCTATTTCCCAGGGGAAAGTGGGTCTATACCAGTCAGCTAGAGAGTACTCTGAAGAGAAGTGCCTTTCCTCATCCTATTTAAGTGGCACCAGGATGCCAACAACACGTGAACTATTGCATCAGCGTAATCTTTTAAATTTAGTGATTAGGTAATTCAACAACAGACCAGGGCAAGATATTTGGACTGGAGTTCAAGCTACCACATCTTTTTATGCTTTTGAAATGAGGCATTGATTGGGTAAAACACAGAAATAATGGCTAAGGGACAGAAATCTAGTTCTGCAATAATGAACCGTGTCTTTTTTTTTTTTTTTTTTCTTTTAGAGAGACAAGCTTATCTTATTTCAGTATCTCAATCAAAATCCATTTATCTCTACAGGAATATATTGGCAAGATCAAAGATTTGAACCCAAGTTCAAGAATGTTTCTGAACACATATTTAATTTTGAGCAGAGTAGTACTCCTGAAGATTATGGTGGTTAAAGTTAATACATACTAGAATGTGGCCAACACAACATAGACATTATTTACTTTGGGAATCAGGTTCCCTGATTTTAAGAGAGAAAAGCAAATCTTTATCTGATCTTATTTCTATTAACCCGGCCACTGTAGTACCCAACAGGCGCAGTAAAGTGGACTTCCTTCCAACTTGACTATCATCAGTGAGACAGGCACTGTGCCTGGACCACCACTGTAGACCCAGTATGTGCGACACCACTTAACAACACAGGAGGTAGACAGTGACGAAATACATGAAGATGATGGGATGGTATATGATTCACCAGAAGCATCACTGTCGTTACAGAGGTTTGTTATGTGCTAATAAGCAAAAACAAAAGACCAGCTTAAACTTCCAGCTCCAACTCCCAATCATATTAAACACATCAGGGCCAAGGGAAAAGGGAATTAATTCTTTTGATGAATTGAGCATAGCGGAGGCTGTTGAGAGAACGTACATCTAAACCTCGCAGAAGACCTATTCCAAAGACTTTTACAGAACAGTGCTTCAGTTAATGACGCAGAATATATGAAGAAAAAAACGACACATTGTAATGGGACAGTTAATGGCCTTGCTGCATAATACCCCTATGGTACAGGATAGGTAGAATCAGTCACCTGAATCACAGTCTCACCTCCACGGTGCTGAGAAAACACAATAACAGTAAGCTCCTCATGGCTGAGAAGCACGACCGGTAGGGTAAATAGGGAAGGAAAAAAAAAAGAAACAGGAAATACAGCGGCTGAGGTTTTTTGTATTTCACAGTTATCGGACCACTGAACTAGAAAGCCGATCCTACAACAGTGATGGTCACGCTTCAGTTTAGGAAATGGTGCTGCTTGTAGTAACTCAAAGCCAGAATTCCGACAGAGTACATCCCAACCGAGACTGCTAGTGTTTCAATAACTCAGAGAACGGCAGTACTGGATGGTACTGGACAGTGTCAGATCACCATTTTCACTAAGTGCTGGGTGGTGCTCCAAACAATTGTTCTATGTTCTCTAGTGAGAATGGAGATGCTTTATATAATAGATGGTGCCAAAAGACAACTGGTTTTCATTGTCTTGTATTTCACACATCCATTCTTTTTTGTCCTTTTCTTCTTCTAAAGCTATTGTTTTGTCACACAGGAAACAATTTGTCTCTATTTTAAATAACTTCTCAAGAGGACATTCGAGAGGAGATTGCTTAATTGGCGTTTCCTGCTGTTGTTTCTTTTCTTCTAGTTATGGCATTATCAAACTCCTGCTTCCCACAATTATAGCCTGTAGCTGAATTAACTGCTCAACATTTATGATTAGTTGCTCAAAAGAATACCTATATATCACTGTTCATTAAAATTCTCAGACAATTAGGCTGGTAAGTCTTCTTCAGTCTTCCGGGGTTTTTTTCATATTACATTTTTATGAAAAATAATAATATTTTACATGTTTTCAATTAGGACTAAAATCCTCATAAAATTAAAGAATGTTTTTTCCATAACTACAAACTCTTTTAATGTTACACAATGGAACATAAATCAATAAACTTCAAGGTACAGTATTGCACATTCTAAGAAAGATATGAATCTAAAGATTTCATCTTGATAACTTCCTTTCTATTGTTTTATTTGTGAGAAAACGTGACACTCAATACTTTATTTTCCAGTGAGACGTTATGATAGTCTTATAATGATTATTAAAGTAACATACAGTGCAGCCTTGAAAGTGCAGGCATCGATAGTCTTGTAGGTAAGGAACCAGACTGAAAGATTCTGTTCTCAGATATCCATGAAGCATTTCCTATGACACTGAACAAGTTTTGTGCCTTTGTATTTCATTCGAAAGAAAGAAATTCTTATACTGCCCTTTTTTTTTTTCCTCTCACATTCCACTTTGTCTACACAGCACTACCCAGTTTGTGTAATAAAGATAACAACTCCATTCACTTTTTGGTGAAGTTCCTCTAAGTGACCAGAGAGGTAACCTGGCCAATAATAAGAAGAAATATGTAATTCATTCAGCATTTTAATCATTTAATGTTTCCACCAGAGCATATGCTGTGGATGCAAATTTATAAATATGTATATACACACACATACATATACATACATAAAATAAAACTGAATTTATTTTGTTCCTACTATCACCATCATCAGTGCCAATTACAACACTAAACCTAATAACATTTTCCTAGAATACTTAGTTTTCATGAAAAAGAATTATCAAGCCTCAGATGGGAGACTTTCAGACCCAGATAGGAATCCACTGTTGTAGCTTTTGTGTAAACTCAAAAGTGGTAACAAGCTAAAAAATCCTGTAATTTTCAAAATTTAGAGGGAGTAGAGATAAAACTCTAAAAAGCAGTTGTGAAGGTCATGATAGCTCATAGCTATCAAACTAGAGCCAGTATCTTAACTTAAAGAGGACCAGTTTTATAAGTGAGGGAACATAACTGATCTGTGAATTACATCTTACTGAGTATCAGGAGCATTGATTAAAATATCATTAAAAGAAGAAAGATTTCTAAATAAGCATGGTGTAACAGGAACAACCAGCCCAGCCTCTAAAATGAAAAATCCTGCTGCTTTGATAAATCATGAGTTTTATAGGTATCAAAAAAGATACAGGGGGAATTGCTTGAACTTTCATTTATTACTTCTTTGAACTTCCAATTAATCATTGGCAATATTCCTCATTGTTAAAGAAAATGAGTAGGTTAAGAATTCTTGTGTGTGACAGTGTTTCCAGAGCTGAAAGAAAGTACCAGGAAAAACTGGTCAAATATTAATGGTGAGAAGAAGTGGATAACAAGGTTCTGTGTTAGCACCAATGCCATATTTAATACTTGCCTGAAAACTGTAACTTGACCTCTGTCTTTCCTCTAAAATTTTAAGTACTGATAAAATGTTCATGTGCTGAATGACGGTAAGGTTGGATGTTTGTCCTTTATTTGAGGAAGAGCTTTTGCTCATAAATTAATGGAATAATTTTAAGAAAAAACACAATTATTGAATCTTTGCACAGTTAATGATATCTTAGATTGTCTATACAGGATTTCCTTTATCTTCTCTAAGATGACTGCAAGCAAATGCCACTTTTCTTCAGATTCAGAGGAAAGATTTACGGATAATGTCCAACCTTACTTTAGATACATTATTTGAAATAAATATAATTTTCTTTAGCATTTTTTATTTTTCCAGAAAAGATAATTGCTGTCCCTCATATTCCCCTGCTCCCCACCTCCCCCCAAAAGAAGATATTTGAAGTACTGAAGCACACTTCTAATGTAGGAACAGCTGATCAGCAAAGTATAGCATAAAACATCAGAGCATTTCGAAGAGAAATATACTGCTTGGTGTAAAGAAACGGACAATTATTTCACAAAATAAAAAAATCACAAGTATAACATTCCTAGCTCTTTTTACCCCTAGTGAGTATCTTTTTACAGAAGAACTGGATAGCTATTTACCAACATATCACGCTATTTTAAAGTGCTTTAAAGTTAAGTGCCACATACACTAGTTTTCTAACTGACCAAATACAACCTGTGCTATTAAGTAATGTTCTTTCTACTTCTACTCAGTGGCTCCCAATGTTTTGTCTTCTCAGAATTCTCATGAGAAACCAAAGAGGTTTACAGATGTCTGTGTCCTGAACTGTAACGTTAAACGGTTCTTACTATTTTTTCTAACATATCAGTCCCGCAGTACGTCCCCAGGGAAGCTGCAGACTAACATTCACTCCCTGTAAGCAGTTGCTTGTGATGTGACTCCTAGCACCAAACCGATTTTATGTTATCTTTGGAAAACAAACCAAGAACAAAACCAAAACCTTACAGCCCCCAAAACACCAGGTTAAAGGAACCCAAAGCAAACAAAAAAAACCCCAAAACTCTGGGAGGAACTAATGGATGAAAAACAAGACTAAAATTTGTTTATGTGATTTTGAACCAGATTGATGGCACATGCAACTGTAAAGACTTGGTGTCTTCAGAAAAAAATCCTTCTTAGGAGAAAAATTCTCCAGTTTCTGCCTAGCATGACATAACTCTATGTACCGTTTTAGCTCAGATCAGAAGTGAGTTGTTTGAAACTAATCTCCAGATTGTCCCCACTTATTTTTCAGGTAAACTTCAGTCTTCTCAGATGAAACAAAACTGGAAGGTGCATTTCAGGAATGCTGACTCTGTTCCTGTCATTGAGGCATACAGTCTCTGGGTCAGATGAGAGCTCATCAAAACTGAAGTCCCCAAAGTGGGGACTGAGTACTTAGCACCTGATAGTTCATTGTCCAGGTCCACTCCTTTACTCACCAGCCAGCCTTCTGCCCACGTTACAGTCCATACACCCGAACTACATCTCACAAATTTGGCTGTAAAGATGCCATGGGAAACCACATCAAAAGCACTTTGTCAGAAATCAATTACATTAGTCAGGCAAATTTGCCCATGGTGAAGATATGCTGAACATTCTCAAACATCCTCTTGGGTCATCAGGGACCTCCTCTGATCAGTATAGCATTAAAGTGAAAATAAAAATAAAAATTAAACATATTTAAATGCTAAAATATATCAAATTGTTCCATTAGGAAGGTATAGAAACTGCAAATTACAGTGTCTGAGCAGGTATAAATACTATGTTCAGAATACCTGTCCTGGTTTCAGCTGGGATAGAGTTAACTGTCTTCCTAGTAGCTGGTACAGTGCTATGTTTTGAGTTCAGGATGTGAAGAATGTTGATAACACTGATGTTTTCAGTTGTTGCTCAGTAGTGTTTAGACTATAGTCAAGGATTTTTCAGCTTCTCATGCCCAGCCAGGGCACCTGACCCAAACTGGCCAACGGTGTATTCCATACCATGTGACATCCCATCTAGTATAGGAACTGGGAAGGGGGGGGGCGGGGAATCGCCACTCGGGGACTGGCTGTGTGTCGGTCGGCGGGTGGTGAGCCCTGCGCATCATTTGTACATTTCAATCCTTTTATTACTACTGTTGTCATTTTGTTAGTGTTATCATTATCATTATTAGTTTCTTCTTTTCTGTTCTATTAAACCGTTCTTATCTCAACCCACGAGTTTTACTTCTTTTCCCTATTTTCTCCCCCATCCCACCAGATGGGGGGGAGTGAGTGAGCTGCTGCGTGGTGCTTAGTTGCTGGCTGGGGTTAAACCACGACAATACCTTGGTAGAAACAGCTGGAAACATCTGGAAGAAAACTGAAGATGTACAAGAAATTAACTGTAAATGAGAATGGACTTCTTATTCTAGCCAAAGAAAAACCCACATTTTTCAATAAAGGAAACTTGTTAGCCTTTTCCTAGAAAGCCTTTAATAGGAAAGTCACCAACAATAAAACTCCATAATTAATGAAGACAAGAGTGGTGCATAATGACCCTCTTTGTAATGCTGGCATTCTGGTGACAATGGATTCTACATAAATAATCTTAGCACTGTACTAAAGAGCACCAGAAAGAAACAGAATATGTGTGACTCTAATCAGATCTCTGGGACTGGGCTGCAGTTAAGAACCGGACAGAAAGCGACCAAATAGATAAACTAAGACTCTAGTCAAGGATATCTACCCAGAGGATTTATGCATGGCCAAAGTATCTAAGTAGTAGTTGAAGAGTATCTAGTCAGTACAGTCAGTGGTGCCTGAAGAGCACTCGGTTGATCAGCAACTGGGTATGTGCTGGAGGATGAGCTGGGGGCTCTCAGCCCAGGGGGTGAGCTGCCGTGAGGTGGCACTGCTGCAGGACAGCTCTGGCACTGGCTCAGCCTCACTAAGAAAAAAATGTTGCAAAGGTGTGAGAAAGTATGTGAACTGCCACTCTGCAAGACAGGATAAGTGAAAACACAGAGGGTAATTGCTGAGGTGGTAAAAGCTGTTTTAGAATCCAAGTGGAAGAAAACAGGTGTGAAGAGAGATAAATTCCTGGGGCGATAAAAAAGGCAGAGAAGAGGAAAGCAACCCAGTGGCATCGACCAGCCTGTTCCAAGGAGCAAAGCAAACCCACCTCTCCCCACGGGGCTGATGACTGCCCAACCAGCAAAGACCTGCTGGGTGCTTTGGGTGGTGAGCATACTCCTGCTCAGTCTGGTAAACCACGAGTCCCAGCTACGTGCTGCTGGTGTTAACAAATAAATAACTGCTTTGTATTCCTGTCTATGGTCTGCTTCCATGGTGATTTGGGGCATGGCAAAAGGCACCCAAACACCAGTAACACAGTCAGGGAAGGTTACCAGCTCAGTGACTATAAGAGGGACTTAAATAGTCTGTGCATGTCAGCCCCTGCGCAAGATTGAGTTGCCTCAGCATGGTCGGCTGTTTTCATTTTAAGGCATGTATGTTACCCAGCCTGGCCTCAAGCCACTAGTTCAGAGGGGTGAGTGCATTTGGTTTTTAGTGTGGTAGGACATACCTTTCTCTCCTGATGCCTTCAGTACAGCCTTTTAAACTAGCAGGTATGGACCAGCCCGCTCTGGAAGTGGGCTGTTATCATTTCACAAAGTAACAAAATGATAAAACTGGAAAAACTCTGGTTTGCATCTTCATAGCTTAGTTATCTTCTGCCTCTCCTTCTCTCTGGTTTCTCCTTCTCAAAATAAACTTTTTCTTAGCTGTGTCAGGTAAGTTGGTTAATGTGTTGCCCTTTACTATTTTTCCAGTGGAAAGGGGAACATACAAAGTTATGACCCTCTCTCTATGTGTTTGTAAACAACAAGATCTACTCTTCCTTACTTTCCTCTCATGAAAGCTTATTTTCTCATTCCCTATGCTTGTGCATCCTAATACAATATAGTAAAGGAGGGGACAATCCAGAAAGTTTTCTTCTCCTGTTTAAGAAACTATTCTGTGCCTTTATTAACACCATTCTTGGCCTCTGCCTGCCTACTATAGCCTACTAAAGCTGCAAAGGTAAAAGTTCATTTCGATAGCTATTTTTAGATTGAATACCCTTTTTCTGTAAGCATACATCTATCAACCAACTCGATGTCACGGAACGTGAAATTAGAAATAAACCCAGTTTCATCTCCCACTGTCTGCAATAACTTGCTTTTAGGAAATGTCTGCCAGGGGATCAAGTCGTGCCTCCTTCATGGGCTAAGCTTGCTGCATTTATCAGAGACATAGATTAACAGTCCTTACCACTACCACCATCTTTCTTTTTTGTTCAGAGACCTGCTAGTCTTTCAGGGTATTACACTGTTGTTGCCAGTGAAATGACTGGAAAATGCAATGACTTACTGTGATAACACCATCTTCGCATTTAGATTTTTGTAAACTGTGAAAACTGAAGGTTTCCAAATGTTGAAGACTTACACACTTAAGTAATGCATGCATTTTCTTAAAAAAACAAAACAATATGGTTTTCCCTTTTTTCTATCTGTTGTTCAAATTTAAGAGGTCTGTTTCAGACTACTAAAATCAGAAACATTGTTAAGTGTGAGCAAATTTTTTGGACAAAATTATCAAAGACTCGTATATCTTCTGTAATTTCTGGCATTTTCTGGGTAGGGCAGACTGAGGTCAGGAATTGGGAAAACATTTCTTTGGCTGAGATCTAAGCCAAATAAGTATAGTATTTTCTTAGGTTTGATTAGGTTTCTACTGACAGCAGAAATATTCCTGACAGCCAGAAAAATGATAGCTTCCTTTAAACAGCCTGGCTCAAAAATAGACCAAATAATTACAATAAAAAGAAAATGAAAGGATTTATCAATTAAATAAGTTTGGCTCATGAGCAGAGTCTTGAGCTAAGTAATTCTGAATTGGCATTTATAGAAAAATATTAGCAAATTGATTTGCTTGAGAAGCAAGCAGGAAGATGGTTTGTGAGGGTAATAGTATAACTATATATAAAATAATTGCTGGCAGCATCTAATGCGAAGAAAGGGCAGAATTAGGAGCAATAAGGTTACCTTATCCATTGCCAGCATCTAAGTTCAAAATGACTGTGTTTCAGACAAAGTATAGGTCAATGAAAAAGCAATCAGAAAAAGAAGAGTTCCTAATTTGAAACTGTTTGAAGCAACTTCACCTTAAAAAACAGATGTGAAGCAGCACACTGTTAAAGTCTGAATACTTGTATGAAGAGGAATTTGAATAGGTAGTTAACAGTTATTTTTGATTAAATGGTTTTCAAAAATAAACCAGCCTAAAAAAATAAAATACAAAAAAAAAAATCTGTCCCTGAAAACTGGAAACCCAGCACATTGTGTAACGACAGATAAACTAATGTCTTAAACAGGTAAAGTTAGATGAAATACAGCAAGATCGTTGACAAAATCCTACGTCTATTCAGCTCATTTTTCTATATATGTCTACAAAAGCAGTGAGCTGAATCACATTCTTCAAAAGTATCTTTAAACATCTGCTTAGCTTCACACACATCTACAGATTTCATCATATTGTGTGACTTAAGCATGTGTTTAAGAGTCTGAATAGGGATTACTTTAAGGATGTGCTGTCTTTGGACAGCTAAATTGGACTCTGTAAATATATCTGGTGCTTTCCTTGGTGGGAAACAGAGAACTTGGGAAGATTGTTAGCTAAGGTCTAAATTAAACTAGTCATCTATGAGGAGATGATTGCTCTCCAGAGGTGATTTTTTTCCTCTGCACAGAACCTGTGGGTCCGGATTACAAGTTTAGGCCTATATGTAACGTTTAGATAGCTCCCATGAAGACAGCGCTGAGCCAAGCCTGCTTTAAATGGGCTACCTCAAGGTCCAGCAGGAGACTGGCAATACCCACATGGCCAATGTCCCTGCTTCTTCAGAAAGACTAGGAATGTCTTCCATCTCCTTGCATACACTAAAACGCAAGTAGAACAATATCAATACCCCTTCCAAAAATACATATTCTTAATTGGTTTTTTTAGCATAGACAGATTCTCTGCAATATTTTTTAAAGACAGGACATCAGGCAGCAGTTCATGACTGGAAAGAAGCTTGAAAGAAGCAATGACCAAGGCATCTGAATGCAAAAAGGAATGAGATTTGGGATTCATCTTCATCCTCAGCAGGCTGTCTGCTCAGTCTGACACTTTTCATGGAACCCAGTCTGAAATATAAATTTTCTTCCTATGTGTTGTTCAGTTGCCTTCTTCCTAAAATAAGGTGTTTTCATCCATATTACCTTTTACTAATGGTCCCCAACTTACATTAACTCAAAAAATGGCATTGTTTCAGCTAGAGCTAATCAGTAAAAATCGAAAATGTGCCAAAGAGTGCACTAATGATTAAACAGTATGAGCAATACCATGCCAGTGCTGGGACAATGTCCTGGCCTTGTTCAGCTTAATGGTATAGATGTAGCTTTTATATTAATAATAAAATAAAGGAATATATAAAATATAGCTTTAATTTCAGTGTATTAATATTTAGCCTTAATTTCTTTAGCAACACCATTTTCAGCTTTAAAGCCTCTAATGTTACCCTGGGTTTGGTACATAACCAGTATTTCCATTTATTATATGAGATTGTTGGCTTCCTACTCTGTCTTTGGTGTAAGAGGCCTCCAATACAATCAAGGAAAATCAGAAAAAAATATATTTTTTTTGTCATTATAGTCATCAGATTTGCATCTCTAAATGCACACAGGGCAGAAATCTCTCGAGTTTTATGTTCCTTTTATGGATTTTTTTTCATATATTAAATTTAAGGATTTAAAAGCTTTCTGTTGTGCTTTTGAGGCCCACTATTAAAAATTGAAAATACTATTAATAAAATTATAACTATTTTTGCTTGAATTCTATACACATTTATATCATCAAAGCCTGAATAATTTGTTTTATAGGGAGAGGTTTTGTATGTATTTCAATAAACACACCTGAAAAGCACATTTATGAGCATGACAAAATAAATTATGCATCACTGATTAAAGGGAAATACACATTATAATTAGGTACAAGCAATATCAGAAATGCTGGGCAAAGAACAAAGACAGCAAGCTTTGTATAGTTTAAGGCAGAGATTTGCAATTCTCACTTTTGTCAAAGGAAATTGGCCAGCTCAACTTTATGTTTTAGTCTGCAAATGTATTACGATTCTTTGCATTCCTTCTGGCTGCACTGGTATGAAGTTTGAAGATCCATGTTCTTACTATATTAGTCATGGTTGTGACAAATCTAGTCTTTTGTTGCTCAGAGTCAAGCAATGGTAAAAGTTCTTCAAATACTCCAGTACATGGATAATTACAACTTCTTAAAATGTAATCTTATATGTACAATTCTTGTTTTGTAATATGGACAATGTAGGATACAAAACTATAATTCAAAAATATTTTGATTACATTTTCAATTCAGAGAGTCTCTTAGAAAGACTGATGCATCATTCTTTGAAGTGCCTCTGTTTTTCTAGGAACTAATGCATGTGAGCCTTTTCTCAGATATAGCAAATTGTCCTTCAAGACAATAATCATGCTAATGGGAAAGGACACCTTCACTTCAGCTATAGAGTATCATTTCGTTGTTATTTCTTCTGTTGCATCCTGATTAATTTATTTAAATTGATGTTGAGCAAATGAGTTATGGCTTGGCTTTTGCATGAGCAGAAATTTGTATTTGAAACTACACAGGGTAGATACAAATTGTTCTTTTTAACAACTACCTGTTACATTTTACAGGTTTTAGCCTTTAAAATGGGAAAGAATCTCAAATTACAATTAATAGATTTTACCCTGCAATTCCTGTTCAGCTCCAAGCCTCCATTTCCCCCTTCTTCCTCCACCTTCAGCTGTTTCAGTACGAACATTGACTTTTCAAGGAATATAAAATTTCATCCTGTTTGTGCAGTCTACATGTCTTTGAAAATAAGGAGCCATAGTCCAAGATATAGATCACTGGAGTGGAAAGCTGGATTCTCATCCTCGCCTTGTCTTGACAGTTTGTGAAATCTGTGTAGGATTCACTGCAGCTTATTTTCTGCAGGTATAAAAGGAAGAAAAATAACACCTATTATTTTCTCAAGTGCTTTTGGGACTTAGAAACGTGAAATGGAATGTTAGACTGTGACATCCACAAAAATATTCTTGATGTTTCTGTGATCTCTGTAGGTACACTTAATATGAAGTTACTTGTTACGAACAAGTATCAACAGACCAGAAACGTCTTATATTATATGCATATAACTTAACAAAGCCAATAACATTTCATTCTGATAAATATTGAAGCCATTGAAAAATTGGAGTTACCTTTATAGTGGGACTCTTCCACTAACCAGAAGGTTTGAAGTTGTTTAGTCAATAGTTGAAATGAAAAAACATTTTCTTTCTGTATTTTAGCTCGCTGTGATGCTTTCATTCTGGCATAGACTTCCTGTTTACACACCAGACAACTGCAGGCTGGTAGACATCGTAAGTCACCTTGCTCATCCTAGTGTGTTCATTACACAAATAATTACCTCAAATGTTCATGTCAAACTCCAGATCTCCTGGTTTTTTGAAACACAGGAAAAGAAATGTAGTATGCCTGAAAGTCACTCCCCAATCTGGGCTCTGTGTAGCTCAAACAGTCCTTCTGATTCTCCTAAGCTCTGACGGCTAGCATTTAGATAGACCATCTTTCCATAAGAGTATTTTGAAGTTCTTGAAGTCGGAGGTGATTCTTTTCCAAATTGTGAGAAATCCCAGGAAAACTCCATCCAACACTCATCTCTGCTCTCTTCTATGTCGTATCTCTCTCACTGGATCACTCCATTCGCTAGAAGTTCTCTAGACTGTGACGGCCACAGGAAGAGCCCAGTATTTACCCAGAGTCAACAGGCACCGGGGCAAGGATGCGAGTAGGGACAAAAGCAGCTCGGATTAGTCACCAGCTCCTCCATCCACCCTCTGCCATGGTGAGATGACAAGACATCAGAAATGTTACTTCTCCTTTTCTGGTGTAACCAGTCCAGGCTCACTGGTTAGAAGAAAACAGTTTTGGTGCAAGACTGCAAGAGGCTGCAGGAATTAGGGGAACTGCTGGTCAGGGCTGCAGAGGAGGTGTACGTAGGCAATGGTTAGAGCAAAGTGTCGGTCCTCTCCAAACCTGGACTGGACACACTGTGGAAGAATTTGGTGTAGGAGAGCAAAAAGTAACCTAATCTGTGGGAAAATACAAGGAACTACTGAAAGTTGGGCCATGATATTTGTAAGAAGAGTGTACTGCACCGAGGCCAGTGCCAGCTTTGCCAGAGCTCAGGGCCAGGCCAGTTCTGGAAGGGAACAGGGAGCAGTGGATGTCACTCCAGAGGAGGCTGGATGTCAGCACAGCAGCCGTGCTGGGGGCCCAGGGAGCAGCAGCGGCAGCTGGCAGGATGTACCCAGGCAATAACATAAAAAAGGGGCCCAACAGTAACACTTGAGAACAACACCTCCTGGAGATGTTAAGTCACAGTTGAAGCTACCCTGTCAGAAAGGTTCATTAATATCCATTACAAATTATTCATTTAGCCCTGAATTTAATCAGTAATCTTTTACTTCACCACAATGTAGATATAATACTGTTTCAATTCCATTATGAAGTCATATTCTGGTGTGGTCCTAACCAAAGTAGACTGAATATTTAGGAATATCACTGGCTAAATGTTCACAGATAAATGTTCACAGATATTTTAAGATGCATGTCTTTAACAGCTGACACTCATTAAAAAAAATATTTTTCAATTTTGAAAGATATAAAAGCATCAAAGAAAGTATTGATTTCATATCCATTCAAATGGTTTGTGAATAGGTTTTCTTGTACTTCTTATCCAAAGTTTGTTAGGTACTAAGATGGCATTTTCAAGACATAAAGCTTCCTCTCTGTCATATAATCAAATCTTTACGTCCTTCTCTTTCTGGCTTATAATGGGAAGTCATAGCCTCCTGTTTATAAGATCATAAAGGCAGTTACATGACAAAAATTGCAGCCACTAGTAATGATACTGTTTGTTATGAAATTGTAAAACATTCAAGTATATGTGGAATTGACTTTAATTAAATCTTGCCAAAAGAATAAATTTTCAAAGCACAACGCCCACAGCATGCAGGACAAGGCAGTTGTGCTCTTCTAAACAAAGGCACTTCATGTCAAATTAATTTCCTCTAAAATAGATTAATAACTCTTCCTGCTGTACCTCATTATATTTTCCAACCTAAGCCTAGGAAAGAAGGGGGGGGGGGGGAGAAAAGAGAGGGAACAAGGCTAACCAACTACTCTCATAAAAATTAATGATTGTAAAAACTGAATGAAACTCCCATTGTGCCACAAGACGGATATAGTATCAGGAGATTAATGGGACATGAACCCTTTCTTTCTGAAATCTCTGTTTCAGAGATGGACCATCTCAAAAACAACTAAAAATCTTTATTAAAAAGATCTGATTCCTTACATGAATAGAGTTGGAGCCTCAGTTCATTCCCTAATGGACTTGTAACTCATAATATGTAGAAAATGTGTGAAACATTAGGTGGAATTCTCTCTCTCATCCAAAAAGCACATCTCATACCTTTCTAAACTCGTGCTTTTTAAACAGATCCTCTTCTTCCATTAGTAGTGTTTGATTTTATTATTTCACATAGTTATGGGTGAGACACGTTAAACCCAAAGCTAGATTGTTTATTAGACACATAAATATTTATCTTCTGATTCACACAAAGTCACCAATTGTTTCTTTATGCTGTTCTTTTACACTGTACATAAGACAGAAAAAGAATAAAGCTCCAGAGCCGTACAACCTAAAGGCAAAGAAATATAAGAAATAAGTATGGTGAAGACTTTCTGTATCCCAGGTGCGCTATGCAGTTTTCTTTTCTGGGAATAGGGTAAATAAGCAAAGAAGCAGGAAAGAAAAATGTGTTTCACTTTGGGGAACACCTACACAAGAAGTTGCAGAGAAATCTACAACAGCTGTCAAAGATAACCCATAAATCTCTTGTACATTAATACATCCCCTGTACAGACGTCTTACTGCACACAGGTACTTTTTTGCTTATGAGTATATGTTTGTTTACATACCTAAAATTAATGTTAATGAAAATCAATTGTTGGGTTCTCAAGTGAGTAAAAAGCAAATGTCAGATTTGTATTAGCCTGCACAACCTCAGTTCTTTCCCTTTGCATTTCTGTTCTTTTTATTGAGTAAGGCAGGCATTCTGTGGGGAAAAAAAACCCTCATAAGTGTATATTTAGAGTCAATAACACACCGTATATGCACAGAGCTTCTGACTTGAAACTGGGAAATGGCCAAGTAGATATGTTCATTTTCTAATTTTTGACTATTTGAAAACTTACAGGTCTTCAGTCTGTGGCAAGGAGATTATTAACCTAAAAAGAGGATGCGGTTCTGGTTCCAGGTTCAGGTTCTGGAAGAACTTGATCCAGTTTCAAGGAGTTTCTGCTACGATGAAGAACATCACTCCCATGCAACTTCCAGAAGAGAAGCTGGAGCTGCATATGAATTTGAGGAACAGATTCAAGAAGGCAGACTGGCCTACCTGGTTTTCACTTTGTCCCCTCCATTCTCAGCCTGATGCCAGCTGTTCTGACAAGTCCCAGTGCAGTAATCTTTGTTACTACTGCTCTTGCAGTGGTATATTTCAGGCCTATAAAAGTTCTCTTTGCTTCACTATGGCTTCATTAGACTGCTAAAACTTTCCTAGGAAATGCAACTGAGGATGGAGACATCAATTTTTTAAAGGTGCATAATTGAAAGAAAAGCAATTAAAATACATATGATGAAAGGTAGAGAATAAAGCTTGAGAGCTTTCTCCATTACAAATGTCAAAAGTTCAAATAATCACTTAAGAGATGAAAGGTTCTAGAGAATCACCAAAATATATATAGGAAATATAAGCAAAACCACACAGAAACCTAATGTAAATTGTTAAATAAAAAATAAGGAAGTACGTATTAAATTTTCTTGTTTCTGCTCTGAAGATTCAAATTAGATTAAACTTCAAAACACAGTTCAATTTCATTATGAAAATCAGGTTGTCTGCCTTACTCAATGACTTCATTGTATTGCCTGTGGTGAGGTGCTGAGCAGCTGCATCTTCCATAGCTAGCCAAAAAAATAAAAATTAAAAAAAAAAAAAAAATCTGATTACCATATAGGAAAGCTTGATGGACATGTAAAGGATATGTAAAGGCATAGAAGAGAATCAGGACTGAGAGTCTTCATTCACAAGTGGGTCAACATCTTTCTTCATTATGGACCCATAAAAAAAGAAAACATACTAAAAACATCTGAGTTCTTCTTAACAAAAAACTCTAACCAACCTGTTGTAACATATATTTAATTCAAAAAGGGAGAAAAACAGTCTGTTATTCACAGTCTCAGTTGCAACAGATAACAGCACTATCCTGTATTGGAACAAATGTCTGTAGCCACGCTGAGGATCAGTACAAAGGGTTAATAAGGATATCTTTGTGAGCAAATGAACACATGCGAAATGTTCTACAAAACATGTTTTAACTCTTTTAACAGATAGATCCTTCTTATCCCATCAAATGTGTGCCATGTATCATTTATTTTATTAATTGTGAGCTGTATTTCTTCCATCCTGCATTCTTCCTATTTCATTTTATTTAGTCCCTGTGCTAGTGAAGCAATAAAAACTTTCTTAAGCCAAAAAAGTACTAAGTAACAGAAACATTTACTTTCTCTGAAGATAATTCTACGCCATAGGTTATTTCCAGCCTACAAGGAACTGATAAAAAATACTGTATTAGGGAAGATAGCAGGATATAAGCAATGACCCTGGAATTTAAAGTGAAGCAAGAGACTGGCAACAAGTCAACTACCTGCTACCCTGTATGCAACAAATGAGCATTTTCAAAACCCAGCTTGTTATTCAGCTAATGTAAATCATTGGCTTGGACCAAGAAACATATTCCAATTAGGAACTATCACATGGGATTCTACAATGAATGCAATTATTTTTTTTTCAGTATTACTCATCAAAACAATAGATAAAAAAAAAAAATTAAACATTTTTGAAGAGCATACCCACAGCTATTACTACCTTTTCTTTTCTATGGGCAGATGTGAAGAGAAAATTGGCCAGTGCTGAAAGTTATGTTCAGCCAGTAATGAAGCCATGCAATTCACACATACTCAGCAAATATGCAAGTTATGCTTCGTACAGAAAACACAACCCACCAAATTCACAGACTTCAGTAAAAATGGTGCAAAAATGGACCTCAAAAACTGTCCTAAGCTGACAGCCCTCAGATGACAGCTCTCAGATGATACTCAGTGGCAGGGAACCTACAATATTCCCAGGAGATTTATTCCAGTACTACATTATGCTTACAGCTCAAATATTTTTCCAAATGTGTAAACTGAATTTTTCTTGCTGCAAGTCAGACAGATTACTTCTTGTCTTATCTACCCTGAACCTGTAGGAAAGGTCACCTCTTCTCTACAATAAAACTGTGTTAACTTTGGGCAGTAATCGTGACACTATTAAATACCTAAGTTCAGTAAGCATTCACAGTCTCAATCTTTTTTTATACGTCATGCTGTCTCAACCATCTCCTGTTGGTCCATATCTTTCCTGAAGTTCATTCAGTGCCCAGAATAGTGCCCAGCATTCCTGTGAAACGCTTTCCAGTACTAGACAATGCAGTCATATCACTTTACAGATCCATATCTGTAGTCGGTTGTTCCTGCTAAATTGCAATACCTTGTGTTGTCTTGAAGAGCTTTGTATTATTTTCATATCATATCTCCAATCTGTTAAGACCTGCTGAATTCTAATCCTTCCTCCAAAATAATTTAATTATCTCCTGGTTTCAGGTAGTCTGAAACAGCAATAATTCAAGTGGTTAATAGAAGTTTTTAATAACACAAGATCCAGATGCCTTACATTTCAATTTTGAAAAAAATAAGTGAAAACTACTCTGTGTATTTGTACAACTTTTGCACCCATGCTATAGTACTTTTCTCAAGAACATGTCTCAATAGCTTGTTTATAAGTAAGATGGGTGAAACAGTGTCAAAAGCCTGTCTGAAGCTAAGATATATGGTATCTACAATTTATTTCTGTAGAGAGATCTCTCACATTACAGATTTATTGAGGAAATTGAAGATAAGTGTCTGTCTTATAATCCCCATCTCCTTTTCCCTTTCCTACCTCTTCAAAGATGCACACTGTATTAGCCTGGTTTTAGCCTTCTGGTATTTCATATACCTTTCAGAAATTATCAATTAGAACTTTTCTGAAATTGCCTCAGACAGTGCTTTACAAATCCTAAGATGAAAGAGTTCTCCAAGGTCCTAATTATTTTGTTATGGTCAATATGAGAAATTACACTTTAAGGAAAAAAAAACCAGTATATACCCCAGTTCTGTATCACTATATTCTAGGACAGAAGGGCTTAATTTCTACTTTGTGACAGTTAGGTACTGATCATAACAGCATGTCAGGACCACAGTGGCTCATACAGAGCTCTCCACTTGCAATTTGGGCCACACAGAAAATATGATGGAAAAAAGGAAAAATTCAGGAAAAAAAATGTGTTAAATGAAATGTCGCATTCATAAAAATGTATCCAGTTCTATTCCAAACCTGATAGCAGGACTGAATAAGCACATTTTAAACCATATTGTTTAATTTCCAACACTTCATTTTCTGTTCATCTGAATCACAGACTTTGCTCTACAAAACAAATAGTTCCATGACCACACAGGATTTGATGAAGACCGTTTTTTCTGGATTCATGCCTGTTGTTGACTGCTGTTGTGATCATATCTTTTCTAAAATTTGGGAATACTTAAAAGGGCTGTCTCGCATGTGAATTCTCTACTGCCGACCACCAAAAAAGTCCATGCTGCAGCATCTGCAGCAGACAAGATTCTTTGGCATTTTTTTCCTCCTCCTGTCCACAGTTTTCACATTATTTTCATGACTTCAGGAATTCTTTTCCTGCTAAAACTCTAAATCAGGTCATCTTGCTCTCAATAACTAATAAGAGAACACAGAGAGAGTGAATCCTGCAATAAAATGTCTTAACTCAGGTGACATGATCCCACATTTAGAATATACTTATAATGTACCAGGATATTTTAATATTTTTCTGAACCATCTTTTGTTTTTCTCCCTTAATCATCAAGTGTAGTTTAATAGGAAAAGTCTTCCTGACACAAAACTTGAAGATGGCTAAAAAGTAAAACCATCACATCCCAGCAGAGATTTTTTTTCTCACCCTAGCTTTCACCTTCAGTGTCAGGACATACAGAGAGAGAAAGAAAAGACATGGGCACCTGAGGACTTGTCAGCTCAAAATCTTCAAACTAAATTCGATCAGTTCCTTCTGTGAGTTAATAACATGGACTGTGGGAAATACCAGGAGTAAAGTTGCAGACAGAGGTAACCCTGAGATAACACAGCAGTGAGTTAGCACAGCAAGACAGGGGATAACACAGCAGTGAGTTAGCACTGCAAGACAAGACATTCAGCAGATTTTGTTAGTGAGTACAAGATTCAGAAATGCAAGACAGTGTTAGAAAATCAGCCAGCAGCTCACAAATGTTTGCAGGATATAACACGCAGAAAGAAAACTCAGATTTGTGTTCACGGGAAATAAGATCTCTGCTTGATTATCCCAGTAACAGAAATTCAGCAGAAAAGTATGTGCATAATCAAAATAGGGAACAGAGATGGAGTCTGCTTTTTGCTGAGTTAAAAAAAAAAAGAAAGAAAAAAGAAAAAAAAAGAAAATTCACAATTAAGTAGTGAAACACAGAATTTATGCTGCCTACAAGATGAATCTAAAGTGGTTATGGATTATCACTGCTGATCGAACCTTCTTATCAAAACTTCCCAATTAAAAAGTAAATTATCTTATCCTTTTTAACTGGCTAAAAACCCCAGCCTTTTTACATTTAAGAAAATGATTCTTGGCTTTTACCCAGTAAGGGCTTGTATTCACCTGACGGCTCTTTTGCAGCAATTCAGAATGTGATTTTTACAGCAGTCACTATACTGCACTACTTCCTCCTGCAAACACATCTGACACTTAGAAGTCTTTTTATTAAATACATTAGTTTACTTTAAAAGTGAACTCACATTTAGCATGGAGTAAAAAGGCACATGTACACAAGGAAATAAAAAAAAATAAGCCTCCATTCTTATGCCCTGAGGATGGCAGGGTAGAGATGAACTTGTTTGCACCCAAATGAGGCAGCCATGCACAGACTGTCAATGCAAATTGTCCCTCACCTCTGCAAACTGGTAAATTGTGACCGCATGTTGTTTGGGACATTTGTGATTTGACACTGACCAAAAAACATACTAGGGACCATGATAACAGTTTAGCAATATGATCACACAGCAGTGCTCAAGGTCTGTCCCCTGATCGTGCTTGGTTTACTGCTACAAAGCCAGGCAGATCCTGATGGGGAGTTAATGCAGACTAGCTGGATATTGTGATTGCATAGCCTACCTTACTGTACACTAATTTCTCTTTTAAACAAGCCTTAGCCAGGGAACAAGGACCAAAATCTGTTTTACAGGAGATAAGTAACACCAGTGAATTTTCTGACCGAGAATCTATGATAAAATTGACTAATGACACAGAACAAAACCTGAGGGTTACATTCAAAACTGACAAAGCTTGAAATCAAAACCTAGCTCTGACATGTCTTCACTCTGACTAGGTCTGAAGGCTTTAATAATTTAGTCATGTAAAATGGCTTTATTAATATTTAAGCTCAAAGATGGGTAGACATGTAGAAAATAACATTAAAACCATGGGGTATTTTTTCTTTATTTCCTCTTTATTCATGTTTTACAGCTGTAAATATCGATAGAGACATATTACATTTTAAATGTATATGCTGCCTGGCATACTGGACAAAACCTAAAAGTGACATCATCTACATGCTATGTCATATAAACAACTGCCTAGCTGGTTACTCTTAAAATGTGACTGCTCAAATCCATGTGCATACATACACACATGCACAGAAACAAGATTGATATTTCCTTAGCACGCACATATTAACTTTCTCTATATGCAATATCAACAGAAATTCTACAAATTCTTTAACATCTGAAATGAGATGTGTTTATTCTTTAGCTTAATTATAATCTAGGGGAAGATTTTTTTTTTTCTTAAGAGGTCATTTAAAAACAAAAGCATGCATAAGAGCTAATTAGTGTTTCTTTCACTGATTTCCTTCTCTTTGTTCAGACACACATACAATTCCCAATCACAGGCACCCTCTTTGCATCAGCCTCTGCAGGACTGGTTTTCAATCACACAGACAGCTAGGCAACAGAGCTAGATATATATTTTTTTTTTAAAGTCTAATTCAGAAACATACATAGCTGTCCTGTTCCCTGAGAATATGATGAAGGCAGTCACACTAAACTTAAATGTACCTGTTAGCTGAAGTCACTCTGATGTGGACTAATTGGCAGAGATAACTGTTAAACGATGTTAGAAATTTTTTATTTCTGCAGACTGGCTGGAAACAGGTTGTGGGGGGTTTTTTGGAGGGGAAGGGTTGTGGGGTGGCTTTTTTTTTTCCCCCGCATAAAATCAAGGGTGGAAGACAAATTACACTGAAAAAATAAAATTACTAAAACTTTTATGTATTTAATCCTTAAACTAAGACTGAATCAATATAATTTTTATTACATAACATCTTAAAGCACAAAGGAAATATTTGGGATGAGATGGGTGTGATCATCCAAGTTAGCCACATCTATTCCAGGAAATAAAAGGGTGAGGGCACGGGCCCAAGCACTGGCATGCAATTGTCCATACTGTTTGACATTTAGTGAGCTCCATGTTGCAACATTAGTGCAGGCTTCCTCCCAGTGCCTGGGTATAATTTGGGGGTTAGCTGAGCCCCAACAGACACCTTTTATGAAGTCACCCTGTTTTGGGGGTATAAGAGAATCCAGCTGGAGGGATACGATCTGTGTCATGCCAGTTGGCCTCAGGCCAGAGCACAGCCCCTGTATAATTTCATATATCAGTCCGGCTATAGCTGTTAGTTAATAGAGGAAAACACATGAGAAAATGTGATCATAGTGGGATTCCTCCATGCTTCTTCCCTGGGACACCGAAAAGGCTTGATGTCCTTAACAGAGGTGAACAAACCTAGAACTAGACCTAAGAGAAGCCTCTTTGGGAAAGTCAGGACCATTGAGCCTGTGCTTTTTATGTTAGACCACAGCATACAACTAAAATTTTCCGTTTAGATTGTCATGTCCCATGTGCATTATCTCAAGAGCACTTTGTCTTTCTGTTTACTTCACACTCAGGAAATAGCTATGAAACTGTATTTAATCTTAAATCGGTTGAGTGTTACCTTGAAAGTCTCTTTCCTGACATAGTGAGACAAATCCAAAGAAATTCAAATGTTCATACCACCGCAGAAGGCATGGAGAGGATGAAATCTTGCTTCTGAGCCACTGAACTCGCAGAGGTACGAAGGCAATTTGCTGTGTTCTATAAAGATGACATTACCAAGCAGTAATATTGTAAAACTACTAACAACACTTAAAAGAGCAAAAGAACAGCTCATCTACCCATGAACGAGGTATTACAACCACGTTCGTAACTGCAAAGTAAGACAGGGATTGGCATTTGAAGGAGAGAGTGCCACTGAATGCAAGAGCTCAGCACCACGTCTGGGCCGGCAGGATCAGCCCCGGGGCCCCGGCAGCCACCGGGCACACGGAGTTGTCCTGCTGCCACCTGCAGATGAGCAGACGGCATGACAAAGATTGCAGGCTACTGCGAAAGGAAAGAGCTCTGCAAAAACGGGTAGGAGCTGTATCCACGGGACCAGGACTTACCGACACGTGAATGACCCCAGCATCTTCTCGGCAGAGCAAAAGCACAGGCGATAAAGAGCCGAAGTCTCAAGAACCAAGCTGAATCTGGAGATTCATTTTCAGATACATAGGCTTTTATGTCAAAGTCACCAGCTCAAATCCAGCTAACAGCAGGTCATCAGTCTACAGAGGCTCTTGTAGGTACTCGTGGGAGGTGAGGCTTCCCCAGTTCCGTATGTGAAATACCTAATACTGATAGTCTCAAAGTGAAACACACTTTGCCATTCTCTTACAGACCCCCTGGGCTTTAAGGACGACTTCTTGAAGCACGTTTGTGTAGAAAAGCATAGGAGACTTTTTTACACAGCTCACACTGGAGATCTTATATACTCAGTTCGCCTTAGAAACAAAAAGTAGGAAAGCTTAAGTAAAGCCCATCCTGGGCAACAGTAACGTGGAAGCTGAGCACAGGCAGTTCAAATTGTGATAACAAAGCTTCGTGATGAAGTCCACAAGGCAATAGGAGATATGCAAACACGGTGGTGTGTGCACTGTTGCGGAAGATGAGAATTACACAGCCTTAAGCTGCATGTAAAATTTGTCCTGGGCTGCAGAAGGGCCTTTTTATTAACTTGCACAGTGAAATGTTTAATAATGTTTGTAATTTTCTTACAAACATTTTAGACTCCATATGCAAGGCTAGATCAAACCTTATGGGTGGATAAAGTGTATGCAAGTAACAAAATCAACGTACGATAAGCCAGAAGGATGCTGTAAATCACAGATGAATACTGCCCCCAAAATTTCTTTAATCTTTAGACCAAAGACTGTGCTGGTGATTTTTTTTAGGTCTGATTTGTTTAATAATGTACACACAGTAACAGATGCTATAGCTTGCTCCTTAAGAAACATAACTGTATTTTTTGACAGCAAATTACTGTTTGGCTAAAAATGATAAATGCTTGGAAAAAATTGTTGGAATGGAAAAAGGGTATAATTTATGATTATGTTTATATAACGTAATTTATTTATAATTTAAATGAAGATCTTTTATTGAATTTCTAGTGAAGAACACACATAAATTATTATTAGATGGAAATTTTACAAAATATGGCCAAGGAACCAATGCCACTAAAAAGCAGACCCAAAATCCAGAGCTCCAACAATTCAATTTTTTGTCAGTTCTAGTTATCGTGGTTTTCATTATGCGTGAAACGTTACTTGACTATCCACGTTTCATTCACTGTTGAATCATCTGGTGGCAAAACCAAAGCAAAGACATTCAAAAATACCACACAGAGGTGAAGCTGCTTCTCCATGTCACGACCCGCTCTGGAGAGGCCAGGGCGGGGTGGTGGCGAGCCGGCCGGGAATTCCCTGGGGCTGAAGGAAGGGGCCAGGCCAGCCGAGGGCCGGCGGGAGGCTTTCTTCCCGGCGGGAGCGGCCCGAGCTCGGGCCACCGGTGTGACAGACAGCAGGCGGCGGGGTCTGCCACAGCAGGAGCGGGCGGGAAACTCCCTCAGCGAACCGTGTCACCCGCGGGAACCGGGCCTCACCCCACCGCTACCGCCGGCCGGGCTCCGCTGGGGAGCGGAGCGGAGCGGAGCGGGGCAGGGAGGAGAACGCGGAGAGCCCTCCCGCCGGGGCGGGGCGGGGCGGGGCGGGGCGGGGCGGGGCGGGGCGGGGCGGGGCGGGGCGGCAGGTTGGCGGCGGACCCCCCGGCTGACCGGGGGGCGGCCGGAGCCGCTCCTCGGCCCGGCCCGGCCCGGCCCGGCCCGGCCCGACCGACGCTCCGCGCCCGGCGCCTGAGGCCCGCGGCTCCTTCACCGCCCGGGACGGGGACGGAGACGGGAAAGGGGACGGGGACGGGGACGGCAAAGGGAAAACTTGCCCCGCCACGACGCTGGAGACATTCCCTCCTGCAGTCCCTCACACTCTATCATCTCCCTCAAAGTGATACGAATTTTTAAAGGTAATTTCCTAACTAAGTATCCAGCTGCCACTTAGCACGTTTTACTATAAATAACTGTGGGAATCTGCACCATCAATAAACATATTGTGTTTCTATGTGCTACAGCCATTCTAATTTCGGATATGTCTCTTCATCATCTCTCATCTTCAGGTATATTGCTCTGGACTGAAAAGAAAATACATCCCAAAAACAAAGGAAAGCCTAGTGTCTGAAACTTCTTACTTTCTACATAAGGTTTTTGTCAGGATATAGTGAAATTAAAGGTCCAAAATGATAAAAAGATAATAAAAATACAATAACCCTCTTAAGAAGAACTGATGAGCACTTGGTGTTCTGCTTTATATATTCATGTACCTGCTTTTACATTACACAAAAAAAAGATGAATGAAGAGTTTCTCTAACATCTCAAACTGATAAAACCACTTCAATTTCTTTAAATCTTGTTTACAGTCAGTAAACATTTGGCTAAGAAGTCTCTTAGCCTCCAATGATAGATTCACTAAGTTTCTGCTAGAATTAACAAGCCTAATAGTTTAAAAACAAATTCACATTGAGAAATTTATAATTTCTCAACAGCTTAGGCAGTTATTTTAATATTGTCACTTCCTAACTTTTATGTGGCAAAACAATTAATGATCCATAATAAAGTTAAAAAAAATATGGAGAATCAAGGTTATGGTTTTTAATCCGAAAAATGATACCAATAGTCTTTTCTTTTTCCTGTTGTTTCCTTTGAAATTGGAATTGTCCTATTTTAAAACCAAATCTATCTCTAGTTCTCTTTGTTTCACAATTTACTTGTATTCTATTTTCCATTGTTATAACTCAAAGATAAAACATGAAATTGAGTTTATGGAAAACACTTTTTTTAAGTCAGAGTATGGAAAGTTTTTTCATCTGTATATTTTTACAGGATTATCATAAACCTCATTTTGTAACTCTATTTCCAATATTTTTCTCTATCTTGGCATCACTGGCTGACTGCTAAATCCAAATTATCATGAACAAATTCTGCCTTTTATTTCTCTTTCGAGCTGCACAGAGGTGCTTGGCTGTACAAACTTCCAAGTAGATTCCTTACAGGAACTACAACATGTGATGCTACAGATCTAGTGAAAACCATAACAGAGACTGGCCAGGAAGAAAGTCAAGTCGTATCATCTTGTGCTTTCAGTAGCACATTTACATAACACTGCAGCAGGAGGAGCAAGGCACATATCCCATTTTAATCAAAATATTTGGATTATAATATGCCATGCTGCATGAAGATTTATATTTCTCAGATTTGGCAGAATCACAATTTCAAAGTCACATATTTAAAGAATTCCAATGCTACATTCTTTGTGTTTATATTTTAAAATTACCTGACTATTTTAAAGCACTTCTCATTCGTTATAGAACGTGCTACAAAAAGTGAAACCATCTGCTTATGAAATCAAGTATACATCTATTTTATGATTTTATGTGACAAGAACAATCCACTCATTTTTCTCCATTTAATCTTCTTTCTGGCACTGTTCCCCAGCTCCCTTTCTCCTTCTCCTCACATTCTCCCACCTTCAGCTTTTTTATTTTTCAAGTCCATGTACTCTCTGGTTAGTTACCCATCCGCTTCTTCACCTTTTACCTCCTCTTTTGTTTATAAATCTGGGAACTGATCTCCCATATACCAAAACAACAGACAGCCTGAGCACTTTCTTTAGCAAGATGTCTCTATTGCTTACCTCTCTGTTGTGCTCTTTCTTTGGAGGAGAAGGTACAGGACCAGGCAAGAAGACCTAATTCAGCAAAGGAGATGGCAAAAAAGGAGTCAGGAGACATCAGTGGACTGGAAATCAAGAAGTAGCCTTTAACAAATGCAGTTGAAATGTGTGTTAGAACAGGCCACTGTCCAGTTTTGAGGTAAATTTGCAGTCCCTTTAAAAACCCTGATCCTAGGCTATAGTTCCTCCTAGTCTGGATTGTGAAATTCCTGAATAACTCTAAATCAGAGGTCTAAATATATCTTAAGCCACCTCTAATATACAGTTTAAATTTAAGGCAATGTTTCTCACAATAAGAGTGGCTGAGCACTGGGATACGATTCCCCTAAAGGCTGTGGAATCAGTGTTTCTGAGATCAGCTGGAGAAGGCTCCAAACAAGCTGACCCAGTTTTGGGAACGGCTCTGCTATGAGCAGTGGGTTGCACTACATGACCTCTGAAGGCATGCTCCAACCTAAAGTATGTTATAATTCTTTTATACCTGAGAGATGGTTAGACAAGTGACCATAGGCATGTCTCTGTTCTTACCTGCTTCTGCTTGGAGACAGGGCAAGGAAGATTGAAAGAATATTGCAAGGTCGTGGATGCTAAGCATCCAGCTTCTAAAATGGATTGAGGACTACTTTTACTTTATCTGCCAAGAAGCAAGACAATATGTAACAGGAGATGTTGGAGCATGAAGTGTCTTCATTCCTGGAACAGCAGTAAACCCAAACCAGAAACCCCAAACTTGATTCCTTTTATAATGGATGGCTTTAGCCCCTGAGTACTATACAGATGTGGCAGCCTTTCTGTCTGAGACGGAACACACAAACCCTGAAGAGCCCAAATAGAGTTAAATGCAACACCTCTTACCAAAATATGCAGTTAATTTCATGAAGGCCTAGTTTCATAACAGATGAAGACCAAGTCAACAATGGTGTGAACAACTGAAGCGCTCTGAACTGCAGCTGTACTAGTTTGAGCGCTTAGCTGTTGAAACCACCCTATGGAGCACGGTACGATCAATTGTTTTATTTGCCTTTGTGAAAGTGCATATAGGATGGTCAATTATAAAAGAGAAAAGTATCTTCTTTTCCAAAGAGTTTTGGTCTTACTCTTGTAAAGTTTCATTTGTAGAAGCCTATTTTCAAACATTCCTTGAGAAAAAAGATAGTGAAACAAAGTATACTAACTCTGAAATGTCACCTTAAGAATTAGTTTATCAGAGCCTGCTTATTGAGATATCTTTTGTGATTATGGTTTATGCTGACAGTTTCAAATTAGAGGGTGCAGTTGATTGAAATGAGCTAATTCAATTTATAAATGCAAACTGCAGAAAAGAAATAGCTTATTTTAGGTCCAAAATGCATTTTATTCTACCTGTCCTAGTTTCAGCTGGGATAGAGTTAATTGTCTTCCTAGTAGCTGGTACAGTGCTATGGTTTGGGTTCAGTATGAGAAGAATGTTGATAACACACTGATGTTTTCAGTTGTTCCTAAGTAGTGTTTAGTGTAAAGTCAAGGATTTTTCAGCTTCTCATGCCCAGCCAACAAGAAGGCTGGAGGGGCACAAGAAGTTGGGAGGGGAAACAGCCAGGGCACCTGACCCAAACTGGCCAAAGGGGTATTCCATACCATGTGACGTCATGTCCAGTATATAAACTGGGGGGAGTGGGGCTGGGAGGAATCACCGCTCAGGGACTAATGGGGCATCAGTTGGTGGGTAGTGAGCAATTGCATTGTGCATCACTTGTATATTCCAATCCTTTTTTTATTATTATTGTCATTTTATTACTGTTGTTATCATTATTAGTTTCTTCCTTTCTGTTCTATTAAACTGTTCTTATCTCAACCCACGAGTTTTACTTCTTTTCCTGGTTTTCTCCCCCATCCCACTGGGTGGGGGGGAGTGAGTGAGCAGCTGCACGGTGCTTAGTTGCTGGCTGGGGTTAAACCACAACATACCTTAATTAGGAGAATATGTAAAGCAAACGTGGGGAAAATAGCTTCCAATTTATCATAAAAATTAAAACTAGTAGTTTATAAGATCAGTCTTTAAAACAAGCAATGGACAATTTGAGAGTATTGTTCATTATTCAACACATATGTCTCTGTAGGTATCATGCAAATTCCCTGAAATTAAGACTCTGAAAAGTCTGTTCATTTTCAACTGCTTGAGCAGCAGAAAAAAAGGCTAAGTTAAGGGCCCTATACATGGCACGGGCAGGAATTACTGCTTTACAGTTTAATATTGATCTTCCAGGCAAATATTAATCCTCATGGCAAAAACCAGCCTAGTGGATTATTTCTCACCAAGTAGCGAAAATCTTGCAAAGAAGAGAAAGATTAGATCCTCTTAAATACTAGTAAATGACATTGTTTATGGGATGATTGCTTGCTTCACTGACACAAGAGTCTTTGGAAGGAGAGAACAGGAGCACTCTGAGCTAACGAATTGGTTTGTATGTATAGAATATACAACAGATTTATATCCTCTGTGATGGGAAGAAGAAGGACATATTTCATATATACTAACTTGCAAATTATACCCAGTCCTTGCCACAACTGTTGTAATATATTCAACCTCCATTAACATATCTGTGACCAGGAGATCTACGTACGCTAACAGAAATAAAGCAGATGCTGGCTAGAAACAGCAGATTATGTTCTAGAAGTAACATTAAGTTAGACTATATCATACATTCAATTTCTTTCAATTTCACTATAGCCCGTATAGAGGAATACTATTAAACTGGGCTTAATTCCTTAAAGTCTCATAGGAGTGGGAATTGCACTGTGCTTGAGCCAAATTCTTTGACTGTTGGAGGTTTTTTTTAGTAGCAGACATTTTATTTTATTTCAGTTCAAACAAAATCACAGATACAAAAAGGGAACTCAAAACAGATATCCTAGTTTCATGAAGAAAATTCTTCACTGAATTTGTAAAGAAAAAGAAAGCAATACTAAATAGAGTCTTGTTCCACTGCGGGGGTGCGGGGTTTGGGTTTGGAAACGATTCCTTTCCTTTTCTGTTGTTTGAATTTACTCCCGGATATTTTCAGCCAAGGGGTTTTTTTTGTTGTTTTTTTTCTTGTAGTCAGATTAGTTTGCCTTAATATTCTATAACAAAAGTGCCTTTAAAAGGTGCAAAACTAGTGAAGCCTACTGTTGATTGCTAAACACAAAATTTAGCAGAATCTTCCATTTAAAGTTTTTAATTTCCATGGGTTTTTTCCAGAATTTGCTGACAGACTCCATGTTTAATTAGCATCTCTGAAACCTTCTGAAGAACAAGAAGGAAGAGGAACATAACCTATCAATTGAAAGATCCCTACATGCATAAGAGAGAAAACTATCTCAATGGCCTTGACAGAGTTTCTCTGTCCTTTACCCACAGAATACAAAGCTCTACAGTACAAGCATGAGAGGACAGAGTTATGATTTGAGTATGGGTGCAGAGATCTGCAAAGTAACCCTCTAAACTGCTTTTGAGGGAGCTCTTACCACCCTGATGCAGCAGGCATTGAGACCTCAGGCTGCATCAGAAGTTGGGTAAGGCTGTGCCTCCAGCCCAGGAAGGAGAAAGCTATTCCATTTCATCAGCCTGGCGTAGGTGGTACATAGTATTAAATAGTAAAACAGACTCCCCAAATTAAAAAGATCTATGACGCAAAAGTAAGTCTTTGAAGAGGATTAAGAAATGGCCGTGACCCTGAATTGCCATACTCAGGCACCTCTATTTCAAACCATGCTGCCTGGAAACTAGGAACCCAGCACTTTCTCCAGTGAGCTGAGTCACCTTTACTGGTCTGGTTCACTTCGCCCTGATGTTGCTAGAAGTGAGGAGCAGCCAATCTGAGGTTCACGAGAAAAACCAAATAAATGCGAAAAGACATAGATTCTGGAAATATTCAACTCCTTCTACCAGAGTTCATACTGAAAACCATACTTTATGCTGATATTTCCAATGGCTTTGTGACCTCCTTTGAAGTAGTGTTTGTGATTTGGTTATGGCATTTTGAGGCCAGAGGCAACTGGAAGTCTATGACCAAGTAAAGGATAAACCAGAACTGTTCTATAGCGTTTCTAAGTTGTCTTCAGCAGAATTTTTTTTTTTCACTGAATATCATTTTTTGTTCAAAGCAATAGCAAGGATGAATATCCTGTATGTGTGTGCACACATCTCATTGACAAAGGAAATAGCTTGCTCCTGCAACCAAAAACTTTCCCAATCACACAGAAGCTAAGACAGTAAAATGATTTTTTTAAATACAATGACAAGCTACTAAATAATTACTATAGACAGATGATAGCCATGAGAGTAAGGAAGCAGTCCAATTATCCTAGCTTGTCATAGGAGAAATAACAATCTCAGAATTAATACAGAGTACGCTAGATTAAAAATTGTTGCCTGCCTGCCATTATTATCAAGAAATGCAAGGTGTATAGCATTCCCCAACAGCCAGAGGTTATTAGAAGCCTGCTAAATTATAAATACCCTCTGGAATTCATACCTTCTCCCTCTGCCTTAAAGAAAACACATACCACAACTTCCAGGGCAAGAGGTAAGGCTGCTCTTCTTCCCTCACATACACTGGGAGGGAAGCTGAAGAGGTGCCAGAGTGAATAGAGCAAGAGAAAGTTAATTTTGCACATTCTGGGACTTCACAATGCCAATATATGCTCATATAAATATACATTTCAAAAATGCACCTGGGTCTGCTTTAAAACACAGTAAAAGCAGGACCAAAGCCAGCCAGCAGCAATGCCTGAATGAAACAAGCATGTGACGTACGGAGCCCTGAGAAGCAGGTATCCAGAGCTGAGACGTATTGCAGAAAGTTGCACTCTTGGCTTGGGAAAGAAGAGGAAGGAGTGCAGCTTGCTGGGGCTCTGCAGCACCTGTCTGGGAGTATGGGGCTTGCTTGCACTGCTTTGTGCTCACAGTTTTCAAAATTTCATGCTTCACACACAATGCAGTCCATGGCTGTTACATGGGTGGATATATTTGTCATCATGTCTGCTGAGCACATTTAAACATGCTATTCTCCATTATGTTGTCATTTTTAGGTAGGTTCAGGTCGACTAATACAATCGCGATCCACAGTTTTGTGGGGGAAAACAAAAGCACACTCGGCAACTACCAAACTGCAAAAAAACCCAAGAATAAGCAACTTTCATTTTCAAATACTTTTGGCAGCCATGAACCATTAGTTTTGCCCTACAATGACATTAAAAAAAAATAAATCACATGCTTGGGAAGGTGCATGAATTGGCAGTCATAGATTGTACCCAGCCCCAAGGTCATGGCTTCCCTGCTCCTCGTCCAGGGAAATGGTGATGTAATGACAGAAGCAGAAGAGATTCAACCATCTGGGGAAGTTCAACAACATTGCTCTAGAGTACGCTTTTACAGCAGTTGCAGACATCTGTAGTAATCATCATGTCCCATTTTATTTGTTTTATATCCTTCCATTTAAGATTACGGTCAGAAATAAACCTACCAAATTTACCTCTGAAACGGGTAAGCCTAGGGCATAGCTTCCATTGCCCATGGTTCATTAACATATCCTCACATTATGAGTGAGTTTAGTTTTATTCTTTTATATTATTCATGCTACAACAGAACCAAAATAGAAATAAGCATTGCAATGGATACACAAGACAAGAAGATAGCCACTATTCTGCCATCACATTGATTCCTTCAGAATGAAATCTTTAATGGTATGTGTGTATAAGCTATAATAAAGAAGTATTTTAGTGCAAGATTACCTAGTACAACACAGGTTTCAATTTGTACAAGTCCTGCTGTCATAGAATGATGCCATTATTTGCAGTATAAATGTTTACTTCTGAAATGCTCAGCATGAAATTTTTCAGATTTCTAGCTAGTTAACATTTTGGGAAAACACCTGCTATATTTTCTAGTTTTGCTGGCAATCTTCCCTTTTTTAAGTAATTTATGACAATATCAGAGGTTTAAGATTTCTCCCTTTTCTTCTCCAGATGATTCAGCTATGAGGCTCTAGCTCTGCTGCATTTCACAGATGAAGTAGAACCCATTTCATTCTAAACAAGTACAAAACCTCCCCAGGAGGTTCCAGTGGAACATGCTCTGAAGATAAAAACCCACAACAGTATTAAGACTGTGCGCTTAACAGATCAAAATTCAGTTTAGGCACCAAGGTAAAGGGAAACTGCAATTATAACACTCTCCTTGAATACTGGCTCCAATTAAAAAGACAAACAAATTATTGGCTTAATTTTTTATATCCCTGCATCACTGGCATTGATTTGATATGCTAACCTACCTAATATCTGTAGCAAGTGCAAGTTTGTAGGAAGAGAACATTTGAGAAATCAACTTTGTTGCAAAAAAAAAGAGAAAATAAAATATCTACTAAGATTCAAAATACTTATATCATATTAAGAATAAAAAAGCTCACCACTGCCTGCAGAATCCTTAAAAACAGTTTTTGTCAGAAATCTGCAGATTAATAATTATTAACAGAAATTACTGAATACTCATTTGCAAACAAATTGAAAATAACTGCAAAGTGGAATTAATTGGCTACAGTATTTAATAAGTATTTTTTCAAGTCTATCCTAAGCAAAAGTTTAAACATGAAATGTAAATAATTACAATAAAAATACTTAGATCTTACAGTACTTCTCATCCACAGTTTTTAAAGTATTTGAAGAGATGCTTTTAACAGCTTCAATTTACCAAGCAGCTTGCTAGAACCAAGACCTTGAATTTAGTTTGCTTGAGTCTAAATAATGCCTACACAGATAAGCTATCACACATTTGATATATACTATATTGTTTATTATTGATCCACAAAATTGAATTTAGTCATTTTACCAGAGAGCCAATATTATTGTTATTAATTGTATGGAACACAACAGCACTAGACAAGCCAAGGGGAGGAGGGCACCGACTGCTTTTCCTTCCAAACTCTCATCTCCTCTGATACTGCATTTCAAACACCAGCTCCTCTGTCATATTTCAAATACTGCCAAAAATAATTTCTTTAGCATGAAAAGACTTCACTTGAATCCAAATAAAATCATAATAGTCACACTAACTGGCTTTACCAAAGTGCTCTTCATATAGAAAAAGGACATTTTACTTTATTTTCAGGAGGCTCATACAGATTAGGTTAAGCACATATGCAATGGATAATACACTTTCCTTCCAGCCACAGAATAAGCTTCCAAGAGCAGAAGCCTCATGTTTTTCTTTCTTATTTTTCTTAAATGCTTCTAAGGTTTTTAGAAGCATAAAACTAGTTTTGAAGGTACTGTGAAGACATTTCTCACCTCAGAAATGAACGAATTGGACACACAAGTAACAAAGATCCATCACACAACTAGTTACTATTAGAAGTTAAAACACAGACCAAGAAGATCAGTTATCTATTCTGGTAGGTCTATATCCTTCCTCTGCCTGAACTCCAACCATTTCCTAGATCTGCTTTAGGTAGCAGGGCACAGCACCATGATCAGGTTAAAACGCCCTGCTAAGAGTCTGATACATTACCAAAGGAACTGCACCATGCAGAAAGAATCAAAGTGCTTGCACACCCAATCTGCAAGGGAGTCTGGCCAGCCTGGAGTATGAGCTGGCCAATTCAATGCCTATCTGCCCCTGGGTGATAACGCACGTGCCTGCAGATATGACTGTGATGGTATTGCCCTGGTAGCTATACAATAGATGAAAGGTGTCAGCAAGAGGACAGAAAATGATTGTACATACCTAGGTCTCATCACCGAATCACAGAATGATTGAGGTTGGAAGGGACCTGTGGAGGTCGTCTTGCCCAAACCCCCTGCTCCAGCAGGGCAACCTAAAGCCATTTGCCCAGGACTGTGTCCAGGTGGCTTTTGAATATCCCCAAGGAGGGAGACTCCGCCACCTCCCTGGGCAACCTGTGCCAGTGCTGGGTCACCCTCACAGTGAAAAAGTGTTTCTTGATATTCAGTTGGACCCTTCTGTGTCTCAGTTTGTCCCCATTGCCTCTTGTTCTGTCACTGGGCACCAGTGAAAAGAGCCTGGCTCCATCTTCTTTCTTACTTCAGGTATTTATACTGGTGGAAAAGATCTCACTGAGCCTTCTCTTTGTCACCCTTTGTTGGACTCTCTCCATGGTAGGTGTGTCCTTATCTCTCTTGTACTGGGGACCACTGGACACAGTGCTTCAGATGTGGCCTCACCAACGCTGGTAGAGGGGAAGGATCACCTCCCTTAGCCTGCTGGCAGCACTCCTTCTAATGCAGCCCAGGATACCATTTGCCTTCTTTGCTGCAAGGGTGCATTGCTGGCTCATGTTCAACCTGGTGTCCACCAGGACCCCCAGGTCCTTTTCTGCAAAGTTGCTTTCCAGATGGTCAGCCTCCATGGCATACAGCGAGTGGCAACAATTCCCAGTTCTCATTTCTAGGAGTTCCTACTTAAAAATAAATAAACAGAAAAGGAGGGGATCATCTGTGCATGCTGTCTTCTGAATTTTGCAAACAGGTATTTAAATACTTAGGAAAGGCAAAGGAGAGAAAATGACAACACAACACCACAGCAAACTGGAAATCCAAAATAATTCAAGAGGCAAAGATAGTTAATGACACAATACTGACCACTTCAGACCAAGTCCACCTCTTATTCCTGGTAATGTTTACTGATATAACAATATGGATTTCCCCAACTCAGTTTGTTACCCTAAACAAGATGTCCCTATGAAATCTACCCCAGCCTAAATAATCATAATATTGATGCTCGGTAAGAGGGCCAAACCAGGAGAAGTGCTCGAGGCTTCAGACCCTGATGCAGACGGTTTGCTGCTGTGCCCTGTCTGCCAGCTTGCTCTGCAGCCGTCTTGGTTTCAGTCTGCTGTGCCTCCTCTCATGGAAGCCCAGCAACAGTTCTAATTCTTTTAGAAAGCATGAAATTACCTACAAGTTTCACACACTGAATGCCACAAAAAGCAGCTTTCTACATAGACTCCATCTCTTTCTTTTGAAACTATCTTTCTTGCTTGTGCACTCTTCCCTCCAAGGCTCCTGTCTTGCTAGGCAGGCACAATTATGCAAACCAGCTGGGTTTTAAAAGCTTTTCCCAACATGTTTATAAGTATTACAGCTCTCTCATGTTTACAACACAGCTTCCTTTAACAGAAATACATGCGAATATTATAAACCAGGCATGCAAATCAAACTGGTCATACCTTCTCACTCCCATACAGATGCCAGTATAGTGCTTCTAACCCCCATGCCTCTGCCCCTGCAGAGGTCTTGGGAGCAGAAAAAAGGCAGCGCTGCTTCTTTGTCAGGTTTCAGAGCAGGTGAATCATTTAATCTCTCCTTGCAATTACATCTTTCTTCTCCTTTCTCTTGTCTACTTAACCTCTGGATCAATGACTGCCTTTTGTGACTTACAAGACACATGTTACACCATGTGTCTGGACCTTAAGTATATGAAAGGGAAGGAGCCAGGGCTTTCATTATTCTTCCCTGCTCACTTTCTCAGAGATGACTTATGATGCTTACAACTCTGCTCTCCCAGTACAGTCAGAGTTTTAACTCCAGAACAGTCTTACTGGGTGACTGCAGGGTCACAGTTGTGAAGAACAAAATAGAATTCATCCTCAAGGCACAGAAAAGCCTTTTCTAAACAGCCCTCCAATGTGGGGGGTCTTCATGGCCAGACATAACGGCATTAGTTTGATGCTACAGGATTGCTGCAGCATCAAAGAAAAGGGCTACTTCTACTAAATATAAGCAAATGCATTTCTTGAAGTTATGGTGGTAATGGTCTTTTTCTGTGTCTTAGCTCACATCCCAAAGTAAATCTTATATTCTGGACCTCTCTAAGTTATAAAACTTCAATAACACAGCCTGATTTTAGTGAGTAGTGAAATCTCTAAATGGAAACAAGTATGTAAATAAATTGCATGAGTAAAGGTAATAGAACCTGAAAGCCTGATGGTTTTTATTTCAGCTGATAAAATCATAGCAGGCAGACAAAATAATTCAAAAAGTAGCTTTGAAAACTGTCTATATAAATTAAGATAGGAGAGATATTGTGCTTGAACAACAAATACCTTCTACCTTACTTTACACATGAGTAACAGTACCTGCTAGTGTAGAACGACATCTACGTGCCTACCTATGCACAGAAAGGCACTGAGTCTAAGATGACATTAAATTAGATTTAGGATCTAGAGGAAAGAATTTTGGAGATCAGCTCATCCGACAAGATGTTACTAGTTACTCCTTGCATATACTGCAGAAACTTGTAACTGAGTTTTACTAAAAGTTTGTCATCTGAGAGAAAGAAGAGCAATGAAAATATGAAAAGGTTAAAGAAATCACCTTTTTCTAAGTATTTGTTTGAGTGGTTAATTATATCTACTGTTAAAAATGGAATCTGTGTGACTAAGCCAAGCCCTTTGAAGTACTGATATTTCTACACTTCTCTGCAAAAATAAAACCTCTTCAGCACTCCCAGTTCTCTACTTAGAAAAGTCTTATTCCCAACAACCAAATCACCTCATAGTCTTCTTTTACAGAGCCGTCAGCTGCTTAAGCCTCTCACCATAAGACTTTTTTTATGGTTATGAATCAGTTCTACGTTCTCACAAATTTTATTGTATTTGTGAAGACTTAAGTGACAAATCTGTTGACTCAGCAATGCTAGACCAAAATTACCTTCTTATCCTACTATCCTTATCCAGCACCCAAATTAGCCTTTTCTACCACAGTACATTGCACTGCAAGGTCCTACCAATATGCCAACAAACTACTTTCTAAGAACATCATCTTTTAGTATGACCTTATAGGTGGGATTTAGCTCCAGGTTATGACACCCAAACATTGCTCTCTATGTAGAGATTTATATATGCAAGCTAGAATCATGATTCAGTTCAAGATTAAGATGTCTACAGTTAGATACCAGCACACAGATGTGCACAAAAGCACTAGAAAGTTGATTCAGCAAGTATCACGTTTACTGAGATATAGAAGTCAGATTCTCAAAAGACTTCTAAAATTTGAGACCATGTTTTCAAATACTTTTGTCTGGAAAGAGACATGCACGTCGTGGTTTAACCCCAGCCAGCAACTAAGCACCACGCAGCTGCTCACTCACTCCCCTCCCACCCAGTGGGATGGGGGAGAAAATCAGGAAAATAAGTAAAACTCCTGGGTTGAGATAAGAACGGTTTAATAGAACAGAAAAGAAGAAACTAATAATGATAATGATAACACTAACAAAATGACAGCAGTAGTAACAAAAGGATTGAAATGTACAAATGATGCGCAGGGCAATTGCTCACCACCCGCCGACTGACACCCAGCCAGTCCCCAAGCGGCGAATCACTGCCCCCCCCCTTCCCAGTTCCTAAACTAGATGGGACGTCACATGGTATGGAATACACCGTTGGCCAGTTTGGGTCAGGTGCCCTGGCTGGGCATGAGAAGCTGAAAAATCCTTCACTTAAGTCAAAACACTACTGAGCAACAACTGAAAACATCAGTGTTATCAGCATTCTTCACATACTGAACTCAAAACATAGCACTGTACCAGCTACTAGGGAGACAGTTAACTCTATCCCAGCTGAAACCAGGACAATGCAACACTGGATTTACCTGAAAAATCCCTCAGAACACATGACTGGATAATGGAGGTTATCCGCATATGAAACTTCTTTTAAAGATACTATTCAAAGTAGTCTGTGGTAAAACATTTGTCACAGCCTAGAAAGAGGAAGGTATTGATTCCACCAGGTGACTCCACCAGCCAGAGTACTGTCACCACTTCACTGTTGGATGAAGGTCAGGGAGAAGCTCTGTTTTGTGAATCAAACCCTTCATTTCAATTGTTGCTCTTAGAAGTGCCTGAGGAATACTGGAAACACTTCATCTAGCGAAAAATTGGACATTTTATGTGCCAAAACATATCATTAGAAACTTGAAAAATCAAAGACTTCTAAATATATTTCAGGTTTGTTATATCCATAGCAAAATATATATTCTAACTATGTAGAAGAAAACACTCCTGCCTTGCTTGACTTTATTGCAAGCAATCAACTCCTTAGCCCTGGAAACAGGAACTTCCAGCCAAATGAATCTTTGTTCAACTTATTCATGGAAGATTGAGTTTGTCTAACACTTACTTTGTCTCCTTTCATGCTGCTATTTTAAGACACTTGTGGATGTCCCAGATAGTTGCTGGCTGACAGAATTAGTGCCTTCAAGGGAAGATGAACAATTCCAATTTTACAACCATTTTTGGCTGAAGCGCCAGACCATGGCACTGCTTTTTTTCAGAAACAAGACTTTTAGTTTTAAATTATTCACATAACCGCTGGCTTGGCTCCAGGATTTTCTTTCCTTCATCTTCTTTGGTTTGTAAGAAAGAATGGTTGACCAAGAGGATCCCCTGGATATTCCTTTTATTCCTTTTGCAAGATCCCTGAAGTCAAGTAATTAGTTCCAACATAAGATTTTTTTTCTTACTACAGATGGCAACTTGAGCTTACAAAGGTCCCTTGCACAATTCATTTGTAGTACACTTAAGACAAATATGCAATACAAGTAAATCAGATTCTTGCTGCATACTTTTCCACCAGGTTCTCTTTATAGGGAATAAACTTTCTTTTCTTGCTCTTCCAAGAGAATCTTCACTTAGATATGTCTGTGCCAAGTCCACCCTACAGAAATATCAGGGATGTTTTTAGGCAGACTCAACAGTAGTTTGAATGGTGTCAGAGGTTTGGGTTGTTGGGGTTTTTTTATTATTATTATGCATGTATTGTGCATTCAAAATATGAACAGTGCAAAAATTGTTATCTCACATACCATTTGTGTTAAAGTAATGCTGACCTTTTATCAAAGAGCAATGTACTTAGTGACAATTAAGTCCACTTTAAGTCTTGAGGCCCAGGTTAAGTCACTGGATCTTATAACACTTTAAATGGGCCCATTCCCACCCTGAGTGTATTGAGGATGCTGTCCCACCCTGTTCCTTCTGACTTCGTTCATCAGCCAAGCACACTGGGTGCTATCACTAGTGAATACAAATAAGGAGTAAATGGTACATGTGCAGTACACATCTCCAATTGCAATCTTTTTTCTCCTGCAAAAGAATCCGTGGGACTGACCTCCCTTTTCTGTCTATCCTGGCTACCTCGAAGTATTTCCTTGTGGCACAGACACCAGCAGATGACTTATTTGTGCATAAAGCCAGTATAATGGACCTTCAGGCTCTGCTGGGACCTCCCAACACAGCCACAGTAATGTATTTAGTAAGAAGTCCCTGCAAGCCTGTCTTACATGGTAGAACTAAAGGGGAGCTTTTGGCCAGCACAGTCTCATTTACATGTAGCTTATACTTCATTTTAAAAGAAGAAATCTGATTCTCTTAAACCTTTCTGAACTGGTAAATTTAAACTGCTGATGGAAAAAGTAATTGCTATATGTAGATTAAACCCAACTGTTTGTAAAGTTCAGCTCCATTTCCCAGCTCCATTTTCCACAACGTAAGCATTCCTGCAGATCTACATTTCGTTGCACAGATGGTCTCTCCAAAACCCACAACAAGAATACTCACTGTTATATGTTTCTGATGCCAAGACATACAGAAGGTTTATATACCACTATGGAAAGGTAAGACTGAAGTAAAGCTGTTTCTCAGGTAATAAAATCATCTTTTATTTCATCTTCCCTTTCACAAGGGTAGCTGTTACCCTGAATCTCACTAGGTGTTCAACGGACAATAAAAAGGAACTTTCTTTCCAGAAGCATCAGCACTTCTAACTAGTTTGCTAAACTAAACACATTTCTCATGACCGTTCTTGACTTCCCTAACAACCTGTCCAACTTCATGTAAATCACAGCCACAGCAATCTGATGAGAATCGTAGCTGCTAGCTCTGTATTCAGAAGAGCAGAGACAGGTTATTCCCCTGCATGGGACACAGCCTTGTGCTTGGGGACAGACAGGCTCTAGTCTCAGATATTAAAAGCTCTGGTTTTAAAAGCAATCCTGTCAAGACCGCACATACTTTTATAAATCTAATCCTCATCCAAGTCTGAAATCAAGATAAGTGTCTCCTGCTTAATGCAGCACTCCTACCTATTGGGACAGATGAGTGGTCCCAGTAGGTCTGAAGAGGTTTCATGAATGTGAACGAACTTGTGTTATAACCAAGACTGGGGAGAGTTTTAAGAGTGTGCTTTCTGTGCTCCTATAGCTAAGTCATGGAAATCTCTTGTCTCTACCAGGACAGCCCCTGTGAGTGTGGGCGTTCACTACACAGCTATCCTCTTCATTAATGTTTGCACCCTGCTGGAAGTTTCTGAAGGTGGTTACCATCAAAGAGGTGCAAAGCAAAACTACCTGTTGTGCTGAGGTGCCAGGCAGACCAGAGAGAAGAGCTGGAGAGTGTCATTTCGAGGTGACAGATAGCTATGGCCAGCTCAAGTCCCTGCCTCCTTACCCCAAGCTGTACACACGTCGCTAGCAGCCTCTCAGCATGCTACTCAGCATTTCCTTCTATTTCACCAAACCAATTAACTTGTAACTGCTTTTGTTCCTATCACATCATACATATGGTTCTACAACTATTCCACAATGCTCAGCGAGTCCCTGGGGTTTTCTTTCTTGTTTTTTTTAGTTAAGTTTGCCGGTTCTGTCAGGGCCTGCCTGTGACGAGACCCATCAGCACGTTGGCCACGCTATGTCTCCATATTGCGTGAAGCTTGCGGATTGCATACAGAGCATCATGCTCCCCTTGGAAGATAAGTCAGATTCTCTGTACGCTCAGCAGGTGGCACTTATGGCAGCATTAAAAAAAGCCAAAAACCAGCCACAGAAATCTTTGTAGTACAGGTTAGTTCAGAATGCTGGCACAGATGCAGTTGCATCAGATAGTCACAAAGATCCCAGAAGACTCCAGTGGCCTTTTTTAGCTGCTTTCATCTCTAACAGTGTCAGGACCAAAGTCCTTCTAGCCACATTTTTCTGTGTTTCTACTCATACATATTTTAAAAAAAAAAAAATCTGTAGAGGTATGTTCATATGAAGCAGTAGTGTGACTATTTCAGAGCCTACTTTGCCAGCTTAAAACTATTATTTCTTTCATTTCCAGCAGAAGGCCTGAATTCCGCAAGCGCTGTTGTTAGGATCCTTTTTTATTTAACAAGAAAAATTCACCAGTAAGAAGCCAAATGCTGAACTGTGACTTCTTTGCCACGCAAATTCTAATTGCTCCTCCCTGGAAGAAGTAATTCATTCACCAACAGCAGGCTGACATTGCAGAGAGTAGCAGAGGAGAAGGTAGTGATTGTGGATGGTTTATCCACACCCGTCCTCTCTGTCTTCTGTGAGTCTTTCCAATCTGATGGCAGACAAAAAGAAAGAAAGAAAAAAATTTAAATGGCATGCCCCCCCTGCAGTACCTGCTAATCTAATGTTTATGGGTTTTGAGAATGCAAAAGGGTATATTCAAGACATGTACCTTTTTCTTCTTGCAATTGCTTAACTTTTGAATCCTATAGTTACCACATTGTGTGGAGTCACTCAGATAGATAAACCATTGTACTCCACATAGGAATATAAATACAAATTGCTACGCTCCACAATCAGTGAGGAGTTCAATTTGGCCTCAAAATGTTCACTACCATTAACTAAATGGTTTTCAATACACTTCAGCTATACTGTTCCATACTGGGGCAGAAATAGAAGCAATACACTAAAACTTGCAGAAGTTCTTGTCCAGGTCTTGTGTCCACTCTACTGGACAATCCTTTAAAGAAAAAAGATGTTGAAGCAGAGAAAGTTCCAGTGGATGGAAGCTGACACTGTTTAGCCCTATTGCCAGATGGGAAGAAAATCACATTACATCTTTCTGAAAACAAAATTAATTTCAGTGAATAAATAATGGCTCAAAAAGCAGCCAGATAGTTCCATCCAGTCAGAATAGCACACAGCTCTGACTTTCCACTCAAAATGGAGTTCACAGGAATAGCAAGGCAATCCTGGGAAACACAGATCCAGCAAGGTGTATCTGTACCTTAAAAATCACTCTCTCTCCTCCAGCCTGTGATCACTCCTCCTTGGGCAACGGCGACCCATCGTTAGCAGCAGAGCTCCGTGCACCCTCTGAGCCACGCTGTGCTTACGTCCTCAGCTTTGGTTACAGCTGTCCAACCTGACCAACATGTTCAGTCTTCAGGAAAAACTACACACTAGACCTACCGAGAGAGACACTCATCTTTGCAGCGGATGGCACCCACCCGAGATCACTGGCAGGCTTACAGAGGACACTGCAGTAGTCTCAGCACTCCAAGAAAACTGACTTATGCTTATGGACCACCAGTTCTATCGTAAGTGTGTATATGTGTACGTATCCAAAACACAGAATAAAGATTTCCAATCAATCAAATACCTCAGTTTCATACCCACGACCTAGAAAACTGCTATATTGGCCATATTTTGTGGACGGTTTTCTTTTTTAACCTCTCCTCCACAAAAAAATTCAAAGGGTATCTTCAGTAACACTTGTTCAGAACACTTTTTTTCTGTTGGGTTAAACAGATATACAGATATATCCAAGGATTCATTTGAAGAGGCTGTGACTACAAAACTCTGTGGGGTGGGAAAAACACACCCAAACCCATAAAAAAGACACAGTTATTCTGTGCTTGAGGTGCTGAATTTTTACAGGTCACCAGGCAACATGAGAGGAGAATCAAGTTTGGCTTGCAGATCCCTGGTTGTTTTGTGGGTTAGAAGAGAGCACTAACTTTTTTCCTATTTGCTTAGTGAAAACTTCTGAGTTGTAAACTGGAGAGACATTTGCCCTTGCACACCTTTATAGCATCTGTAAAAATTGAGTGATGCTGAAGCTGTTAACACCACCTACATTTCAGCCAGTTCCAGCCTTTTGTTTCAATGTTTGTAGGAATACAGAAATATACATTACTATAAATACCAACTAATAACACACTGAATGTTCAGAAACATCAAAGCTTATCTCTGCAGAAGTCAATGGAGGCAAAGGCTTGGCTTTTTTTTCAACTGAAAGCCCAAGGCATGGTGAATATAAAATGAAATGCATGGGCAATATTAGAGAACAATTTTTAATTCTTTTATCTGACAAAAAAAAAAAAAAATCACTTTACTGTGTTAAAAGCCATTGAGAATCTCACTAGAAAGAGGAAGGGAAAAATCCTTAATTCAAAATTGTATCATCATTCCAACATGTGGAGAAAAGCAAATTGGAAAATACCAACAACTTTACTAAATCTTACCTTCACATTAAGAATGATGAAAATTGATCCTTCAGTCTCCCTCTCCCTCACTTTTTTTTTTTTTTAGAGTACACAGGATATAATTTCTTCATGTAAAATACAAATTAAATCAGTCTATTTTACAGTTTATAAGAAAAAAATGACCACATCTACAAATTCATAAATATCTCCAAAACCAGGAGACTGGACTTCCACCCTATCCCAAATAATTTTGTGGAGCTGAGCAGAAGACAAATTCTAAAGAAAACAAAACAAAAACCCCACAAAATTGTAGTAAAGCTGTTTGTATCATTGATGATACTACATTTTAATAATTCTTACAATTTAATGTTGATATAAAAGCAACCAAAATAATTTTTTGTAATTTTGAAATAAAGCTTACATTCATTTTTAAACAATTTTAAAAGATTATTTGAAAGAGTCCTCAAAACAACCCTTTTCAATGAAAAGTTTTTATTTCAATGAGTTAGTATTTCATGTTAAGGTAAAAATGTGGTTCAGCTAGCTAGCTTTACCTGGTATCTGTCTAGATTTCAAAAAAATTCTACTAGGCCATCTTAAAATTCCCATTTTCCTAGACACTTCCTCTCTGTTGCCTTCTCGTACAACTTCAGTCTTCAAAGTCTGACACCAGGGGTTTTATGGTGTAAGGGTTTTTTTCCTTTTTGTTTGATTGGCAAAAATATTCCTCTTTTAACTAAAACCTACCTTTCATGTTACTGGTACTTCAAATTGTGTGTGTATTTGTATCTTTGTTTAGTCACATAATTTTATATATATTATTTTATGAGATTACAAAATTAGTTACAAATAAAACAGAATAGGGTTTTTGTATTTTTCATAGTGTCAGCATCTATTTTGTGTTTTGTTTTGTGGGAATAATAAAACAAATACGAAGCCACTCCCCTTACAATAGCACAACTTTTATCAGCAATAATACAAGTGTTAATCCACTAGAATGGTGGATTTTTTACCAGCAGAAACTAGGTAGAACCTATGTAAAAGAAGATTGATTTTCTCCTTGAATCCTCACTGATCATTTCTTTTCATTAGACATTCAGTTTCTACTGTGATGAGGGGCATAAAACTAAGACAGCTTTGCAGACAGAAAGATCACTATATTATTTCAATACAATCTCTGCTCAAGACCCCGTTTCAAAGTAATATGGACTTTACTTTCAGGGACATGATGGAGGTATTTTTTCAAGGTACTTAAAAGGTTTGTCAGTGCAGCTTTTACTTGTCTACAGTAAGTTGTTTAAACATTTTATTTAAAAGAATGCATTTATTTTTCAGGTTTCTTGAAAGACAGAGGAAGAAACAGAGAAATCTGAAAGTGCTTAGATCATAAGAAATAATTGGATTGAGTACAAGCTATCAACTTAAGCATGTAATTGCAAAGATAACAAGAAAGCACAACTAATGAGATGAGATTAGTAAATAGTCATAGCTGACTTATGTTCTCATCCCAGGCAAAGGGACTGGACTTGAAACTAAACAAGCAGTTTTGAAGTAATTAAATGCTTGTGATATCAGCTGCAAGGTTGCCTCTCCAAACCCACAGCGTTTTTACTAGCATCCAGCAAACCGCTAATAAGAATCAGGAATGAAACAGATGGGGGCTGCAGAATCATGTTACCATGGAAACCACTGCAGGTGCGTGGTCCAAGGAATAATAAACCCCAGATTTTTAGAGTTTATTAAAAAAAAAAGTAAGGAAGAAAGGAAAAGAAGACAGAGTGAAATAAATAACATAATCCAAGGGCATTGCAAACACTTTTGAAAGGAGGACAGAATAGTATTGTTAAATGTGATCTGTCAGAAAGAACATTGCAGGGGACAAAGGGAATGAGCTGAAAGATATCTCAGCGTATAAGTATGCCAGAAAAAGGAAGAAGGAAAGAGAACTAAACAAAAGAAAACCACAAACACCAGAGGGCACTGAAACAGAAATAAAATCTATTACAGGTCACTGAGTTCAGAAGAAACAACAGAAGAAAAAGAACAGTTCAGAAATTGATGTGGGAATCAGGACCTTTTGGATTGCCTAGCATAGTTCTAGTTCTCTTGTGCCAAAAATCCTTTGAACATCAAGTCTCCCACTCATGTAACACATGGACCAGCCTTTCCCAGAATAAGAGCTCATTCATCTATGTACAGCACCAGGTAAGTCTGATAGAACCGATTTTCAAAGATATTTAGAGTCCTGAAACTGTAGCTGGTGGGATTTTCTCAGCTCCTGAACAGGCTGAACACTTAATTCACATTCACTTCAGTAGAACTGAGGCACCTCATGCTCACCTTGCCTGGCTGAGGACTACTGCCACACTAAATTTCCTCTGTGGTCAAATGATGGGGATGTGCAGCTCTAAGATTGACTGAACCAACCAAGATTTGAATTGGTTTCTCTCTCTCAAGTGACTCCCCAGGACACATTATCAATGACATTTTTATTCAGACTACATTTATTTATGCAGTTTCCTATTTGCAGAGTTTATGATAAAATGAAGAATGCTGTCCAGAGATGATGTAGAGTGATCTCACTTAAGGCTCACAATACTCATGCAAAAGAGGAGAAGTCTCAGAAGATTGTGATGTTTGCAATCCCATACATGGCAATGGCTTCTCCACATGATGGCCACATACTGCCCTGCAATACATTTACCTTCACAGAGCAAGGAGAGGTAGGTTATAGAGGTGGAAGACTCAGTTATCAAGAACACTGACGACGAGGTCTGTGATACTAGAAAGCCTTCTGGTGACTTTTCTGACAGGGGAAAAGAAGAGCAGTTTTATAAAGGACCTTAAGAGGAAATCCAGGGACAAGACAACAGTTATGGTACACTGACATGCTCATGACCTAGAGAATGCTAAGAGAGAAGTTCTGGAGGCAAAATGCAAGTTACTACATGGGGCACTAAAGACCAGGAACTCCATGACAATATCCCCTGCTTTTATCCCTTGGTAGAAAAGTGGACAGAAGGCAAAACCATAATGAAAAGCTGAAAAATTGGATGAAGTCATAAAACCTGTATTGAAATAAAGAACAGAACAGAGGATTGCAAAACTCAAACAGGAAAATATTTTGGCCAGACTTGAATGAAGACAGTACTCTTTAAACAGCTCCTGAAAATTTGGGAAACTCGAAGTATACACATACAACCTCACAGAGATTAGGAAACCTAAAAAACCCAACCCAAACCAAAAAAACAAACCCAAAACCCAAACAAAACAACGTTCCCCCCCCAAGCCCACAGCAATATTAGTCAGCATGCTTGGTTTTCATACACGCATTCACTTAATCAGCATATTAGAAAAATACAACCTCCTCTCCCCTAAAGCCATTATGAAGTGGTTCATCTCAAAAGGGACACCCCATAAAAATAAGAAAGATTGTTATTTTCAGATTACACATGAAAGCCAAAAGATTACATTTTTGCAGCTACAACAGAGACTTTTTAAATACACCATCCTAAAGGCTGAAAAGATAACCAGCTGTTCCTCATACAGAAACTAAGACTAGATGGCTGACAGGGATGAAGCACAAGGTTAGGGAAGCTGATAGAAATAAGACAGTGTTTTGAGTCATGTCCAAACGAGGAAGCAGAAAAGAACAAACTCTGGAAAAAAAAAATTAAGATAAGCAAAAAAAAATGTTGAGGAAAATGTTGCTTAAGGCATAAAAACAAATAGTAACTACTCTTTCAAAGAAGAAGGAGAAAGCCAGTAGAAAGCCTAACAAGAGTGTCTCTAGGGCGATCAAGGTGTAAAAGAAGTACTCAGAAAAGACACAGCCATAGCAGAAAAGCTAAACAAGTTCCTTTTAACTGTGCTTATCATGAAAGAAATCAGGTAGGAGACAGAGGTTTCAAGGAACAACAGACCTGGAAGGCTAGTGTTTGTATCACACAAATTGCACAACTGAAACTGTTAAAAATAATGTAGTACACAGATGTACAGATAAATACCGACTATTGGGAAAGATTACAGTATCTGAATAAACGCCAGGGTTTTACTTAGGTTGTTAAATTGAATTACATTCCAAGATTGATTATTTTGATCTGTGGAAGGACAGGATGATTTCTTCACACGTAGGTATCTATGCAGTAGACGTCTAATGTTGGGCACCATGAATATGCCATGAAGAGAGGTCATGCCTCACAAATCTGTCGAAGTTCTTTGCAAGAGTCAAAAAGTGTGTGGACACAGGGATTTGGATGATGTAATCAATTCAGATTCCTGAAAAAAATAGGTTATAAGCAAGCAAATTGTCTCATCAATTAGCTAGCAAAAGGAAAAGGGAAAAAAAAAGAAAGAAAAAAAAGGGCATGAGTAGGTGGTCAGTTATCTCAATATAGGGGTTGATCTTTGCCATTTAGGAACTTATGCTAGGATCTTTATTGTACCCGGAATGATCTAGGCAAGATCATCATAACACAGCAGAATTTTCAGAGTACTAAAATCCTGAATGTGAAAAGCTGTAGGTGAATCTTGTAATACTGGGCAACTGGTAATATAACGGCAAGTAAAACTGAGTTCTGAGAAATATGAATCAATGTATCCTTTCATAGTGATGGACTGTGAATTAGATATTACTAATCAGGAAGAAGATTCCATTAGGGAACAAAAGAAAAGGCAATTTGCTTCAACAAAGCTGACCCTCCACCCCCCGCAAAAAAACCAACCAACCAAACAAACAAAAAAAAAACAGAAAAAAAGAAAAAAAAGACAATCAGAGATAACCCACATGCAGAACTGTAGATTTCTATGTGTGACAGAGGCAAAAAGAAGATTGGAGTGGTAGTGAAAGAGGGGAGCAAAGCATTAATTGACAAAGAAGAGTAAGTAACGGGTGATGAGAACTGGAATATTCACTGCCCTTTTGTTCCCATTTTCCTAAGAAAAATTAACAAAATTAGCATTTGTAACTGGCAATAGTAAAACAAGCCAAAACAATTAAAGACTTTGTTAAAGATAAGTGAGATACAGTCAAGGCAGCTAAGCCTCATGAAAATTTACACTATGTATTTAAGAAACAAGCCAAAGCAACATCCAAATTATTAATTATTATCTTCAAGAGCTCAAGGAAGGCAAGAGATATTCCAGAATTCCAGAGTAAGAAAGTAACTACCTTTAAACAAAAAGTAAAAATACATCAATCACTAGGGAACTGAAGATCAAACTGATATCTGAAAGTGGAAAAAAATATGAAACAATTATTTTGTAAGCTAGTAGATGATAATAACATGACAAGAAATATAAAAATGGATTGTCTAAAATACATGGTGTCACACTAATCAAATTTACTTCCCTGACAGGGCTATCAGACTAGTGGGAAGAAGTTTAACATATGCGTCTTGCCTTTAGTAAAGCTTCTGGCATTTGACATTTACATAGGAAAATTAAGGATGCATCACTTAGGTGAAGTTAATATTAAATGCCTGCACAACCAATTGAAAATAACAAGAAAACAACATGTTCTTAGAGTAGTTATTAACAGTTACTGTTAGCCTGGAAAGGTGGGAGATGAAATGGAAGATCTGTCATAGGTTTTGAATTATATTCTGAATTTCCAGTCGTGATATGGTTGATAGAGCAGAAACAATTTGTGGATGCTGCAAATGCCTTAAAGATTCTCAAGGGCATGGTTAAAGCCTTTTATCAAAGAAATGCCATGAAATGTAACCAAAAAGGTGGTACACCTGAGAAAGAAGAATTAAAGGTGTAAATACAAAAAAAAGAGAATAACTGTTTACACAACACAACTGCAGAAACATAGCTGGGGTTACAGTAAACCAAAATGAGTTGAGAACATGAGTACAGAACAAAAATAATTCTGGACTGAAGGTAGAGGAGCATGGCATGAAGGCCATGAAAAGTAGCTATTCCATTCTGCAAAGTATTGACAAGACCATAACTATGGTACAATATTTCAAATAAAATCTGACAAATCAAGGAGAAACCAAAGGAGGTGTTCTAAGAAACAAGGCGGGGGGGGGGGGGGGGAGGGACACAGAAAAAACAAATAATTACATTTGTTTAAACTAGAGAAGATTTTTTTTAAAAGCTTTTAAAAATACAAAAGGTCGTGATAACAAAGGAGGCAACATTGAGGTATTCTCCAAGTTGCTAACAGTTAATTTGAGAAAGGGATATTTTTCTATTCTTTTAGGAAAATTAAATGAAAGAAAGCTTTTCCACTTGATGACAGTTAAGTACTAGGACTAATTATCTGTGGAGAGTACCTAGCACAGCTTCTAATTTGGCCTCTATTATTGTCAAATCACTGCTTGAAACAGCGTGGCAGGATAAATAACGCAGTAATGCAGAGCCTAGTTTCTGTCTGTTGTCACCGGCTTGACTTTCTCAGTGTTGAAGATGTTTGACCTGGTTTCTCTTTGGGTAATGACTGGGGTGAAAAAGGATTGATTTCTGCAGGGAATTTATTTGTATTATATATTTGCAATTACTTATTTACAAAGGGCTGTGAGAGGTATTTTTAAAATAACAAACTTTAAGGGCAAGAATTGGCTATTTGTTAAATGCATCAGACTGACCTCTTCCCATGTTAATTCTGAAAATAGCACAGCAGCAGAGTGGTAGCAGATACAGTGTGCCACTTTGTCCAGAGTTTAAAAGGGCATTGTTTTTCCAAGGTTTTGCATTCTAGATAGCAGATTTCATTACCTCAACTAAGCATTTTGCACCGTTATGTCAAGTAAGATACCAGAATATCCATGAAAACTTGGATTTGAAGTCAGAGAAAATAATATCCCAAAGTCCAGGTGTAGCTATGAGGAAAAAGCTCAATTAGCAGAGATAGATGCACCTTAGAGTTCGTGATGCATAAGGATAAAGTGATACCTGACAAAACTTAGACTGAGCTAGAATTTTTAAAAGGTATTAAATAGGAAAAGGTTTTTCCCACATTTTGCAAACACAAACAAGGCTTTGTGCTGGAAATTGGGCTACAGAGTTTCTAGAAAGATCATGATGATGAATATGGGGTGAGAAGGTAGGATAGCTAACAGGATTGCAGAAATGGAAGTGTACACATCTGAAGCAGGGCAAAACCCCAGGGAACTCCCTGCCCACAGGACAAGGGCTTCACATTCTGCACTGCAGAAATGTGACAGGCCTGCAACGTGGACCTGTATGTTCAGTATGAAGTTTTTTTAAGAAATCTTCCCCAGATAAATTTATTCCCTGTTAGGGATAAACCTTTGTATTAGGTGCCTAGAAAAAGGGAATTGATTAAAAAAAATCAGTCATGTCTATTTTGGCTTCTATAGTGTACAGGACTTTATAATATTTTATATTGGGGCACAAAATGACACTGGATGCCCTTTCTGCCTGCATTTTGGGAAACCAACCAGGTTGGAAGCTGTCTAATCATAATAGTGTGGGGCTAAGCTTGGAAGGATATTAACCAATAAGCCACATCAGTAGCCCAAAAGAAAAATCTAAACCAAAGGCACAGGCTGATCCTCTGTCCAAGGACCCTGTTATGGTTTAATCCCAGCCAGCAACAAAGCACCATGAAGCCGCTCGCTCACTCCTCCCCCCCACCAGCCTGGGTGGGATGAGGAGGAGAAAATATAAAGAAATGCTTGTGGGTTGAGACACGGACAGGGAGGGATCACTCACCACTTATGGTCATGGGCAAAAACCGGTCTCAACTTGGAGAAAAAACAAAATCAATTTAATTTACTACCAATCAAATCAAAACAAGGATGATGAGAAGTAGAACCAAATCTTAAAACCCCTTCCCCCCACCCCTCCCTTCTTCCTGGGCTTAACTTTACTCCCAGTTTTCTCTCCCTCCTCCCCCCGGCAGCGCAAGGGGACGGGGAATGGGGGTTGGGGTCAGTTCCTCACACCTTGTCTCTGTCGCTCCTTCCTCCTCAGGGGGAGGACTCCTCACTCCTCCCCTGCTCCACCGGGGGGTCCCTCCCACAGGAGACAGTCCTTCACAAACTTCTCCAACGTGGGTCCCTCCCACGGGCTGCAGTCCTTCAGGCACAGCCTGCTCCAGCGCGGGCTTCCCCCTGGAGTCCCGGCCATCCTGGGGGGCATCCATCCCCCTGCCCCGGCGTGGTCTCCTCTGTCCCCGGGCTGCAGGTGGGCATCTGCTCCCCCGCTCCCCTCCGTGGGCTGGGGGGGGACAGCCTGCCGCCTGGTCTCACCACGGGCTGTGGGGGCAGCCCCTCCTCCCCCGCTCCTCCTCCCCTCCTTCCTCACTCCCCTCGGGATGTGCAGAGGGGTTCCTCTCACATCCCACTCCCCCCACTCACTGCAGGTTCCCCTCTTAACTCTGTTCTCCCAGAGGTGCTACCGCCATCACTGACGGGCTCGGCCTGGGCCAGCGGCGGGTCCGATGTGGAGCCGGGGAAGCTTCTGGCAGCTTCTCACAGGAGCCGGCCCTGCAGCCCCTGCCCCGCGACCAAAACCCCGCCACACAAACCGGAAACAGACCCCCAACATCGGCCCAGCTGGAAAATTTCAGGGGAGAAATCTCATGGCAGTCGACATACTCCTTTGAAACCCCCTGGAGCCCCACTACAACTGGAGCTCCTGGCTTTCTCTCCTAACCCTACTCTTGACCACCAGCGTACCCAAGGGCCTGGCGGAGCCTCAGCCATGGTTCCTCACATGGTCCAAATGAAAAAGTTCTCCAGGAATAACTGTCTGCTGCCTACCTCTTCCCCAGGCAGCCTCTCCCCAGGTCTCCTCCAGGCTCCAGGTGAGAGAGGGGGAAATGGGGCATTTCAGTGCTGCACCACTGGGCTACACGCACTGGGACCCAAGGGTCTGCCTTGGGCTGAGGCTCAGCTCGCTGCCTAGGACCATTCAGACCTGCGACTTCAGATGTAGAGAAATCACCAGATCTAGGTGGGAAAGGAGAAGTCAGGACAGTGTTTGTTAACCTCTACCTATCCGCAGGAACAGCAGACACCACGTCCACCCTTTTATGAGAAAGAGCTTTAACTCATCTTTTCATTGGCAGCCTACATACAGAAGGTTGGACGAGTCCTATCACTTTGAACAGGTTAAAAAAGCATCATATGGAGTTAGTTCCAGGCCAGACAGAAATTATTGCCAAATCAAAGCACAGAGCTAATGCATCTGTGTAACATCATCTAATTATTGGCAGACAGATTATTTCACAGTATTCTCCCAGGCAGAGTCATAAACGATTCATAAACACGCTTTAGGATACAAGCCATGAATTCATAGCACTGGGGTCTGAAGCTCTTTTCATTTTATTGTAAACATCTGTAAAGGAGATTTTTGCTGCTATGCACAGGGATATCTATGGAATTTACATACCACAGATTCTGATGCACTTCTATGACCGTCTTGTCTTCCTTTTGCAAAAAATTAAAAGAGCTTTAGCAAAGTAATCCAGGAGCAAAACAATAGCATGTATTGGGCTTTCAAATCCTCTTAGCCAAATGAATAGATTAATTAAAAATAATCGAAGTTCAGAAAAGTAACAAGTTTTGGTAAGCAGTCTGGAGAACAAAACTCATGTAAAAATAGCCACTAGAATATTTGAAATAAGAAAAATCAGTAAAAATCTAAGCTTGTCTGCAAGTAACTCAAACAGGAAAACCAGGCTATGTTTGTTCATTTAATTTTGCATCGCAAACATCTGGAATAGCTCTAAAACCAGCAACCTTCTTCCATTCTTTCAGGCCCATAATATTTGAACCCCTCGGATGCTACGGTTAAATGGCAAAGGCACCCGTAAATGAAGTAACCACACGACCACTCAGAAATTAAAGGTATTGTTTACACAAATAATTTACCTCTCTCTCTAATCCATCTTCTCTCCACTTTGTGCTCTGATTTCTTAACAAGAGGTAAAAAGATGAGCCAAAGGGCCTGTTCTTTCTGGCGCATCTCTGGAGGGAGAATCCATGATTTGGCTGAGGGTACCTTTCCTAGTAGCTGCTCTAAAAAAGAGGAGCAGGCTGGCCAAGCAGCAAAGCCTCTGGACACCTCTGAACAACCACCTTCTTTTCACTCATAAACTCTACAAATAGGAAGCTAAATACCCAAGTGTAGTATTAGTAAAAATAGCATTGATAAGGCATCCTATAGAGTCACTGGAAAGAGAGGGCATAATTCAAATCTTGGTTGGTTCAGTCAATCTTAGAGCTACATATCCTCTTCATTAGAGTGTAGGATTAAGTCACTCCTAAGAGGATGTTTCAAAAAGTGACTACCAAAAATACGTTAATAAATTTACAGTTACAGTTTTGATACAAACACTTTGGCTCACTTCAGATTGCTTAATTTTTGGTAATGTCAGAAGCTGTGACTGCACATCGCTGTGGCTACAGGAGTAGTAACAACTGCTAAAATTCTCCAGGCCAATAAGGAAAAATCTTGGCATACTGCAAGAGAACAAGCAACTACAAAGTCCTCCATCTGCCCCACAGTTCACTTTTTATAGTTCACCATGCAATCCAGTATCTGCAAAGAACAGGTAAGGGAAATTCCATCCTGTAAGGTCAACATCTCAAAGTTACAAATGTATTACGCAATGCAAACTGATCTGCAGCTCTTAGGAGCTGGAAAAGCTGCCAGCTCCAAGAACTGAAAGCTAACAGTCTTGACATCAAACACCCCTGAAATGTTATTTTCTGCAGCAATGCTAAACACTAGTCTTTGATAGAGGGGAGAGCTCTCAGGCCTAGGGTTAAGCCAATCTCATCAGTAAAGTAGAGCTTTGAGATGTTGGCTGTCAACCACCACCTCCCACGCACAGTTGCATGATGCTTCTCAGTAATCTTCAGTGGCAGCTCTGTAAACACTGGAGGTTGTGTTATTCAAACTTATCCTAGAGATGCCAGGAATTACACCACACTTTTCTCCACAATTATGATGCTTCCTTATCTATGGTTATTCCTCTGGTTAAGCCTTTGTAGATTTGAAATTTTGTGGAGCATAGAGGTGTTGTAGGATTACAAAATCCAGCTTGCTGATTTCTGTTCACCTGCAGATTTAATCCTTGATTATTGAACTGTGATTAAAACCAGCAGCTGAAACTAGCAGCTGCAATTAAGTAAGATGGTAATGAAGGAGATCTTCCCAAATAAGTTAGTTGTTGGTACCAACTGGTTTTCTCTTGGGACAGATTACATCCATAGGTCAATAGATCAGACTGGTGTTGCAAACCAGGAACAATATTTACTTCATACTGTCAGAGGCCTCTCCTAACAGCATAAAACAGCATTAAATCCTTGCTAAAATCTCAAATGCCACGAAATGCCATTAAAGAAAACAAGCAAGAAACATTGTTAGTGTCCTCAGTCACAGCAACAGCAGCAAATTTAACATAGAGAGGTGATTCTGCTCCCCGTTTTGTTCCACTGTTGATAATCCTAAGGACCTTGAGCCTTTTCCAAGGTACTGGATACTTCAAGATCAGTGAGCATCTGAGCAAACAAGGAAACGCTTTAGAAGGTGCTCCTCGCATTTCAGGCCTGAAGTTTAACTGACTGAGCTGCAGACACTTGTACTTTGCTGTGTATGTAAGTCTTTCAATTTCCAGGGGCATTACTCTACAACTAAGCCATTGGTATAAGCATCACCTGCGCTCTCTTTCCTTGCTTCTCTGACTTTTCAGCTTACAGGATGGAAAAACCCCAACTTTTTCAGTCAATAATACTTCACCACATTTAAAGCAGGATCTCGCAGTGCAAAGAAGTTAGCAAAAATACCAACTATTTTTAGAGGCCTCATGTGGGCAACTGAAAAGTATTTTATTGGTATTTCATGAAATCAGATGTAAATGTGTTAAAAAGCTCCTGCAGCTACTAAAGTGCTAAGTGCAAAAGTTATTTGTCCTTTACCATTTCTTTTTTCAATACTGCCAATTTTATACATAATTATGATTATGGAATGATAAGGAAAAGAAGGAACTACTCTTTCTGGCTTCAGAGAGGACTGATAGCTTTACTATGACTTCTGCAAACCAATCTTACGAGTCAAAACCAAGTCTTTTCCTCTGCTTTCATGCCTAAAATATTACTTGATGTTTACTGAAATCTGAAGAAATACCCTATTTTCCACATCCTCTCCTGAAAGTCACTGAGAAAAAAGTTCCAGAATAACTTCCTGTTCATTTCTAAATAGAGATGCATTTAAAGCTGTCACTGATATTCCTTCATTTTCTTTGAATGAAAGAGAAAGTCAGATTGTCCAGATCCAGGGCATAAACAGAGCACTGACATTTAACCAGCAGCAGTGCGTCCTTCCTAGCCTGTAGTATTTTTCCCTGCTAACTGGCATGTAAGACCAAACTTTTGTTTGAGCTAAGAATCATTAGATAAAGGTGGTGAAAGAAATAAACCCGATTTGATGAACAAAATAAAAAAAGACATCTTCAACCTGGTAAGGTTCATGTGGGTAAGGACAAGCAGATGTGGAGCAGAATCTGTGCAAAGATCATGTTATCATGATGTCTTCACTGCCTATTTTCTCTAAGCACATCATCTTTAACACATAATGTAAATATTCTGTTACATACAGGTGCAGTGCTTTCACAGTATGAGTCTTTACTGGGGCATCAAGGGACTACCACTATAATAAATAGTGCCCTCTAAAAGCAAATTGTTGTGAAGGAATCAACAGCTAATTAAAAAACCTAAAGCTCTAATTGCAAACAGTGGCTTGTAGTCCCCTTCATTCATTTACCTTTGCTCATTACTCATCTCTATAAGAAAGATATACTACTTTCATTCCTCTCCAGACCAAGAGGAATGGTCTCCATCAAACTCCTGAATTGTGTGAGTTAAATAAAATATTTCAGAAAATCCCACAATTAGTCTAAGCTGTTTGGTGTGGCCATGCCAGTTGCTTGTCCATCATTATGAACGAGAAAAAAAAAACCCCTAACTGCACCACTTAAATATTTACTTAGGAGTTTCCTTCCTCTGGAGATCTATCAAGTCATTGAAGAGATATAGATTATACCTGGATATGAAGCTAACAACCCAAAAATTTAAATCTTTAATTATCTTGAATCTTGAACCATCTCAAACTAGACCTTACTTTATATGGGAAGCCATATCTCACAATCACTTTTAGTTTTTCATTCACTTATGTCCAGCAATTTTGAACAGTTTAAGAAAGTGCCAAAGATTGAAAAAAAATCACATCTTAGGAACATTTTTGTTACAGAACAGCTGTGGCATTTATAGCTCCAAAATCGCCTAGGCTAGTTTTCGCTCCACTTTTCTCTTTACCAGAAATAACATCTAAAGCAGCACAGTGACAATCAATCATTAAGTGCTTAAATGAACAGAGGAGTTCACAAAAGAAACACTTCCAGGACTGGACCTTAAATTGCACTACCATTCACTTTTCGAGATTATATAGGCTACTGCCTGTATATATTTCATGTACATACTATTGAAAGTTACATTCAGATACTGTTGTGTCTTTTTTCCTCTATAGCTAGAACCAGCGCAGATGGTACTACCAGATTAATTAAAATCACCCCCCGGTTTCATTCGCAGTTTGTGTTCTGTATTGTTCTCCCATTTAGACTAAACTCCTTCTGCTTATTTGTTTTCAAGCATTACTTTTTATTTTTAAACAGCATACATCTGCTTTGCTCATTAGAATAAATATTTTACACGCACATTATGTAGATAAAGATTCTTACAGAAAAAGGCTGTCACGCAGTTTTCTGTATGAGTTGCAAACAACATTGGACTGTAAATCAGAGCTCTGTGTGAAGATGCTTTCCCTGTTACCGTGCCCTGCAAGCAAGGAAAGCCTGGGAGGGTAGACTAAGAGGACATTCAGTGACAGGGTGTCAGCACAGCTTGGCAGAAGATGCTGATTTCAGAGGGAGAGGAATACGTGTTGAGTAGATAATTCAGTTTTAATGATAATCTCATGTTTTATGTTAAGTTTATATACACTGACTTTTGCCATTAAGTCTTATTTCCATCAGAGATTACCACTAATTGTTTCCCTCTTTTTCCTTATAGATAGTGTACCAGGTCTGGTATTTTATTACCTTTGTGACTTGAGAAAAGAGGCTGACTTGCACCAACTGCTGTCAGGAAACGTTTTAGCATTTCATATCTTCAGAAGAATGAATGTCAGTTTAATACTCAGCTTTGCCAGTTAGGCATGCTGACCAGTGACTAAATCAGGTATTTCAGCTTTTACAGCTATTTTCAATAACAACCACATATAAATTGAGTATACATTGTATTGGGTTTGCATGGCAAGATTTTGGTAGTGGGGGGGATACAGGGTTGGCTTCTGTGAGAAGCTACTAGAAGTTTCCTCCATGTCCTACAGAGCCAATACCAGCCGGCTCCAAGACAGACCTGCCACTGGCCAAGGCTGAGCCCATCAGTCACGGTGGTAGTGCCTCTGGGAGAACAGATTTAAGAAGGGGGAAAAAAACCTGTGCAATTGCAGCTAGAGAGAGGAGCGAGAGCAACAGCCCTGCAGACCCCCAGGTCAGTGCAGAAGGAGCTGGAGGAGGTGCTCCAGGTGCTGGAGCAGAGATTCCCCTGCAGCCCGTGGGGAAGACCATGGTGAGGCAGGCTGTCCCCCTGCAGCCCAGGGAGGTCCACGGGGGAGCAGATCTCCACCTGCAGCCCAGGAAGGACCCCACGCCGGAGCAGGTGGGTGCCCAATGGAGGCTGTGAGCCTGTGGGAAGCCCGCGCTGGAGCAGGCTGTGCCTGAAGGACTACAGCCCATGGAAGGGACCCACGCTGGAGC